>NC_083223.1:33740027-35055027 GCF_032191835.1 Heteronotia binoei
CTTGTGGAGAACCCGAGGACTTCTTCAGAGATCTGCAGGACGGATCTATACTTCACTATAGTGTTAACTATGCTAGCTACTGTTCAACTTGTTACTTTGGTATGCCATCTGCTGTTCAAGTAATGTCATTACACGGCTGTCTGTATGCTCTCTCTAAACTCCTTTTTCTTTTTAGCTCTTGTTTGTTTGACATGGCACTAATGCACTTTGATCGCTTTAGAGGTGGTATGTGTATACTTTCATGCCCCATAGCTTTGTCTTTTGGATCATGGGTCCTTCCACCCTTGGGTTCGCCGCATTTCTTTTTTAAAAGCCAGTCAAGTGGACATAAGTCACCGCAACACTTTGGCCCACTCCTCGTGATTTATATATTTCTAGCACCCTGTCACGTAACCATCGCAGTCTTATTTCTGGGCATCGTTTTACTTATATTTGCATACTCATCATTTTACTGTGCTGCTATGGGGTCCTATGCAGCACTTTCTTGCCATAGACCTTATGCTCCACTCCTACATTACCTTTGTCTTGTCTCTTATCCTCAATGGGAGATTTCTCCCACCATCTACTTACTTTGGTCTAAATGGCTCCAGATCTAAAGGTTCTTTCACTGAACTGTCGAGGGCTTAATAGCAAAATTAAATCTAGTCGCATCCTCTCAGGCCTGAAGAAGCGGGCTCTAGATATTATTCTTTTGCAAGAGACGCACCTAAGAAATGACACTAATCTCTTATTTCACTCCGCTCACTTTCCCCTGACCTTTACCGCTCCTGGCTCCTCACATGCTAGAGGAGTCGCTATTCTATTCTGACGCTCAGTTCAATTCTCTTGTCTGGCCACTGAAAAGGATGATCGTGGTAGATTTCTATTTGTTAAAGGTAGGCTTAACGAAGAAGTCATAACCCTGGCTGCTGTTTACGCACCTAATTCGGGACAGCTGGACTTCATTCGCAAGGCTATGTCCAAACTAAGAGCTTTCCAGGAAGGCCCTCTAATTATCGGGGCTGACTTTAATTTCCTTATGGACACCCGGCTAGATAAAAAAAACAATCGCCTGCCTCCTCATCTCCTCCCCAGCCAGTGCCCCTCGCCCTCAGGTCTGCAAAAAATAATGTCGGATATGGGACTTATGGATTCCTGGAGGTTTCTTCATCAAAATGAACGAGACTTTACTTATTTCTCATCACAGCATCAAACCCACACGCGCATCGATTATATCTTTATTTCCAACTCTCTTTGCAACACTCTTGTAGACGCTTCCATTGAATCGAAACTTTGGTCTGACCATGCGCCAGTTCTCTGCACTATAAGGGCAACTGAGCAATATGACCGTAGCTTCTCATGGAGACTTGACAATTATTTATTATTATATAAGGAACTTTCCAACCAAATTGAACGCAAAATTAACGAATTTTTCAGTCATAACCTGAGTCTGGGATGCTTGCAAAGCTGTCCTAAGAGGTAAGATTATTGCATTGACCGCGGCCCAGAGAAAGAAAAAGCAACATCTTATTACTGCCCTGACCGCGAAAATCAGAGATCTTGAATTTCAACACAAACATACATGCAACAAAAAAGTTTATCAACACTTGCAAGAGGAAAGAAAGAGATTAGAAGCCTTAGAAACGCAAAAAATCAAACGCAATTTGCTATTTACTAAACAGGCATATTGCTATCGAAGCCCTAAATTTCACAGGCTCCTGGCATGGAAAGCCAAACAACAAGCTGCCAACCTGAATGTAAAAGGTCTCAGAGACTGCAAAGGTACTTTATGCACTTCTTCTAAATCTATTTTAGCTGCCTTTAGCCAATTTTACTCCTCTTTATACCAATTCAAAAACCCATCACCGGACCTAATCTCTAATTTCTTTCAATCTATCACTTCTCTTCCCACTTTGTCAGAAACTCACAGAAAGTACCTTGACCACCCCATTGATGAGCTGGAACTTGCTGCAGCCATCAAGTCATTGCGCACTAACAAATCTCCGGGTCTTGATGGCTTCACCTCTGAATTCTACAAAGCTTATAGTTCCTCACTATCCTCGTATTTATTAACTCTTTTTAATCATATTCTTGACTTTGGCTCTATCCCCCAGTCCTGGAGTCTTGCCAAGATTATTGTTTTGCATAAGAAAGAAAGAGATGAACTAGACCCCAAATCCTATCGACCGATATCACTCTTAAACACTGACTACAAGCTCTTTGCCAGCATTCTAACTAAGCGATTAAATAGTTTTATAGAAAAGTATATTGCCCCAGATCAGGCTGGTTTCATCCCTGGTCGTGATCTAACTGATGTCACTCAAAAAACATTGAACCTGATCTATCACTGTACATCCAAGGCCGTTCGAGATGCCTGTATTCTATCCATAGACATAGAGAAAGCCTTTGACTTGGTCGAACCTCTTTATTTGCACTCTTTGCTCGAAAGAATGGATTTTGGTCCTAAATTTCGCAATCTTATAGATTCCTTTTATTTCTCCCCTTCAGCGCTACTTCGGATTAACAACTTAAACTCAGCTATCTTCAACTTGTCTAGAGGCACTCGACAAGGGTGCCCTCTCTCACCCCTTTTATTTGCTCTTGCAATTGAGCCTCTTGCCATCAAAATCAGGAATGATACTCGCATTCAGGGTGTCCCTGTGGAGACCGAAGTTTTTAAGGTAAGTCTCTTCGCGGATGACATAACTTTGTATTTTACTAATCCCTCCTCGTCACTTCCAGCAATTCATTCTCACCTCTCTGAATTTGCCAATGCTTCAGGCCTTACCATAAACTTTGATAAATCTCTCTTGCATTCTATTACTCTATCCCCAGCCTCCATCTCCTTTATCAGAAAGCACTATCGCTATAAGTGGGTTAACAAATCTTGGAAACACCTTGGCGTTCACGTCCCACTTGACTTTAATACTCTCCCAGCTGTCAATCAGGCGGAAATCTCCAAATCTATCAAGTCAATCCTAACCTACTCCGGAAAACAACAATTTTTCACCCTTTTGGAACGCATTTACTTAATTGAATCTTTGATTCTTCCCAAGATAGTGTTCTACTTACGCGCTGTCCCTCTGTGTGTCCCTCCTTGCTACATAAGTGGCAATCCCAAATAAATGAATTCATTTGGCAACATCGGAAACCAAGGCTCAACTTTGCATCAAGCAGACGGTCTATTTCAATGGGTGGACTGGGGATCCCAGATATTTTTAGATACCATGACGCTATTATTCTTTCTAACTTGGTGAAATATTATAGGTCCTCTTATGTGGCGGACTGGAAGTTGATCGAAAATTCTTATCTTAAGGCCCCTTCTTTTCAAGAAGAGCTCTGGAATGTTCCCAAACGAGTTAAATCTTCTCTTTCTCCAAATCCTTTTTTAGCTTCCTTATTGCAGGTTTGGCGTAAACATCATATTAAGATAGCTCCTCCAACCTCTCCCTTAACCATGTTTGTTGGTCAGCACTGGTTTGCTCCGGGACTGTGTAAAAACTCATTTGTGAAATGGAGACGATTGGGGCTGACTCGCTTTGTCGATGTCCTTCTTAATGGGGTAGTAAAAGACAAAGGGACTCTGGAGGCTGACTCCGACCTTCGGCTCCCCTGGTTTGAGTATCTTCAACTTCGGCCTTTACTTGACTCGCATCTCTTTACCCCTCCTTTACGCATTCAACTTACTGATTTTGAAAAGATTTTATTTTGTGACTCAATCCCGATCAAAGGATTGATATCAAAGATTTATAAAATACTACTCCGCCCCCTTAACGCAGTGCCACACTCTTACCAAGGTGCCTGGGTCCGAGACCTGCACATGGAGCTGACTGAGGAGCAGTGGCAGGCTATTTGGTGTTCTTCCATATACAAAACAAAAGCAATGAACGTTCAACTTCAAGCCTTACAAAATGGTACAAAACTCCAGTGCAGTTAGCACACTCATCCTCTATCTCGCCTCTCTGTTTTAAGAATTGTGGCCAGAAGGGCACATTTTTTCACTCTTGGTGGCTATGCCCAGTCATAAATAGCTTTTGGAGGCAAATCTACCAAGAAGTACTAGCTCTCACTTCACACTCGCCACCATTTACGCCTGAATACGCTCTTTTGAATCTTATAGGCACCTCAAACACTTCTGAACCTGTAGAGGAATTGATCTCACATATGTTTGTGGCTGCTAAATTTGCAATAGCCCTAGTCTGGAAGCAGCAATCTCTGCCCTCACAACGGACTTGGTGGTTGAAATTGTGGGATTATTTTGTTTTGGATAAGCTTACTTATGATTTAGACCCCCATCGTTCTCAACAAATTGCTTCCCTGAGTTTTATAGAAAAATGGCGTCCCTTTATAGACAAAGTGTTAGCTGATAACAATATTCCTAGTAACTCATACCATGCTATACTGATGTCATGTCAATTGTTGTTGTAATTTTGCTCTAAGATGGCCTATGGTGTACGCACCTACTTCCCTGTTCTGTATTGGTACTTGGTACACACTTACTGATTTGTTGATGTATTTGTACCATGTTTCTCAATTCAATAAAGCATTTTAAAGATCTAAAAAAGAAAGAAAAAAAAAAGAAAGTGCTCTCTCAGGTACCTGCCATATAGAAGTCAAAAGGCTCAACTCATTAATTTAGCCTAAATACTTTGTGGCAACAAGTGGAGATTTCAGAATTATTGTTATGATCCCAGCAGATAACAACAGTGGCTGGTGTGAACCAAATGAGAGCTTTTCTGCCTTCAAGGCCAGCCTCAGCTACAGTGTGGTGAAGGTGAAGTGATCAGTTACTAGGAAATGGCCCTGGCTGCAGCTTCCACCTTAAATGTCAGTAGAGAGTCACTGGCTGTGGGAGTGGGCCTCCAGCCCTCTAAAGCTCCAGAGGCTCATGCTGGCTCTGCCTCCTTACTGCATTCACTGCCTTGCTTGGCTGAGTTGCACTGGGAACAAGGAAACATCCTTTTGAACCCTGAAGTATAAAGAAGTCAACATGCCCCCTCATGTTACTTTGCCTTTGGTAATATGGTTGAGAGTAGGATATGGTATCGGCAGGGATCAGGGGTGTTGAACTCATTTGTTATGAAGGGTGGCTCTAACATAAATGGGACTTTGTCAGACTGGGCCATGTGTGTCACAAAATGTAAAGTCAAGTAGCAGAGATATAAACTTTATAAAGGACATAGACAAACATAATTAAATATATTATAGTAGATATTCCACTGGAGCCCCACATTAGGAGGGTGTGTCTGTTAAAACTAATATTTATCTGCAAAACTGGAGTTCCTTGAGAATGTTGAACTCTATATTTTAACTGTGGTTGGTCCCAAATCTTTCCCCCTCTGACCTTTAAATATAAACTTAAAATATAAATGGTTTGAGCCTCGGACCGAGGTGAAAAACATGACAAGCTCCCCCCTCCCCATTTACTCAGAGTGACAGTAGCTTTCCAGTATCACAGGATATTTTTTTTACAGGGTGGTTTGAGATAATAATGGAGTCAGCACTTGTTCTGTTATTATTCCACTAGAGCTTCACATTAGGGGGTTTGTGTTAAAACTAATATTTCTCTGCAAAACTGGAGTTCCTTGAGTTTGCAGAACGCATTTTAACTGTGGCTAGTCCCAAACCTCCCCCCTCCTTAAAAGGTGCCTACCTAAACTGGAAAGATGGGGGAATAGTAGGATTTTGCAAAGCAATTTTTTAAATAAAAAAGAAGCACAAGGGTCACAGCAGAAGGACTCCCTCCCAGCTCCTACCTGTGAAGTGGACTACAGAGGCCGTGTGCAGTGGCTGGGAAGTTTGGCAGCCCCATCCTGTGCTCTCTGCACTCAACTGTATCCCCGCCCTCTGCTTCCTGCTCTCAGGAGGCAGCCCCACCCTCTGTTCTTTGTACTCAGAGGCAGTTCATGCTCAGCACAGTGAGGATGGGCAGGGGAAGGGGGGAGAGAAGAGACTTCCACTCACTGGGCTGGATAAAGGTCTGGGTGGGCCAAATCTGGTCTGCAGGCTGTAGGTTTGATACCCCTGGTATGGATATCAGACTTCTAGTATTCAAGTTATAAAGCAGAGACTTGGGTGACTTGCAAAATTCTGACCTCCTCATGAAGAAGGAGCCCTGCGTCCTTCCACACAGACTATTAAGAAGGATTACCAGAGTCAATGGTAACAAAAGCTGCTGACAAAGTCACATGCTGCTTGTGGTGCACTCATGTACCATTGACAAAAGGGTAACTAAGGCAGCTGGAAATCAGCCTGAAGTTAAACTAAAATTACTTTTGATAATTCATAATAACTAAAATAATCTCTAAACTACTAAACCACATCCCACTGAACTTGATTGGCTAGAAAAAAGGAATCTACAGGCAGGCAGATAATCCCCTATTACTCATACAGATCCAGGGATAGTTTATCTGACATTTACTACAGATACCATTGGCTTAGCTGGAGCAAAATCTAAATTATTGCTGCATACATCCCATACAAAAGAAGTTTTCAATTTCTCCCTAAAAAAAACAGGTCAGATATTGCTAGCAATAAATAGGGATAAACAGCCACTGAAGTGATAAAGGAAAAGCTTGCCCACTTTTTGCTTAATTGGATAAGCAGGGAAATCATTTTGTTTCTCTCTGTTTGAATGTATTTCTAATTGTGAAAACTAATAATAATTTAGAACTGGTCCCCCCCCAATCAACATAAAAGATAGATTCATTGTTTGAAACTTCTGCCTTAGGTCTCTCTGATAGTCCCTTCCCCCACAACTGTGCAAGGGTATTCCAAATTCTGGTTCAGCTAGCTTTGTAGATTTAAATACATTTAAGCTACCAAGGCAGTCTATCGCTTAGTGTTCTCCAATTCTGATTTGTGGCCACTTTTGAATGTTGTTAGCTATGATTGCATTTAATGTCTTGTTAGTAGTTTTCTTTTAACTAAATCCTGAAATAAGCACTGTTCCACATTTCAGCTTTCTTACCATCTGCTGCTTCTTTTCCTCCCCTTTCTTCTGCCCTTTTCCATCTCAGTATATTTTAATGTCATTTTCATTACTACCCTTTTCATTGTTATTCACTAATACAGAACAACTTGCCTCAAGGGAATTTTGCAGAATTTACAGGGCTAGATTTCCACAGAGCATCTCCATCTCCACCCTGGTACATTCCAATACACTTGTGTGTTTTTGTACCTTAACATTCTACTGCAGCTACAAATTTTAATATGCATTCCATTAGTTATTCATATGTAAATCCAGGCTGAGTTCTTACAGGAGGAAATATTCAGGTTTGTGCTGGCAGTTCCTTTTGGGTTGCAAATGGAGAATCAGGCCTCAGCCATTGAAAAATCTACATTATTGTTCAGAAAGCAGGACTCTGCTTCAAGGAATGAAGCCACTGGATTGCATGAAAGAAAGACGAAACAGCATTTGGTGACTACTGACATGTATAACTTCCAACCGTGAGTGCACTTTCACAAAAACCAGTGAAATCAAATCATCCTGATTTTTGACTCTCAGCAGCAAAGGCGTTGTTTATTCTTCCTGAGTACTGGGTACAAAGATATTTTTTGAACATAAGAGTGGAAAACAGTAATCACGGTTGAGTGCTGCTTTGCCACCCAGGGGCCCTAAATCAAAGTCACTCTACTCTGCCCGCTGGTTCTCAATATAGGTGATGTGAATTAAATATCTTCAATTGTTGTAGGTCATGAGCATTCATAGAGTTCTGCAAAGCAGCAAAAATCCAGTGTACAGAATGAATTGTGACATCTCAATATAGATTCAGGTGGGTAGCCGTATTGGTCTGAAGTAACTCAGTTCCTACAGCTACCCCATGTCACTTCTAGATTTTGATGCCTGATGCCCAACCCTCCTGCTGGTTGGCAGACTTAGTGACCACTTTACTCAGTGCAGCTTACTTCAAGGAAAGTGTTCTTAGGACTGCAGCCTTCAAGTATTTTATCTATCTATCTATCTATCTATCTATCTATCTATCTATCTATCTATCTATCTATCTATCTATCTATCTATCTATCTATCTATCTATCATTCGATTTATGAATCACCCATCCCTGCTATAGCAGGGCTCTGAGTGATGTACAAGATGAAACAGGGCTTTTTTTGTAACAGGGACTTCTTTGCATATTAGGCTACATCCCTCTGATGTAGCCAATCCTCCGAGAGCTTACAGGGCTCTTCTTACAGGACCTACTTTAAGCTTTTGAAGGATTGACTACATCAGGGGTGTGTGGTCAAATATACAAAGGAGTTCCTGCTACAAAAAAACGCCCCCTGCATGAAACATAAATAACCAATTAAATTAACAAGTATTTACAGTGTAACATCAGATGGCAAAATCCTAATTATTGCAATTGCAGTCTGTCACCCACTGTTGAAGGCAGGGAAAGAGGGCAAGATGAATGTGGAGATCAGAGGAGTGTGCCAGCCAAGATGGTAACCATCACTGTCCTCAACCAAAAGCACCTCTGTCTTACAGGCCTTGCAGAATTGTAACAGGTCCCACAGGGTCCTGATGGAATTTGGCAGAGAGTTCATTAGGTTGGGGCCAGGACTGAAAAACCCTGGTCAAGGAGCTGTATGTCCTTGGGGTCAAGGACCACCAGCAGACTGCTATCCAAGGGGTATAACACTCTCCCAGGGACATAATGGAGTAGATGGTCCCAGAGATGCATCAGTCCCTGACTGCTCAAGGCTTTAAAGGTCAATACCAGAAGCCTGAAATTGACTCAGTACTCCATTGGGAGCATCTGTCACAGCACCGGAATTATATGTGCTGTCCATGACGTTCCTGTCAGGATTTGCACCACTGCATTTTGGATCAATTGGAACTTCTCGGTCATTCTCAAGGGCAGGCCTGCATAGAGTGAGTTACAGTAGTCTAGCCTGGAGCTGACTGTTGCATGGATTACTGTGTCTAGGTCAGGGTGCGACAGGAAAGGGGCCCATTGCCAAGCCTGGCACAGATGAAAAAACGCCAGCCTGGCAATGTGCATGACTTGGGCCTCCATAGTCAAGGAGGCATCCAAGATCACTCCCAAACTCTTGATGGATTGTGCTGGTGCCAGTGGCACCTTGTCAAGAGCGGGTCATCTATGCCCCATCCCAAGGCCCCCCCAATAGAACGTCCATCTTAGTTGGATTCATTTTTAACCTACTCTGTTTTAGGCCCCCAACCATGGTCTCCAAACCAGTAGCCATTGCTAAACAACACTGGGGAGAGAAGTGCTCCCTGAGGGACCCCACACATTAGAGGGTGTCTAGAGAGCACTACCCTCTGTCCCCAACCATGGAGAAATGAGGTGAGCCATTGAAGGGCCAACCCCCCATATATTAGCAAAGTGGTGAGTCAATAGGTCATAGCTGACCGTGTTGAATGCTGCCATAAGAGCTAATAATATAACAGCACTGACCCACTTTGATCCAGCTGCTTTCGGAGATCATCTGCAAGGGTGACCAGCACCATCTCCTTCCCATGGCTACGGCGGAAGCCAGACTGGAATGGATCCAATGTCAATGTGTCTGTAACGTACTCGAAGCGGAGACGAGAGTAGGGCAACATAGTTTATTAGGAGCACGTTGCAAGAGAGAGAGCGCGGGCCGGGCCCCGCTTATATACAATTCCCGGTACAGCCTACTGGGTCGGTCAGGCCAATCCTGACCTGTTGAACTTCCCGCCGCAGCTGTTGATTGGCGGGTGATTCCGCGCCCGGCGCTGGAGGCTTCTGGGACCGCCCAGTAGCCTCCGCGCGGGGCGAATGTTGTTACTGATACACTACACTCCTCCCCCCTTAGTTAGTGACATAGTCCTGGAGGTAGGCGGGAGGTCGACGCTCCCGTGTTGAACGCCTTGGGGTTGCTTGTGGTGCCGGGGCTCCTTCCGCATCTGGGGCTTCCCTGGGGGGTTGAGCATTGGGGGGCTGTGGGTCTGGATCCGAAGGTTGGTCCGCCTCTGCCGGTGGGGGTGGCCTTGGTGCCGGCGCGGGTGTCATTGGGTGCTCTTCGGCCCCCTCCCCCTCCCTCGTTTCCGTGGGTACTTCTGGGAGAGTTCTGCGGCGCAGCTGGTCGATGTGCCGGCGTAGGATCTGGCCCCCCTCGGTGGATACCTCGTAGTGGCGGGAACCCACAACCCGTAGTACCCGCCCGGCTACCCATTCTGGGCCGGAAGCGTAGTTGCGGGCGAACACTGGATCCCCCGCGAAGAACCCCCTAGCTGCGTCTCTGACCTCCGGGGACCCTCGCGCGTCGGAGGCTCTGTCGGGGTGTAGGCGGTCTAGCCGTGTGGTGAGCTTGCGTCCCATGAGGAGCTCAGCTGGGCTGACCCCGGTGACTGGGTTTGGAATGACCCGGTTGTCGAAGAGGAACGCGGCTAGCCGGTGGTCCCAATCGCCCTGCACTATTCTGCCCAGGGCCTCTTTTGTTGTCCGGACCATCCGCTCGGCCTGGCCGTTGGTGGCCGGGTGGAAGGGAGCTGACCGGATGTGTCTAATGAGGTACCTCTGGAGGAACGCCTGGAATTCCCCCGATGTGAACGCGGCCCCGTTGTCCGAGACTATGGTATCCGGGATGCCGTGGGTGCACAGGCCCCTGCGTAATGCTCTAATGGCTGCTGCTGACGAGGTAGACCCTACGGGGATGACCTCTAACCATTTTGTGTATGCATCTACAATGATTAGGAAGATCTGCCCCTGGAACGGCCCGGCAAAGTCAATGTGGAGCCGGGACCACGGTTTCCTCGTGGTCTCCCACCGTGTAGCTGGGGCGCTGGGTGGGTCCGGCCGCGACTCCTGACATGTGCTGCATCTCCGGACCCAGTTCTCTATCTCCCCGTCCATTCCCGGCCACCATACGTAGCTCCTGGCTAGGGCCTTCATTCTCACTATGCCTGGGTGCGTTTCGTGCAGTGATTCCAAAACCCGTATCTGTAGGGGGGGGGACCACTACTCTGCTCCCCCATAGTAGGCACCCCTTGTGGGCTGCTAGTTCCTCCCTTCGCATTTTGTAGGGTTTGAACTCTTCCCCCATGTCCCCCTCTGGCCACCCCCTCACCACCCAGTCGAGCACCCGTGCTAGGGTTTTGTTTTTTCCGGTGGCTTTGGCCACCTCCGCCGCGTGGAGGGGCTGATCCGGGAGTGCCTCGATCAACATGACCTCGTGTGCCGGGGCTGGATCGGGGCCTGTTTCTGGGAGTGGCAACCTGCTGAGTGTGTCCGCGTGACCCATTGCCTTGCCCGCCCTGTGTACCAAAACGTAAGTGTACGAGTTGAGGAATTGGTTCCACCTCAACACCCTCTGGGACAGGATTTGGGGAGTTTGGCGGTCTGGGGCCAACAGACCCAACAGCGGCTTATGGTCCGTCGCTATTGTGAACCGGCGCCCATACAAATAGTCGTTGAATTTATGGACCCCCGCGACTATGGCCAAGGCCTCCTTATCGATTTGCGCATAGTTCCGTTCCGCCGACGTCAGGGTGCGGGAGTAGTATGCGACCGGAACCTCCCGGCCATCAGGTAACTGGTGCCCCAGGACAGCGCCCACCCCATATGGCGACGCATCGCATGCCAGGATGACCGGGAGGCGCTCGTCGAAGTGGTGCAGCACCGCGTTGGAGACCAGAACATCCTTAACTGCCTGGAAGGCGGCGGCTTGCTTCTTCCCCCACACCCATGGAGCTTTTTTGTCCAGTAGTCGGTGTAGGGGTTCGGCAAGGGCCGCCTTGTGGGGTATGAACGTGTGGTAGAAATTGAGGACCCCCAAGAAGCTCTGTAGCTCCGCTTTACACGTGGGGGCTGGGGCTTGAACAATGGCTCTGGTCTTTTCCTCGGTCGGGTGGATTCCCTGCGCGTCCACTGCGAAGCCCAGGAACTCCACCCGTGGTACCCCCAGCATGCACTTCTCCCTTTTAACCTTTAGTCCAGCGGCTTGAAAACGGCGGAGCACCTCCCGGAGGCGGTTGCGGAATTCCTCAGGGTCTGGGGCGGCGATTAAAACGTCGTCGAAAAACGGCTAGACTCCGGGGATCCCTTTAAGGAGAGCATCCATTATGCTCTGGAAGATTCCCGGAGCCACGCTGACCCCAAACTGTAACCTGTTCACCCTGAACGCCCCCCTGTGGGTAACTATCGTCTGTGCCTCAGCCGTTTTGGCGTCCACCGGAAGCTGCTGGTAGGCTTGTGCCAGGTCCAGCTTCCCGAAAATCTTTGACCCCGCCAGGGCGGCCAGGACGTGGCTGACTACAGGCACCGGGTATGGGTTGTCTTGGAGCGCTTTGTTAATTGTGCACTTGTAATCTGCACATATCCGCACGTCCCCGTTGGGTTTGACCGGAGTCACTATGGGGGTTTCCCACATGGCGTAATCGACCGGCTCCAGGACCCCTTGTGCTACTAGGCGGTCCAACTCTGCCTCGATCTTGGGCTTCAAGGCGAAGGGGACCCTCCTTGCCTTGAGCCGGATCGGTCTGACCGTCGGGTCGAGCGGTAGGGAGATGGCCGGGCCCTTGTAACTACCCAGCGACCCATCAAATACGTCGGGGAACTCTCTGCACACCTCCCCGAACCCTCCCGCTGTGGTCGTGCACGCCACCTCTATTCGGATTCCCAAGGGGCCAAACCATGCAAGACCCAGGAGGGTGGTAAGCGGCCGCCTAACCACCAGGATGTCTAGGGGGCCTCTGAAGGACCCCCGCTCCACCTGCACCCGTGCCCACCCCGCTACTTGGACCGGGTTTTGCTGAAAGTCCCGCAATATGAAATTTGCCGGTCGCAGCTGCAGTCCCTGGCCGGGGCGTAGCCTTCTCAGGGTCTCCTCCGCGATTATGGAGATGGAGGAGCCCGAGTCCACTTCCATGACGCAGGGGGCCCCATCTATGAGGACTGCCATCTTTATCTTGTTGGGGGTGGTCAGGGGCAAACTCAGTACCTGAAGTGAGGTGGAGGCTGTTGAGTGGGACTCTGTGGCCTCGTGGTGCGCGGTCGGTCGCGGGCGGTTGTGCTTGGCTCGGCAAGCTCGCGCGATGTGGCCAGTCTTCCCGCAGCTCCTGCAGTCCCAGGTCCGGTACTGGCAGTCCCTCCGATCGTGGGGGTCGCCGCAGCTGGCGCATTTGGCCCTTTCGTTAGTGCGCTGGCTCGGCCGTTCGCTGGCTCGGGGGCGCTGTGGAGCTCGGGCAGCTGGTCCTGCGGCGCGGCGCATCTGGAAAGCTTCCCCCTCGTCCTGGTGCTCGGGGTCCAACTCCTCGTGGTGGGTGGTCTCGGTCTTGACCCTGGGGAAGGTCCGGGCAGCCCTCTCGAATGCTACCGCCTCGCTGAAGGCGCCCTGGAGGGTGAGCTCTTCTTTGGCGAAGAGCTTCTGCTGGAGCCTTTCGTCGCGGAGGCCCCACGTGAATCGGTCGGCCAGGGTTTCCTCCAACTGGGGGAAGTTGCAGTTCCCGGCGAGTTTGCGGAGGGCCGCCAAGTAGTCCGCGGCTGACTCTCCAGCAGTCTGGTCCCTTTTGTGGAACAGGAATCTGCGGGCCACCCGTGAGGGCTGCGGCAAGAAATGGCCCGTGAGGAGCCTGATGATCTCCTCGTAGGATTTCTCCGTGAGGCGGGCGGGAGCCGAGAGACCCTTGGCGATCTCGAACGTGGCTGGCCCGCAGACGCTCAGGAGAACATCCCTCTTTGATCCGGCGTCGGTGATCTTGTTGGCCCGGAGGTAGAACTCGACCCGTTCCGAGTAGGACTCCCAGCCCTCTGGATTTGCAGGGTCGAAGGGCTCGATGTAACCGGTGTTCCCGCTCTGGTTGGCCATGGTGGCGGCGGCGGTCGTGGCTGGTCGTCGTTGCCCAAGATCTCCGGTTGTAGCCGACGTGGCTAGAATCCCATCCTCGTCGCCAGTGTAACGTACTCGAAGCGGAGACGAGAGTAGGGCAACATAGTTTATTAGGAGCACGTTGCAAGAGAGAGAGCGCGGGCCGGGCCCCGCTTATATACAATTCCCGGTACAGCCTACTGGGTCGGTCAGGCCAATCCTGACCTGTTGAACTTCCCGCCGCAGCTGTTGATTGGCGGGTGATTCCGCGCCCGGCGCTGGAGGCTTCTGGGACCGCCCAGTAGCCTCCGCGCGGGGCGAATGTTGTTACTGATACACTACAGTGTCATCCAGGAACCAATGGAGATGTTCAGCTACCACTCTCTCAATTACTTTACCCAGGTAATTGAAGGGTTCCAATTATTTTTGAAGACAAGATGGCATAGGATAAGGGATCTGCATATTTACATGAGGGCTGTGTGTAGCATACACGTGTGTGAAAGCTTGATCAAATGCTACAGACTCCTCATGTGCATCCTGTCTGCCCTGGTCCTGTCACCAGACATGCTCTGGGAGTCCACAACGGGAACTTAATTCCCAAAAGAGTTCAGGCTGGATTTGAACTGGAAGCTGAAATTCACCCATTGCCTGCACAGTTCTCCCAACATGAAAAGGCCCCAAGAAACTGCTGTTGTTTGGCCTGGAGAACCTTAGATGCAATGATGGATTAAGACAAAAATGTGTCAGCCGGAGGCTAAAAAAATGTGAGCTAGCTCACACTAACTCAGCTTAAACACTGCTCAACAGTAAAATAAAAAACTCTCATCCTTGTTATTGCTTATTGGAATTTTCTTTTAAAATTACACACCACATAATTGGAATTTATGTAGCAGAGCACTGAAAAATGTCTGGAAAGTGTCCAGGCTCCTCTGGTGTTATGCCTCTCACCAGTGAGATAATTATGGCCAAATGCCTGCACTAGCAGCATCCCCCTCTTAGATCTCACCCCAAAGAGAGCCCTCTGGCAGGCCAGCACTCTCACTGCTATAACGAGGTGCTCACTAGTTAATCAGGTTTTATAGTATGAAAACTTTCTAGGTTATGGGATGCTACTAAAATGCTACATATCTTCAGAGGGTCAGTGTGGACTGACTTCATAGGAAATATGCTGCTTTTGTGAAGTTTGGAAATGCCACACATATTAATATAAAAAACTGCTTCTGCCCATGTTGGAGAAAGAGGAGAAAAATGAGCCAAGACACACATGTAGAGATTGGGGTTTAAAACAGGCTGCCGCTTTATTGCTAGTTATCAGGCAGGGCCTTGCCAAATTGCAGTGATCCAAACACTGTAGGGTCCCTGACAAAGTACTAGGGAGTACATACAGCGGGAGGAGAATGGCCTTTGGCTATCCGAGATGATGAATCCATGACTGTTTCCTTTAATCATCAGCTGGGATGCATCTGTGTCTTTCTTATGCAACTGTCCCTATGCCTCCAGCTCCCCAAGGCCCTTTAAGAAGGCCCCTCCTGAAAGTTTATCAAGGTTTTGTCCCATCTTACTCACCAATGTCTGTCCTAGCAAAGGAGGCAAGAAGGGCCACATGTGGACACAGGAGGCCCAGTTTGGGAGTTAAGCATGGCCAACCACTTGGCTCCGTTAGCCTCCAGCAATAATACACTTTTTCCTGAGGGCAGCATCATACGGCAGTGGGGATATCACCTGATTGCTCTACTAGCCCTCATTATGAGTCACAGTATTTTATTATTTTAATAATTGAACAAAGTTAGGCTGTGATCACATACACTACATAATGCACTTTCCAACAGGATTTTGCCAGTTCATACAGTAAAATCTAGTTGGAAAGTGCACCTAATGTGCATTTTTTAGTGTGTATGATTGCAGCCATTAGGTTTTTGCTAATAGCCAGTGCTTTTTTTGTAGCAGGAACTCCTTTGCATATTAGGCCACACACCCCTGATGTAGCCAGTCCTCTAAGAGCTTACAGTAGGCCCTGTAATAAGAACCCTGTAAGTTCTCGGAGGACTGGCTACATCAGGGGTGTGTGGCCTAATATGCAAAGGAGTTCCTGCTACAAAAAAAGCCCTGCTTAGCTATAAGTTAGTCCAAGTTTGACTGATCACATTCTTGGCTGATCCAGAGGGGTTAGCTCTTTTAGTTTGTTGCTGCAAAATAATAAAGACTCTTCACCTGACAAAGAGAGCTGTGTTTCTCAAAAGATTATGCTACAATAGAATTTGTTAGTCTTAAAGGTGCTATAGGACTCTTTACTATTCTTAACTGAATTACTATACTTCAATAATTCAATAATTACTTCAGGACTTATTATACTTCAAGGATTACTATACTTCAAGATGTTCCTGTTCCTATTCTGCTTTGGGTAGCTGGCCAAAATCTATAGTTTGATCCCTGATGTCTTAGCACCATTACCCAGTCAAAGGTTGGTGCCATGTTATCACTCAGAGTACATGGCTTTTTTTCCTCCTTGTCAGGAATGTGGATGTACTCTAAATAGAGAGAAGAGTGAATTATATTTGGGAACAGAAGGGATGAATGCTTTTTAAAGTAACAGACTCTGACCTCCTCCTTTTCTCTTATCTATAAAAGAAGAACTCTCTATCTGTTCAGGATGGCAGCTTGTTCGTGAGTCTTGAGTAGTCAGATGAGTTAGCATCAAGAATGATCATTCTTAATACAATTGTATGCTCTGTCAGCAAAAGCCTTTAGTAAGACTTCTCTCTCCCAGATTGATATCAGAGGAGAGGTGGGGGTGGGGGTTGTGTTGGGTTTTAGCTAGCTCCCCTAACATTATGATCTCTTCGGTACTACTGCAAAAACAGACACATTTAATGGGATATGTGCCATTCCAAGCTCTCTATTGTTACATTTCAAAACAAAAAATAAATCACTCTTCAGATTTCTTATTCCACTCCCTCCAAGAAGGACTCTATATAGGACCATGCCCTCCACAAAAGATTCTACTTAGAACTCTACTCAGTTACCATTCTGGTTTTAAAAGAAAGTCTAGTAAAAAATTTTTAGCATCAAATTTCCTATGATTTAAATGTTACGCTTAGAAAGCCATTACATTTTTTTGACACTTTTGGCAGAAAGGTCAAAATAATGTCTCCCTGTTGTCTGAAACATCATTTTAAAAATATACAGTTATTGTTATTACACACACACACAGACAATGATCTTTTGTACTGTTGGCTTAAATAAACATTATGTAGCAGTAAAAACACAGAAGCAAAATTGCATTTTATGTGATTGCTGGGCTCAGCCATCTATGCATAATACTGGAAAGCAGTTAACGAAAAACCAGGCTATGCTGGGAATACACACAATTCATCAAAAAGATAAGGAAGATGAATGTACTACACATTTAAGATTTCTGGGCCCACTCAAATCCATCCTAACTTTATAAGGAAGTCTAAAAAATATTAAGCAGCAATTTTAACAGAGACTGATGTGTGCTTTAGCAATTCCGAGTAAATTTGTAGTCAAGGGAGGCACAGATGATCCAGCAATAATATGAGGACTGCTCCGTACTATACAAAATAAACCCAACTACAGTGTATGCCCTAGAGAGTTTACTCTTGATCACAGGAGCATAGCTCACAGGTCAGGTGGTGAGTTTTTGAGATAGAGGAGGAACATGCATGGAGACCAATTCTCCAGCTAAAGAATTATCTTTGCTCCAATTGGCCAGAGTGATGCAACCTTTCCAGATCAGACTTGCTCACTGGTTAAGGTTGCCAGGTCCCCACTGGCCACTAGCAGGGGATTGCCAGATACAGGCTGAGAAACACATGAAGATTTGGGATGGAGCCTGAGGAGGACAGGGACCTAGTGAGGTTCACTGCTATTGAGTCCACCTTCTAAAGCATCCATTTTCTTCAGGGGAACTGAGTTCTACAGTCTGGAAATGAGCTGCAATTCTGGGGGATCCTAAGGTTCCCCCTGAAGACTGGCATTCCTACTCACTGGCCTGAGCAACTAGCAGACCTGCTTGAACTAAGAACATAAGAGAAGCCATGTTGGATCAGGCCAATGGCCCATCCAGTCCAACACTCTGTATCACACAGTGGCCAATACACACACACACACACACACAGTGGCTAATAGCCACAGATGGACCTCTGCTCCATATTTTTATCTAACCCCCTCTTGAAGCTGGCTATGCTTGTAGCCACCACCACCTCATGTGGCAGTGAATTCCACATGTTAATCACCCTTTGGGTGAAGAAGTACTTCCTTTTATCCGTTTTAACCTGACTGCTCAGCAATTTCATTGAATGCCCACGAGTTCTTTTATTGTCAGAAAGGGAGAAAAGGACTTCTGTCTCTACTTTCTCAATCCCATGCATAATCTTGTAAACCTCTATCATGTCACCCCACAGTCGACGTTTCTCCAAGCTAAAGAGCCCCAAGCGTTTTAACCTTTCTTCATAGGGAAAGTGTTCAAAAATGTAATCATTCTAGTTGCCCTTTTCTGAACTTTTTCCAATGCTAAAATATCCTTTTTGAGGTGTGGTGACCAGAATAGCACACAGTACTCCAAATGAGACCTCATTATCGATTTATACAGGGGCATTATGATACTGGCTGATTTGTTTTCAATTCCCTTCCTAATAATTCCCAGCATGGCGTTGGCCTTTTTTATTGCAATCGCACACTGTCTTGACATTTTCAGTGAGTTATCTACCACAACCCCAAGATCTCTCTCTTGGTCAGCCTCTGCCAGTTCACACCCCATCAACTTGTATTTGTAGCTGGGATTCTTGGCCCCAATGTGCATTACTTTGCACTTGGTCACAATGAACCTCATCTGCCACGTTAACGCCCACTCACTCAGCCTCAATAGATCCCTTTGGAGTGCTTCACAATCCTCTCTGGTTCTTACCACCCTGGAAAATTTAGTGTCATCAGCAAACTTGGCCACTTCATTGCTTACTCCCAACTCCAGATCATTAATGAACAAGTTAAAGAGCATGGGACCCCAGTACTGAGCCCTGCGGCACCCCACTGCTTACCGTCTTCCACTGCGAAGACTGCCCATTTATACTCACTCTCTGCTTCCTATTAATTAGCCAGTTTTTGATCCACAAGAGGACTTGTCCTTTTACTCCATGACTCTCGAGCTTACTGCGCAGCCTTTGATGAGGAACTTTATCAAAAGCTTTCTGGAAGTCAAGGTAAACAACATCTATTGGGTCCCCTTTGTCCACATGCTTGTTCACCCCCTCAAAGAACTATAACAGGTTAGTGAGGCAAAATCTTCCCTTACAGAACCCATGCTGAGTCTTCCTCAATAACTCATGTTCATCAATGTGCCTACTCATTCTGTCCTTGATAATGCTTTCTACCAACTTTCCTGGTACTGAAGTCAGACTGACTGGCCTGTAATTTCCTGGATCTCCTCTGGAACCCTTTTTAAAGATGGGAGTGACACTTGCTACCTTCCAGTCCTCAGGAACGGAGGCAGATTTCAATGAAAGATTACATATTTTTGTCAGGAGATCCACAAGTTCAACTTTGAGTTCTTTCAGAACTCTTGGATGTATGCCATCCGGACTTGGTGATTTATTAGTTTTTAATTCCTCAATCAGTTGTAGGACCTCTCTTGTCACTTCAATCTGACTCAGGTCTTTCAACACCCCTTCCAAAATTAGTGGTTCTGGAGCAGGCAAACACTTCTTGTCTTCCACAGTGAAGACGGAGGCAAAAAAATGCATTCAGCTTCTCAGCCATTTCCCTATCCTCCTTCAGTAATCCTTTGACCCCTTGGTCATCCAAGGGCCCCACTGCCTGGTTTCCTGCTTCTAATATATTTGAAGAAATTTTTATTGTTGGTCTTTATGTTTTTTGCAATATGCTCCTCATAATCCCTTTTTGCCTGCCTGATCACAGTCTTGCATTTGATTTTCCACAGCCTGTGTTCCCTTTTATTAATCTCACTTGGACTAGCTTTCCACTGCTTAAAAGGTCCTTCTTACCTTTTACAGCTTCCATTACTTTGTTTGTTAACCATGCAGGCCTTCTCTTATACCTGTTTGTGCTTTTCCTGACTTGTGGTATATATTTTATCTGAGCTTCTAAGATTGTAGTTTTAAATAGCCTCCAAGCTTCCCCAAGGGTTTTGACTGTATTTACCTTTTCTTTCAGTTTCCTCTTCACATGCCTCCTCATCTCAGAGAATTTACCCCTTTTAAAGTTAAACGTGGTTGTGGCGGTCTTTTTGGGCAACTCCCTATTTATACAAACGGTGAAATCAATAACGTTATGGTCACTGCTCCCAAGCGGTGCTATCATTTTTACATCTCTCACCAAGTCTTGGGCATTACTTTGGACCAAATCCAGGATCGCCCCACCCCTGGTAGGTTCTGTGACCATATGCTCCATAGCACAGTCATTAAGAGCATCTCTTTCTCTCAACCTGAACACATATTGACCCAATCAATCTGCGGGTAGTTAAAATCACCTGTTACGACACAGTTTTTATGTTTAGCCGCTATCTTTAATCCTTCCATCATATTATAATCATCCTCTATCTTTTGATTTGGTGGGCGATAAACAAACTCCCATAGTTAAATTTCCTTTTGGGCCCTCTATTTCAACCCAAAGCATTTCTAGAAGGGAATCTAATTCTTTGACCTCAGTCTTACTGGACTGTATGCCCTCTCTGACATACAGAGCCACCCCACCTCCAACCCTTCCCTCCCTATCCTTCTGATATAACTTATATCCAGGAATCACTGTGTCCCACTGATTCTCCTCATTCCACCAAAGTTTCTGAAATTCCCACAATGTCTATGTTTTCTCCCAACACTAAACATTCCAACTCACCAATTTTACTTCAAACACTTCTAACATTTGTATACAAACATCTATAATTTCCCCGGCAAGTTAGGCCCGCAGCCTTCCTCCTGCTGCCTCGAGACTTTGGCAGGCAGCCCATACTGTTTGTCACCATCTCAGTGGACAACTCTGTTCCATTACCTGGTATAAAAGTAACAGCTAACCCTTCTTCTCCCGAACCAAAGACATTTCATCTCCTGTCGGCTTTCCCCCAAGATTTAGTTTAAAAACTGCTCTGCCACCTTTTTGATTTTAAGTGCCAGCAGCTTGGTTCCATCTGGGGACAAGTGGAGACTGTCTCTTTTGTACAGCTCCCACTTGTTCCAGAAAGCATCCCAGTGCCTAACAACCCCCCTACACCATCGTCTCAGCCACACATCGAGACTTCTAATTTGTGTCTGTCTCTCCAGCCCTGCACATGGAACAGGTAGCACTTCTGAGAAGGCTACCTTGGAGGTCCTGGCCTTTAGTCTCCTGCCTAGCAGCCTAAATTTTTCCTCCAGGACCTCACAACTGCATTTCCCCACACTGTTGGTGCCAACATGCACCACAACCACTGGCTCCTCCCCAGCACTGTCTATCAGCCTATCTACAACACACGTAATGTCCGCTACCTTCGCACCAGGCAGGCAAGTCACCATATGGTCAGTACGCGGTTTTGCCACCCAGCTGTCTACTTGCCTAAGGATCAAATCACCAACTACCAAGACCGCCCCCCTCTCCCTGCCCAGAGATGGTTCCTTGGTGCGAAAGGATACCCGCTCACCAACTGAAGAAGAGGTCCCTACTGAGGGCACATTCCCCTTATCCTCAGCCTGGTGCCCTGTTCTCTCTTGATCCTCATGCTCCTTGGCAGCAACGGGGCTGCCACATAAAGAGTGGGGCTCATCTAATACGTCCCTGAGAGTCTTCTCTGAGTGTCTTTGCTTCTCCAGGTCAGTCACCTCGGCCTCAAGGGTACAAACTTGTTCCCTAAGTACTAGGAGCTCCTTGCATTGAGCACAAACCCAAGACTTCTATCCTATGGGCAGATAGTCATACATGTGATACTCAGTGCAAAACACTGAAAAGCCCACATCCCCCTCCTGGCATTCTACCTTCATGATAGCTTTTTTCAAAATATACAGTCCCCTTTTAAATCCTGTTTGTTTATGTGACTCTCATTATTGGGAACACAAGGAAAATAGGGATCTGGGTTCCTGGTCCTTACACAGCCTTCAGGCTAAGAGCCACAGGCCAAGAGCCCTTTAGCTCTCGCCCTTCGGCTCGCACCAAAGGCTCGCGCCTCTGGCAAGGCGCAGCTTAATAATGCATAGAGGGTGGGGAACACAGCCACTCCTAATCAATCAGCAACAATCACCTTCAGCCCACTCAAACCAAACAAACAGTAGTTCCCCAGCAACCACAAACTCAGAATTTGCAGCAATCACACAGTCACACGAACTCAGAAATTGTCAGCAACTTCCCCAGCTGCTTAGAAAGCCAAACCTCACCCTTGTAGCACTTCTTCTCTGCTCTCTCTCAGAGCTCTCTGAAACTAGCTAGACTGCCTTCACATTGCATCCCCTTTGTTTGGCCCTCATTGAACAGGGACCAAGTTTGATCCTGCAAATATGCCTCCCTCACATGGGAAATACTAATGTACACTGAATGTTGAAAAGTATATTTGTTATGACCAGTTAATGGCTGATGTTGTGAAACAGAAGTATTATGCTACCAGGATACATTCTCTTACAACAGAGCCCTATGAATTTCATTCCAAAATAAGCCTTATTGAATTGAATGGGTCTTACAAGTTTGCATGCGAATGTAGTTTAGCACTTTCTTTTCTGTCTAGTGGTGCGAGGATTAACAGACTTGGAAGCTAAAGCATAAGTACTGAAAGGCTGATGGTATACAGCAGCCACCTACGCATACCCTATTTTTAATCTGGCTTTAGTGCCAGTGGGTTGTTAGGGTAACCATTTCCATTTTCCTAGTGTATAGATTGGTGAAGTCCTTCCATACTAGTGCATATGGAGGCCAGACTAAACAAAATGGCTCTTCTCAATTTTTTGCATCTCCTGAGCTTATTTACTGTTCATTGGACTCTAGGATGATTTCTCAAAATGGAGAAATTGTCTCTCATGATTTCATGGCATTATAGCAAGAATTACTATGACCCTATAAGATTAATAGTTGAGACAGAGTAACATTACACTCACCCAGGGCTTTTTTTGTAGAAAAAGCCCAGTAGGAACTTATTTGCATATTAGGCTACACCCCCTGACATCACCGGAAGTGATATCACTCATTCAGTAGGTTACTTTCCACATATTGACACAGAACAGTGCAGTGCCATCGGCTGCATTTCATGGATGTGTGTTCTCACGCAGCCCAGTAAGATCTTGAGCATAGCTACCACATTCTGCTCTGCTGAAGTTATATTTTGACATCTTAATATCTGACTAAATACTGTTATTTATATAAAGGGAATGGCTACCCTGTTCTTCAGACAGTGATAGTTCTTCAGACAGTTCCCACAGTGATAGTTCTTCAGACTATGCTAGGGTTGCCAAGTCCAACCCCAGAAATATCTGGGGACTTTGGGGGTGGAGCCAGGAGACACTGGGGTGGAGCTAGGGGGAGGGGGGAAACGGCACCGGGGAGCGTGGCGAGCCGCCCCGCAGCTGCCGCCTCTTCTCCGCTCGCCGTGGCTGCTCCTCCGAGATGGGCTCATCTCGGAGGAGCAGCCACGGCGAGCGGAAAAGAGGCGGCAGCAGTGCGGCGGCCTCGCCCGCCCTGCCTCTGGGGTGGAAGCGGAGGGGGGGTGGAGGTGGGCCGGGGGCGTGGCGAGCCGCAAGTCCGGGTCCTAGAAGGGCCTGGATTCGCGGCTCGCCATGCTCCTGGCCTGCCTTGCCCTTTTAGTCACCTGCCTTATTTCATTTTTCATCTTGAGCTCAGGACCATGGTTTTGATCAGGAGGGCTTTTAAACTAACCCTATATCCTAAGATATAGAAAAAAACAGACGCATAGCTATGGTGATGAAATGAAGTTAGCAGGGAGAAACTTCTGAAACTTATCTGGAACAAACTTTCATTAGTTCTAAGATGGTGCAATGTTATCCCAACTGGAAAATCCCATTGTTTCGGGGGTAAATTTGTAACACAACTACTTTTGTTGCTCGATGAAATTATCAATGGAAATTAATTTTTCTTTGGGGATATCAAGCACCAAACTACAATGATAATGCCCTTAGAGGGCAACTGTGAGAGCCAATAACTTTGACTTTCTGCAAGAAAAGTGCATCCACAGGTCCAAGTCAAGTTAATTAAGCAGTTTTCCCTCTGTGTTGGATTATGCCCACAGCCAATAATAAAGACTGTATTGTTGCTCAAACTATCTATGAATTTCATTAGCTTCCTGCCCCAAATCACCAACATTTAAATGAATTCTGCATTAATCATTAGAAGGTAAAGGGAAATTCTTATATTTGCCAGTGATGATGAGAATACAGAACTAATGTTTCTTTTTTAAGGTTGCATCAAAATTTAATTTAAAATATAATTTTCAGTATTATAAACTAGTTTACAATCTTTCTGATAAGCAAGATCCTCAACATTGACGTGGCTGGGACTAACTGCCCTCCCAGATCTCACCCCTGCAGTAGCCATTCCACTTGGTCACTAGGCAACTATTACATCAGTTATTTAAGGATCAATAGTGGAGTTTGCATCTCCCTCTGATAATAGCAATAATTAAACCAGGGCTCTTTTTTGTAGAAAAAAGCCCAGCAGGAAACTTTTGCATATTATGCCACACCCTCTGACATCATCATTGTTTTGCACAGGGTTTTTTGTGTAGAAAAAGCTCAGCGGAGATTCATCTGCATATTAGGTCACACCTTCTGACATCAAGCCAGCCAGAACTGCTTTCCTGTGTGTTCTTGCTCAAAACAAGCTCTGAATTAAACTAACATTGGAGCAAAGAAGGTATCAGGAATGTTGCCTGCAGTACTACAGGAAGGAAGAAGTAGGTGTGCACTCTCCACAAAGAATGTCCTTTATTTACCACTTTATGTACATTATTCCAAACGGGGCTGCCAAGCCTCCAGTTGGCAATGAAAGAAACAAATACTGTGATGTACTGGCTAACAATGTTTAATAAAACCATTTAAAAACCTTTTTAAATAACTTTTTATACTTCACTAGAAATATCTATTTACATAACAATATTATCACAGAGGTCCATTCTCACATTCCAATATTACAAGAAAGGTCCTATGAGCACTCAGATATAGGCTCATTTCGTCAATGGACTTCCTCAGGAGTAATCCTTCCTATATTTTCAGGGTTACCAGCCTCTTGTAACAACCCAATGTTAACGCTCTTCTGCAACATCTCCTATCTCACGTTTTCTCGTCCACTTAATAACACTTAAGTGCATATATTTATATTAGGAGCTTAAGACAGTCCAAACTTATTCTTTTAACCAGATGCACAAGCCTTCTGGAGTTTGCTGGCCAACAGCTCTCTGTAGGGTTGCCAAGTCCAAGAAATATCTGGGGACTTTGGAGGCGGAGCCAGGAGACTTTTGGGGTGGAGCCAGGAGACATTGGGGGTGGAGCCAGGAACAAGGGTGTGACAAGTGTAATTGAATTTCAAGGGAGTTCTGGCCATCACATTTAAAGGGATAGCACACCTTTTAAAATGCCTTTCTTCCAAAGGAAATAATGAAGGATAGGGGCACCATCTTCTGGGGCTCACAGAATTGGACCCCCTGGTCCAATCGTTTTGAAACTTGGGGGGCATTTTGGGGAGAGGCACTAGATGCTATACTAAAATTTTGGTGCCTCTACCTCAAAACATAGCCCCCTCAGAGCCCCCAATACCCACAGATCAATTCCCCATTATTCCCTATGGGAATTGTTCTCCATAGGGAATAACAGAGTGCCCAGTAGACATTTCCCTCCCCCACCCACGCTTTCTAAAGCAGGGGGAGGGCCTCCAAACCAGGGAATCCCCTGCCCCCTCCCTCTCTCTCACACACAAAGACTTACTGGGTCTTGTTCCTGCAGAACTTTACTTGATCTGAAAATGAAAGCAAAACAAAGGGAGGGGCCGTTCTCCGAAGCCCTTCCTGTTTCCTGCTCAGCCTTAAAGGCACATATTTTAAAAACGGACCTGCAGGAGCTCTAAAACTACATGGTGATTGTGGGGGGGCGGGGCTTCCCCCGCTGGCCAGCTGGCTGGGGGCGGGGAGAAGCCTGTAAAAATGGGGGAACCCCACTGGGACCTGGGGATTGGGAAGCCTAGCTCTCTGCGATATTTTTATTAGAAGCAAGCTGTTTTTTTAGATGGCCAATTGCTCTTATTCTCTCAATATTTATTTATTTTTAATTTTGAGCAAGCCATTCTTTTGACAGCAAATTAGCTCAAAGCCACTTAAGTTTATATTTTAAGCAGGTCAGTCCTGTGCCTCTTCTATAACTGAATGCCAAAACCTCTTAGAGTCTACTAGCAAATGCTCTAGTTGGGACAGGGGATCCCCAAGCCCTCTGCTCCCGTTGCCTGTTGCCATTCTGAGAGGCATGGTGCAGTGGCAGGAGCATGCGGGCTACAGCATCAAATCACTACTGGTAAAGAGATGGAAGTGACACAGTGTAGCTCTAGAAATTGCCAGCAACTCTATGGTAAAACCCATTCCATTGGCAATATCCTCACCTACAGCAATCTCGCCGGTTACTAGACACTGCCCTACAATCCTAATTCCATATTTAGTTCTCCTTTTGTTCAAAGCTAAAAAGTGAATGCACAGCTCTGATTTGGATCCAGATCTAAATATTTACACAAATATCTGAGATCAATATACAGTAAGGCAGAACTAACCACCAAAGAAAGGACTGTGGTTAAACACATTTGTATGCAGAAAAGGGTTTCATCTGTTAGTATCCTTTTCTGAATGACAGAATTGTCTTTGTGCATTAACAACTAACATTTTAGATTCTACATGTTTTACTACGTGCATGATTTGCAAATTTAAAATTTTGTATGAGTACTAGATTTCTGGAGAGCTGCCTACTAAATTTCTCAGTTCCATTAACTCTCTTTCACTACTGACATTCACAATGGTGGCATTCCTCACCAAGGGAAGGAGAGGTATTTAAAGAGACATACGTATCCTTTCCTCACTGAGGTGTGCTGCTACAGCAGTACGACTTGGGTAAGGGAGGGAAGGTATCGAGACAAATACATTCTGCAGTATCGATTATTTCCCAAACCTGAAAAATACCTATTTTTTTTGTGCACATCCCTATCTGCATTTTGCCAGGAGACAGGTGGCAGTAACGCCAATTCCTTGGTAAAGATCCATGGGATTTGTTCCCATGATCTGTAAATAAGTCATTCAAACATAATTCCAGCTGCCCAGGAATAATTTGCAAAGCGTCATCCACATGACTAGGAAGGTACTGTTTTTCAGTTAGTACCTGCAGCATGGCTGGGTACTGTTTAAATGCAGCTTTTAAACACCTTTCAAACCTCTGAAAGTTGTATAAAGAGGTTAGAAGAGCAAGCATAAAATATACTTGCATGTATATTATCAATGTATCTAATTCTCAGCATGGCCCCATCTGTGAATATTTACATCCAGATATTAGAGCCATGGACAGAGAAGACAGATCTTTCTACAAAACAGAGAAAAGCCCCAGGTTTTTAGAGAAATCTGAAATCTAAAAAATCAAAAATACCTTAAGGGGTTAAAATCCTCCAAAATAACAAAATCAGACCTTGTAGCTTTAAGAAGAAATGGATTCAATGTCTGTTGCTAGGCAACCACATAGTACTACTAACCTTCAAGCCTTCATTTGGGTCAGTAAAAGACAGGGGAAAGGGGGCAGGGTTCTTGGGGGCTGTTTGGCTCCGATTGCCAACTTGCTACCATCAGAACAGCATGACTCATCTAGGGCTGGTTGCTTGCTACTATTCAACAGCAGCCACACACCATGAAAGCTAGTGTGGTGAAGGGGCTAGAGTTTTGGACTAGGATATTGGAAACCCATGTGTAAATCCCCATTCTGCTATGGAAGCTCACTGGTTGATCTTGGGTCTCAACCTAACCTACCTCACAGGGTTGTTGTGAGGATGAAAAGGAAGAGAGGAAAATAATGTAGGCTGCTTTGGGTTCTATTGATGAGAAACATGGGGAATAAATTAAGTAGATAAATATTAAATATAACTGCAGATGAGGAGTAAGATAAAAGGTGGGTGGGTGGGATGGAGAGGAAGCATGGAAAGGATAAGGAAAAGAAGAAACAGTGTGGGGACAGAGATACAAGGGAAACTGTCACAAGTCTTTGTGCACAACTGGGCCCAGCCAAATATCTGGTTCTGTACAAATGGACCCAGTCCAGTGGTTGAAACAAACCAAAGCTTTTCCAGGGAGAGGATGACAGGGGAAGAGAAGGAGGGAAAGCTGAAGAGGGGGGCAACATACTGACTGGGAGATGGGAAAGAGAAAAGTAAACAGGGAGAGGCTATGGGGCTTTCAGAGAAGGAAAAGAGGAAACATTAGGGAAGGGGTGTCAAACTCATTTGTTATGAGGGCTGGATCTGACATAAATGAGACCTTGTTGGGATGGGCCATATCGGGCTGGGCCGAGCCATGTCGGGCTGGGCCATTCGTGTGCCTATTTAAGATTAGGTAGAAAGCATGGATGACTTCATGCTTAAAACATTAGCACTCATTTGTCTTAAAGATGCTTTCTTTGCATTTCTCCCATTATATATATATATATATATATATATATATATATATATATATATATATATTTGGCCGCTGTGTGACACAGAATGTTGGACTGGATGGGCCATTGGCCTGATCTAACAATGGCTTCTCTTATGTTCTTATGGGCAAAGGAAGCTCTGGCTCTTTCCTTCCTTCCCCAAGGGACTGGGGGTGGGGGAGCCTCAGCCATTTGGAGGAAGAGAGGCTTGGCTCAGTTGCTCTACTGTGCAAATGAGAGAGCCTGGCAAAACATGCTATTCCTCTCCCCTTCCTCCCGAAGGGAGGAGTCGCAGCCTATGGAGAAACCGGAGGTTCTGCTTGGTAGTTCCTGTGCAATTGAACAAGCCTGATAAAGCAAGCTGTTATGCAGAAGGAAGCAAGAGAGAGGGAGAAGGAAGCAGATGACAGCCAGTTGCTCGGGGGCCCGATAGGAGCCCTCCGGGGGCCTAATTCGGCCCCCGAACTGCATGTTTAACAGCCCTGCATTAGGGTATGGGATAGGAAAATGAGATAATCTTCCTAACAGTCCTTGTAGGTCTCCCATTTGTTCCTTTTCTAATAATCTGCATGATAAAAATGTGCCTCTAATAAAAAAATATGGTTCCAAGAGCAGAAGGGTACTGAAGATTCTACAGAAGAGGAAGCACAAAAATAAGCACAATGTCCATAAACAGAGATAGTTAAACATTTTCTTGCATGCCATATGTACCAAATAATGCTGCTGAGGATTAGAAAAGATTTAGACAGGCTTTATAACTGTTTATGATAGAGAGTCAAACAAATGACCTGCCAGATACAGAAGTAGCTTTTCTAAACACTGTTAGGACAGAAGTCATCCATGCTTTCATTAACTTGAATATTACAAGTAAATGCTGAGTATGAGGAAGTAACAGTACCCAGTAGCACTAGATTTTAAACCTTCAGATCTTATATAGATGGTTTTTGTGTGCATGGATGAGGATGCAGAACTGTACAAACCCAACTATCATGCAGTGGCAATGACATTTCAACAGGAGTCTATGTGACACCCCCCCAATGCTTTTGGGATATCTATGTCATTTATACAATATAGTGTTCAGACTAGGGTTGCCAAGTCCAATCCCAGAAATATCTGGAGACTTTGGGGGTGGAGCCAGGAGACACTGGGGTGGAGCTAGGGGGAGGGGGGAAACGACACCAGGGAGCGTGGCGAGTCGCCCTGTCTCGGAGCGGGCGACGCCGCTGCGCAGCTGCCGCCTCTTCTCCGCTCGCCGTGGCTGCTCCTCCGAGATGGGCTCAGGCTGAGCCCATCTCGGAAGAGCAGCTGCGGTGGGGTGGGGGGGGGGAGCAGCGGCGCGGCGGCCTCGCACGCTCCGCTCCGCCTCTGAGGTGGAATCGGAGGGGGGGTGGAGGTGGGCCGGGGGTGTGGCGAGCTGCGAGTCCGGGTCCTAGAAGGGCCTGGATTCGCGGCTCACCATGCTCCTGGCCTGTCTCCGCCCTCCCCTGGTTTTGCCTGCGCTGCTGCCGCCTCTTGGCTGCTCCTCCGAGATGGGCTCAGCCTGGGCCCATCTCGGAGGAGCAGCTGTGGTGGGCGGGGAGGGGGCGGCAGCGGCACGGCGGCCTCGCCTGCTCCGGGATGGGGCGGCTCGCCATGCTCCCCGGCACCATTTCCCCCCTCCCCCCGCTTCCATTTTTTTGGGGAGCGGGGGAAGAGGGTGGAAATCCTGGGGTCCCCCGCCAGGGCGGGAGGGTTGGGAAGCCTAGTTCAGACTAAGTATATGGAGCATAAATGGAGTCAATAAAAGTTCAACAGGTATGATTCTGCATGCTCTCCTCCCCAGTGAATACTTGCAAAGACTATTGAGAGCCAGCTTGCTGTAATGGTTAGTGTTGGACTAGGACTGTGAGATCCAGATTCGAATTCTACTCTACCATGGAAGCTTGTTGGGTAACCTTAGGCCAGTCACTCACACTTAGCCTATCCTACTTCACAGGGTAGTTGTGAGGATAAAATGGAGGCAATGAGAACATTGTATATGTGCTGGGGGTGGGGTGGGGAGAGAAGGCCAGTTTTTAGGATTGCAGGTTTGTATCACTCCTTATGTAAAGACTTACATCTTCATTGCATTAATACAGAAAATACACCACCCAAAATAACAGCAGTAATGGCATACCAGTTAGGACCAGACAAAGGATCTTATTTAATGCTTAGCATTTCATCACTTTAGTTTTCTTCCCTCTTATTTGGTGGATACAAATTCATAGCAAAGAAAACACTTTGGGTGCTTTCACACAAGAGATTTGGCCTGACAGAGCCCTGCCTCCCATTCAGATTAAATGTGCACGATCACACGAGCACATCTGCCTTCCAAGCTGCACCCATTTTCACCTCATCTCCAAATGCCTCCTATCAAGATAAAAAAAAGCTACTTGTTGATTGTTTCCCCCTGAACCACATTTAGGTTGCATAATCGCCGCCTATCTGATCACATTGACGCAACTCCTAAATGAAAGAGCAATGCGATCACACCAAGACATTTCTGGTGCACTTGGGTTCTCCCCCACACAACCCCTCTCTGAGGAGTGCTTGTGCGCTTCTCTGCTTGAGCACACACCTGGGAAACTTTTCTAAAACAACTCAACCCTTTCCACAGCAGGTCTGTGATAGAAGTGTGCTAGCTTTGTGAATGGGCAACTACGGACCATTGCCAGGATCCTGCTGCTTCAATGACCAGTGTCTGATCCCTCTGAAATGGATCAAACTCAAGCAGGTTTCTTGAAACCACCCTTAGTGTCACAAGCACTGAGCTTTGATTCCTACTGAGTTATCAGTTAAGTGTTTCTCAAAACAGAAGAATGGAGAAAGTTCTCCATACAAGATCCCAGAGAACTGACAATAAGTGCAAGTTGGGGAAGACAATAAATGGCTGGAAGTACCACAGGTCTGACGCAAAACACTGTATTAATTCTTCAGACAAACTTCACCTCACAATATACTCATTTAGCCCATTCTGTCCTTCAAATTATGATAACTTATTACATGATTCCCCTCCACCAACTTTCCTCACTACTAGAATGAGCTTACTGTAGAGATACCTAACAGAGGGTGCGATCAGACAAGAGATTTGGTCCACCTTAGCCACCCCACCCCTCCAGATTAAACAGGCATGGTCGCACGCACACATCTGCCCCTGCATCCCACTATCCTTACCTCATCATAGGATGCTCTGAGACTGTATTAAACAGCCACCAGCAAATCTCTGAAGCATGTGCATGGTGGATTGGAACTGCCTGAATGGCCTGGGCACATGATGCACGCGCCCCACACATGCAGGAACAGTCTGAATGCTCCTCTTGTGCATGTGCTGCCTGTGCCTTTCCTGGCAGCAAGGCAGGGGAGTGTGATTCCCACCATGCGCATCAAAGAGCACTTAGGGTTTTCAAAGCTGGGAGACTGCCATGGCAAATTCCCAGTGCAATTGCACCCAGTATAATTTCCAACTTAGCTAGGAAGAGAAATAACAGGAGGGAAACAGCAAATTCAGCTTTTCTTGAAGTTCCAGTCAGCTACAGGCTTTCTATTGCTTGTCAAGTAATCAAACAAAATGCCTGTAGCCAATACCCTGTTTTCAGTGCTACATGACACTCTGTAACTATCTGGGAACAAAACAATGTTGGGCTTTCTGCTTCCTCTTTCTTTTTATATTTTTATGAAACTGCACTAACAGGAGCACTTGGAGAACTCCAGAAATGTTACCAGACGCAGTCAGCATTCATTTTGAAGCACAGGGATATCGTTATTTACAAAGCATTAGGTTAATAAACACTCTTGTTTATTCTTCTGGAAGTAGGCAGATGACCTTTGAAAAGCAGCAGCATCTTCTTTCCTTAGCCATTCGCTGTGCTATAGAATAGATATAAGTATCCTTTAAAATAATCCTTCCCAACTTGTATAAACAGGATTCTCAGGACACAAGAAGGTAAAAATGTCAAACATAAGACCCATGCAGGATGGAACTGGATCCCACTGTGATACTGGTGTGTATGTATACATAGCTGACATATGAAGACTGCTTTCCACCTGAGAGCCAGTCATATACATTTCTACTTTCAATGAACACTTTCCCACATGATCCTCCAGCACAGCTGCTGCAGAAATGCAGTGTTTTGTACAGGATTCTATATCACCATATATGCTCTAAGAACAAACCTTTTATAACCTTCCTGAGGCTGCACATTTTGCAGAAGAATTAGTAATCTTCCAGAGGAGCAGCCATGTTAGCCTGTTGCTCCCTAACAGGGGTGGCCAAACTTGCTTAACAGAAGACCCACTAGAATAAACATCAGATGTTTGAGAGCCACAAGATGTGAACGAATATCACACACGTTTTTGTTAAAACTCTTAATACTCTCTTTGCACAGAAGGATAATACATAAATGTATGCTGGAGACTTCCGGGATCGGAAAATGGCGAGCTGAGCTGCTTTCCTTAACGGGGGCAGGCTGGCACTTCTGTTCGGGGTAGTAAAAGGCAAACTAATGCCTTCTGCCTACTTTTCTCAGCTAGAGAATTGTCCAAGATATGCACAGATACTTTGAGGACACTTACCTTGGCTGAAAGGGAGTCCCAGAGGGGGCTCCTTTGAGGCTTTGAGGGATCTCCGGAGAGAAGTTGCATATTCAACATCTACAGAAGTTTCCAGAGTCATTTATTTGACTTAAGCTTGACAGGATCCAAGTCTTCTTTTACAACTTTAAACATCTAATCTACAAAAAACTGGTGTCGATTTGGATAAACTACAAAAAAAGGTATTGATTGCTATCTTTTCACTCCGGGACTAAGTATAGCTAAACAAAGCAAAATTAAAAGGTGGGAGTTGGATATAATGGAAGCCTGAAAGGAGGAGAAGAAAAGGGGCTAAATTTAAACTTTGTAAATTTTAAAGACAGTGCTAAAAGGAGAAAGGAATTTATTGTTTTGTCTGTCTGCGGTTGAGGAAGTAGCCCCATCGTCATAGATCTGCAGCACTCACAGTAAACACAGGAAGTACGTCAGACATCGTGAGATTTCTCTAACAGCAAAACGAGACGTGGTGGCAGGAAAAGCAGGAAGTACCAGAGTAAGAAGAAGGAAGTAAAAGAAGTAAACAGCCTACTCTAGGATTATAATATCAGAAAGAAACATCGGCAGCCATTGTTGGGAGGACAAAGTTTTAACAGCGTTTCTAAAGTGATTGGGACATTAAAAATTGGTGGAGTTAATTGAATTGGTAATTTTAAAATAAGGACTACTGGACAGTGGTGAAGAAGATCTGAACTGGATAAAGGGAAAAGAAGGAAATTTTTTTAAAGTGAAGCAAAAGTTGCGTCTTCCATTTTGGGGAAAACAAAAACTTTAAACATTAATATCTGAGCCTGTGAGGCTCCGAGGACAGCGAAATTGGGTTTATTGGAAAGGGCAAGCTTCACTCTATCAAACCTGATGGTCCAAATTTAATTTGGTGAGATAAAATTTTTTGATCTTTTTTACAAGTCAGATCCGAAGCAAATTCGTACGAGGTCTGCTTCAATGGAGAAAATGCAAGCCCAGCTAGATGCAATGGAAGCCAGGATAATGAAGGGGGTGAAAGAAATGATAACTGCCTCTAAAAAAGAAATAAGAAAGGATATTGAGGAGAATAGCTGCAATTAAGATGAACATTTTGCCGAGAATACTGTATTTATTCCAAACTATCCTGATTGTGAAAGATAGTAAACAATTTAATAAATGGCAAAGAAAGATTTCAGAATTTGTATGGGCTGGAAAGAAACCAAGGATTAAAATGAAAGTTTTAACAGACGCTAAAGAAAGAGGAGGATTCCAATTACCAGATTTAAGACTATATCATGAAGCAGTTTGTTTGGTGTGGATAAAAGACTGGGTGACATTATTGAATAAAAAACTTTTAACGTTGGAAGGTCATGGAAATAAATTCGGCTGGCACGCTTATATGTACTATGGGAAGAAAAAGATGGATGGTTTTTTCTCTCACCATTACATAAGAAGTAATTTGCTAAATATCTGGATGAAGTATAAGATGAGAGAAAACCACTATGGATAGTGCCTGCAGAAGTAATAAAAATAACAGCTGAGCTACGAGAGGGAAAATGGATGTAATACAATCAATTATTAAAAATACAAAGCACTAAAATAGAGTTGAAAACTGCTGAGGAGCTGAATTATAAGTATGATTGGTTTCAAATGAAACAAAGAGTTTGGTGGAAAGTGATATCAAAACTGAAGGAATAAGATGAGAACAAACGGAAATGGAAAAAGTTCTGCTTGGAGATAATGAAAAATTAATTTCGAAAATTTATGTTACTTTTAAAATGGTCTACGGAAGATGAAGTAGTGAAATCTCAAATGATTAAGTGGGCAATTAATGTAAATAAAGAAATACAGATGGATACATGGGAATATTTGTGGAGGAACTCTATGAAACTCTCAACATGTCAGAGTATCAAAGAAAACTGTTTTAAGATGATGTATAGATGGTATATGACTCCTAAAAAGTTGGCAAAGATGAATAACAAGATGCCGGACAGATGTTGGAAATGTAAAAAACATGAAGGTTCTTTCTACCATATGTGGTGGACTTGTGAAAGAGCAAAAATGTATTGGCAGATGATTGAACAAGAGATTTCTAAGATCTTGGGATACGAATTTAACAAAGTTGCAGAGACTTTTCTGTTGGGATTACAAATGGAAAAATTTCCAAAAGAAGATAGGACTCAAATCTTGTATTTGCTCTCAGCTGCTAGGACACTGTATGCACAGTTGTGGAAGTAAGAAAAAATACCAGAGAAATGGGATTGGATTGTAAAAGTTATGACACGGAGTGAAATGGACAAGTTAACAAGAACATTAAGAGACTATGATCTAGAAGTATTCAAGCTGGAGTGGAAGAAGTTTAGAAGATATGTAGAAAAAGAGTGGAAAATAAAAGGGCATTGGACAATTTTTGATAATGAATAAGAGGGAGGAGGATATGAATTTTGGTTCTTATTAATTAAGGGTACCTTTAATAATAATGTTTTAAGTATAGTACACCAGTGGGGGTCAAGTAACGGGGGGAGGGGTAGGTAGAAAGTAATATATGAGATAGAGGAAAAAGTAGTTATTAAGGATGTAAGAAAATGAATATATTACCATATGTTACTAATAAAAATCGTTTGAAACACGAATACATATAAGTGTGCTAGAAGGAGACTTTTTAAAAAACAAAAGCTGGGAATAACTATCCAGCATAGGGAAAGGCCACATAAGACCAGCATAATTTTTGGGTCTCAGCAGGAGAAGGAAACACACACTGCCCTTCTTGGTGGTGGCTGCATTCAGTCACTCCATTCATCCAGCAGGGAAGGGCAGGGAATCTTAAGTGGTGTCCAATTGAACTTGACGGCATGGCCAGCAGCATCCCTCCCCTATGTACTTGCTTTTCTCCCTCAGTTCTTGCACTCTCTTTCCCTGCTTTGTGTCTCCAGACAACCTCTTGCAAGCCTACCTATTCCCCCTTCCTTTCCCACTTCACACACAGCAGAAACTGTCACCAGCTATGGGTCAGCACTCAGAGGCTAACTGAAGTCCTGATGCTATGCATGCTTACTTGAGAGTAAGCCTGCATTAAGTTCCTCCTCAACCTCTGGGAGGTGAACAATATGTGTAAAAGAGCCACAGTTTGGCCACCCCTGCTCCAGAAATACACAGTAGTCATCTGGTACCTTAAAGACTAACAAAAATGCTGCTTTTCTGGAATCACCTTTCACAGTCTACAAGCCCACTGGAGCAGAGGTTTCCAACAGGAAGAATGGTGCAGAAGTTAAGAGCATCAGCCTCTAATCTGGAGAACTGGATTTGATTCTCTACTCCTCCACATGAAGCCTGCTGAGTGACCTTTGATCACTCCCACTCCTCTGAGAACTCTCTCAGCCCCACCTACCTCACAAGGTGACTGTTGTGGGGAGAGGCAGAGAAGGTGATTGTAAGCCACTTTCAGACTCCTTGAAGTAGAGAAAAGTGGGGTTTAAAAACCTGGTGGTCTTCTTGTGAGCAACAGCTGCTGCAGAGTAGCTCATGAATTCCCAAGAAAAGACTGTGAAAAGATCTGCTCAAGGCTTTTCTTTTCTTTAACCCCCACCCCCTTTTATTTTATAGGACTTTTCTTTGCCCTGCTTAGTTGATCTTCCTAGTCCATGTTCTGTTGTTGTTGGTTTTTTTTGATGTGTTTGTTTGCCCTCAAGTTAGAGACAATTTATGGCAACCCTGTAGGTAGCATTTTCAAGGCAAGAGATATTCGGAGGTGGTTTGCCATTGTCTGCCTCTGGATAGTGTCCCTGGACTTCTTTTGGTGGTCTCCCATTCAACTACTAACCAGGGCTGACCCTGCATAGCTTCCAAGATCTGACGAGACTGGGCTAGCTTGGGCTATGCAGATCTGAATGTTTTGTTTCTTGGACAGAACTAAAGGTGGTAATATGCTGGGAAAAGGAGGGATGAGGAGATGTAGCTGAGGATAATTTTCATTACTAGTAGCTCTCATAAAAGACAAGCCTGGTGACTACAGTATCTGAGGGAATGGGGTCTAGACCAGGAAAACTTAAAGTTAAAAAGAAATATTGTTAGTCTTAAGGAGCTACATGACTACTGGTTGTTGCTGCTGTTTACTTATGAAAGAATTCCATGATTCCCTGGTAATATATGGCGATCAGATAATTTTACTGGTACTCTTCTGCAAAAGTCCACCAAACTTACCAATTTGTGACAGGATGCTATTTAAGAACAACTTACAGCATACAGCCAGCAGCTGCAGGGTAGAATTTAATGCAGACGTGATGGCTATAACAAGTGTATTCATGCTCCCTAGCAGAGCAATCAAGTTTTTTCTTTCTTCCTTCTGGGCTTTATACTTACGTGTTGTCAGATTCAGAATCAATGCCTATCCATATAGCCTTTGACAGCCAGGATGATACAGTGGTTACAGTGTCAGACTAGGATCCCCGGAAACCCAGGTTCAAATCCCCACTCTGCCAGGGAAGCTTGTTAAATGACCTTGGACCACTCGCACCCTCTTAGTTTAACATACCTCACAGGGTTGTTATAAGGACAAAACTGGGAAAAGGAGAACAATATAAGCTGCTTTGGGTTGCCCCCCCAATTGGGAAGCAAGGCAGGAAATAAATAAATAAATAAATGAGTGTGAATCATGTATGCAAATTGACATATGTCAAGGAGAAGTGGCGGCAGTCCATGGCTGCAAGAAAGACAACAAAGGCACTCCCATGGAGCTTTGTGAGCCGACTTGCCGAGAAGTTGGTGGGCTTGTTCAAACCGTTGTTCTGCATTGCAGCTAGGGATTTCTCCAATGATTTTATGAGGCTTCATTTGGGCTCCTACAAGATTGTTATATGCTTTTGTAATAAACACGTGTACTTTTGTCTTTAACTATTGCTGCTTTTAACTTTTGGCTTCTTACTAGTACTCTAAATTTCCTTTGGAGGTTTTAGGGATTTCTCCACCCAAATTAAGCATGATTTATTTCTCAAGCTCTCTCTTTCTCATATGTCGTGTAAAAACACAGGCCTTAGAAAAAGGTTGCACGGCTCACTTCACTGGCACCTATTGCTGGGAAACTTCTCATGCTACAGATGGAAACAGCAGGAATAATTCTGAAAAATACTGTGCTCTTCCTTCTGAAAGGTGTTGGATTCAGAATTTAAAAGGAACTTAAAAAGTTGCCAGTGCCTGATTTTTCTTGCTCACAAAGTATCATCATTGATATATCCATGTCCTTGTGTGTGAGTGTTTCTGTCACACATACTCAAGACTACTGAGCCCAACTTCGCACACTCCTCCTCCCAAGCAATCTCTTCCCGAAAACCAAGGATGCCATTATAAAAATTAAAAGGCAGTGCTTCTGTAGAAGAAATCTGAAAAGGAACACTTTTTACTATTAGAAAATACACCTCTGTGTGACTAGGAAGCCTATTGTAAGCCAGCAGGATACAGAAAGGTGAAGGGTGGAAAAGTTAGTACAATCATCCTTGAAAGCTGATTTATCTGTTAGGCTGTGCATGAAAGAAGCTCAGGTACCTGGAATTTTTCAAAGAGTGATTCAACTGCAAAAACGGTACATTCAGGCTCAGCAGAAACAAATACAAAAAAATTAAAACCCATGTGACAAAAATGAAGGGATGCGTGAAACCAAAGGCAGGCAAAACAAATAAAGATGCCACAATAAACTAAAACTGCACTTCAGAAGAAGGAGAGACTAGAAGGTAGTGTTGAAAAACAGTCCCTGCCACATGAAAGGGAGAGTGGAAAAGGCCAGGTGGCAGCAGCGGCAAAAGCCAACAAATGAAGGCTATCTTTTAAAAATTTAAATCACCACCAGAGGAAGGAGGAGGGAATCAGCAATAACTGCACAATAACTCTCACCCATGATTTATTCCTATGGGGGGGGGGAGTTCTATAAGAGTTTTTTTGTGCCACTGGCTGATAGTCATCCCAAAGGGTCATGTCTTTCTTTTTCTTACTGAATATCTCCATTCCCAAACTGTCATTTGTTATTATTATCATAGATACATTAAGTTAATGTAGAGTCACTTCAAATCTTATTTCCTGGGAACCTCTAAAATATGTGTTTTCCCTCAGGGTGCTTTGCTAAATTAGAATATAGTTAAGTCATTTGGTAAGGACACCTCCCCTAGACCTTTTCAGGTCAGCATTGTCTTAACTGAAATAGTGATTATACAGAAAAGTGCTGCATTGCTGGACTCCTCCCACATGACTTGGGTCTTCCACTGCTACTGGCAGAACATCTCTACATTGCAGGCCATGTGGAATGGTAGAAATTCCCATAAGGCCTGAATGGAAATTGGCAGAGAGTTCCACTAGGTTGGGGCAGGACAGAAAGTCTCTGGCCCTAGTTGAGGACAGCTGGATATCTCTTGGGCTGGGGACCACCAACAGATGTTGGTCACTGGAGCACAAGGTCTTCTTGGGGGTATACTAGGAGAGGTGGTCCTGAAGGTACATGGGTCCCTGACTGTTAAGGGCCTTAAAGGTTAGTACCAGCACCTATAAGGTGCTCAGGTACTCCAATGGAAGCCAATGCAGCTCCTGCAGCTCAGGAGAGATATGAGCTACATGTGGGTTCTGCATTAGCTGGAGTTTCCAGGTCAGCTTCAAGGGCAGGCCCGTGTACAGTGATAATTACTGGATTACAGTAATCGGATTGATTATCTCCACTAAAGGGGGCCTATATCCTATTCCTGCCTGCTTTCACTAACCAGGAAGGACATGGGTCTAAGTGGCACACGGTTGGCCATGCAGCACCCAGATTTCTATTGACATCAGACAGTGAGAGCTGACTGAAAGAGTTGAAAATTGAATCCAAAAACAGCCAAGGGGCCTCCAGTTCACTAACTGTATCAAAGTTGGCTAGGAGATTGCAGTGGAGTGACAGGACTTTCTCCACAAGGAAGCTCACAAAGGCCTCACAGTTTAAGTCCAATTTGCTAGAATTTTAAGTTCTCTTTGTGAGAGATGTCAAATACCAAATTACCTTAAACCAGGACTTTTTTTGTAGCAGGAACTCCTTTGCATATTAAGCCACACACCCCTGATGTAGCCAATCCTCCAAGAACTTGCAGTAGGCCCTGTACTAAGAGCCCTGTAAGCTCTTGAAGGATTGGTTACATCAGGGGTGTGTGGCCTAATACGCAAAGGAGATCCTGCTACAAAAAAAATTCTGCCCTAAACGGTTGAGCTGGGCAAAAGCTAGTGGATGGGATGGATGGAGGCTGAGTAGCAGTTTCCTTTTTGTTGTTAGAAAAAAGGCATAGGGTGAAGGCAGGCACCCCCCCACCCCTGTGCACCATGGTGACCCTGAGTATAATCATGTCCCTGAGGGAGCTTCCTGGTGGAAACTTACTCAACAAAATGGCAGTGAGTTCCCAGGGTGAAATTCAGGGATGCCAACTTCAGTGCACAGGTATTCAGAGAACAAGGGGTCCTTTTGTTGGTGTGGGGGTAGGCAATAACATCAGTACTTTCATGCTTGTGAATCTGCAAGCACATATCTTGGCAAAAGCTTACGTAATGTCAGGGACAGCAGTGACCTACTGCTCCAGCTGACTCACTGTTCAGGGTTCTTATTCAACTGATGCGGGGACTTCCTGTCAAATTGTCCTGCCCCAACTACATCAGGAACCTGCCTAATAAGGTACTTTCCCAAATAATCTCATCCTTCCCATTGCAGAGTGTTGTTCACTCATAATATTTCAACCCTTATATACTCCTGAAGGAGATCAAGGGATACAATGTAAGATATAAAGCTCACTTGGAGTGATCACTTCTTAGAAGATGATTTCACAAAAAGCAATGAAGTTTTGATGTGCTAGGGCAACGCAACATCATTTGCACAAAAGAAAGGTGAGGAAGCTACTTTAATGAAAATTAGCATTTCTGAATTAAAATATTGGGATTTGCACTAAAAGAATAGTTATCTTGATTATGCATCTAAAGATCAACTTATTATTTCAGGCTTTTCACAGGCAGAAATTCAGAAGATATGCAACACTGGCATTCTCTAATTCTGGGTAAAATAATCTTAAGGAAACCTAGAATTAGGAAAGCAGAAGATACAAAAACTATTATTTTGGTATTCAACTGGAAATTGGGATTGGCAATGTATTTATTTTTATTTATTTTTAATCTTCTTATCTTCCCCAATGGGGCCCCCCAAAACAGCTCAAATAATTATCCTCCCCTTCTCCATTTCATCCTCACTAAAACTTTGTGAATTAGGTTTGCCTGAGAGTGTGAGTCTAGTCCAAGGTCATCTGGCAAGCTTCTGCAACATCTGAATGGGGTTCCCCTAGCTCCTAGCCTGATGGTCTAATCACTACACCATACTGTTTCTTCATTGTCTACAGAGAAAGAGTGGCATCTCTCAGTCGGCATGGTAAAATCTGTTGCACAGGAAAACAGAATAAAATCCAGCTCAGTTTAATACTACATTTACTATGATGACTACACTTCAGGGCTTAGAACTGAGCCATGATCCCCTTCACCTGTGGTGTACAGTCCCTGTCAATCAATCAGTTTCAATTACTCAGTCCCTGTCTTCGTTCATAGAAAACTGAAAGGATTTCCACATTACATAGATGGCTCAAGAAGAGTTTGTCCTCTGTCTTTAAAAGAAAAAAACTTGTGGATTCCCTCAATTACTATTAGGGCCTCAAGGGGTTTGCACATCTTTTGGGAAATACTGTCCTATTTGAATTACACACAATAATGTGTATGTGGTATAAAAAAGGCCCTTACTTGGTTGGTCCAGACTAGCCTGATCTTAAAAGATAAGCAGGGTTGGCCAAGGCTAGTAAATGGATGGGAGACCACCCTGGAGGAAGGAGCAAATTACCTGTCTTCGTCTCTTGGCCTTGAAAACCCTATGGGGGTGCTGCAATTCCGCTGCGACTTGACAGAATTTTTCACACACACACTGGGTGCATTCACACTACACTAAATAGTGTGTTTTACAACTGGATTTTTAACTTGTAAGAACAGCAAAAATCCAGTTGCAAAACACATTATTTAGTATAGCGTGAATACAGCCACACCCACAAGTATTACAAAGCACTGTCTGGTAGCAAACCCTGACCCCCAACTATAACTATTACACAAGGGAAATAGTTTCAGATGGGTAACCCTGCTGGTCTGTGGTAAAAACCCCCAAAACTAAGATATGAAGACCCACAAGATTTCCACGGTATAAGGTTTCAAGATTCAGAGCTCACTTCATTGGATAGGAGACAGGTCTTCTATCTTCTGGATTTTTTATTGTTGTTTATTTAAAGAATGGGCTGAATTCTGAATCAAAGTTTAAAGAGAAGGCTGCTGTCACATCATAAGATATACAAACTGATATCATTTGCTAATGTGCATATTGCACTATGATAGCATAGAGTCCAGGAAGTATGTAAAATAACGGTGTCCCTTTCCCCTAGTCAAGTTTTGAACAAGATAAGAATACCATCCCACAGCTTCCTTCAGGGGTGGTGTCCCAAACAAATAGGTGGCTGCTTGATCACAGAGCTGGGTCTTATGTCTCCGGGGTCGATAAAGTGTGAAGTTAGCTTGCAACAAATCTTAATCAGCTAAGGCAACTGGCAAATTGATGTGCTGCTGCTGTAATTCTTTTAGTCCAAGGATAACATTTTACTACTGCTGTTCTTAAAACCAGACAGTATTTATAACTCTAATCTGATCCCTTATCTTGGTTAAGGTCAACTGCACAGCAGAATAACTGTCCAGAGAAGGTAGCCCCCATAAATATATACTGGCACCAGCACAGCCAGATCAGATATAGTGTAGCTCCTCTCAGTATTACAAGTCTGTAACAGTCCAATCCTTAGCAGAATTGCCCCTTTCCACATTTACAGACTTCAACAGACATTCTGCTTAAGGTGGCACTGTAAAGCAGCCATTTGATTAACTTCTGGTGCCTAGAACATTACTGATGATTCATGTCTTGCTATTCCAGAAAACATGTCACTTTAGAAATCTGCCTCCCATTTTTAGTATGGATATTATCATACAAAGCTAAATTCTCAGAGCTATCACAGGCTAAACTGTTTTACATAAGAAACATGCAGCAAATTTAAAGGATGAAAATACAGAAATTTTCCGCATACCTTTTGTTTTCTCTTTGCTGTTATTACATCTTTTCTACTTTTTTTCATTTAGGGATAAGGAGGCTGGATTTCAAACAACAGTATATTTTAAAAGATGGATGAGAGAGGGGAGAGGACTGTCTAAGAGAATCCCCCATTTACCTGGGCTCTGTGTGCCACGTCTTTTTTAATCCACTTGATCACTGTTTCATAAACCAGCTCTTCTGTTTTCGTGTTCAGACTGTCGTTGGACATGTAGGAAATGAAGTCATCCTTTGAGATGTTGAGAATCTCATCCTGAGTGGCCACCTCAGGAAAGATCTGCAGGGCATAGGCCTTTGCCATGTTGTAGAGCTCACTGCACTGCATTGCTTCAGCCATGGCTAAGATTCCTAAACAGTTGATAGCAGTCAATTGTTTTTCTAAAAGGAATTTGTGGAACACAAAGGGGAGGGCAGAGGGAAGGAAGAAAGGGTTTTTTTTAAAAAAATCACGTAATTTGCTTGATGACAAGCACCATCATTTGCCACAGTTCATGTACATAGCTGTATTGGCCAACCAGGATTGGCTCTGATTAGTACTTGGATGGGAGACGACCAAAGGAAGTCCAGGGTTGCTATGCAGAGGCAGACAATGGCAAATCACCTCTGAGACTGTTTCCCCACTAGACGTGTTCTGGCATTGATGCTCTCCCCCCGCCCTGAAAATTCTGTCTGATTTCACACAAGCTGCCCTGGGGCTTCAACTTGCCTCGCCTCCTTCCTGCAGCAAGCAGAAACCACTTTTCAGAGGATCCTGCTTGCCATGGAAAAGAGGCGGGGCGAGTTGCAGCGCCAGGGCAACTTGTGCGAAATCAGACGGAAGCGTTGGGAGGAAAAAGAGCTCAGTTGCCGGAACAAGCCTAGTGGGGGATCAGTCTGAATGTCTTTTGGCTTGAAAACCAAACAGTGTTGCCATATATTGGCTGCAACTTGATGGCTTTTTCCATCACCACTTTGGCATATTCCACTAAATATATGTCTTGTGTTAGGCACAGCCTTGCAAAGCTCTCTCTCTCTCTGTCGTGGGCTGTACCCACACATTGTTTGCAAATGGTGTTTTCACTCTGCAACAGCAACCATTCACAACTGGATTTTCTGGTCCACAGGAAGAAAATCTAGCTTCAAATCGCTGCTATAGCACAACATTCAATGCTGTGGGGATGAAGCTCTGGATTTAGCTTCTGTACACTGCAACTGAGAACCTGTTAGGGGACGTGGGTAGGAAGGACTTTGTCCCAGGCATGAAAGCTGGATCAAATGACCATAGACCCATCCAAATATTTGCAAAAGAGAAAATTCAACAATGTAAACATATAAATTAGCACAAAGATATGCCTGTAAAGAGAAAGCACATAGGCTCACAAGAGTAGAGATGGATAAAAGGGAGGAAAGAAGGAATAATCGCTTGTAGTCTCTAATTCAAGCCTACATTAAGCTGATATACAATTAGTTGTGGGCAAACCATGATTCTGTGGGAGCACAGAAAGAGAGAAAAATGTGTGAGGTGGGAAGAATTCAGTTCCATGAGATACTCAGCTTCTGTGTTTAAAAGAGTTTCTAATCTTTATATGGTTGATGAAAAAGCAAAAGGGCGATACCTGTTGACATCTGAGAAGTTTCAGAAGGGTGTAACTCTGCTTATGATGGCATTGTGGGTATGTGTTACATAAGTGTTTGCCAGTGGGTGGTGAGGCGGGGGCTAAAGCATGATGAAAGATGATCCTATCACGTGAGTTCTAGGGACTTATGCTAGGCTGAGAGCTCATTCTCATAATACTGATGACATTTGGGAAATAAAATAGGAAAGTTTCTTTCATGATTCATGAAAAGCAGTATGATATGATAGTTAAAATGTTGGCCTAGGAAAAGGGAGGCCTAGTTTCAAACCCAGGTGACTGTGTGCCAGTCGCTATTGATCTGCTTCATCTACTGTGCAGGACTGTTTCAAAGATTAAGGAAAAGACAGCCATTGACACCATTCAGGGAAGGACAGGATGAAAAAATGGTACTGGTAGGCTGCTTACAAATGGATGGTTTAAGCCGCCCTGGGGACAGCAGGTGAGCAGATTTAAAAAGCATGCGCACATCTGCCTGCTGTCCCCTTCTGGTACGCACCCTGTCCTGGTCTGGATGGGAGCCGCCTCAGAAATATCTGAGGCGGCTCCAAGGTGCCTCCCCGGCCATCTGGATGGTCGGGAAGTGCCCGGGAAGTAGCAGACAGGCACATGAGCACTCTGGATGCTACTCCAGGGCGCTCGTGGCCTATACGCAGTCTGCATGCTCCCGGGTGCTCCTTTTCCAGCCGGCTCACTTCTGGGTTGGCTTGATGCTGCCCTGAGCCCGTGGTGTGGCCATGGCCGTAGAACAGAATGGTACAGGGGAGGTTACAAGCTGACCCAGGAAATAATACTTGAGCCCTAGTCCCAAAGATTCACTGTTTAAGAGACCAACAGTGCCAACCTAAGAAAAGTTACATCCTTCTAGGACCAATGACTTAGGACAGCACAGTGACATCTGCACTCTGTTGGAGAAAGCCCCACTAATTTTTTAATAGTGTTTTCCTCTTCACCAAAATGGGATATTTATTAGTGCTGCTTGCTTCAATTAAATGGCCAAATGATGTTATCTTTCCTTTATCAACACATTTCTTTGTATCTGTATTGCAAATTTTCATGGGAATGCCCATAGTTTGGAAAAAACAGTCTCAAGAACTGGATTCTTGAGATTTTTTTAAAAATCAAAGTTATTACAGGATTGTATACAAGGAAGGAATTGTTTTGAGCACCCTTTGCAATTTCTAGTTTACTTAGAGCCATTCAAGGGCAGGAAATAATGGTGGAATATACCAAATACAAACAAATGAACTATTTGCCTCCTTGACATATTGGGAAGAGCAAACCTGCTTTCCTATTGGTGGCTCTTACAAGAATACTGGAAATAGTTTATGTGATGCTTAGCTTAGGCAATGCAAAAATGAAAAATGAGGCTAACCCAAATGCTTTCCCCTAAACTTTCCACATAGCAAAACCATTCCGCTATCTCAGATGCTCAATCCAGCAAGAGCTATAAATAAAAATAAGCAATTATGCTTTATGAATTCTCCAAATGAGAATACAAACCTCTGGTAGTTCCTCATATATAATGAAACTTAACAGCCAGCTCTCCCCTATTCCATAACCGTTAATACGGTTCACTGAATCCAAATATTAAGTATTGGAAAACAAAAAAACCCTCACATTGATTTAGTGGAAATAAATGTATTTTGTTATAGTAGCTGAACCTTTAGAGATAATGTGCTTGGGCATAGCTATGGATCATTACAAAAGCCATAAAGTCTATTAATTTAAAACACACTGGAGGGCAGCTTTTAAAGAGAATCTAGTAAGGAAAATGCCAGGCAATAGCCAGCTGTGTGCAATTTGGACATGGCAGACGGGGGCGGGGAAAGAGGCTAACGGGAAGCAGAAGTGCTTTGCATTTCCTGGTTCTGTGCTCCTCCATTAACATCATAAATGGGTTACACTACTATGCAAGTGTTCTTCTAGCAGAAAACTTCCTGTGCTAAAGGAAAGTGAAGTGGGATAGAATTAGGCTCACCATTTGCCTGCTTATGGCAGAAGAGCTCCCGCTGGTGGGCCAGTCTTCTGTCCTTGCTGCCTGGACTGGCAGAATAAAAGTCGGGAGGAGGAAATGGTGTCATTGAAGTGTGACGTCACATCTGCCCCAAACCACAGATGTAATGTAAACACATCAAATGACACTCTGGGTGTACCCAAAAACTCCATGAACTTAATATGGAGTTTTCAGGGATGGCCAGAGAAATTGGCCAAGACACCTACATCACACAACATCATTTCCATTGTCCCATCACTAAATCCACCTGATACATTTGCACTGTCTCCTTATGTGTGATGTTCTAGTACAAAATACAGGAACACAAGAACATCTGTCCTCCAGGAGGAATGTAAAAGTTCCACTTTAACTCTATTGTTATATACATTTTTGTACCAACCTTTCTCCAAGGAACAGGGGTCACAAATGCCTTGTAATTCCTGATATCTGTCCCTTGCCAAACTCTGTCCTATCAGAAGCCACGCTGAAGAACCATTCCAGGGTTTATGTTTTCTCAAGAAGTACCAACCCTTTCTGCATTCCCGGGGGGGGGGGAGGAAGAGTGTGGATGGTATGGTGGAGCAGGAGTGCATGGCTTCTTCCCAGCTGTGAGGGGGCCTCTCCTCCCAGGCAGAGGTAGAGGTGGGGGGGGGGAAGAGCCCAATGGCATCTCCCTGGCCTGCTCCCTAGGCCTGCCTAGTGGACAGGCCCCCTCTGGATGTGACAAAGTGGGCTGCCTTATCACAGAAATCAGCAGAGCATCAAGACCAAAAGTCTCCACAGCAGCATGGTTATAAGGGATACAACAGGACTATGGGTTGAATCCAAAAAACACTCTTAATGCAAAGTCTGTGGATTGAGAGCTGGCATTGCTCACTGAAACCACTAAATGCCATGAAATTCTGCTCCTACAGAACTTTCAGGGGACTTCCATGAACAACACTGGGGGGATAAAAAATGGGTGGGACCCAAGGAGGGAGGAAAAACCAAAAGCACCCGCCTACCTCCATTAAGAGAAGTGTCACTATGCCAGTGGAAGATCACCTTTGGATGCAACCCAATGTATGTGCAGGAGACTTGACCTCTTGAAGCCATTACAGAAATATGAAGTACTGTGGGTGTTCTTACTACTCCTTTGAGATTTCAGCAGGCATCCCCCATTCACTCTCTGGCATATCTTGCAACCATAAGGGCTAACAGCTTGCAAAGGAAAGCTGAGATTCTCAGGAAGCTGAACGCTGCTCCCAACCCTAGAGACTGTTCTCTTTCTCCAGTGGTGTGGATTCACAGCTTCTATCCCTGGCACAGACCATGTTTCAATGAAGTTGGTGGTCTTTTTAAAAATAGAGATGCACTTCACTAAAAGGTAGGGACAAGTGGTGTTTGGTGATATTTCAAATGGTCTTTTGATCTTGAACTTGAAAGCAGGGCTGCTGTAAGGATGGAAACTCCTCAAGTTTAGAAGAGAGAAACAGCAGGAATGCTTACCTAGAAATGACACACACACTTTGCAGAAAGTATGGAACTGGAATTTGCTGGCAGCCTCCAGAAGGGTTTTGGCGTTGGCAGAATCTATCACTAAGGAACCTGTGTAAACAAATTCCAGCAGTAATTCCAGGACGTCCGCTGTGAGATTTGATAATTCCAACTCCAGCTTCTCTCCACTTCTGCTACTGTCCCGGGGTGACCTAGTAACAGCAGACAAGGAAATTCTTACAGGACATTAACAATTCCCTAGAGGTTGTCACTTACTGACGCTAGAAAATCACATTACACTTGGGGTTTTTGTTGGTTTGTTTAAGAGTTGAAAAATATTATATTTTAAAAACAAATGAACTTAAAAAAAACGACTTTATTGCTGGATCTGAAAGAGAAGAGTCTCACGCACATACAAAAACAAGTTTATTACTACTCTGCATATTCATGCAAAAAATTGCAAACCAAATCAAACAAAAAAAAAAAATAAGAAGAATGAGCTGACACTAATGAAAAAGTGGAATAGGATTAACTTTCAAAGGGAAGCAATACATTTTTAAGTTTGCATTCCACATCTCTTCATCTTTGAACAGTAAAACGAAGTAAAGGAAAATAAGCCTCCTGCTTCTTAGGTGGAAAAAGGTTATCTTTTTCCTCCCTGTAACTGCCTCCTTCAAGTACTACCTAGAATGTTTCCTTACATTTAAAGAGCTAGGGATGTATTCCAGCTTCCACTAACAAGAAAGTCTTCAGAAGCAATTGTTTTGTGTCCCTGCAGTCCCCAGCAAGGCACTGATGAGGATCAAGTGGACTTCCAGAACAATATGCCATGAAGAAGAAGAGGAGGAGGAGCAGGAGGTTGGATTTACACCCCGCCCCTCACTTGGAGTCTCAGAGTGGCTTGCAATCTCCTTTCCCTTCCTCTCCCCACAACAGACACCCTGTGAGGTAGGTGGGGCTGAGAGAGCTCTCTGAGAATTGTTCTTGAGAGAACAGCTCTGCTGAGAACCTGTGGCTGACCCAAGCCCACACCAGCAGCTGCATGTGGAGGAGTGGGGAATCAAACCTGGTTCTCCCAGGTAAGAGAGAACCACTGCACTTAACCACTACACCAAACTGGCTCTCAAGCACAGGGAGCTGCAGCAAGTGGGAGTTATCAGCCATCCCCTTGACTTCTGCATCAGCAGAGCAAAGTCAATGAATAGAGCAAGAAGCTCATGACAAGAGTGAGGGGGCAGGGGAGATATGAGATAAGTCTACCGCTGGGATGCAGCCTCCTGTATTAAAAGGCATATTGCATTTAGACATCTGACCAATGGCATGCAGGGTACAGGGAGATCATTAAAATGGCTCCTGCAAACTCATTCCATTTGCGCAAGCCTGGAACCCCGTCTTCCCCACCCCTTCTTAATAACTAGCCTTCCAGGCCTCCTGCTATAGCAGGAAACTATTATAGAGTTTCCAGTAATTTCCAGAGTTGTCTTTTGTCACTTCTGGGTTGTACCTGGAATTGAGACAGTGACATTGGTGATGTCCCCACCCCCAGCTGTTCTGTCTATTAATAAACCTACAAGATAGGTGACAGTTCTTAGCATGACTTTCTCAAGGCTTACAAGTAACCAATACATTGTGCATGTATATTAAATTTGTCATAAAAATATATTGTTCCCTTTTTAGGCACTAAATTAAAGGGGGGGAGGAAGAAAAAGAAGTAAGGAAACCCCTCATGGCATTGCGTTGAGAACGGAATACAAGACGAGATAGACAGACAAAATGGTTAGAGCGGAGGAGGGAAAGGGGTGGTGGAACAACCACCAGCTCTGCCACAGGAAGCCAGGAGCCATCCTCTGGAAGTTTCATGACTGTGGCCTATCGGTTTTTCCTGCATAAAGTGCTAAACAATTTGGTGATCAAAATATCGCCTGCATTTCAAGTGTGCATTAGTGCATGTGAAACTATCAGACAAAATAAATAAATAAATAAAATAGATACATGGTGGGGGAGGGGGGAGAGGGAAGTGGGCCCAGTTCCTAAGTGCTGGCACATGGGATAGCTGCAAAACACTAAAAGTGGGGTTATACCTGAAAGACAAAAAACAAAAAAAAATGCATTTGGTAACATCAAGAAAAGGGGAGGAAAGACAGTTAGCATAGGGAAGCAAACGGCTTTGAAATGGTTAGAGCCACCAGCCCGGTTCACCACTGAAACCCATGTCAGAATTAGCACCAGACTTCCATATGTGCCTGTAAACCATTTGTAATAATGGGTCATGAATGACCAAGGCAGCCTGGAAGAGAAGCATGGTATGTTGCAACACAGCCTCAAGGTCTATGTTGCCAAGCCACTTTTACCAGCTTATCTCCTTTTAGGTATGGGACCAGATGACAACAGAGAAGACAGAAAGATGGACCTTCTGGCAGAAATACAATTTCTGATCTCCTGTCTCTCAGTTCCCCCTGCATTTTTGTCCCTGTCTCCTGAAGCAAAACAACGATAGAAAATGCATTAAGCGTGAAGCCCTTTTCACTCCCTTAAATGGAAGGATGATAGTTATGATTTACGGAGCCTTCTTAAGCCGTTAACTCTGTCAAAGCTTATGTACGTGCCTAATGTGTCATAATTATTCCTATTAATTTCAACTACTTAGCAAAGCTCCATCTTTGATGGTTCTTGGCTCTTACCTGGTTTTATAATGATAAAATTTTCATTCTAAGAGCTATATCATATTTTGTGAACTGAACAAGTGTATGCATACTGACATCAAACTGGCCTATCTGTATACTGTGTAGTGTTACTCTTTAGACAACTGTCCTCTGATTCTATCCAGATTTTCTGGGCTAATAAAACCCTACAGATGGCTAACCTTATTGCCTTTGATGCCAACAGAAGCAAACAGAAGCAAATGGGTAAAAACTTTCCTTGGCAATAAGCAGAAGTCTTGTGGCACCTTAAAGGCTAACAAAATTTCCTCCAGCATGAATTCTCATGGGACTTTTGGTTTTGGCCATCAAGTTGCAAATGACTTACATGACCCTGTAAGGTTTTCAGGGCAGGAGGTATTCAGAGGTGGTTTGTCAATACCTATGGTGACCCTGTACAGTTTTCATAGGCTTGCCAGCCTCCAGGTGTGGTCTGGAGATCTGCTTTTACAATTGATCTCCAACTGGCAGACATCAGCTCTTGGGGAGAAAATGGCTGCTTTGAAGGGTGGACTCTTGTACCATGCTGAGGCCCCTCCCCAAACCCCGCCCTCTCCCAGATCCACTCCTAAAGTCCCCAGGTATTTTCCAACACTTGGCAACCCTATCAAGGCAGGAGGTATTCTGAGGTAGTTTGCCATTACCTGCCTCTGCATAGCAACCCTGAATTCCCATCCAAATACTAACAAGGGCTGACTCTAATTAGCTTCCAAGATCTTATGAGCTCAGGCTAGTCTGCTCAGGGCCTCACAGACTTCCCCCACATGTTTGTTCTGGAGAAGTGGGTTTAGTTTATGAAAACTTGTGCTGGAATGAAATTCTGTTAGTTTTTAAGGTGGGCCACAAGACTCATTTTTTTTTTTTAGTGAGAAAGCTGCTAGCAGCTTTAGCCACCATTAGAATTTAGAAAACACCAGTGTTAGAAGTAATTCCACCCAGTTATTGTTCCTCGGAATAATTAAGTGATAATCTCTTCTCCTTTGTAATACATGGAGCTATAAACGGCTGCTGCAATTGATTAAACACCAAAACAAAGCTAAGGTGTTTAATCAATCACAAAAGCCTCTTATGGAGAGCATAATACCCAGCAGAGATTATTGATGTTACACGACCCGCCAGAAATGGAAAAGAAAATTGTATCCTTTTCTTCTCCTGTGACAGTTTGATATTGGCAAGTGGCTGCCACTGGGATAGTCATGCTGCATACAGATCATGGGTATGGTTTAAATGTATCACTTGGATCTGAATAAGTACTCTGAAAGAGCCTGGCTCAGTGAATAAAATAACAAAAAACACACACAAAGTAAGTATGACATCCATACTAAGAAACTGGTTTGCAAGATCTTAAGGAGACTAGAAGTAGTTGGACTATTGGTTCATATGGCTCCTAAGAGATAAACAATGAATTTTCAAAGAAGCAGAGAAGTCATGGGAAGACACATGAATCTGCCTTATACTTAATCAGGCCACAGGGCCCAAGTACTGTCTACTCAAACTAGCGGCAGCTCTCCAGAGTCAGGCAATGGTCTTCTATGTCACCTACTGCCCTGTCGTTTTACCGGGAGATGCCAGGAATTGAACCAGGGACTTTCTGCATGCAAAACAGATCACTGAGCCCCTCCCTTTGTCTAGATAGACAAACTACCATGACTGAAGAAATATGGTGGGTTAGTTCCCACAGAAAGCACAAGGAAGTCACTGCAAGGATCCCTTGTGCTAAGTTAATGCAACTGCATCTCATCTGGCATTTCTACTACAGCACAAGATATATATTTCAGCATAACCAATGTCCGCCTTCTCTGATCAAAGTGTATCGCACCTCCAGACTAGACTGTAATGACTGCATCAAATAGCTTCTTTTGCCTTTTCTACAGAGTAACACTAATTGGAAAAGAAAAATCTATGCTTGAACATACAGTAGCTCTTCAGTAATGTCTTGTGCAAACTGAACTGTATTGCATGGAGGGATTCAACCCAGTGTTACAGGCAGGTTACCCCATAGCCTGAAAGTGGAATTACATTGAAGGCAAATTAACTGAGAGTATTCTTGATGACATACATGCAACTAGAGCATTGGGGATGTCTTCATTTAATATATGGCACAGCCTGCTCATTGGACCTCAAAGGAATCCATTGTAAGGCATGTTCTCCTGTTATGAGCAACATGGGAGCTCGCTGGGTGAGCCACTCACTCCTCTCTCAAAACTATATCCTAGGGTTGTTATGAGGATCAAATGGAAGAGAGGAGAATGGTCCCCATTCGCTCTACAGAACTTAGTTTCCCTCTTCTCCTTAGCTCAACAGAACTTAGTTTCCATGTGAGCCCTATCTCTCATGGCTTTTGTCCATGCAGGTCCCATGATCCTCCAGCATAATCTCTTACTCTGACAGTCAAAGGGGACCCTCTGTTCTTTTTCACAGCAGAAAACTTGGCTGGATCAAATCCATCATCTTCCTGGAGGTTCATTTCACTGTACTGCAAATGCAACTCCTGTTTTTCTTCCCTTACAGGTGATGCAGATGATTCCCTACATCCCATTATGACCCTGTACATCAGAACAGAAGAGGATCTTGGTACCTTCTTTTAACTAAAACTTGGGTTTCAAGCACAGCACAGTTTCAAAAAGTCAAACTGCTGTTCCTGGGAAAGTACATTTTTTACAGCAAATATTGCTTTCGTTGGAGGAAGTGTGACTTGGGGGAAAATTCCTGCTTCCTAGTAGGAAGGCTGGGAAACAAAGACGGCCTCTAGCCCTTAAAAAACATATTGCTCATGACAGCTGGAGCTGCCACTCAGTTTTTACAAATCCCACTAGTAGCCAAAAAAGGGAGAACTCATGATTATACTTCCACTGGCCAGAACAGGAATGTTTAAAAGGGCAAAATCCCTCTAGGGGGAAAGAATCTATGGCTGCTAACAGATCAATACTTTGGGCTGACTCAAAGTACCCAAAGTCTGCTGCCCGTCCCCATCCCATACTCACTCCGACCTCCAGGCTCCTGAGAGCAGCTCAAAAAGATACCATGTCCAAAGTGGTAGCAAATATTTGAGCTGACCATTAGTTGCCTCCTCCTGGTATGGATGGGGCAGAGTGCAAGTGAGGCGACTTGGCTGTGTGTAGTCGCCAAGTAACCAACCAGAGCACTTGACCCATTAGGGGGACAGAAAGAGGAGTCCGGCTTCTGAGGAGACTCCCCGTCTGGAGGCTCTTGGCCACCTTGTGGACGGATGCAGCCGCCTCACTGGTGAGCATGTGGAGGCTTTGGGACAGCTCTCTTTGAGCCGGCCCAATTTGGGACGCCTCCCATTCACCCCAACAATACCTGTCTGTTAGCAGCCTACAAGTCTGTTTTTGGTGGAAGGAAGATAAAAGATTTCTAATTTTTTTTAAAAAAAAATAATAAATGACTGTTGAAAGGTATTCATAATACTAGAACTCGGGGCACTCAATGAAGTTGATGGGCAACAGATTCAAGACAAATTGAAGCAGTTATTTACTTAATGAGCAATTGAATTGTGGAATTTGTTGCCAATGAGTGTAATGATGGCCAGGAGCACAGATGGCTTTAAACAGGGCTTAGGCATATCCACAAATGAGTGGTCCATCAATGGTTACTAAAGGGAGCCTCCAAATTTAGAGGCACTAAACCTCTGAATTTTGGTACTCAGAGGCAACATTAGATGAGGCCTTAGCTTCTACACCCTGTTAGTTGGCCCTCTGCAGCAACTGTTTGATCTTGCCTGTTTCAGACAAAATCATGTTATTTGTTCTAGCCCCTAAATCTCCAAAATCTATACAAGGAATGCAGGAGAGGACTTTAAAAGCCTTTATGTCAGGGGTCCTCAAACTATGGCCCACGGGCCAGATGCGGCCCGCTGAGGACGTTTATGCGGCCTGCTGGGTTATGGCAAAATCAGACCGGAAGTGACGTTCGACCTAAACTCGCGTTAGCAATGCACACTTCCGGCATTGGGCTGAGGCGGCGGAGACAGAGTGTGAGGCGATACCGAGGTGAGGTGAGTTCCCAGGCCGGGGTGTGTGGTGTTGGAAAGGGAGAGAGATGCAGAAGACGGAGAACTGACGGCCCACGTCCTTGTACAGTAAAGGCAGCCACCACAACAGACAGTTTTTGTTTTTACTATAGTCCAGCCCTCCAAAAGTCTGAGGGACAGTGAACTGGCCCCCTATTTAAAAAGTTTGAGGACCCCTGCTTTACGTTTATATATTTGAATAGACTCCTATACCAAATGAGTGGACACCACAATGTGTAACAAATGAATGTTAGCTGACTATATTAAAGGGTATGAATAGTGTAAGACTCTCTCCAAATCTGAACTTTGGGTTCTCCATGTCTCTGAACCGGTAGCTCATGAATGTTTTAGAAGTCAGTGGACATTTAAATGCAAACAAGCTGACCAGTTTTGTTCTTTGCCCTAAAAGTTTAAATAGAATGATGTCATTTATTGGCCTTGTAATCACTGCTCACATTAGAAAGGTCAAACATTCCACTCTGTGGCAGGAAATCAATAATTTCCCCAACAACCCATGGGAAAAAGAAAGTTTTGCTTCTAGAAGAATAATGTGTAATAATAAACAATTTTAGTCTTCAGCTTTATCAGTTGGGCAATCTTGAAGGCAGGCTGCAGCAAAAAAAGTCTGGTACAGCCTGATAGATAAGCTCATTAAAATAAGGAAGTGCTTTAAAATAAGTCTCAAGATTTATCAGGGGCTAAACAGCAATGGAGTTTGTTTAGGTCAGTGCTGAAACAAGCTAGGAGAGCTTTTTTAACAGTTTTATTTTTATACGGTTGTTGGAGAATTCTTTTAGAACCGCAAAGCTCAAAGTCTCTACAGTCAGGTGATGGATGGACATCTGGCTTCCCTACCAGTCAAGAGATAAGCAAGGTGGAACTATATTTTCTGCTCTGGGGGCTACATGAAGAACAACTTTTTAAATAACTTTGAGCACAATCAATTGAACTAAAAACAAATGCACTTGGATAGGGCCTGTCCACTTAGTGTGCTCCTGTTTTGATTTTGATGGAGAAGGGAGACAAATATGCAAGAGAATGTTCTAGTGCAAAGCAAGGGTCATTTGTTAGCCTAATCCGTAAAGCAGAAAACAGGTTCTTTCTCCTTTGTCCTCTTATCAACTAATTTGAAGATAAAAGAACAAAATGTTTCAGAGGGAAAGAGAAGACAAAAACACAGAAGAAGACAATTTAGATAAGGATTTATCAAAGTATATTTGCAAACAACTCCTAAATTCTTGACATTAATATATGCCTGAAATTGCTTTAGAGACCTTAAACAGACACAAAGCTATGTTTTAATGACTGACAGCAGTAGATCTGTATTCTGTGTCACTACAAAAGGTCAGTTTTCTCTGTTGTGTGCACACGTACGCAGATGCAAACACAACACTTCCTCACAAAAATATCACATCAAAGACACCTTGCTCTGAAACAGAATTATAGTTCAATATAACAAAGTCTTCTCAAGATTAAGGTCACATTCAAAATCCGATGGAAGCGGTTTTTACAATGAGGAGTGGTGGATTCATCAACTTATGGACAGGATCTTCCACCACTGCCTCTAATAGGAGTTTTTGACAGGGATATTTTTGCCATGGTTAAGCTACAAGGGCCCACTAAACCTGCTCATCATATTTATTTGGATTGATTAAATGACTGATAGTCTTTTGAAGACTGGCCATATTCTTACTTAGATTTGCATTACATATGGAAAACCTACCTATACAAGTTTTAGACAGCTGTCTGCTATCTAGTTGCATGCAAGAGTTACATTAACATGTCAAAACAAACTCAGGATGTTCAAAATAAAGCCATCTGTGCTGAAGAATTGTGAACAACATTAAGTGTGTTACAGAAAAGCCCCATAATGAAGTACTGCTTCTTAGCTTTGTCCTGTGCCACAAGAGGTATCTTATACCTGTGAAGCACAGCAGGGCAGTCACACATGGGTAACCTCAAAAACAGGACTTTTAAATAAAACCAAAGAATCAAACTACAAATTACTCTGGCTTGGCCAAACTGCTAGTTGAAAAGTGAGGTTCTGATTTTACATTTTAAAGCTCTTTTAGTTCAAATTGCTGTAAACAAGAATCTCCATCTATCAGATTCTGACACTACTGGTTTATACCAACTGGCACTCAATATGCTGCTGAACTGCCTGGAATTAGTTTGTGTTCAAAACCCCAAAATTTACAGGGTTGTAGTTGAGACCTCTGCATTGAAGAGATACCTTCACAAAGAAGATGAGTACCAACAATGACAGGTTTCTTTCTCTCTCTAGTCATTTGTCCACGTTTCATCCAGACAGTTGGGTGGTGTTGGGAAGTTTCATCATGTCACAGCTGATTTATGGTGACCCCGCAGGGTTTTTAAGGCAAGACACAAACAGAGGTGGTTTGTCATTGCCTGCCTCTGTGTAGTGGCCGTGGACTTCCCTGGTGGTCTCCCATCCAAGTATTAACCAGGCTGACTCTGCCTAGTTTTTGAGATCTGACAAGGCTGGGCTAGTCATGGACTGCTCAGGTCAGGGCTCATATATCTTGGCACTTTACTATTCATTTAATGGATATTTTTTTGGCTTCTGCTGTGGTCGCCTGACATTTCACTTTTATTCAAAACATCAAGTACAGTGGCCTTGCCAAACAAGTCAACTAAAATGACTAGTCCACAAACATTTTTACAAGCTTGTCAATTATCTGTAGAGTGTTAGCAAACTGAAAGGAACCAAGTCTTTCTCAACTTGCCGAAGCTTTCCCTGCCTGGTTTCCAAGGGTGTTTTTAACTGGCCATAATCAGTTAGGCCAAAGGTCACTTAGAAGCCCAAACTATGAGTACAACCAGACCGTTTGCCTCAACATTTCAGAACAGAAATCACAGGACATATCAACTTTCCTTTCAGCCATTTTGATTATGAGCAAAATCAGGGGTGGAATTCTAGCAGGAGCTCCTTTGCATATTAGGACACACCCCCTGATGTAGCCAATCCTCCAAAGGCTTAGAAGGCTCTTTTTTGTAAACACTTGGAGGACTGGCTACATCAGGGTGTGTGGCCTAATATGCAAAGGAGCTCCTGCTAGAATTCCATCCCTGAGCAAAACACTTCTGACGATCATCTGAGTCATTCTGGTCAGCATCTAATTCTCTATTACAAGGTTTTCATGTCACCTCAAAGTCAAGGTCCTCTGTACAATCCTCCTTTGATCCTGCTGTTGCTCCTGTGCTCCTTTAATATACTAGAGGCACTGTACGGCTACTCACATACATACACTGCATAGCTATACTGTATAGCTAGTCTGCACTCAGGAGACAATCCTTGTTCCTGTGGTTTAAGCCCACACCTGCTAATTCAATATCTCAGCTCCTACTCTACCCACCCCTGAATGAATCAGTGACATGTTGATCCCATTGGCTTGGCTTCCTGGAAAGAAAAAGACAAGGAGGTGTTTTTTGTTTTTAAACTTAGATTTAATATAATACAATAAACTGTTTTCCTTCTCTAGCTGTTTTATTTGGATCTGACAGATATAGAAAATCCCAGATCTGGGTGGGAGTGGTGGCGGGAAGTCAGATGAAGCTGTTGAGATGAAACTCTACTTCTGCTCCCCCCCCTCCATTTTCGTCAAATTGTTTTGAGTGGCAAAAATAGGAGCTGCAGTCCTCGTGAGGGTTCTATGTGTCTGTGTGTTTTGGTTCGAGTCCTCATTAGAAGGCATCTAACTGAAGGCTACCCAATTTAGGCCAAGAGGGAAGGATCAACTCAGAGGAATAACAGAAACAAGTGACACTTGAACTGCCCACCCTGTGACTTTATCCTCCAAATTATTAGTTTTCAAACTCCACTTGGGCTGTTTATAATGGTGTAAACAAGCCAAGAAATAGGGTTCCATCTCAGCATACTCACAGCCTGGAACACATCCACAGAAAATTACATCCCATCCCTATGAGCTTTATTTACAATTCTTTATAACACTTTACAACTCATGGGATACATACAAAGGCAGCTGTGTCACATGCAAAGTGATGGATTTCCGCTGCACAGAACTATTATATGCAAAGCACATATAATTTAGTGAAGTAGCTACAGCTGCAAAGTAATCAGTCAAGTAAATGAGGACCCTTCAACAGCAGCATCATTGTAATATGAACGCCATAAGGCATAAATGTCCAATTATAATAGATTTTTTTTTAAAAAATGCAGTATTATTACTCTTTTAGAATTACATTATGGGCACAATTTTCAAAATAAATGTCGGTTGCTATTTCTATTTCTATATACTTTGGTTGTTGTTGTTTTTTAAAAAAGGCCTGGTAAAAGCATGTTATAAAGTGCTATGTATAGTAATAGCTTCAAGAATTTGTCTCATAAATCTTACACATTCAGGCACAAAATCCAATTACTTAGCCTCTTCTAAGTTGTGGATTTTCTTCTTCACCTGGGTGTGAGGCAAAGCACCTGTTTTTCCCCTCAAGGGTTAATGTGAATGGTAATGTGGGCTGGTTCCATCCTGCAGGTGTTACTAATTGGCCTCTCAGCCTACACAGACCTTATCATCTTCAAGATCAGAGATGGAAAGTGGTAATTGGCTTCTCAAGAGAACCTGCAGTTCTCAGGACTGGAGAGAGGAGGTCAAGAGTGATGAGGTAATTTTCTAGATGGTTCCAGCAAGACTATGCACTGATTGGATGTTATCATTACTTGATGCTGCTTAGCTAGAAAAAACTATAATTGAGCAAAGAACCTGGAAAAGAAGGCTAGCCTGGATTCTCATGGACTGAAAGCCTAGGCTATGATATGCTCATCCTTCAATAGACAGCAATGTAGAAAACATGTCAGCTGTGGCCTTTGATTCTTGGCCTTAAGGTTTGTGCAAGTTCTGAAAATGAGTTAGTTAAGCTAGTTTTCTTGTTTTTCTGCTGTTTGACTTTAGACCATTGTGTTGCCTGTAGAATGCAATTAAAATAAAACTTCACAATATTTTACTAAAATAAACAAGAGGTTTGGTTACTTGTATAGAGCAGCCCTGGAGATCCATGGGGTTCAGCTTTGGACTCCATGGCACTAGGCATATGGGATATCTGGTCTAACATACAGGGATGGTGACTCTTTTGGCCAAAGTTCATGACTGTTCAGCCACCAAGAGACTTTTATTTAACTGGAGCAAACTCAACACATTCCATATTCTCACCCATACTCAAAACCACATCAAAGACAACTAGATGAGAAGACAGAATAAGAGATGCTGCAAGAACTAAGCCAGCAGAAACAACAGTGGTAATTTTCTGATATGCCAGCAACACCATTCATATTTGACATTTAGGTTGCTCACTATAAATGTGTTATTTTTATGGTTTATGGTAAGCGTTGCTGTAGACCTACAAATCATTCCGTCTACAGTGATTTACAGATTGTGATTTTCATAATGTGTAAGCCTCTGACCTGGATAGCTCAGGCTAGCTCAACCTTGTCAAATCTCAGTATTGGATGCAAGTTTTCCAAGGAATACCAGGGTCATGACATGGAAGCAGACAATGGCAAACTACATCTGAATGGGTGTTTCTACATTCAGGGTTAATTCTAATTTTATGAATCCACCTGCAAAAAACTTCTGTTCAAAAATACTCTTGTAAAGTGAGGAGCAACTCCAGGGTGAAACTGCTTTTGGTGCCAATTCAAGAAAATGAGTATAGATGACTTAAGATAATGCAAAGCAAGACAAAAGTGATGGTGGTATGCAATATAGATGAGCATTTTAAATGTGTATTAAGAGGATCTTCTGCCAAGTGTAGAAACAGCCAAAGTCTCTTATCTTGAAAACTTCACGAGATTGCCATAAGTCAGTTGTGACTTGATGACACTTTCCACCATCCCAATATCTATGGATGTGGAACAGCACCCCCTCATGGAGTATGGAAATGCATTAGATAAAACAGCAAATAATTAAATATTAATATTAAAGTCAGCTGGGATGAGCTTACTTTCAGAAGGCAAGCATAATGCTATAGCCACACAGCTGACATATTGAAACACAGATCTTTTGGGGAGGAAGTAAGTGTCAAGAGTCTGGCTTAAACAAGCACCAGGGAATGAGCCAGCTGTCTTTGGAAGACTATGTTCCTTGACCTGTTGCCCTCCCCTCCGAAGTCTTAGGATAGAGTGAGCTCCCTGAATGTCTGTTTTTCTGGAGGAACAAACAAATCAAGCCAGCCTTGGCTCAAACATTACAAGAAGCCAGCTTGCCTACTACACTTACACAATGGTCCAGTTGGCTGTATAATTACATAAAAATTAAAACAGATAAAATGCTCCCAAGAATCTAAGGACTGCAGAAGACCAAATACAAAACATGTTGGGAGAGAGAGTGTTGTTTTTCTCTACAGACACTGAAGGCTTCCTCTACTTCATTCAGGCCTGATCTCCCTTAATCACATTTACTGCATTATCGTAAAACAAGAGTCTAATACACAGCTGGTGTTATACGATGTGTTTCAGTCAAATGTGGCAAAATGTATAGAAGTGTTTTCTTGCTCTAGATTTATGTAAATCTCCAGACACTGGAGCATAGTTAACTATTTGTTCAGTTAACTGGCTCAATTTATGGGCTCTTTGTTGCACGGATATATTGTCTAAGTGTTGTTGTTTTCCCTATTACTTGCCAAGGCACAAACCACTTTCAAATTGTTGCATGGATACTTTTTCTCTAAAAAAATTATTGCACCCTACTTTTACAGGGGTTCCCAAGGGTCTTGAAGTTCCAAGGATCCAAACCTGCTTAACTTCAGCAATGCTGTTACTTCTGGTCCTTCCAGACCATTCATGGGACCCTACTGGCTTTGTGTTTATAGTTTGTAGCAGCATAAACATAGTTCATGCTGGGTATGTGATGGAGAGGGGGAAACACAACATACAGCAAAACAGAATCAGATGGAGGGAGCTCTAGATACAGAAAACATTGTTAAAACAGGGTTAAAGAACAGTTGTGTGGCATTCAAGGAAACGAACCCTGTCTTTTATTGATGAAAAGCCATATACCAGTAGCTAGAACTTCCAGGGTGACTGTAATGATGCTTTCAGTGGGGTAGGAGGAACACACAGTTAGCCACACCCATAAACAAACCAAGAACCAGTATGTCAGGATGATGATGATAATAATAATAACAATAACAATAATAATGTAGTGTGTGTAGTATAGCCAGGAGATCCTAAGATTTTTTTGCAGTTATGCACCACTAGGTGGTGAGCTAACTTGTTTTAAGGCAAGAGATGTTCAGAGGTGGATTGCCATTGCCTGCATCTGTATCATGCCCCTGGTATTCCTTGGAGATCTCCCATCCAAATACTAGCCAGGGCCAACCCTGCTTAGCTTCCAAGATCTGATCTTGGGCTACAGGTCAGACTGTATGTCAGGATGGATGTTGGAGACCTCACTGTAGAGCTTCAGCCAAGCTCACTTAGGCAAGTCATTCACTTTCACAGAATACATGCTTCTGTATTATTGTGACTGCAACAGTAAATGAAAAAAATTGTTCAGCATTTAGTGCATGGAAAAGTGCCAAATTTTATGAAAAGGCGCCATCAGCAGATTGGATCATAGGATCTACCTGCTGACATTCAGCCTCTCTCTGTGTAATAATGACAACCTACCTGCAAGTTTCCAGTCCAAAAGACAAACAATAAGGGTATAGAAGGAGGCAAAGGCGAAAGAGGGAATTTTTAAACAACTTTGGAACAAGAGACCCCATGAATGGTGGGGAGGAGAACATTCCATATAAGTAGACCGATAAACATGAGAGAAATAGAGCAAAAGAGCAAAAAGCCCCTGGTTTTAAAAAATAGTTATACACCATAAATGTTACAAAGGAGTCAGGAAGTGACACAAGAAAGAAACAAATATAAATAGAACCAATAGAACATAAGAACTTATAAATAAAAAGATAGACATTTGAAGGGAACATGGTGAACATAAGGAAGTCAGTAGTCTGAGAAGAACAAAAGTGACACATGTTCAAAACAAGGAAAAGAAGATAAAACCTCAGAATGTACAAAAGATGTAAGACAGATGAGAACTGAAAGAAACCAGAAAGAAATGCCCATAACCTATAGGAAATATCTGGGGATTTTTGGGGTAGAGTCTGAGGGGGTGGGGTTTGAAGAGATGATGGGTATAATGCCATAGAGTCCACCTTCCAAGAAAGCTTCTCTCCTCAAAATTTTAAAGGACCTTTTTGAATTGCCGAAATACGTGTCGGCAACAAGTTATATGGAGTTAGTGTGATTACAAAGTTACCTTAGTTTAATATTAGTTCACCTCATGTAGCCTACCTGATTCCACCTGACCTTTTCGCCTCTAAGTTGAATAAAACATTTTGTCTATTTTTAATTTTCAAAAGCCTCTTGTGTGCCAGTTCAGAAGCTGAATATCAGAAAGTGATTTTGTCTCTTCCCTCAGTTCCCTGGGCTGAGCCACCATCTCTCTCTCTCTCTGTATACATGTGTGTGTGTGAATGGGTGGGACAGCCATAGACAAACAAATGAGAAGAAAACTGATATAGGGGCTGCTCAGCAAGAAAGAGGGGGGGGGGAGGAAAATACTGTGTGTGAGGAAGTGAAGAGGGCAAGTAACCCTACCAACCTAGCACAGAAATGTGTTAAAACCTTTCAGATTACATTCTAGACAACTGAATTTACAGGAGCAGAGATGAGGAGAGGCATGTGAGGAATCCCTGACTGTCATGTAGGAACTAAAATCATGGGACCTCTGATGATCTGAACTATCTTCAGTGAAGCACAGGCCTGAGAGCCAGTTTGGCATAGTGGTTAAGAGCAGTGGATTCCAATCTGAAGTACCAGGTTTGATTTCTCACTCCTCCACCTGCAGCTGCTGGGTAACCTTGGGTCAGTCACAGTTCTCTCAGAGCTGTTCTCTCAAAAGTGATTCTCAATGAGCTATGTCAGTCCCACCTACCTCACAGGGTATCTGTTGTTGGGAAAGGAAGGGAAAGGAGATTGTAAACCACTCAGACTTCAAGTGAAGAGAGGGGTATAAATCCAATCTCTTCTTCTGAAGACATTTTAAAACCTATCAGAAAGTAGCCTTTGATCATTTTTACTATCACTCTCTATTTATATGTTTATCTTATATGGAACTTCTTATTTCCCAGCATTCCTAGGAAAATATAGGTAGGTTGCACAAATCATTCTGTGTGACAGTAGTGCAGCTCACACCTGTTTGGCAAAAGCAAGAACAGTAATCAGTCTGTCATTTCATGTTTTCATTTCTTGGATAAATTCCATCAAAAAGGGAAAGAACCAATTCTACACCCATAGCTGTAGTACTTTTGAAACAGATGTCTGGTTGACTTGTAGCACATATGAGTTTTCAGAATGGCCCTGTCTCTTTTGACTTGCGAGATTTTGTCTGCTGAGCAGGTCAAATTGTTCCCTCTGTCACTCTGGAGTCAATATTCAGTGTCAATCTGACAAATCTAGTAATTGCTGCCAGGAATGTCAACCAACTAAGATTTTATTCTACTCAATTAGAAGCTTTGTTTTTAATTGACTGGATGTACAAAGCAACTAATTAAAATAATCAAGACAGCATCTCGGCATAAGGTTCTATTGTGAAGATATTAGATCAGTTGTTTTCATTGTCTAGGCAACAAATTTTTTTGTTGTTGCTTGCTACTAAAGAGGCATCTGAGCAGAATGTGCCCTCTCGATCACGAGATGTATAAAAGGGTGTCCTGATTCAACCATACCTTGCGCATGCAGGGACTCCAGTATGCATACAGACTTCTTGCATATATGAGGACTTCTCTGAGAGGTGGAATGGATAATCCAGGGTGGATTGCATTGGGATTCTAGTTCTCAATTTCTAAAAAGAATCTGAATATTTGTATGGATTTCAGTCCTAAACTGCCAACACATAGCAGGGCAGGTCCAAGAAAAAAAAAAATCCATCCCTTTGCCCTGCACAGGAAAAACCTAATTATTTTTGGAACTTCTAACTCACTCCAACTTCCCATGAATTTTGTACTCCATGAAAACATGTTTTCCAGGAGTCTGGCTGCTGCACAATGTCAAACTTAACAGCCAGCTAAAATGTTAAGGTGGGATATGTGCCACTGGTTAACAACACAAAGTACAGGTCCCTTCCAAAAGGAAGCCACCTGTAAGAGTACAGAAATATTTTCCATAATAATAATTCACTGAATTTGGTAGAAGAAAAGACATCTGAAGCATTCTTTGCACCTCTTTCCCCTAGAGCTATACAGAATAGCACACTATGTTCTTTCCATCAAGTCACCAGATCATCTAGATTTTATAAATGGTTTAACAGAGACTACTGATGGTATTTCTCTGGATGGGGAGAGTGTCTTGGGTCACAACTGAATAACACACTCTGTTTTTTTTGAATGGGAAAGATTGCATCACCAGTGTCTATCTATGTGTGCCATTATGAATATTTTATCTGGCTTCATCTTAAAGGTGCCACAAAGCTACAGTAATACTGATAAGTGGCATGATAAAAACACCCATCGCAGTGAATTCTCTTCCCTTTACAGTTGTGAGTCTTTACTGTCAGTGGGCTTTTGGTAGATTGGCAACTGTGGAATCAAAAGGAGAATTTGGATTAGAGAGTTTGCAATTATTCCTGTCTTTGTTTTTCCCACACACTGAAACTCAATCAAGAAGAAATGCCCCAAGGCACAGATTCCACATGCTTTCATGGATAAAACAAATAAGCCAAGGGACGCAGTCCCGCCCCCAGCCAAAAGACTCAAACACATTCACTTCTAATCTCCTTGCATGTGTGCTTTACTTATGTAGTAAAATATTTCTACCTCACCAGAGCAATTAAAATACAATACAGTAAAAAGAGAGAGAGAGAGAAATTAGCCTTAAATTTTTTTAAAAATGGATCTAACCCAGGTAAATTCCAAACTGTTGCCTAAACAGCCTGATCCTCCTCAAAATGCCCTCCTACAGAATACAGCTTTGCAAAACTTCCTAAAAATCAACAAAATGGGAACTTCATTAACATGCACAGGAAGGCTGTTCCCCTGACTGAGGCCACAGCCAAAAAGGCCCACAGCAGGGCAGAGGCAGAGTGAATTACTCTTAGAGATGGCACAGATAGAAGACATAGCCTGCAAACTCACAAATTAGACCACAAGGGCAACAAAACTACCTCCCCTCCCTTTTAAACTGGTAGTTCTCCACCACTGCCCTAATCAGGTCCAAGCCAATACTAAGCTTTTTCTGGCATTTCAGGAGTAGATGCCAGTATTCAAGGGCCTCAACATTAGGATTTTTTCCATTTAGTTTGCCACTGAAATTGTACACTAGTACCTAAATATGAAGAGACTTGGAATTAGACATTCCATTACTATGAAATTGTAGACACTTAAAGCTGATTTGAAACTTGAATAAAGCTGGCCAAATGCATAGGTAAAAGTCCTCGACAGTTTCAAATGAAACCATTACAATTAAATGAAACCATTACAAAACCAAACCAAACCCTGACCATTTGGAGACTTAATTTGGACATACTTCAGTTCAGGTTATTTTCTAAAGCTGAGGATTTCAAATTTGAAGGGCATGTCAGGATTCTGGGATACATGAGCTAGAATTCTTGTGTACAGCCTGATCTTCATCTACTTGACACACTTGGGGAGTTTGTTTACTAAGTCATTTGATACTCCTCTACCACATCCATTCCCAACCAGTGTTCCCTCTAAGCTGGGTTAGCGTGAGCTAGCTCACAGATTTTTAGCCTCCAGCTCACATATTTTTGTCTTAGCTCAGGAAGGCTGACCACAGAGCACACTAATTTATGCATTTGCTCACAACTTTAATGCTAGTAGCTCACAAAGTAGGATTTTTGCTCACAAGACTACAGCTTAGAAGGAACATTATTCCCCACCTATCCATGTGGAATTGGTCAGAAGCAAACTAATAACCTCAATTCACAGTGGACTGTTGGTACACCTTTCAGCTGCTTACATACCACTGACAAACTGAAACTGATTTTGTGGCAAAGTGCCAACTTGGTCTGAAAACAGGGCCAAAAACAGGCTGAATGAATTGACCCTGAGATGCAAAAACAAAGATTTCTGATAGTTCTAGGAACTCTGATAACAGCCGAGCACCCGGAACTTCCAGATGGTGCTCAAGGAAAGGGGCGGGCCTTGGGCGGCTGGGGAGCGTCTGGAACGCTCACGCATCCAGCTCGCGGTTCCCAGGGCGCTCTTCAGGTGGTCTCCAGGCTTCCAGATGGCTGGGAGCCGCCTTGGAGCTGCCCTAGCAAAAAGGGACCACTTTTGCAGTGATACCTTTTTGAGCCGGGTGGATTGTCTTCCAGGATGGAGTGAGTATGGGATCCGGATGGATGGCAGATGTTGCCGTTCAGAAGGTTTTTTTGGGTCAATCTCAGAGGTGTCTCTGAGTTGACCCAAAGTGCCGGTCTGCAATCAGCCAATATCTCCTAATCAAAGTCTAAAATTTCCTCTTGCTCAAACTGAATAAGATCTGAAGCAGCCCTTCTCTGAACCTATACAGCAAACTGATGATGATCTAAGATACATTCCAATCTCAGAATGTCTACATTCATGAATGATTGAGTCTAATGTTTATTCAGCCTTGTTAAAACAATATGGGGACTCAGGTCCCCATGCTGTGATAGACGGACAGAATGAATGGGCTGCTATCTAAGGGGGAAATCAGTGGGGGGGAATTAAGTAGTGCTTAAATAGTGCTTAATTCTTTGCCTACCCCACTACATTCCCCCCATCCAACCAGTTTCGATGTCTGTTCTCCAGCCTCAGCTGAGCACCAAGATCAGAACCAAGCTTAACTGGTGCCAACCTTGTACTGAGCAAGAATGTGGAGGGAAGGTTTAAGTGGATCCTATCCTGCCCAGCGCGTCTCTTCAGAAAGAGTCTCTCCTCTGCATTACCAGACAGAATGGAATTGGAAGACTCTGCTTGATGATAAAATGTACAGTTTAATTCTAATAACTACTGTTCAAGTGGTGGAAGAGGGGTGCTGAGCTGCTTTTCCATTCTACATTTATTAGCTCCAAATCATCCTCTGATCTGTTTATGGTTTTAACTGCTAATCTACCATAGATAAAACACACATACAAATGATCAGAAAATCTTTAAACTGAAATATGCTTATTTGTGGGTAATTAGAAAAAATGAGAAGTACCTTTGCAACCATATATATTGACATCTGCATACAGTGAAGTTAATGGGCCTAGCTCAATGGCAGAATATATACAAAGGTCCCATTAGTCAGACAGGCATCTCCAGTTAAACTATCTCAAATAGCAGGGGAAAGTTCTGCCTGAGACCTTGGAGAGCCATCACTGACCAAAGTACTGGATTAAATGGACCCTGTGAAAATCAATTTGTATCTTCCATTTGGCTAATCCTGCTTTCTCTGACTACAGATGCCATTGTATACCATAATAAATTTACATAATAAACTGCACTATCCTGAGTGTTGGACTAGGATCTGGTAGACCCAGATACAAATTCCTACTCTTGTCTTGGAAGTTTGTTGGGTGACTGTGCACTCTCAACCTAACCTACTTTACATGGCTGTTGTGAGGGTAAGATGGAGGAGAACAGAACAAAGAAGCCGCTTTGGTTAGCCATTGAGGAAAAAAGGTGAGGTATAGATGAAGTGAATAAAATATAAATAAGATTCCTAGGGATGAGATAGGAAAAGTTCTTAAACCGAACAAGCCCTATTTCTGTGGCAACACTCTAAAAGAAGACCAGTTAGACTTTAAAAACCCACACAATTATGATAGAAGTGATCAGACTAACAGTTCCTCTCCATCTGACAACTAGCTGCAATAAATAATTGCCATCCCTGATTTTCTCCAGAAACAGACTTATCTGGTGATTTAACTAGCAAGCTTTCACAGCTAAATTCAATGACACTGCATGGCCAGTCAATTACTGGGTTTCTATAAATGGATCCTACAATTCGCTCTCCCCATAGAATACATATCTCATCTCTGCAAGACGCATATAATGTAGCCTTAACTAGTAAGTGATAATGAGCAGACTGGAGAGCAGAGACAGAGAGCAGCTAAAGCTCGCTATCATTAGATTTATTGGGGTTGGGGGGAGAACATGCTATCGGGCCAACTTTTTATGAATAATTGATAAGGCAGTCTGAGCAATTATACGACAGAAGCATCACATTGCCACAATTAGAGGAAAAAACACAAGCTTTATGCAAGAAAACGGAACACACTGAAAAGGCGATACCAGCAAACATGCCATCCTGGAATAAAATACCACTGATACTGTGTTAGTTGGCAATATTTAAATGCACAATTTGAAAGCAAGCATAATGTCTTGTAATCCTGATTTTGTTATTTTTTTAAAAGCACAGTCCAGGTTCAGAGTTTGGTCAGGAAAATACTGCAAGGCAGAAAAAAAGAAGTCAGCAGCCTCATTAATTTGCTGATGACTGAAATATGAAAATTATTCTTATGGGTGTTCCCCACTCCCATGTTGCTAATACAACAGTAATGATCATTTCTATGTGGGTAATATGAACTATGGAAATTTAAAAAAAAACCCCTCAAGATGTAATGGAAAATAAAAGACCATCATGCAATGTTTAGAATCAATTGGCTAGAAACAGAAGGAGAAAAATGCAAAGATGGAAACACAATTCTTAGGAAATATACAGACTCAAATTCTTAGGAAATATACAGACCCTGTATCTGACTCAAAACTAAACAAAACTATCCACTCAAGAAAAAAATCTATCAAACAAATAGAATTTGGGGCTTTCTAAAGCTTAACACTATCTTGGTTGCACAAACCCATTTTAAAACTTCCGAGTTCAATGTTTTCTTAAGAAAAGATCCACTGCTACTTGTTTTTGATTCACCATTTGGCTTCCAACAGCCATATTTATATCAGGTGGCCACATGCTACATAACTCAACTCCTGGTAATTCTTGGCGTCTTTCAGCTATATACTTATTGGTTATCATCGCCTGAAGGAGAGTTCACAGCATCCCTTTTAACAACTATTCTAATGATGTGTTTTGTGATTCGTGTCATTTATGAGTGTAAATGCTTCATGATGGGACATTATCCTTCAGCCAAAATCCATGTGCAGATTAGTGAGGATCAGGAATTGTACACAGTCAGGGAGGGTTACGTGTCAACAAACAGAATCTGAGTTTGCATTTTTTAAAAAAAGATATACATTCAGAGTAAGTAGAAAGAATGGCTACTGGCTCTGTGACAGGAGAGTCAAATCTTCATTAAACCTGAAAGAGAGGGGGAGGAAAAAAAGCGACACAAATGCGCCCTACAAAAGAACAGACCAGATCACAGCTGGAAGGAAGGCAAACCTTTTAATCAGGTCCTTGAAATACAAGCTGCAGGAAGCTAGAACATTTTGGTGGACTTCAAACTCTTTGCCTTCAACAATAATTTTCAGGTCTGTAAACTCTTTCGCTCTGCGTTGCTGGTTCAACTCCTTCAACATTTCTGCAGAACAGAGAAGACAGACAGTGCCAGGATTCCCATTAAGACGCTTTTAAAAGAAGTTTTTTTATTTAAAAAACAAAACAAAAAAAAACAAGGAAAGCAGAGAAACAGGAAATGCTTGATATTCTTTCTTGGCTCAACGCTGACAGTCAAAGAAATCACATACAAAATACATACTATGTATATATAGATAAATATATATACTTATAAAAACAAGAAACAGTAGATCTGAATGTAACTCAAAAATCCTACATTTCAAAGAGGAAAAAAGTTTTCCTGCATCAATAAAATTAGAAACAATATATAGATATAGATATATATGTATATAATCATTACCACAAAATATTGAAAACGATTTCTTTTGTCATAATAGAATGCAAGAACTGCTTTATCCTCTCCAAACACAATTGACTTTTAAATTTGCTGGGATTAATGCTGAATAAAACATGACATTTATGATGCAGCATGAACTTGACATGTTTCAAAGAAAAAAAAATGCAAAACTTGCAAAAATTCTTATCTTAGGCACACAACAGAAGGCCTTGAGCTAAATGACTGGCAAAATACAATAGCATTCAATAACATTAAACTAGAAGAACGTGTGTTGGGAAAGCATGCCTACTGATGATAACTGGAAAAATCCTCAAAGAAGCAAGCACACTGTTAAATATATTAAAGCACTGGTTTTAAAAAAAACATATAACTGTTCTATAAGTTTTCCCCCTTTGAATTTCATAAAGCAGACTCAAGTTTACAGAATTCATTGAATGGTAGCAATTCATTTTTAACACTAGAGAGCACAAAATCATCACTAAGGGTATTTCTGTCATGTAGGAACTCACTTACCGTGCATAATGCATCATCCTGGTTATCACCTCCTTTATACTCAAGAGAATAGACCAGTACCATGGTACATATCCTTGTATGTGACTGTGGAAATGGTAAGCAACTCCTTAGTGAATGGCCTCCTAAACTAATGTACCAGAATGGCTACAAAGGCAGATAGAACATACAAGTCTGATAAAGGTGCGAGATGTCATTTAAAATAGTGGTGGCTCTGTGACCATTTCAGCTTCATGTATGTTGTCTACCATTCTACATTTGCAATAGGTCAAGAGCTTCATTTTCCTCATTACACATTTTCTTCATAGATCCATTCTCCTGAAGATCTTTTAAGAACAATATTTTCCTTTTGCTTCGACTCATTTTTACTGTTCTAGCAGTTCTAAAGGTATTTTTAAAGTGTTGCTGTCATTTGCACGTTAATAGAAAAGCAAATCAGGCCAAAATATTCATGCTTTGTTCCTAAACCATGGCCACTCCCAAAACAATAAATTGTCAAATGAATGTCATTTGGTAAAAAAAAATAGCAGGCATAAAATTAACAGCAATCCAAAACAATTACAACAGAACCTTACAAACATTGAACATGTATATTGATGATACTCAAGGATATCCAAGTCAAAACAACATAAGCAACAAATATTTTTTCCAGGCCTCATCAACAAAATGTTACCTGGCACATTGATATCTATTTAACAGAAGCACAATGGTGTCTGAAAGGCTAATTATTCTGTACGGAAATGGGTCACTGTTCTCTGGAGAGAAGGCAGATCATTAGAGATGGTACAGAAATAACAGCAGGCCCATGTCAGATCTATATTAGAGCAAAATAAACTATTCCATCCTCTAGGTGCCATCTCAGGAGCTATTTTTAAAGCATTCACTACTGTTAAAATGCAGTAACATGTCTCAAAGACACACAAAACTTTCTACAGGATCAGGCAGGGTCACTTTCCCTTGGAGAAGTCTGAAATCTTTGAGCTGGGAGCAGGGTGATCTTTTATTCGCCTAAAATGTGACTTAGGTCCCCCACTGCGTAGAATCTAATTAGTAATCTGACCCACTGCAGGACACACGGTGAGACTGTGGTCTTTGTAGGCTTATTTCAACAGGGCCAATCTTAAAGCCTGAACTGACCCATACAAAATATTACAATGAGTTTCCTAAGGTTGGCTCTGCAACAAGTATACATCTCAAGTGGTCTATCACAGATGGTGCCCTCAAGTTTCCATTTTGTTTGCCTCTCCTCCATTTTGACAATGAGACTAGTTCTTTTCTGCCAGTTACATGAGGCCTAGAAAATGAGTTCTGGGATATCTACAACACAAAGGTTAGGAGTCAACAGAAAAGGGACGATTTTGTAAAACTCCACATACAAGCACATGACGCCGCCATATACTGAATCAGATCATCTGTTTATAGTAGCAGTGGTTCTTCAGAGTCTCAGGCAGAGGTCTCTCAGTTCTTAAAGGTGCTGCTTTATTTTATTGCTTCAGGTCAACACAGCTGCCTACCTTGATCATTCCGTATCCATGATAGAGAAGTATCAGTTTTGTTGAAACTGCTTCCCCTTCCTTCAATAGTCACAGTAAACCAGGATTATTGAACTTTTACTGTTGTGTCCTATGAAGTACTTTAAGGCTTGTTATTTCCCCTAAGTCTCCCTTAAGCTAAGTCTAAGCTAAGAAACCTTATTTCCTTTTCCTTTTACCTTCTAAATCATCCTGAGACTTCTGAAAATTTTTACATGTTTGTAACAGTGTTTGGGAGCTGAAGCTAGTGCAGAACGCTGTGGCTAAACTGGGAACATATGACCCTGATATTACAGAAATTACACCAGCTATGGATCTGCTCAATTCAACATTCAATATGTTGTTTTTGTCCTTTAAAGTCCTAGGGACTGTGGTATATGAAGCACCATGTTCTCCCATAGTTTCTTGCCCAGGAAGTAAGATCACTGGGAGAGACCCTCGTGACTGTTTCACTGATCAAAAAAAACTTGTTTGGCAGACACATAAGATAGGGTCTTTTCAGTGGCAGCCCCACAATTATGGAACTTCATTTTCAAACTTAAAGAGGTAGCTGAAGATAGTTTTATTTAGGACTGCATTTGACTACTTTTTTTTTAATTGACAGTCCTAATTGAGATTTTAAGCTGTTGTCTTTTATGTCCTCTATAGAAGTTGTTTTATTTTTACTACAAGCAGCCTTGAGTAGAAAGGTAGAAAGGCAGCTAATAAATGTTTAAAATAAATGAAATATTTATAGGAGTTACCAAGGATAACACAGTAGCTCTGAAAGTGAAAGTGGTATAGCAGTCAGAGTGCAGGAGTAGGACAGGGTGTGCGTGTTGAAGTCTCAAATCTGCACTCTGCCATGAAGCACACTGGTGATCTAAGACCAGTCAACCTCTCTTGAACTAACCAATCTCATAGAGAGTGGGAGAAACACATATACCACCCTGAGATCTATGGAGAAATAGCAGGATGAAAATACGATAGACTTGGAGGGGAAGTCTATCTCTCTATTATAATAAAAGTCTTAACAACACACCTGCTCACCCACTGGCTCATCAACTACCACTCAAGTTCTGTTGTGTTCCATCACTGTCATCTACCCACTCATGCATTCAGAATAGAAAGTAGGCAGTGGCGGAAGGGAGATGGCGAAGAGACAGGGAGTGAAGGTGGTAATGTAACTAGGTGGCAAGACCTGGTCCCACCGGGAGAGTTTTCTCAGAAGCCATGGTGGCCACATTTTTCCTGTCACTCCCTCCTTCCCTCCTCTCCTCAGCTTCACCCCAGGACAGATGAAGATTGGGCCACTGGGAAAGCTGCTAGCCAGAGGCTGTTGCCAGACAACCGAGCTTGGTTCTGTCAGTAAAGGGAGATACCTCAGCTGAATATAATGCCATAGAGTCCACCTTCCAAAGCAGTTATTTTCTCCAGGGGGAGAGAGATCCGTTGTCTGAAGTTCAGTTGTGATACCAGGAGATCTTCAGGCTTCACCAAGCTACACTAGGCCTGGCTGCTTGCTACTATTCAGCAGCAGCCCCCCCTACAACAGCCAATGTGATATAGCAGTTAGCACTTTAGAGCAGGGTCTGCCAGACGCAGGTTCTTGCTGTGGAAGCTGACTGGGTGATTTCAGAGCAATCACAGACTTTCAGCCTAACCTTTTCACAGGGTTGTTGTGCAGATCCAAAGGGGGAGAGAATGATGTAAGCTGCTTTGATCCTCACTGTGGGGAAAGACTGTACTTTTCCTAGGTAGAGGCTGCAGGGAGGAGGGAGGAAATGGAAAGCTGAAGTCAGATCAATTCCCCTACAGAAAACAGCTGCCCTGAGGTGCCTACGGTGTGGTATGCCATAACACAATTATGGCAGGCAAAAAACTCCAGATCACGCTACAAGTTCATGGTGATGCTAAATGCTGTAAGGCTGAATATGACAGGAAAAGGTAGCAACAATGCACTGCAAACAAAAGGAATGCTGAGCTTCAGCAACTGTGTGACCATCATCATGCCCCCCCCCCAACAATTATTCTTCCTTATCTCCATTCTGGGTCTCCTTCAGGGCTTTGAGCCGCCACAGACACATGGACACACACACACATGTGGGGAGGGGGAAGTCAGCATCTGTGTCAATTGCGGGGTGGGTAGGAAGACAATAGGGGTAGGGATCAGTGAATGCCAAGGGTTAGGGGTGGGTGGAAAGACAGCAAGGTTGGGGATGAGTGAATGTCACGGATGGGGCGAATAGCGGAGGGCCAAAGGTGCAGGGGTAGTTGAGAGGAAGAGGTGGTTGGGGGTGAGTGATAGTTGGAGGGGGTGGGGGGATGGGAAGACATCAAGTGTGGGGTGTGTCTTCACTTGGGTGGGTGGGAAGACAGCAAGGCACTCACCCAGAGCCTCTTTCAAGAGCCCATTGTATTTCCCCCTAGAATGGACCATATTCCTAGTCTTAAAAAAAAAAATGAAAAGTTCAACTAGCAGAACTTGCACATCCAACGAAGGCAAGAAACGAATCAGTTGCTATGTTATGACCAGCTGTGGATACGAAAGGATTTCATACTTAGTGGTAAATACAGGTTTTCTAACCCTGTATTGTTAATGTGCAAAATGGTGGCAGAAAAGAAGAATTTGCTAAGAAAATGTAGCAAGAAGCGGCGTAAACCTTCTCTGCCAGCCTGCCTCTCTTCCCTGCAAACCTATTCCTTATCCCAACATTTAAGAAACATGGAGAAGGGAACTTGTTTGCAACTGAATAACTTTTCATTTGCTATGTTTTACCATGAGGGGAACATGCTATTCAGAATCTTCCTGTTGTATGCAATCACTGTTTTGTCTGTTGTGTATCCTGAAGATGCAAGTGTTACTGCTCTCAGACCAACTGGGGATCACAGGCATCAGAAGTATATTCTCCACATATGTGTGGTAAAATATAATCACCAGTTTCTCACAAGTATTGCTCCCCAGGCTTCTGTTTTCCCCTGGTGCAAGTGACTGATTTTGCACCAGCTGCTCCGCAGGCACATTTTGAGCCATGGCCCTCCTCCAGTTCTTCTTGCAGCTTTGTGATGCTGTCTTTTAAGGATCATGAAACCATGAGGGGAACTAGAGGGAGCTGCACCTCAAAATGTGCCTGCGGAGCAACTGGTGGGAAATGGATTGTTTGTGCTGGGGGGAAACAGAAGCTGGGGGTGGAGCAACTCTAGTGAAAAACTGGTGAATGACTGAAAAGGAATAATGTGTAAGGTCTATTGTTAGCCAAAGGGCTAAGTCACTTGTCTGGAACAAGTTCATGAAATATGTCGCTTGAATAAAACAGTATCTGATGTGATGTGTCCCACAATGACAAGTGGGGAGCACAGTGGTCTGTTTTTCAGCTTCTTCCCACACAAGTCACTGAAATGGACTTCTGCATCCGTGGAGACATGAAGTAACATTCTTCAAGTGATGACATCCAGGTTTCTTTGACTGGAGGCATTTCAAGTAGCTAAACCCACCAAAATGCAACTGTGCTTCAAACACAGCAGGGACAACATTTTAAAGGGTCCCCCCCCCAAAGGAACACCAGTCCTATCAGCATGCCAGCAGCCTTTTCCCCCATTTGTGGTAATGGTAATTAACATCAATGCTGAAAGGAGACATTTGCTTAACAAGACCACCACAGGATCTGTTACATAATGGGCCTCTGTAATAGATCAGCCAAAGAATCCTACTGGGTATGACTACAGGAAGCTGTTACATGAAATTACCAGGAAAAATAGACAACCTAGTTCAATCTTGCAAAAGGTAACTAATAGCTTTTTGTCTGTGAAACCAAAGAATCCATCTCCGGCAATGGTTCCATCTCTTTTGCCTGGAACTGAAAGAAAAGGCTAATGGATAAAAAATAATGCAATGTCTGATCTAAAAAAAATGTTTATGAGCCAGCATTCTAAGGCAGAGGTCACTTGACCAGTGCTAGGATGTCCCAGGATTTCAAATATGTTCACACATTCATTCAGGCAGGCCTCAGATTCAGTGGGAGCTCACAGGAGTACAGCTCCTGAACCTCTCTGAGAGTTCCTCCTCCTCCTTCTGAGAGTTCCACCTCCTTGTCCATTGAATAGTAGGTGCAGCTGCATAACAATCCCTGGATGAGCTCCACCGCCTATATTTCTACAAAACAACCCCTGCATTCAGGTTTATATAAACATTTATGTTACACATAATTATCTCTAAGAGCATACAAATACTAACATCCATATTCAATGGATGGCATGATGTGACCACTGCACGTGAGTCTGGAGATGCTTTGAGGCTTGAGGCTCAGCCAAGTTCACATGGAGACATTGTGTTAACTGAAGTTTCCCACCCAGACACTGTACTTGCTGAGACTTCAAAGCTGGTGGTTGAATGTTAGTGGTTGTGAAGAAGGCAGCAGCCCCCCACACTCCTGCAGTGACTGGGTAAGGATAACTGGTGTGTATGACTGGTAAGTTGATGACATACATTCCTCCCTTTCAATATGCCTGGTGAAGTGTTTTTTACCAACTCATCTCTGTATGTGGAAATGTATTTTTACACATACAACTTATTATAAAATAACGTTATTCATGTTATTGCATTCCATGGTGTATTTGTATTTCTCCTTCAGCTAAATGTTCCAGCATTGCACAAGATTTCTTCTTGTTTAACAAACACTGTCAGTTGCAGAAAAGGACCCAGTATTTGACTTATAAAACTTATTTAAAAACATTAAAGAGTTTCTTAACATTATCCAAATTCAAGAATGATGATGATGATAATATTGGATTTATATCCCGCCCTCCACTCCGAATATCAGAGCGGCTCACAATCTCCTTTATCTTCTCCCCCCACAACAGACACCCTGTGAGGTGGGTGTGGCTGAGAGGACTCTCACAGCAGCGGCCCTTTCAAGGACAGCCTCTGCCAGAGCTAGGTGCAAGTGGAGGAGTGGGGAATCAAACCTGGTTCCTCTCAGATAAGAGTCCGAACACTGAATCAGAATTAATTTCTCAATGACAAATGCTACATCTTCATCAGATAGATCACCCTAACTTACTGTTTTTATTGTTTTCAGATTTATTATAAACTAAAACACCTATCCAGATAACAGCTGTTGTATGTAAGCAGTAGCTATAAATGATTTATAATATACATGTCAGAATTCTTAAAAGCCAGTGCTACTGGTGAGTGGAAGGTCTGACCTGGGAATTAAAGTATCGCCTGTTCTGGATGGGGTTGTACTCCCCTTAAAGGAACAGCTCTATAGGTGGTTTTGGACCCATGCTCTGGATAAGCAGGTGGCAAGTATGGCCAGGAGTGCCTTTTCCCTGCTTCAGCAGATCTTTTCCTGGCAGAAAAGATCTGGCCACTCTGGCACATGCCCAAAGGACATCTAGACTAGAGGACTGCAATGCACTTTATGTGGGGCTGCCCTTGAAAAATATTCTGACTTCCGGTTTCAGGAGGAGCTTGGAGGAGATTGATCGTCCTCAGCTGACACTGGTGCCTGGAGAGTGATTGATGGGCCAGCTGCTGTTTGTTCAGCTGAGGAACTGGCTCACAACTCTTCTAAGTCTGTTAACCCTTCCAGCCCCTCCTCGTCAGGGCTCATGACATTCTGAGTCCCTACTTTGAGTTCTCCCTCCTTCTGTAATAGGAGGTAGAAACCCCAAAGAGGGCCTTCTCAGTTTTGGCACTAAAACTCTGGAAATCTCTCTCTAGGGTGACTCGTCAGTCTACCTCTGTTGCTATCTTCTGCCAGCAGGTGAAGATTTTTTTTGCTTCCTCAGGTGTTTCTTCAAAGATCCCGCCTTTCTGCCCTGTTTTTTAAATGCTGCTTTTGTGTGTGTATTTTAGTTTTTATTTTAATGATTTTTTTTTTGTTTTAATGGTTTTAAGACATGTTTTTATTACATATGTTTCTAATCTGATAGTCTTGGTGGTCCTTATGGGGGCAGAAAGGCAGGATCTAAAATGGGATTTGAACTGCAAAAAAGGTGCTTTTAGAGTCCAGTATGCAAAAAAAAAAATCTAGAACCTCCCCATGTCCACACATTATTTTACTGCCTTTTTGTATCCATTGTTCCCCAATCTGTTGTTGCTTTGGCAGGAGGGAACTGAACCAATTGCCTAACTAAGTGGACTGATGGTTTCTGTCAATGGACTAGACACCCAGATGTGTCACCAATACTCCCTCTAAGCTGTGGAGTCTTGTGAGCAAACATTCTACTTTGTGAGCTACTGGAATTAAAGTTGTGAGTGAGCAATTTGGCTACTGCATAAATTAGTTTGTTCTGGGGCCATCCTTCCTGAGCTAAGACAAAAATGTGTGAGCTGGAGGTTAAAAAACTGTGAGCTGGCTCACACTACCTCAGCTTAGAGGGAACACTATGTGTCATTTATTGAAAGGAATGCTGTGTAGAAGAGTGTGCATCCAAAAGAATGGGAGTGTTGGGCTGTTTGCCTTGGCAAAGGGGATACATCGCACTTTCCAACTCTAGGCCCTTTGCCTAGAGTTTTACATTCTTTTACCAGAAAGATGCACAAAATGATCCAACAGGAGAAATTAATTAGCAAGGGGCAAATGCATACCCTGTACTCCATTAGAGTTGAGGATTACTGCAATGTTCTGTGTATCCATACAATCAGACAATCAATTCCTCTGGCGCTCAAAACAGGACCAGAAGACCTGCCAGCTTTCTTATCCTACCCACAGTAACCCGCAATGCCAATGATACTTAAAATTTGTAACATCTGGGACAGGCACATGCAGATGCATATTAGAAAGGATCCAAAATAAACAGATTAATATACTGGGTGTTCAAAATTAGTTCATACACTTTGGATTGCTTTCAGAGCTGGGCAGCAACAAAGTGATACCTACCGCCATGTGTCCAGATTTAGGAACTTCAAGTCCCTTATGCAACACTGCCCAGAGCACAGTCTCTGCTAACTCCTTTGTCCTCCCTAAAGTGGCAGAGGAAGGCAGCAGAAAGGTGACCCTGCAAACTCCGTGGTAGGTTCTGATGGCCTGGATGCTGTTGCTTTAGGGCTGGCAGCTCTGGGTTGGGAAATTCCTGATAATTAAAGGGTGAAGCCTGGGAGGGGAGGAACCTCAGTGGGGTATAGCAAAGCATACAGTCCATCCTCCAAACCAGTTGTTTCCCCCAGTGGAACTGATCTCTGTAGTCTCTGGAGATCAGCTGTAATTCTAGGAGATCCCTAGGCCTCACCTGGAGGATGGCAACCCTAGCTTGGTCACAAATGCTTATCACAAGGACTTTGAGGCCATGTAATATTATTTGAGTATAGAACAAATGGTGCCTGAAATGACCTAAAAGTTCTATATATATGTGATTTATCTAGCTCTGACTTGGATGGCCCAGACTAGCCTGATTGCATCAGATCTTGACAGCTAAGTGTGGTCGGCCCTGGTTAATACTTGGATGGGAGACCACTAAGGAAATGCAGGGCTGCTATGCAGAGGTAGGCAATGGTAAACCATCTTTATTCATCTCCTGATTTCAAAACCCTGTGAGGGGCTGCTATAAGTTGTTTGTGACTTGATGGCACTCTACAGATATAGCAGGAATACAGCAAAGTAAACAAACAACACCTCTCCCCAACTTCAATGAGGTCCAACCATAATTTTTCCTTAAGCTTCGAGACACAGAATAAGATCTGTGCCGATTGAAAACTGAATAATTAATTCTGACCCTGCAACCTCCTCTTGATATATATTCTTCTTTATCCTGTTTTACCGGCTGTAATTCAAGGTGATTGCAACTTACCAAGGGTTAGTCGAAAAGTAGCCAGGGAATGTCTGGTCAAATGGCAGGACTCGGTCAAATGATAGGACTCTGTTCCGACTGATATGTCTCCTTATGCATTTTAAGGTACCACAGAAAATGGCTGGTTAACTGGAATTTAATATCTAAACAGATCAAGCCATCTGTCTGTCTTGAGGTACCAAGAAGAATAAAAAGAAAACAAAATAACAAAACAAAAAAACCACCCTCTTAAACACTGTCTTCAGTTTCGTTTTGCTGGTTTTTTTCTTTTACTTCAGACAATAATTAATTAAGCATAACAGAATATAAAATTTAAAGTCAGGGAATAGTAGCTGGCTACACCAACAGAAAACTTAAGTGGTCAGATAAACAAAAATGTACTACATATTGAAACTAAGCCTTCTTCATGATATCTGACTGAAAGATATGGTGCCTGAAACGACCTAGAAGTCCTACGTATATGATTTATCTAGCATATTTTCCTGGCACATTTTCCTAAGCAATATCCATACACAATGCAGCTTCATTCATCTGAGTGGCTGAGAGGACATCCATTGTATTAGGATAGCAAAGGTACAGGGGGAAAGAAAGTAATATTTCCTCAAGGTTATACTTTGGAAAGGAGTTATATGGGACACATGCAGTCAGTTCTGTTCATAAAAACTTTTGAGAAATTAAAGATAATTATTGTTATTGGAATTTCGTTTTATGAGATGCTGAGACAGAAGGAAAGGAATGCAGCCACATAGTTGTGACTATTCAAACACTGTCCAGTTTTAACCAGAAATCTAATTCTGATTGTTGTATGTGTTAGCAGACAGGTCTGGAAAATCTAAGAGATGCTTAGGGGAAGGTTAAAATATTTATTACAGGATGATCTGGGTGGAATTCAAATGTAACCTAATTGCTTTTAGCAGAAAACTAGCAGATAGCTTTTAGACCCTTTTGATCTTTTCATGTAGCATAAGACATTAAACTAAATGTTCTGGAGTGCTGAAATCTTTGAACAGTCATCACTCCATGTGAAAGGGTAATCCACAAGGCTTCTTTCCAAATGCTGATCCAGTAAGGCAAACCAGAACACAAACACAACATTGCCAAATTATAGAAATAACAGAAGTCAGCAATGCCTCTCCCTTTAGTAATACTAGTAAGAAGCATTTTTTTAAAAAGTCATGGATAATGTGCAAGAGGAGCTTAGCAGAAGATAATGAAATAGTACTTTGCACAGCCTATGACCATCTTCGGCTGAGTTAGTCTTTAAAAAACTCACCTTGTCTTTTTAATGAAAAAAACTGCAAAGTGAACAAGTTAATGGAACTGTTTTATCTTGCTTCTACCTTCCTCCATTAGCCCTCCCCCCCCAGTGTGTATGAAGGGCAGAAGACCCTTCTTGGAAACAGGGTGAAATGCAGGATGCTGGGTGGGGGGCAGCAACCCAAGTGAAAATCAACATAAATAACTCTTCTTTCCTCTTGTACAAATTTTTCTGCGGCTGGAGCAAAGTGTGTGTGTGTGTATTTGCCAACTGCCTCTTCTTGCTGCAATTCTCTGCCAAAGCCTGTTCCCAAAGTTCTCCTGATTCAGGTACAATGAAAGGGAATGAAACTGCCAGAACCTAGTGGAGAACACCCCTATGCAAACTTGCTGTCTTCACAGCTCCTTAGATCTAACCATCTTACATGGATCCTTTCTATTAGGCTGCTGGAGCAGGAAGGGAGAAGATGAAGGTAATCTAGCCTGGGATGTTTTCTGGAATTTTCAGGTCCCGTTTTTCTTTAATATTCCTGGTGGTTTGCACAATGGCTACATGCAGACTATATGTCATATGTATATATGTCAGGAGCCATCTGTGCTGAATGCTGGTAAGGCAAATGTATAAAGGCACATAACACAGAAACAGAAAAGTAGTTCCAAAATCTGAACCTCTAAGAAAACAGGAGCCTACTTGAGGATGAACTGTACAATCCAGGGGATGGGGGTGGGTGGATTGAAAATACTTTCCCCAGGTTCCAGCCAGAAAAAACTGCAGTTACAGCTGGCTACTGGAAAAAGCCTCCATGTGTGGACCTCATGTCTAAGGTCTATTTGCTTTATTTATAAACATATAAATTATTGTAAACATTAATCTTTTAGATTTTGTCATTTACACAAGAAAATCCAGGAAGCAGTGTCTACTGTAGAATTGCCAGGAGACTGGGGGAGTATGGGGATGATGTTACTTCTGGGAAAAATCTAGAAGTGATATCTTTCCCCTCTAGGAATCATCAGAAACTCTGTGGTAAAGCCAAAAAGTTTTTGGTGCTTCCTAGAGAGCACTGACATAATGTCTAGAGTTTTCCCAGAAATGACATCATGCCATTGGCTGGATGGCCATTTTTATTTAAAAAAAATTCTCCTTTTGCAACTGAAAGCGGCCATGGGGAAACCAGAAGTGAAGGATTCCTTGTCCCAGCCAGGGAACTGGCAACCTTGGATGACAGCCATATGATCATTTAGCATGCCACTCATAAATCTATCAGTGTGTTCTTGCAAATGGAATAAATTCTGCCAGCAGAGCACAATTTTACCTCTGCCCTCTAGCTGCAGCACAAAAGACCCAAACTGCTGCTCCTGGGGGACACAGGACCCTTAAGAAGAGCATCTCGATAAGCATTTTGGGTTGTAGAAGGAAAGGGATGGTGAAAGTTCCACTCTATAGGCAGAAACCATTCCAGTGGATCGGCACTATCTCAATGCATTTGAGAATCCTTATTGTGACATATTGCTATACTATTTCATTAGCAACTCAAGCGTCTTTGGGTATTTTTCTATTTTATTTTTTCAGGCCCCACCAGGGTCTGCATGAAGCTGTTTCACAATGTACTGTATAGCAAGACTACATTTAAGGACTGTTTCATATCCTGTGGTAGGCCACCACTGCTGTTTCTTCAGAGCTACCTGTAAAGCCTTGCTTTACAAAAACCTCCTTGGGATTCCGGAAACAAGTTAAATCAAATATAGAGATCGCTTTTATAACAGCTTTCCGAGCAGTGTTATTGCCGCTGTCATTATGCACCCAGCTGAAACTCATGTGTATAGACGCGGATGTAAGCACTTTTTCTTAATACGTACAACTCAGTGGACACCAAAGAAAATGGCAATTCTTTTCATGAAGTACAATGGGATTTTAAAATGTCTGCATGGAAAACAGAAAAGAGGCAATTTCCAGTTCAAACTACTAGTTGCAGGATGGCTTTTTAATTCTTTGAGCCATTCAAACAGCACAGGCCTCCTGAAGTGTTGCTTCCAAGTCATCTTAGACATATGTTTTATGCACTCCTCAGATGATGTGATTCATGTGTTCACTTCTTTATACTTGTAGTTTATGATTTGATGCCTACTCAAATTCAGTAGCTCCCCTTCCTCAATTCTACAAATTCACACAAATGTAAGCATAAGACTTTATTGTCACAATGCAAAATTGTCAGTAGGCAGATGTCAAAACACTTGCGTCAAACTTCAAATTGTAAAACTCAGACGAGGTAAGAGATGAGTACTACAAAAATCTGTATCTAAAAACAGATATGAAATACCTTAACAAATGTGTTGAATTTGGAAGAAATTCCTAGCCAGGTTCATCACTGAAGTAATGGTACATATTGGCCCACAAAGCCAGCATACCTAGGGTTGTCAGGTCTGTTTTGGAAAATACCTGGAAACTTTGGGGGTAGATCTGGGAGAGGGTGGGGTTCGGAGGGAGGGGCCACAGCATGGTACAGTGTCACACAGTTTACCATTCAAAGCAGTCATTTTCTCCAGGGGAACTGTTCTCTACCAGTTGGAGAGCAGCTGTAAAAGCAGGAGATCTCCAGGTCCCACCTGGAGGCTGGCAACCCTAACATATCTGCAGAATTGCCTATCAGGGCTGACCCTGTCTTGGTGTGGTTTGGCCTCAGTAGCTCTCTGAGTTAAAACACACACCTGAAAGAAAAAGGTTTACTGAAGAAAGTAAACAAGGCGTACACAGTAGCTCAGTGGCAGTACAGTGCACAAAAACAATAATAAAACTGGCAAACTATGGAGTCCTAACACAGAGCAGTTGGTTCTTGAAACAAAGAGTTACAGAACATAATACAGTATATATTCCTGGCACCAATGAGGCATAGGAAGGAAAGGATAAAAGGGAGGGTAGTAATTCTTCTCACTAACCAGCCAGTCATAAACTCCTGATCTCAACCAATCATTGGGCATCACCCATGGAACTTTCCAGGATGACAGTGAGTACGCCCTCCCATACCAGATGCACAGCCAAACTGTGTGAGCTACTTAGCAGGCCCAAGTGAATTGCCTTGACAAATGACTGCGGGGGGGGGGGGGAGGGGGCAGGGGGCGCTACCCTGCAGGGAATCACAGAATAGTGAACTTAGCTGGAACTGAGTGGAAAATTCCTTAAGATGGCTTCTTTCTTGACACCACCTCTCCCACTATGCTCTCCTGCAACAACTTTGCTCATCTGAACAAAGCCATCTAAAGGTGCTCCTCTGCAAATAGGTAAGCTGGGAAGCTGCCTGTACATGTGGATGGCTCCCACCATGTGAACTGGCCTGCCTGAGAAGACTGGGCATTCTGTCATTCTGCAGAATGTGCAAAGCAGTACATTTCAACAGGGTGTTTTTAAAAAAGGGATTAGAACTGCAGTAGAAGAAGAGCATAAGAATAACTTGCTGGATAAGACCAAGGATCTCTCTAGTCCTGCATAGTATTTCACACCTTGACCAGCCAGTTTCCTAAAGAAACAGGCCTTACAGGCAGAAGCCTTCCTCTGACATTGACTCCTGGCACTAGTATTCAGAGGTGTGCTGGCCTCACTGAATCTGTCTAATCCTCTTTTAAAACTATATATCTTCTGACCATCACTACCTCTGCTGACTGTGAATGCCACGATTTAATTACTTGCATAAGTAGCTAGCTGGAACAGTTCAGGAGGAGATTTTTGTAGTCCATGGCAATGATTGTAGTCCATGGCAATGATGATTGTATCACTTGCTTTTACTACATTTAATGTCTTGTTACTGACTCCCTTCATCGATTATAGTATACCCTGCTGTTCTCCAGTTCTGCAATCCCAGTCCTGCTGCAGTGTTCATTGGTTGTCTTATGCTGTCTGATTGCACTGTTCTATACCCTGCAGTCTTCCTTGAGTACCAGTGAAAAAGGTGGGTTATAAACAAACAGACAAAATAGTGACTATCAATGGTTACTCAAAAGTTGACTATGGCCCAAATTCTGGGAGGAGGAGTGACACCTGAAGTCTTGAAAGAGTGGAGAAGGCACCTCTTCTGGAAGCAAGGGAGGACAGGGCTGCTGCTACACAACACCAACAGGTGTGGCATCCAGTCTCACAAGCAGCACATCCTCAGACCGGGTCTCACGAAGAGGCATGCCACCTACTGCAATTTTAATGATCATGTGGTATCAAGAGTCCACACTAGGCACCCACTCAAATCAAAACATTCAAAGTACACATACATATCTGATTGTTTTAATAACTTTTTGTACACTGTGAGAAATGAACTAGCTTTGAACTAGAACAAATACCTTCATGATTAGTTTTATTTTATTTTAACCCAATGGCTAGTTGATTGGCAATTTAATATTCACATATACCAACATGATTTAAATATGTAGGTTTTTGGGATTTTTATTGCCTCCACAAGGAAAGGAAGTGATCCTTTGTCCTACTAATCTAGCTAGCCAGCTTGTCAGTGTAGACAATGTGTTAAATCAGACAGATGACTTAGAAGAGAAAGAACAAATGCTGGCAGTTGTATTTTGCAAGATGCAAAGGTACATGCTAGGTGTAACCGAGAACAGCCTCTTGCTACTGCAATATGTTCAAGAACACAGTTCTGCCAAAGTTGAAGTGAAATGATGCCAAAACAATATTAAGTGGGAATGCATTGTTTTTGCTGATACATTTTAGGCACTTTGTGGTTGCTGGTGGAGTGCTGCTATCAAGTCAGCTAAATATGGAATCCGCCCCTCCCCCCAAATACATTAGAAGTGTTAAGTCTTTATTTCACAGCTCCTACTTGTGTGCTTGTTATTTCCTCTTCAGTGGTTTTAAGTATCATACCACAGCTGAGCAGAATTTGGGCAATCTGGTACATATATGACATTACACTACTAAAGGCAGCAATTGAAACTTGAATACAAGAAAGGCTGTAACCGCCCCTCCCCCCAAGAGCCAGTTCAGTGCCACAGAGCTGCATCTCATCCCCAAAGCAATAGTGAGGTATGGGTGGAATGGACTCTGGGCTCCTCGTGGGGCAGTCATGTGGATGAATACATATGCAATACATATACAAACTAGGTTGCCAGAAACTTGGGACATACTCTGGAGAGCCAGCAAAGAGGAAGTAGATTTGAGCACAGGTTGCCAGATTCCCAAAGCAGTGAGTTCAAAACAGTTATGCCACAAATAAAGGCAAGAAAATATTAACAACATGCATCCAACTACCTCATATCACCATTGTCATTGGGGTTCCCAATGTGGTGCCCGTGGGCATAATGGTGCCTGCCAACACTTTCCCTGGTGTCCACCAAGTATTTTTAGAAAGTGAGTAGGACTTCTACCCAGCGAGGCTTCTGATGGCTCTGCATTGTCTACAGATTTTTTAAAATGTTGCTTAAGGATCTTGCTCAAAAATATTGCTTAAGGATCTACAGCATAAGGATCTTCACTGTGTGACTACAGCAGACATTTTGTGACTGGCTCCACCTCCTGCAACTGCCATTTTGTGGCTGTGCTTACCATGCCATCTCAGCACTCCAGAGAAACCCACAGGCTCAAAAAAGTTGGGGACTCCTGATCATCAGTCACTGCTCTCCATCTCCATCAAGTGCTGTCTTTAATCATCCTCACTTGGAGATGGCATACACAACAGCACAAAACTGAAAAGTGGTGCAGAAGCTACAGCTCAGGTCTATGTATAACAGTGGGCAATGTGTATAGAGCTTCCTTCTTTCACTTGATTCAAAACCACACTGAAACCAAAGGCTTTACTAACACCAATGGATGGTTAAGATCAGGTTTCAGCTGAATTTCCAGAGTTGAAGTTGCCAGCTGAAACTAGCAAGAGCTGCACTTCATATATATGGATACCTTCTGCTAAAAGACTCAGAGCCAAGTCAAAAGCAGCAAAATTCACTGTTCCTAAACATGCGGAGGTATAAGGGCTGAGCATGCCTTTGGCTCTTTGCCTGTAGCTCACAACTTGTGCCTTCAAATTAGCCAGCCACCATACCTCAAAAGCTCAAAAATAAAAAATAGTTTATGGTTTTGTTTATGTATGTATTTACATTGTTGTTTCTTGTAGTAAGCTTGTTTGGGTCCCTTCAGGGAGACAACAGGACATAAATATTTAAATAAGTAAATGAAATCCAAGAACTTCAGGTACATCTAACAAACAAAAACAAACAATTTCAGGTACATCTAACAAACACATTATCATGAAAAGCCAGCAACACATGCAAGTTAAGAGTATTGGACTAGGTCCTGGGAGACCAGGGTTCAAATTCCCACAATGCCATGGAAGCTGACTGGGTGATCTTGATCTGGTCACTCTTCCTCAGCTTAACCCACCTCACAGGGTGGAAGTCATGAGGATAAAAGGAAGACTTGTAGAACAATACTGTAAGTCACTTTGCATCCAAATTGGGAAGAAAAGCTGGGAATACATATCTAAATAAATGTGTATAAGATTCAGAATGAGCTCTAACCCAATTTTCAAAATGCTTGATCAAGGAAGCAGGTCTCAGAAAGGCCTCCATGGGGATCTACCTGTGAATAAGAATGAACAATACCTGGGCCAATAGTATGACAGAGCAGCTTCATGTCATTTTTTAAAAAAATGGGCCCAAGGAGGTTTAAAAAAAATCCCACAAACCCACGTTACTTCCAAAACTTTGAAAGATTTCCCCACCAAAAGCTGCATCATGTTAGAAGACTTTTACTGCTGAAGTTACAGGTGCTTTAGAAATAAAATGAGTAAAATAATGTTTTCAAAGAAATATAGACATCTAAGAGCTCCTTTCTCAAGTAATATCAGGGTTCACTGAGTCCAGAATGTGTTTTCAGTGCTAAGGCTCAGCTCTGGGACAAGTGATGTAACAATAAGTGCCTTTTCCCAACACCTCCACCGTATAACTACAGGTAGCTATTGTGCACCTGGAACAGGAAAAGAGCTTCTTATATTAGAAAATCTTAAACCCTGAAATTCCTTATTTTAAAAGATGACTCCCCCTGAATGTTTTGTTCTCTACTGCTGATACTATGGAGTCCAAGATGAAAACCAGCATGGTGTAGTGGTTATAGGGTTGCCAGGCCCCCTCACCTGTCTGTTGGGGGGGATCTGGGGGACAATCCAGGGGTGGGTGGGGACATCACATGATGACATCATCTGGAAGTGACATTATTGTGTCGGGGATGCCATGTATGTGGAGGTGTTCTGGGTTTTTTGGGGCAATCTCTGTGGTTAAATTGGGCTTAAACCATAGAGTTTTCCCAAAACCCAGCACATCCCCCACATGATGTCCCCAACAAGATCACTTCTGGATGATGTCATCATGTTGGGGATGTTGTGCAGTGACATCCCTATTTAGGGAAGGCGTTTTCCCTGCCAGCTAGCTGGTTTATGGAGGAGATGAGCCCCTGAAACCGGGGGATCCTCTACTGGCACCTGAGGGATGGCAACCCTGGAGAACTGTGACTTCCTGCTCCTCCACATGAAGCCTGCTGGGTGACTTCAGGCCAGTCTCAGTACTCTTAGAACTCTCTCAGTCCCACCTGCTTCACAAGGTGCCTGTTATGGGGAGAGGAAGGGAATGTGGTTGTAAGCCATTATGACACTCCTGAAAGTAGACAAAAGTGGGGTATAAAAACCTATTATTCAATACAGAAAATAATTTGATCAGGCAGACTTATTCCTTAGATATCAGGAAGTTAAGGATGTTTTGGAAGGATGAAAACCTCTCTTCACAGCAAGTTAAAAATATTACACTTTTGTCTGAGAGTTTAAACAGAGAACTTTGCTAGAAAAGTATTCCTTACATGCCTACAGACACATGCAGCTGCCTGATACTGAATCACACCATTAGTTCATTAAGGTCACTACTATGTACTCTTACTGGCAGTGGCTCTCCAGTAGAGGTTTTTTACATCATTTACCATCTCATCCTTTTAACTGGAGACGAAAGGGATTGAACTTGGGGCCTTCTGCATGACAATCAGACACTCTGGCACTGAGTCATCGAGTAAAGTAGTTCAGGTGAAGCTACCTTTCTGAAGTGGGAAGTGTAATCCAAGAAAGGAAGAGCCAAGCATGGATAAATCTTCCCCACAAAACTATAATGGCAATGCAGGGGTTAATGTCTTTGTCATGCAAGAAAAAGAGGGCTGCAAGCCAAATATTGACAAGACTTCTTAAATGACAGGTACAAACACAGAACATCCTCCGCTCCTTTGGAACTTCCTCAAAGAGACTATTTCTTCCTATAAAAAAACAGAATAGTAAATATGCAGCTGTGGCAGATGTTGGTGCATGAATATTTATATATCAAGAGGCCTTGCGGACATTCTGGGCTACCCCACTAGGCACGTTAATATTTGAACAGATCAATCAAAGCACTGGGTTCATAAAACAATGACAGGCGTACCCCCTATGTCCCTCCCCCGCCCCCGATGAAGAGGCGGTTCACATTCCAAACAACTCAAATAACTTTAATGTGATTAAGAGCAGAAGTTTGTGTCTCTCTGGCCTTCCAAAATGAAGCTCTTGTGCATGTCACCAAGCTGGGACTTTACTTTGTGAGAAACATAAAGCAAAAGTTCTTGCATGCAATGCTGTTGCCTACAGGTAAACTGCAGGATGGATCCTTGTGAATCTTCTTTTAAATAAGGAAAGTATATTTTGAGGGAAATCCCTACATGTACATTATGGTTGATATAAGTTAACTGGAAAAAAATGTACAATGATGCTGATTCTACACAAAAAATAAAAGTGGAGAATGCACACGTAGGCTACAAGAGCGGGATTAAAACATGAGGAATGAATACAAGAATACAGGGCATCACACAGCGCATGGTTGTCCTGTCTGTCCGTCCATAATGACCCATCTTTCCCTATCCATATCTGTTCGCCCGTCTAAAGCAGTTCTAGGCTATATTTCTAAACGCATATCCAAAGCTACCCAAATGTAGAGCCTCCAACTAATGCTAGAGAACATGCAAAAGTGCCCAGTGTTGACTGGTGCATTTATGTATTCTCAAAACTTCTTTTATATTAGCCAGCTATATATTATAGAGAGCACAATAACAAGGTTTCACAAGCATCACGGAAGAATTATGTGCTTGAATTTAAAATCTAAACATAAGGACACACAATGAACTCAAATCTATCAAATCCGATAGGGTTTTTACCAATATTGTCAACAAAACTCTGCTTGTATCTTTGTGTGGGCACATGGTGCGCTAGGTAGGCATATGCTGTGCTAGTGTGGTTCAGTTAACACATGAAGTAACACAGACAATTAACACACCTGGCATTCTTACCAAGAAACAGATAACTAATAGTGTGGTAAAAACTCCAAAGACTGAAATGTCACAGGACCAGCTGCTTTAATTGACTGCTCAGGCCATGTGAGTCCAGTAGCTTCTTAGCGACCAAGCGGATTTGGAAAGTATGAACTTTCAATGGCCAAAGTTCCCTTTGTCTGTTGCCAGGCTATTCTACATTACAACTGGGTATAGTACTTGGACGGTTGTCTTGTAGAATTTCCTTAGTGTGTATAATATAGTGGGTTCAAAGCATCAAGGAGGTAACAGTGATAACAGTTCTTTATTAGAAGCAGCATGGTAGATGGCTGCACTAACAAGACTGGAGAACTGGCTGATGGGGCCATAACTATATACAACTCTGGGTTCCCGCACTAGCAGGTTATTGGGCCATCCAAACTGGTCGGGGTCCTATAAATGGTGCAGGGCAGCAGGTATCAGGATCCGGCTGCCCTTTTTGTTCCTAGTTCCCCAAGCTCCATTCTTCCGGCTCCAATGAGCTAAATAGGAATACCCAGATACTTGACATAATTCTACATACATAACAGTGTGTTTAAGATTAAGATAGTGGTGAGATCCTCATGCAGTATTCCTCACAATATTCTAGCTGCTAACACTGGAAATCAGTAAGAGAATATGCTCTATATTCACTATTCCTTGTTAAGTCATTTTAAAAATATATTTATTTTACTTCAGACTTACCCAAACAGGGACCCAAAGCAGCTTATGTTGTTTTGTGTTACTGTGTCTGAAAAACAAATTTCCATTTTGATCCCAAGTCTGATCAACAGAGAGCCAGTCTGATGTAGTGGTTAAGTGTGTGGACTCTTATCTGGGAGAACCGGGTTTGATTCCCCACTCCTTCACTTGCACCTGCTGGAATGGCCTTGGGTTAGCCATAGCTATCACAGGAGCTGTCCTTGAAAGGGCAGCTGCTGTGAAAGCCCTCTCAGCCCCACATACCTCACAGGGTGTCTGTTGTGGGGTGAGAAGATATGAGAGATTGTAAGCCGCTCTCTGATTCAGGGAGAAGGGCGGGGTATAAATCTGCAATTCTTCTTTTTCTTCTTCTTCTTTCTCTGGGGTTATGAAATATTTTGTAAAATCGTATGCTTGCAGCCTGCAGCGAAGCTGCTAGGCTGCAGAGGCATTGTTTGCCTCCCTAGGAGGAAGAGAGGACTGTCGCCCGTTTGGGCGCGAATTTAGGGGGTGGGGCCTGGTCGTTTTAACAGCCAGACCTCCGTTCCCCTGTTGCAGTCTTTCGACGATCAGGCTGAGGCTGGGAGCGTGCGGCAGTGCTCCGTTGAGCCTGGCCTTGTGTCGGGTCGGCGATTGGGAGCGGTGTGCGTTTGACGGCAGTGGGAGAGCGGCGTGGCATTTGTTCTCATCGGTGTAGGAAGGCTGCGTGGTGTGACTGCTTCTCGACGTGGGATCATCATTAAGGCGGCAATAGTCTTTTGTTTGATCGGGTGGGGGCTCCCCCCTTCTTGTCAGGGAGGGGTTTTTTTTCGTGGTGGCCTTGGACCCCGGGTGGGGACTGGGGGTGAGGGTGATTTTGCCCTCCCACGCTTTTGCCTCTGTCCGGGTAGCTGTTGCTGCCATTTTGGGTTCCCCTTTCTTCTCAGGGGGAAGGGGCCATTTTGAAAGGGCTCCTGTTCCCTTGTGGGCTCCTGTTTCCTTTTTTCTGGGGGAGGCGGCCATTTTAAAAGGACTACTGTCCCCTTTCTTCCTGGAGGGAAGGTGGCCATTTTGGAAGGGCTCTTGCACCTTTTTTCAAAGTGAGGTGGCCATTTTAGAAGGGCTTTGGTTATTGGTTAAAAATAGCTGGGCTATATAAGGCAATAAAAACGATTAGCAAAAATGAAGAACTTTGGATAGATGCACCAATGGAAGTAATATACAAAGAAATGGCAAAGCAGAAAAAGGGTTTGGTAGGGAAAATATATAGAAAGATGATAATAAATAAGGATAAAATAACAGAATATTTACAAAGGAGATGCAGCCATGAAGGTCAGGTATCAGAGAGGATGGCGGATAAAATTATGAAAGGAATAGAAGAAATCAAAGTAACCAAATTTAAAGAACTTGAATATAAATTCCTTACAAAATGGTATAAGACACCAGCACAGCTAGCTAACATGATTCCAGGGTTAAGCCCATTATGCTGGCACTGTAAACTCTCTAAAGGTTGGTATGTACACATGTGGTGGGAATGTTCGGAAGTAAAGACCTTTTGGAAGGAAATTATCAAAATTATTAGAAAAGTATGCAATATAACACTAACTATAGATTTTAATCTAATGTTGTTAAGTACAATAGGAGGTCTGATAATGGATAGGAGTATTAAAAATTTAGTTAAGGCTATGATACTGGCGGGAAAGGTGGTTATAGCTTTGGGTTGGAAAGACAAAAGTAAATGGACAGTAGAAATCTGGCACAACTATTTGTTTGAATTTATACAGTCAGACATCGTGGCGTCATTTAACAAAGAGACAACATGGGAAGGGAAATCTAATGAAATTAAGACCAGATGGAAGACCTACCTAGATTGGATATTGAAAGAAGGAAGAAAGGACATTCAGTGGAAGATTACGACTTTGTGCCCATGGCTGGGGTGAAAAGAAATCTGGCACAACTATTTGTTTGAATTTATACAGTCAGACATCGTGGCGTCATTCAACAAAGAGACAACATGGGAAGGGAAATCTAATGAAATTAAGACCAGATGGAAGACCTACCTAGATTGGATATTGAAAGAAGGAAGAAAGGACATTCAGTGGAAGATTACGACTTTGTGCCCATGGCTGGGGTGAAAAGACTAAGAGTAAAGGGAGGGAGGGAGAGATGGAAATGTATATAGCTACAAATATTTGTTGTAACAGACTAAATAGAATAATAAAAAAAAGTTATTAAAAAAAAGAAGGGCTTTGGTTGGTGGCCATTTTGTGGGTCGCTGTTAGTGGTTCAGGATGTCGGGTGGTAAAGGGTCTGGCAGTTCTAAGGGGAAAAAGCCCCTAAGGCTCCGGCTAAGAGGCCTCCACCCCCGGCTAAGAGGCCTCCACCCCACGGCCTTTAGCGGACCGGCCTGGTTGCAGTATGACAAGGAGTTTCGGACGAGGGCTGCTTTGTATCCTTCCCTGCAGTGGGATCAGATTAATCAGCAGCTGTGGCTGCAGGTCATGTCTCCGACTCAGCCAAACTTGGGTGATCGCTCTGATAGCGGTCATTTGGTGAGCAGGTCATCCATAACGTCCTCTGCATCCTCAAGCTCTCCCCGCGGTTCAGCGAGGCAGGGGGTTCAACTCCGCCTGCTCTGTTGGGAATTTGGTTCTCAGGGAGTGTGTAGCAGGAAGGCGTGCCAGTTTAAGCATGAATGCCCCATGTGCAGTGGGACCCACGCCTTTAACAGCTGCCCGAAGGCTCGGGGTCGCAAGGATCCAAAGAAGCCTGGTGGGGGAGGAGATACCTATCAGGCTAGAAAGGGGGCCCAGACCAATAAAGGTGGGTCCTCTTGAGCATTGGCTGTCCAGGTACCCACGTAGGGCGGACAGTTTTTATGTTTTGGAAGGTTTTAAGGGTGGTTTTAGAATCCCTTTTCAGGGGCCTCGGGCCCCTTTTATGTCTGGAAATCTTAGTTCTGTTAAGGGCTTAAAGCAGGTTGTCAGAGAAAAGACTGCCAAAGAGTTAGCCAAGGGTAGGATTTTAGGCCCATTTTCCCATCCTCCATTGGATAACCTTAGGGTTTCCCTATTGGGTGTTGTGCCTAAAAAGGCGCCGGGTGAATTTCATTTGATTCACCATCTTTCTTTCCCCAGAGGGAGATCTGTTAATGATGGAATCCCTGAGCACTTATGATCAGTTAGGTATACCAGCTTCGACCAGGCTGTTGCCGTGGTGAGACGCTGCGGGGTGGGCGCAGAGTTGGCAAAATGAGATATTAAATCTGCATTTCACCTTCTGCCAGTGCATCCCGATGATTTTGAGCTTTTGGGGTTTTCTTTTGAGGGCCAATTTTACATGGATAGGGCATTGCCAATGGGCTGCTCTGTATCATGTTCTGTTTTCGAGTGATCTTCTTCGTGGTCTCTGTGCTTCACACTCATGGGATAGTGCGCCTGCGCCGATCCCCGAATCGGTATCTGAAAAGCCCGGGATTTTTTCGCGCTCGGCGCCAATGGGCATGCGCAGGCGTCCCAATGCGCATGCTCACCGGCGCCAGCGCGGGGATCCCGCCAGTTCCTTTCTGACCGCTGCGCTGAGAGGTTTACCTTTCTGTTTCCCCGGTCGGTGAGAATTCTTGGCTTTGCCTTTTTTCTCGTTCTTAGCCCGTTTATTGTTCTTAGTTAGTTAGTTAGTTAGTAGTTTGATAGTTTAGTTAGTGTTAGTAAAAAAAAAAAAAAGCGTTTTTTGTTCGTCTGGCGGACTGCCCCTTGGGGTATTTCGCCCTCGCTTTCCCCCGTTTTTCTCTCAGACCACTCTGAGTAGTTTTACGTGCGGCTTCTTTCTATGGAAAGTCGCTGGGGGTTTTTCAAGCGCTGCCGTGCTTGTGGGAAGAAGATCGCCCCTCCAGACGGCCATTCCCTGTGCCTGCTGTGCCTGGGAGAAGCGCACCGAGTAGAGACTTGCCGCACTGTCTCCGCTTTTCGAAGCAGACCAGAAAAAATCGTGCGGCTCGGTTATCGGCGGCGTTAACCGAATCGGCGCTTCGGCCTCATCGACCGATGGAGTCATCGGTACCGAAATCGACCGACACCCCGGCACAGGAGCTTGTATCGGCCGATGCTGCTCCGACACTGACTTTGACCGAACTGCCGGAAGAGCGTGGCTCCACAAAACGTTCCCGCGAGGGCTCGGTGGATACACCCGCTAAGAAGCGCCGAGAGGACTCGGGGACCCGAGCTCCTAAGAAGGCGAAATCAAAGGAGAAGCGGAAGTGACCCCGCACTCCTTCCCTGTCGGTCAGCGCACCGGCATTGGCAATCCCTAAACCGCCAAAGAAGATCATGGCCTCTCCACGCCGAAGCCCTGTGATTCAGCAGCGTCTGTCGGCGTCGGAGCAGGAGCCGGAGATCGACCTGACCCAGCGCTCGTCATCTTCCGAGTCCTGTTGACGATCGGCCAGCGAATCGACCTTGGAGGTGGAGGCGTCCGCACCGATAGTCCCGCCGGTCCCGTTCAGGTCCCGAGACAGGCGTGAGCCGGAACAATTCTATGCACCTCAACGTTTCCCGATACCACCATGGGAGCAACGCAGGTGGCAACCTCCTTACTCTCGATACGAATCCTGTCATTGGTACCCTGAGGACTACCAGGACTGGGAGCGAGCATCGGAATTCTCTTCCATGTCGAGGGTATCGCACCAATCCCGGAAGGCATCGGCATCGGTCCCCCCAGATCGACAGTTAGTCCCGGTCGAAACTGTACGAAGACCACCGCCGGTCCAGCTTCCACCGCGAGAGTCGACCCCGATTCTCTCAGAGCACTCCACCCATCAAGACTCCTCGTTATCGGAGTCGGACAATGAAGCCCAAGACTTAGAACCTTCACCGGTCTCCCAGACGGCTGAGGATCTTCTGATTTCGCCTTCGGAGGATCTGAAGTCTTATGGGGACCTCGTGAAACGCATTGCTGCCACCCTCAGACTGCCTGTGACCCAGCCAGAACCCGTAGTGGACGACAACGTGTTCGATATAATGCAGAAGAACACGTCCACTGAGGTCGCCCTGCCGGTCACCAAGGTGATCCTTCAAGTTGTCAAGGAACCTTGGAGTAAACCTTCCTCGACGCCGGTATCATCCAAACGGCTGGACCACATGTACAGGGTCCAGGAGACAGGGGCTGAATTTTTATTCACCCACCCACAGCCTAACTCGGTGGTAGTCTCCTCCTCCTCAAAGGCCAGGAAGGTCCACTCCTCTCCGCCTGACAAAGAAGGGAGGAAGATTGACGGAATGGGCCGCAAGGTCTACTCAGCGGGGGCACTCGGCATCAAGGTATCTAACTATGCCGCCTGCATGGCTAGGTACCAATATGCCGTGTGGGAACAACTTTCCCCGTTCCTCTCTTCTCTAAGTGAGGATAAGAGGGCTGCTGCAACCAAGCTGCAGAAAGAAGGTCTCGCTGTGGCCAGACAACAACTGGCTGCAGCGAAACATATGGTGGAGGCTTCAGCCAAGCAAATCACCTCTGCAGTCTGCATTCGGCGACACTCCTGGCTCAGGTCTACGGCACTCCACCAAGACACAAAAACCTTCATTGAAGACCTGCCTTTTGAGGGTGACGGGCTCTTCAGCACCACAACTGACACGGCGCTGCAAGAGTTCGACAAGAGTGTCAAGACTTCTAAAAATTTGGGCGTCCAATCTACCCCCAAGGCTTCCAGATCCAAGCAATGGCCTAAGCCCTGGACCAAGAAGCCCTACCAAAGGTTCTCCCCCGAGCAATGGCGTCCTCGACCTACACAGCCTGAACGACCCTCCTACTCTGGTAACGGCAGGAACCATTACGGGGCCCAGCCTTCCAACAAGTCTAAGGGGGCTCGTCCCCAGAAGCAGGGGGTTTGACTTCCTGCAAGCACGCGTCATCGCTCCCACTGTTGGCTCTTCCATCCGCCTATGCCTTTTCCTGCCTGCCTGGGAGTTGATCTCCACAGACAGGTGGGCTCTGTCCATCGTAAAAGAGGGCTACAAAATAGAGTTTGTTCAGACCCAAACCAGTCTGTGGTAGTTACCACTCCCCCCTCCCCACCTCTGCTGGCGGAGGTGAACAACCTCCTACAGAAACAAACCATAGAGGTAGTTCCACCGGAGGCCAGGACAGGAGGCTTCTACTCCCATTACTTCCTGGTCCCCAAACGGGACGGGGGCCTGAGGCCTATCATGGACCTTCGGAGTCTGAACAAATTCATTCTGTACCAGAAGTTCAGAATGGCTACCCTGTAAACTATCCTGCCTCTCATCAATCAGGGAGACTGGATGGCGACCCTGGACCTCAAGGATGCCTACTTTCATGTCAGCATTCATCCTGCGTTCAGGCGTTTCCTAAGGTTTGCAGTGGGTGCTCGACATTTCCAGTTCAGGGCCCTGCCGTTTGGACTGTCTACCGCTCCTCGGGTGTTCACGAAGCTGATGAGTGTGGTGGCTGCCCACCTTCGTCTCCAGGGAGTCGTTGTCTTCCCATACATCGACGACTGGCTTCTTGTGGCGAAGTTGAAGGAGAGTTTAACAACACACATTGCCATCACTCTGCGTCTTCTCGATACCCTGGGGTTGCAGGTCAACCTGGAGAAGTCCCATCTTACTCCTTCAAGAACAGTTCAATTCATAGGGGCTCTGTTGGACACAGATCAACACCGAGCATTCCTTCCTTTGCAGAAGGCAAGGGACATCATCAACCTAGTACAGCTTCTTCAAAGGCGGCAGTGGGGCACAGCCCAGCAGCTCCAGCGGATGCTGGGGCTGATGGCTGCGACGACAAGCGTGCTACGTTTCACAAGACTGCGAATGAGAGGACTGCAACTATGGTTCTTACGTCATTTTCGTCCCCTCAGAGACTCGCCTCGGAAGAGGTTCTCCATCCCTCCTGGGACTCTCCAATCTCTGCAATGGTGGGGATCGGAGAGCAACATCTGCCAAGGGGCTCCCTTCAATCTACCAACCCCTACTGTGACTATCGCTACCGATGCTTCCATGTGGGGGTGGGGAGCTCACCTGGAAAATCTATGTGTGGGGGGTCAGTGGCCACCGAAGCTGAGTCGGTGCCATATAAATTACCCGGAACTGCTGGCGGTTCACTTCGCCCTTCGTTCCTTCCGTCCTCTGTTAGCGGGGAAGACGGTGGCACTGCTTACGGACAACACCACTGCCCTGTGTTATATAAACAGACGGGGGGGGGGGGACAGTGTCCCGCAGGCTCTGCTCGCTGGCAATGGATCTCTGGACAGAGTGCCTCCAGTGGGACGTTTTTGTGAAGGCAACACATCTGCCGGGGGTTCTCAACATACAGGCGGACTCTCTCAGCAGGGGTGGAGCTTTCCCACACGAATGGGAACTGCGATGGCGGTTCCTGGAGCCGGTGTTCCAACGTTGGGGGTACCCACAGCTAGATGTCTTCGCCACAGCGGAGAACAAGAAGTGTCCCTTGTTCTGTGCCAGGGGAGGTGCGGATCCAGCCTCGCTGGGAGACGGACTCCTACTTCAGTGGGGGGGCTGGTTCCTTTACATGTTCCCACCCTTGCCTCTGCTGACAAGGGTAGTCCACAAGTTAGTGCAGGAGAAGCCACGTTGCATCCTGGTGACTCCTTGGTGGCCACGTCAGAGCTGGTTCTCGATCCTGCTCCAGCAGTCGAAGGGGGTCTTCTACCAGTTCCCGACAGATCCGGACCTGTTGTCGGCCCAGGGCGGGCACGTACTCCATCACAACGTGCCTCACCTGAAGTTGACAGCGTGGTTCATCGACCACTAGGTTTTTCCACCAGGGTCCAGCAAGTCCTCCAAAGCAGCAGGAAGCCTTCCACTCGTGCCTCTTACGAGAGGAAGTGGAAGAAATTTAGTAACTTTGTGTCTGACTCTCCTAGGCCGCCTGACTCTGTTGGGCTTTCGGCAATTTTTGAGTTTCTTTTAGCCTTGGTGGATGAGGGGCTGGTATTCTCCTCCATCAAGGTTTATTTGGCAGCTATCTCTGCTTTCCATGGTTCAGTAGAGGGTTACTCTGTTTTCGCTCACCCTCATTCCAAGAGGTTCATGAAGGGACTGTTTCGCCTTCACCCCCTTCTAGATCCCCCCCACAGTTGTGGGACTTGACTCTGGTTCTGGACAAGTTGACTCGTCGTCCCTTTGAACCTATGGCAACATGTTCCTTACAACTTTTGTCTTGGAAGACTGCATTTTTAGTTGCCATCACCTCAGCACGTCGTGCGGGGGAGCTCACGGCGATGCGCTGTGACTACCCCTACCTTGCCTTTAGGGAATCAGGGGTCTCCTTGGCTCCGGACATCACTTTTCTCCCCAAGGTGGTTTCCCAATTCCACCTTAACTTAGAAGCTTGGTTACCCACGTTTTACCCTAGCCCTTCCTCGGATGAGGAACGTAGGTTGCATGCGTTAGATGTTAAGCGTGCCCTCCTGTTTTATTTAAATCGTTCACGGGGTTTTCATAAGGACAACCAGCTTTTTGTCTCCTACTCTGCCCCCAAGTTAGGGTCCAAGATTTCGTCTCAGAGACTTTCCAAGTGGCTTACTGAGACGATTAAACTTTGTTATTTGTTGGCAAAGAAGCCTTTACCTGGACCAGTTCGTGGACACTCCACAAGGGTGATGGCCACGTCGGTGGCATTCCTGAAGGGTGTGTCCCTTTCTGATGTCTGCAAGGCGGCTACCTGGTCTTCTCCGCATGCCTTCATGAAGCACTACGCGCTGGACGTGCATGCTCAGCAGAGGACTCGGTTGGGAGCTGCGGTGCTGCAAGCTGTTTCTTCAGGTTGACCGTCTTCCCACTTCCAGGTATGCTTTGCTTGCTAGTCTCCCATGAGTGTGAAGCACAGAGACCACGAAGAAGATAGACAGGTTGCTTACCTGTAACTGTAGATCTTCGAGTGGTCATCTGTGCATTCACACTACCCGCCCTCCTTCCCCACTGCTGACGGTCTCCCTCCAGTAAGGAGCTTCCAGCGGTCAGGAAGGAACTGGCGGGATCCCTGCGCTGGCGCCGGTGAGCATGCGCATTGGGACGCCTGCGCATGCCCATTGGCGCCGAGCGCGAAAAAATCCCGGGCTTTTCAGATACCGATTCGGGGATCGGCGCAGGTGCACTATCCCATGAGTGTGAATGCACAGATGACCACTCGAAGATCTACAGTTACAGGCAAGCAACCTGTCTTTTCAGCACATTCCTGGAATGGGCTGTGCGGGAGAAAGTGGGTTTACAGACGTCATTCATTATTTGGATGACTACCTTTTTGTGGGCCCCAAGGGGACTGGGTGTTGTGGGCAGCTGCTATCGGGTTTTATAGAGCAGCTGGCCGCGGAGCTTGGGGTTCCTTTTGGCTCCGGAGAAAACAGAGGGTCCGGCCCAAAAGCTGACCTTTGTGGGGATTGAGATTGACACTGTAGCACAGTTGTCCAGGGTACCTTTTCAGAAAATAGTTAAGAACCAGGATTTTTTCCTTAAAAAGGTTACCTTGTAAGAGTTGCAGCAGCTGGTGGGGCACCTTAATTTTGCTTGCAAAGTGGTTGCCCCAGGGAGGGCTTTTCTTAGGAGGCTCTGTGATGCTATGGCAGGGCTATGCTACCTCAGTATAGAACACGGGTTACCAGCAGCATGAGGGAAGACTTAAGGGTTTGGCAGGAATTTTTGGAGTCCTTTAATGGAGTCTCTTTTTGGAGAGAAGACTATCAAGCGAGTGGATCTCAAAGTAATCAGTCCTTGATTTGAAACAAAGTATGATTTATTTGATAATCCAGGTTTGAGCTGAGGATTGGAACTGATACATAATAACAGTGAAAGGCATACTTGAAGGGGACACATCAAAACGTTTTCTAAACAAGGCTACATTCCCTAAACAATGCTACATTCACGTGTGAAGATTCACACGGCAATCTCTTATCTCTCTTGTGGTTTCCTTCCTTGAGGTCAGGCCTGAGAACCATCCCTGGAGGCGCTTTATCTTCAAAGAGCAAATTCTTGCATTTGTTAGTAAAAGCGAGAGGTGCAAACTGCCCCCTAAATATTCCCTGCTTTGATGTGCCCATCTTGGCTTTGGTTAGTAACAGACATGAAGCTTTACGGATACATTCAATTGCAATATTTCATTAGCATTAGATTATAGAAAGAAAGGTTCACATTGCTTGACAAAGACATGAGGATTGAAGCGGAACTCCCGGTCATGTCGGATGCTGCTGGGTCTTTGGGTTTTTGAGTCTACTTTTGCGGATATTGGTGCGCGGATAGTTGGCTGGACTCCTGGAAGCAAGAAGGTGTGAACCAAGATCTTACGTTTCTCGAGTTCTTTCCCATTCTAGTTGCGGTTTGGCTGTGGGGGAAGGATATGGCCAATCACACCGTCCATTTTTGGTGTGATAATATGGTGGTAGTCCATGTCATTAATTCCTTTTCATCCAAATCGCGGAGGCTTATGAAGTTGGTGAGGGCCTTCACTCTGCATTGTCTTTGGCTTCACATTTTGTTTTTTGCCAAGCATGTTCCTGAGGTGAGTAACGGGGTGGCTGACACTCTCTCTCGTAAACAGACGGAGAGGTTTTGTCAGCTGGCCCCAGATGCCGACAGAGAGGCGGTGCCAATGCCCCGGGAGCTATGGCTGGTTGGAGAGCCGAGGTCTGCAGAGCGACAGGCCTAGCCATTGCGCCTAGCACCAGGAAGTCTTACGAATGGGCTGTGCAGCAGTTTGAAGACTTTAGGGCTGAGGCAGGGTATCGCATCATTTGGCCTCTCCCGGTGGAGCAGTTGCTCCATTACTGTGTTTCGCTTCAAGGTAAGGGACTGGCCGTGCAATCCATTAGGGGGCACCTATCTGCACTGGCTTTTGCCAGTAAGGCGCTTGGGTATAAGGAAGAGACAGCTGATTTTTGTCTTTGAAAAATGCTGGAGGGATGGGCCAGAGAGGCCAGATCTAGGGTGGATACTCGGAAACCTTTGTCTCCGCTGATTTTTAGGGGCCTGAAGGGGGTTTGGGGTTCGGTGTGTGCTTCTTCCTTCGAAGCAGTTTTGTTTCATGCCGCGTCCTTAGTGGCCTTTTTTGGGGCCTTTAGAGTTAGTGAGCTGGTGGCCCAATCCAGAAACAATGTTTCTGGCAGGGCTCTTTTCCTATGGGACGTAAGGTTGTCTGAGGGTCACGTGGTGATTACTGTTCATCGCTCAAAGATGGATCAGTTTCAAAAGGGTACTGTGCTTGAGCTGGGTAACTGTTCAGAGCTCGAGCTGTGCCCTGTCGCTGCGTTAGCGGCTTATTTGGCAGTACGGGGGCATAAGGAGGGGTTTTTCTTCTGCCACAGTAATGGTAGCCCGTTGACGAAGCATCAGTTTTGGGCAGTGATGTCACGGGTTTTAGGTGAGCTGGGGTTGTCCGGGGTGCGGTTTGGGACCCACTCCTTTAGGATTGGGGCAGCTTTGACAGCTGTTGCCCTGGGGTATCCTTCTGCCTCCATTCAGCGCTTGGGCCTCAGGCTGTTGAAAGGCAAGGCCTTAGTTTGGCAGGCCTGTGATGATTTTCAGTACATTAGGGAGTGATGGCCTGGGACCACCATAATTTGGTCAGCCATGCTGCCCCGCCTTGTTTGGTGCAGTGCTTGGGGCCCTGGAGCTATTGAGAGGGCCTGATACAAGGCTAATAAGGAAATCAGGAAGGCATTGGAAGGGGGGTTGGGCCACTCTCTGCCCCACCCGGATTTTTCTTGGAAATATCCAGACCTCTACAGAGGGGATGGGGTTCATTTGGAGATCTCTCAAGAAAAGTATAAGGGTAAAGTATAAGGTACTTTTCTTGAGAGATCTCCAGCAAGCCTTGTGGATGGCCTTGGGGCTCCCGGTGGGTACTAAGGCCTAAGTAGAGACTTGGCCCCAGTGGTGGCAGGTTTTCCTGGGTTATGGTACTATGCGGCTAGGGGAGGACCATAAAGAATCCCCCTTTTGGGGAATTAGGGGTCTGGCATGACCAACCTTGGGGTTTGATGACCTGGGGTGGGGAGAATGCAGACCGTCCTGGAGGTTCGACTAGAGGGTGCCTTCCAACGAGACGTGCGTCTGGGGTTTGGGCCCTCTGGGGTGAGCCTCCCTGCTGGGAGCTGTGGGACACAGCTCTTCCTGGGGGCTGGGTCTTTCGCCCGCTAATGGCAGGGGAGCAGTCTGTTGAGACCCCTAGCCCTGACCAGGCTGCGTTTTGGGTGCCTTTGCTGGTGGTTATGATGTTTGATAAAGTGGCCCATTATTTATACCAATGCAGTTGTGTCCGACTCTTTATTCCGATTTGGGGGGCAATCACCTGAGGAGGCTTCTGCATTTTTTTTAAATAGAACATGCACATGTTTCCACTGCCTCAGGTCTTACTTCACTCCATTAAGTAGTCATAATGATGACAGAAAGAAACTTTATACACATTAGCAAGAAGTCTGACATCCTGAGGTGATAATTCAGAGGGTATTATATTACCCTTGGTTAGTGGTGATTAAAGTTTCATCCTTGATGTAAGCTGCTGTTGTTTATAGACACTACGCTGCAAGTACCCTCAACACAATTTCTCTCTCTCGTGTAGTCTGTGATATGTGAAAACCTGTTCTGCTTCCAGCACCAAGTCCTAATACAGATCCTTTATTGCATTTTAAGATACTAACTTTGACTTTACCATTGTGCCTTGAAACAATTTTTTTCTCCCTTACCCTCCCCTTTTTTATTTTTATCAAGCCCGATGAAGAGTTCTAGAGAACTCAAAAGATTTTACATTGTTTTGAGAGGCATAGTGTTTTGTAATGTCTTGGATGATCCTATTTTTATTTTTTTAAAAATAGCATTACTTTTGTTTTTGGAATATTTCAAGGTACTGGCCATGTATGTGGTTTTCTTTTTTTACCATTACACAGTGAGATCTCTACATGCTCCTACACAAGCAATCTAGGGTTGCCAGCCTCCAGGTGGAGCCTGGGTATCTTCTGCGTTTACAGCTGATCTCCAGCTGGCAGAGATCAGCTCCCTTGGAGAAAATGGCTGCTTTGAAGGGTGGACTCTATAGCCTTGTACCATGCTGAGGCTCCTCCTCTTCCCAACCTCTACCCTCTCCCAGATCCACCCTCAAAGACTCCAGGTAATTTCCAACACAGACCTTGCAGCCCTAAAGCAATTATTTACCCAGATGCAACCAGCACAGAGTGTAGCACTGTGGTAACTTTAGGCCCCATCAGCAGAAAAATCAGCTAGAAAAAAGCATCCGGGGAAGAAGCACAGAAACTGGTGCTAGGCAAATTTAGGGGCTGGGAACGACTGTCAAGAACTGGCACATTGTGCAACTCTTCCCTCCTGGCTCTGAGGGCGCAATTACATATGATGGCCTCCCTGCATTTGCCATGAGGATATTGCCCTCCATTTTAAGGCTGGGATTTCCTTCTTTCAAACACTCTGCAGGGCTGGATCCTGAAAACGTACATACCCCCAGGGCTTTTTTTGAGCAGGAACGCACAGGAACACAGTTCCGGCTGGCTTGGCATCAAGAGGTGTGATCTAACATGCAAATGAGTTCCTGTTGGGCTTTTTCTACAAAAAAAGCCTTGTGTGAAACAATGGTGATGATAGGGGGTGTGGCCTAATATGGAAATGAGTTCCGGTTGGGTTTTTCCTACCAAAAAAGCTCTGCATACCCCCATCTCTGCCCTTGGCCGCTCCTTACTGTCTGTGAACACTAGTTGATGGCCAGGGTTTTATGCCCAGAAGCACCTCTTCAGAATTTTGTAATTGTTTTGAAGCACAAGAAAAAGTTGTTTTAACAAGTAAACTAGCAGATTTCAGAATGGCTCCAGTATAAAGGGGGAAGCAAGATATCTTCAGTTTTTCTACTTTTGTATTTTATCTTAACCTTATATAAAGCAGCAGAATAATAACGAGAACATCCTGCAATCTCTCCACTGAACAGAATAAATATTGAAGCAAAATGTCTAGGCAGTTATGGAAAATATATATTTCACCAGCTCTGACAAATTAGACCATTGCAAGCTGGGTTCAGAACTGGGTGTACACTACTTTTCTAAATAAAATAGCTGTGAGTTATGTAACGGAGATAAAAGGCATTGCAAAAAGAAAATTCAGTGACAATATTAGTATTGGTTATTCTAATGAAACTTCTACCACTGTATGCGGTGAAGAAACTGAACTGCATTTACTTAACTTCTAAGATGGCACAGGCAGAAATTTACACAGCCTACGTTAAAAAATGAAAATTATTTCTATCCATTACTCAGTGTTTTAAGGGTACTAAGGATATCTTTTGTGAAATAGTTTGTGATCATTTTCCAAATTATACTGGAACTAGGAATAAGGCCTGTTGCGGAGGGGAACAAAATACAACGGCTCTAAAAAGAGGCTCTGGGTGAGTGTCCCTCCTTGCTGTCTTTCCATCCACCCAAGTGAATGTATTCACTCCCCCCCCCCCACCTTAAGGGGAGCTGATCTCTGCCATCTGGAGAATGGCTGTTATTCTGAGTGATCTCCAGCCCACACCTGGAGATTGGCAACAGTGGTTCCCCAGGAGGAAATGGCATTGTATCTGTCTGCAGTCCCACCCCTCTTCAAACCTCACCTTCTCCAGGCTCCATTCCTTAAATCTCCAGAATTTTCCTAACCTGGAGTTAGCATCCCTGTCTCCTTCCCTTTATATCTGCCCCTCTGACTTCAGGTTTGGGGAGGGGAGAGACCACAGCAGCTTACATCATTCTCCTCTTCCCCCTTTTATCTAAACAACAACCCTGTGGGGCACGTTGGTCTGGAAGTCTGTGACTGGTCCAAAATCACCCAGTCAGCTTCTACAACAAGAACCTGGGTCTGGCAGACCCTGCTCTGAAGCCCTAATTCCTATGCCCTCCTCAAACTCCACCACAGAATCTCCAGGAATTTCCAATCAACTTGGAACTAGCAGATGTAGTTGGGACTGGCTTCACAGATACAATGCCATTTCCTCAGAGGCCTCTAGCAATACCTTTCAGACCAAGATTCTCTCTCTCTGATAACACTGCTGGTCTTAAGCACAGGACTTCAATCTGTCTCTGTCTCTCACTTTCCCTCCATTTTTCTCTCCCTCTGTATCAGGTCAATTGTCACAGGATGTCATCCCCCCCCCACCCTTCCAGAGGAGGATAGGGAGGAGTCCTCAGCCAATCAAGGGAAGCCTTTCTCTGGCTGTTTCCCTCCTTGCAGGATGGTCCCATTTCTGAGGAAGCTGAAGAGCTCTGCTCTCAATAGAAATCCACTCCCTTGGCATTCTATTCATGGCAATAGCAATGTCTAACAGTGCATAAAAAGAAGCTGAGACTTTATAAAATGGCAAATCTTTACCATCTCAAAAGGCTCCCCCTACTGTGGTAAAGGATTAAAATAATCAAACTGGATACATTTATGAAGTGTAAATAGAACATCTCATTTCAGCCACTTGAGGGCTAGGAATTCCTAACCGGGTGAGAGCAGCAAATGAAACTCTTTGTTGCTAGATATCTAGATGTTCATTTTATCTCAACTTTCTCCTTCTCCAGCAACAGCCTATACAAACACAGAAGCATTTTCAGTTAGACCATAACGCTGACAGGAATTCTGAAGCGTTTCGCTGCCAGCAGAAACAAACTCTCTCTTTCTCTTTCTGTATATATGTGTGTGTAACACAACACTGCATTAAATTTAATTAGTTGTAAGTTGTGACAAGAAGTGGCATTGTCACAGCAAAGCATAGCAAGCGTGCATGGGTCATTTAAATTTGAGTGATACCCAAACACCGATCTCAAAGTAGGCCTTTCCTATCTGACTAAGGGTAGGTTATGAAAGAAATTATTATGAAGCAGAAGTTTTGCATCCTGTTAAGAAGTCTGAAACCAGCTTCCTCACATGAAGTAAAAATATCCCCTGGCACTCCTTTAAAGTTATTATACCTCTTTGTTCTTCAGTATAATGTATTTTTCTCAGACAGCTGTAGAGAACAAGGTATTGCTGTTATTCTCTTAAATTAATGGTACAAAGAAGAAAAAACTGGTCTGATTTAAAGGGGATTTAAAAACAGTAAAAGAGCAAGGAAAGTGTAACCATAGCAGAATTCCAATTTCAACTGATTTGCATCTTAGGTTTGTGGTAACAGATTGTCTACAGCAGTGCCCCCCAACCTTTTTGGCACCAGGGACCAGCCCCAGGACCAGCCCGCCCACCGCGGCCCCAGGGCAGGCAGGGTGGGGGCACCAAATTCAGCCTCCCCCCCCTCTGTTTCCACAAGTTTAAGGCCAAGGAAGAGGCCGTGAAGTGCCTCCCGGGTTCTTTAAAGGCCGACCGCCCCCTGCCGATCTACCGATCAGCGGGGAAAACTGCAGCAGCGGCGGCGAGGTTGGGGACCCCTGGTCTACAGAGAACCCTCATGATTTCTCATAGCTTCTGCCTGGTGCATTTACTCTGGCCCTCCAAGACATTACTTAAAGCCTTCAAGTCTCATGGTGTCATTTTTGAGCACAACTATTCATATGAAAACAGTTTACTGGCTTTTGTAATGCATGAATGCTGTTAGGTCCAACTACAATCTAACTACATCTACTGAAAAATATTAAGGCTAGTTGGTGTGGAAAATTAATTTCCTCTCCTAGAAGTCAATATCAAATTTTTAGCAGCTTTTGATGCTCCAGTTCTGAAAGCCAGCTGTGAAGAATTTAGAAATCTCTATTTCAGTCCTTCTTATTTTTCTTAACACTATCTGGATGAAAAACCGGTCACTGAGGAAGAGAAGTCCATTAAATTACTTCTGTTTGCATCCTGGTGCCCACAGTTCCTGTTTTGTGTGTGCTTTAATACAGGAGTGTTCTGATGAAATATTTAGCATTCTTTGTAGGGGAAATTCAGCATGTGAATCTTTTAACAGCTCTCCCTCTGTCCTGCGCTCATGCAATTGAAGAGAATGCCAGGCCGGCAGTATAATGCAATGGGGTCACTGGGACACAGTATTGCCCTGTACTCTGAACTGCAAAGGTGAGCAGAAGTTGCTAGGAAATCAAATACTATCATACAGAACAAATGACATTTCAGAAGAAAGTCAAGACCTTATTTTCTGTCTGATTCAGCATTTAATCCCAACAGAGGAAGCACAAAGTAAAAGGGAAGGTGCTGAGCCTTTTGAAACGAGGAAAGCAGCAGAGGAGCTGCCACATGGCATAAGTGGACAAAGGCTGAGGAAATTACTTCTTCAGCTGCTCCCATACAAGAATTACTAGCAGCCCAGACAGGCAAATAGTGCCCGCCGGGAAAAAAAAGTTAAATCATTGGATGGCTATTAGCCAAAACGGCTATTTACAATTTCCACATCCACAGGCAAATATCTCCACTTACTAGATGGCAAGGGCAAAAGAGAAAGGTTGCCTCTGTGTTGTTCTGTTTGCACTGAATTGAATGGTTACTGGTAGAGACAGGATATTGGGCTAGATGGTTGGACCACACTTTGGTAGTTCCTTTATTTTCTCACCCTTTGCAAAAAGATTTCTTTTAAAGATTACTGAAAGTGTTGCCAGCCCTGGGTTCAGAAATACCTGGAGACTTTAGTGGGATTTAGGGAGGGGAGGGAACTTGGTAGGGTATAATGCTATGCAGTCCACATTCGAAAACACCCATTTTCACAAGAAGTAGAATAAATGTTTTAAATAAATAAATAAATAGTCTGTATATATGTATGTATGCATGTAGTCTGGAGATCAGTTGTATTTCCAGGAGATCTCCAGACCCCACCTGGAGGCTGACAGCCCTACTAATAACTGAGCTGGAACCACTTCTGGGTACTTCCTGTTCACATTTGCTGTTTGGGGACCATTGTAGTTCTTTCATTCCCTTTTAGCCAAAAAAAGCTCTATGTTTCATTAATCTTGAGCAATAAATAGTTGTTGTTAGTCACAACAGACAAAAGGAAAGCATACTCACAGCAGACAAAAGGAAAGCATTGTAGTTCCAAGCTAACATTTCCATGGATCCTCAGATAGAATGCCACCTGACTTGTATTTGTGGCCTCCCAAAGTAAAATGAAAAGCTTCTCTAATACTTGTCAAGTAACAAGTACCTTTTAAGATAATATCTGCATCTATGAGAAGGATATGCTTTTTGACAGCATGTAATCAATGATGTGCGCGCTGTGATCCTGTGCATGTAAATATCTGTTTTATTCCAAGGTTGGCTTATGCAGTCCAGGACCTTCTGCTAGGACAGAGACTATCCAGGGCTTCAGGTAGAAGGCTATTTCCTCACTACCATAATGTACTAAAGTATACTCATGGACATGATGAGATTGAACCAGACAATGGGATTTTCTGCATGAAAATGATGTGCCATATCACAGAGTTACGGCTCTTCCTATCCATACTTCTGAGTATTAAGTTCCAGGATAATGTAGCTGAAAAGGGGGTAGAGGGTTGGGAGAAATCACCATACTTTGTATCTGGGCCAAACTCGGGTTGAACTGGCCATCAGGTATTCAACAACAAATGCAAGAACATGTTAGGAAGCACTCTGAGAAAGGTGATATGTTCCCCATTTAAATATTACCTGTATTACTAGGTTGAGTTCACATATGCCATAATTTTTCTTTGCAATTGGCACTGATCCTCTTATATTTGCTCATTACCTTTCAAGACAAGCTCTTAGGTATTTGCAAACCTAATCCAATCACAGTAGTTTTGATCTAGAGGATCTATTTCCCCTAATGCAAAGAACCTTTTGGTGGTGGAACCTACATCTCTTGTTGGTAAATGGCTGTTTGTGCCGGCAGAAGCCTTCTTTTATTGGAGCAGGAGTTCACAGCTAGCAGAGGGGAACTTCTGGATTCAGCCCAATAACAATCACCCCTTAAAACAACCTATTCCCTAAAACAGGTCCCCACCCCAATCTATTGCTGATAAATCCAGTTGCGGTCCTTTTAAGGAATGGAAGGACATTCTTCAAGATAACTAGCTATACGCTAATCCACACACCATTTTTTAAATTCTTGCTACTGGTGGCTTGCACAGAGAAAGATTTCTTGGCAAAGACAGGTAGAAAAACACTTATGACAACAGCCACTTAATCTGCATGGCCAAATATATGCATGCCTTTTTTTTTGCACCTGGGAGCAAAGGTACTGAATTCCTGGCTCCTCAAACAATCTGTGGAGGAATAGTCCATTCTGCCGGTTTGTTTAACATCCTCCACTCTAAGAAGTGCAATTGGTACAAAGTAAACAGGTTGTTCCCTGCCCATGGCTATGCACTGTTAAATCACATTGATTTTAATGAGGTTTACATACACAGCTAAGTGTCGGATTACAGCCTAATCCAAAAAAAGCATCAGAACTCTTTCCTCTTCAGTTGCGCATATGTGCCATTGGTAAATACATTGGTACATCTATTGTCTGCCTGTTGGATACCACAATCATCCATGTTTTTTAACTTTTGCAGATGGCTCACATTCTTTGGCCAGCCAATATTTATGGTTTCTTTCTGAGACAGCTTCTGTCCTTCTAGGCGACCATATGCTGCAGAAATCATCCTATCCACGTCTGAAGCCTGAAGGCATTTCTACTCTCTCTTCAACACACAAGCATGCATACATGGCCCCCAACTAATCCCTGGGACTAAGTTTTTAAAAACTGCATGAGGAGAAAAATAGGTCTACATGGGAGGAATGTTTTAGAAATGTTTTTTGTAGAGCTGACCATACTGAAATGTAACTTATGCAGGAGATACTATTAGTTTTTCCTTTCTAAAAAGAAAAACTATTTATTAATGTCTCTTTCCCATTTAGCAATACCTGGTCATATGCTCTGGGTATTATACTATTGACTTAGACATCCTGAAGAAACATATTAACAAATCAAACCACTGATTGGCCCAAACATTTGCTTGCAAGCATTCCAGAACCAAAGGATGCTCAAACACCCAGGGGTTCAACTCATATCCTGCTCACCATTCATGAACAAGGAGCCAGTTTTTTTGATGGACAGATTTTTTTGATTTTTTGTTTGTTCATCAACCCATTCATCACATTGCTTCAACTATTCCTCCATATCAGTACAATACAACACCATCGGCTTTTTTTGTACAAACACATTCATACACAATCTGATGTAGTTCTACTTCCCCCTTTCTTGACACACCATGGCTCTGCTCTGCAGGCAGAAAGATAAACCGGTCACAAACCATATACACAAATCATAAATGTACACCGTCGTGTTAAAAAAAAAAATTCTGTCAGTTAGTGTTCATCTAAGTGATCAGTGATGTTAATGGCTGCCAGTATGTCTAGCTCGGCAATGTTTTCACACATGCTGTGTGTGACCCAGATGCAAACCTGCTTGGCAGGCTTTTGAATTATTGGCTCCAGCGTGAGCAGACCTGGTGACCAGCTCACATCAGATTGCCACAGTTGAACATGGAATGTACAACTGTTCAACATGGTTGTGACAAAATATGATGCATCCCTAATTGTTTTGAAATAATAAGTTGAATTTGAGCCCTGGAACTATATGTTTCATGTGAAAGGCTATTAATGGAGAATTACCTTATAAAGTATCACAGGAAAATAAGAGAAAGAGACCAGTGCCTCAGTATATGCCTAATAGGAGCCCTCATAAAATGTCTGACACATGGTCTATCCCTAGTAGTGCCAAACATGAATGGTAGCAGCTAGACGTTTCTCCCTCCCTCCTCTTCCACAGATCTTTTACATTACAACCAGGAATATGTGGTATATGTTGCACAATGGCTCCTCCCACCTATCCATTCTCAAGAATTCTTATAGACAAAAATCAACATCTTACAGCCTATAATCAACATCTGTAGTCCTGTAAATTAAGCCCATTGCTTCACTTGGCTGACTGAGAGAAGCCTTAAATATTATACAGGAGTAGGAGAAATGGGGGTGAGGGGAAAGAGGAGAAACAAAAAGTAGTTTACTTTCCTTTTTACCGCCCTTCTTGTGCAAACAACTAATTTATTAACTCATCATCTTCCCTCTGGGGAAGGTCCAGGTGCACACAGTAGAGTTTCACCACAGGAATACAAGTTTCTTGTGTTTCTCTTGCAACTATTTCCTTGAGCATCCCCTCACCCTTTTGCTGAAACACCCCAAGCTGTCAGTGACAACTTTATACAAAGCTGTTCTGTATGTTTGCTGCCACCCTTGTGATATTTCAAGACTGTTTTAATGTTCATTGCTTTTCTTGTGCCCTGTTAATAATCTTTTACTTGGGTGAAAGCCCAGTGGATGTCTGACTTACAGCTTTTGCCCTGTCTGACATAAACTGGTTTATAGAAACAACACACTGCAGAAATAATATCCTCAGACTCATTGAATTCCTAATGAAAGCCAACCCTTTTGGTAAAGACGTTAAAGCAAAAAAAAAAAAAGTTTCCTCATCATGATGCTCGGTTTAGCTTCAGAGCTCTGCTAATCATTTCCAGCATATACAAGGGAGACAAAATGTTTTAAGATGTGTGTTGGAAAGGGTGAGATGATGAATGAGCTGTAAAACCTAAGAGAATTCATTGCACATCCTGACCAATACAACAGTAAAACTAATCAATCCATTTAGCCCTCTACAGAGAGAAACGGCAGTGAGATAAGAGGATAATGAATGCCAGGCAGAAACCACAATACCGATAAGAGAAACACTTGAAATGACCAACCTGAATACATTCTGTGTTTAAGAGCACTGAAAAAAAATTGACAGTAAAATAATGCATTCAGGGAGTAATGGCCTTTGCTGTGTGAATAAAGGTAACAATTTAAAGCAAGTCAGTTTCCCAACCAGTTACCAGAGTATTAGAATGGGGGTTTCCTTCTGTAAAGGTATGTTTATAGGATATACACAGTTCTCTCATCCCTTCAAAGAACAGGTGAGAGGGTTGAAGCGTCACCAAAATGGACACCTACATTGCATGTTACATAGTGTACAAAAATAAGTCTACTATTTTAGCAGTGGGCAGATCCAACGGACAAGTGCAGCTTTCCCCCTTGTTCTGCCCAAAGCAATCCCCTCCAAGACTAAGATCAATTCATCCCTTCCCTTTCCTCCTTGTACACAGTCCTTTGATTATCGCTTACTAAATTTGCAGATGATACTAAAGCAGGGACGGGGGGGGGGGGGCAGGGTTGCAAATACAATAGAAGACAGAAACAGGATACAGGATGGTCTTGACAGGCTGGAAAACTGGCCTGTAACCAATAAAATGAATTTTACCAGGGATAAATGTAAAGTTCTGCATTTCGGTGGGGGAAAAATTCAATGCATAGTTATAGGATGGGGCAGACTTGTCTTGGCAGTACTATGGACAAAAAGGATCTAGGCGTCTTAGTGGACCATATGCTGAACATGAGTCAACAATGAGATGCAGTGGCTAGGAAAGGTAAATGCAATTTTGGGCTGTATTAACAGAAGTATAGTATAGAGATCATGTGAAGTGATGGTATCACTTTGCTCTAGTAAAACCTCACCTGGAATACTGTGTTCAGTTTTGGGCACCACATTTTAAGAAGGATATTGACAAGCTGGAACGGGTCCAGAGGAGGGTGACAAAGATGGTGAGGAGTCTGGAGACCAAGTCCTATGAGGAAAAGTTGAAGGAGCTGGGTATGTTTAGCCTGGAGAGGAGGTGGCTGAGAGATGATATGATCACCATCTTCAAGTACAGAACTGTACTTCAAGTACAGAACAGTACAGTACAGATGGTGCAGAACTGTTTTCTGTTGCCCCAGAAGGTAGGACCAGAACCAACGGGTTGAAATTAAATCAGAAGAATTTTCAACTAAACATTAGGAAGAACTTCCTGACAGAGCAGTTTCTCTGAGGAACAGGCTTCCTTGGGAGGTGATGGGCTCTCCTTCCTTGGAAGTTTTAAACAGAGGCTAGATGGCCATCTGACAGCAATGCTGATCCTGGGAATTTAGGGGGAAGTACATGTGAATTTCCTGCATTGTTCAGGGGGTTGGACTAGATAACCCCGAGGTCCCTTCCAACTCTATGATTGTATGATGCTATTTTTGTAGTCAATACAGGACCTGGAATCCCAGCAATCAACTTTCCAATAGTCATGAAGGACTTCTGGGGAAAGGGGAACAAGGAAAAGATTAATGATCCATGCACCCACAGGGTTATTGGATTCAACTCAATATTTCTGGTTTTCAAACACAAATCAGCTGTAATTTATATTTTCACAAGTGGACACCCGAAGGCGCTTGCAAGAAGGGTGCATACCCTCTACTTTTGCTTCTCTCTCTCTCCCCTTTCTTTGTCTATGTTCCCCCCTGTCTTTTGGCCTGCACTCCCTATCTTTCAATCTTTGTTCACTCCCTTTCTCCCCCCACTCCTTCTGTCTGTCTTCCCCCTCTTTCTCCCTGTTAAGTGGTGGGTTCAAGACACTATTGTGATTTCAACATAGCTCTTTTTATTCAGAACAGGCTTTACAAAACATGTGGCTAGCTGCAGTTACATACACAAAACCTAACCTCCAACCCCCCCCCCCCCCCCGAATACTACACACCAATAGGAAAACAGACACTTAGAACGTTTATTTACATGAGTGTCATACAACTGATGTTACCTGATTGGCCAGCTTGGCAAGGGTGGCCAATCTGAAAGTGGCTTGAACAATGATAGCTCACTATATACAATACACCCCACCTCTCAACTCTCCTTACTCCACTCTCTTACCCCCCATCCCTTCTCTACCTCCCTGTATCTTTCTCTCACCCCACCCCTTCTCAATAAATGCCCTGCCCCTCTCTTTCCTCCACCATTTCTCAATATTGAACTTTCTCCCATCTCATCCCTGCTCATAAAATGTCCACCTATCCTTCCTCTAGCCCTTCTCAATCTCCCCCCTCTTTCTAGCTCTCACTCCTTTTCAGAAAATCTTGCCTTCTTTCTCCCCATTACAGAAACCACAAAGGATGCAGCAGGGCCCCTGAAAGCTGCCGTGTTAGTTGACAGCAGTGGCAATATGTTACTTCTTAAATATTTATGTAAGAACAAGGTCCACAAATTAATAAACAATTATACAGAACAAAAAATGTTTATTAATTTGTGGAACTTATTCTTATATAAATATTTAAGGAGTAACATGTGGCCATATGGTTCTATATTATTTTAATTTACATGTTGAACTGTGAGTTCTTATTGTTGTGGTTGACAGCAGCACCTAGTCCAACCCCCTGATTGTTGGAAATCCTACCAATTTACAGGAGAGGCCTAACATCTGTTGAATGTGCTCAGCACTTACTTTCAAGGGCTTCCTCCACTCAACACCACTTGATCCAGTAAAGAGTCACCTTGTGTCAAAAAGAGAGAGAGAAGTTGAATTAAAAAAATCCCCCCAAAGACATGAAAACCGAATGGGAGGAGGCAGAAGGAAAAACTTTCTCCAAAGAGCCAAGAACAATCTGATAATAGATCTGTTTAGAACTACTTTCTCCAGCTTCTTTAAAAGTGGCATCCAGAAAGTGGCTTTGTTGGCAACTGATAAGAAGACTTCATATATGCTCAAAAAAGTAAGCAACAAAGTGGATCATCCAGATTAATGCCTTGGATTTCCTTTTACCATTGTGGGTTTTTTTTTTTTTGAACATTTGACAATTTGGGAGCATTAACTCTTAAAGGTTGTGTCATACATATACCATGAACTTTTGTTCTGAATAATTATATAAATATACACAGAACAAACTGAAAAAATAAGAGGGAGGCAGTAAATTGGCCAGCTCCAAATAAATCTGTTCAGCAATTGATACCCTATCTGCTATTCATGTCCCATAGGGAATGTGGGATCTGGGTCAGCTGCAAGACAGTTTATTCTGGAGCCTGCAGTTGCTTAACTTCAAGACAGTGTATTAATAGAAGGACATTTTACACATTTCAGCATATGCATTTTCCAGCCTACATCAGCTTGAACATAACAACAACACCCCCCCCCCCCACACACACATTTAATTGATTGCTCCTTTCTGACGCAGAAACTATTCATGTTCACAGTATTTGCTCTTTTCCCTAACTGTTTTTTTAAACAACAGAGGATAGGTTTCTTTGGTGCACACTCTCTAATGAAGTCTAATTGGAGACTCAATATTCCTTGCACTCAATGTCTTTTTACTGAGAGAAGTTAGGAATCAACCTTTCCTATAAAAATAGTTATATCTTCCTTTCTCAACGTGTTGTGAAACATTAAAATAAGGTGAGTGTATTTCATGGAATATGCTTAATTCAATAAAATTTCTAATTCAGATTGGTAGATTAGTCCATAGGAACCCCACAATTTCAAACAACTCCTTACCCACAATAATGCAACATCTAATTTGAACATGGACAATGGTACCAAAGTATGCAATAAACACAGATTCTATGTTTGCTGCCACGTACACCCAGACATCACAATCACTGGACCTAACAACGATCAATTACACCATCTCAGGCTCATTCACTTGCTCATCTTCTAATACTGGGTGCATTCACACTACAGTAAATAATATGTTTTGCAACTGGATTTTTGCTACTATACTTGCACAGTAAAAATCCAGTTGCAAAATGCACTGTTTACTGTAGTATGAATGCACCCATTGTATATGCTATGCTCCTTCTAGCATGCCATAAAGTGCATACATACGTATTTTATCTTTCTGTGCAAAGAATGTATTAAGAGTTTTAATAAAGATGTGTGTGTAATATTATTCATGTCTTGTAGCTCTCAAGCATCTGATTTTTATTCTATTGTGTATATGTTAAGCAAGCTTAGCCACCCTGGTATATAGGAATAGATTTTTTTCTGAACTAATGCCTTTAAAGAACAATAAATTGGTACAGTATTTAGATCAATATATAGTGATTATAATGTAATGCAATGAAACTCAAAATATACTGTACCCTACCCCGACTAAAAGTAAAAAAAAAAGCATTTTTTTTTTTTACTTTTAGTTGGGGTAGGGTACAGTAACTTTTGAGTTTCATTGCATTACATTATAATCACTATATATTGTTCTAAATACTGTACCAATTTATTGCTACTTTCACGCTTGAGAGGAGATGAATGGGGTGTTGTAAAGGAATCTCAGCTAACTTCCCACAATTAGAAAAGATTCTTTTACCCTTGTTGCCCCTTAACTGGATCCTGTACATTGGGCTTGTTGTTCCTGTTTTGTCTTAAAAGCAGTGCTTAAGTCCAAACTTAACCAGTTGGGGATAGAGGTTGATGATTTTTTTAATTCTTTTTTTTTGTATAATATTTTTATTATTTCACCTTTTACTCATCAGATTTCATCATTATACATATCAACAAATAAATAGACAAAAAAAAGTGAGTTAGAATAAATACAGAAAATCAGCTAGTCATCCTAGAGGAGATCGAGTGTGGTTTAGAACAAAAATTAAATCACATTCTTATAGTAGTATTATACCTATGCATTAGTTCAATACAATTAGCAATACTTTAAGCTTACCTATAAATCATTCTTTTTTCAGCCATTTATAAATTTTTTCCCATTTTTTACTTGCTTCAGATTTTGGTATCCCTTTCAACAGATCTGACAGTATATCCATTTCTGCGGCTTGCAATATTTTATCTAGGACCTCCTCTAGTTTCGGACATTCCTTTTGTCTCCAATGTTTGGCAAATACAATTCTTGCCGCAGTAAGAATGTAAACTGTCAAATACTAATCCTCTTGAGGGATTTCTTTCCTAACTAAAGACAATAACATGATCTCAGGTTTAAAATGCAAGTTTATATTTAACATTGCCCTCAGAGTTTCGTAAATTCTAACCCAAAATCTTTTGGCTATTTTACACGTCCACCATAAATGGCAAAATGAGCCTATTGCTAGACCACATTTCCAACATTTTGGCGAAATAGCTGAGTTAATTTTCGTCAATTGCACTGGAGTGATGTACCATCTGTGGAACAACTTAAAAAAATTCTCTCTAAAATTTATGGGTTTAATGATCTTATAATTAATCTTCCAGAAGAGTGACCACGTTTCTAAGTCAATATTTTTTCCCAAATTTTGTGACCACTTAATCATAGATTCTTTCACAGATTCATCTTCTAGTTTCATTTGAGTCAGATAGTTATAAACTTTTTAAATTGTTTTATCCTCCTTGTTTAACAAAATTTTATCAAAATCAAAATTATTTTTGGTGAAACCAGATATTTTGTCTTTGTTATATTTAGCCATAATCTGAGTCATTATCCACCAATCCAATTTTATTCCTCTCTTAACTCCAAATCCTCTTTCCTTCTTAGTTTATCATTTTCATCCAGTAAATCCTGATATCTAATTACCTTGGTGTAATTCCATAATTATGGTTGCATTGAGGTTTTTCCAGGTGATAACCACCTTGGTACTTTATTGTATATTTTCCTTCTAATTTTTAACCAAACATTAAATATTGCTTTGCGGATTAGATGGTTTACAAAATACTTTTGAGTTTTTTCTACATACCATATATTTGCATGCCATCCACTTTGCAAACCAAAACCTTCTAGTGTGAGTATTCTTTTATTTTCCAGTGTTATCCAGTCAAGTAACCAAACCGTTACGCATGCTATATAGTAATTTTCCCAGTCTGGAAGACCTAATCCACCATTTTCTTTTCTATCAGTTAATATTTTCCATTTAATCCTGGGTTTCTTATCTTGCCAAATGAAAGTTCTGATCATATGGTCTATCTTAACAAAAAAAACTTTCCTTATTGCAAAATTAACCATTTGAAATAAAAACATTATTTTGGGGAGAATATTCATCTTAATAAGTGCAATTCTACCCATAAAGGATAATTGCATGTTACGCCATTTTTTTAAAGCAGATTAACTCTCTTTTAGTAAAGGCTCACAATTGTTTTTGTAAATATTGCTACATTTATTTGTCAAAATTATTCCTAGATATCTTACTTTCACTTCTGATATATCTTCAGACGTATTAAATTGAGACTGTGGGAGTTGGAGGAAAAGAAACTATGGCCAACAGACCCTTATATTTGCTCCTCCGCTTCCTTAGGTCTTTATGCTTTCTGCGGCAAAATGCCCCATTATCTATCAGACTTAACCATTCCAAGTCATCGCAAGGCATTTATGTTGGCTAGACTAAATGCGTTTCCCTCCAAAGTTTTACAAGGGAGATATCACCGAGTCCCTTTAGGCGGCAGACTCTGTTCCTGTGGAGCGAATATTCCTGACTCAATTCAGTATATATTGCTTGATAGTTCCTTTTATCATAATCTCCATAAAGATTTATTTTGTAATCTTTCTTTCTCCCCCGATTTGTCTATTCTGCCACCCTGTTATTATTTATTGAATGATACTGAGGGGGAGGTTAGCGAGGCTGTGGCAAAATTTTTGGCTGACATCCTTAAATTTAAATCTGACCATGTATGAATGCATCTGTAAGCTCGGTTTCATTTTGAATTTATCTCCAATGTTTAAATTTTTATATGTGTATTTTTATTTGCAACTGTTATGCCATTAAAGGTTTGGTATGGTTTTATCTTAAAATGTCTTCATCATGTTATATGCTAATTTGCTGTTCAGCCCTGTCTATAAATTTGAATGGTTTTCTTCCATTGCATCTGAAGAAGTGGGCTTGCACACAAAAGCTCATACTTTGAAGAAAACTTTTTTTGTCTTAGAGGTGCCATTGGACTCTAACTTTATTCTAAAGCCAGCCAATCACACCTTTCTAAGTCCACTGAAGTCAAGGGTTTAGACTAAGCTTTGCCCAGATCAGGACTTGACAAAAGAAACAAAAAAGGCTTTATGAGTCACATCAAACATTTAGGAGCCAGACATTTTCCAGCCTTCAGGGTTTTATGTTTTAATGATCATACTTTCTAATTATTGCTACCAGAAAACTTAATCCTAAACTCTTCACAGTTTCTTGTCATTTTTCTAAAAAGCTAAAACAAAATGTTGTAGCATATACTTAAAATACGGTTGCCAGCTTCCACGTGGGGCCTTGAGATCTGCTGTTATTACAACTGAACTCCAGGCAATTTATTTTATTTGATTTATATCCCGCCCTACCCCACCGAGGCGGGCTCAGGGCTCAATGGGGGTATCTTCCCCTGGGAAAAAAATAGCTGCTTTGGAGGATGGACTCTTTGGCATTATACTCTGGTGAAGTCCCTCCATTTCCCAAACTTCACTCTCCTCAAGCTCCATCCCCAAAATCTTAAGTTATTTTCCCATTCAACCCTAATATGGTTGTCACCACAGCAAAAAGCTATCCTCTATCCATCACCAAAACATGCTTTGTACTTTTACCAATAATCACCCAGAGTTACTTACAGTAAATTACTGCTGAAAACACTAGGTGCCACAGTGAAATTTCTAGACATCCTGGCCCTGGGATTTGTTGGACCCTGGCTTAGATAGGAGTAACTCTGTTTAGGACTATACTGCAAAAATATGAAAATTTTGAACAGAGACTAAAATTACTTTTTTAAATAAATGTTCAACATGTTTCTGTGTACACAAGAATTTCCTCTGTTGTCTTCAGCTGCACTTTTCTGTTTATTTGGTGCCTTGTATCCACATTTTAAGCTTTCTAGATGCAACTGCCATTCTTCATGATGGAGGTGTTTGAAATGGATAAAGGCACAGTCAAGAAGCAAAATATATCTCTGAGTACTTTAACTATTCTGGAATCTTTAGCAAAATACTGTACCACTTGTGGAAGCCAGTGGTAATGGGTGTCTATAATATAGTGGGTTCTATGGATTGATGAGGCGAGGTGGTAATGAAACATCAGCTCTTTATTGATTTCAGCATAGTAAGGGCTAAGCATAAGACTGAAGACTGGGCCAACAGGGCCAACTATATATACACGTCAGGGTTCCTGCGCAAGCACTCTATTGGTCCTTTCAAACCAGCAGGGGGGCCGTGATTGGAGAAGGGCAGCTGGGATTAGGATCCTGCTGCCCATTGTTCCCAAGTCCCCAAGCTCTGGTCATCTAGCTCCAATGCGCCAGGCAGGAACACCCAATTCAGTTCTCCCTTGAGTCCACATACATAACAGTGTCCTATGGTTCTCCCCTGAAAGAACTCCAGTGACTTTACCCCTTTTACAAGCAATCCTGTTAAGGAAGGGAAGAACAGAACGTCCTACCTCTCTCCCGAGCCTCTGACCTCCTGCAGCTGCCTTTCAACGTGAAGGATAGAGTGAGCCCTCTGGGAGATGGAGACATCCAAATTTCGGAATCTCCTCCCCAGCTTCATTCGATATCTATCTATCTATCTATCTATCTATCTATCTATCTATCTATCTATCTATCTATCTATCTATCTATCTAATCTCATCTTCATACATAATGGACTTTAGAGAGCAGTAGATAATAGTAAATGTGACCAAAAGGAGACATAATGGCTTTATGCCATTGCACAGATCTAAATAAGACCATCATCTATATTACCGCTATTCAAAATGTCTCACCAAAACCAGAAGTCACCTTCTTTGTTTACTGGATAGTGGGAAACATTTTTCAACTTACTACCAAAGAACACAGACTGCTCCTGTGTTTCATGCAATAAAAGCCCTCTTTTGAATATATAATAGGAAAATAGTTCTCCAATTAACAAATGACCCATGAGATGCCTAGGCACTCAGATCCAGAAGAGAGCTAAACTGTCACTATATTTTAATTGCAGACACCTTTGAGCAACATGAAAGCATTCGAACTTATCACACAAACAACACAAGAATGAGATATGAAAGTTCTCACTTCTGAGTACCTTCGATGACAACAGTTTGGAAAATGGGGAAAACATGCTTGTCCTTCCAATTCTGAGTGTCATCCAGGTGAGGAAGAAAAAAAGATCTCTAGAGACTGCAACCTCTCTCTGGCAGTTTTCAACAGCATTCCTCAGCTGTTAGCAGCAGGAGGAACGTAGACATTAAGTATGCATTCCAAATCCAAGGACCCAACACACCTGTCATAACAAAGAGATCACCTGACATGCTCCTCTGCTTATCATAATTAAAGTGGCACAAAAATTAGAAATCAGAGTGGGAGGAGGACGGGAGACAGCAGAGGGAACAGATGGATGGAAGCCTAAAAGTAGACCTGGCAGTTTCTCCTTTGTGGTCAGAAAACAACAGAATTCTGCCTGCCTTTCCTCTCGCAGCCAAATAATTCCACATCCTTTAAAAAAAAATGGTAAAGTTGTCATTTCTTAGTAACTACAAATCAAATAAATTTACAAGCCTCTCTCTGCAGGGAGTTTTCTGTGCCTCTCATTCATCTGCCACCAGGCAAAAGCTTTTTTAAATATGGCATTTCCTTAATGATCCCACCTTCCTAACCAATGGTTTATGCTTTGAATGTATTTTAACTGTTTTATACATATTTTAATTCTGCTCATTAAAACTCTTTTTTAAGCTGTTTTAATGAGACACGTTTGGATAAGGGGGGGTTATTTGCTGTTCTTACAATGCAATTTTATCATGTTATGGTCTAACCTGCTAGATGCCCTGGTGGTCTTTGTGACAGCAGAAAGGCAGGAGATGAATTTTGTAACCAAACAAGTACATAAAAAGGCAGGCATGATCTGTTACAATAAGGTTGGTATGATCTTAAAAACTCCATGCCAGCATTGCTCTTTATTTAAGTAATGAAACATTTGTTTACTTTATTCAATTTATGGCCCTCCCCCCCCCCCCCCGTGGGCAGGGCTCAAGGCAGGTAACATTATAAAACATACAGTTAAAACTCCATGTGCAAGGATAAAATACAGCAACATATTTAAACTATCTGGTGGCATAAAATCCCTGGAGGAGGGGGAGTAATTATCTTTAAATCTATCTGTTAGAAAGGAGCGGGGTGGAGAAGGAGTGAAGGTTTCTTGGGCCTTGCTATTGTTGTCACCTGCAGTGAGGCAAAGGCCAGTAAAGTTGAGGGTACTCTGACTTGCAGAGGTGGAATGCACTGAATCTGCTTGTGCAACTGTTTCTCAGAAAGCTGTATGACTTTACATTCTATAAATCTAAAATTGTACCCAAAATGTGCAAGTATTTCCATGTAGGCTTCCCAACCCCCCCGCCCTGCCGGGGGACCCCTGAATTAGCAGCCTAATCCCCCGCTCTCTAAAAATCTGATAGCGGGGGTGGGGGGGTGGAACGTCGCAGTGTCTCTCTCCCTGCCTGGCTTCAGGCTTCTCCCTTCCTCCGAGTCACAAAGACCTGCCCACCGCCAGCCTGCTATTTGCTCCAGTCCGGCCTCCCTTCGTGAGGTGCATGCTGGGACTTGTAGTCCTTGCATCCTCTCCAGCTGCTGGGTGGCGTCTCCTCGGGGAGTCTGGACCATGTGTGTTTCTACCTCCGGAGGCTTCAGTCGCTGATTGAAAGGCTTCCTCTTGGGATGGTGTGTCTGTGTTACTTTGAAGAAGTTGGCAGCAACTTGTGAGTAGAAAAGCCCATCCCCTTCAGAATCGCCAGAAATGGGGGGGGGGGGGGGGGACATGTCTGCTGAGTATTATTCTCTATGTGGAGATTGATTCTCATAGGGTATAATGGGGAATTGATTTGGAGGTTTCGGGTGCTCTGGGGGAGCTGTTTTTTGAGGTAGAAGCACCAAATTTTCAGTATAGTATCTAGTGACTCTCCCCAAAGTATCTCCCAAGTTTCAAAACGATTGGACCAGGGGGTCCCATTCTATGAGCCCCCAAAGAAGGTGCAACTATCCTTCGTTATTTCCTATGGAAGGAAGTCATTTAAAAAGGTGTGCGGTTCCTTTAAATGTGATGGCCAGAACTCCCTTGGAGTTCAATTATGCTTGTCACACCCTTGTTCCTGGCTCCGCCACGATGTCTCCTGGCTCCACCCCCAAAGTCCCCAGATATTTCTTGAATTGGACTTGGCAACCCTATTTCCATGTGATACAGTGTCCTATATTTAGCTTTCCAGGAACAATGTGAAAAAGCTTAAGGGCACATTAGGCCTTTTTAAAAAAACGGTTGAAATGAGAGAGAAAAAAGAAGAGATAGAGCTTTGGAAACAACTTGAAAAGAAACTCTGGAGGGCCTCAAAGTCCTCCTTTCCTCACAGACTGATTCCTCACTAGCAGTTACTGTGCCCCCCAGGCTTCTGCTTTCTCTGGCTCAAGCAATCAATTCCTCACCACTTGCTGTGCAGGTGCATATTGAACTGCAGTTCCATCCAATTTCTCTCTCTAAAAAACAAGACCAGGATTCCTCAACTCCACAGAGGCCTTACTCTAGAGACTGCAACCTCTGTTAGCTAACAGCATTCCTCAGCTGTTAGCAACAGGAGGAATGTAGACATTAAGTAGGCATTCCAAATCCAAGGACCCAACACACCTGTCATAACAAAGAGATCACCTGACATGCTCCTCTGCTTATCATAATTAAAGTGGCACAAAAATTAGAAATCAGAGTGGGATGAGGACGGGAGACAGCAGAGGGAACAGCCACCACCCACCGCCACCCACTAAAAGCTAACACTGTTGTTGGCTGAATGCTATTTAGGGTTGCCAATCTCCAATTGGGGGCAGGAGATCCCCTGGTTTGGAGCCCCCCCCCCCCCGCTTCATGGTTATCAGAAAGTGATGATGGGGGGAGATGTCTGGGCATTCCATTATACCCTATGATGACAGGTCTCCATTGGGTATAATGGAAAATCGATCTGTGGGTATCTATGGTTCTTGCTTTTCAGAAATCCTGCCCCCCCCCATTCTTCATTTGTCTTCAGAGGTCCACCTGCAGCTATCTTTCATAACCCATAGGCTAGCCAACACAAAATAGCTTTAAAATTGCATAAATTATTCCTGGAATCTTCATTTGCAGGCTTTCTAGATGCTTAAACCATTTCCTTGCAAATTATTTAAAGTGTATGGTCAAGAACCAATGTACTTCCTCTGAGTGCTGGGATAATCCCTCCTCCATGAGCATTACAAATTCCACTCCTTGTATTTAATGATGAGAGAGGCAAACTGATCTGATTGCTTAAATTGGGGGAGCTTAACTTTTCTTAAATACCCACTTTCAGCCATTCTCTTCTTTTTTTCCTGTACTGTACTGTATACTAGCACAACAGAGATTGAATAGTTGTCCAAGTATGAGAGCCTGGTATAAATCGCATTCATTGGTTGTTAATGTACACAGAAACCAATCAGGTTTTTTGCAGTATCGGCCTGCTCAGTGTATATTACCTAAAGAAGACATTTTCAGGAAATTATAACTAGAAAAACTGTGATTTATGTTATGCAAGCAGTCTATGATAATCCCGACTAGCCAACATGGATGGAAACAAAAGTTTGGCCTTGGCCCAATATTCATGGTCGGAAGGCCACTGCTGCTCATATTTTAAGTATCCTGTTTAGTTCTGATAATTCTGTTAATGCAAGGCTGGCTACAAAAGGTTGCTCTTCTCCTGAGGAGTCCTCACTATTGCTGTGCCCTGGCTGACCCACAGGAACTGGAAACCCTAATCAGAGTGGATATCTCCACCCCTGTTGTCAGGGAGGGCATTCCACAATGTAGACGCTGACATCCAAAAATTCCATGCACCAGCTGAATCTGATGTAATAAGCCTGCACAAGAGAGTGGAGAGTGCACTCTGGTTTGACAAATGTAACTGCTGCATGGGCATATGCTGGGGGCAATGCGCCTGTGAGGTCCTGAGCCATGAAGTGTTTTGCTGTTGTTGGGCTGCTTGACGAGTCAATGTGCTTCCACAGAAATGAAAAGCATCAAGATTTTCTACTTCTTCGCCACACTGGGAATCCAGATTCTGCAGTGATGTCAGGGGGAAAATCCACCCCCCCCCACACACATACTTCATACAGTTAAACAGTGGTACTAAAGTGCACTGCTGGATATGGGCTTGTGTGCATACTGATTTTGTGTGATTTACAATTTACGAGCTGCACTGCCAGGTCACAAGGGAGTGCTTTTTCATAAATATAAACAAATCATATCCCCATTGAGTATAATTATTTATTCTGGTTTTGCACTTTGAATAATAAAACATTTTAAAGTGATCCTGGGTGTTATTTAATTTAAATGTCATGTTAAATGTTAAGTAGCTCAAGAAATATGACTGTTAAATTTGGATCTTCCTATCTGTTGCTCTAATATATACAGTTGCATAGGAAAGTGCTTTATATTAGGTACATAAAAATGCCCCTGTGTTACACTGCTAAGTATATAATGATGTTATACTTCTTCCCTCTGATATGTGCAACAAACTCCTGGGCTATTGTGAAAAGAAACTACAGATCTTAATAATTTATATTCCGTTCCGCCCCCCCCCCCCCCCCCCCCATACACACACACTAGAATTATCAATGACAGGCTTTGAGCTTTTTTTCTCTTTTAGTAATATATCATTGTAAAAATGCACAGACAAGCGTTGTGTCAGTCTGATTTTTTTCCACCTGATTCAGCAACCCAAAAGTCAGACACAGCAATTTAAGCCAAGTTGCACACTGAAGAATTTAAGTCTAAGCATTTAATCTGTTCTTTCCATAAATTTCTGCTGCTTGTACTATTATAATGATGCTACCGGTGGAAGTTTATTTATATCACAGAATTCTAGCATCAGCACATCTGAGATACAACAGCAATCATTCAGTCAATCGTTAACAGCAATATAATAATATCACAGCCACTCCAAAAATCAAACACACATAAAGACAAAAGGCAACTGATAATAAATTCGCTATGAGCCGATCAGCAAGACAAAAGCTCTATACATATATTGTTGTTTCCTACTGCCTGTACACATGCTTTAATGGCTCTACAATAACAATTCCACATGCTGGTGTGAAATAGGCTACCAATAACAAAACAAAAATAGTTTCTCTTCCCCCTTGGACCACATGACACTTTCACAAGTACATCACTTGTATGACTCCTCTGCATTCCAACAACACACACTTACCGCACAAAGAAAGAAATTGCTGTTTATGTATGGTCAATCTGAAGGTTTTTAAATAGCTGAACAGAATCTCTCCTTGATTATTGAAAACGCATAGATTTAAAAATAAAAGATTTCTATTCAGCCAAGAAAAAAACAAAACCTAAACTAAGCTGAAAAGATTTTACCACATCTTGTTTCTTTGGAAGGTTTGGGCAGCCGTCATAGGATGTTCAGCCATACAAGAGGTTAAATATTTTATTTTTAATTCTATTATGACATTGGGACACAATATGGAAGACATATCGTTTCTTTTGGAGTGTGTATTTACTACTATGGAGTTGAGAAAGGCATGGAAGCTAACTGTAAAAAACAAAATGCCAGAGGCAATTCAAAGTGATTAGAGACCACTAGCTCCATTTTAGTTCCAGCTTCCTCCCTTCTCTGTAAACAGCCCCTATTAGTTCTATCAGAATTCTATCTAATGCTTCCATCTGTGAACACCTATGAGGGCAGTAGCTGTTCTAGACTGAGGTATGTTCCAGGCACTTTCATCAATTCTACAGCTGAAGGAAACCTGATCTACCCTGTTTTCCAATATTATTACATTGTTATTATTAGGTGTGCTTCAGGCAAGGGCAGACTGGCCATATAATTTACAGGGAAACTCCCTGGTGGTCCAGTACCCTAGGGGGCTGCTGGTGGGCAAGAGAAGGCAAAGCCAAGGACCGGCAACTCTGCGAATGCCTCAGGGGCCACTTTGCTCAGACCCTTCACCAGCAATGACAATTAATGTCAGCTCACAAATTGCCTTCTCCTGCTTCCATTTTGGGGGAAGATGCAATGGGTGAGCTAATGCCCACTGTGTTGAATGGCCCTGAAGTAACAATTTGTGGCACCACAAGGGTCACTCATCTCGGCTCGCTCCAGGTTCCTTTTCCCTTCCCAGTCTGTTCCTGGTGTTGGGGTTTCCTCTTTTTACAACCTGGAGGTTCTGTAGAGGAGAGGTCCCTGCAGCTGCCCTGAAATTTTGATGCCTCCACCTCAAACCCCTCTACTTCAGCCACCTTTCATTATACCCTATTTTGCTACTGACTTCAATGGCCCCTAGGGTATAATGGGGCCATATATTCGGGAACAGCTGAATATCTCCCGAATCAGATTTGGCTACCGAATCTGCAATTAGGATATATATGGCCTCTGAATATTTTAGCCCTGAACACCCCCGAATTCAAATTTTCCTGATTTTTTTTTCTCTTGTACACCCCTAGTGATGCCTTGAAACTAGGGATGCCAGCCTCCAGGTGGGACCTGGGGATCCCCCAGAATTATAGCTCATATCAGTTCCCTTGGAGAAAATGGCTGCTTTGGAGGGTAGACTCTATGGCATTGTACGCCACTGAGGTCCTTGTCCTCCCCAGGATGCATCCTCAAATCTCCAGGAGATTCCTAAGCTTGAACTGGCAACCTTATCCCTCTGTCCTCTGCTGTTGGCCAGGGGGGACCTGGCAACCCTGCTTGAAACTATCTGGAAAACATCACTACTACTTATGGGTAAAATATATGAACACATATGAACCTGAATCAGAACATCACTACATCATAGTTAGTGTGGTGTCTAAAGCCCTCCAATGAAAGGCTGACTGGTTAGAGAGTTGCATGCAAAATCTAACATACATTGAACAAATCTCACAAACCAAGTGTAATGGGTGGCTTGAAATTCATGTGAACTTGGACAGTGAGGATGCATTATTTGAGAGTTAGAAGAGTAGTGGAAACCTTACAATAATCTCTAAGGCACATCAACAACTGCAAACTGCCTTTCTATCATGGCATCAATATATTGTTAAATACTTTCATTAAAAAAAGGCTCCCACAAAGTAACTTCTTTTGGAGGGGGGGGGGAGTTTACAACAAAGGTAAGAAGCTTAAAGTTTGAGTAGGACACTGTTAAGTACTCTAAGTTCTAGTGCACAGAGGTATTTCTTGCAAAGCGTTTCATGCCCTTTTCAAAATGTATCAAACAGCTCCCAAGTGGGCACTTAAATGGCAAAACAAAATAAACACACATTACTGCAGCAAGTAAGAGCTAAAAATTACTGATAAGGTAGCAAGCCAAGCAGCGTCATAGCAAAAAGAAAGAAAAGAAAAGAAAAGAGAAATTACCTCATAAAAAACCTCGTAATCTCACAGAGGACTTTTCATTACAGACAAGCAAGAATTTTGCCAGTGGCTGGAATATACATATATTTGGGAGAAGACACAAGAAGGGGATAAAGGTGGGGAGGAGGGGAAGGATATAAATTCCCAGGCATCTAGCCTCCGACCCTAAACGGCAGCTCAATCTGAAAGCAAATATTTCACTTCAGCTGGGAAAATCTAAAGGGGAGTTCAAATGGAATATTGTAGCAGGTGAAATTGGAAACTCTGGTCAGATAAGTGGCTGCATAGCACATACTCCCCTCTGGCACTTTTTAATCAGGAATACAGGACTCTTAGGTAGAAGTAATATCACAAAGTTACATTGAATTATGTGGTGCAAGTATTAACCCTGCATTGGTTATAAATTAATTTTTTGGGTTTAATTTTAAAAATACAGACATCTGTGCTGAGGGGTACTGGGATGCTTCCACATGAAGACACATGCCTAATGGAAACCCTCCAAGCAGCAATAGACTAAGACAAAGCCTATCTAATAAACCAGCTATGAATATTCAGAATGGACAGACAATGCACTGAGCTGTGTGTGAAATCAGCTTAATGCGAGCTGGTGGATTCCAGCATGGTTACCAATGTGAAAAACATCCTTGGAAGAAAAAAAAGGGTGGTGGGAGGGGAAAGCTGCATAAACAAGTAAAATACAAGAATGATAATGACTGCATTTTATTAATAGAAAAAATAATAACAGAACATGCAAAGGGTTGCCAGGTCCAGTCAGAAAACTTTGGGGGCAGAGCCAGGGGACTTTTGCATTCCCTAAAATAATAATAAAAAAAATACAGCAGTGCAGTTCCCCTGAATACAATCTTCATTTGCTCATCTCCCAGCAGCTGCACTTCCACTAAATGATCACACACACATTTATTTACAAAGCACTCCAGGAGAGGGCGGGGTTTGAAGAGGGGCCTCAGCATGGTACAATGCCATAGATTCCACCCTTCAAAGCAGCCATTTTCTCCAGGCTTTGGTGTATAGACAACAACAACAACAAATATATATATATATATATATATATATATATATATACACACACACACATAGGGGTCCCAATCCTCCCGCTCTGGCGGGAGACGCCAGGTTTTCCAGTCTCTTCCCCCGCTCCCCCCAAAAACGGCAGCGGGGGGAGGGGAGGGGAGGGAAACGGCGCCTTCTGCAGATTCAGAAACGAATCTGACTCTGCAGAAGGAAGTTCTGAGGAAGAGGTGTGCGTGCGTGTGTGAAGCGGCACGCGCAGGTTTCTGTCGCATGCGCAGTGGCTGAGGCTCTGTTCGAGAGAGTGCGCCATGCCGTTGAGGCGCAGGCTGAGGGAAGGCGGGTCGGCCAGCTCGCGGCTGCCTGGCCTCGGTCTGTGGCGGCTCCGGCGCCCACAGGACGTTCCAGAGTCCCCGGGGCTATGACCTGCCTCCCTGGCTTCCTCAGCGGTGGCTCTCCCTGCGCCGCCCTCCGCTCCCTAAGTTTCCCCTCCTCGCCTCCACCGGGCTCCCCGCGCCTTCCTCGGCGCAGTCGTCGCCCTCGCCACGGCACCTCAGCGCGGAATCAGTCGTCCCTGGGATCTGTGACTGTCAGCCATGAACACAGATGCCTGTCTCTTGATGAAATTAGATGGGGGTATGTGAAGAGAGCAAGCACACACACACACACACAGAGCTCTTATGGTTTTTTCTGTGTGCTACACGATAGTGATCTGTTTGGAAGCTACAATGCCTTTTAAAATTTAACTATGCCTCTCTTCCTATATTTCCTTCTGTATATAGTAGGCCAAGGGCTATTTTAAGTTTTAGATTTGGAAACATGTTTTCTTTCTGGCATGATTAGGGCTGTTTGTTTTCTGCCAGCTGCTGGTTAATATTTGGGCGGGGGGGGGGTTAACATTAGAATAGGCAATAAGCAACTTTAGCTTGACATATATGTAAATGAAGAGTTATATGAAAATAGTCTGTGCCCTATTTTATGCCCTCAGAGTTCTTGTTTCACATTCACAGTAGAGGAGCTTTTCCTTTATAGAGTGTCACAAGATTGCTAGAAACTATTTTAATAGCTATTTTTGCCATTTTGAATGTGAAGTAAGGTATAAAAACAGCAGGTTGGACCAGGGGGTCCAATTCTATGAGCCCCAAAAGAAGGTGCCCCTATCCTTCATTATTTCCTATGGAAGGAAGGAATTGAAAAGGTGTGCTGTCACTTTAAATGTGATGGCCAGAACTCCCTTTGGAATTCAATTCTGCTTGTCACAGCCTTGATCTTGGCTCCACCCCTAATGTCTCCTGGCTCCACCCCCAAAGTCTCCTGGCTCCACCCCCAAAGTCCCCAGATATTTCTTGAATTGGACTTGGCAACCCTACACACACACCAAAGAATTATGTCTTATGGTCAAACAATACACTGTTATTATATATTCTTTACTATATAAATACAGAAAAAATATACTTTTCTCGTTAATACACACTGGCCACACTCTCTTTTCCGTCAATCACAACAGCCATGTTCCCAGGATCCTATATAAACACTGTCTCTTTAAATATGTGTTGACATTGCTTCTCCAAGAAATAATAGTTTGTTTATGCTGAACAATGTCTGTGCTACTGCTGGCCAGTATTCTGAAATAAACCACGTAGAGCAGAAGAATCCACAGAACAATATAAACACCAAAGAGAATTCGTCCTTTCCAGAACTTCCCCGCGGTTTTGAAAGCCTTTGTCTGCTCAGTCTCTCATAAAATCACAATAATTTCTCTTGGAACCACAGAATAACACACTCTCACACAGATCAATGCATAGTCTTCAAAGTTTCTGCTGGATCTATCCCCAAAGTCTCCATGTATTTTCTACCACAGACCTGGCAACCCTAATTCAAGCGCTCCTTCACAAATCCAGTCAATTTCCTCCTTAATTTCTGTAGCTTTTGGGGAAGTGGAGTTAGAAAGTTTGAAATTCTTAAATTCACAGCAACCTAGGCTAGAATAAAAGATAAGAAAGGCTAAAGCATTTCAGGCCTCTGCTTTTCAAAAAGAGGCCGGGTTTATACCATTGTGAATATACTGGCAAAAAGTGGTTACAGAGATGTTTTTCTCTCTGCCACATTAAACTAGAGCCTAGGAATCAGACAATCAAATTAACTGTAGGCTCAAGAGAAACAAAGGAAGAATAATTTTTAAATAAAACAAATGGAAATGCTTTGGAAAAGATTTGGAAATGCTTTCAAACTTTAGTACTGGAGTTGAATTTATTCAGTGACCAATTTTGAATTTTTCATTCTGTTCCACTGGGCAGAAGCCAGGCTAAAGTTGAATAACTAATGGCGAGAATTCTCTGTGCAGCAGACTTCTGTACTGGATCCAGAATTTCTGAGCAGTTCATAATTCAGCTCCCATGTTAAACAAAGAGAGACAGCCACAATAATGAAAAGGTAACCCCTGTGGGACACAGGCATGCAACCAGCATGAGTGAGGCTACTTTGTATTACAGTCACTTTACAGTAAAGAAAAGCTGAATTCTTTGTTTTAAATATCTAGGTAAATATTGGTGCTTGAATGGGTTATGAATGCAAACTGGGCTGGATACTATCAAGCCTGTCTCTATCCTCAACTCCACGGAGATGGGGTAGAAAGCCTGACTGTGAGCCAATGGCAATAGTTATCCTCATCATGAAGAAGCCACTGTAAGAACAGGAGGGAATTAGCATGGCTTACCCCAAAAAATGACTTCTAAAGGATTAGTCTATCAGCCCTCAAATAGCAGTGCAGCCCTCTACATTACACGCTTCATAACAGCTTAAATTATTGTACTAGGATTCAGGAAGAAACTTAAAATCTTGTGCGGGGCAGCATCAGTAGTTTAACTCAGAAAGTCTCAGTCCAAGTGAAGAGATTTTTTTTTTAAAATTAATTTCTCTCAGAAAAAAATGTTTCTAATTTACTTTCTAACGTGAAAAAAAATACAAAACATAACATGTAGGTTCAGTTTGAGCACAAATGAAGCTGAAGCTGCCTTATACTGAATCAGATCATCTGTCTGTGTCAAGGTCCATCAAGGTCAGTATGGTCTACTCAGACAGGCAGGAGCTTTTCAGGATCCAGGCAGAGGTCTTTCACATTATCTACCACCTGGCCTTCTAGCTGAACATGTTGGGACCTTCTGTACAATAAAATAGAGGTTCTTCCACTGAGCCACAGTCCCTCCCCTACACATTTGCTTGTAAATGTGGTAACCATGTCTAAAAAGCCAGGGAGTGCCTGGAGTCACAGCTGCTACTGGTACTGTGGCTGCATTTCTGTCTTTATGGCTGAGGACAGATGGGCATTCTGGGGTGGATGGGAGGCATCCCCAATTGGGATGGCTCAAAAAGAGCCATCCTGGAGCCTCCAGACGGTCCCTAGCGGCATGGTCCCATCCTGTCTGTGAAGTGGCTGGGCGCCTCCATACGGGAAGACGCCCTAGAAGCCGGATTCCCCTTTTTTCCCCTTGCGGGGCAAGCGCTCGTGTGCACAAGTACACCAGTGTTCTGATTGGTTTCCTTAAGAAAAAACCCCGGAACAGCTTGGGGCAGCTTGGCAGCGCCAGACCTTCCCCGTCCAGATGGCGGGGAGCCAGCTCAAATATTTGCTACCACTTTGGAAGTGGTAGCTTTTTGAGCCGGTCAAAGGAGCCTGGAGGATGAGGTGAGGATGGGAGTAAGGCGGCCGGCAGATACTGCCATCTGCACAGATATTTTGGGTCGACTTTGGAGGCATTTCTGAATCAACCCAAAGTGCTTGTCTGCAAGCAGTCTTAGGGTGCTAGGTCCCATCTTCTACCCTGCAGGGAGATTTGGGGGGCATTCTGGGAGATGGAGAGGGTCATCCCCAACATAATGCTGCTGTCGTAAAATGTACATAATATTCAAAACTTAGAATTACATTTGCAGCTACAATAGTAAAAACTGTTAGTACTTTACATTGCAAATTAAATAGCCTTACAACTATCAGCTATATTCAAACAATAAAGCTCAAGTCTAAGCTCACTGAAATCAGTGTGTATAGACTGGGATGAACTCTTCATAGGACAACACTGTAACAGTGCAATCCTAAACAGAGTTACATCCTTTTAAGTCTACTGAAGTCATTGGGGTTAGAAGGGTATGACTCTCCTTAAGACTGGACGGTTAACTTCTAAAGTGTTTTCTTTCTCTCCTTTTTCAGCAAGCTTATGGAATCTAACTTTGGTTGTCAATCCCCAGTTGGAAGCAGGGGATTCCCTGGTTTGGAGGCCTCTCCCCACTTCAGGGTTATCAGAAAGTTGAGGAGGGGGGAGGAAAGTGTCTACTGGGCACACCATCATACCCTATGGAGTCCAGTTCCCATATGGTATAATGGAGAATTGATCTGGGACTCTGCGGGTCCCCCGTTTTTTGAGGTAGAAGCAGCAGATTTTCAGCATAGTATCTAGTGCTTCTTCTCAAAGTTTCCAAAAAACAGGACCAAGAGGTCCAATTCTATGAACCCCCAAAGCAGGTGCCCCTATCCTTCATTATTTCCAAATGGAGGGAAGGCATTAAAAAGGCATTTTAAATGTGATGGCCGGAACAACCTTTGGATTTCAATTGCGCTTGTCAGACCCTTGCTCCTGGCTCCACCCCCAAAGTTCCCAGATATTTCTTTAATTGGACTTGGCAACCCTTAATCTAGCTGGATGCAAAACAAACTGTGGTTTAACACCAAATAATTTTCAGTGTGGCCCAAAGACAATCCCAGTCCTGTTTGCAAGCAGTAGACTGTAGCAATTTAGCTAAATGCCACAGAAACTAAGAATGGGTCAAAGTGACCAATTTTAGTCAAAGACTATGTTTCCCCACCTAATTAGCTTGTAATAAAACAGCTTAGAGGCTTCACGGTTTGAAAGGGTTGGTTCTGGAAAATGACTTATGGCAACAGACAAAATTCTATTGGGTGGTGTCAGAAGAAAAGAAAAGATTGCATATCTATCCCGGCCTTCACTCAGAGGGTGCTATCACACTGGGAAATTGGCGCGATATTATCTTGGCTTCAAAAAATTCAGGAGGAAACTACTGGGAAGAACCAGGTGGCTTTTTAATCCGGAGAGAAGGTGTCTGGAGATGGGGTGAGAACAGGTGAGGCTCAGAGGGCAGATGTGCTTGTGTGATTGTGCACATTTAATCCGAAAGGAAAGCAGGACTAGGTCAGGCCAAAGCTCTTGTGTGAAAGCACCCAGTTTACAATCTCCTTTCCCTTCCTTTCCCTACAACAGACACATAGGTGGGCTCTTTTGAGAACTGCGCTCGAGAGAACAGCTCTTTCAAGCACTGTGACTGAACCAAGGTCACTCAGCAGGTACATGTGGAGGAATGGGGAATCAAACCCAGTTCTCCCAGATTTTGAGTCCATATAACCCTATCTTATTCTGTCTAGTATTCAGCCTGAAACACCAGAACAGTCTAATGCCCAAAGCGAAAACTTGAACATATGGCCCTCTCCATTTACTTCAGTGCCAGGAACAGCTCCATATGAGGTTGAATCTTGAGTCTTTAGATTGCTTTCATCTGTGCAACAAAGCTTACAAAGAACTGGATGGATGTGGGGAAGGGGTGAGGTATTGGACCTGCATCACACATGAAACACATAAAGCTACATTATACTGGACAATTAATCCATCAAAGTCAGTATTAGAGTTGCCAGGTCCCACCTTCTCCCCAGCAGGGGAGTTTGGTGGATATTCCGGGAGGAATAGGGACCATCTCCAACGTGATGACACCACACAGAGTGACATCATTGCACTGGGGATGCAGTGCTGCGTGCATGCCTCCCCTTCAAATGGTTGGGGGAAAGGAATAAATAAAATATTAATTATTAAAAGTCTGGAAACTGCTTTTTAAAGTAATATTTTTGTTTTTGACAACTGTGGATAAATGCCTTGCCTCCTGGAGAGGTAGCAAGCTGGCTTTAAAAGCTTCTGCCTCTGAACTCAGGAAGGTGGGGGGGGGGAATTTAGCCCCTGGCATTACAGCAGCATCTGGGTTACCTCTTAAGAGACACTAATGGAGCTACTTTAAGAGACAATGGGCACGCTTCTCCTCCAGGCTGGAAACAGAGTGGGGAGGGCATTGGGTTAGACCAGCCCCAGAGACTATCTCCAGAAATGAGCTGGAGATTTCCCAGAATACATGGGGGTTTCCCAGAATGCCTACCAGAAAGGAGGCTTCCTGGGGGCAACAGGAAAAGAAGCCAAAATCTGAGTGGGCTGGGTAACAAGTGGTGGAGAGTGATGTAAAATCAGTGGAGTCAGAGGATTAATAAAAGTGCTTGCTTTGAAGAACACAGGGCCACTTCTCTCTTGGAGCTAGACCTTGGAAGACAACAGACTACTACATTCCAGTCAGCAGCCATATTTGACCATGTGGCTAGGCCTGGCTGGATGCAGGAGCCAGAAGCAATAAGGTATCATTAGAACCCTTTTGTAGCTTACTAAGGTATGCCTGCTTTGCTTAAACATCTGGTAGGGCAAGTTTTTAAACCAGGGACAGAAGGATGCATTTCAAAACAACTTTTATTTGATCTTGTTGCTGATTGTGTGCTGCGTTAAGATTATGCTTGTAACCTTTCACTTTTTTAAAACAAACCTTTTACTATGTTGAAGGTTGGCAGTAAAGCTCTGTACCACATAGTTCCCCAACTGCCCTAGATCACGCTACTTTAATAGGAGAGTCCCGGGAAGGGGGAAGGTATGCAGTTAGCAAGGGTGCCAATCCTCCAGGGGTGTCCCAAAGAAGGAATTTGGTCTCTGTGATAACCAGATGCTGGGTTGGCAGAGGACCTCGAGGCCAGGCCTCAGAACTGGAAAGGGGGATTGGGAGTCCTGTTCCTCTCAGTCAGGAATCCTTAAATTGAGCAGGTGGTGGCAGCGCACCCTAGTGACAGGAGGAAGAATAGTTCCCTCCAGGAGTTGGCAACCCAAGATGGAGCTGATGGGACTGGGTCTGAAGGTCAAATCGGGCTGGTTCCATCATAACAACAAATGAGGTAAACAGCAGATTAAGAAGCAAAAATCATTTTAGAGAAGATTTTTTTAAACAATTGTGTTGGAAACTGCTTCAAAGCCAAAGTATACATGGTATTTGTTTGATGGAGTGACTATAGTGCCTTTACTCTCTCTAGAACTTCCAAAATCAATCACCAGAAATTCTATGAGGTGGGCGGGGCAGGATGACTGCACTTCCATTGATATTAGGGAGCATGGCCTAGCTGATGTCACTTTTAGTGACATATCAAGGTGGGCGTGGCAGGATGATGACCCAGTGATGTGTGGCCTAATATGCAAATGAACTCATGCTCGGCTTTTTCTACAAAAAAGCCTGACTACCGCTACCACTAGTACAGAGAAAGAAAGGACACCTTAACAAAATGGCATCGCTTTTGCATCACAGGTTTCGAAGTCAACCCAGTCTGCTGTATATCTTTCCCATTCTTTAAGTTAAGTTAGTTTTGTTAACTGTTAAATCTGCAGAATTTTTTGCGTCAATTCTTGAATTAATGGGGCTGTATCTTACTTCCAGTGTCTTGCAAACCCTGTTCTAGCTGTTATGATGAGATGTACACACAATAGAGCACAAGACTGCACTCTAATAACAGTGGCCTATCTCACAGGGTTGTTGTATAAAGATGACTCAGAAGTAACTTGGGGGTACTTAGGTGATGATGGCAGCATTTTCCCTAAGATTATTGTTTATTTTGCACAATGTCTGCACAGTTCAAAAGCAGATCCTCCTCTACAAAGGCAGCCCCATTTCTGAAATCCCCTAGAAGCCCAGACTCTGAACCTGCTTATGTTTGGAAACTGAATCTGGGGCAGTGTACATCATCTTCTGATTACTTTAGTCTATCCTGCATTAGAAATAGTGGGCAAGCCAGACCCCACTTCTGAGTTAACAATGTATGCTATGTATCCATCACATTATGTTACTACATGTGTTTGCTACAGGCCAAAATGGCATTTTGTTATAAGGAAACATGCTGCTATGATACTAAAAATGGTGGAATCCAAATATGTGTTAAAGAATACAGTGAATAAATTAAAACAGAGGAAATGGGCAAGCAAAAATACTTTTAAAAGATCATGCCCTTTTAAATTATATTTTGTTCACAATCTAAAGTTACAGTCCTGTTCCCAGTTCTGCAGAGTTCCCAGTTCTAATACCTGAATGTACTCACTTATTTGCACATAAACTTAGACAGGCACTGGATTAAGCAAAGTTGCATGCACTGCAAAAATATTAAGCAGATGCATAATACAGATGGGCTTTCAGAAGCTATTTAGCAAGCTAGATATGCACAGCTTATTCTGCAACCAAGAAAAATTCAGTAACATCGTGTAACGTGTTTTTTAGAAGGGTGTTTTTGAGGATCAGGTTATATACATCTGATTTTGAAGCTTGATTTAAGAGCCTTTTAGGACCATTTATTTCTGTTTCAACTTCTTGTGGCCCTGCTTTTCATCACCAATCACAGTACTTTACAATGCTATGCTTCCTAATAAACAGCACTCAAAAATAAGAAAGTCACATTATTTTGTGATTTTATTCTTACAAATTCATTTGTAAGGATGTCATTTACGTAGCAAATGTCATTTACGTAGAAAGAAATGGCAATAACATGAGTTATTCGTCTGCAAAATCTTGATAAATATTCAGTCTGCAGCCAAATATCTTTCCCTACCTATGATTTGTTATAAGAAACTATTGTTTACCGTTTTCTCCCCTTAATAATCAAGGTATGAAAAATCCCACCAGATTCATTTCTGTGCATGAGGCTACTATTGAAAGCCCATGAAACAGTACCAGTGTGGTATAACGCTACAGCATTATAGTGCAGTTTGGAAAACACAGGTTGAAATCCACTCCTTGCCATGATGCTCTCTGAGTGCATATCCCCCTTCTCTTATATGCTGATGATGCGGTGCTGATTTCTAGGAGCAAATGGTCTTAAATGAGCTATGAAAATCTTAGCTCAATACTGCCATTCCAATTATATTAAAATCAATTACCAGAAGTCGAAAGTTTTAGTCTTTGCTAACAAACCCAGAACATATCATTGGCGAATCAACTCAGTAGATATTCAACAAGTTCGCTGTTTCAAATATTTGGGAGTAGTTTTTTAATCTTCCAGCTCCAAAAAGGTACATGTGGATCATGTCATAATGAATGTGACTAGAAGTGCGAGGGCAATGGAGAAATTTTTCTGGAACTCGGGAACGGAATGTAGCTGCGGCAGTTAAGACCGTTAAGGCCAAATCTCTTGCCCAACTACTATATGGAACCCCTTTGAGCATATCCCCACAAAAAACACACTGGCAAGTATTAGAAAGAGTCCAATTTAAGTTTCTAAGGTATGTGCTTCAAGCCCCACCTGGTGCTTCAAACGCTTTCATATGAGTGGAAACTGGCATGGTCACCTTACAGGCTCGTTTATGGATTGCTGTCTTTCTATATTGGTACAAATGACTAACCCTACTGGGCTAATGAAAGACTCCTTGACACCTTACTGGGTTAGAGAAACTGAGCTTAAATTAGCTTATTATGGGCTCTCTAAATAGTTTATGATGCAATTGGAAGGTAGTGCAGTTAAACCATTCCTTAAACAAAGGATTCTAGATATCAAAAGACAACACGATTTGTCCCAGATTAAATGTTATCCTTCAGGCACAGGTAACCTGAATCAAATAGTTCTGATGCCATACTTGCAGAATTTAGATAAACCTGATTATAGAAGAGCCTTCACACTCATGAGAGTGAATATGCTCCCTTCAGCAGCCACAGAAGGTAAATACAAAAGGCGCCCCTATGAGGAAAGGTTATGTATCTGTGGAGATGGGAGGATAGAGACCAGAGAGCACATTCTCTTTGAATGTAAACTTTATCAGAACATTCGCTCAACTTATATTGCTCCTATTTGTGACCAATTCCCAGGGAGAGATTTTAGCTCTTATTTAGATAACGTTTTAGCCGATAGGAACCAGGAAATTACTATGTAGGCTGCAATGCTTGCTGTACAAGCCATTAAACTCCGTAAACAACTAATGGATAAAAACATTTAAAAGACTATGAAATATTTTAATTTATGTTTAATAACTAGAAATGTTTTATAACTAGAAATGGAAACTGAAATTTTTATGTATAATATTTTGTACTGTGCCCAAATTCAATTATATACCTTGGGCTTTTTAAAAAATGCCACGTTACCTATTTTCTTTCTTTTTGGATGGGTCTCTGACTGTATTAAACTAAACTTGACTTGAGTGGATGTTTGGACAATCATTCATTCTTGGCATAACTTACCTCATAGTGTTGAAAGAACCAAAAGATAAAACATGAAATAGAGATGATAGCAACACAGGCAGAAAAAGGGGTAATGTTTTCACAGACCTACACCCTGATCCCATAAATGTATTTATTCAGAAATGGTATGAAGCACTTTGAAACTTATTCCCAAATCAGCATGTCCTATATAACCATTCTAAGCATCACTACACTCTTCTAAGTCCACTGATGTTAGATTAGAAGGGTGTAACTTTGCTCAGGACTTCACTGTGAAGTCTTACAAATGACCACTGTTGATATTGCTACCCATACCCTTCCTCTCTTCTCGTCCATTTAGTCTCTTAGTGCTTCTGAGAATTGGAATTATCATAACTTTCCATAATAACTCAGCAGCTGAACCAATGACTAGTAGTAACATTTCAATAAACTGAAGCCAGAACACTTACAGCCAAGATAGAGTTCTCATGAAAGCTGAATCCTTATTTATCTAGCTTATTTAAATAGCTCCTTATAACTATGCGTGGGTTGGTTCACACAACCATTTTGAAACTGGAAAGGCCCCTATGCCAAATATTTTACAATCACAAATTGCCCTATCCAGAAATATCATTGTTTAAGTTGTGGTAGTGCTCATTGAGCATGCAACAATGCTTGTATAAAACTACTTTATTTAAAATTATTTTTAAAAAGTAGCTTCATGCTCTTCAGGTAATAATCATGTAAAGTAATAATTTCCTTGAAATCTAATTACCAAGCCACTCCCCTTTAATGCACAATGTCTGTGAAGAGAGTGATGGAAGAGGAACAGAGTCATTCGACTTTCAGCCATTTAATCCAATGGAATATGATATTCTGGGATCATTAAGATAATTACTATGACTGAATTCCATTTTGTACTTTTTATTCCCCAGCCAAGTATGCCTGGCATACATATGCTATTCAAATCAATTTCTGATTTTAACTGTTCCTCTACCCTTTCAAATATTACTGAATATCAGGGCTTTTTTTTTTTAAGCAGGAACACACAGGAACACAGTTCTGGCTGGCTAGGCATCAGGGGGCATGGCCTAATATGCAAATGAATTCCTGCTGGGCTTTTTCTACAAAAAAGTCCTGCTGGATATACTGGATATACAACTGTGTTTTAAAATAATATATTTTTGGATACTCTCAAAATTAATTTTAAACAAGTAATTTATATTATTGTCCCCAACTGAAGTTGCTTTGTATATTTTGGAGCAAAGACAGCTCCTCTAAAATCTTATTATACAAAAATATAAGGGTTCAGGTCAGTGAGAGGGATTTAGTTGGACGGCAATTACTCCTTTAAGGGGTGAGTTTTGGTTGCAAAGGCTGTACAATTAAAGCGGAGACTTCTATGTTCTTTTGTACTCAAGGTGAAATCAATAAGAAATAAAACTCCTTGTTATTTAGTGACCTTTAATTGTCCTGAAAGTATCCACCACCAGCAGTTTATATTTCACAGCATTTTTATGAAGTTTATTAAGGTGTTCTAAAGGAAAGCATCTTGAAATGAGGATATTAAATAGAGAAAGGTAGGAAACAGAAGAGAGGAAAGACCAGAATATACGAGAACTAGACAACTGTGCCTTTGTTTAGAAGTTTACAGACTTTGTTAGCTATGTTCACATTTTCAAAAGATGTATATGCAATTCAAGGGGAAAGTACAGTGTCCAATAAACACTCAATGAAGACTGCAGAAACCTTGAACGGTCAGGGGCCAGCATCCCGTTAGGATCACTTCTCCTGATATACCACCCTGCTGAAGAACATTATGCTCTAGGGAGCAAAATCTTCTGGTGATCCCAGGCCTGAAAGATACCCAGCTGTCTTTGACTACTGCCAGGGCCTTTTTGGCCCCAATCAGGCCCGGCATGTGGGAGTAGGCCATGTAGGTGGCTGCCTAGGGTGCCATATGGCCTCCAGGGCGCCACAAGGCCATCTCTTTCCCCCACATGAGACTTGGGCAGAGGAAAGAGGTGGTTTGGCCTCACTCCCAGGCAGAGGAAAGAGGCGGTTCAGCCTCACTTCCAGGCTGCCTCCCCTGCAGGAAAGGCAGCCCGAGAGTGAGGAGGAGGCCCCGCACTGGCTCTTTCCCCTGCCTGAGACTCGGGTGGAGGAAAGAGGTAGCTCAGCAATTTGCATGCAAACAGGTGATGTGGCCCAGCTCAGCCTTCCTGTGATGCAGGACAGTTGAGTGCAGGGGGGGGGCATTTGCATGGAGGGCTCCTCGAGAAGAGTCTTCCTTGCTAACAGGGTCTGATTTGGTCCACTGGAGGGCGGGGGGGGGGCAGAGCCTTCCTGGGGTGGCAAAAACCCCATCGCTGATGGAACTCTCTGCCAAGTGACACCTGGTATAGTTCCACAGGGCCTGTAAGGCAGGCATGTTTTACCAGGCCTATGAGGACAGCAATGGTTTACCAGGAAGCCTGGCCTCCATCTCTTGCTCATTCTCTCTCCCAATGGAGAGGGAATAAACTGAGATCAGATACCTCTAGATGAGCTTACTGTGGCACTGTATTGTTTTAATTGATTTTATTGTAATTGTTTAAATTGTACTATCTCTTGATATGTTGGTACTTGTTGTACATCACCCTGAGCCCTTCAGGGGAGGGTGGTTGATAAATTGAACCAATTAATTAATCAAGCAGAATGTAAAGCTGTACACCTGGAATATAGTTTTATATCTTCATGACACAGGCCCAAAGAAAGGGTGGCCTTAACTAATTCTTGGTTGAAGTTATGTTACTTACAAAATGGAGATCAGTAATGTATGTCAAAGGAGCCCATGGTGCAAAAGTGGTAAGTTGCACTACTGCAGTCCAATCTCTGCTCACGATATGAGTTCTATCCCAGCAGAAGCTGGGTTCAGGTAGCCAGCTCAAGGTTGACTCAGCCTTCTATCCTTCTGAAGTCAGTAAAATGGGTACCCAGCTTCCTGGGGGTAAAGTGTAGATGACTGGGAAAGGCAATGGGAAACCAACCTGTAAAAAGTGTGCCGTAAAAACATGATGTGATGCCACCCCAGAGTCGGATACTACTGGTGCTTGCACAGGGCACTTTTACCTTTTTAAATGTATGTCAGGAATTTCCTTCAGAAGGCAATGTTAGCATATAGAAAGGTGGGCAATTTTATTGCCTTTGGTAAATTGACAAAGGGGGATTCTACATTCATGTTTCAGTCAGATTTTCTGTGAACTGAAGCTGCCTTATAGAAATCCGGATTATTTCGTACCATTTACACTACTGGTCGTGATCGCAATGCAATGGTTGTATTGACGTGCTTCATCCACAAGGTATCGCCATTGCTCTCATTTTTACATCTGTGGTGCCCTGATGGTGTGAATTTCAATATCAACAAAGCTTTACTTGTAATACAGCAGATCCAAACAGGCTGGTCTTAAGTAGTAGAACAAAATTAGTTGGTCTTAAAGGTGCAGTTGACTCCTATTTTGTCATAATAGAGCATTCTCTTTTAACATATGCATTTCAAAATATGCATCGTAATGCCTTAGAATATAACTAAATCCATGGTGGAGTATGCTATTGCTGATTTGAAATTACCAATTACATTTCATTACGCTAACAATATTCAGTCTCACATATCCTGTCACGGTTCAAGAATTGGAGATTGTTGTTGGAAGTGTTTGTTGTCTGAGAGCAGAGCAATAGCCTTGGTAGTTCTTATTTTAATGTGTGAAGCCCTGCAATTATGGGGGTTGCATGTTCAAGCCCCACTGACCTTTTCTTTTTTTTGAGATAAATGTTATGATTTCTCTACATTGATACCTTTTGTTATTTATTTAAAATGAGTACACTCAGTGACAACTCCTCTCCACTTATGTTATCTATTTCAAAGAATGTAAGTCTTGTTTTTCGGGGTTTTTTTGTATGAACCTTATTCCGTCCTTGACCATATAAGGGTCGGTGTTAGATGAGAGCCTGTTCTGACCCTCGGAGCCATCTGGAGATGCAGCCCTTGATTGCATTGCTGCAAAAGGGAAACGGACTGGCTGCCGAGCCAAACCCGAGAGCTGAGGTCGGCAACATTTACAGGGCAGCTTTTAACACCAGCTGGCCTTCTGGTCATAGTCAGGAGTACACCAACACGACCGTGCTTCCTTAAACCCATTGGTTGAGTGTCTAAGTTTTTCTTTGGATTTCTAACCAGTAAATATGCCTGTCGGACTAACTTGTTACCCCTCCATTGCACCCAGTCAGCATTGGTCTTGGTCATACTCTGCACATGCTCCAACCCTAAGCCAAGGTACAAGGAAGGATGGGAAATGGAGTTCTTCCCCCTTCATATAATGGATTGTTCTACTTGTCACTGCATAAAGGGGGAGTCCCCCCCTCCCAGCCAGGGAGGGACTCCAGGTAGGCCCTAAAAAGGGGCCAGGCGGATACTGGGCTCCTCAGAGCCCCAAAGGCTCTAGATTAAAAAGGAGAGAAGGCAAACGAGGTTGGCTTCTCCGAACCCAGTGCAAGGGGAGGGGCATCATACAGGTGCATACTCCCTGGTTCGGAGTGCCAGCCCAGTAGCCATTTTCTCCCAGGAAACATGACAATCTGTGGCAACTAGAGCTTGGGGCATGCCAACTGATGAGAATATAGTGCGCACAGCCTACTAAATGCAGAGATGGAATCTAAGGGTCTGGATAAGGTGGAACCTATTTTACTGGATGTTATGTATTGCATACTGTCATATCACATGTAACCAGAGTAGAAACATCTCCCCCAGAAGTCTCTGCAAGTGCCTATTAGCATATGCAAACATTAACTTCCCCATATTAGGATCCCACTATGGCATGTGATCCCAGGGCTAAGGAAAGCGGAAATACCCGATCTGACTCTGGAAACATCGGGAAACCCTGCACTGAGCATGCTCTATGGAAAATTGGCCTCAGCCCGGGCATTCCTTATACCAGGGGGGGGTTGGGGTTATTACTGACTGCCGCCAGGCATTCCCTATCTCTCTCCCTCCTCCAGGAAGTGTACTTATTTAAGCAAGGCAGGAGAAAGGTCCTCTTCCTTCCCCCAGCGCAAGAAGATTATTGAGTGGGGGAGGAGAAGAAACAGAAGACTATGTGGTGACTAGGAAACCTATGTATTAGGAAACGTATAGAAAAATGATGTATGAATCAAACTTGTAACCATGAAATCTGATGTGATTATGTATCATTGCATTTAGGCATCGATTTAAAGGTTTACTTAGCCAATCAGTAGTTGTTATCTTGCTCAAGCCTGTCTCATTAAAATTGCAACCTTGTGTTCAGGGACACTGCATGATGAACATAGTTTTCTATGTCAGTCAACGTCACATCATTGTGCTTAAGGAAGTAGCCTTTGGCCCATTGGGAACTGTGTTTGTACATATACTTTTTCAGTACTATTAGCTTAGCCGTTCCAACCTTTAGTTAGGAGGTGCACCCAGGTTAACACTTGGCCCTTAAAGAAAACATAGCCTACCGAGATCGACTGTGGACTTTTGTGAGCAAGAGGGGGGATAATTAGCATTTCTTCCTGATGGAGGAGGAACACAAGTGCTGAGCATTTGCAATACTTTAGCCAGCTCTATTTGGGCTAGTCTTCAGGCACTCTGTACAAGCTCAGAGGCTACACCACTTAAAATTCATAGAACTGAGGCAATAAATATTTTCTGACTTCATAAGTGGGAGAGAAAGATGGACTTGAGAGTTTCACAGATTTTCATTCAGCCAATTTGAAAGTTAAAATGGTCAGTTCCTTACATTTTGCTCTAAATGCTTTGAATTAACAAAAACTTGTTCAACCTCTCTTTCTCAGGTACTTGATTCTGGCATTTTTAAAGGGTTAAACTAAAGATATCACATCAAACTCCCATTACCCTGCAGAGAAAACTAACTGCAGGCTGGAACCCTTGCTGGGATTCCAGGGGATCTCCAGCTCTCAGCTGGAGAACTGGCCTTGTCTAATGTTACTCCTCTTTTTCTTTATCTACTTAAGGGAAAAGATGTCTTTGTTACCTTTAAACCTTACAAAGCCAGGTTTCTCTATTCTAAGAGACATTCAAGTTTAAAAGTTAGAGTTTCCTTGGGGGAAGGGGAGGTTCAGAGACAAAGGAACCTTGCCTGCCCATGTGGGAATGCCATTCTCTGAAGTTCCACAGAATTCTGGCTTTCAAGTTCCCCAAATGGGATGAGCTAAGGACAGAACATTTCTGCCCAAAAGGACTGAGGCTTGCTCATGTAGGAGTGCCTGAGCAAGTCCTTGCTAAAAGGAATACCTTGTGCCATGAGTGTGGAACTCTGTATAGGCTCAGAGACCACTTTTCCTTCATGATTCTGGGGTAAGAGAACCAAAACAGGGACTGTTTTCTCATTTTCATTGGGAAAAGAAGTCTGGGGCTACACAGCTGGGTTTGCCCTTTCTTTAATACTAGCTTCTAACTTTCCCTGGAGTTCTTGATTTTTCTTAGCAAGCTGTTTGATTTCTAAATCTTTTTCATGGGTAGGATTTGTAAGCTCCCCTATTTTTCCTTTAGGGGGAATATTTTCTCATTTCTCATGTTCCCTTTGCTCTCGCCGAAACCCAAAACAAAGGATGGTGCCAGCAGAAAAACAGCATCTTCACCTGAAAGCCAAGTATCTTTGTGTAGACCTGGTGTCGCCTAGGTATCAATTTGGCTATCCATTGACATGTTTAACAGCTTTCGATCACCCTCACACCAGGAGTTTTCCTCCCCATACTTTCTATTAATGGTCATCCTGGAGCCTCCCCATTGGCCCATTGTTACCTGGTAGTCAGATCAGATAACATAGGACGTCACATAGGACCGACCAATGAGGATTGCTGTGGAAAACGCCACCTGCTGGTGGTAATGAAGAAAAGCAACAAAAAGAAGCAAGGATGCCGTAGATGGGGAAAACTCCGCTTAAAAAGTGGTCTGGGAAAATAAGGCGCAAGACCGAGCCGGAGATGGCGTCCCTGCTGTTCCAGGATTTCAAGTGTAAATGACAGCCAAAACGCCGGAGCAAGACAGTAGTGAGGCCAGTTTGCAATGTAGATGGTCACATCTGAGAGGGTAGCATTACTGGGTCTTTTGCCCAGTGTAGAATCGGCCAAAGACTTAACATGCTTAAGTACCACACAAAAATGAGATTTAGTTCACTCAAAAGGATGATTCCTTTTAAGAGTTTCTAGGATTTAATGCAGAAATTCCAAAAGATGCTGGATTAGGCTTTCAGGAGGAGGAAGATAAGTAATTTCTTAAGAGTACTTCATAAAAACCTCTTTCTGAAAGTGAAAGAAACATTTTGCTTTGCATATTCATTATCACAAGAAATACTGAGAAGCTCAACTCAGGAAAAAAAAGCATACTTACAAACTGTTGTCCCAAGTTTTAATTAATTGGTCCAACTTACAAAACTTGCATGCTATCCAGTTGCCTTGAATAAACTGGGAATGGCATATCCCAATCCAGACTTTCAGATACTTTATCTGTCACTAACTTTAGCCCTAGGGATGCCTTTGAACTGAAGATAAAGCCAAACCATGCTGAGAAAGCAAAGTAAATTATGGAAACTCCTTAAAGCTAGTGCTTGATCAAGCCAGAAGTAATTCCCCAAATATTAAAAAAAATTAAAACTGTTTTATATGCCCAGAGGGGAGCTGCAGACTATTAAGATGAAACATGAAGGAACAGAAACCATCACAATTTGACTATCAGTTAAACACATTCTCAATCAACTCCAGCAATGGTGATTAATGTGCAGATAACCTTGCAGACTCGAAATATAGATATTATAAATGGATCTCCGGATCAGAGATTAAGATGGCTGAATAAGGCTGTGCATGCACCATCTAATGTAGGGGTTAATGAAGAGGTGAACATCTCTGGAGGAGGACTGGATCTCCACCCCCCAAATAAACATTACCATTAGTGTCAACACTGACAATGCTGGTCACTGATGATGTACAACAGTGCTATGCATGAAAATTGTTGGATGAGTCTTAATTTATAAATGAGCAACATGTAGTATATTAGGTGAAAAAAATGTAACAAAATTAATTTATGATTTCCCTGGAAATGTTCCCTCTTCTTACTTTCGCTCTCATTTATTTGTTTAAAACATTTCTATGCCTCTTTTCCATCCAAATAGTAAACAGCAAAACATTAAAATATTTGAAATGTTAAAACAGTATTTAAAACAAAGTATATATAAGAATGTTTAAACAATTCAATAAAATATGTAAACACACAAGCAGAAGTGCAGCACAACCAGGGAAGAGGGCCAATAATTGGGGAACGCAGAACAAAACAAAAAGGGCTTCACCCCCTGGCAAAAAGCAACAATAGAAGGAAACATGAGTTTCCTTGGGAAAAAGCATTCCAGAGTTCCAGTGCCATGATCAAGAAGGCTTTTTCTCAGGTTCCCACCTTACTGGCCTTGAATGGTGAAAGCATCCAAAGCAGGCACTCCAAAGATGATTAGAGTGAATGTTCATATGAGAGCAGGCAGTCCTTCAGGTATCAGCCCCAACTTTGAAAGTCAGCACCAGCATCTTGAATTAGGCCTGGAAGCAAATTGGGAGCCATTGGAGAAAGGTTGCCAGCCTCCAGATGGGGCTCGGAGATCTTCCACTTTTACTACTGATCTCCAGCTGGCAGAGATCAGCCTCCTTGGAGAAAATGGCTGCTTTGAAGGGTGGACTCTATGGCACTGCACCATGCTGAGGCCCCTTGTCTCCACAAACTCCGCCCACTCCTGGATCCATCCCCAAAGTTTCTCCTTCAGCCTAACCTTCCCCATGGGGTGATTGTTAGGATACAGTTGTGGGAGGGGATGCTATTGTAAGCTGCTTTGGATACCATTATCAAGGGCAGAATGAGTAGGCACATTGATGAACATGAGTTATTGAGGAAGTCTCAGCATGGGTTCTGTAAGGGAAGATCTTGCCTCACTAACCTGTTACATTCTTTGAGGGGGTGAACAAACATGTGGACAAAGGAGACCCGATAGATGTTGTTTACCTTGACTTCCAGAAACTCCTCCCCCCGCCCGCTAGTCTGTGACTGGTGAAAGACCGAAAATCCTGGGGGGCCATCTGGGAGAGGGCTACAGTCTCCCTATCGCGCACCCAGGTCTCGGTCACGCATGCCAGGTCCATATCCTGCTCGAGCAGGAATTCCCGAAGGGTAGAGATCTTGCTATTAATGGACCTGGCATTACATAACACCAGTGACGGAGGCGAGTAATTTCGCCTGGCCCCACTACCGGTCACCGTTGGGATGGGATGCAGGCTGGAAGCACTGTCATGTCTCAGCCTCCTTCCCTTATAGTTCTGCCTGTTCCCACCGTCATACCTTCCCCTCCCCAGGAGTACTGGAATCCTCAGGCCAGTCATTCCTGCTGGTGCCCACCAGCCTTCAGACTGGCAGAATAGTTGTACCTATTCCCTCCTCAACCCTCCCGTCTCCAACGGATTTATCAATAAACTATCTGCCAATGACTAATAGTTATTTAATTTAAATCCCTCGCCAGTCAACCCCTACTTCATTAGCTAACAATGGTTAAATTTATTACCTCAATTGGCTCCTTAATTTAAAAAAAAAACCCAACCAATATCTCATCTCTAATTAATTTGCCATAAATAATATCCTCCAATTAGCTAATCAATAAACAGTTCATTTAAATAACCAATAAATAAGTAATTATCCAATTCTAAAAATATTGGCAGTTAAAATCTGTTAGAGTTAAAAGGTTAAAGGAGCTTAAAGCTCAGTAAAACTAAATAAAAGTGCTGTTATTTTTTTTTAAAGTGACGATAGCCTTAAAGTGCAATGTTCTTGTTAAAGTGCGTCAGTGGCCATAAAGTGTGATGATCTTATTCTTAGGTGTTGACCATGCAGTGTGTGTGTTCTTATTCCAGGGCGTGGTCTTAGTCAGAGGTACGTTATGCCATCGTGCTGTCTGGTAACCTGAGGCAACCCACCACACAACACAGGGGGCCCAGGGAGGTACTAACCCTCCTGTGTTCCTCCAGCTGTGCGGCTGATGCCCCCAGGGTCCCAGAATCGCACAGTAGCCTGCTGATGTCACAGCCCCCACCAAGTATCCTCCAGTCACACCTCACCGCCGTTGGTTTCCCCGACTATAATGGTCTGTAATGATATAGTTCCTGTTAACATGTTCCTGGCTTCAACATTCAGTACCAATTCTAGCTTCCAGGCAGTCTTCAAGGATAGCCTCACATACAACATATTGTAGCAGTCTACTCTACATGTTACTGGGGCATACACCACAGTGGCAAGCTCTTTTTATGCCCAGGAAGGCCCGCAGCTAGCTTATCAGCTGAAGCTGGTGAAAGGCTCAAGGAGGCCCAGTTCAAGTAGCACCCCCAAGCTTAAAACACACACAAAAAAACCCTATAAAAACTCTAACAAGAGCCTTATATGACCCACGTTACAAAATCTGTAGTACCTTCCTACCAGCTTCTGAACAATACTGTGACATAGCTAACTTTATCTCTAAATTAGATTAAGGTGGGAAAAGAACACTGAAATTTCTCCCTCTTTAATGTGACGGTATTTGAAGAGGAATGTTTTAAAGGCATACAGAATCCAGACTGGATTTAACTCAGCTTCATGTGTTTTTCAACTTTACATCTTTAGGTTGAGTACAACCTCATCCAGAACAGAAGATATCCAAATTCCCGTGTCAAACCTTCCTTCCACCAGTAGCAACTCCATTTTGTTGGGATTAAAGTCTATCTTGTTTTCCCTCCTTCATCCCAAAACTGCCTCAACTATGGCTATCCAAATCCCTGTGTCTTTCACAACTTGTGATTTTTAGATGGACACTACACCTATTTATTCTGATTAATCAACTGCATATAATTACACAATCCATGTCATTTAGATTGTAATACTGTCAGCTGGAAAAGACCAATTCTATTGCTTTTAAGGAAATGTCTTTAGCCATGTACATTTATTTAGGTCTTGTAAATATAGAGAAACTTGGTATATGTTGTCACTCCTCAACAGAGATCCTGAGAAATGTAGTTTAAAATAAGGTACTTGGAAGCTTCTGCTGTGACCAAAATGTCCACAGAAAGTCATTCTCTTTTTTGTTGTTCAGAAAAAGCTGCTGTAAAAACTCTAACAAGAGACTTAAACTGACCCACGTTACAAAATCTGCAGTACCTTTCTACCAGCTTCTGAACAATACTGTGACATAGCTAACCCTATCCCTAAATTAGATGAAGGTAGGAAAAGAGCACTGAAATTTCTCCCTCTTTTATGTGAATGTGTTTGAAAGCTGAATATTTTAAAAGGCATAAAGAATCCAGACTGGATTTGACTCAGCTTCATGTATTTTTCAACTTTACATCTTATCAATCAATAATACCCCAAAATCTACTTTTGGAAAGCAATGCACTTTAATATATGCTGGCAAACAAATAATAAACCAACCAACTAGATTAACTTCAGAGTTTCTTTTAAAACCAATCTGAAAATTCATCTAGAGATCCTAGCACCCAAGGTAAAATGAGACTGAATATAATTAATGTATTTGATAGTGCATTTTAACCAAATATCTGTGTCTAAAACAGGGGTGTCAAACTCATTTGTTATGAGGGCCAGATCTGACATAAATGAGACCTGTGCTGTTAGTTAGTCTTTCCTTACCATCTTATAATTGATAAAATAGGATTGATTTCTGTTTCCTACTAAATGACAACATGACTGATATCACAAGAGATGTTGCCATATTCTTGGCTGAAATTGTCAAAAATTATTTTAAGGAGGTTTTATTGTGATTCTTAATCTTATTTTAGCACGTTATGCTTTGAACAGATATATTGGACTGCTTATTGTCTGGCTGACAAGTTTCTGTATATTTCTTTTGGTTATTCCAATAAAGGTGTGATATTGAAATTGAAATAATGAGACTCTGTTGGGCTGGACCATGTGTGTCATAAAATGTAATACTAGGTAGTGGATATGTAAACTTTAAAAAGGGGACAGACACAATTAAATATTTTTTTAAAAAAAAAAACAACTTAAAACAGGCTTAAAAACACGCCTAAAAGTTTAGCACTCTTGCAATATTTTAGTTAACAGTTTCTGATAACTGATACCTCTTACTCCGAAATATTGTGTCAAAATCTGGAGACAATGTCTGTGCTGTAGCAATCCTGAGTATGCTGTTGAGGTGTTGTTCAGATGTGTATCTGTGAGTTGCAAATCTATTTTGATTTACTGACATTCATAACAGAAATCTCATGGTCAATGCTTTCAGCCTAAGATCTAAAGGCAAATATGAAATGGCTGGGCATTGTGAATTTTTGTACATAACTTGCTTCAGGTTCTGGTCAGTCAATGGAGAAAATAGAGGCTTTCCTCTGTAGCTTGATTGAGCAAGCCTGGCAAAAGTTGTGATGCAGAAGGAAGCAAGATGGTCTATTGCAGGTTCATCTATATGAAAGTTTATGATGTACCAAACAAGAAAGGAAATATAAAAATCTATTATAGCCTTTTCTTAAAACACACCTTAAATCTTTGGGATAAATTTAGGAAATTTTTAACTCCATCTTCTACTCCAGTAAAAAAGGAAGAAGAAAGCAAGAGAGGGAGAAGGAAGCACGAGCTGCATGTTTGACACCTCTGGTCTAAAGGAACTGATTTAATATGCTGGTACTTTCCCAGTTTTTGAACCAAGCTAAGTACTGCAGCTTTTACCATCCTGGGGTCTCACATCCTCTCCCCTTCCTATCACTTCTCTGAGCCAGCAAGTAGCCACCAGAGAGCTCAAATTCCTGGGAATCAATGTTTTGCCAGGAATTCCAACCCCTTGAGAGGCTCTCCTTGATCTCCAAAACTCTTCTTTGCGGTTCGATTGCATGCACCATTCAAGGATTTTGCACCCCCCAACCACCTGGAAGGATGTGTAAGTAGCCCATCTGAGCAGCCCAGACAGTTGAATAAGACTTAGAGTTGCCAGTCCACTACCGCTTCTTTCTGCCATTGCTCCAAACAGCTAAAAATTTTAAAATGGTTTTGCTGCTGGTTGCTGGCAATAGCATGTTGTTTAACATAGAGTTTCTGGTGATTTCTTCTGTCTTCATGTCTAAGTTTTCCTCAGAAGTAACATCATGCCATCAGCAACAGCTGCTCCTCATGTCTCAACCAGTCTCCCACTGGTTGTCAGGCTAGTCTTGGCAACCCTAGTAAGAACTGAGTGCAATCTCAAAAAAGAAAACAACTGGTCTCTAGTTCCTTGGCTCATCCTTCTTCCCCATCTAAAAAAAAAAAAAAAATCAGAGCAACATTTACCCTTCAGAGCCATCTGGCACATTACTTGTCAGAGGACAAGATAATGGGTAATGACTTTACGGACTCCAAAGCTAATTCTTTAAGCACTCTCAGGCGGACACCATTCAGCCCAGGGGACTTTTCAAAACCATCCAGATACTTCTGAACAATCTCTGCATTTACAGTATGTCACAGAAGTGAGTACACCCCCTCACATTTTGTAAATATTTAAGTATATATTTTCATGTGACAACACTGAAGAAATGACACCTGGCTACAATGTAAAGTAGTGAGTCTACACCTTGTATAACAGTGTAAATGTGCTGTCCCCTCAAAATTATGCAACACACAGCCATTAATGTCTAATCTGCTGGCAACAAAAGTGAGTTCACCCCTAAGTGATAATGTCCAAATGGGGCCGAAAGTGTCAATTTTTGTGTGACCACTATTATTTTCCAGCACTGCCTTAACCCTCTTGGGCATAAAGTTCACCAGAGCTTCACAGATTGCCACTGGAGTCCTCTTCCACTCCTCCATGATGATGTCACATAGCTGGTGGATGTTAGAGACCTTGCACATCTCCATCTTCTGTTTCAGGATGCCCCACAAATGCTCAATAGGGTTTAGGTCTGGAGACATGCTTGGCCAGTCCATCACCTTTACCCTCAGCTTCTTTAGCAAGGCAGTGGTCATTTTGGAGGTGTGTTTGGGGTCGTTATCATGTTGGAATACTGCTCTGTGGCCCAGTCTCCGAAGGGAGGGGATCATGCTCTGTGTCAGTATGTCACAGTACATGTTGGCATTCATGGTTCCGTCAATGAACTGTAGCTCCCCAGTGCCGGCAGCACGCATGCAGCCCCAGACCATGACATTCCCACCACCATGCTTGACTGTGGGCAAGACACACTTGTCTTTGTACTCCTCACCCTCCCTTCGGAGGCTGGGCCACAGGGCAGTATTCCAACATGATGACCCCAAACACACCTCCAAAATGACCACTGCCTTGCTAAAGAAGCTGAGGGTAAAGGCGATGGACTGGCTAAGCATGTCTCCAGACCTAAACCCTATTAAGCAACTGTGGGGCATCCTGAAATGGAAGGTGGAGGTGCACAACATCTCTAACATCCACCAGCTAAATTGTGATGCCCAAAACACAATACACTAGGTGAGGTCTAACCAGGGCAGAGTAAAGTGAAAACATCACTGCGTGATCTGGACACTATACTTCTGTTGATATAGTCCAAAATCACATTTTTCTTTTTAGCTACTGCATCACATCATGTTCAGTGTATGGTCCGTTAAGACTTCTAGATCCTTTTCACACATACTACTGACGAGACAAGTCTCCCTCATCCTATAATTATGCAATTAAATTTTCCTACCTAATGGAGGACTTTACATTTTTCATTTCATTTGTTTTAGCCCAGTTTTCCAGCTTGTAAAGATCATTCTGTATCCTGATAGTGGGTTTATCACCTATATGTTCTCTGTCTTTCCCTGTGCTATTCTTAAACAGGCAGGTTGTTTTAGCTCTTTCCCTTCCAGCTACAAAGTTCTCTAAAGGGACCAATCCTTATTCGGGGAGACGGGGTGGCTTTCTAAATCCCACCAAAGCTCCAGTACCCAATTCTTCAGTGTTTTCACTACTGATCTTTAGGGCTTGCTGCTGGAGCTATTAAAACCTACTCAGCTTCTCCTGATAATGTTCTGCTTTCCTGACATCCATCTCCATATATGCTTCCTTCCCTGGGCCTAACAAGGATTTTGTGCCTGTGTTTACATAGATACGTGTATTTTCTTAAGGCAATGAACTTCTCTTTCACAATTGTTACAAGGATTAAATTGTGAGAGGGACAAGTGCTTTCTGTGAAAACTTTTAAGTTGCTGGTAACTCTCTCTCCCCCTCCCCTCCCTTTTGGGTGGTTTTCAGAAAAAGAGGAGTGAAACAGGAGTGAAAAGAGAGCCAGTTTGGTGTAGTGGTTAAGTGTGCGGACTCTTATCTGGGAGAACCAGGTTTGATTCCCCACTCCTCCACTTGCACCTGTTAGCATGGCCTTGGGTCAGCCATAGCTTTGGCAGAGGTTGTCCTTGAAAGGGCAGCTGCTGTGAGAGCCCTCTCCAGCCCCACCCACCTCACAGGGTGTCTGTTGTGGGGAAGGAAGGCAAAGGAGATTGTGAGCCGCTCTGAGACTCTTCGGAGTGGAGGGCGGGATATAAATCCAATATCTTCTTCTTCTTCTTCTAAAATGCTCACCTATTCCAGAAGGAATATATGGCCCTCACTTGAATTGGTTATGGATTGTCAAGATCAGTGGCATGACTAGGTGACCCCAATTGGCCAGGATCATGTAACAGGAAGAAGGATGAGATCCCATTAGTAAGCAGAATACAAATAGCAACAAAAGGGTGAGCAAGGGTTTTCAAAACCCACTATAAGTGCTGATTTCTCACTGAGGGTTCACATGTAAATTATTTAGTGCATTACAAAATGTCCACACATTTTACAGTCTCTAACCAATTGCATCTTCTAGCACAGTCCTGAGAATTGGGAAACAAAGCTGTGTATACAGACTCTTGGGTCTCATTGACTCTCACAGTGATGGATGTGTGTGTCTGTAAAAATTATGGGGCTTCCTGCTACATGATAGCACATAACACTTTGATTACTAGTTAAATCTGAATAGGAGCACATTTTGGCTTTTCCCCATATAGCTCCAAGTCCTGAAGTCTGCCTCAAACTAGTAGCCAGCTGCTGTGGAAATTCACTACTGCCTTTGCACCCTTAAAGCAACTTCGCCTTGGTTGAGGGCAGGGCTTTTTTTAAAAGGAAAAGGCCCAGCAGGAACTCGTTTGCATATTAGGCCACACCCCTGACATCACCATCATTTCGCACAGGGCTTTTTTTGTAGAAAAAGCCCAGCAGGAACTTATTTGCATATTAGGCCACACACCCGTCACCAACCCAGTCAGAACTCCGTTCCTGGTCAAAAATTATCCTGGCTGAGGATAATTTTTAATTTACAGCAAGACTCATGTCTATGACACATTGTAAGCAATACACAAAACAAATCTTTTATTTAGAAAGAGAACATTTGACCATCTGCGGTTGTACTTTTCAGTACTTTTTAAAATCTTTCCTATTAGTTACCCCTGGGCTATCAAAGGTAAAGTATGGAAACATACATAAAATATGATGGTAACTTCTGAGGAGAAAAATAAAGCAATACCTTTGTCAGGACTTTATTGGTAGAAAAAGCCCAGCAGGAATTCATTTGCATATTAGACCACACCCCCTGACACCAAGCCAGCCAGAACTGCATTCCTGCTAAAAAAAAACCCTGACCTTTATTGCTCATGACTTCAAATTTATTTTAAAATGAAATGCATTTTAAATTTATGTGCATCTTTCCTTAGTGGCAGCCTTCCTGGAGTACAGGTAGAGTGTACAATTCTTTTTAATTTGATATTTTCCAGTTTGGGTCTATTGGACTTTTAAAAAAAATATTCCCCCCCCCCAAAAAAAATCTGGATTCCCCCCCCCCCCCAAGGGTATGGTATTTGGATCTGGGATTTTTGGCAAATATCGGGCCAGCCTGGTCCTGGGGCTATCTTGACAGTTTAAAACATGATGCAGGAGAAGCCAGCTGCAGGATCTGTATGCCTCTGGGACCAATCTCCCTGAGGCATGCAAATCCTGGGCTTGACTCCTTTTGCAGCATGGTTTAAACCAGGCAGCAGAAAAAGCAAGCTCCTGTTAACTGTGTACCATGGGAAGATTGTTCTCTGAGGCACACAGATCCTGGGTGGGATGACTTCTCCTGCAACTGGATTTAAACAGGCCCGTAGCTATTGGGGGGGACAGCTGCTCCATGAAAAACCCCCTTCCCTCTGTAGGGCCCCTCCATTCCCAGGCTATTTCCCCCCCCACCACGCGAGAGAGTAAAAAAAGGAGCAACAGCAATATCTAGAAAGAGAGAGAGGAAGCAGGGACAGCGAACGCAACACCTTCCTCCCGCCAAGCTGCCTGGGGGCTGGTTGTTGGCCTCCTCTGGGTGGTGGGGCTGGAAGGGCTGAGTCCCTCACATGACCTTTCCATTCCAAGGGGAGCTGGCAGGCTTGGGGGACTGAGCCGGCAGTGGCTGCCTGGCTCACCTCCAGCACTGGCAGCCAGGGAGAGCTTGGTCCCGCCAGACCTGCCAGACTCCTTCCACTCTCCCCCAGCTCGCCTGCCTGCTCTACCCCTGCACACCCTGGAGCCTGCAGGCGCCTGTTGGGGACCCCGGGAGGAGAGATCGCTCTGGCTTTTGCTGGCTCCTCCCCTTCTTCCCCATCCATCTCTCCATTCTTTGCCTCCTCTCCAGTTTAGCAAGAGAGAGAGCGCAAGAGAGAGAGCTGGGGCCAGGCAGCTGGCTGCTGGAAGAAGCAGCCCCCTACCCCAAAATTTATCCCCTGGCCCCCCTCATCCAAAAAATGCTGGCTACGGGGCTGGATTTAAACTGCGCTGCAGAAGGATCTGCTTTTCTTGGGGAGATTGCTCTTTGATGCACACAGATTCTGGCTGGGATGGTTTCTCCTGCAGCACTGCTTAAACAACACTGCAGGAGAAGCCAACTCTTGGATCTGCATGCCATGGAGAGATCGTTCCCTAAGGCATGCAGATCCTCGTTGGGACAGCTTCTGCTGCAGCCAGGGCTGGCCCTGCCCGTAGGCAAACCAGGTGATAGCACAGGGTGCCAGCCTTCTGCAGCATGGGCACTCCCCGAGTGACTTGGGGACATTATCAGTGTGGGGGCACTAGAAGCTAGCCTTGCCTAAGGTGCCAGACAGTCTAGGGCTGGCCGTGGGTACAGCCCAGTTTAAACCATGTTGGGGAAGGAGCCAGCTCCTGCATCTCCTCTTGTTTTTGGATCTACCTGATTATTCCTGAATTTATCCAGGATTTGGGGGGGATTTTTTTTTGTTTCCCTGAGAAAACCCGTATATAGTTAGGATGCCAAAATATACCTGAAAAATACTGATTTTTTTTTTGTATATTTTTGGTTTGGGTAGACCTGAATGCACACCCCTAGTAAAGACGGTTATTACTGCAGATTCCTTATATAGTATTGTCAATACACAGAGTGCTTCACATAGGAATGTTTGAAAAAGCAGGCTCCTTGCACTGATATGTCTGTTCTGAAAGACAGTGGAGACATGTAAAAGAGTGTATACATGTGTGTCTGACTGCTGAGGACCCAATGCATACTTTTGAGAAGACCTCAGTTGCTAAAACCAAAGACATGAGAGAGAGGTGTTAACAATGGATGTCAGACACAGCCACAGTTGTAAAGAAGAGGAAATGAACAATTTGGGGGGGGGGGGGGATGAAAATTAGTCAGTACTACTTCCAGCTAACTTGATTGTTTGATTTTTGTTATACAATACAGCAGGCATCTGCATGGATTATGCATGTGCATACACACAGTTTTAATTTGCCTTGGGCATCAAATAAATAAGCATCCTTGAGCCTATCCATTCCCTTCTTTCCTTTGCTCCCTCATTTGGGTTTTCTTCCCCCCCTCCCGTTTTCCTCTCTGTGTAATTGATTCCAAGCTTGACCAGCTTTGGAATTAATTAAAACTGCATGGTATCATCACTATAACTAGCATGACAGGCAAAGACAGCATGAACAGCCTTGGCCCAGCATGAAAGAGAACTGGTGGTGTGAGACCAGAGCAGAACAGCCAGATGTCATTGTAGGCTGGACTGGAAGCTGAAGCACATCCCTGCTCACCCTTCTCACCACCGTCTTCTCTGCGTGCCATTATCCATCACAGCATACAAATGAAGCAGACAGACATCAGTTAAACAAATCTTTCTTCTAGAATTACCTTCCTTTTATTCATATTTGCCTAAGCAAAGGAGTATTCATTACACCAACACCTCTAGACTTTCTAATGCATGATTTTTCCAGCAAGGTATATTCTGACAGACCTTGTGGTCTCCATATTTTGCTCGAGTGCCCTCTATTTGCAATTCTCAGGAATTACTACATTATGCCCCTATTAAGTAATCACTTATTCCCCTACTCTCCAGAAACTGTTTTCTTCTTACTCAGAGATCTCTCTCTCTCTCTCTCGGCTTGGCTTCGCGAACGAAGATTTAAGAAGGGTGCAATAGTCCACGTTTGCTGCAGGCTCGCTGGTGGCTGACAAGACCAATGTGGGACAGGCAGGTCCGGCCACAGCGGCTGCAGGGAAAAGTCTGATTTAGGGTTGGTCCTGTAGCAGTGCGATTCTTCCTCAATCTCCTTTTGTCCTCAAGACCAGCTATGCGTGTGTTCTCAAAGGAAGAGACAGCCTGGTGGATGGTGTGCCTCCATGCTTTGCGATCTGAGGCTAGGTCAGACCACTGGTGATGGTTGATGTGGCAGGTGCTAAGGGATTTCTTCAAGGAGTCCTTGTACCTCTTCTTTGGTGCCCCTCTATTTCGATGGCCGGTGGAGAGTTCGCCATACAGGGCAATCTTGGGAAGGCGGTGGTTTTCCATCCTAGAAATATGCCCTGCCCAACGCAGCTGCGTCTTCAACAGCAGTGCCTCGATGCTAGTAACCTCTGCCCGCTTGAGGACTTCAGTGTTGGTCACAAAGTCACTCCAGTGGATGTTGAGGATGGTGCGAAGGCAGCGCTGATGAAAGCGCTCAAGGAGTCGCAGGTGATGACGGTATAAAACCCACGATTCGGAGCCATAGATGAGGGTTGTCATCACAACCGCTTTGTAAACATTGATCTTTGTGCCTTTTTTCAGATGCTTGTTGCTCCACACTCTTTTGTGCAGTCGGCCAAATGCACGGTTTGCCTTTGCCAGCCTGTTGTCAATCTCCTTGTCGATCTTGGCATCTGAGGAGATGATGCACCCCAGGTAGCTGAACTGCTGGACTGTCTTCAGAACTGATTCACCCACAGTGATGCAGGGAGGGTGATAATCTTCCTGGGGTGCAGGCTGGTGGAGAACTTCTGTCTTCTTCAGACTAACTTCTAGGCCGAATAGCTTGGCAGCCTCTGCAAAGCAGGACGTCATATGCTGCAGAGCTGATACCGAGTGGGAGACGAGTGCAGCATCATCAGCAAACAGTAGCTCTCGGATGAGTTTTTCCATTGTCTTGGAGTGTGCCTTTAGTCGCCTCAGGTTGAACAGGCTGCCATCGGTGCGATAGCGGATGTAGACACCATCGTCCTCATCTAGATCTACTGCGGCTCTTTGAAGCATCATGCTAAAGAAGATCGTAAAGAGAGTTGGCGCGAGAACGCAGCCTTGCTTTACACCTGTGCCTATTGGGAAGGGCTCCGAGAGGTCGTTGCAGTGTCTGACTTGGCCTCGCTGGTCTTCGTGTAGCTGGATGATCATGCTGAGGAACCTTGGGGGACATCCTAAACGTTCCAAGATTTGCCACAGGCCTTTCCTGCTAACGGTATCGAAAGCTTTGGTAAGGTCGACAAAAGTCACATACAGACCCTTGTTCTGTTCCCTGCATTTCTCTTGGAGCTGCCTGAGAACAAATACCATGTCGGTGGTGCTCCTGTTAGCTCTGAAGCCGCACTGGCTCTCTGGGAGGAGTTCTTCTGCAATGGTGGGCACCAGTCTGTTCAGGAGTATTCTGGCAAGGATTTTGCCTGCGATGGAGAGCAGGGTTATCCCCCGGTAGTTGGAGCAGTCTGACTTTTCCCCTTTGTTCTTGTATAGGGTGATGATGATTGCATCGCGAAAGTCCTGTGGTAATTTGCCTTGTTCCCAGCAGGTGACAAGTACTTTGTGAAGTGAGCTATGTAGTACTGTGCCCCCATGCTTCCAGATCTCTGGTGGAATTCCATCAACTCCTGCTGCCTTGCCACTTTTCAGTTGCTTGATGGCTTTAACAGTCTCTTCTAGGGTGGGGATCTCATCCAACTCTGTTTTCACCGGTTGAAGTGGGGTGAGGTGGATTGCTGAATCTTGAACTACGCGGTTGGCACTGAAGAGAACCTGAAAATATTCCGACCACCGGTTCAGTATGGATGCCTTGTCTGTGAGGAGCACTTGGCCGTCTGCACTATGCAAGGGACTCTGAGCCTGATATGATGGACCATATACTGCCTTCAGGGCTTCGTAGAACCCTCTTAAATCACCAGTGTCTGCACACAGCTGGGTTCTCTCTGCAAGCTTGGTCCACCACTCGTTCTGAATGTCTCGAAGCTTGCGCTGGAGGTTGCTACATGCAGCGCAAAAGGTTGCTTTTTTCCCAGGACAGGAGGGCTGAGCAAGATGTGCTTGGTAGGCAGATCTCTTTTTTGCCAGTAATTCTTGGATCTCTTGATTGTTCTCATCAAACCAGTCCTTGTTCTTCCTTGTGGAGAACCCGAGGACTTCTTCAGAGATCTGCAGGACGGTAGTTTTTAGGTGTTCCCAGAGTGCTTCTGGAGAAGGGTCTGTGGGGCAACTGAGGTCCTCAATTCTTGACTGGAGTTTTGCCTGGAAGGCAGCTTTAACTTCGGCTGACTGGAGGCTGCCAACCTGAAACTTCCTCCGAGGGATACCTCCTCTCCTGGGTGTGGGTTTAAAGTGAAGACGGAGATTGCAGCGTACAAGACGATGATCCGTTTACTCAGAGATAATGATCTGAAAATTACATTGGGTGTGACTAAATGTGTAAATTGGTTCCGAGTAGGATATCTAGAAATGTTCTGCTGCTCAAGATCATATATCCATGAGCTTCTAGAGCTGAAAAAGAAACACACAATTTTTATCCCCTCTTACCACTACCAAGGCCACTCGTGTTTTTTTGGGGGGGCCTACCCAAACCAAAAATATACCCAACTCCCCCTGATAATAATCCAACAATGGAAGAAGATAATTGTTTTTCATATGGTCTAGACTTAGAGGTAGTATAACAAAATGAAATATTCCTAATTAGAATGGAAATAAAAATGGAGACTTAATCATGGAGGGTTTAGTTTTATTTTCTGTTGCTCTTATTACAGGGTGTAAGAAAACTTAAATTGTGTTTTTAAGGCATGGTAAGGAAAATGAAATTTTTAATTCAAAAACCAAAAGCCAAGTACTCAATGAAAAGAAAATCTAAGATCTGGTTTGAAGAATTTTATATATCGAATAAGATGGGGAGGAATCAAATCTGATCTCCTGTTGAAGTTCCTCAGAACTCTTTATTCAAAAAAAGGTTGTTAAGAAAAAATATCCAAGGTGGTTTCCTAATGTAGTCTCATTTGGATCTCATTTACAAGATCACTTATCAAACTAAGAGAGAGGAAGATGAGAAGAGAAGAAGAGATTGGATTTATACCCCACCTTTTACTGCCCAAAGGAGTCTCAGAGCAATTTACAATCTCCTTTCCCTTCTTCTCCTCCCAACAGACACCCTATGAGGCTGAGAGAGCTCTCCCATAACTGCTCTTGAGAGAACTTGTGGCTGACCCAAGGTCACATCAGCAGGTGCATGTAGAGGAGTGGGGAATCAAACCTGGTTCTCCCAGATAGGAGTCCACGCACTTAACCATTACACCAAACTGGCTCTCATAACTTGTTCCAAACCTACGCAATTGAAAAACATAATTGAAGACTGAGTTAGGCTAAAGGAAATTAGCCCCAAGATTCCTTTATCCAAGGAAATACTATTTGCCTCTGCAAATATTTAAGGACTAAGAGGAGGAATATTTCTTAACAGGAAGCTGCTGTATGAAAACAAAAGTTTGGAAACACAGATTGCTGAAAACTGTAGATATTGAAGTCCCTGATGTGTTAATTTGATTCTCTCAGTCAAATATTCTGTTATGAATCTTTACTTAACACAACACATCAAGGTATGTCTTAATTCCCCCCCCCCCCACACACACATCATACTTTCTTAATGCTGAGTTCACCATAACATTTGCATGTATCGTCAACTCCTAAAAACATATGTGCCTTGCTTCTGACACAGGAGATTAACTAGAGATGTATAGCCACAATAAGAACTGTAAACTCCTTTTTGTAGATACTGCTAAATCTTTCTTTCCTTCCTTCCTTCCTTCCTCTTGGAGCTTGAAGGATTGATGATGGTCACATTGCTTTTCCAAGCTTTTAACAATCAGATGTTAAGAAGCACACAAAGATACATTTTTCAGCTGTTGCTAGCTAATGTGAACCACTGGATGTTATATTCAACACAGGTTTGTGTTTCAGATTTCCTCTGATACTTTTAAATGGTAACATGAGAACAAATGATAAAGATGTCACTGAAATCTTATGCTGTTCCACAGAGCAGCATCTGCCAAAGACAGCTCTAATCTACGCATTATCGGACAAGATAATGGCTTCATTAGCACACACTTCAGGGCCCTTAATACATTTATTGGTGACAGTTTGGGAGTAGAATGATATAAGTGTGTTATTTTCAACTGAGGAGGGTTGAAATCAGCGGACACTAAAATGTACAATAGCTGTCAAGTAGATACCCTCTTGATCGTATAATGAAAGGAAAAAAAGTGATTTGATGAGAACAGAAAAGGTTTCTTTGTGAAAGAAGAAAGTTTTAGATCTTCTATGCCCTGCTGCTCCAGTTTAGCCTTAACAATCTTCCAATCAAACTAAGACCATTTATATTCTTGATCCACATGTGTTTCCATTTAAGAGGAAATTACATATCTGCACAGGGGCTTTTTTTAAAGAAGCAGCCCAGCAGGAACTCATTTGCATATTAGGCGACACCCCTTTACGTCACCATCATTTCACACAGGATTTTTTTGTAGAAAAAGTCCTGCAGGAACTCATTTGCATATTAGGCCACACACATGACACCAAGCCAGCTGGAACTGTGTTCTTGCATGCTCCTGCTAAAAAAAAAAAGCCCTCTATGTCAGGGTTGGCCAACGGTAGCTCTCCGGATGTTTTTTGCCTACAACTCCCATCAGCCCCAGTCATTGGCCATGTTGGCTGTGGCTGATGGGAGTTGTAGGCAAAAAACATCCGGAGAGCTACTGTTGGCCACTTCTGACTTAGAGAATGAATTTAAAGTTAAAGTTGTTTTCTTTCCATCCCTCCTCCCTCCCAATCTACTTCCTTCCTTCCTTTCTTCCTTCAAACATATATTCTATGTGGCTCTTACAGTAAGCAAGATTGGCCATCCCTGTGCTAAAGTGATCATTAGCCACTAGATCAGCTTGTCCCCAAAGGAGCATCCAGAAGTGTGCGGATGCAATCTATGAGTGAAATTACCATGTGAAACTGGATGTTTAATGCATTCATCATATGATGAACAATGATTAATCAGATGCGGGTGAGAGTTGTCAACAGGAGAAAGCTCTCTTCCAAAATGGTGTTAATAACACATTAAAAAGGTGTTAATTGCTGACATAAATTGAGCTTATTGTGCCCGCCTATGGTTGGAAATTTATTCTAAGATCAAAAGGATTAACCAAAACAGATTGTACCTGATTGTCTGCTACATGATGCCACAGAAAGGAAAAACCTTTGATTTTAAAGCAATGACTGCAGTTCTGTCTCGTTATGGGGTGTCATAATCCCACTGTTTATGTATGTGACACTGCACATCACAACACTGCAGCAATTAAAACTGTGCATTTAATTTTGGTGTTCTATAAATGTTTTCAACAAAACTTAGAGCTTTTTTTTGTAGAAAAAGCCCAGCAGGAGCTCATTTGCATATCAGGCCACACCACCTGGCCTGGGAGCCTGTGGCTGCTGCATGATGGGTTGGGCCAGCCGGAACCCTGGCCAGCCCAGGTGGAACTCCGCTCCTGTGGGCTCCTGCAGAACAAAATCCCTGGCCTTCAACATTTCATATCTATCTATCTATCTATCTATCTATCTATCTATCTATCTATCTATCTATCTATCTATCTATCTATCTATCTGTCTGTCTGTCTGTCTGTCTGTCTGTCTGTCTGTCTGTCTGTCTGTCTGTCTGTCTGTCTGTCTGTCTGTCTGTCTGTCTGTATCCACCCTCTGAGAGGCTCTGGAATAGATAAGCAACTAAATAAGATCCCCTTGAATTTATCTGGCAGGACTTTGATGGCATGAGAGGCTCAAGGCTTTTCTATAGAAAAATCAACATCTGCAACAAAAACATGCATAAAATGGTATTAATTCATAAACACTATTAGGTAGAGTTCATTAGCCTACAATAATTCCCTGAATGTTATCACTTCCTTAAAAGATCTCCATTATTTTGATTATATTTACTAAATATTTTATAAAAATCTGAAGTCCCAGTAGCAATTATAAAAATATGGTTGGTTTGCTTTGATTGTAAATGCCACATCCTTAAATTATTTTTTTTGTAAAAAATAAAATAAAAATGGAACATCTCACATCATCAAGCCCATAATGTGCAGCAAATGTCTGGTAGAAATTCATTAAAATAGCAGCCAATTCAAAGTATGCGTACTCTCAGAAAGACACAAGAACTCCCATACCATTGAGAAAGCTTTCAATCCCCTGAACGACAGCCATAATTCAGTCAAATCAGTCTGTTCCACTGTTTGCTGTGCTTTGATTTCACTATGAGTTCTAGAGCAGTTGTCTTCTGGATGCTTACCCACTACTCTCGATCTTCAGTGCACAGGTGCAGAAGACTGAATATGTATGCTACACATTCAGTCCATAGAGGTAGCCTTGAGATAGTAGAGATCCTTTACTGGAGATACTCTGACAAGGAAGTCAGCAAGGAAATTCTTCCCTGAAGGTATAAAGTTCAAGAACAGAGACACTAAATAATGGGGTGAATGTGTGAATAAATCTGTCACAGTCTCTAGTCTCTTTCAGTGTTTTTGACACACACACAATTAAAATGGCTAGTTTTATTTAAAATAAATAAGGAGAATTATTTCTTCATGTGAATAAATCTGTCACAGTCTCTAGTCTCTTTCAGTGTTTTTGACACACACACAATTAAAATGGCTAGTTTTATTTAAAATAAATAAGGAGAATTATTTCTTCATGTTATGCAGGCTGGAAGCAGCATCAGACAGATGCAATGTAATCATTATTTCCAAAAACAGAAATGATACTAATTATATCATCTGTCTTCATTATAAAAGCTAAACAAAACTTTTCATTCATAGAGAGCTGCCATTTAGTCAATTAACAGGTAATGACCCATAATACAAAGAAGATTGAAATTGGGAATTACATTCATGTTAGTTTGGTTCTATGGCTCCCCTCAATTTTGTTCCTCCAGTAAGTGGGAAGAACAGGCTCTAATTCTTTTCCATTAATGGCTTCTCATAGCCCTTGGGAGTTGGTCCAAAAAAACCAGTACAACCCAAATGAGAACAAAATTGACTTTTAAAAAGATCATTCAGTCCAATGATGTAAACAGCTTACTAAATCAATCTGCCATCCAGGCAAGACTTAACTTGGCAGTGGAACAGAAATTACACATTTCAAAGTTCAGTATTGCAAGCTTGACGAAAACACAGAGTACATATTTGCAAGATGGCCACACATGCATCATGGCAGTAGGCCATAGGGCCATGTTTACTGAATCATTAAGCCTCCATGCTCACATTAGGCATATCTTTCTAATGAAGGCGAACAGCTAACAGAGCACATCTATTGAAACTTGCTCCTCGTAGGTATAAATCTCTCTAATCCTATAGCCATTAAAGTAAATTGAAGCTGTCACTTACTTCAATAAGCACTAGAACAGAGAAAAAACTTTGAAAAAACACCAAATGTTTGTGGGAAGCTTGCTAGCCAGTCATTAGCAGTTGCCAGGTCTGAATCAAAAGGAACCAACTCTTCAGAATTATTCCAAGGGAGATTATGAACAACACTTTCAACTGAGATAAAGATTACCAAAATCCCATTAATCATCCCCTGGAAAGTACTACTCTTCTGTTAGGGCATGAACTTTGGTTGACTGGGCCAAAGGGCTGCCAGATTCTCATCACTCACCAGCAGGGGGTGGAAGGGAACCTTGTGGGAGCGGGGCAGGACTCCACCCCAAATAGCAATGTCGTCAATGTGATGATGTCACATGGAAATGATGCCATCACATCCGGGATGCCGCACGGTGATGATCTGGTTTGAGGGCAAAACTCTATGGTAAAATGGACCTCAAACCATAGTTCTGCCCTCAGACCAGAGCATCACTGTGTGACATCCCTGACATCACTTCTGTGTGATGTCATTGTGCTGGTGACATTGTGCAGGGATGCTGCTATTTGGGGGTGGGTTTCCCCCACCAGCCAGCTGGCTGTGGCAGGCGGAAGTTTCAAAAAGCAGGGGTTTCCCTGGGAACCGTATCAGACCATGGTGGTTTTATCCATTTGTTCTTCTCCTCCAGTTGCACATCTCATTCTTTTCCAAATCAGGTTTTACAGCGGCAGGCAATGTTGACACATTCCCTCTTTTTTCATATCTTGAATTTATCATGTGGAAAGAAACTATGTTGATTTTAATGGGGATTTTCTTTCATGCCGTGTGATGTCAAGCCACTTACTATTTCCACGGACTCCACACTCAAAGACAGAAAGGTCATAACCAGAGCATTAATGTTGTCTGTACTCGTTTTAACAGTCATTCTTTTAATTTGTTGGCCAGTTTTATTATTTGGAGCATGCAAACAAGATCATTCACAGAGAAATTACTGTCAGCATGTACCATCTTTGTTATATCAGCTCCAATTTTGTCAAGTTTTAATGCTTTTGTGTAAGAAAAAGAAGGAAAACCACTTTAGATTTTAGCCCAGTGGCATCTTAGAGACCAACAGGATTTTCGGGTATAAGTTTTTGTGAGTCAAAGCTCTCTTTTGCTGCTATATGATGAAAGGAGTTTGGACTCTCAAAAGCATATGCCCTGAAAGCCTTGTTCATCTCTAAGGTGCTACAGGACTTGCATCTAACCATCATTACCCTCTGAGACGATCACCATGCAACAGTTCCTCATATCCAGATGAGACTCTTTGCTTTGTTGTTTTCGTCGTCTTGAGATTTCGAACACCAATTTATTATTAAGCAGTTTATATCAGCTTGCTTTGATACCCTAGTTCTTTTTTAAACCATAAAACTCCACCATTTAATGCACACTTCACTCATGTATACCCCCACTAATTCAAATGTTACCATTCTCATTTCTACCCTTTGAAATGTGGAGGCCATAAATATGTTTCTGTTAGTGCCTCACATAAGTTCATCAAGAGGATGGATTGGTGGCAATTCTATGGACAGGTCTGAACTCACTGAATATCCTGGGCTATGGGTTCTAGGGTTATAGCTGGAAGCAACATGATCCAGCAGCAGGATCAAGTCAGAAGCTAGTTTGGTCACACCTTTCATGGGAGATCTCCCCCACCGCCACAATTTTACAGACTTTATTGACCGTTTGCAGATACAACCATAACATGTCCTTACAGTTTATATAGACAAATTCAATCTAAGGTTGAATACAAAAGTATAAGCTCTAAAATTAAATAATAAAAGCAACAAAAGAGAAATAAAAAAATACATCAGTTCCCTGTAAAATAAATTCTTAGGTACAATATCATGTTCCATTAAGTAGATCTGAGAATTTTGTGTAAGCTATCTTGAATTCTGGGATGAAATGAAGGCAGGATAGAAATTAAATAAACACATAAAATCTGGTCTGCAGAAGTATTTCTCCATGCCTTCTGGTTCCCATTGGCATGTGTAACAAATGACCCTGGAAATAAAAGAAATGTCAAAATTATGCCTCAGCTCAATGGGCCAAGAAAAGAATCTTTAACCCATGCTTTTGGGTTTCCACAAACTATGTAGAACAGGAGGGTATTTTTTATAAAGAAATAGAGCTCCTTTCTAGTGGAATGATTAAGGATTTCGATTGAGGGAATAGTGCTGTTACGACAACTGTAAAGCTAGTATGATCTGGTGCTGTACTTTTTTATCCTGCTTTCACCGCATTGTATTTCTATTTATGCTATACCATTTACTGCCTTGTTTAACCTGACATGTTTCTTACTTATGACCTGTTTTAGATTTCTGCTGTTCTAGTCCGATTGCATTGTTCATTAGCTGTCTCTTAATCCTCTTAATTGTACTGACTTACATGTTTCCCTCCTCTTTTATTCACTTCAATATAATGTGATGGGTTAGGCTAAGGTAACCACTAAACCAAAGTTGCCCACAGTGCTATCCTAACCAGTTACACCTTCTGAGTCCATTCACTTCAATGGACAGAGGTGTTACTGTGTTTAGGATTGTGCTGCTGGTTAACAGCCGACAGCCCAGTTTAAATGAGACATTGTATATATAGGTAAGGTTTGTTTCATAGAATCATAGAGTTGGAAGGGACCTCCAGGGTCATCTAGTCCAACCCTCTGCACAATGCAGGAAACCCACAAATACCTACCCCCAAATCACAGGATCTTCATCGCTGACAGATGGCCATCTAGCCTCTGTTTAAAAACCTCCAAGGAAGGTTTTTTCCTTCCATAGCATTATAATGAATCTCTGTGAAGCAAAACTATGAGGTTTTGAGCATTCATGGAGCACTGTCGAATGACAGTAGATAAGGCAATAATTGTTTTTCCTCAGGTATATGTGAATTGGATCTCACTTACCAGTAAGTCCCACTGAAATCAGTCAAATTTCTGAGTAAACATATTTGGTGTTGGTGGTGGAAACTACCATGAAGTCACATCTGTCTTATTGTGACCCTGTAGGGTTTTCAAGGAAAGAGACTTTCAAAGGTGGTTTGTCATTGCCTGCCTCTGTGTAGCAATCCTGAATTTCCTTCCCATCAAAATACTAACCAGGGGGCCCAACCCTCAGCTTCTGAGATCTCATGAGATCAGGCCAGCCTGCGCCATCCAGGTCAGGGCTAAACATATTTATGGTAGGGTTATACCAAAACTACTGTGACTGCTCTTCATAAAGGGGAAAAATAGGTTTGGCACAGGATAAATGAGTGAAGATTATGGTGAAAGGTCAGTTAACGCAAACAAGTATAGAGAACATGTTAATTTAAATCTGAATCACAGTTAAAAGCTCCTTAATGTGCTCAATTAAAGATGGAACCAGTTGTGATACAGCCACAAAGAAACCCAGTGCTTTCTTCCAACTCAGTTTAGCCTTAAATATGGCCCCCTATTTTGACTTAAAGAGCCCCGTGGCGCAGAGTGGTAAAGCTGCAGTACTGCAGTCGGAGTCATCTGCTCATGACCTGAGTTTGAGTCCAGTGGAAGCTGGTTCAGGTAGCTGGCTCCAGGTTGATTCAGCCTTCCATCCTTCCAAGGTCGGTAAAATGAGTACCCAGCGTGCTGGTGGGAAAGTGTAGATGACTGGGGAAGGCAATGGCAAACCACTTCATAAAAGGTCTGCTGTGAAAACGTTGTGAAAGCTATGTCACCCCAGAGTCAAAAACGACTGGTGCTTGCATAGGGGACTACCTTTACCTTTTTATTTTGACTTAGCTGATCTGGCAACCTGGATCTACACAATGGTAACATCAAGACAAGACTACTGCAAAGCATTCTTTATAGGTCTCCCCTCCAAATCAATCTGGAAACTCTAGTTAGTGCAGAATAGCACAGCTTGGTTATTATCTGGAACTAGGCGGTGCATGCATATTTCATCTGTTCTGCTGTTACTCCATTGGGTGCCCATTAATTGCCAGGTTCAACTCAAGGTACTGACATACAAAGTTCTCCATGGCCTTGAAACTTCCTGTTTGCAGGACTGCCTCTCCTCGTGTGTCCTATTGCAACAACTTCACTCATCTGAACATGACCTTCTACTAATGACACCTTGCAGATGGGCAAGATCAACAACTGCTCGTAGATGTATGTTCTTTGTAGTGGCCTCCAACCTAAGGGCCATATTTCAGGCTAAATTGAGTTGGAAGAAAGCACTAGCTTTTTTTTTTCTTTTTTGGTGGCTGTATCAATTTGCTTCTCCAGTAGTAATGCTGGGTGCACTATAACCCCTAGGCTCTTGACCAAGTCAGCAAGGGTCAGCTGAACCCCATCAAAAGTTACAGTGATTAGAGGCAATTTATGCTTCATAAATGTCAAGTGGAAAGTATAATGCCTTTCATTTCTGTTCCTTTATTAATAATAATAAAGGAACCCTTTATTAATAGGGTCTTTGTAAAAAGGCATAAAGGATTATTAGGCTGTTTTGCAAAATAGTCTATTGTACTAATTCTCTCATACGCTTCTTAAATAAAAGGTGTTTTTTTTTTAAAAAAACTTACTTGAAAATATTATTAAAAGGCTTCCTGTACATCCAGTGCTCTCATTTTATTTTAAGGGACCAGGCTCAAGATAAAAACAAACACCCTGCTTAAATTACTCCCTGGTTTTCTCAAAACTCTGAATTGACTTCTGTACCACTTTATCATTGTGAAAGTGAATTAAAGAAACTTTTGATGGATAATGTCAGCAGTTCACTTCTTGCTCTATGTGGCATGTCAGAAAGGAAGCCAGTGCCACCTAAAATAATGATTCCTTACACAGAGAACTAAATGGTTTCCAGTCATGAGTTGAAGAGTTCACTTAAGTTTTTATGGAGTTCAGACATTGTGCTTTAATTGATAAACTGTCTGCAAAATATTAAACCTGTATCTGGGAAGCAATGTCCTACTCTATAGCACAATCAAATACAGAACAGGGACGTGATCACGATAGAGTGAAATATACCCTCTGAAGAGGACATTGAAGAATGTCACATTCATAAACACCTCTATATGACAATATATATGTAAGACATATACAAGTGAAAAGCTTTTGTTTTTAATAAGAGCTTTCCATACCTGGAAAGGGAGGGAAGGCAGCATGGTATAGTCTGATCTTATCAGATCTTGGAAGTTGAGCTGAGCCAGTACTTGAATGGGAGACCACCAAGGAAGACATTGCAGAAGCAGGCAAGGCAACTTATCCCTGCTTCTCACTTGTCTTGAAAGCCCCCTGTTGGGATCTTAGTTGATCATGGAGCTCAATCCACCAAGTCCTTTCAGTACTCCCTTTGCATACTGGTAATGCCATATCTATATTGAGTTTGGCACAATAGGAAAGGGGATGCCTGACCACTGCTCCCAGCACATCAGATATAAGCCATCGATAATGACAGACTAGTACAACTGGATATCTACAGTCTCATTTTTCAGACTGTGTTTTGTGCCCCCACTGTATTTGAACTGTATGTTTTCAGAAACAAATCTGAGAACTGTTATTATTCAAAGCAGCAGAGTGTTCAATGGCCTTGATCTCTTGGAGTTCATAGCAGACATGGTCTGAATCTGAATTTATTGTATAGCTAAATGTGTCTAACTTAAAAAATCAATAATGTCTATATCTCCAGACGAAGGTTATCTTAAATTTCCTGTTCTTGAAAACATTCCATGGATTTTTCCACAACAGAGTTGTCAATGTTAATTATTTGCTACGTGCACTATCATTTGTGATATCATTTAGATTAAAAGCAATATTGTACAAACCTAGGTATCTTTGATGTGAAGAATTACAGAAATAATTTCATTAATTAGTAATATGCCTTTCCTTTTCACTCTTTCCAGATCCTTAAATGTGAAAACAGGAGCTCTAAAATTCATTTCTTGAATTCCTCAAATTATTACTACAGTTACAGACTTGGAAAAATAAATACAGTTAGCTGGCGTTGATACAACCAGCAGACAATGATGTCTTGGCAGCAATATTGTGACAAGACACAGAAACGTGCTGGGGCAAATACATTCATTTCATAAGTCTCTCTCTCGGCTTGACTTCGCGAATGAAGATTTAAGAAAGGTGTAGTAGTCCACGTCTGCTGCAGGCTCGCTGGTGGCTGACAAGACCAATGCGGGACAGGCAGGTCCGGCCACAGTGGCTGCAGGGAAAAGTCTGATTTGGGGTTGGTGCTGTAGCAGTATGATTCTTCCTCAATCTCCTTTTGTCCTCAAGACCGGCTATGCGTGCGTTCTCAAAGGAAGAGACAGCCTGGTGGATGGTGTGCCTCCATGCTTTGCGATCTGAGGCCAGGTCAGACCACTGGTGATGGTTAATGCAAAAGGTACCAAGGGATTTCTTCAAGGAGTCCTTGTACCTCTTCTTTGGTGCCCCTCTATTTCGATGGCCGGTGGAAAGTTCGCCATACAGGGCAATCTTGGGAAGGCGGTGGTTTTCCATCCTGGAGATATGCCCTGCCCAGCGCAGCTGTGTCTTCAACAGCAATGCCTCGATGCTTGTAACCTCCGCCCGCTTGAGGACTTCAGTGTTGGTCACAAAGTCACTCCAGTGGATGTTGAGGATGGTGCGAAGGCAGCGCTGAAGAAAGCGCTCAAGAAGTCGCAGGTGATGACGGTATAAAACCCACGATTCGGAGCCGTAGATGAGGGTTGTCATCACAACCGCTTTGTAAACATTGATCTTTGTGCCTTTTTTCAGATGCTTGTTGCTCCACACCCTTTTATGCAGTCGGCCAAATGCACGATTTGCCTTTGCCAGTCTATTGTCAATCTCCTTGTCGATCTTGGCGTCTGAGGAGATGATGCACCCCAGGTAGCTGAACTGCTGGACTGTCTTCAAACTGATTCACCCACAGTGATGCAAGGAGGGTGATAATCTTCCTGGGGTGCAGGCTGGTGTAGTCTTCGTGTAGCTGGATGACCATATTGAGGAACCTTGGGGGACATCCTAAACATTCCAAGATTTGCCACAGGCCGTTCCTGCTAATGGTATCAAAAGCTTTGGTAAGGTCGACAAAAGTCACATATAGGCCCTTGTTCTGTTCCTTGCATTTCTCTTGGAGCTGCCTGAGAACAAATACCATGTCGGTGGTGCTCCTGTTAGCTCTGAAGCCACACTGGCTCTCTGGGAGGAGTTCTTCTGCAATGGTGGGCACCAGTCTGTTCAGGAGTATTCTAGCAAGGATTTTGCCTGCGATGGAGAGCAGGGTTATCCCCCGGTAGTTGGAGCAGTCTGACTTTCCCCCTTTGTTCTTATGTAGAGTAATGATGATTGCATCGCGCAAGTCCTGTGGTAGTTTGCCTTGTTCCCAGCAGGTGACAAGAACTTTGTGAAGTATGCTATGTAGTACTATACCCCCATGCTTCCAGATCTCTGGTGGGATTCCATCAACTCCTGCTGCCTTGCCACTTTTCAGTTGCTTGATGGCTTTAACAGTCTCTTCTAGGGTGGGGATCTCATCCAACTCTGTTTTCACTGGTTGAAGTGGGGTGAGGTGGATTGCATTTCATAAGTACTCTTAAATTAACTGCTGCCATATAACGTATTTCAAACTCTACGAGAATATAACTCGGCGGGGGGCGGGGCGTCACTTCAACATGGCAGACGTGTTTTAAGTTAGCTCTGCTCTCTTTCCCTCCTTATTACTGAAAAAGTCACTATGGATAACTGCATTCTCCCAACAAAAAGCCTGGAATAAAGACTGCAGTAAACAAATAATTATAGAAAATTGGTCAAACATTTGGTCATTAAAACTATTTCATACTCCTTTATTGAATCTACGACTAAAATTTTTTAAAATTTATTCAAGGTGGTATCTGACACCACTACAGATCTTTCATGCTAAAAGAATGAAAGATGTCAATCACTGGAGAGGCTGTGGCCATATTGGCACATTTATTTATTGTTGATGGGAATGTCCTCTAGTTTCAAACTTTTGGAGGAAAATTTTGCCCACTATTGAACTAATTATAAACCATAAGATACCTTTCTCACCAGAGTCAATCCTACTGAACCTATGAAAAAATGAAGAAGTGCCAAAACATAAAACTGAATTAACATCTTTGCTTATATTAGCCGCAAAAATTGTAATAGCTCACCAGTGGAAGTCAACAGTTTTACCATCTAAAAGGCAATGGTTCCTAAAAATTTGGGATATAATAACTATGGATAAGATAGCAGATACCATACAAAAATCAGAAGTACTAGAAGGAGGAATTGAAAAAAATAAGTTTGTAGAAAAGTGGTTCCACATCTTCGAATTTGTACAAAAACAACAGAATCCTTTATGTAAACTACCAGAAAAATATTTAAATTTTGTATATTATTAAGATCATTAACGTCATGTTATATTTAGAATGGGAAGGCTAAAGTTATTGTTATTGTTAATGTTATGGTTTTATGTTTTTGTCTGTTGAATTTTATATTTGATTAATAAAATTATTATTAAAATGAAAAAAAGAATATAACTCAAGAAGTTTTATTATCTAATATATTACATGAATGTGTCACGCAAACAAACACTAAAATGTTAGAATATAGCCACACATGTGAAAAAAGCCACATATGTTCCTTTACCAGCTTCCAACAAAGTCCTTCTTCTCATTTGTTTACAAAAGCTTACTGCTCATCTTTGACTGAACATTTAATTTTTAAAAAAGCCATCAAATGCCTTGAAGTCATAAAGCCGTGCTGAAATCCCATGGAATGATTGCTGTTCAGAATGTTTGCCATTCAATGCTCAGGCTTGCAAAGAATGATATAATCTGGAATCCCAAGAAACAGTGGAATGACCAAAGATTCCATTGGGAAAGGTTTCTTCAGCATTAAAAGGAATAATACCTACATACGAACCATGGTAAGCAAGCTACCTCCTCATCTGGAGTAATATTCCTGAATATTAGTTTAAAGTCCCCAGTTCACGAAAGTCTTGCATTTCTATCTTTCAATAAGAAACATACATAGGCATCTTAAAAAAAAAAAAAAAAAGCTTTAGCCTGCTTTGTTCTTCCAAAAGTATCACTTTAAAATGTTTAGTAATATGCCACTTGGGAGAAGAAAAAAGCTGGTTCAATTTTCATATAAATTTGGAACATGAAATCCCTTGCCTTAGCCCAGCAGCAAGGAGAGCAATTTAGTATTATATGGAACAAAAATATCTACGTATTAGCATACGGCTGTTGCTGCAATATCTGTCAGGACTTCCATTGTCTTTGCTTTTCAAAAAACAGCAATAGTTGGACTCTAAACTTTTTCTCCCCATGCCCAAGAGAAAAATTGCATCCAAATAATTATTGGAGAGCAACAATATTTTAAAGCTGTGCTTTTCCAAGACTAATTATGAATCACAAGGGAAAGGCCCAGAACAAACAACCTATTCTTCTAATTTCTCAAGGCTGTGTTCAAAAATTAGAATTTCAACTAATTTTTCATGCTTCAAGTTTGATCAGATCTCTTTGTAAACTTGCCTTTCCGTAGAAAATAGTTTTGATGTGACTTGGAATGTAATTTGCTTATGTAGGAAGATCTTCTTTTAACAAGAGGGAGAAAAATGGTAAGTTTACAATAAGTACTGAGTAGTAGTGAATATGGCTGTCCCAAGAGCAGGCCATGATAGAATTCTATCTTAGCTAATTAAATACATGGACCAAATTCACCAACACCAGAAGGAAGGGAAGCAGTTTCCATCATGACCATATCTAGTGACAGCAGAGAACCCAACATCTCCTAAGAGTCATTGAAGTACAGCAATTTACAGTGTCATATTACAGCTGTGGATGACCCAGGTTTAAATCTCGAATCTGCCAAGAAGCTCACTGGGTGGCCTTGGTCAGTCTCACTCTAACCTGTACATCAGTGTTGTTGTGAGGGACAGATGTGGGCTATGACCATGTACACCACTAGATTGACCATCTGACACCAAAGAACATCAGGAGCTTTTGAGAGGGATAGAAACCTTTAAAAGATATTGTGTCATCATCTCTGGTGAACTCCCCAGAAGTGATGTCACAGCCACCCCCATGATGTTCTAGGAATCCCTCTAAAGATGACAGAAATCAAGGAAATTTCTAGAGCATTGTGGGAAAGCTTCCAGATTTCTGTCAGAAGTGATGTCATTGTGTATGTGACACTGTCTTCCCCCAAAATTTTCCTTCCACTGTCCAGAGGGTGGCAGTGAAAGTGGAAGAACATCTGCTACCACCCAGTAGGTGGTAAGCCTATATATTGCTCTGTGCTCTTAAGAGGAAAAACAGGATTTTTTTTCAAAAAAGAAGAAATTAAGGTACAAGATGTTCAGCTCTATTTGCATCCTGAACTGCACTGCCAATTCTTCCTCTGCATGTGTAGTTTTTCATATTTGCAAACTTGTTAGCTAGCCCTCCCAATATCGCTGATGTGAGCTTTTCCCCACCCATGCATCTTTTCTGTAACAGACAAATACAGTACGCCAGGTGCAATCTGCTGTAAAAACATGTAGAGGTGGGTGTTCCACACAGTTGATGTATCAGCTGGGCAACCTGAAATGAGGATCCAAAGAGAGTAATTCTTGCAGTTGATATGAGTGATTCTTGAGAAAGATTTGCTGAAACAGATTTACATTGGACATCCGTTGGATCACAAGTGGAGATTTCAACAAACAAAGAGCCCAAGGGTCGAGGTCAGACGCACATAAACTGACGAGATGGGCATGGATGAAAGCCAGATGCATGTCGGATTTTATGCGGTTGTCCAAACATCAGCATCTGGCAATGGTCGTTGGCTCGTTCGTGTCCCGAACTGCCACGACTGAGACGCGGGCTTCTTTGATAGTACATTAAATCCGGAATAGGAATGCTTCCGACGACTCCCGCGCATACTTTCTATGTTTGAACGCTCCATTGTAGCCGACTCGTCGCAAGCGCACATCCACTTCCCTGCGAGAGCCCACTCCAAATGATATAATTGCGCCAGCAATTGTTGACTCAGCCTTCCAACCTTCTGAGGTCGGTAAAATATGTACTCAGCTTTCTGGGGGGGAAAGTATAGATGACTGGGGAAGGCAATGGCAAACCAACCCGTAAAAGGTCTGCCATGAAAACTTTGTGAAAGCAGTGTCACCCCAGAGTCAAAAACGATTGGTGCTTGCACAGGGGATCTTTCCTAAACGGGGGGAAGGCAGATCGCCCACCGTTGCTGTCTCCCTGCCAGGGGAGGAAGATGACCCACCTTTGCCATCTCCCCGCCAGGCGAAGAGACAGCAAAGAGAGTTGCCGTGCTCCCCCCCATTTAAACACCATGGCAGGGTGTTTAAATGGGGGGGGGGGGAGGAAGATCACCCACCTTCGCTGTCTCCCCGCCAGGTGGAGAGAAAGCAAAGAGAGTTGCCATGCTCCCCCCCCCTTTAAACACCACGTCGGGGTGTTTAAATGGAGGGGGGAGGAAGATCACCCACCTTTGCTGTCTCCCCGCCAGGCAGAGAGACAGCAAAGAGAGTTGCCGTGCTCCCCTCCCATTTAAACACCATGGCAGGGTGTTTAAATGGGGGGGTAGAAGATCCCCACCTTTGCTGTCTCCCTGCCAGGCAGAGAGACAGTAAAGAGAGTTGCTGTGCCCCCCCCACATTTAAACACCACATCGGGGTGTTTAAATGGGGGGAGGAAGATCACCCACTTTTGCTGTCTCCCTGCCAGGCGGAGAGACAGCAAAGAGAGCTCCTGGGCTTCCCCTTTCTTTCTGGGTGTTTAAATGGGGGGGGGGGGCAGACCACCCACCTTTCCAGGCACCTTTTTTTTAAAAAAAAAAAAAGCCAAGCACAATATCCCACGTACTGCACTTGCACGAGTGTGGAATGCCATCTCAAAAAATGAGGTCCGGTTGAGACATCTGATCTGCCAGCAATGGGACCAATGCTGCTTAGAACTGAAGGATGGAGGGATGTCTGATCTGGAAATTCGTTGTAAAAAAGCTGCGGGGTATAATAGCGACGGGTTAGGGGTGGATTTAATGGTGAGTGTGACCTCAGCCAAGGATGATTCTATAAGGACTTACTGTTTTCGAGTTGATATTTAATGTTTATATGTGGAGAAATTTATAAAATTTATTTGGCCTGTTAAACAGATTGAGATGGACAAGCATATAATATTCATAGATAATTTATTCAATTTGATTATTTTTCACATAATATGGTTTAATACAGGGGTGACCAAAGGTATCTCTCCAGATGTTTTTGCCTACAACTCCCATCAGCCCCAGCCAGCATGGCCAATGGCTGGGGCTGATGGGAGTTGTAGGCAAAAAAAACCTCTGGAGAGCTACTGTTGACCATCCCTGGTTTAATATATGCATTAAATGTCATATTTTCATATATATGGCTTTATGCAATATTACATGGTGAGGTTTGGGTTTTTGGGTTGTTACACTGACACCATGATCCTTGTGAATTTACAAGCTTCCCTCTTTGACATAACTGAATTCTTTTGTAAAACTTCAGGCACAGGCAAGCCACTGCTCAATTAGCAGAGCAATCTGGTGCAGAATACCTTCAGTCATAATCACCACCATTAATTTCCTATGTGTTCCTTCTTTCTTTCCCACCAACTTTACGATTCACTGCTGAGCCTAGTTTCATTTTAAGGAGAGACTTAGGGGGATGACAATGGAGGAAGCCACATCCTCCAGCTGTATCAGACAAGCCAAGAGAACTCCAACTGCTTACAGCATTGAAAACATCAAAATCCTACTGTCCTGGTCTTTTCCATATCCATACTGCTTAGAACTGAAGGATGGAGTCTTACTCCATCTTTACTCCTACTCTTTGCATATTCCATGTAACCAGTCAATTAAAAAAAGTTCAAGGTTTATTTGTCGAAGCAAATTGGTCACTTAATTAACATGAATTTCTTTGAATCCTCCAGTAGCTGGATGGCAAAACTAGCCCAAGATTTCTCAATGAGTAATTTTAATTTCAGAAACATGACTAGAACCATGACTTGCTGTTAGGTTGTACATACATAACTTCAACCATATTTTTTTCTTTGTAATTTTCCTACTGCCGACAGCACCTAAGAGTGAAAAGGTATACAGCTGTGGAGAAACTGACAGCAATCCAGAGACAGGCTGCTATGGAATTCATTCATTCATTCACACTTTCCAAACATTTTAAACTGCCCCATATTTGAAACACGTTTGGTAGGGACTGCTGGAGTGAATTTTTTATATATAATTGCCTAGCCGCATATCTGCGTTACTGCCATGGAATATACTATGCATCCTATATTTGCTATTTCAAAAGTAGGCAGACATGGCTTTGACTGACAAACAATTATGCTTTTCTTATACTGATGCTTTACATCAAAGTCTTAAGTGCACTCATGCTGATCCAGAGGGCTCCTATGTATAAAACAGGAACTCCATAAAGGTTTCCCTATTCACTTAAATGTTGGGAAATGCTTCGTATCGTAAACATTATGGAAGCTCCATGAAACACAAAGAATGAGAATGCCACTGTTCTTACTACGCTTGTAGGTACATTCTAGAGAAACTGGGCTGAGGGGGTGCAGAACAAAACCCACATGGGTGGGCTGGAGAGCCAGGAGTGCAGCACTGGGCAGATGACCTATGCTGCTAAGAGGGGGGTGAGTAAACTGCTTCCCAGCCAACTCCCATCATCAATGTTGTACAAGTGGGTCCCAGGCTAAAATTGTAAAATGGCCAGGTGTTGTGAACTCCATCCTGTCCCTGAGTCATCATGGAAGGGGAATGGGAAGATGCTGAACACAAGACCACATACATGGCAGGGCCAAGCAAAGCGCGATAATCTGAAGACACCAGTGTGACAGCTGCTGCCTCCAGGAAAGGCCGCCAGGCGATCCTTGCTGGGGTAATATCGGGGGTTCAAGCCAGAGATTGCCAGCAAGCCATGCTATATCCATGCGGCAGCAGCTGCTCCATTGTCTGATGGGGGAGTGGGCACCACACGCACAAGGCCTCGTGTGTGGCAGACAGAGCCGGTGTGTGGGGTTCTGCCGCTGGCAGCAGAATCCCAATGCATGCCCATTTCCCCATCATTTCTTCGCGTGCACAAAGCGCGCGGGGCATGATGATGTCACACAGTGACTGTAAGAACAGGGGCCGTAAGACCCTGTTCTCCCAGACCCTGTGCACCCAGAAACAATGTGGCGTCTTTCAGTCCTGGTCGCACCAAATTGAAGCTTTGCTGGATGGTGTGCACCTCCTGCAGCCGCCACCGCTCCGAGCTCTACGGCATGTTCAGCTGCCCTGGTAGGTGCCACGTCTGCAGCTCCCCCAGCCCCCACACCAACCGGTCCTCCTAGCCCTGCTGCAAAGCTCGAAGAGTGATGGCAGGCCCGGCAGCAACTCCACCCCCATGCAGACAAAGTCCTCCTCTGGTGAGTAGGTGAAGACCTCTGTGCCGGACCTTCATCCTGCTTCTCTTCCTCTTGCGGCGAGGGGGGCTGGGAAGGAGGGAGAGAGAGACTCTGCAAGAGAAGACAGGCCCAACAAGCCGCGCTCTGCAGGGAAGGAGGAGGCCGAGCCAGAGCAGGAGCCAGAAGGGGTGTGCCAGCAGGTGGGCGCTCCCAAGAGGGACATGGCAATAGCAACTGGACCTACCTCCCTCTCTGCATGGGGGATTGCGGTGCCCGACCCCCTTCCTACCCAGCCCGGTGACTGACCTGTGGGGGAGGTGAGCTGCTGGCGCTCTAGTGCCCAGAACTGAAAGACGCCACGTTGTTTCTGGGTGCGCACCCAGAAACAACGCACCCCCCCCCCCGAAGAGCTGCTCTGCCCGAGGCAACTGCTGAATGTTGCCTTATGGATGCGCTGGCTCTGGTGGCAAAGCCCCAAGGCTACCCAGTAACCAGTATAGATAGAGACTGCCACCTGTTGCTAAAGGCAGCCAGGGAAGGGAGATGTGGCTGTCAAATTGTGTGTTCAGTGGCAGAACTAGGCCCCTGATGTGTAGAAGGAACTGCCAAAGAATGCAGCTGCTTCATGGGGGCATTAATATGGCACCGGCCACCAGCAAAGGATCATCTGCACCCCCCTGTGAAAATACCAATCCCTGTGACCATCTGGAATAGCATCCCTGGAGTTGCAGGCTGAGTGGAGAGGCATGCAACCTCGCCTTAGAACCAAGCCAGCATGAATGCAGCTGTGACAGCTTTCAACTTACTGCTAAGGCTGCCATTGAAGCAAAGGGATTCTACTTGATAGCGACAGAGGAGGGAATTCTGCCATGCTGAAACCACAATAGGAGTGGCTCCACTCACTCACCTGCGCCCAGCAGCCTTCTATTCCCCCTGCCACACCAGTTGCTCACAGGCCAGATAAGAGCCCTAAACAAGGTTCCAGTCGCTGGCCTGCTCTGGTGGATTAATGAAGTACAGATTGGAGAGCAGCCTTTAAAGTGTTAGCCACCTTTTTAGAACCTATAGAATACTCTAGTGCTCAAGACACATAGCAATTCCTTACTAGCAGTTGTAAGAAAAAGCCCCCTACTTTTCATACACATGGACTTCGTGATCACCAGTATGGTTGCCAGGGTGCCTGGAGTTTTCACTCGCACACATCTGCTCTAAGAAGTGAACTTTGCCCATGGTTTCTAAGGCTTATGTGGATACTATAAGCCTCAGCTTTGCAGCAGCATTCTACATCTCTGGATGGGTGTTAGCCAGAACTACAGATGAGCCTTCAGCCGCTCCTTGCGTGCACAATCTCGGCCGTTGCAGTGGAAGAAGCCACGCCACCATGAACTGTACAGGCAAACAGTTTCCAGCCTGTTTCCATGAACCAAAGGCTAACACCACCAGAATCCATCTTGTTTTCCTGACTCCATTACAGCAAAGCAAGAGACTCATGTATCCAACAGCTGCTTCAACTTCTGCATAAGGCAATCAAGCTTATCTTAGGAGTGGATCCTGCCAGGCTGCCTAAGTTTTTGTCCAACAGAACCCAAGACAAAGGATGGTACCAGTAGAGGAGTGAAGAAGAGGAAGAACAGCTTCACTCAGGGCCATAGTTATTATATAAATCGGGTGTCACCTTAGGTATCAATTTGACTCTCTATTGTCACTTATAGATAAGTTTGATAGCTTGTTAATCACTTCCACCCCAATACCCTCACCCATTCTTTACCCTAATGGTCACCCTCCCCTTTTCTGAGGTCACGTACCAGCTGACCACATGTCATCCGCCCCTGCACATCCTACCCCCTAAGGGCTCAAGGTACCTCAGACCTCTGACCCAGCTCCCCACAGGTGTGCATCTAGCAGTACTCCATTCCTGTTGTTTAGATACATCCCCGATTCCTGTTCAGTTGAGGGTTCCTTCCCCCATCTCCCTAGTTTGTCGCCATTGGAGCCTTCCTTGAAGACTACGATCGGTAATTATCACCCTGTTTGTCTATCCCTGTGTTACCTCTGTGCATTTCTCTCTATTTTTATTAGGTCTGTATGTGTGTTATATGTATCCATTACCTTGTATGTGTCTTCTATAAGTTTCTGTAATAAAAGCATACTTGTTTTACTTAATTAGTATTCTTGGTAAATTTAGCAACAATTTCTGGAAGTGGAATCCTGTATACATAGATTCTAGGTCCTTTTGAGCCAAAGTTGCCCACCTGTCAATTCCCCAACCTCTTTTGAAGGCATTTTGGCTTACAGAGTCGCTCTGTCCCTGGGCTTCCGCTTTCCTCTGAGCGTGGTCGATTCCCCACTAGTCGCTGTGTCGCTGCATTTTGACTTGTGGCTCCCTCCAATTTCCCCAAAGTGACTTGGGTTTTTTTGGAGATCTGGAAGCTGTCAGGGAAACTGGAAGGAGCCATGAGTCAAAATGCAGCTGGGCAGCAACTAGTGGGGAATTAGTCACTTGCGCTGAGGAAAGCAGAAGCCTGGGGCAGAGCTACTGCTAGTGAAGAATCGGTAATAAGGTTGATAAACAGTGCTGGGGAGGTCATAGTACACAGTGGCACCAAAGACATTGGAAAATGTAGCCCTGTGATCTTGAAGGAAAAAATGTAGGTCACTAGGCAGAAAGTTAAAAGCCAGAACCTCACAGGTAGTGTTCTCAGAAATGCTAACTAGTTCCACATGCTAGATCAGCTAGACATGCACATATTAGGAGCCTCAACACATGAATAAGAGGTGCCTTTGACTACTGGTGCTTGGAGGTAACATCAGGGAAGGTCTTGGTCTCTGTGCCATGCTGTGACCACCTTTGTAAGACAGGATGCTGCACTAGATTAACTACTGGTTTGATCCAGCAGGGCTCTTCTTATGTCCTTAAGGGCTATTGAAGTGGGAGGTCTTGAATATTCAGAAATAATCTATCATTACATTTTCCTATCTGCATGTGCAAAGCCAGTCAATTTCCCAGTTCAGCAGCAGATTCCTGTGCTATGTGGAGTGCCCCATCTCAAGGTGGGTTACTGGGTGATTTTGACCAGTTTTATCTCCTTCAGCCTACCTTACCTCATGAGGCTGTAGTGAAGGTAAAATGGAGGAAAGGGCAGAATAAAAATGTACTAAGTAAATCAATAAATGCCATGTATAAGCAATAGATGCCATGTACCAGTAGAATTCCAGACTGTGGTTTTCACACTGGGGAAATGAGTTATCCACACAAGAGAAATGTAGATTTTGGGAAAGACCTTTAATCTGTCAACAATTGAGTAACAACTATACTCTCATGGTGCAAATATATCACATCGTCTAGCCCTAACAAATTACATTTGGATGTTTTGCATTATTCATATAATGTCAGTATAGATTAATATCTTTGCTGGTGTGTCACCTTATTAGAATATTTCCATACCTGAAGATTTAATAATCTTAAGCATGGTTATTTGTTCCAATAACATGGTACTGTTTGATTATTAAACTGTAAGTAACTATCTTACAGTTCAACCTTCTCATTTTGTTAGGCTTCTTATAAAAATGTTCTCCATGAAGTTGTGAATTATATTTAAAGTTAGCTGTTTGATTTAACAACTCTTTAATAGTATTACAGGTACACATTTGATTTTACTATCTTATTTAATATGATTAACTGTCTTGCAGAATTCCGGGGCCTAAGCTTGCTTGACTGTCTGAGTGAACCTAACAATGTTACTCTGTCCCAGCTGACACCAGCTAGGTACATGGTCCTTTTTCAACCATCAATTTGGTCATGAGGAGAGGTGACGTTATTATCTTCTATGAGTCTCTTCCAGAATTCTGGTGCCAGTTTAAAATGCACTGGGACACCAGAGAAATAGTCCCTGGGGGTTCATCACACTCCTAGCCTGACCAGTGGCTGCCCCAGCTGAACTAGTTGAGATGGTCTCAGGGCTGGTGCTGAAGACAGCCAAGTTGATTGTTTTGAGCAGAGGCCCTCAACCTTTTAGAGCCTCTGGGTACCTTAGGAATTCTGACAGCATAGTGGGCACAGCTACATAATGGTTGCCACAAAAGGTGGAGCCAGCTGCAAAATGGCTTCCCCGTCTTATGTTCAGTCACACACTAAAGATCCTTGTGCTGTGGAGGCAGCTGCTGCCAAACCAACATTTAAAAATGTCTGTACAGCCAAATCTCTGCTTGTAAACAGAAGCTTTGCTGGGTGACAGTCCTATCTGGCCCTGCCTGCTTTCTAAAAATTCTTGGTGGGTGCCAGGTCGGTGAGTACCATGGCATGCACAGGCATCATGTGGTAGACACCTGGTTTTGAGGGACTTCAATGCCCATGCTGAGGCCACCTTGCCACTCAGAATTTAATGGCTGCCCTGAGAAAAGAAATAACTGGAATTACCAAATTTCTATCCAACAATCTGATAAAATGACCAGAGATAAGGCTCCTTGTCCTGGTTGGATTGTTATCTGTTACAGGCTGGTTTTGGTACTGATAAGGATAGCACCTATGGTACTGATAAGGATAGCACTCCTCACTGGGGTGGGGAGGAGAGATACAGCAAGCTGGAAGAGGAATAAGCATTGGAGAACTCCCTCCTATTCAGTTTCTAAAAGGCCTCTGGAGAAGAGGGGTCTAATACACTGCAAATGGATTAGTGTTATGCATCCCTTTTAGTTTTGCTTTATATATCTATGGCAGATCACTCAGTCTTACTGAAGTATTTGGAAACCATAGTGAAGGAGTATGGAACAGAGCTTCTGTCATTGTCACTCCCCTTCTTTGATTAAATTCAGAACATGGCCATTAGACATGCTGAATCAACAGCTTGGGATTTATTCTGTAAGGTGCTGCAGAGTTTTGTTTGCTCATCAGTGCTTTATAATATTATAACAGATGCTTAGCAAGAGAGTCTATGGCTTCGTGGTTGAGTATCCTCAATTATGCAACAACTTCCATCTTTATATCAACTCCAGTAGTGCCTGTATCTGTCCTGAGTCTTTGGTTAAGGGGCTGATGGAGAACAAGCTAAAACTGAATCCAGAAAAGACTCAGAGGGTGTCTTTTAACAAAAGCATACTATTATGAACCATTATTCTTAAACACCGGCACTGGTTGTCTATTCTGTTTTCAGGCTTAATTTATGGTACTGGCCCTTATCTTTGCTGCCCTTCACATCCTGGGAGTCACATACCTGAAGGACCATCTCTCTTGGTGTTGCTAGCCTCATTCCTCTCACTGCCTTTTACCTGCTGTGCCATCTCATAAGACTGCACAGTCCTCCTTTGCCTGGCTGTGGGTCTTCTAAGTCCTCACCCTGCCCCTCTGGTATAGTTTACTATAGGAAATTAGAAAGTCATCTTCTCTGTAAAAATTTTTTGCTCCAGAAGATGTTTTGCTGAATTGTGTAGATGTGTACAAACTATTGCTGGTCTTTTTTTTGAGCTCTAGATGTTATTTGTTTGCTTCTTTGCAGTTTGTTAAGCACCTGTAGAATTCTTATTCTCTTTTTATTATTCTTATATGCTTATTAATATATTATATCAGACACACTGGGCTTATATATTACAATCTGCGTTGCGAAGATGTACACTGGAAATTACCCACCAATTTCATTGACACTTAAGATGGAAACAATGAATGACAGGGGTCTCATACTCTCTGTTTGCTGATGGATTAGTGTAATGCATCCCTTTCAGTTTTGTTTGACTACAGCTGACTACTAAATTTTACTGAAGCTTTCTGAAACCAGAGTGGAGGTGTACAGAACATAGCAGAACCTGAAACCGTGAGGGGAAGAAGTGACTTACATACTCTCTTCATCATAGGGAAATCCAGTGTTGTTGTCTCTTGATTTGCCCGGATTGTGAGTGCTTGATTGAAGTGGTAACACTGGGCATAAACATGTGGGGAAGCTACAACAACCCCCTTCACTCATGCTAAATGCATCACATGGTAATCCACCCAGTAGCATCTTCTAATGCTGAACCCAGTCAAATCTCAAAAGCATTTGAATGGGCTCAGAAACGATGTCTCCATATTTTAATAAAAGGGCAACAATACAGTCATTTACAATAATTAATGCACAACAGCAGTTCTTCATTATTTGTAACTATGAAATTAATTGGTTGGATCCTATGACTCTCTTCCAGCAAGTTTCCCATCAACCAGAGGAATGGGCCTTTGTCCAGCAGAAAAAAAGCAATTCCTCCACCATCACCCCCACCACGAACACCTCAGCACATAAAGTTTTATTACTGCAATAAAAACACTTTATGCTGGCTTTTCTCGAAAAAGAGAGAAAGATAAAGAAAAAAGAAAAGAAAGACAAATACTTTCTCTGCTGAAAGAACAGAATCAGAGTGTCCAAAACTTGAATTCATTATAATAACATAGCAGGCATTTTGTAACACTAATCTCTTTACAGCTCTCCTGCATTCCACCACCACAAAGTGGATAGCTCACATAAGAGACCCTTAAATACAATTAAATATACATCTGGAACATAGTTCTATAGAAATAAGGGAGTGTGTACTGAGAATGATCCCTCATTAAAATCTGCAATACGTAACCATTGCATACAATTGAAATGATATTAATTAAACCACATAAAAGACGTAATTTCAGTCACACACTGGAAAATACAATTGACCTATTGCAAATGAAGAACCAACTCCACATAACCTTTTATGTTTTGAAGGTTTGTTTTGCTGTGCATTTGTTTACTTATTAAAAAAACAGAAATAGGCTATTAAGAACAGAATGTCTGAGCAAATGCATTCAAAAGCAGACCCTGCAGGAATACAGCTCATCCAAATGAAACATAATTAGGGAAAACAAATGTAAAATTTTAAATCAGTTCACTAATGATATATAAAAAAAATCAGTATCCCTTATCAGTTTGACTGGCAAGACATGTTCTTTTCATTTAGGGAACTGCAAAATAATTACTCAGAGCAAGGTGAGATTGTCAGGTAGAAACAATAAAACGGTAGTGGGTAGGTGGGGGAAATAATGACAGGAATGTAATGAAAAAGATCTTGGAAGCCATCTCACTGCACAACTCATTGACAGAACTGGGCTGGGAGAAAGAACCCAGTAAAGAGCTGCTGGGAAGGTGAGTGGTTTATTTTTTGCCTTTCCTAAACTGCTAAACTACTGGGGAGCATTAATTAAGTTTGGTTTGTGAAAGGACCAGTTTGAAAGTGAGTGGGTTCTTGTAGCCTGCTGGGGAGTGGTGTTTTTGTCTGAGTCTGGCTCTTTTGTCTGGTTTGTTGCTCATTGAGCAAGATCTGTTTGCCTGGGGCTGTTGCAGGTCCTACCCTTCTGATGCTGCTGCTGGGAGGCAGGGAACCATAAGGCTCCTCTTAGGCAGAGGCACAAGCTGAAGAGCAGACTCTTAGCCTGGGGATCAGGCCTGTGGACCCTGCATCACTTAAGATACTTTTAAACCACTAGCCAGTTATGAAGGTAGAAAGTCAGCAAAGGCTATCCAGTGTTTTGCAGACAGTTCCACATGTGTGCTTATCTAGGGCTTTTTAAAAGCAGGAACACACAGCAATGCAGTTCTGGCTGGCTTGGCACCAGGGCGTGCAACCTAATATGCAAATGAGTTCCTGCTGGGCTTTATCTACAAAAAAGTCCTGCATGAAACAATGTTGATGCCGGGGTGGTGGTGTGTCCTAATATGCAAATGAGTTCCTGTTGGGCTTTTTCTACAAAAAAAGCCCTGTAATTATCTATCCACTGGGTGGAAATTGAGGGTGTGTGCTCACTGCATGTGGCTCTCGGGGAGATTTATTCCCTTAAACCTAGAGTTGCTGATCCGGAGACGCTGAGGCAGAGAAAGAGGTCTGGAGAAGAGATCTTCAGGGACTTACCAGAACAATTCCACTCCTGTGCTGACAGCCCTTCTGCAGGAAGAAGAGTAGGAATAAGGAAGCAAAGAGTAGCAATTAATGGAAAGTGCTCACAATGGAGGGAACCAGGGCTTTTTTTGTAGCAGGAACTTCTTTGCATATTAGGCTATAATAATAAATTTTATTTATACCCCGCCCTCCCCGCCGAGGCAGGCTCAGGGCGGCTTACAGGACTGATGTAGCCAATCCTCCAAGAGCTTGCCGTAAGCCCTGGAATAAGAGTAAGGAGTAAGCTCTTGGAGGACTGGCTACATCAGGGGTGTGTGGACTAATATGCAAAGGAGTTCCTGCTACAAAAAACCACTGGAGGAAAGTAAGCAATCAGAATTAGGGCCAGTACTACTTAATTTATTCATCAATGATCTGGAATTAGGGTTGAGTAGTTTAGTGTCTAAGTTTGCAGAGGAATTATTCGGGATGGTGAAAACCAAGGCTGACTGTAAAGAGCTCCAAGGGGACCCCTGCAAAAAGGGTGAGTAGGTGACAATGTGGGAAATGAAATTCAATGTTGGTAAATTTCAGCTGATGTACATTGTGACAAAAAATCTCAGGTTCAAGTATAGGCTAATGGGATTTGAACTTGCTGAGACTGAGATGGAATAAAGATCTTGGTGTTGTAGTGGATAGCTCAATAAAAGCGTCAACCCAGTGTGCTGCAGCAGTGAAACACTCCATATTGGAGATTATTAGGAAATATAATGAGAATAAAATGGCTAATATTGTAATGCCCCTGTATAGATCTATGGTGCAGTCTCATTTAGAATACATGAGATCACCCTATCTCTAAAAGGACATTGCAGAGCTGGGGAAAGTACAGTGAAAGGCAATCAAGATGATTAGAAGGCTGGAAGACCTTCCCTATGGGGAAAGGCCAAAGAGTCTGTGATTTCTTAGTTTAGAAAAGAGTCAACGAAGTGGGAACAAGATAGAGTTTTATAAAATTATGCACTAGTAGAGAGAGTTGACAAAGAGAATTTTTTCTCCCTTTCACAAAATACAAAAACTCAAGGGCATCCAATGAAGTTGATGGGCAGTAGGTTCAGGATGGACAAAAGGAAATACTAATTTACATGGAGAGTGATTAAAATGTAGAATTTGCTGCCAGAGTGAGACTGCATGACATCACTGGGCTTTGAAACTGAGATGAAGCTGTCTGTCATGCAGAAGTTTGACAATAGCCAGTCTTTAAAGATTATAAAACACTCAGAGGAAAATTAAAACAAAAACACTTCTTTTTATAAACTCGAGATAGTTTACATTAGGGAATCTCATTCTAAACATGGCAAAAGTTTATGGCCTGGCTGTGGAACTGAAGGTTTCTTCTGTTTAAATGGATTATATGTTCACTTGTTTGACATTAGATCTGACAAGCAGAATTACAGCTTTGTAGAAAAGGCTTTTAAGAATGAAAAAAAAGAATTACCGCCCCCCCCCCCCCATAGTCTTGATTCTTCAGGCATTTGTATATGGATTCTTCACTCTCTCTCTCTGCCATTAAATGAGAGGGAATAAATCAGATGCTGATGACTGTAAATAGAGAAGCTTGTAAAATCTAATTCATAGGATAACAGCTGCCTGCCCTGCAATTTATGAAAAATTGTAAAGCTAATACATTGACAGCTGTCATCCGTTAAAGCTAGTATCTGCTTCACTACTCTACACAAGAAGCATGCAATTCTAAGTTCCTCTCATCTCAGTATCATTGGCCGAGGGCCTGAAAATTCTGTATTACGGCCACTTCATGTTATAAAAATAATCAATCAACATGTTTTCATGGAAGAAAACCCATGACATGTAAAAGTATACACATACACACCTAGTACATGTAAACAGAATGAAAATCCTCAGCAGATCATGGTTCTCCACATTGGGATCAGGAGAGTTAGGGAGAAGGGATTTGCTACACTGCAAAACACATGTAGCACAACAGTGAAGGACACTGATCCACAGTCTACCAAATAGGCTTAGAATATCTTTGTCAAGCTATGGAAAACTACTGTTTTTTTCTAATTTTTTTATCTTCAGAAATTAATGGCAGAAGACAATGGCAATTATTATAGAGCTTTCCCTTTCCAGAAGTATTTACATACTAGTGAGATTGGTATTTTGAGTTAAATCCAGCACGGAATTCAAACGATTGAAAGATGTTCTCTAAGAACTGTTAATGCTTTTGCCATTCATCCGGCAGCTTGTTCTGGTAAAACAATCTACATGACAATTAAAATAGTTCATCCAATTTAGGCTACAAAAATAATTTTCCCAACATAAAATTTCAGAATTCTAAAGCTATTTTAGCAACCCATATTTATCATTTTTAAAAGGGAAAAACTACTTGCAATTTTAATGTCCTTGGAAAATTTATGAAATGGTAACATATCTTACTAAAGGCCTCCAACAATGTCTCATATTGTTAAGAAGGAAAAGCTTGAAAGTAGTGAAACAACTTTCTTCAGAAATTGATGAGTAAAGCAACAAATAGAACTCAGTTCTATTAACACCACAACTAAATGTCGTAGTAATGAAGTCTCTTTTATACCAAGCAACACAAAGGTTTTAATACATAATTTAAATGTGGGCTCAATACATGGGTACAAATAGCTCAGCAGACTTGATGGAGCCTCTGTGGTCTTTTATACTGATTTAACAGATTTTTCTTAAGATCCAGTCTATTCAGTTTCATACGTACAGCATTAATAGTTTTCAAAGAGAGGCAGACTAACTTGAAAAATAAAACAGAAGACACACATTAAATTAAAACAACACTCTAATGTCTGTGGGAATAACAGAATGCCAAACCTAACACTTAATTGTATTAAGTCTTCTAACATATTTAAAGAACTGGAGTCAAAAATCTATTTTCTTGTTATCTTTCAGGAAAAAAAACTCAGCCTAAGTTCTGCGTTTAGCAGTGGACATAACTTGAACAAATAACAAATTGCCTGGGTGATTCTGTCCTTATGTGAATTCGGTATCTGCCTTTGCCTCCAGAAAGCAGAAGCATTTTCAAGTGAAGTACTAGAGTCTAAATAAACCAGGGAGATACTGGACTGGATCCTTCTGTTCTGTTAGCTCTTAACACATTCATTTAGCACAAGGACATTCCCACTGATGTACCAAAATATTTTGTGCTGGAAGAATGCACAAATGCCAACTGAATAGAAAAGTAGGATCCAGCTCAGTATGTTCATAACAGATCAAGAATATGCCCCAGAATATAACAGTGGTGCAAGCTGCCCCTCACAACTGGTGTGTGTGTGTGCTGCTTATGTATGCACAACTACATGGGTTCCATGAAGACCACACAGACCTCCCTTTTGCCTTACAGCAGATCTGGTGAACTGAAGGCTGAACAAAGATTCGGGAGGTCTAGATGGGGAGGGGCACCAAAAAATAGTAGTACTTCTCAACTATATATCATGGGCCTTCTAGAGCTTACCTTTAAGCTGGCTGACTGCTCTGGATAGCTTTTGTTTTCCTTTTTCCAAGCATGGATCTGAAGCAGGCCTGATGTACTTTATTTTATTTAAAACATTTTTAAGCCACCTTTTCACCCAATCAGGGTTCGCAATGTAGAGAGCATTAAAACACAGAAACAAGTAACATACTGTTAAATGCACTTAAAATTTTCTGGAGCAAATGTGCTAACTGCTGCCCCATATGCAAAAACAGGTTTCTGTCAGAGGTGAATAATCCTATTGAGAGTTGAATGGAACTTGTGAGTCCAACTCTTCCCTGAACCTTGAATGGAAGGAAATTCTCTAGTACCATTCAAACCACTGAAACGGAAAACCACAACTTGAGTCAGAAAGAAGATGGTGTGACTTACAGTGGATGTTCCTCAAAAGAAGTAAAAAGAAACCGTAAGGCACAGAGCGACAGACGTCTTATGGGCTTTGAGCAGTGAATCTCTGATTACTTGAGTTACCCTACAAAGTGTCATTCAGTGCCAAAAAAGGAATGCATACTTCTCTCTTTCTCTTCTCATAGGAACCAGGCTGTCATCTTTAATTCATGAACAGCTACCACAGAACAGAAGAGAGAAAACATGCTGAATTACTGGCCCAGGAATGATGACACTGTAGATGCTTTAATTGGCAAGCTTGCCCTTTATGTGGCTTTCTGGAAGAACCTAAATTCTGCAGCCCTTGTGTTCCCGAGACAGCAAACAAGCCCTTTCAGTTTCAGACATAAAAAAAAGTGGAAGAGTTCTGGCCTAACTTACCTTTCGGGTGCCAAGGGTCTGTGAACTCGTACTTCCCCACACCAACAGTCCGTAGCATCTGTACCCCATTGGTGTTGTCCTGACTGCCCGTCTGGTTGGGAGGAAGCTGAGGAGCAGCCTGCCCATTGGTAGCTGGAACACTATTAGGTAGGGCAGCCGAAGGCAAAGCAGGTGGCGGTGGAGGCAGGATAGGACATGTCATGTGACCATTCCCTACCGCACTGTGGCCTGGGTGAGCCACCTGACCCACTCCAGTCATAGAAGACATGGTAATGGACTGGCTGTTAGTGTACAAAGGCTGGCTTTGTAGGTTCACAACCATGTTACTCAGAGGCTGTGAAGGCTGCTGCTGAAGCTGGTAATGAGCTGGCATTAATGGAAGCTGGGGGGTGACGTGTGGAGGGAGTGAGGGTGTAACTCCAATGACAGGGGCTTGGACGTTCACTGCTGGGCTGAAGGTCGGAGGCTGAGTCATCCCATATGAGTGAGTGATAAGAGTTGGCTGGTTACCTGCTGCAACTGTTGTAACCCATGGAGCTGTACCTGGAAAAAGGAAAGCTAGCAATAAGAACAATTTGGGTAGAAAGGGAAGTCTCTAGCATAACTGTTCTCCCTACAAGCATTGCTCACATTCTTGGAACAAGTTCTGTTATCTCTGTAGAGAGCTCCCCTCTCTCCCCTTCATCACCCCATAAACTGATGAACAGAGTCTGGAACCATTCCAAACTGGTAAGTGCCTAAAAAAGTCACTATATGACAGACAAGTGCAAATGTTAAAACAACAGCAATCAACTACCAACACAGTATCTTTACAGCATTATGAGTTTTCAAGCTTTGTGCAGTTTAAGTACAGGCTTCCAAGAAAATTAACCTCTTTCCCCCAACGTGTTTTCATGGCTCCCTGACAAACACTTGGCGCATATAATAATGGTGTACCAGCCACTACAAAGAGATGGTAATTAGGCATCTAGTATCTCTGTGCAATGTACGATATATGTCTGGAAGTTGCAAATGGCTTCAAATGGACATAAAGATCTTCTACAGTATCTTCTTTTTTAATTTTAAAACACCCTAACAGAGACACAGAGAGGGTGAAGGAGAAAGCTTTAATGAACTTGCAGGCATCTTAATACATTTACATTAGCCTTGACACAGGAGTAACCTGAGGGGGTCTTCACAACTAGAAAGCAAAGGCAGCTGCAGTATTAAGAAAAGGACTTGTGATAAAGTCTTATTTAGAGAGGTAATTGGAGAGAGCATATTAAATTTGTTTTGAACAAGTTCCCCCAGTAGGATTACAAATAAGACTGAAAGCGTACCTGGGTTTTCAGTCTCCCTCATCTGTTTAGACGGTGGCTCGTCTGTGTCCCAGGGTGTAGACTGATTGATGGGTGTCTGTCCCCACCTTATACTGGTTGCTAATCCTTGAGGCTGATTCTCTGTCTTCGAAATGCAAGGTGTCTGCAGAGGAGGAGACAAAAATGTATCAAATTTAACTCTCATATTCATGGAATCCTTTATTATGCTTTCCTGGATTTTGTAGAAGTTTTTAATTTCATATTACATTTAGCCAGGCTTCTGATTCAAAGGCGAGCCAATTAAAATTTCTCATTTTACAGGCATCTATGAGATCTAGATGGTATAGCCCAGTCTTGCCAGATAAGCAGGTAATTTGGCAGTGAGACCACCAAGGAAGCTTCTGCAAAGGATGGCACTGAAGATTCACTTTTGCTTCTTGCTTGGCCTTGAAAGGCCCTTCCTGGGGTTGTCGTAAGTTGGCAGCACTTGACAGCACTTTACACACAACACACACTCTAGATCTGGCATGGGAACAGAAAATAATTGTAAACCAATGATAAACACACACGAACACAATTTCTTTCACTCCCTGTCTAAACAAAGGACCACAATTTTTCATGTCACAAGTCTTCTGTGACCCTGGATTTGGCATTTCATAGTAAGATGTTCATTGTTGACACATGATGTTTTACTCTGAGACTTCTATAAATTAATTGCTCCCCATTTACTACAATTGTTGAGCATACTCACCTGTTTGGATTTTCTTTATAGTGGACTGGGGCAAATTAAAGAGGCTTTCATTACATACTAGCCAACAATCCTTAAAACCAAATGAAGGAAATAACACTGTGCTGTAAGAGCTTGCTACAGAAACATCTATACTTGCAATACTTCAGGGCAGCTGAAATAGCCAAAAAGAGCAAGGATCACTAAGCATAATGTAGAGATATAAAGATAGCTTTATATAAATCTGTCCAGTGCCCATCAAGATGAGTCCAGATTTGGGTTCCCCACAACAAACCAGTGCAACCACCCAAGAGGATCCACCAGGGGCCAAAAGGAACAGAGAGGGAGGCCAGCTGGATGAAGGCCTGACTGAGACTGGGGTAAACCACAGGAAGGATCCAGCGGCGGTGATGCCCCCATGGAACAAGTCCCCTGGAGGATTGGAATCACCAGTAAAGGAGGCAAAGCTGGCCTCCATTCCACCTTTTTCTGGGCCAGCAGAGGGAGAGCAGGAACACCTGATGTGCCCCGCTGTGATCCCCATGCCCAGTAAACACCAAACACCTGAATTGGGAGGGTGAGACCACATGGGGGAGTGGGGAAGGGACAAGAGGTATAAATAGGGGAGAACAGTGCAATCCCTGATGCTCATCCTGAGACTGTGATGGGAGAGAGGGAAAACTGGTGTTGAAACCACCTTCCTTCCAAGTCTGAGGCCAGAGGAGCTGCCTTCCCTTGGGCACTAACTATGTCTTGAAGTCCTCACACGCCCACGGGGGTTGACCCTGAGGTGACAGGAGATGACAAAATCATACAAAATTAAATGTTCAACAACATAACCCTCTGGTTCCTCAGCTCCTCCCTATGTCTTTGCTGGGGAAGAGTCCCACCTAGCCCTGCCCACTTTCTAAAAGTACTGGTCAGGTGCCAGGAAAGGTGTTGTGCGTGTCATAGGGCCCATGGGCACCACGTTGGGAACCCCTGAAGTAGACCTTATGGGAGTGTGGCTGCCACCAAAAGTGGCATTCTGTGACTCCTCTTCCCTTACCACATGATAAACAAGCAAGTGATGCTTGCTTATGCTTTATTAATTAATTAATGCAATTATATGCTTTATTTATTAATTAATGCAATTATATCCCTGGCCCTATAATTATAACACTAAGGATGCGGTCACACGGCACATTAAAAGCGGACGTGCAGAGTTCAAATTTAAACCATTGAATATTGATTCAATGTGGGGCCGATCAGACGAACATCGAAGAATGAGACTCGTCCCGATCTTGTCCTGTTGTTGAATGATCAGACATTGAATGCTATCACGCTCTTTTTTAGGAGCATATGCACAACTTATCAAGCAGATCCAAAGTTATCTCGCTCTCATTCAGTTGCTGAGCAATCAGACGGTGATTCCTGCCGTGGGGTTTTCATTGAACATGAGCCCAACCATTGGAAGATGGAAAATCAAACGTTGCCTCAGAGGCGCGGGGGGGGGGGGGGGGGGGTCCAGGAATTAACGTTGCTGATTCAAACTAGAGGACTGCCAGGAACTACTTTCCTGGAACTGGGCAGTGACAATGATATCTGGAAATCCCACACATTTGAAAAAAGGTTTTTTTTTATGTTCTCCCGTGGATCCTGTGTTGATCGGAGAAGCAAAAACCTCAGATTCTTGATGATCTGGTCATGCACATGTCTGCTGGGGCTTTTTTTTTTAAAAAAAAAAAAGCAGAAGGGGCGGATGGCAGGCGCCAAACATCCCAAGGGGCAGTTTCACACTTGAGCTGTCCAAACAGGAATAACCCGAATGTGTGCCGCTTCTGGGGAAAAGGACTGGACTTTCTCTGGGGTCAAATAACACCGACATCAAACCGGAGCAATTCGGGATGCTGACAAATTGCATTCGAGGGACAGATCCGGTTGTCTGGATGTACTCATAAAATCCGAATGGGAACCGAATGGGAAATACAGGAGCATGTGACTGCACCCTAAGTCTACCTTCAAGGAACTCAGGACAGCACACATAGGTCTCCCCTCCTCAAAACAATGCAGTGAGGTACACTAGGTTGACAGTGACTGTCCTAAGGCCACATAGTAAGCTGGATCCCAGATCCACTACACAATGCTAACCCACTATATCTGAGAAGCAGGAAATAAATAAGGCCATTCCCCATCAACAAAATAAGAATTCTTATTTCAAACATGCATTTGCGCAAGACATACTACCAAATTTAATGGCTCAGTAGATCTCAGTATTCACATCTAATATATTAAGATCAAGCAGCGCTCCTAAACTTATAGAATTATAGAATCATAGAGTTGGAAGGAACCTCCAGGGTCATCAAGACCAATCCCTGCACAATGCAGGAACTACACAAATCTCACCCCCACACACACCCAGTGACCCCTGCTCCAAGCCCAGAATATGGCAAAAACCCCTCCAAGATCCTTGGCCAAACTGGCCTGGAGAAAAATCACTGCCTGACTCCAAGTGGCAAACAGCATTTCCCTGGGGGTGTAAGAAAGGTCCACAAAAACAAAGCACTGATGCAACCCTTCCTACCTTCCTTTTCATTATCTGCCTAAATTCACAGAATCAGCATGTCCATCTAGCCTCTGTTTATCATATGGTCAAATGGCTGTGTTTAAAAACCTCCAGAGGAGAGCCCATCACCTCCCGAGGAAGCCTGTTCCACTGAGGAACCGCTCTGTCAGGAAGTTCTTCCTAATGTTTAGCCAAAAACTCTTTTGATTGAATTTCAACCCTTTGGTTTTGGTCCGACCTTCTGGGGCAGCAGAAAACAACTCTGCACCATCCTCTATGTGACAGCCCTTCAAGTACCTGAATATGGTGATCACGTCATCTCTCAGTTGTTACCTCTCCAGGCTAAACATATCCAGCTCCTTCTACTTTTCCTCATAGGACTTGGTTTCCAGACCCCTCACTTATATTTATTCAACCAGAGAAAAAGCTATACTTTAAGTCAGAATAAAATCAGAAGACCCAGTAATGGCAGAGAGCTATACAACCTAGAGAGGACAATTCCCCCCCCCCCCGTCATCTATTCATTTTCAAGCCTGATTTTTTTTTAAAAAAATCATAACACTAGTGTTTACTGGATGAAAAAAAATGCAGTTTAGCCTTATTTAGGGTCTGCGGCCCTGATGATATAACCAGCTGCTTTATATATTCAGAAAACTGCTTGATGCTATAAAATATAATGTGAGAGGCGAAAGTGAACACATTTTAGATTCTAAACTATTTTAGAAACTAAACTATTATTGGTCACTGCTAACAGAATACCTTTATAAAAATGACCATAGAGTTCACAGAAACTTAATTGCATTCCTCTGTATTTATTTCATGTCATATACCTGTTTGAATTAAATAAATAACACATGAAGGATGTAAACTGCTTGAAAGGACTCTCAAGTACGCATTTTATTTTATTTTTAATAAAGGTCAGAGGTGTGAGAAGACAACCTCTCAAAGGTTGGAATTTGAGGGTGTTTGTGGCAGCTCAATTGTTCATAAAGGGAAGGACACCACTAGCTAGTGGTGACTAGGCTGCTGAAGAGGGCAGAAAACAAATCTCTCCTCCTCCCAGGTATACTTCAGAAAGGGGAAAGAGAGATGGAAATACAACAGTGAAGTCAAGATCTACCCTCTCACTGGTTCTTTCAGGTTTCTGTCTCCTTCCCTCCTATCCTGTTGGTTTCCAAAAAATCAACTTGGCTGCTAGGTTTTGGAAATATCTTTGCCTCCTCTAATGCTTGTGCTTCCCTATATTTATGCAAACAAAACAAAAAAATGACCCTCGAAGTGGAAGTGTGAACGTCTTGAGCCACCTTTCTTCAGAACCTAAATCTATCAGGATTTGAAAAAGGGTGTCTAGAATCCACTCAGTTGTGATATAAATCAATTAGTAGTTTACAGGTCCTAAGATAGTAAGTTTCTGAGTAGCCTATCAGGGAAGCTTACTCTGAGCTGCATTCCATACAAAGGATGATTTGAATTAAGCATTCTGAAGCATTCAAACATTAGTTAAAACAAGATGGATACAATTCCTACTTAGTATCTCTGACCAGTTCCCTCCAGTAGAGTTGCTATCTCTGGGTTAGAAAAAAGCTGGAGATTTTTTGGGATGGAGCTTGGGGGGGGCGGGGACCACAGCAGGGTATAATGCCATTAAGCGTACCATCCAAAACAGACATTTTCTCCAGGGAGATTGATCTAGGTCATCTGGAGAGCAATTGTAACAGAAGGAGATCACCAGGTGCTGGCAACCCTACCCTCCAGTTATTATATAGACATAGCAAAGAAGAAATTAGTTTTGCCAAGTACTTAGAAATGGCAACAACTGGGTCAAGTAGGGAAGGTCACCACACACGCATCTTAGGTGCTGGAATATCAACCAAACTGAAAGTTATACTCCTGCTAATGTGAAATAATGCTGCTAGCAGAAGGGAATGGTCAGGAAGGATGGCTCCTATGATTTCCTCTTTCCAGGCGGTCAAGTCAACATATAAATCTCAAAGTTCAGGCTCACTTTTTTTTTTAACTAAAGGCATAAAAACCCATTTCCCCTTCTCTAGCACATGTGAGATTATACCTGTCCATTTATGACCCTCTCTGCTCACTTATGCCCAGATGACACTTCAAATCCTGTTCTCCTTGCAGTATGGCATTTACTTTCAACAGGGAGTGTACTGACAGCGTTGCAGAGGCATAAAGTTTTCAAGATGCTGCTTGGTAAAAATTAAAAATAACCTTTGCCTACAAATCTAATTTTGCTTTATACCATAGAGAACATTTTAATTTACCTGAACTTAGCACTTGAAATGTAACCATCAGCTAGACAAGCACAAAAAACAAGAGCAACTGAAATCTTTCCAAATGCTCCACTATATTTTTCTAAACAAAACAAAACATACATAATAGTATGCCATTATCCTACAACGAACAGTAAGTACCGCAAATGCCCTTTCTGAATAAAATGATGTCCATTTCCCTGTATTCAGTCATTATTCTGACTTCTTATCTACAGGGCCTCAGGATGTTGACTTTTCACTCAGGTGTGGGGGTCTTGCTCTACCATTAAGAACTAATTTTAATTACTTTGATAAATGACTTAGAAAGACACTCTAAACAATGCAGAACTCCTGAGAAAAGACAGAGATGCCACAGAAACCATAGCCCTGGTGGCACATGCTGAATTTTCCTGGAAAGGAGAGAGGAAGGATGCAGCAAAAGACAGAGATAATGGCTTGCCCCTGGAGAGACGCTCAATACGCACAGGAAGATGGAATGAGCAGAGCTGCTGCCTGGAGGTAGGAGACATCTGGCAGGTGCTCTCAGAGCTACAACAGGCACACTGACTTCTTCATCCTGGAAGGAGCAAAACATCCATGCCAGGGCTAAGAAGCAATTTGTGATGGGTGAGACAAGGGATACAACCCCCTACTTCAGCTTCCCAGCACATAACACATGCTCCTGAGATGAGATAGTAAGAAAACCCCACCCTGGGACTTCTGCAGGAGTGTAGAAGCAAAGCAGTACCATGATCACCAGGGCACACATAACATTTCACTTCCCACTTATGTAAGGAACATTGTGTCTAAGTATCTGAAATGCAATCTTTCAAGTAAAAACATAAAGGCCACTTTCACAACCTCCAATGAGGGCATGCCTGTGCAAGGAGCAAGTGTGCACCATGTCTATAAAAAAGGGATGGTGGGGGGAGATATGGCTGCAGGACTCCTGCTTGTGTTGTACAGAGGTGGGAGGCATCTCCTGAGCTTAAGGAAAATATGGTCATCTGCCACATACAGAAATACAGACAAAGACACACACACAGACACACACACAGACACAGAGATGTTTTGTTCTGAGTCAGACCGTTGGACTACCATGAGCAGTACTGTCTACTCTGGCAGCAGCTGTTTAAGGCCTCAGGTGTTTCAGACTACCTGACAGAACCTGGGACCTTCTGCATGCAAAGAAGATGCTCTACCACTGAGCCACAGTTCTTCCTAATAAATATCATCTCATGGAGCTACTTAGTCAGACCACTGGTATGTAAAGGCTAATGATGTCTGCAGACAGCAGCTCTCCAAGATCTCTGGTAAAGGTCATTCCATCACCTATTATCTGATCCTTCTTAAACTGTAGATGCTGGGGATCAAACCTGGGACCTTCTGTGTGCGATGCAGGTGATCTACCATTGAGGCACCCCATTGTTTTTTGTTGAAGAAACAAACACAGGTGGATTTCTGCTTAAGGAGATAGCTGTATGAGCAGTATTACATAGATTTAGACAGACACAGAACAAACAGGGGTATATGTGACTGATATTCAAAACATGACTTCAGTTATCTTGAAGTATAAAAAAGCAATTAGAACAATGTTCTTAAAATACATTTTTATTGGTGGGGGCAGGGTAGTTTCATCTTGAATGTAATCCTTTCAATCTCACAAGTGGGGACCTTTTTTCAGATCTGTTTTTTGAATATTTGAAATTTGAAGAGTTCAAGAGGTGCAAGCTGAAAGAAGCTGCAGTAACCCAGGAGGTTTAAATGTGGTTATTGGAGAAGAAAGAGCAGGAAACAAGAAAAAAATGCTTTGGCACAGAATTGCAGTGATAATTTTACTGCAATATTAACAAAAACAAGTGCCACATCTCCCATGTTACCCTTGATTCTGGAAGGCTTTTAAAAGGAGACTTTTTGGATTATCTGTGTGGCGTATGGAGTTGTGAAGGTGATGAAAAACTAGGGTTAGAAATATAGAAATATATTAAGTAGTACTCTTGAAATTAGCTCCTCTTCCCTGAAAGGTTACACCTGCTATAGCAGGAAACCTCTTGCTGGCAGTTCCCTGACCCCCCCCCCCCCCCACCACTTGGAAGGCCATTGGGGGAAAGAGAAGGCAAAAACTGACATAACTTCAATCCAGAGTTGCTAGGCACAGCCTGGCAAGTGGTGGAAACTTCAAGACTGAATGGGAAGACTGGTATAATAGAATCATAGAGTTGGAAGATACCTCCAGGGGCATCTAGTCCAACCTGCTGCACAATGCAGGAAATTCACAAGTACTTCGTCCTAAGTTCCCAAGATCAGCACTGCTGTCAGATGGCCATCTAGCCTCTGTTTAAAAATCTCCAAAGGAGAGCCCATCACCTCCTGAGGAAGTTTGTTCCACTGAGGAACCACTCTAACTGTTAGGAAGTTCTTCCCAATGTTTAGTTGAAAACTCTTCTGATTTAATTCCAACTTTTTGGTTCTGGTCCTACCTTCTGGGGCAACAGAAAACAATTCTGCACCATCCTCTATATGACAGCCCTTCAAGTACTTCAAGATGGTGATCATAACACCTCTCAGCCGCCTCCACTCCAGGCTAAACATACCCAGCTCCCTCAACCTTTCCTCATAGGACTTGGTCTCCAGAACCCTCACCATCTTTGTTGCTCTCGTGTGGACCCGTTCCAGCTTGTCTATATCTTTCTTAAAACTTGGTGCCCAAAACTGAACACAATACTCCAGGTGAGGTCTTACCAGAGTAGAGTAAAGCAGTGCCATCACTTCTCATGACTTCTATTAATACAGCCCAAAATTGCATTTGCCTTTTTTGCCACCACATCACACTGTTGACTCATGTTCAGTGTATGGTCCACTAAGACCCCTAGATCTTTTTCGCACAACTACTGTCAAGACCAGTCTCTCCTATCTATGCATTCAATTTTTCCTACATAAATACAGAACTTTACATTTTTCCCTGTTAAAATTCATTTTATTTGTTTTAGCCCAGTTTTCCAGCCTGTCAAAATCATCCTGTATCCTGTTTCTGTCTTCTACTGTATTTGCAACCCCTCCCAAATTAGTACCATCAGCAAATTTAATAAGCACTCCCTCTATTCCTTCATCCAAATCATTTATAAAGATGTTGAACAAAACAGGCCCCAGGACAGATCCTTGAGGCACTCCACTTGTCACTCCTCTTCAAGAGGATGAGGAACCATTCACAAGCACACTTTGGGTGTAATCTGTCAGCTAGTTACAGATCCACCTAACAGTAACAGGATCCAAACCACATATTACCAACCTGTCATCAAGGACAATATGTGGAACCTTATCAAAAGCCTTATTGAATCAAGATAAACTATGCCTACAGCATTCCCCTGATCCAGCAAGATAGTAACTTTTTCAAAAAAAAGCAATAAAGCAATTAACAGACTGCATTTATTGCCTTATGGCACTCTCACCATTATTTTCCCATTCTGACATGTTACTGTTTTACTGGTTTCCCATGCAAATGCTATCCAGGCCAAATGTTCTTTCAGTTTGTTAATTTCACTGTTTTTCTATTGGATTCTAACTTTGTACCACTTTGCATTCTTAACTACTGCCCACCAGCTATACGTAGCTCTATCCCATTACATTGTCTAATGAATGCACAGAGGACTTTTTTTGTAGAAAAAGGCCAGCAGGAACTCATTTGCATATCAGACCACACCCACTGACATCAGCACTATTTCACAAGGGGCTTTTTTGTAGAAAAAGCCCAGCAGGAAATAATTTATCAGGCTATATCCCCTGACACCTAGACAGCTGGAACTGCGTTCCTGTGCATTCCTGCTCAAAAAAAAAGCCCTGAATGCATGCATACTAAAACTTACATTCTGAATAAAACTTAGTTGGTCTTAAAGGAGCTACTGGACTTCTATTTTGTTCTATTGCTTCAGACCAACATGGCTGCCTACTTGGATCTATCTGGATAGTATGCAGAACACTCTGTAATCCAGGGGTGTCAAACATGCAACCCAGGGGCCAAATCAGGCTCCCAGAGGTCTCCTATCAGGCCAGAGAGAGAGATTTTTGTTGGCTTGTTATGCCAGGGCTCTTCTGGGTACAACTGGGTTTTGCCTCTCCATTTTCTCTGTATTGATGCCTTCATTATCCAGTCTTTCTCAGTAGCAAAGCAATATGAACTATTTATATAAAGAATAACAACAAGCCAATGAAGTGGATTAAGCTGAGTGTGTGTCCAGACCAAGTTTACCCAGCACATTTCCTTTGTAGACTGGGGATTTTGACCTGGCCTTCCCATAAAAGTAGGCTGATACTGACCACTATACATGGCTGTCTCTCTATTCTTGCACTGCCACATAGGAGTTGTAGTTTTTTCTCTGGGGGAATACTATAGTTTTGTAGACAAACACATATCCCACAGTCTGTGTCATGGTGCCTTCACATGTTCTTGACCAGCACAAGATGCAACTTATGTAGAAAAGAACATAAGAACATAAGAGAAGCCATGTTAGATCAGGCCAATGGCCCATCCAGTCCAACATTCTGTGTCACACAGCGGCCAAATATATATATATATATATATATATATATATATATATATACACACACACACACACACACACACACACACTGTGGCTAATAGCCACTGATGGACCTCTGCTCCATATTTTTATCTAACCCCTTCTTGAAGGTGGCTATGCTTGTGGACGCCACCACCTCCTGTGGCAGTGAATTCCACATGTTAATCACCCTTTGGGTGAAAAAGTACTTCCTTTTATCCGTTTTAACCTGTCTGCTCAGCAATTTCATCGAATGCCCACGAGTTCTTGTATTGTGAGAAAGGGAGAAAAGTACTTCTTTCTCTACTTTCTCCATCCCATGCATTATCTTGTAAACTTCTATCATGTCACCCCTCAGTCGACGTTTCTCCAAGCTAAAGAGCCCTAAGCGTTTCAACCTTTCTTCATAGGGAAGGTGTTCCAGCCCTTTAATCATTTTAGTTGCCCTTTTCTGAACTTTCTCCAATGCTATAATATCCTTTTTGAGGTGCGGCGACCAGAACTGCACACAGTACTCCAAATGAGACCGCACCATCGATTTATACAGAGGCATTATGATACTGGCTGATTTGTTTTCAATTCCCTTCCTAATAATTCCCAGCATGGCGTTGGCCTTTTTTATTGCAAACGCACACTGTCTTGACATTTTCAGTGAATTATCTACCATGACCCCAAGATCTCTCTCTTGGTCTGTCTCTGCCAGTTCACACCCCATCAACTTGTATTTGTAGCTGGGATTCTTGGCCCCAATGTGCATTACTTTGCACTTGGCCACATTGAACCGCATCTGCCACGTTGACGCCCACTCACCCAGCCTCAACAGATCCCTTTGGAGTTCCTCACAATCCTCTCTGGTTCTCACCACCCTGAACAATTTAGTGTCATCCGCAAATTTGGCCACTTCACTGCTCACTCCCAACTCTAAATCATTTATGAACAAGTTAAAGAGGATGGGACCCAGTACCGAGCCCTGCGGCACCCCACTGCTTACCGTCCTCCACTGCGAAGACTGCCCATTTATACTCACTCTCTGCTTCCTATTACTCAGCCAGTTTTTGATCCACAAGAGGACCTGTCCTTTTACTCCATGACTCTCAAGCTTTCTAAGGAGCCTTTGATGAGGAACTTTATCAAAAGCTTTCTGGAAGTCAAGGTAAACAACATCTATCGGGTCTCCTTTGTCCACATGTTTGTTCACCCCCTCAAAGAAATGTAACAGGTTAGTGAGGCAAGATCTTCCCTTGCAGAACCCATGCTGAGTCACAATGTCCAGCCATTTAATGTTTTCTTCTAGGTCTTAGGCTCAAAGCATTGACCATGAGATTTCTGCAATGAAAGTAGATTTGCAACTTACAGATACACACCTGGACAACACCTGAACAGCATACTCACGATTGCTGCCACAGACATTGTCTCAAGATTTTGATGCAATAATTCAGAGCAAAAGATGTTAGTTATCCGAGACTGTTAAACAAGATATTGCAGGAGTGCTAATTTTTCGAGCATGCTTTATTTTAAGTTTAAAAAAAAATAAATCTTTAATTGTGTAGTCTGTTTATATCTCTGCTATCACGCATTACACTTTATGACACACATGGCCTGGCCCAACAAGGTCTCATTTGTGTCTGATCTGGCCCTCACAACAAATGAGTTCAACACCCCTGCTCTAACCTCAACAGGGAGATGGTACCATAATGTCAGGGCTACTGCAATGAACACCATTTTTTGCAGCCAAAATGCTAATCTTGTAAAATAGGCATTTTAGATAAAAAAGGCAGTGAGTTTCACACAACACAAATATACACTGATGCTAGAATGGTGCTATAGCCAATCAACTTTAAAGGAAACACACACATACACACATTGTGTTGGATCCAACCACCTTTTCTAATTCTTATTCTTCTTACAATTCCTGTCCCACCTGAAGTCTCAAGACATCAGTGTGGGTTTAATCAACAGCAAAAACTGAACCATGAGGTGAAGGAGGGATAAGTAATCACCCTTGCTTGCCTTCCCATTGGATAGCCGCTTCTTTAGCCAGCCAATCCTGCCTTGAGCTTTATTTGAAATTGGACTGGGGCAAATCTGTCCATGGTTCTAATGGCCATGAATAAGTCTTGTCCATGTAGGCCCCATTATTTCATGCATATCCTTTTAGGGTGGTGAGAGGGTAGGGTTCCAAGTCTTACTTGGCTCTGGACTTAGGATCTTCCTCGTGGATCTCACCTGGAAGTGATGTGATCATGCTGGGCATATTGCAAGGGGATGCTCTAGCACTTGGGAAAAAACCTCTATGGTTATCACAGAGTTTTCCCCCAAATGCTAGAGCATCCCCCCCACAATGTGCCAGGTACAATCATGTCGCTTCCAGGTGATGTCATCACACAGGGCACATCACAGCGTGCCAGTGCTCTTCAGAGGTCGGGCTCCCTCTGCCAGCCAGTTCTGTGGCAGCGGGTTGGAGACTCCAAAATTGGGGGAAACCCCACCCCTGGTGAGAGGCTGGAAACCCTTTTCATCAGGAGAAAAGTTAGTTGGATTCAGCTCATTTATAATCCGAAAGGCCAGATGTGAGAATCACAAACCTTAAAATTGCAAGTTTCAGCACATCAGATGTTTAGGCTTCTTGTTGTAAACCAAAAAATCAATTAAAAGGTTCATCATATCAGAATTCAGATATTTACATTTTTCAAAATCTAGGATTACAGTTATAGGGAAAAAAACCTGTGTCAAAATAGAGCTGTAGGGGCTAAAACAGAGGTTGTTAGGGTTGCCAGCCCCCCACATGTGGTCTAGAGATCTTCCGCTTTTACAACTGATCGCCAGCTGGCAGAGGTCAATTCCCATGGAGAAAATGGCTGCTTTGAAGGGTGCACTCTATGGCATTGTACCTTGCTGAGGCCCCTCCCCTTCCTGGATCCATCCCCAAAGTCTCCAGGTATTTTCCAACACAGACCTGGCAACCATAATTGTTACTGTTCATTTTTTTTAGCTCAGCATTGATCCATAGGATCATCATCAAGTACACATTTTTGCCTCCGTCTTCACTGTGGAAGATGAGAACTTTTTGCTCGCCCCAGAACCACTAATTTTGGAAGGGGTGTTGAAAGACCTGAGTCAGATTGAGGTGACAAAAGAGGAGGTCCTACAACTGATAGACAAATTAAAAACTAATAAGTCACCGGGTCCGGATGGCATACATCCGAGAGTTCTGAAAGAACTCAAAGTTGAACTTGTGGATCTTCTAACAAAAATCTGTAATCTTTCATTGAAATCTGCCTCCGTTCCTGAGGACTGGAAGGTAGCAAATGTCACCCCCATCTTTAAAAAGGGTTCCAGAGGAGATCCGGGAAATTACAGGCCAGTCAGTCTGACTTCAATACCTGGAAAGTTGGTAGAAAGCATTATCAAGGACAGAATGAGTAGGCACACTGATGAACATGGGTTATTGAGGAAGACTCAGCATGGGTTCTATAAGGGAAGATCTTGCCTCACTAACCTGTTACATTTCTTTGAGGGGGTGAACAAACATGTGGACAAAGGAGACCCGATAGATGTTGTTTACCTTGACTTCCAGAAAGCTTTTGATAAAGTTCCTCATCAAAGGCTCCTTAAAAAGCTTGAGAGTTATGGAGTAAAAGGACAGGTCCTCTTGTGGATCAAAAACTGGCTGAGTAATAGGAAGCAGAGAGTGAGTATAAATGGGCAGTCTTCGCAGTGGAGGACGGTAAGCAGTGGGGTGCCGCAGGGCTCGGTACTGGGTCCCATGCTTTTTAACTTGTTCATAAATGATTTAGAGTTGGGAGTGAGCAGTGAAGTGGCCAAGTTTGCGGATGACACTAAATTGTTCAGGGTGGTGAGAACCAGAGAGGATTGTGAGGAACTCCAAAGGGATCTGTTGAGGCTGGGTGAGTGGGCGTCAACGTGGCAGATGCGGTTCAATGTGGCCAAGTGCAAAGTAATGCACATTGGGGCCAAGAATCCCAGCTACAAATACAAGTTGATGGGGTGTGAACTGGCAGAGTCTGATCAAGAGAGAGATCTTGGGGTCGTGGTAGAAAACTCACTGAAAATGTCAAGACAGTGTGCGTTTGCAATTAAAAAAAAGCCAACGCCATGCTGGGAATTATTAGGAAGGGAACTGAAAACAAATCAGCCAGTATAATAATGCCCCTGTATAAATCGATGGTGCGGTCTCATTTGGAGTACTGTGTGCAGTTCTGGTCGCCGCACCTCAAAAAGGATATTATAGCATTGGAGAAAGTCCAGAAAAGGGCAACTAGAATGATTAAAGGGCTGGAACACTTTTCCTATGAAGAAAGGTTGAAACGCTTGGGACTCTTTAGCTTGGAGAAATGTCAACTGCGGGGTGACATGATAGAAGTTTACAAGATACTGTAATTCATGGGATGGAGAAAGTAGAGAAAGAAGTACTTTTCTCCCTTTCTCACAATACAAAAACTTGTGGGCATTCAATGAAATTGCTGAGCAGACAGGTTAAAACGGATAAAAGGAAGTACTTCACCCAAAGGGTGATTAACATGTGTAATTCACTGCCACAGGAGATGGTGGCGGCCACAAGCATAGCCACCTTCAAGTGAGGTTTAGATAAAAATATGGAGCAGAGGTCCATCAGTGGCTATTAGCCACAGTGTGTGTGTGTGTGTGTATATATATATATATTTGGCGCTGTGTGACACAGAGTGTTGGACTGGATGGGCCATTGGCCTGATCTAACATGGCTTCTCTTATGTTCTTACGTTCTTAACATAGAAAACCAGTATGTTCAAATTTTCCTTCCATATTCTGATCCAGACTCTTATGGAGGATTCCTTAATGAAAAACCAAAGCTCTTTTCTTCTAAATGTGATATTAAGTATGCTTGGTTAACATTTAAACTAATGCCCAACTTATACTCTGAACGCAGTGCATTTGATTATTGCAGTGACCAATAGAACAGGAACTTGGGATCAATGCGATCTTTAATCTTGTATGGGCAGGTGCATATCCTTCAATGCATGAATAGAATTATTATTTTGCTACATGGAATGGACGTATTCCCTCTACCTTGGGACTATCAAGGACAATAATTCTTCTCTAGTTGCTTCTTCCTTCCATGAGACGACAGTTACTGAAGAAGGTTCTGAGCAACTTGGTTCTGAACAAATGTAGAAGTCCTCAGTTATCAAAATGCTTACTGATATGTGATTATCCAAGAAAAATGTAATGCAGTACTGCCCCAAAACATACACAAACAATATAAACATATTTTTGGGGGATCCATCAAGGATCCAGTAGTACATAAACTTGAAGTTGGAATAGGTCCAGCTTCACCCATGAGGTGATGTGAGATCGTTGCACCTGGTGGGGAAAATCTGAGTGTGTGGCAAGTTCTCTCCCAACGTCACCACTCTTGATAGTGCTTCACATGAGAGTTAGCTCAGAATTTGGTTGTCCTGACAGAGAAATAATGTTTATATCAATAATAATCTGGCACTACACTACAGAGTGACCAAACAATTTTATCAAGGAATTGTCCTTCCGTACTAATGCAAATAACTGATTTTAAAAAACAACTAAAGGCTGCTTACTATTAATTTCTGTTGCCTCCTGTACCAGCCTTCTAAGAACTTTTTGGTGAAGCTGTAGTACACTAGTCTATGCATATATCACACTAACACAGAGCTGTTCACAATTTAAAACAAATAAAGAGTCTTTCTTCAGATGGCCCATCACTAGGTCTGAGAACTACATATGAAAAATACATCTTTATGGATCTCACAGTGCCTATTAACCTTGCCACCATGTACTCCCATCTTCTAGGTCCTGTGAAGAGACCACAAAGGTTCTTGCTAATTGGTGAATATAGTATATTAACTCTCTGCCAATCCCACTGTTTTCAGAGAAGAATAAGACATGGATATATTTCTTCTAGCAGTATCAGACCAAATTTGATTACAAAGGGGTAAAAAAGTCAACATTTCAAGTGGTCATAGGTGCCTGAAGAACTTGTGTCTATCTTTGCTGAAGAGGCAAAACCTATTTTCTGCCAAGGCCCAGAACAATTTACTATAAAAATAATTTCCACAGAAATCAGCAATAGATATTATCAGTGAAGTGAAGGCACAAAGCGGTCCCCTCTGCACCCATCAGTGTATATGAGTGTGTCACCTGCATTAAAATAAAAGTAAATATCGTATTAAGAATTGCTCCATTTTTTGATGCTGACCCAGGTCTTTCGCTTGACAGGCTATCAGGAGCAGAATTGCAGAAGAACGAATATTCTTATACATAGTGGGATGGCCACATTATCACCATTACCATCACAGCTTACCAAGAGACTGGCTTTCAGTCCCAGTGAGACAGTGTCATGATTTGGCTATTCAGTAGCTGAAATGGCAATTTCCAGATATGGCATCATCAGTCTGTTTTGTTAACAAAACATGCAAAGGGCAGTAGATGTAGCTAAAAGTTTTAAGCAAGGCACTTGAAGTGCCTTTCCTGCAAATCTGAGATGCTATTAAGGAACAGTGCTCACACTTCAGTGCTTTCAATTTTTTGCAAACATTTTATATTCATTCATCTTACTGTGCTAATATCTGGATTGTAAACAGTTCCGTTTTCTTAAGGGTAAGCAGGATGGTTTTATCTGCAAGTAAAGCTTTAAGCTAAATGAATCTTCTTTCATAGATAAGCGTATTACTTTGTCTTAGTATTCACAGTATACCTCATTCTCCTCCCTCCTCTGCCCCAATCTATTCTTGCTAGTATTAATGTTTAATTCATTCTTCCCTTTGTTTGGATTCTTTGTTTTATTGTTTCCCCCACTCTTCTCAATTAGATGTTGGTTAGGAGATTGTAGGCAAGATAGTCAAGATAAATTCATTCATTCCTACAGATAAAGATTTCATAATTCTTTCAAGAACACTAAGTACGTCAAGGACATGACAAATTATCTCAAAAATATGAGTAGGTATTTTGTATTCATATAGGTTGGTGAATCGTTTGTCAGATGTAACAGAAATACAACAGATCAGGATGCAAATCTGGTTCCATCCAAAATGTCTATATTAGTGGTATCTGAATAATAAAGGTGCTTAAGAACTCCAGTGATGGGTATGAACACAATTGTATTAGGCACTTGACAAGCACCTAACAAAGAGAATTAAAGAAAGAACATCCTTAAGTAAAGACAGAAGTTAAAGAGCCCTTCCAGATTATATTCGGTTTTGTTAAACGAGAACTGGCAGAATTAAAGTATGTTATCATAGGAAAGGTAGAATGCAGCACCTGGTGAGGCAATTTAGTGGGCTCTCACAAGCTATGAAGAGCTGAACAGGGTGTAACTTATTGCCTGGACAAAAAAAACAAAGAAAAAAGAAGAGATGTCACCAGTGGGGCAGCGCACCACTCAATTACCTCCAAGGCTGTCATAAAGTAGACCCTGCATAACACTGTAGCTATAGAAAGACCAAATTTGTATTGCATTTTTACTGAAATAACACTCATATAAAAGAACAAAAAAAGAGGCAAGGCAGAAGGGAAAAAAATTCAAGAGGAAGGTCATTTATTGCAGAAGTATTGCAATGCAGACATTATTCCAAAAATGGAAGCATATTCTCCATTTTATGTAGAACTTAAATCAGTTCAAAGGGATACATGTTTTGATGAAGGCTAAAATTATTGAAGACTGACAAAGGAGATTAAAAGATACTTCACTGAATGAAAAAGCTTTTTGATTCACAAGAAGAATGGCTAGTTTGGTGTAATGTATTAACTTTTCCATGGGTGCACCGTCTCTAGTGTGATGGTACCAATAGTCTATAAATGAAAGACCAGAAGCTGTCCATTGTTGACCAGTTTTCATTTGGGTGCCAGTAAGAAGCTATGGCTACTCTCCAATCAATGGAAGTGAAAATATGCCCCAATCTATATTCCCAGTTCCTATAAACCCAGAAGCAGAAGAGATTAGGAAGTGGTGGCAAGAATACACAGAAGAATTATACATGAAGGATCTCAATGACTTTGACAACCATGACGGGGATATCGCTGATCTTGAGCCAGACATCCTGGAGTGTGAAGTCAAATGGGCTTTAGAAAGCATTACCAGCAACAAAGCGAGCAGAGATGACGGTATCCCAGTTGAGCTATTCGAAGTCCTAAAAGACGATGCTGTTAAAGTGATGCACACATTATGTCAGCAAATTCAGAAAATGCAACAATGGCCACAGGATTGGAAAAGGTCAGTTTATATCCCAATCCCAAAGAAGGGTAATGCCAAGGAAGGAATGTTCAAACTATCGCACCATTGCACTAATTTCACATGCCAGCAAGGTCATGTTAAAGATCCTACAAGCTAGGCTTCAGCAGTATGTAGATCGAGAACTACCAGAAGTTCAAGCTGGGTTTCGGAGAGGTAGAGGAACTAAAGATCAAATTGCCAACATTCGCTGGATTATGGAGAAAGCACAGGGGTACCAGAAAAATGTCTATTTTTGCTTCATTGACTATGCTAAAGCCTTTGATTGTGTGGATCACAACAAACTGTGGCAAGTCCTTAAAGAGATGGGAGTACCAGACCACCTCACATGTCTCCTGAGAAACCTGTGTAAGGGTCAAGAAGCAACTGTCAGAACGGGATATGGAACAACTGATTGGTTTAGAATAGGAAAAGGAGTTTGACAAGGATGTATATTGTCACCTTGCTTATTTAATTTATATGCAGAGTACATCATGCGGAATGCTGGCCTGGATGAAGCACACACCGGAATTAAGATTGCCAGGAAAAACATCAACAACCTCAGATATGCAAATGATACCACACTAATGGCAGAAAGTGAAGAGGACCTAAAGAACCTCTTGTTGAGGGTGAAAGAGGAGAACGCAAAAGTAGGCTTGAAACTCAACATCAAAAAAACCTAAGATCATGGCATCTGACCTCATCACTACTTGGCAAATAGAAGGGGAAGACATGGAAGAAGTGACAGACTTCACATTTCTGGGATCCAAGATCACTGCAGATGGTGACTGTAGCCATGAAATTAAAAGATGCTTGCTCCTTGGGAGCACAGCTATAGTGAACCAACGCAGTGTAATAAAAAGTAGAGACATCAGCCTGCCAACAAAATTCTGTACAGTCAAAGCTATGGTATTCCCAGTAGTAATGTATGGCTGTGAGAGTTGGACCATAAGGAAGGCTGAACGCAGAAGAATAGATGTGTAGGAATGTCACACGACTCAGGGTAGAGGATCTTGCACTAGTCTGTCCAGTTTGTGTGACAGTGGTTGCGTTGCTTTATTCTTATACATTCCTCTGTAAACAATCATTGACTAACAACGTGAAGAATAATGAGACCGATGTTTACCTTAGCTTTTCACCCCAAATGTGTATTCCAGGAATGAGGTGAAAGGGCAGAACATTCTGAGGCCCTCAGCATTCTTGCATAGGGCAAAGTACATAAAGGCTTAAGCCTGCCTTCTAAGTCTATAGATGAAGTCGGATCAAGGTTGGCCTTCCTTCATAGATGCTTTTGAGCTGAGGTGCTGGAGAAGAATCTTGAGAGTCCCTTGGACTGCAAGAAGATCAAATCAGTCAGTCCTAAGGGAAATCAACCCTGACTGTTCCCTGGAAGGTCAGATGCTGAAGCTCAAATACTCTGGCCATCAAATGAGAAGGGAGCACTCACTGGAGAAGATCCTGATGCTTGGAAAGATAGAAGGCAAAAGAAGGGGACGGCAAAAGTGTCAGGTGATGGAGACTCAAGGACGTATTCATTTAAACAATGTATACTTTATTGGAAACACATAGCTTGAAACAGAAATTGAGACTAATACCTTGATATTGGTGTTTCAGGGTCTTATGGGATCTACTTCAAAGCAATATCTAAACAATAGCAGTATTCTCAAAACAAAGGGGAGTCAAGATGCAAACTTTCACAGGAGAGCTCGCTCTTATCTTTTAGCCCCTGGGAAGAGGCTAGCTAGCAGTCGTATCTAATAACGGTTACATTCCTTTGGTCTCACTGTCTCCTAAACACATTTTGCACTTCAAACATTCTCTTTGATATGCATGTGGACTACAGCATTTACCTAGAATAAGAGTTAGTATTAAACAAGCCATTTGGTTAGTATTTGTTACTTTCCATAGGATAGAGTTACAGAGCCTGACATACTGCCCCCCTAAGCTCTTGCTCGGGGTTTGTCTGGGTGCAGTAGGTAAAACCTTTTTAATAGAATAGGTGCCCTTAGGTCGGTTGACTTGACCCATTCATCGCAGGAAGGGGGAAAGAATTTCCAACGAACTAAGAAGTGCAGTATCCCCCGTTTAAGCTTGGCATCCAGTATTTCTTGCACTTCATGATGACTCTGTCCCCTCACTGGAATAGGGGTGGGTGTCATTGGGCGTGGATGCCAAGACGTAGCTCCAGGATCCTTTTTCAAAGACTGCAATGGAAAACAGGGTGGATTTTACTAAACATCTTAGGTAGTTCTAGTTCGACAGTTACTGAGTTTATTACTTTTTTAATTTTGAAAGGTCCCAAGTACTTGTATGCCAATTTTCTGGATGACTGGGGTAACGGCAAGTTTTTAGTTGACAGGAATACAGTGTCTCCCACTTTGAAGTTTCATTCCGGGGAGTGTTTTTTGTCGAATTGTGCTTTGTAATCCCTTTTTGCCACTTCCAGGTTTTCTTGAAATACTTCCCACCCCTTAGTTAGTGTTTCCCACCATTGACGACAGGAGGAGGGTGAGCTGGGGTTGTTGTTGGTTGGTAGGCTGGGGAAGGGCTTCCCTTCGTATCCATTTACTATCTGAGAGGGGGTGGTTTTTGTAGAGCTGTATAAGCTATTGTTGTAACCATACTCGGCGAAAGGTAATAGCTCCACCCAATTATCTTGTTGGTAGTTAATAAAACACCTGGGGTACTGTTCGAGAATAGAGTTCATGCATTCCATCTGTCCGTCCGTTTGTGGGTAGTAGGCGGAACTCAGCCCCTGCTCGATCCCTGTTAGTTTACAAAACTCCCGCCAGAAGCTGGCAACGAACTGTGGCCCGCGGTCACTAATGACCTTGTCTGGGAATGAGTGTAATTTCACAATGTGCTGGAAAAATAGCTTTGCTAATTTTCTGGCTGTGGGGAGTTGCTTGCAAGGGATAAAGTGGGCTTGTTTGGAAAACGTATCCACCACTACTAAGATTACTGTTTGCCCTTTTGATGCTGGCAGTTCCACTATAAAGTCCATAGACACTACTGACCAGGGGCGGCCGGCCGTTGATGTGAGGTGGAATAGGCCGGGCGTTTTCCCTCCCCTCCTTTTAGACATTATACTTATGGGGCAGGACGCCACAAACTCAGAAATGTCTTTTTTCATTTGTGGCCACCAGAATTGCTGGCTAACTAAGTGCAACGTCTTTACATAACCAAAATGCCCTGCCAGTTTGCTGCAGTGGCAGTGTTGAAGTACTTCCGGGCAGAGGGTTTTGAGAACGTACAATTTTCCTTCATGGTACCAGAATCCTCCCTCCCCCTTTACTAATCCGTCAGGGCGCTCCTCCCCTTGTTCTGTTTCTGTGATCAGTCTATTCCCCCCCCCCCCCATGGCTCCACTTTCCCAGTCTTTCCCTGACCGGGTGGTCACGCCCCCTGCAATGGCTGAGGGCGGAACGAGGGAGTCTATGGTTTCTTCCCTTTGGCTCTCATGTTGCGGCAGCCTTGAGAGGGCGTCAGCTAAGAAGTTCTTCGAGCCGGGAATGTGACGTAGGGTGAAATCGAATTTAGCAAAAAACCCCGCCCACCTAATCTGTTTGGCGGTTAATTTTCGGTGCCCGGTAAGTGCCTCTAGGTTTTGTGATCTGTCTAGATTTCAAATGGCACTCTAGCCCCTTCCAACCAGGACCGCCAAGTTTTTAAAGCAAACGTCACTGCAAATGCTTCTTTGTCCCAAACTGACCAGTTGTGCTGTTCATTGGAAAACTTTTTAGATATGTATGCGCATGGTCTCAATCTGCCCTCAGGGTCTTTCTGCATCAATATGGCGCCGATGGCTACATCGGAGTGTCACATTGCACCACGAAGGGTTTCAGCTCATTGGGGTGCATTAAAATGGGTTCGCTGGTGAACAGTCTCTTTAGTTTTTCAAATGCTTCTTGGCATTCGGAGGACCATGCCAATCTTCTTGGTGGTCTCCATGCAGTCCCACACATGGGTCTTGTCGCAGGCAACGGATCTGTACCTCGGAGTTCTAATAGCTCGCCTATAGCGCTTTTTGGCACGCTTCCCTCCCGCTTTGGGGAGCAGGCACCGACTGCGGATGCCTGGAGCGAGGGGGAGGCGCCATTCCCACTCAGTTTCTTCTCTTTAGTTTTTCGAATGCTTCTTGGCATTCGGAGGACCATGCCAATTTGGAGCCTGGTTTTTTCGCCTCTGGTCCCTGCCCCTTGGTTTTTAACAGGTCTGTTAGCGGTAGCATGACCTTAGCAAAGCCTTCTATGAACCCCCTGTAAAAATTAGCGAATCCGAGGAAAGATTGTAGCTGTCTACGTGTTCTCGGGGGTTCCCAATCCAACACTGCTTGGATTTTTACGGTGTCCATAGCTAAACCTTTCCCAGACACCCTAAATCCCAAGTAATCTAGTTCTTTCTGGTGAAATTCACATTTTGACAGTTTGGCATAGAGTTTGTGCTCTAGTAGGGTGTTGAGGACCTTCCTCACCAACTTTATGTGGGAGGGTAGGTCTTTCGAATAGATAATGTTGTCATCCAGGTACACCACCACCCCTTTGTACAGGTACTCTCTCAAGACTTCGTTGATGAAATTCATGAACACTCCGGGGGCCCCCTGCAACCCGAACGGCATCACTAAGTATTCAAATTGTCCCATAGGAGTGTTGAATGCCATCTTCCATTCGTCTCCTTCTATAATCCTGACTCGGAAGTAGGCGTCTCTCAGATCTAACTTTGTGAAGATGCGCCCTTCCGACACTGTACTTAGTAAGTCTTTAATCAATGGGATGGGGTAGGTATTGGACATCGATATGGCGCTTATCCCACGAAAATCTGTGCAAAGTCAAAGCCCCCCATCCTTCTTCTTTCTGAACAGTACTGGGGCCGCGTGCGGCGCCGTAGCGGGTCGGATGAGCCCCCGGTTTAGATTTTTGTCTAGGAATTTCCTAAATTCAGCCTTTTCTGCCCATCCCATTGAATACAGTTTCGCTTTGGGTAGTTCTTGCTCTGGTATGAGTTCAATAGCACAGTCCATGCTTCTATGGGGGGGCAGCTCATCCGCCTCCTTCTCGCTAAACACTCTACACAAATCCCAGTATTCTTGGGGAATGGATTTCACCTCTTCTATAGTTAAGCACAATCTTTCATTTCGGGGTGGAGGTGCGGGGCCCCATTCCAGTGACCAGTGGTGGTGGGTGCACTTTTTGCTATCAAAGTCTATGGTATGCTCAGCCCACTGGATGTTCGGTTGGTGTCTAGCCAACCATCCCACCCCGACTACTACATTGAACGACGAGGAGGGGGCAATTACAAACACATCCATGTCCCAGTGTTCTTTAATTCCTACTGGGAAAAATTGAGTCTCTTCTACACACGGTTCTCCTTTCATCACAGTCCCGTCCATCTGCTCAAATTGTAACGGGTGGCGTAGTGGGTTCCTGGCTAGCCCTAATTCCTCGACTAACCTCGAGGTGATGATTTCTCTAGTGCACCCCGAGTCTATTAATGCTCTAGCATGCATGAATCTCTTGGAGTTGGGGTTTAATAAAGTCAAAGGGACTAAGAACAGTTCTCCGGATATTCTCACCCTCAGTGGTGCCGCTGTGGCATCGACCTGCCTTTCGGCACCGCTTACGGCAGGTTGTGCTCGTTTCCCAATGGCTCCGTCTCGTCTCCAGACTCGCTCCCCCTGGTAAAATCCTCATCAAGCACCGCTGACAATGCGGTGTTGCCCCGACTAGGCTCCTTGGGTCTTCCCGGTGTCTTCTTCGCCTCGGGTCCCGCCATTTTCGGTGCAGGGGGGGGGCTCGAGGTTTTTCAGGGCATTCTCCCACTAGCTGCCCCAGGTCCCCACACCGATAGCACCGGTGGGTGGCCGGCCCCTTTCCGGAGCTGCTCTGGGGGGCCGGTTTCTTGGGCTCAGTCTTTACCCCTGACCGAGCCTCACGTCCCCCTCTGTTCCCCTCACGTTGCCTTTGCAAGACCACTCGATCCATGTTGGTCTTGACTTCTCCGGCTAGTTGGATCCACCCCACCAGTGTAGTGGGTCGTGCCTGGTGGAGGGCTCGATCCAAGAGTGCGGATCGGAGGCCGCTTTGGTAGGCTTCGATCTTCATCACCTCGTTTCACCCTCTCACCCTAGCGCAGTGGGTTTGGAACTCGGCCGTGTATTCTCTCACCGTGCGGCCCCCTTGCTTCAGATCTTTTAGCATGTTCAGGGCCCGAGCTTCTTGAAGGGGGTCTTCGTACTGGCGTAGCATGGCTTGTAGGAAGACGTGCACGCTCCCCAATTCCGGCCCCTCGACTCGTATAAACTCACGTACCACCTCCGTGCAGCTCCCGTGAGTTTCGACCCCAGGTAATCCACTCTGCTGGGTTCATCGGGGAAGGAGTTTCCCCAATAGTGCATGTAGCTAGTCGCCTGGATTGTAAAGTATTCAACTTCTTCGGGGTCCCCGTCGAACTTGAGATCGAGTTCACGGGGCTTCCCTGGTTCTCGAGGTGCAGGACCTCCAGGAGGAGGTGCTGGGGGCGCCGGAGCTCCTCCGCCTCTCAGGGTTGCCGGAGGGGGTGGTGTGGGTGGGACCGATCCTCTGGGTTGCCGGTGTTCCAGTTCCCACAGAGACTGCATTCAGTCGATTTGCCACCCCAGTTCCCGGGTGATGGCCTGGGTGTTGCTCTGGATCTCACTCCTGAGGTCCCTCGCCAGCCCTTTCATCTGGGTTTTCACTTTCTCCATGATTTTCTCCTCCATATGGGCAGCCTCGTCTCCCTTTCCGGGATCCCCCACCTCCTCGCTCTCGTCTTTTGAGTTGGGCAGACTCACTCGCAAGGCGTCGACCTCTTCTCCAGCTGGGGGTTGGGTGAGGAGGATCTTGTGGTGCTCCGGGGCCACATCCATCAGTGCCGTGGAGGTATTCGGCTTCCACTTCTGTGGGCTGATGAATAAAGATTGAGTGTAGGAAGGGGATTCAATTCCCGTGGCGCACCTATGTCCAAGGACGTGCCACGGGGGAGTTTTCAGTTCCCCTGGAGGTTCTCCGTTGTTCGAAACTTTTTCAGCTATTTGACTTCAAAGTGGTCGTTTCAGATAAACCTCTTTTAAGATTAGTTTCAAAATGTCAGGCGATGGAGACTCAAGGACGTATTCATTTAAACAATGTATACTTTATTGGAAACGCATAGCTTGAAACAGAAATTGAGACTAATACCTTGGTATGGGTGTTTCGGGGTCTTATGGGATCTACTTCAAAGCAATATCTAAACAATAGCAGTATTCTCAAAACAAAGGGGAGTCAAGGTGCAAACTTTCACACGAGAGCTTGCTTTTAACTTTTAGCCCCTGGGAAGAGGCTAGCTAGCAGTTGTATCCAATAATGGTTACATTCCGCTGGTCTCACTATCTCCTAAACACATTTTGCACTTCAAACATTCTCTTTGATATGCATGTGGACTACAGCATTTACCTAGAATAAGAGTTAGTATTAAACAAGCCATTTGGTTAGTATTTGTTACTTTCCATAGGATAGAGTTACAGAGCCTGACAAAAAGATGAGATGGTTGTATAGTGTTACTGATGTAACTAACACAAATTTGAGCAGACTGGAGGATGGTGGAAGACAGGAGGGCCTGTTCCATGTTGGACTCGACTGTGCGACGACTGAACAACAACAACTAATCCCAGATCTTTTCTGTGCAGAGTGTCTACTTCACAGCCTGTCCTCACCAGTTAATGGCAGAGCAACTAATGTATTTCTATTGGACTGAAGGAGGGAAAACGGTTATTGGGGGCTACTGAGTACCACCATTCCAGGGGTTGACTGTGCATATTACAGTCCAATATTTGTAAACATCCTCTTGTTTTTTTCTTCATGGGAAGAAATTCTTAGCATATGGGCAGTGTGAAAGGGGCCTTCTTGCAGAAATACAAAATCATAGAATTATAGAATCACAGAGTTGAAAGGTCCAACCTCTCCCCCCCCTCTCCGGCTCAATGCAGAACCAGCCTAGAGCATCCACGACAAAATAAGGAAGAGAAAATAAGTAAGGTTGTTAATGATGGAACATTCTGGAGGTCGTTAATTCACAGGGTTGCCGTAAGTCAGAAGTGACTTGATGGCATTTAACACATACACAAAAAGAGAAGCCAAAAGGAAAGAGTGGCAAGTCACTTAGGTGAGTCAACAGGTTCAGTTGAAACTATGAAAAAAATATATGCTTTATGGGTCTTACATTTTATAGAGATTCTTATAACTCCTAATTTCTGAGGCTGCTTATATTCATGTGCTAAACTGTGGGCACCAGTTCTGTCCAAGAAGGAATGGGCTTTAGGCTTCACTGATCAATGTGTCTGTGGAATGCTGCCACGTTATTTATTTTTGTCTTTGCTGTTCTGTGTTTGAAGTCATCTTTGACAACTGAAATAAATTTCTGGCCAAAAACTTAGAATTTTGATTTCCAAATGCAACACACCTATTTAAAGTAAACAAATGGTTTATAGACCCTACCATTGTCCAGGGGGTTAATGTTTTTCTATTTCTTTCCTTTTTCACAGACTGTTATTACAAATTCCTTTATGACTATTTTCCAGTTTCAGCTGAGCTTCCCTTTCTATTTTCTGTTACCACTTGTCTCACTAATGAGGTTCCCTACCAACACCATTTTTATGATGTCCTGATACAACCAAATAAAGGTCAGGGGTGGAATTTATTTTAAAAACATATTTAACTACTTCTTTAGCACTGGTAAACTGTCTAAAAAATACTAAATGTTTATTTTCCAAGTAGGAGAAGCTGACGGTGCCTCAGCTTTTGATAGTATTACCATACAGGTGCATCTAAAGTAGAATCAGTGGTCACTTGAGACCAAAAGGCTGAACTTAGAATAAAGTCAACATGTGAATGCTTATTGTAATATTGGAACTAGTCTGATTTGTGATTACACTGGCTTCATACTTCAATCAGTCTATATATGCTGAAAATATCTAAATGTTGAAATACGTTATAAAAATAGAACGATTACTGCTGTATAATTTTGACTGAAACACAATATCCTTTAAAAAAACCCCTTTCCTTAAAATGGCAGACTTCAATAAAACTTTTTAATACAAAAGAGACAAGGATACTAGTTACTTCTCTAAAAATAAACAAAGAAAAATTCCCTTCAGGATAACAACAGGGTCTAAAGCAAAGCACTTCATTTTTGTCATAATCATTTCTACCCTTGGTAGACTTTGATGAAACTGGAACTGAAATCTTATCTCTAAATTGGGAGTGGTTTTTTTTAAGGTAACTTGTCACCTTGGTTTCAGTGAGGCATTTCCTGCAAGAAAACCTCAATTATCCCACCTGATGACATGATATGTCAAGTTCTCTATCAGACTTCCAAAACTTTTCAACATCAAAAGGAAATTAATGTTTACATGGTAGAATTTTGCAGGAATTACAAATTAATATACAGAAATAGGTTTGTTAGGTGCAGACATAAAGACAAAGCATGGTTTGGCATGACCTGAATGAGTTGTAAGGCGCATCTGGCTCACCAACCTCCATGTGCCTTGAATTCTTCTGCTTTTATGGGAACTTCTGTACCCATAAGTTTTAGTTTACTGCCTTGTTCAAGCAATCATAAAGGCAGTTAATACCAATCACACTTAGACATTATTTAGGGGCTGGTGTCTAACATGCAACCTGGAACTCAGATTAAAAATAGCGGGTGGGGGGCAAAATTACCCCCAGAGTATAGTGCTGTGGCAGAAGGGGCTTCATTATTGCCCCCTTCTACCCTGCACACTTTTCACTAGCAGAAAAGGGTCATGTGAGAGGTAAATTGTTTGTCACACTGTTGGTTTGCCATAGAACCATAGAGTTGGAAGGTGCAATACGGGCCATCTAGTCTAACCTCCTTGCTCAATGCAGGATCAGCCTAGCACGTCCCTGACAAGTGTTCATCCAGCTGCTGTTTAAAAACTTCCAGTGAGGGGGACCTCCCTCGGTAGATGATTCCACTGTTGAACAACTCTTACTGTAAACCACCCCCCATATCCAGGTGAGTTAAACCTGTGTTTAGCCTCTTATTAAATCCAGGGATCCCCAACCTTTTTGAGCCTGTAGGCACCTTCGGAATCTGACACACTGCGATGGACACACCCATAAAATGGCTGCTACAGGACGGAGAGCCCAGCAAACAATGATTGCAGCAGCTTACTTTCCATGATTGCACAGTGAAGCATCTTATGCTTTGGCGGCAGCTGCTGCCGAAGCAACCTTTTAAAAACTATGCACAGCTAACCAATCAGAAGTCTTGCTGGACAAAATCCTGGCCCTGCCCACTTTTAAAGCCACTTAAAGGGCATCAGGAAATGGGTCAGTTTGCACCATGGTACCCACAGGCACCATGTTAGGGGTGCCTTGTCTAATCGGACCCTTACATGTCAATTCCCATTCATACACAGAGTCACATTTTTAATCTGATTCCCCATGACTGATATGAAAGTTACATAAATAATGCTCTCTCTATTCATATGCTACATCAGAGCTATTAGTTAACGCCTGAGGAACTCATTAAACACATTTCCAAAACAGACATATTTGTCTAGACGTGATTTAGTTTGCCTTAAGTTAAATCTACTATGGAAGGATCTTCAATAAAAGAAAGTTGGCCTGCCTTCAATAGCTGGACAAAAAACTCTCTTCCCCGCCCCCTCCCCCGCAAACAAAACACAAATGTCAGCTATTGTAAGCACATCCCTCAAGGCAAAAAACAGAAGAAAGCAGATTAGAAGGAATCTCCCCAATGTCCTTGGACAAATGTTTGACATTGACACCCTCTTCACTTTGGTGAGAATGATGACCTTAATGGGCTTCAGCCCAGAACTACTGGCAATCATTCAAGTGTTCAAGCAGCTACTGTGCCTCTGGCTTATTTCATACTTCACAGAGAACCTCTAAACCTTTAAATTATGTTTTAATTCTTCTAACTGGCAGCTAAATATAGGAAAATAAATTTGTAATGGCATGAGTCGTATTTCCCTTTTTAAGAATACAGGGATTTTGTTGTTGTTTTTAAAATGACTCATTGGAGTGAATGAGATCCAGAAGTACTAGTACAGGAATCTATCAGCTAGCCCCTTCCCTAGTACATGTTGGAACCTAGGTCCATTGCTATTCTTGACCTCATTCTTTCCTCTGAAAATCTTCAGCCCTCAAAACTAAACTGTCACTGAGCCCTGAGTGTTCCACAGCACGTCACAGGCAGACCATGTGGTGCAGTGGTTAAGAGTGGAGGACTCTGATCTGGAGAATAGGGTTTGACTCCCTCACTCCTCCATGTGATGCCTGCTGAGTGACCTTGGGCCAGTCACAGTTCTCTCAGAACTCAGTGCCCAGGAAGCACCTGAGGAGCAGCTGATGGGCGCATGAGCACTGTGGATGCTCATCCATGGTGCATGCAGCCCATCTGTGTTCTGGGGGCAGGCCACATGCCGTCGGGATGCTCCTAGGTGCTCCTTTTCCAGCTGGCTCACTTCCCTGAGCTGTCTGCCTGTAATCAGCCAAAGAAAGGCAATTGTAAGCCTCTTTGAGACTCCTTAAAGTAGAGAAAAGCAGGGGATAAAAATGACTCTTCTTCATTCACATATAAAAATAAATTTAATTCCATTATCTCTCTCATACTTTTTGAACAATTAGCTGTTCAATGAGCTGGCAGTACGTTAACTTCCCTACAGGAACCCCTGCATTTTAACTCCACCACAGATACATTTATTCCGACCTTATCTACAGAAATCTCCACATCATCAACTGTTCCAGTTCTTGTCCCAGCATTAAATGAGCTACAACAGAAACAAAACTAAACTGCTGTGTTTATGTAAGTGTGTGTGTGTGTGTGTGTGTGTGTGTAAATTTTCCCCAAATCTACCTTATCCAACATTATACCCTTTAGGCTGAAATTGTCACATGTATTCGAATACTGAGAAGAAATGTAGCTGGGAACAGAATACATTTATTTATTCAATAACAGATTTTTTTTGGGGGGGGGGAGTCGCAGCAGCACTCTGTGTACTCAGGAAACTAAAATTCTGTGCCTAGAACTATGCAGATGAACTAAATCTGCATACATCTGCTGACTCTGCAGAAGCTACTCTGCTTCCAAAAATACTGTTTTATAAGAATTTAGGGTTTCTTTGCACATTTTAAAGGTTTTAAAGGAAAGTCAGGAGAAAGATAAGACAAGTTGGCAAGCAGAGTTATGTGAGCTGCAAATTTGTTTTATTTATTCTTCACATTTATATCCCGCCCTCCCTGCCGAAGCAGGCTCATAATAATACCTCAAGTGGGAAAATGGAATAGCTGAAAGTTTGTACAGAGTATTAAAAGCCTACATAAGTTCTATCAAGTCCACATCTAGTTTCAGAGCATTCTTCAGATGCTGCTCAAAGGTTTCTTCTTGCAACCAAGGGGACTAGAAAATTATCAAAGGGTACAGAGACTTCCAAGATCAGAGTTGCCATCTTCAGATTGGGAAATTCTTGGAGATCTTGGGGGAGGGGAGTGTGGTTTTGGGGAAGGGAAAGACCTCAACTGTGTATATAATTCCATAGAGTCCACCCCAAAAGCTGCCATTTTCTCCAGGGGAACTGATCTCTATAGTCTGGAGATAAGCTGTAATTCCGGGAGATCTCCAGGTCCCACTTGAAAGTTGGCAACACTACTTAGGATGCAATATACAGTAGAAGCACAGGAGCAAATGGAATTATATAACCCTAGCTATGAATAATTCCAATATATTATGCTATGAATAACTACAGTGTTATTTTAAGATGACAAAAAACACCCTTTCTGAATTATTTATTTGATTGGTAACACAATTATCATATTCAAATACATTATTCAATCAAAGTGTTCATCCATCACTAATTAAAAATATAAAGAGGAATTTTCACAGTATGGACTGTGGTTTTGCCTCTGTCAGAACAGATGCTCTCTGACTTGATAGTGCATTAGAGTAGAAATATTCCTTTCCGTTCCTGTTCTCAGGCACCTTGATGCAAGTTATCATAAAGGGGCTAGGGGTGTGCACGCACACAAAAAATGGTATTTGGGTATTTGGGGGGTTTGGGGGTAGGATTTGGAAAATAATGAGTACTATTCCTTCCCTTATTGTCATTTTGCCTCAGAGAAGCATTGGTAGAACATCAGACAACCTGCTCCATATGTAGTTCCCACCTGAGTACTGGAGCATGTTGGAACCCATCCTGTTCATCCTGAATAGCAAAAAAGGCACTGATGGACTTCTGCACTGGAATAAATGTAACTTCTTTCTTAGCCAGAATGATTTGTTGTATTATTGCAGTATTTTTTCTTCATCATCCACATATGTCAAATAAATAAGTATGCCAAGAATTTATGGTTTGCTACACAGATGGTTACTTTCTTAAAAAGAGATGAATAAACATTAAACAGAGAACAGAGAAAGAACAAATGCAGGGTTAGGTCCAGACTCCCAAGCTCTATAACAGTTCTTTAAAGCTAACCTGTATTCCCTAAAGTGGAATCTATTCCAACAATGGCACAATGGCTTGGATCCAGGCTATGCAGGAATAAGAATTTTTGCTCATAAAATACAATTTTCCCACCTACTGGTAGTAGCTCAGAATGCCAACCCCACATGCTGTTTTTGGGAATAGGACTGTGAACTGCTGTGGGAAGGCAAAGGCAAGAGAGTTCTGCTCTGTGACCAGAAATTCTTGAACCAACTCACAGTAGGCTTGCCAGCCCCCAGGTCCAGTTTTGCAGGCTCCTCCCTGCCACCAGCCAGCTGGCGGTCAGGGGAAAACCTTGCCCCAACAGCCATGATGTGCCTTTGATCTCAGCAGCTTCAGAAGACTGCTTCCATTTTGGAAGTTGTGTGTACCCTTGAATCTCGGCAGAAAACAAAAGCTGCATGGGCAAGGCAAGCAGGCAGAGCCATCCGTGGCTGTTTCCAGTGAGTGTGTGAAGCATGTCAGAAAGGAAGAGAAGCGAGCACAGTCCCTCTGTTGTTTTGTATTCCTTTCAGAAGTTGTGTTTATAGTAAAATGGAGAATAAAACATTGACTAGAACCTGATTATGAGATGGAGGAAAACTCCACTCCCTAGACTGCTCTTCAGTCTAAAGAAGTTGGTTGAAATACAACAGATTGTTATGTTCAGCAATTGCCGTGATAAAGTGATTTACTTTGCCCAGTGAGATCACAAAAGTGTGGGCTTGCAAGCTGTTTATTTTGGCAGCTTTGTAAGTGTGTGTGTTTGCTTTCATTTAGTGGAAGTGCAACTGCTGTGGAACCATTTGAAGGCAAAAAGGAGGAGGAGGAAATGAAGACTATATTTAGGGGAACTGCACTGCTGTATTTGTTATTGATTTATTTTTAGGGGATGGGAAGGTTTCCAGGCTCCATCCCCAAAGTTCCTAGGTATTTTCTGAGTTGTACTGGCAATCCTAACTCACAGATATGCTTGCCTGGATTCAAGACCACATCCAGAAAGATGTCAAGTTTCTTCCTGAGAATTCAAGAACAGGCTTAGGGTCCTTCCCCCTCCCCCACAGTTTCACCTAATTGATGCTATTGGGTGGGTGTAAACCATGGGAGAAGCAAACAAAAACACTAAAATTAGATATCACAGCACCATACAGGAGACTGAAATACACATCACTCCAGTCCTTTTCTTGAACAAAATCTGACAGCTCAGAATGGAGACTGGTCTTAGCACTACTGTGAAAGTGAGAGCTACAATTTATAAGATGCATGCCCTACACAGGCTTCTTTTTGAGCCTCATGTGAATGTCACTTATTTCACAAGGTAGATTCAGAAGACAGCTGTCTTGGTATATAGTAGAACAGCAAGAATCGAGCCCAGAAACACTTTCCATGATACAAGCTTTCAAGAACCCAGTTTCTATTCATTGTTGCAGCTCTGTCCAAAGGTATGCTGCATATAATTAGCCAGGGACTGATAATAAACGAATGGGATGGCAATTAGCAGGCACATCATAAGAGCTCTTTTTATGTATTGGAATAATTATGACTTCATGCCACATGTCCAGAATTTTCTCCAAGCATTGATGGCAGTACATAATATAGTCAAGACCAAAGCCAACCAATTTTTATCCAACTTTAAAAGTTCCCCTGGAACCCTATCTGGACCTGGAGCTTTATTAGCATTTAATTTATCTAACAATGAGCAAATTTCCCCATAAGTGACTGAATCGCATTTAGCCACATTCTCCTCCTTTATATCCAAGGTGGGGAAGTCTTCGATTGAACAGGTTACATATATGATGAAGGGAGTTTTGACTCTTGGAAATGTATATCCTGAAAATCTTGTTGGTCTCTAAGCTGTTACTGGACTCAAATCTAACGTACTTTGCATGTGCCTTGGCTTCACCGTTATCTACAGACAGGGCCCAACAGTACAGACCATCCCTTATTTTTATTTTTGCCGTGACAGTGCTTGCTTTGGTTACTTGGGTGAATATTCATTTCATTTAATGCTTGTATTATCCAATGACTATCATACAATGCCTTTATAGCTCTTCCAGCAATGCAGTCAAGATTACTGCTGGAAGCAGACAGAGTTTATCAAATTTAAATCCCCTGGAATTTATAAATTATTTTCAGTATGCTTTTCATTTTCTTAACAGACAGTATTTCTATCTATCTTTGGCAGATTGTGTTGGGAGGAGGAAAAGGCAAATGCTCAAACCATTTTCAGACAATATAGGTCACATGAATAAAACACAGAGGTCAGTGCATTTCCAATGCACTAAATACTAACTGGAACAACTTCTCTCTTTAATTTGTGTTACTAAACTAAGCATGCATTTTAATGATTCAGCTTGCTCTTTTGACTCTAATCCTCTATTCATGTTTATCAGGGGGATAAATTAGTGTGATGAAATGCAATGCAGACAGTAAATTTACACCACTTGAGAAGTAGCAGGTGACATTTACCAGTCTCTGACTTCCCATGTCATGATTGATATAGAGCTATAAAATCAGCAACTGAGCACTGCTGTACAAACCTTACTATACTATGTAGAGCAGGGCATTAGAGAGTGCTTGATAAGTAACTACTGGCAACTGTTTGAGAACATCAGCCACTGCAGAAGTCTTCTCCAAGCTATGGATTTCCATTTCACAGCATAATGATAATATGCCTTGAAGCCCAATCAAACGGATAATATTAATCACCAATCATGTGTTAAATTGAGAAAGCTTGTAGCCTGAATACAAAAAACTTCACTTTGATTAAATGATCTGTGCCTAGCTCTCCCTATCGCATCCCCATTAATTTGTAATTGGAACAACTTGCCAAATAAAGAGGATTATTGCTTTTTTAATGATGTCAATTTTGTCATTTTAAAAATCTAAAAACATGAACTGAGATTCCACTTGATTTCTTCAATATAAACATAGAAAGCTAAAGTGGATAATGAATTAACTCTACAACATTCAAGGAGTTATAAGCAAGGATGAATTGGCCAATAAAAACATCAAGGAATAAGGGCTAACAGAGGTTGACTTAGGCATCCAAGGCAAAGATCTCTTCTGCTTGACTGACTATAAGCAATTTCAAAACTAGCAAAATGCTTTAAAATAGAAGTCCCTTTATTCAATTAATTGCAGGATTCTCTGGTTGGCCCCTCTCTTTTCTTGCTGTCAAGTCACAGCTGATATATGGTGAACCCATAGAGTTTTCAAGGAAAGAAACATCATTTAGAGGTGGTTTGCCATTGCCTGGCTCCACATTAAAACCCTGGTATTCCTTGGAGGTCTCCAATAATAGCCAGGGCTGCCCCTACTTAGCTTCCAAAATATGACAAGATTGGGCTAATCTGGGTTATTCAGGGCAAGGAACTTAGCAAAGTTTAAAAAGTTATGCCATCAAGAGGACTTCAGTAGCTATTCCTAAACAATAATTCAGATGATCGTGATGGATTACAAAATTACATTTTAGAATTTTAATTTAATTTAATTTTTGGATTTATAGCTCACCCTGTCCCGCAAGTGGGCTCAGGGTGGCTTACAATAGTAAAACAACAGAGTTAAAATAATATCATAAAAACAAACATTACAAAAACAGCAGCAGCACAGTAAACAATCATACAGACACAGGCGGCAAAACCACTCAACAGCATGTGGCTGATAACTAACAGTGTACCATAACACCATAATGGTGAAATGCTGGGGGAAATGATGACTTTCAAAGGACGCCTGCTGGATTTTGAAAGCTATGTAAAAAATAAAGGGCTGAATTTGCTGCTACTACCATGGTTCAATTTTCCTATTAAATAAATTGCCACTGGTTTGTTTGCATTTGCTAATTTATCTGCCAATTCTTTTCTTACTGGATTTGCTAACCTTCTCTATACCTTTGCAGGGCTTTTTTTTGTGGAGGAACTCCTTTGCATATTAGGCCACACACCCCTGATGTAGCCAATCCTCCAAGAGCTTACAGGGCTGTTCTTACAGGGCCTACTGTAAGCTCCAGGAGGACAGGCTACGTCAGGGGTGTGTGGCCTAATATGCAAAGGAGTTCCTGCTACAAAAAAAGCCCTGTACATTTGTATTCTTGTGTCTGCTCACGAGGGATGAGCCATCACCATAACCTACAGCTACCTACTTGCAAGCCCCTTTCCCAGTAACAATTAAATGCTATTGTACCATCCAAAGAACAGAGTAATGAATGCAGCACACTATCCAAAACCATATTCTTTTGGAAGAAAATATCTCAAAAGATAGTTCAAAATCACAAAGTTGAGGCTTGTCTTTTCTGACAGAGTTTTTCTGTAATCCAGTTACTGCTTTCTTGCTTGCCATTCAGTATTCTGATTTTTTTTTATGCACACTGATTTAGCAACATTTTTATGGTATGCAAGTATTTGCCTCTAAACCCCATAACACATTTCTGTAACTATGAATATAAACACCAGCTAACAGAGACTGGTGGTGTAAGAAGAAGCTGGGCAATGCGAATTTAAGACCTTAAAGTAAGATATTTTAAAATTAGTTTTTGTGATTAATGCCCTGTTTAGCTCAGGCATTTGCAGCTTTCAGCCAATCAAAATACATCAAGCTCATTAGCTCTATTTTTGCAATATTTGCGGTTTTGGAGCCATAGGCCCTAAAATAATTTCAGTTCTGCCAGAAAGCAAGCAAACTGAGCAGCTGTAGACAAATTAATCTCCGCTGTACACTTAGCGAAGTTACAAAATGTTACACCAAACATGGCTGGCTCCTCAAGGTTTTAGAGGTACAGCACTTGATCCAAAGGCACCCGCCCTTCTGCTCACACACAATCTTTTCTTTACTGAAGGACTTTGTCCATAAATAGAAGGGAACCTTTGCATCAAACCCCATTATCTGGACCTATCCCACTGATTTATAGTAGACTTTTCAAAGGTGACCTACTGAAGGTGCAGCATGAAAAAGGAAGCTACAGCCAATGAAGGAAGAAGAGTTACTAACAATTGTGGGGGAACACATATACATGACAATTGGTAGAAAATTCATGAGCTCTACAGACTTCATTATCTCTCCTTGCTTAGTGGACGGACTGCTGTTTACGGACTAGAGAGACCTGAGTTTAAATTCATAGTTAAACCCAAGTTGTACAGTTTGCCTGAGGAGAAGAAATAGTGCTACCCACAACCATCCCAATACGTATGGTTGCATTGCTGTGTAAAAATGACAAGGCATGTATCTTTTCAACTTAGTTAAATATTCACCCTCAAATATGAGAGTATTCAATCACAGGTATTGAAACCAGAAAATACTGCACATTCAAACCAAATGGTGACTGTGTGTGTATTGGATGGATTTTTTGGATACATTTGGGTGTCTAGATGTATTCAAGATTTTTTGGGGGTACTGTTAAATGGGCCCCTCAAAATTTCTGGAAACAGAACAACATTAGGTGATTTTCTTTGATTTCACAGGGTTTCTGTGTTAGTGTCTTCTTGTCAGGTTGGTCTAGCTTGGATTCTCTGGTTTGATGCTGCTTTTCTTGGGCTCACAACTGTGTCCCTTGCTTCAGTTACTCTGTCTTCCATTCCCTAGTTTGTATTGGGTTTGCCACACTGGCCTGTGGTTCTGCCAAGATCCTCTGACTTGATGTTTGTTCTAGTGGGCCTGTTGGTTTTGTTTGCATTGGGAAGCTTTTGGCCAGTGATTGCTTGTGTGCTCAGCCCCTGGCTTCTTTGCCCTGGTAAAATCATGTAATTTTCCCCCAAAGGAAATAACGAAGACAAGTAGGATTGTATGGGGAGACTTTTTCAGGGGGCTGTAGAATTGGACTTCTTGATCCAATCTACTTGAAAATTAAGGGTCTTTCGTGGACAAGCAGAACTACTTTGCCTAAAAATTTGGTGTTAATTGCTTGAAAAGCAGACATTCCACACACACACTCTCTGGAAAAATTCCCCCTAGGGAATAATGAACCCCCAGATTTGAGGATTCCCCTCAAAGCTAAATCCAGATTCTGAATGGGGAGAGGATGAATAACCTGGAATATTGGTGTTTATGCCCTTCTTAAAATCTGAAAAATGCCAGATTTTTTCAGGTGCATATTCCTAATGGGTAGCACCATCTTCACTGTATTATCTGAGCATCAAAACTGTAACAAAACATTGGAACTTCCTCCCCAAAAACATTGATCTGTCTACCTCTGTCATTGGGTGCACTCACAAACACACTTTGCAACTGGATTTTTACTGTGTAAAAAGAGACTGTAAAGAGTTCAGTCACCGAGTTGCACTGACTTCGCAGAGATGACAGCATGGGCCAGTTGGGAGAAGGCGTTTAAAGAGGTCATTTTAAATGTCTTCTTCAAGCTGGCTTGTGCTTCAGTTATGGTGGCAGCATGACTCGGTGAATGAACTCAGGCATTTAAAGAGCCCCTTTAAATGCCTGAGTTCACTCACTGAGTTGCACCACTGCTGTGGTGGTGGCACATGCCAGCTTGGAGAAGTTATTTACAGAGGTCTTTTTAAAATGCCTTTTCCAAGCTGGCCTGTGACTCAAACAAGTGAATTCAGAAGACATTTAAAGAGACTACAATCTGTTTAAATATCTTGTTCAAGCTATGCCTGAATAAAAGCCCAATAATACTGGATTTTATTTGGGCTCAGCTATAGCTGTAACCAAATCAGATTAGAGAATCTTATTTATTTGGTTTGGTTTATACTGAATGCACACCCCCAGTCATGATGTTTGCCAACTTGAGAACCCTATGTGTTTTAAAAAAATAAAAATAAAAAACAGCTGAAACCCATTGGATTACCACAGACTCTTTTGTTGGATTGTTAAAACAGGACGAATGTAATATAAGCACTGTGCAAGAAATTTGAAATATGATGGTTAGATATATGGATTTTTCCAAAAAGGAAATTGGAGTTAGATCTCTTCCAACATGCTCTGGAAGCCAGTTTGGTGTAGTGGTTAAGACTCTTATCTGAGAAAACCACTCCTTCACATGCAGCTGCTGGTGTGACCTTGGGTCAGTCACCAAATCTCTCAGAGCTATTCTCAAAAGAATATTTCTCAGTCCCACCTCTCTCACCAGATGTCTGCTGTGGGGAGAGGAAAGGAAAGGAGACTGTAAACCTCTCTGAGACTCTGAGTGAAGGGCAGGGTATAAATCCAATCTCTGCTTATTCTTCTTCTGAAGCCCCAAGAATTTCCAACTGCTATGAAATTTGTACTTCGGGTATTTGGGGAGAATTGATTTTAATCCTCTCTTAGCCAAAGGCTTCCAATTTTGGAAATCAAAAATATTTAAACATCATTGGAATAAAACATTTAAAACCAATGTAATAAATGTCAAGAGTCTACCCCAACCTGTATCCTCTTGTCATGTAACAACTGACCATTGTTTTGGGAATGCGTATGAGTATCTGTAACTGTTGGATGAGACAGTCTGCTTTCTTATCTGAACTATGTAACTGCTGCTTTGCTCTGGCTACTTTCACTTTAGTAGACGGCACATCCCCAACATTATTTCCCTGGCTTGTTAGCATGGTAACCAAGGTTGGGTTGGAGGAGATCGGAGGAATTAATAGCTTTGCACCTGGAATGTAGTAGAGGGAGGGAAGGGGGACGTAGAATACCCGCCAATTGTGCCCGCCAAAGCTTGCCGCGCTTTGCTTGAAATGGTAATGCCCCCCAGAGGGTATATAGGTGACACAGTAGGCTTGCACCTCAGTTTCAGCAACTTCTTGTATTGCCTTAAAATGCTTGGATTAAATGTCTGATTAAATCAACTGCGTGTTCCTTGACTCTGGGGACTGACAATAAACAGCATAAACAATAACCCAGCAGAATAACTTCAAATCCATTTATAAACAGAATGAGAAACAAGAACACTTCCCTCTATCCCCAAAAAGATAAGAAGAAAATTCAGTAGGATGTTGTGATTTATAGTACTGCATGCAATTAAGAAAGGCTGTTGCAAACATGCAGATGCTCATATGATAAAATCGAAACTACTGAACGTATGATTATGGAGTGCCCCATATTTAACAAGTTGAGGGCTAATTTGGTCACCTCTTTACTTTGAAATATGGAATTGCTGAATATGTGAACCCAGGTGTCATAGCTGCTGTTGGATACCACCACTCAGTGGCAAAATTCATAGGCACAATAATCAAGAGAAATAATACTATGTAAGGTCTTTTAAAATATTTTTGATTCTAATCAGGTTAAGGAAATAGCCATATAAGCAGTACTAGATAGACAGATAGAAAGGCTGTTAAACTAGTGCACAATGCAGGTTGGAATTTGTAGGGCAGGTAACTAAAATATATGAAATAGTTACTTTCCTATCAAACATTATTTGATTGCTTTAATAACATATAATAGCATATAAAATTTTCTATTTCACATATTTATGACCTTTAAATACTTTAGTTTTCTACATGCAAAACCACAACTATACCTGAGAGTAAGCTGCAAACTAGTGCAGCCTAAGCTGTATTTAAATGGTTTTAATGGTTTAAACGGTTTAATGGTTTTAGATGTATTTAGATGTATTTAGATGTATTTAAATGGTTTATGAATATGTGTGTTTGATGTGTTGGTATGTTTGTGGAAGAGCACCTCATTTCGTTGCTCTCTTTTTGTTGAGAACAATGACAATAAATTCATCTATCTATCTATCTATCTATCTATCTATCTATCTATCTATCTATCTATCTATCTATCTATCTATCTATCTATCTATAGCACATGTATCCAAAGTTTCTGCCATCTGAAAGGCAGGGAAAAATAAAAACTGAAAACAAAACCAAAAAGTGTATACTCACAACAGGACTAGCAGCACATTGGGATATCAAGTTAAGTGCTGAAACACTGAAACATTGAACTCTTTAATGAATATTATCAAACCCATTATAGCATATTAATTGATGCCCAAATTATACAGATTTAAACCATGAAGACATCTTTGAAAATCTGTTGCATATTCTGTCTAGTATATACAAGAATAATCACCTAAAGCTTCAGGCTGACTTACACACATTTTGAGCAAGTAAAACATTGTTTCCAAAGATAGATCACTGGTTCTAAAAGGAGAAAATATTTCATACGAATTTTGGAGTTCCACAAAATTTTCCAATTTTTTCCCACCTAGAAAACTGGAAAGTTTGCAGAGAAGGGAATATACCCCCCCCCCAAAAAAAAATTGTTTCCAGGCCCCATATATCTACTCCAGGGTGATTTTATTAATGCTCAGGGAGGTCTCAGATCTTGAATGTGGAACAGCTTCTACTTAAAGACTAATGATTTTGCACTCACAATGAGGGTGATTAAAGAACAGCAAAAGAATAGCAGTGTCTTCAGTTTTCCGAAGTATGCTGAAGGTTCAACTGCATATACTTATGCATGTTAACAACTGAGCACATGAATCTGAAGTTATTCCTGATTAAAGTTAGTCTGTGACCCAATAACAATGACCTCTTTCTAAATTGATTCAATTCAGTGTGCTTAAAAGGATGTACTTCTGCTTAGGATGCCATTCTAATTTACTAGCCATGTACTGTGGCCTACTAAGCACCTGGTTTGGGGTTGGATCCAAAGGTCATTGTCTGCTGGGATTGCCAGCACACAGTTGGAAACTGGCTAGAGACTGTCTGGTGGTGGTGTGGGGGGGAACTTCCTCGCCAGTGATTTACTGGACGCAAAGAAATCACTTCTGAAGCAACTGTGACATCATTACATTATTATTGACGGCCCCTATTCCATCCCATTTTCCCCTGCCATCATCCAACTGAGTTGTCCTGACTGCTGACACATAATAAGTACATGGAGTTAGTTGCTAGACATCAGGATTGGTCAAAATACAGCTTCAAGGATCAGGCACACGTGAGACAGCACTCATGGCTTCAAGTCCGAAGGAGAATTCAAAAAGGACAGGTTTCTTACCTGTAACTGGTGATCTTCGAGTGGTCATCTGTGCAATCACACATATGGGTAATCCGCAGGATTGGCCCTGACCTCGGAGAATTCAAAGCAATCTTGATCGTAGATCTGGCGCGCCTCCCACTCGTCTTGGGGAGGAGGCACCTACTGCGCATGCCTGGACGAGAGGGAGGTGCTTAGCCACTCAGTTTCTTCCCGCCGCCGGACAGGTGGAAACAAATGTGCTAGATGAGCGTCCAGCAGCGGGGAAGGCTGGGTGGGTCTGTGTGATTGCACAGATGACCACTCGAAGATCACCAGTTACAGGTAAGAAACCTGTCCATCTTCTTCGTGGTCTCTGTGCATTCACACATATGGGTGATTAGCGAGCTATTCTTTCGGAGGTGGGTGCTGGATCTGTAAGAATATGTATGGTTAGAACAAAAAACGTAATGAGCATGGTACTCACAGTAGTTAATCGAAGATGGAGCGCAGCACTGCTTGTCCGAAGGAGGCATCACGCCTGGCACGGACGTCAAGAGTGTAGTGCGAGGCGAAGGTAGATGTAGAGGACCAGACGGCGGCGGCGCAGATGTCCTCTATAGGGATGCCTTTCATGAAGGCCGACGAGGTAGCGACGGCTCTGGTCGAGTGAGCTCGTATGTGTTGAGGGACTGGTTGTTTCGCCAGTTGGTAGCAAAGTTCAATGGCAGCAACAAGCCACTTGGAAAGTCTCTGAGTAGATATTTTGCTGCCCTTATTGTGGGCGGCGTAGGTGACAAAGAGTCTTGGGTCCTTACGGAATTGGCGGGTTCTGTCTATGTAGAAAGCTAGGGCCCTACGTGCGTCCAAGTTGTGGAGCGCCCTTTGTCCTGCATCCGCGGGGTGCTGGAAGAAGGCTGGTATGGTTGATTGTCTTCCCAGATGAAAGGGAGAGACGACCTTTGGCAGGAAGGTCGGGTCGGGTCGGAGGACCACCGTGCTGTTATGAAAGATCGTATATGGTGGGTCCGCCCTGAGTGCACAGATGTCGCTGGCCCTCTTACCTGTGGTGAGAGCCATGAGTAACGCTGTCTTCCATGATAGCAGGTGTAGTGGAATAGAAGCCATGGGCTCAAAGGGTGGTTTCATGAGCTGGCTTAGGACGAGAGAAAGACTCCAGGTAGGAAGAATTTGTTTGATTGGTGGGTGTAGGCGAATGATGCCCTTGAGGAAGGCTCTGGTAGCATGGTGAGAAAAAACTGTCGTGCCCCCGATGCGGGGGTGAAAGGCAGAGATGGCTGCCAGGTGTACCTTTAGCGAAGAGTATGAGAGTCCCGCCCTAGAGAGTGTTAGGGTGTAAGCTAGCACCTGGGGTATGGTGGCGCAGCCAGGGTCGAAGTTGTGTTGGGAGGCATAGTGAGAGAAGCGCTTCCACTTAAGCAGATAGGATTTTCTGGTGGATGGCTTTCTGGAGTTCACTAGGACCTGGCGGACATCAGGGGGAAACTCTAGAAACTGATCCTCCAGGCTGTCAATTTGAATGATGCCGGATTGTGATGAAGGACCCTGCCGTCCTGTTGGGAGAGGAGGTCCTGTGCTTGAGGAAGTTGGAGGAATGTATTGTTGGACAGAAGCAGCAAGGTTGTAAACCAGGGTTGGCGCGGCCACCACGGGGTTATTAGGATGCAATCCGTGCGGTCCAGCTGAATCTTCTGTAGAACTCTGGTGATGAGTGGAACGGGAGGAAAGAGGTAGTGGAGTGCTCCCTTCCAAGTTTGGAGGAAAGCATCCCCCTTGGAGAGTTGGGATGGAGGACCTCTCATGTAGAAGTGGGTGCACTGGGCATTTGACGGTGAAGCAAAGACATCTATTTTCGGGGTTCCGAAGATGCTGAAGATCTGTCGGATGTACCGGCTGTTGATGGACCACTCGTGGTTGTTGGTCGAGCGGCGGCTCAGGGCATCTGCCTGGGTGTTTTCGGCTCCTGGTAGGTGAACAGCCATGAGGAAGATGCCCTGGCTTATGCTCCAATGCCACAACGCCAGGGCCCTCTTGCAGAGTCTGATGGAGGCGGTGCCTCCCTGCCTGTTGATGTAGAAGACCGTGGCGATGTTGTCGGAGGTGACCTGGACATGCTGGTGCCTCAGCGATGGAAGGAAGGAGCGTAGAGCCTTGTGCACTGCGAGGAGCTCTAGGCAGTTTATGTGGAGAGAGCGTTCGTACTCTGACCATTGGCCCTGCACCGTGAGGGTTCCCAAGTGGGCTCCCCATCCCCACTTGGAGGCATCTGTGGTGACAATCACCGAGGGGGGTAGCTGTTTGAACGGCATGCCCCTGTGGAGGTGATGTTCCATTGTCCACCATTTGAGGGATGTCACGATGTGTAGTGGAAGGGTGAGTAATGTGGACTGGTGCTGTGTGTGAGGATGGAAGGTCCTGACGAACCACATTTGCAGGGGTCGCATGTGCAGCTTTGCGAAACATAGGACTGCGGTGGTTGCTGCCATGAGGCCTAGCATTCTCTGAAATGTGAGAGCTGTTTGGGAGCGCTGGGCGATGATGGTGTTGGCCAGAGACTGTATGCTGAGTACTCTGTCCTGAGGTAGGGAAGCTGTTTGAGAGACTGTGGAGATGTCTGCTCCTATGAACTGAATTCTCTGGGTAGGAATTAGTTTGGACTGATAGGTTGACTTGGAGGCCTAGGGTGGCCAGGAGAGAGAGGGTAGTGGAGACGTCCAGTTGCAGTTGTTCTTTTGAATGGGCGACGATCAGCCAGTCGTCTATGTACGGGTAAATTGATATCTGTTGCTGACGTAGTGTGGCGGCTACCACTGCCATACACTTGGTGAAGACCCTTGGGGCTGTGGAGAGGCCGAATGGTAGGGAACAGAACTGGAAGTGCTGTTCCCCGATGGCGAACCTGAGAAACCTTCTGTGGTGATGATTGATTGTAATGTGGAAATAGGCATCCTGAAGGTCTATGGACGCCATCCATGATTGTTCTGGGATGAGCGGAAGAATTGCCTGGAGTGTGATCATACGGAATTTCTTGTAGGTTATGTGCAGGTTGAGTTTGCGGAGGTCGAGGATGGGGCGGAGTCCTCCGTCCTTTTTCGGCACCAGGAAGTAGCGGGAATAAAATCCGGTGCGATGGTATTGAGGTGGAACTGGTTCTATCGCGCCCTTGTCCAGCAAAGATGCGATTTCCGCCTGCAGGGGTGTGGACGGAGGTGTGGTGAGGAATCTGTGGTGTTTCGGAGTGGATGTGAACTCTATTAGGTAGCCCCTTTGTATGACGGCGAGGACCCAGGAATCCGATGTTATGGCCCTCCAGGCGGGGTAGAATGGTTGCAGTCGAGTGTGTGTGTAAGGGTTTGGCTGATGGGGGGAAACTGGACGGCTCGGGGCAGGGTGGTCAAAGAGACGGCTTGGAGGTAGCTGCAGGTTTCTTAGTTGTTTGAGGGTGTGACCTGTGTTGAAAGGAGGGTTTGGACTGTGGTGGTTTACGTCTCCATGGTTCCTGCTGTCTTGGAGACCTGGTTCCCTTGTAGTGGCTGGGCCTCCAATTCCTCTGTCTATTGAATTGGGCTTGGTGTTGAGAGACTCCCAGTCGTTTTGCCCTCTTCCTGCCATCGTCTACTGATGTGAGAATGTCATCCGTGGTCGCGTTAAATAAACCAAGGCCATCGAAAGGTAGATCCTCAACCTTGTACTTGATGTCAGGTTGGAGGGATGAGGATCTAAGCCACGCGTGTCTGCGTAGGGCTATGGCTGAGGCCAAGGTTCTGGAGGAACACTGTGCAGCGTGACGAGCTGTATTGATCTGCTGCTTGCTCACTCTGGCCAGCTCCTGCAGGGCATTGGTCGCTGGTTTCTGGGATGTCTCAGGCAGAGAGGGGATCAACGTGTTGAGGAAGGTAGTCAAGTTATAGGCGTATGCTGAGAAGCACGCCATGTAATTGTGTATCTTAGTCGTGGCCGTTGTGAGGGAGTATATCTTCCTCCCGATAGTGTCGAGCTTCTTGCCTTCCCGTTCTGGAGGCACTGGGTGTCTCGTTTGTTTCGACTTCGAGGAGGAGTGGACGATGATCGAGTTCGGAGCCGGGTGGGTGAATAGAAACTTCGAGTCAGGTGCGTGTATTTTGTAAAGGGCTTCAACCCTCTTGGATGTTGGTGGTACCGATGCCGGCTTGTCCCATGCTTCCTTGAGCGTTTCAAGGAGGACGGGGAGCATGGGGAGGGAGGAGCTCGATGGAAGATCCGCATGCACTAGGTCGAATACGACGTCCGAGACTCTGGGCGCGTCGGTGTTGAGTTTGAGGTTTAGTGAATTTGCCATATTCGAAACGAGGTCGAGGTAGGACTTGGACCCTCTGACGGTGATAGGTCTGCTGGCTTGGCTATATCGGAGTCCGGAGATTGTAGGTCCGAACCCGAAGAGTGGTCGGAGTCGGAGAGTTCCGCCTCGGAGTCGTCATCGGTTCCTTGGTGCGGTTCAGGCTGGGGTTGGAGGGGTGCTGGCTGTTTGTTGGGAGCAACGTGTACGGATCCGAGTGGTGAAGGGAGTTTCGGTTCGGCGCTGAGACGCATGGGGTCGTCATGGTGCCGAAGAGGTCTCTCTAAATCAGGGTGGTGTCTGCGCGGGGATATGTCACGGTATCGACTCCAGTCAGGTCTGTCGATGCGATCTCGGTACCGAGGAGATTCGTGATAGCTGCGGTAGTGGCGGTCCCTCGGGTCCGCGTGGTAGGCGTCGGAGGAGGGCGATCGTCGGTGTCTTCTTCGGTCCCGTGGAGACGGAGACCTGGACCTCGACGGGGAGTAGTAGTAGTATCTCTCCCTGCGGCGGCTGTGGGACCGTCGGCGACTGCGGGACCTTGGTCTGGTTGGGAGAACTCTCGGGGTCGAGGGTTCTCTGGTCAGCGAATGGGCATTTAGCGGCTGCGAGAGGTCTGTGAATTGACGGGGGTCGAGAGGACGGTGGCTCCTAACGGATATAGGAGAGTGGGTCTCCAGTATCTGATCCGGTGGAGAGTTCGGAATCGATGGAGACTTGGATGAGATGCGCACGATTTCTAGTGGTGTAATCGGCGGTGTTGTCGTCGACTTCGATGCCAGAGTTTTCGGGATCGAGCCGGAGCCACCCGCGGTCGGGTTCGATGCCTTCGGTTTGGTTGCGGTCGAGCTCGTGATCGGGTTCGAACTCGAGTGTTGTCCGGTTTGGTCTGAGGGTCGAGTCTTAGACTTCTTTGAGCTGGCATTGCCCGTCGGGTCCGCGTGGGCGGAATTGGAGCGGTGGCGCTTTTTGGTGTCATCCGACTTCTTGGTGTGCTTGCCGGACTTAGGCTTGCAGGGACCTTGAGCCACGGAAGCTGCCGACTGCGTCTCTCCCGCGAGAAGTGGGGAAGATGGCGCGAGTTGTTGTTGTCCGCCATGCGGCATGGTCGGTCGGAGGGAGGCTTCCATAAGATGGCTCCTGAGCCTCGCGGCACGATTCTTGCGGGCCTGTTTTCCAAATTGGCTGCAGTGCGCGCAGGAGTCCGTACGATGAGTCTCTCCCAGGCAAAACAGGCAAAGAGAGTGACCGTTGGACGAAGGGATTTTGGAGGAGCAGCGGGTGCAGCGTTTAAATGTTATTTTGTCCCTTCCTTCCATCCGCCCGGGGGGGGGGGAGGGAGGAAAGGTCCGGAAAAATAGTAAAGAGAGGTTTTTTTGTTTTTTGTTTTTTTTTATACGATACCAGGAGAAGTGTAGAAGATGAAGGATTGAAGTGAAGAAAAGGTGGATTGTGAAGATTGCAGTGAAGAAGTTGGAGATCAACGAGGGAGGTGCGATCCGGTCGGCGGTAAGGAAGAAACTGAGTGGCTAAGCACCTCCCTCTCGTCCAGGCATGCGCAGTAGGTGCCTCCTCCCCAGGACGAGTGGGAGGCGCGCCAGATCTACGATCAAGATTGCTTTGAATTCTCCGAGGTCAGGGCCAATCCTGCGGATTACCCATATGTGTGAATGCACAGAGACCACGAAGAAGATCAAGGTTTTTACAGGCCAAGGTCAGAAACAAGATAATCTATCCCAAATACAGGTCATCTGTCAGTAGCTAACGGATGAATTGCTTCCACATATCTACTGTTTTCTCTGTTGCTTTTAAGCCCTGCGGTGCTCACCACCTGTATTTCATCATGCGCCCACTTGATGACTCAGTTCTGCTCCTGCAAGCAATCATACTCATTGTTGAAACTGGGACCATGTTGTTCTGCCAGGCGGGCTCTGCACCATCTGGCTTGAAGGTCTCTCCTAATCTTCTCTCCTAAATGGCATTCCTGAGGCTCTGGTGATGGTGAACTGACTGGCAACTGGCTCTCTGTTGCCAGCCCAGGTTTGAGAAGCTGAGGGGCCAGTGTTCTGGTTCCTGGCTGAGGATCTCTATCTGGTCCCTCAGAGACTGCCTCCTCCTGCAGTACCTCTGCCACTGGCTTGGGCCAGGTATGTACTCTGTCCCTTTGCTCTGCTGAGCTTGGCTGACCCACAATACGAGTGGGAGCAGGAACAGGAGGTGAGGGCACAATGTCTCCCTCAAAAACTGGAGGCCTAGCATCCTTATTTTCCACTGCTGCCAGAGGATTGGGATCAGCAAAAATCACCCCTCTCCCCCATTATTTCTGTTTTGTCTACCTTCAATTGAAAATAATTAACTTAATTCCACTAATAAGTTCATTTTCATACTGGTTCTCAAGCACTGATCAGGTCACAATACATGGCTACTGAATTCCATCCAGTTTGGTAAAGGGAACAGCTTTGGGTATCCAATCTAACACATAGCTGCATATGGCACTTAAACTACCATGTAGCCGCTGCCTTTCAAATAGAAGCTTTTAATGTATTTAAGCGTTTCACTTCAACTTATGGTCTTCTAGTTTCAATGCGTGTTTCTGCTGACTGTACAGTATTTACTATTCTACTAATCTCTCTTTGGAAATGCAATATGGAAAACAGGAGGAATTAGAATTCAAAACAAGGCATTTATCAACTACAAAAAAACCCTGGAGTGTTTGCACTAATTTTTTAAAAAAATATTTGAAGACTTACTACAAATGCAGATACCAATTTGCATCTTTTGGTACTTGAATGGAAATGTTCTAACTTTTAGAAGAAATGTAAATGCCTGTTTAAGAAAGCAATATTCATAACCATCATATTTATTTCTGTATGAAAAAAAATCTTAGATTAAATCTCAGTCACAGCAAAGTTGTCTAGGGGGGGATCATGATATATATTAAATTCATAAAAGCTATTTTTAAGAAAAACAATGCCACAGATTCAATATTTCTGCCATTTTTAACTTTTCATTTCCAAAGCAGCTTTCATACATCATAAAACTCTATGATTTCAAAGTGGCTTTGAAATAATATCAGTTCAAGAGTAAAATAAAATCTAAGCATTCTTTGAGTTAAAAAAAATGTCATCATAGTTTTAGGAACTTTTCGCCCATCTATTCCTTTCTTTCCTCTGAAGCTAACACCGCAACATGGATGTCTCCCTCTCACAACCCCTGTGATGTAGAAGAAGAGACAGGACACCTTACACTTAAGCAAAGATATCTTGTAAATTCCTCTGAAGACTCTCTACACTGCTTCGATCAAAAACAGTCTCTCTCTCACTATCCCGATCTGCCAAATAATCTTCCAGAGTTTCTTGGAAGTAGCATAGAAACCTATAAAGGTAAAGGTAGTCCCCTGTGCAAGCACCAGTTATTTTCGACTCTGGGGTGACGTTGCTTTCACAATGTTTTCACGGCAGACTTTTTACAGGGTGGTTTGCCAGTGCCTCCCCCAGTCATCTATGCTTTCCCCCCAACAAGCTGGGTACTCATGTTACCGACCTCGGAAGGATGGAAGGCTGAGTCAACCTGGAGCCGGCTACCTGAACTCCATGGAGGGGAGTGGCCCTCCCCTCCACTAGCCAGCCACATGATAACCAGACAGAACCCAGCCCCCATGCATGGGAGACTGGATCTCCAGGGGCCCAAAGATGAGTTGGTCACCACTGTCCTAGGCTTCCCCCCCACTGGCTAACTAGTGGTAACCAGGCCTAACCAGTCCCTCTCACGGAGACACAGACACCCACAACTGTGCATGTGTATCCCAGGCCCAAGGCGGGGGTGGGGGGGAAGGGTTAGCTCAGCCTAGTCATCACTGAGACAGCTTGCAAAGGGAGGAAGGGTGGGGCCAGGTGGCAGCAGGCAACCCACAGCCTTGTCCTAACCAGTGAATACATTTTCAGTCAGATGGCCTACACACTTGTGAACACACAACCAACATCTTTCCAAAAGGCACCTTCATGGGGGGCCCTTGCTTGGGGGTCCGTAGTTTGGACCCTCAAATCCAACCTACCTGTAACTTGTAGGCATATGGAGGGACATCCCCAGTAGGCACTCTGCAAGGTGGATGCATCTAACTCACCTAGGGTCTGTTTTGTACACTCCTGAACCGGCACATGATCTCTCACTGAAAAGTACTGTCCAGGGGCCCCTGGACAGGCCCCTTTGTTTGGGGGTATGTAAATTGGACCCCTGATGTCCAAACTTCATCAAACTTGGTGGCCACATAGAGGAGAGTCAGTTGGACATCTTTTGTGATTTTGGAGCCTCTCAGTCCTTGGGGGGTATTTTTCATTCAAACCAGTTCATGATCCAGTTCAGAAATTGACCTGGTTTGTGAACTGAACTGGGATTTCCCAGTCTGTGTCCATCCCTACCACTCACTGTTTTAAATTAATGGAGAAGGAGTCATTTCTTCTATGCCCATAAAAATGATCACTGCTTCTTTGATGTACCAACTAGGGTACTCTGGAGATCTCCTTGAATGACAATGAAGCTCCAGACTAAGAAATCAGTTCTCCTGGAGGAAATGGCTAGGGAGGGTGGACTCTATGGCAGGATACCACTTGGAGGTCCCTTTCCTCCTCAAATTCTGCCATCCTCAGGCTCCACCCCCTGTATCTTCAGGAATTTCCCAACTCACAACAAGCAACCCTAGTACTAATACCAGAAGTTTCAAGTATTCTGCAGAATTACAACCACCCATGTCAGTGCAGTTCCTTGTCACATTGTTAAACACAGCCTCAAAACACAGTTCCACTGAAGTGAATAGTATTGCCAGGCACATTGTGTTTGTTTATTTTAAATATTGCTTCCTAAGCCAAAGACTGCTATGCCAAGGCTACTTAAAACTCTCCCACACAGGAGTTGTTACTGTGAAGCAAACTGTTTGCGCAGTTTTGCCAGTGACATCAGAAGTATCCCTTTGTAATTTGTGTGGAAATGTGAGGACCACTGGTGATGGGGGGGGGCGTTTACTCAAATCTGCATTGTGAGCTGCTTCTTCTTATATATTCAGACCTGTATTATTTTATAATGCCATTGATATTTAAGGTTACAATTAGCCATTTTGGATTAAAATACCAAATTAAACAGGGAAGCTAAAGTTGAAGTGTGCTATTGCTAGCTAACCAATTACAATAAAGGTAAAGCCTCATTTCTCCAAATAGCCTTAGAGCATTTGGACATCAGAAAAATAGGAATGGAATTATAAACAGTTAAAGTGCTACAGTGCACTGTAGACACAACTCAGGAGACATGAAATTTGTGGTAGGTGCCATTCTGCAATATTAGGGTTGTGTTATATTTTTAAACATGAGAAACTCAGCAGCAGTGGTTTCATAACTCTATTATCAGGTCAAATTTTCACTACTTAATTATTAAACTAAGCTTCCAGACAGGGGTGAATGGGTAAAGTCCTGGGGACACCAAACACACTTGGACACACACGATGTTGGGCATGTTTTTGATTTATTTTCACTTGATTTGGGAGCTAGGTCTGGGTGGTGAGAAGAGAGCAGAAAGCAGAATTTTTGTTGAGGGGGGTGTTAGTGTTTGTTGGCAGCTCTACTTCTACTGCCTGTATTCTTTCAACATAAGCCTATTTTAATACTGAAGATCTTTATTTTAGACAATTAACAGGGACAATTTATTTGAAAATACTAGGCTAGTTTGTTATAATTTAGATTCAGCTACCTATTTATAAGGTTGTCTGAAATGTTCAGATTGATAGAATGCTCTTCTTGGTTCTTATTAGAATCCTAACAAAGAAGGACAAATGTTACAATGTTAATCAGGAAAAATTACAGCAGCAGCTACCAAGCTCACAATAAACTGTCCACGCTCTTTAGATAAAGAAAGCAGCTAAGAAGAAATTAATTAGGTATATTACGATCCAAAAGATGGAACCAAGCAATGCCAACCAAAATCTAAAAACAACATCCTGAAACCTAAGAGCCTACAGCATGCAACAATGAGATGACCCAATGGTATGAATTTCTCCCAGGTGCTTTTCCAATTCCACTGAGAGGACAATTTGGCCAAATGAGAATATTTTTAGTTCAATAAAACTGTTACCTTGCTAGGATAGATTCAGACAGATGTTTCAGCAATTATGAATCACTTAACTAATTATCCCAAATACCTTTCTGGCCATCACTAACTGGTATGATAAACACCTCAAGCCAAATTACACTGAGCAAGGCACAGTGAAATTGTAAAAATTCTTGGCTTTGGGAAAAGACATGCTAGTATTTAGGATCTGACAATTACTTTAATCAGCATTATAATGATTCTGCTGGAGTATATATAAATTTTTGTTGCTGACATTACATTATTAGATAATTAAGGTAATTTAAGTAATTACGTGCTAAAAAGACTAATTTTGCTCATCATCATAAAGGTCTCGGAGCGCAGTAATAGAAAAGAATTAAGACTTCAATATGGCAATTTTGGGAGAATTAAAATATCTGAAATGTATGCTGAAGAAGCTGGCAGTTAAAGAAACCAGAAAACTATTTCTTGGTTAAACTGGAAGATATTCCCTTTTCTATCATACATACCCCTGCACAATTGTTTATTATGGGCAAATATTTATTTTTGCAAAATGATTAAAAGATCCTCAGATGCACACTCTGATCAGCTGAAAATGAGAAAATAAGCTCATCATGACTGAGAAGATATTCTCTGATGAAACAAATAGTGGAGGATGGTTCCGGGTATCTATGGCAAAAAACAAAACATGTGTGTACACACAATAGATGTTGCTCACATAAACAAAATGTGCATGGTTTTGTACACATGTATAGAAAAAATAATATTTGGGTAGTGTTTTTACCTATGAACCTAATAAAATGAAAGCTGTATAATACAGAACCATGTACACTATTTTCCTATTCCTAGTAACTTTGAAAGAGTGTTCCTAGTTTAACATTATTTGGATAAACTCATTGTTTTATTGATATATATAAAGCACAGCAGACCTCTGACTCTGTACTTTCAGTGTCATAAGCCTTGGATATAAGGTTAGTTGCAAATTTTGCAGGTTAGTTATGAATTAAGGTTTGTTATGGAATTAATCCAGTGGGTATCACAACAATTTCACTTAGTTGGTTTTACACAGTCATTAGAACACAGGATGGTCATTTGGCTCAAAGTCCAAAATGCTTCATTTTATGAGAAGGGTTACTCTAGAATGGCTAGAGTTGCCAACTCATGGCTGGAAATTTCCTGGAAATTTGGGGGTGGATCCTCTGAGGAGGGAGTTGACTATAATTCCATAGGGTCTACCATCTAAAGAAGCTATTTATTTCTGGGAAACTGATAGGAAGGGATGTCAACAGGGTATATTGCCACAGAGTCTACCCTTCAGAGCAGCCATTTTCTTCAGGGGAATTGATGTTGGTTGCGAGATCAGTTGTAATAGCTGGAGATCTCCAGGTGCCTGCCAGGTGCCCTACAGGTGCCCTACATTAGACAGAAAAATCTCAACATAGCGCAAGGCTCTTATGCTTGCATAACCCATCATCCTTCACCACAGGGAGACTCACAGAACAGTATTTGCTTCAACGTGGCATCTCACTGATAATCCAGACAGAATCACTTCTTGGCCTTTTGGGTAAGATCAAGGACAGACAAAATTGCACATTCTTCTGAGGCTAGAGAAGGTGGTCAAGGAGATAGCATGGACTGGTTTACTCATTACCTTTTCCCCATGGGAAGAAGCTTATAGGCTGTGCTAAGCTTTAGCTTGTGCTGAGTTTTCCTCTTGGGAATGCAACTAACAGTACACTGCCAAGAAAAGAAAAATTACATACCATAACACATTTACACACCATCACACAGAGAACACAACCAGAGGCTGCATAAGTTTCAGACAGGGTTGCCGAACCTGTGAACAACCACATAGGACACAATATGTATCAGCCCTAAAAGTTCTGACACACCTTGTGCCTTTTTTGCCTGCCCTGGACTACAAAAATAGGTTGATTGTCAAGCCATACTAGTATACAATACATGGTTGGTGAGCTTTGCCTGTTAATAAGCATATTAACAGTAAAAAATGACAAAACCAGTATACAGCACATTATTTTAGCTCATCTTGTAGAATTCTCCATATAGTAAAACATCTGCAGAAATAGAAGGGTTTTTTTCTGACTCTTCAAAGTAGTACTTAAAAGAACATCAGATAGTTATAAATACTTTTCTGGCATCACTAATACCATGTACAGAACAACTGAACTGACTGGTCCCATTTAGATCACTCTGGCTTGATTTCATGAAGGATATATAAATTATACACTTTACTTTAAAATGCTGCCAAGCTGTTCTGATCATCAGAACTCTACACTTTGAACAATCAAATAAATTAAATAATTCTGGAAATGAAATGAACAAATGCACTCCTTTCCCCAAAGCAAAACCTTTATGTGAGGCATGAAAAAGTTTATATATTTACAAAAAAATGTCCAGACACTACTCCTTTCTTTTATTAACAATTAGTGCCATTGACCAGAGATCTTGAGCAAATGGTACAATACATTTTAAACATGTGTAGCAGCAGAAACATTTTAAAATAATAAAAAGCATTTTATCATTAAGAAAATATCATTAAAAGATAAAAAACCCACTAAGTTGTCTCATTAATACACAGCAGAGGAGTTTCTCACAGGTATCAGAAGAGGCAAAATTTGGCCACATTTTATGTCATGTGTTAATGACAGCCAGCAGAAAAGAAACTACTTGAACTACCTTGTCACAAACTGTACTTTGTGTTGGCCAAATGCTTTATGTGGAAGTAAAACCAAGGTGGCTATATTTTAGCTACATCTGTACTTCAACAAAACTACCCAAAGGGTCAAACCCTGGGGAAAATTAGTGGAGGAAATCACAGCTTCAAGTTAGCTAATATCTTGGGAAGAGGAATGTGGAGCCATTATTGCTTGTTGGAGCAGAAGAGGGAAGAAACAGGGAACTAGGACCATGAATTAGATGAGGTCAGCAAATCAGTGCTGACATAATTGGAAAGTGTCTAGGTTGTGTTACCCTTGACTTGAGATGGCAGTCCAAAGATCACAGAAAAGCACCTTAGTAAATATATTCCTTCCTGCCAACCAGTTGCCACTCTTGTAGATTTGTCTTTCTACAACTAATTACTAACTAACTAACTAACTCACTCCTTCTTGCTTACCACTTTAAGAGTCCGGGATAGACATAGGAGAGCACTAGCCACTATCTGCTTTCACGGGGCAAGCCTGGTTCACACCAACACTGCAAAATAACTCGTTTCCATGCCTACAAAATAACAATCTAACCAGGTTAACAGACATTACAAAACAAGGTTTAATTCTGAAAACAAAAACATGTTAGACTCTAAAATCAACAATACATTACCATGGTTCAAATACCTACAACTTGCTCACAACCATATCCAACCCAGCATCAAATTAAATTTATCGAGACTGCTAACAGACTTTGAAGTTGTGATTTTAAAAACACATATGTTCTATAAACATCTTATTCCCATCTTGTATTCAATAATACTAACATTTAGAACTCTAAGTTGCCGACTTATACAAACTACTGGCACAAGGATTGTAATAAAAACCTCACACAATCACAATAGCAATCTATCTGGAGTTCAACATTCTTCCAATCCAAAGGAATGGTAATTAGGACTAGAGATGGACACAAACCAGGAAAATGGTGGTTCATTTTGGTTCATGGTTTGTTCGCCCAATTCATTGGTTCATGTTGATTTTAAGTTTGTTGGTTTGGTCCAGGAAGATGTAGAATGGTTCAGAGTGGGCTAGAGACATCAAACATGCAGCAAACTCTTCAGTGGACTCTACTCTACCTGGTCTCCAAGTTTGGTGAGAATTAGACAAAGGATAAGGATGTCTCCAGCGTAGGCTAGGAATTAATTGCATTGCCACCAGACTGTTTGGAAAAATGAACCAGTAATGAACCAAACAAACCACCTAGGAAAATGGCCAGTTTTCTTTCTAGTTCATGCATGACATGACGAAATGAACCAGTTTGGAATGAACCATGAATCCACCATTTTCCGTACAAATCATGATTCATGGTTTTTTTCATGACATGAATTAGGACATAATTTTTCAAATTGTTATCCAGGTGGTACCTTACACCACAAAAAATACATTATATGCAGTCAACTGCCTCATCATCTTGTTGGAGAGATTGTGGGGAGGTTCGATTGTACTGGCATTACAGGTGGAACTGCAAATATGTAGATACATTTTGGTATTTGGTTATACAGCACATCTACAACATAACAGCATGCAAAATACTACTAGAGGCTGAAATACTGATCCTAAATCTACAGCATAACAGCTTCTCACAACCCATCAACAAGAGATTCTCTGTGCTGCAACAAGAATCACACTAGCCACATCTTGGAAAAGCAATACACAGTTATTAATTTCAGATTGGATGGGTAAAGTGTGTGAATTTTTTATAATGGACAAACTCACTGAATCTCTCTTATCAGAGAACACAGATTTTTATACATTAAAGTTTGTAACAACATGGTTCTGTTAACTACTTGTGAACCAAAGAAGAATATGCTTCGATCTTATATACATATACTATATTGAAGTGTTGATAGTTAATGGTTGTTAGGTTAAATTATTATTCATGTTATGTTCCAAATCTTATTGTATCACAAATCATCACTCCAAAACTGTTAATAACTACAGGAAAATCTATATCTGATAATACTGATGAATATGTAACTGTTTGTAAATAAAATAATAGAAAAGTTAAAGTTGAAAAATAGCCAACTACTGTGGTGCACATTCAGTAAACCTAAGCTGTCATGAGTAAAGGGGTGAAGTAAGGTTACCAACTCTGTGAAATTCCTGAATATTTGGGGGTGGTGCTTGAGGAGGGACTTCAGTTTCTCCTAGACTCTATGGCAGGGGTGTCAAACATGCAATTTGGAGGCCAAATCAGGCCCTCAGAGGTCTCCTATCAGCCCCCCAAGCAACTGGCTGTCATCTGCTTCCTTTTCCCTATATCATGCTTTCTTCTGCATAACAGCTTGCTTTGCAAGGCTTGCTCAATTGCACAGGAACTACAGAGAAAAAATTCGTATTTTCTCCACTGGCTGAGCCTCCTCCCCCTCCTGGTCCCCTGGGGAAGGAAGGAAAGAGCCAGAGCTTCCTTTGCCCAGTTCCCTTGATCCCATGGGAAAGATACAAAGAAAGCATCTTTATGACCAATGAGTGCTAACGTTTTAAGCATGTTTTTATATATATTTGTTTTTATGTCTGTCTGTCTGTCTGTCTCTCTCTCTCTATATATATTTGTGTTTGTATGTGTTCTTTATAAAATTTATATCTCTGCTACCTAATCTTAAATAGGTACACACATGGCTTGGCTCAACCCAACGTGTCCTGGCCCAGCAGGGTCTCATTTATGTCAGATCCAGCCCTCAACAAATGAGATCAACACCCCTGCTCTATGGTATACTGTAGTCCTTAACTCTATGGTATACCATAGATTCTGTCTCTGAAGCTGCCATTTTATTCAGGGGAAGAGAATAGCCAGTCTCTAGGTAGGGGCTAGAGTTCTCCCAGGATTACAACTGATCTCCAGGCAACAGAAATCAATTCACTTGGAGAAAAAAGGCTGCTTTGGAAGGTGGACTCTATGGTGTTATACCCCAAGCCCTCTATGGCATCCCTCCCCAAGCCCTACCTTCCTCCGGCTCCACCCCAAGGTATTTCCCAACCTCAAGATGACAAACCTAGAACAGAACTATGAAATCTGGAGAGGAGCTCTAATTCCTGCCCCTGCCATGAGGTTAGTAATCCTAGGGGGCAGTTTAGTCAACCCCTGAAACCATAGTTTGGTTCTTAGCCTCCAGGAACTTTGTTTATTTTATTGAGAACCACTGTAAGTCTTTTAAAGGCCAGGAACAAATTTGTGCAAAACCCAAAGCTCCCCTTCCCCGAAGTTCTGTTTAATATCCACTCTCACTGTCGTGTTCAAGACTAGGCCTAAGCTGTGGACTCTCTCCCACTTTCCACACAAACGCAACAACTTCTGAAATATGTGTCACTTGTGTGTACAATAGGCATGATGATAATTGGGTGAATCCTGTAGCTATTTAAGAAATAGAATGGAAAAGATACTAAAAGAATGAGGCCAACAATTCTCAGGAATGCCTTTTATTGGGACCATCCAAAATGACCCCAAACAGTGTGCAAGCTTTCATGTTCTCTAGGTCACTTCATCAGGTTGGATGAAAGGGGGGGGGGGGAGGAAACAACCCTTTAAGGTTGTATTAAAGCCTTTTGGTTTGCATCCTGTCTACTGTCTGCAGGATGCTTAAGGCTAGCTGGTATCTGATTGTGCCCCTAGCATGCTGAGAAGAAAAAAAATGGACACATCTAACTGAAATTACAAAAACCAGCAGTTGGTCTCTCTAACAACAGAAAGGACACAGAGATCCTTTCGAAAGCTGACAGCTGTGGAAGAACATGGCAATCCTTCTATTAACAATGCTGGTGATTAAATTTAGTTAGATTAAATTAAACTATTAAAGCAGCAGTGTACCTAAATCATTGCCAGGGGGCTAAGTTTTTGTTTGGGAATGTGTTTTATTGGAGTAGTGAAATATAATTGTAACCAGGGTTTTAGTAACAAGATTTTCATTTTAAGTGCAAAACAGCAAACCCTGGCCAAACTACTGCAAAAAAAAATTTCATTCCAATACAGCACACATAATTGTTGCTAATCTTCCTATCTTTAAGCAAATGAGTTGGCTGAAAGATCAACTGAGCTAACTGGAATACACACACACGGGGGGGGGGGGGGGAGAGAGAGAGAGAGAGAGAGAGAGAGAGCCTAATACATTACCTGGGAACAGTCCATTGATTTTAATGAAACTCCCATGTAACTGTGTTTAGGATCACATCCTTATAGCTTATTTACTCTGGGATAACAGTCTATTAATGATCGCTCTGACTACCAATTTATTTCAGCATTCAAGGACTCAGAGCCTGTAGGGGTGTGCATTCAGTTTGGCCAAACCGCACAGAGCACCGAATCACCCCTGATTCGGAAGTATACGGCATTGTATACTTCTGTATCCAACTGGGACCCATTATATGGGAGCCGTATATGGCTCCCCATATACTTCCGTATAGATATTCATAAGTATATGGAAGTCAATGGAGAAGGCAGGAAAGAGGCTTCTGCAGCCTCAGGGGAGCTGCTTGCTTCGTTTCCCGCCTTTGGAAGCCTTTTCCCGCCTCTCCCATAGCCTCCCTGGGATCAGGGAGGGAGGAGAGGGGGATAGGAGCCCCAGCAGCCAATCCAAAGCATGCATTTACAAAATGCATTGCAAGTGCATGCTTTGCAGGGCTGTTGTGTAGCTGATGGCTGGGCTAATCCCTCAGCCATCAGCAACATTTTTGTTCTTTTGTTTACTTGGGTATCCAAGTGAACAGTGTTATCTGGCCAATCACAGAGCAGTGCTATTTTTTTGAAACTGCTCTGTGTAGGGTCAGAGAACCTTTTTAAGGAGTCTGCCTGGCTGGACTCCATTTCCATTGCTGTTGTGTTGGTGTGTGTGGTGTGTGAGAGAGATTGTGCTGCTCTGGCCCTTGGCTTCAGCTGCTGCTGCTCTCTCTCAGCCTTGCTTGACCTGCCAGACAGTGCCTGGAGAAGAGAAGACGTCTAAAGGTAAGACAGTCTTGGGGTTCTTGCTTTTATTTTAGTTAGTAAAAGGACTTTTTAAGATTCAGAGTCCCTTTACTTATCCAGATTTGGGTGGGTGAGTACTGGGGTAGCTTATTTGGGGTTAGGGGGTTCTGCTGGGGGTGGGGTGGGGGATTTCATAGAGTTGGAGTCTGAGGCTGCTTTTGGTTTGCCTAGGGCCGCTAAATAGGCTGCCCCACTAAAAAGGGTGTTTTTAGGGATTGTGTTTTTTGAAATTTAAAAAAAAATTAATCCAGTTTAGGGCTTTATCTTCTTTCAAAATTCAACTAGGCCAGATAGGGGTGATTTAAAAATATTTTAGGTTTCTCATAAAAGGCAGCATGACTACTAGGCCACATCAGGCTCCCTTTTAAAGAGACTAGGATTGCAGTGCATTTTGCTTTCAGCCACTGAAAGCTGGTGCATCCTTAGATTTCCATAGGGTAAACCACAGCTTCTCTTAAGTTATAGGAGACACCTGATTCCTAGTTTGCAAGGAAGTCCGGTTTGTCCTAGGATCTAGTTAGGAGAAATTTCACTAGGAGGATATAACAAGGATTGCCTTCATCTCAAGGTAGCCTTTTAAAAACTGTAGCCAGGTAGAGGCAGGATCACCTAGTCTCCTAAACTTTACCAGATCATTCACTACTACCCCAACTCAAAGGAGGACAGGTTAGGGACCAAAGAAAAAAACAAACAAGTTTTGGTGGGAGGGTTTTTAAAAAGAAGTCAGGGCACCTGTTGGTTCAGGGTACAGTGCAGTGATTTAGGTTTGTAAAAAAAACACCCCACTCTCAGTTCAGGTTGTGTGAGACTGGCCAAGGGTGACATGAGTGGCAGGCAGCAGAAGAGGGGCCCTGGAAGCAAGGGCAAGGAGAAGACTAGAGGAGTGGAGGGGAGGGAGAGGACCCAGGTCCCCCACCACCACCTGTGCGTAGGGCCACTCCACAACTGCCTTCCAGCACTCTGACCTCTGGCCAGAGTGTGATGGAGAAGAAGGCCCGCCTTGGGCCCTTCATCGAGGCTGCTGCTGGGGTGCCCCCAGCAGAGGTACTATTAGGTGCTGGCACTGAGCAGGGGTCTGCCGCTCGGGCAATCTCTCCTCCAGCTGATGTTGCTCGGCCTCAGCAGCCGGAGGAGGGGCAGCAAGAGCAGCCCTCCTTGGAGATGAGCTTTGGGGACAGTTTTCTGTCCAAAATGATAACCCCAAGGAGGGTACACAGTGTCGTGCAGGAGCTGGAGGAGAAGCTGGTTGAGGAGGACCAGCCCCCTTCTTCAATTCCTTCCGGCACCAGCAGTCCTTCAGGGGATGGCCAGGAGGGGAGGCCGCATGGGGTGGAGGGAGAAGAGATGGAGACACACAAGGTGCCTCCATCTCCGCCCACTTCCCCCCGGCGGTCAGCCCCTCCTGCCACCCTGAGACACGATGTGTCTGCCCCGAGCATCTCACAGGAGGTGGCTCCAGACACCAAAGTTGCCAGCCAGCTTGGGCATCTGTACACCTCTGAAGTCTGGAAGTATCCCAAACTTATGGAGGATCCACGCTATGCGCAGTGCCAGCTGTGCAGGGCCTGGATCAGTTGTGGGCGGAACCCTGCCCACCTGACTCTGGGGGGGATGTGGAACCACCTGCGGAAGCACCACCCGGTGGTGCATCTTAAGGGGGAGAAGGAGGCTGGTGCTGGGGTGCCCAAGCGGCCAACATCACCCAGCCAGGAGGTCAATCTGATCGCGACTACCTCCGGAGCTCTCCAGGAGTGTTCCGTGGGAGAACAGGAACGCCAGCCATCTCTGCCTGAGATGTTTGGTAGGGGTGGCACCTGTGTGCCAATAGGGGGAATCAGGTATGGCAGGAGGGTGATCGCCTGGAACCTTGCCAGATCGGTCGCCCATGGGCTTCCATTTTCAGTGGTCGAGAATCCTGGGGTGCTAGGGTTGCTTGAGTACCTGGTGCCCTGATACAAAGTTCCTGCTAGAACCACCCTTAGCAGGACCATTGTGCCAGCTGTTTTCAGGGCGACCAGATCTGTGGTGAAAAAGCATTTGTCCTCTGCTGCCGGGGGGACTGTGCATTTCAACTCAGATATCTGGAGCTCCCAACATGCATTTGAGGGGTATCTCTCCCTGACTGCGCATTGGTGGCAGCCCAGTGAGGTGCAGGGTGGGGGTGGCAGTAGCGACAGGTAGGGTCAGGGCCGCTAGGCTGGCTATCGCTGGGCCTTGCTGCACGCAGAAGCAGTCAACGCGCCGCACATGATGGACACTCTCAGAGCCATCCTCTCACGGCAGTTAGAGGGCTGGGTAGGCAGCGGGGATGTTGCCAAGGGCTTCATGGTGATAGATGGTGGCTCCAACATCAAGGCGGCTGTCCAGCGTCAGGGCCTACAGCGCCTTCCTTGCGTGGCCCACCTTCTCCACCTCGTGGTTAAGGACGCATTGGGCCAGACAAAAAGCCAGGATCGTTGGTATCTAGCCGCGACCCATGAGTACCGACTTCTGCTCCAGAAATGTCGGCACATCACGGGTCACTTCTCACGCAGCAATACGGACTCGTATCTGCTGCGTGAGAAACAGACATTGACAGGCGTGCCATGGCACCGCCTGATCGGTGACGTCAGCACACGCTGGAACTCCACCTGTGCCACGCTGGAGCGCATGGTGGAGCAGAGAGCAGGCCTGGATGCCTTTGTCTCTGAGACGAGGGTCTTTCGGGATGAGAACCGTCTCACCCAAGAGCATTGGGTGGTCATTTCTCAGACTGTGGAGGTTCTTGGGCCCTTCAAGACCCACACAGAAATGCTCTCATATGACACGGCAAGCATCACACTGGTCGTCCCCATAGTCCACATGGCCCGTGAGGACCTGGCCTCATTTCTAGCACCAGTTCAAGGCCATGCAGACGTTCTTCTAGTGGTGCGCGCCCTGGTTGTTAGGCTGCAGGAAGGGCTTGAGGCCCGCTTTCAGTCTTTCACCCAGGATAAGGTCTACATGATGGCGACCATGTTAGACCCGCTCCTTAAGGGCACAATCGTCGAGCGGGCCAACAAGCTTGATTGCTGGTGAGACGAGCACTCTCAGAAGGTCAAGCGTTGCAGATTCAGGGTGGGCCCAGTGCCAGTAACTGAGGAGTGGAAGCAGTTCATCTGCCACTTCCACTGCTGTTCATCCCCAATCTCCCCGGCTAGGCAGTGTTTCCTGCCAGACTCACGCCATGAAGAGTCCTGAGATGACACTCATCGGGCGGCTCATTGGCCCCTCTAGGAGCGGCGGTAGGCCCCTGAGAGCGGAGACGGGTGCTGCGATGGTGAGGGACTATCTTTCGGAGCCCATTGAGTTGCAGGAAACGTCTCCTTTGGACTACTGGGTCATGAGGAGGGGGTCTGGCTGGCCCTCTCCTCCATGGCCAAGGCGTTCCTCTCATGCCCACCAACGAGCGTGCAGAGCGAGCGCGTCTTTTCGCATATGGGCGACATTGTCTGTCCACATCGCAATCACCTGCAACCCTGGACAGTTGAGCAGTTGGTCTTCCTGAAGGTCAACTTGCCTCTGTTTGGCTCCCTGAATGTAGACTTTGAGAGTGAATGAAGTGAGCACCTACTTGTGCCTGCATCCTCTCTTGGTCCGTGCTTGGAAGGTGGTTGTAAAACTCTCTCCCACTAAAAATAGACTGGAGTCCAAAAACAGCCCAAAAACTCAACTCACAAATTGATTGGCAGTGCATCCCCCCCACCCCTCATCCATCTCCAAACCAAAAGTGAATGCTGGTTTAAAAACTGCAAAGCGATCCAAATTTCCCCAGTCCCCATCCACACATGCCTAATAATACTGAAAGGACCATTGCAGCCCCCAACTGTAACCGACAGCACCCACAGGCCCAGCCCAGATAACCCAGGTTTTTTTTCAGGGGCAGGAGGAAGAAAGAGGGAGGTGCCAGTGATGATGACAGGCGGCCAGCAGCCATACCAATGCTGAGGTCCCCCTAATGGGACAGTGATGCTGGTGTGTTGCTGAGCTGAGAGAGAAGGAATGGTTGCCTTCCTCTCACACAATCTGAGGCCCTCCCAGTGATCTTCCTCATTTGGGGCGCAATTCTGGTTCGCCTCCTCATGGTGCACCCTGGGTAACGCAAAAGAGCCTGGACCAGCCAACCATCCATCACTCAAGGTAAGTCTAAATGCTTCTTGCTTTGTGTCAGATACAGAATGATGTGGAGCTAGGTGTGGTCCACCGCTTCTCTTGTTTGAGAGTTGCATTGTTTGAGGCAGGGCTGGAGAGCTGGCATCTGTAGATTGTGTGTTCTGTGGCAGGGAAGCTGGCACCTGGGTGAGAGACCCAGAACCAGCAGGCTTGTTATGCTTGGGCAGCTCTCCCCGTGTTGTTTGGGGCAGGGCTGGAGAGCGGCCATCTGTGCTTGCTGCAGCCTTGAGCAGATTGTGTTTTGTGTGGCAGTGACGTTGGCAACTGGGTTTATATTGGTTCCAGGCCTGCAGGGTTCATAGACTAGATAGAGGGATGTAGTGCATTTGGGTCCTATAGAGATTCTCTGGTGTGAAGTTAGGTTTGGCTTTGGGTGCCCCAGGAATTGGACCCCCTGGTCCAATTTTTTTTTTTTGGCCTTGTGGGTTTTTTGTGGGACAGTGCCCTGAAGCTGCACAGCAGTTTGGGGGGCTCTCCTCAAAACCTCCTGCTCCCCAGAGGCACTTTTCCCATGACAATTACAGTGAGGAAGCGGCTCTAATTGTTTTTTTTCTCACCATTGGGAGCATAGTTCCCTTTGGGGTGCCCACAGATGGGTGCAGTGTTTTGGGGCCAGGGAGGATTCATGCTGGGGAGTCCCCTGAAGCTGCCCTGCAGTTTTGGGGCCTCTCCCTCAACCCCCCCTCTGGCCAGAGCCACTTTCCCCACAGCAATTGTAGTGGAGGAAGTGGCTAATTGGGCTTTCACCATCATTGGTGGCAATGGGCCTTTTGGGGTTGCCCAAAGACAGGGAACCCCTGGCCCAATCTTTTTGGGACTTGGGGGTTTTATAGGGGAGAGTTCCCTGCAGGTTCCCTGCAGTTTTTGGGGCTCTCCCTCAAATCCCCTGCCCCCCAGTAGCCTCTAATTATGCCCTATGTTGCCATTAATTTCAATGGCCCATAGGGTATAATGGTGGGATAGGGGCACCCTCTTTGGGTGCCCCTGGAATGGGACCCCTTGGCCCAATCTTTTTGGGACTTGGGGGGTTTGTAGGGGAGAGTCCCTTGAAGGTTCCCAGCAAATTTGGGGGCTCTCCCTCAAACCCCCTCTCCTCCAGGCGGCTTCCAATATACCCTATTTTACCATTGATTTCAATGGCCATAGGGTATAATGGGGCTGTATATTCGGAAATAGCCGTGCATCTACCGTATATGCGGGTATTCCCGAGTACGGTAATAGGAAATACACGTTATTCTGTATCTTTTTGGCCCAGTGTATTTCCGAATCCGTGTAATTTTTTTTTTTGCACACCCCTACTCAGAGGCTGAATTTTGTTGAGAGAGAGTAACAGAGACCCTAGTAATTAGGGACTCATACTAGGGTCTCTGTTACTCTCTCTCAACAAAATTCCTCTTTTATTGCCGAGCTATGATGATGGAAACAATAAGAGTGCTACTTCAGGTGTGCAGGAAATGCTGGAGTGGAAATTACAGGCCAAACTACATATTACAGTGTATGCAACTCTGCTGTGGGGACTCACAGATATATTGCAGCTGTGTGTTCCCAGTGGGAACTCCACTTAAAATCACGGGGGCCCTATTTGGGGTGGAGGAGGGGCTCCTGCTTCCCTTTGCACCATTCTCCTAAGCTAAAACTGCTCCAGGGGTGTTATCTGCCCTCTTGGGTGCTGCATGTGCAAGCATTCAGTGTCCCCCATAGGGCAAATAAAATCTCCTGGTGGCATTTGAGCTCTGGTAAATAGCATGGAGGGGAAGGGGAGAGAAGTTCCCTGCCTCCCTCTGGGCCACTGTCCCAATCCTACTTCCATGATGCTTTTAAACAGAATCCCATCAGGAACTCACAGCTGCAACATGGCTGGCTTGGCCCTGTAGTAGACTCACATATTTTAGAACAATAAGTTGCAGTTAAGGGGATATGGCAGAAAACCCTTTAAATTCTAGTTCCTGTATGCGGCAGGCTACAGCTTCAAAATAACAACTGCACATCAATACCTCTGAAAATCATGTCATGTCAATGAGTCCTGGGGTGCTATGTTACTAACGGTTGCAATTAAACCCGACAACCAATTACAGTAAATTTTGCGAAGTCCACTTTCAGCTTCTATTATCTTCCTGGTAATAAACCAAATAACATTTAGCTAACAAGTTGCTTCTGAAAAAGAGTGTCCTATTCTTTAAACATTTTCTTCTCATAATTAGAAGCAATCTTTCTAATCAATTAGAGTTGTAGCTTGCTTAAGGGAAGTCTAGCCCCTGTCTTTTAAAGATACACACTTAGAGACGATTCATATTTGAAAAAAGTGATTTCCACAAGGAACACTGTTATATTACTAAATTTCTAAGAATGTGATATGTTGCTGATAGAAAGATGACCTTAGTTTATTTGAACTGTTCTTTATAAATTTACCTCTCTTACACTAAGAATTTGCAGTCATAGACTATTGTACAAAATCTACCTGCTATTGATAGAAATGTAGTTTGTGAGAGAATGCTGGATAGATAGCTTGAGCTAGACAGTGCTCTTCTTAACCTGGTTAGCCAAAAAATTCAATGGGGCAAGTGAATGATAAGAGATTTACAACAGCACAGACCAAATGGTACCAGATAATTATTCTACCTATTGATAAAAGACCCCTCCTGAAACACCCTTCCTAGCCTTGGACCAACAACCACCCAGGGTAATGAGAATGTTGAGTCTCTTCAAGGTGTCTGATAGTATTCCTTAGTGGTATTAAGAAATTTATGTATTGCTGCATGTATCTCTGATTTAATGCACCCCCTTCAGAGTGACAAAGAAGTTACAAGTGAGTGGGGGCTGATTTCATGGGAACAAGAATATTCACAAAATCTGTGCTCCCTTTTCAAAGTAGCACCAACAAACACCTTCTCTAATGTGATACTTCTCTTGTGCTTGTAAGGAAGAATTGTTTACCAAGACTGTGGTCAGACAGCATGCTCACTGAGTTGTGGCCATGTTTCTAATTTGATTGGGATTTTTTTGTTCTGGGGTGGTTTGGAGAGCCTGCCCTTACCTCCAAGGGTCACCCCAGCTAGCCACACAGCCATTCTCCAGCAAAGCATTTTCATTCTCACCCAGGAAGAAGATGAGCGACACAAGGTGCTGGGTATGGGGGGGAGGGTTGACTCTGCTGTCCATGCTGGATTTGCAGCTAGGAGGCTATCTTGCCTCCACTTAAAGGCTCCACCTTGGGTGATGCTTGAGTTGGATGTGGTGCTTCCCCACTCATGGGAGAGGCAGCAAACACACTGGAAGATAGAGACAGAATTCAATGAGGGACTTGGGAATGTTCAGTCTGGAGAAGGGGAAATTGAGGATGAACATGATTGCTCTCTTTAAGTATCTGAAGGGCTGTCACTTAGAGGAGGGAAGGGAGCTGTTCCTGTTGGCAGCAAAGGACAGTACTTGCAATAATGGGTTTAAACTAAGGATGGGAAAATACAGGCTGGATATTAAGAAAAACTTTTTTTACAGTAAGACTTATTCAACAGTGGAATCAGCAACCAAGGTGAGCTCTCCCTCACTGGCAGTCTTTAAGTAGTGGCTGAATAAACACTTGCCAGGGATACTCTACGCTGATCCTGCATTGAGCAGGGGTTGGACTAGATGGCCTGTATGGCCCCTTCCAACTCTGTGATTCTGATTATCCTAGGTCAAGGGTGGCCAAGCTGTGGCTTGACAGCCATATATGGCTCTTTCACACTTGCTGTGTGGCGCTTGAAGTCCCTAATGTTGGCCAACTTGGAGAAGGCATTTCTCTTTAAATCTATTCTTCAAGCCAAGCCAGCTGGTGTCTTGGAGAATGCATTTAAAATTAAAGTTGCTTTCTTTCTACCTCTCCCTTCCCATCTTTTTCCTTCCTTCCTTCCTTCCTTCCTTCCTTCGAAAGGGGGCTCTTCTGTGCTCTGGCAAATTGCAAAGCAAGGAAATGTGCTTTGCCTGCTTCTCACAGCATCTTGCTCCCCTTGTTTCTGTCAAAGACCAAGCAAATGCTGGTTTGCTGCTATTGCTGCCATCACTCCTCTTGCAAATTCCCTTTGGCAAGTAACTGCTTATGTGCACATCACTAATCGGTAAAAATAAAAATGGTGGCAGAAACTGAAGTTTGTGATTTCCCAAATGGCTTGACTGCATAAGAGAGCAAGCAGACATCCAGATACAAGTGGAGAACCCAGTAGGTTCAGTAAATACTGGACTTTCTCCAGTGTTGGAAAAATTGGGGATGAGCACAGGGGGCTGATTACTGTGGAATAGGATACAGATGTTGCTGTCCGATCAAGCAACTTAAATTCATTGGAGAGAAGCAATGACAACAGATCAAACAGCTCATCTGACTGCACCCCTAGTGTTTACCTAACTAGTCAACACAATAAAAATCCTCAGATTAATCTCAAAGCTATAGCTTTTAAATAGCTGTTAACAGCTTATCATTTTACAATATGCTGCATAAAAAATTGTTGTATAAACAGTAAAACATACCCAGTGAAGTACAGTAACACAGAGACACAACAACGTTTGCTTGAATGTATTTAGGGATGCTTCAAGTGTGATTGGACACATCACTGTCTAGAACAGTACACAAACACCATCACTGAGAAGGTACAGCACATGCATTTCATTCTACCACAAATGCACATATTAGAGAACCAGCATTCAATCAATTCTTGCCCTCACTGTATGTGTTTGTTTATTATTACAGCAGTCTTTAGACCAATCATACAGAAGGAAAATACAAACATACTGAATTTTCAGTATTTTAAAATACTTTAATAAAACATTTTTTTTTTTAAAAAACCCAGTTTACACTGTATGTGTTTTATTTCATAATTCCCCTTTCCCCATTACATGAGCTTCACTTGTAAACAAACAAACAGGATTAAGGCAACCTCTTATTTAAATGTGCCATATCGTTTAGCATGTTAAAGGCATGACTAATATTGTAATGCCTCTGTATAGATCTATGGTGCAGCCTCATTTGGAAAACTGTGTACAGTTTTGGTCACTGTATCTCAAAAAGGACATTGCAGAGCTGGAAAAAGTAGAGGAGGGCAACCAAGATGATTCGGGAGTTGGATAACCTTCACTATGAGGTAAGACAGAAGAGTCTAGGACTTTTCAAGTTTAGAAAATTGACATCTAAGGGGGCACATGATAAGAGATTTATAAAGTGATGCATGGGATGGGGAGAATTGACAAAGAGAACTTTTTCTCCCTCTCCCAAAGTCTTAGAAGTAGGCAGCATCCAATGAAGCTGATGGGCAGTAGGTTCAGGATGGACAAAAGGAAATACTAATTTACAAAGAGGGGGATCAAAATGTGGAATTCACTGCCAAAGGATGGCCACAGGAATAAACAGCTTTAAAAAGTGCTTAGATAGATCCATGGAGGACATGACTGTCAATGGCTACTAGCCATGGTGGCTGGGGAGAACCCTCCCATTCAGAGGCACTAAACATCTGAATCCCAGAGCCAAGAGACAACATCAGTGGAAGGGCTCTGGTCTCTGTGCCTTGTTGAGGAACTGGTTGGCCACTGTGTGAGGCAGAATGCTGGACTAGGTGGACTATTGGTCTGATCCAGCAAGACTCTTCTTATGTTTTTATAATGGGGCATATCACCCGCTGACATATCTTTATTTATGGATGCATCCATTCATCAAATCATATAAAATGGCAGCCTGATAATTCTAGGTTCATGTGTATCACTTCCCCTTCCATGGTCTGATTCAACTAATTCCTGAATATAGTTTGCAGCTATATCCAAACCATCAAGCTATGACTTAAGCCCACAAAATCAGGATTACCACCATGGTTTGAAATTGGTTTGCAACTCTGTCTTGAAGAGGTGCAAACCATAGCTCTGAATATAACTTATGGCTTGTGTTAAGAGGGGGTTAACTGAACTGGAGTGTGAGAGGTGAAGAAAGGGGCAGTCTAAGCCTTGTGTCAGGAACAAGTCCCTGACAGTTATAGCTTGAGATGGCACTGTTATTTATTTTCATAGAATCACAGAGTTGGAAGGGACCCCCAGGGTCATTTTGTCCAACCCCATTCACAAACACCCCCCTCCTAAATTCACAAGATTAGCATTGCTGTCAGATGGCCATCTAGCCTCTGTTTAAAAACCTCCAAGGAAGGAGAGCCCACCACCTCCTGAAGAGGAGGAACTGCTCTAATTTCTTCCTAATGCTGACCTGGAAGCTCTTCTGATTTAATTTCAAGCCATTGGTTCTGGTCCGACCTTCTGAGGCCACAGAAAACAATTCTGCACCATCCTCTATATGACAGCCCTTTGCTGGTATTATTATCCTTGCTCATTATTGATCCATTATTATCATGCATTTATGATTCACTAACTCTATACTGTAATTGTATCCATAAATACTCGCCCCCATTGCAATTCTTTTCTTTTCTTCTTTTCTGCTATTTAGTATTGTATGTGTTGTGGGATGCTCCAGGCCTGCTGGCAGAACAGGAGCATGGGGAGACAATGCTAATCTAGTCTCCCTGGGTAATGCTGATAAGAACCAAGTGAAATGGGAAGAGTATGTGGAATGTGACCTTGGCTAGAAGTTACACAGAGGCATGAGAAAGAACTTTATATTAATTCAAAAGACTTTTAGGTGTGGGAAAGGGAAGCCATTATGCTGTAACCTGAAAGTGTCAAGGGTCTGCCAATTCACTTCAGTTTGGCAAGACCTGGTCTTGTGAATGCATGCCATTAATGTTTGCTTTGACCCTCATCATTACAGCTTCTTTTGAACCAACCGAAGGGACCTTGATATTGAACTTGGGCAAAACCTTACACCTTGGTCATAACAGCAAATTTTGTGTTTGCTGTTTCATATGAACCAGTTTTAATGTATGAATGACGGGAGAAAGAAAGGAGTTGTAGAATATAATTATACTGGTCATTTTGGAAAGAGGTAATAAATAGTTTATATTTTGATGATTCAGAGATTAAGGAATTTTTTAAAAATTTCCACAATCAGATATTTGCAGATTTTGTAGAAGGACGCCCCCTCTGCAACCTTACATTCACATCAAATAAGTGCTAACAAATGGCAGATGGGAAAGTTATCTTCATAATGCAGGTCACATAGCCACCCTGAAGTTCACTTATAATATGTCCTTTATCCCTATCTACATAAAGAATACAGTTTAATGAAAACTGGTCCTGGATTGTACAACTGCAGATTGAGCTACCGAAAGTTTTGGACACTCCTACTAAAAAACCCCCCAAAACAATCCATATCATTACAAGGAAAAACTAGACCTCTCCTCAACATATTCAGATATTTTTGTCTGTGTGTGTAAAAGAATATCCACATATATGAGATCTCCCCTGCCCACAAAGACATTCACATGTAGTCTGAAGTGGTACAGTTTAGGAGCTGTTTTATGCCATAATCTGCTACTTGTGTAGACTAGACCCTAGAATCACTTTATCACCTATTTCCTAGCAACTTCAACTGTTTTTTATTTTTAAAGTCTGACTTTAGGACAGATATGACATAAAAACCTGACAAGAAGAAATCAAAGGGAAAGCATTTTCTAACGAAATGTCTCTGGGGAATCAGGTCAAAGCTCTCCCCTAGCCTTTTACTATGTGGAAAAACTTGAAAGAAGCTTTGTTTTATAAATTTAGAGTCTGTACACAATATTGATAATTGTTTTCTTCTGTTGTTGCTGTTGCATTGATTTTAATCTAAGATCTGGGATGCATCAAAGAAAGGTTTGTATGTGATTCCTTTGAAGCAAGGGCAGTTTGACTCCCCCCCCCCCCAAAAAAAAAAAAAATCAAAAACAGCTCGGAGGAGCAGCATCCAGAAGAGTCAACTGTGGCTGAGTATAAACAGCAGGATGTGGAATGCCAAAATAAAACAAAGTAACTTTCCTCTCAGGTGCATTCGGTTAGGAAACTGGATCAAGGAGAATTAGGAGACCATAACACATTACTGGTATGGAGTTTTTTTCTTTTTGAATTGAGTGTCACTGAAATGCTGGTGTCTAGCTCTGTATCTACAACATCAATTAAAAAAAATCAATAGTGCCAATAGGAGATGCTCTAAGGGAAAGCCTTCAGAGCCTTCAGAATTTACAAATCAGAGCTTTTGCATCATTATCATCATCTGGTTGGTGAAAGCAAGTGCTATGTCCTTAGAGCTTTGACTGAAAAAAGATTAAAAAACAAAACAGTAACTGTTGCAGAATACTGAAATGAAGAAATAGCAGATGACCCACTCACATTGTGGAAAATATGGGGGGAAATAAAGGCAGGTCTGCTCAAGTGTATACTACAAATGTTGCAATACAGGCTATGTTTGCTTTGATTTTGTTCTGAGATTGCTGAGGCTGCACCCCTAGTTACTGAGATGTCGCAAAGATGGCACAAGGGCTTCCAATCAGATGTGTATTGCAAGTTCTCAGCTCTTAGACATACAGGGTCCTGATTCAGACTGAGACAGCTGCACACAGCTGCTTTTGCCTCCTCCCCATGCCATTTTCCTTTGTCAAACAATCCCTATAAAATGCTATTTGCCTAACTGGGAGCTCCACTGTACTTATGGGGCAAATGTAAGTTTTTCCAATGGAAATATTAATAATTTTAATAATTTTAATTGTGCACATGTTTTCTACATGGGAGAAGGGCAGATTATCATAATTTTTGAAAAACTGTGCGTTTCCATAATAAACCTCAAAATTTGCAGAAAAGCTCAAAAACCACCATGATATTAATTATTAAGGAGGTGCAAATGTTCTGTTTTGCTGCTGTTAAACAATTTATTTGATTTCATCTCATTCTTTATTACATTCATTTTTCCATTAGCTTCAGTGGAAAACACAGATAGGCTATACCACTCAAGTTGTTTTTCATTCATTTGGGATTCCATTTATTATGAATTTCACCCCATCCCAAGGGTCCTATATTAAATCTGAGGTAAGTCAGAGAAAGCATAACATTTTATTGGAAATTAGCAGTACTGTGCATGTAAACTTAGAAGTCCAACTCTATTTAAAGTGTGCACATGACTAGAGCCTGAGACAGAAACACTGATGGAGGGAGAGTACAAAGTTAACAGACGAACTTACACAAAAAATAACATTTAAAGGGAAGGATACAGAGCATGGGTGGCCAAACTGTGGCTCGGGAGCCACATGTGGCTCCGTCACACATATTGTGTGGCTCTCAAAACCTCCACCACCTCATTGGCCAGCTTAGAGAAGGCATTTCCCGTATTAAATAACTGCTTCAAGCCAAGTCAGCTGGTAACTTGGAGAATGCATTTAAAGTTAAAGTTGCTTTCTTTCCACCACTCCCTCCCCCTCCTCCCCTTCCTTCCTTCCTGCCTGCCTGCCTGCCCTCAAATATCTGATGTTCATGTCTTGCAGCTCTCAAGCTTCTGGCATTTATTAAATGTGGCTCTTACGTTAAGCAGGTTTGGCTGCCCCTGGTATACAGGAATCTTTGCATTACCTAAACACACTTCAAACACACATGCACATACACACAAAACCCCCTCCCCCCCAGAAAATCTTACTTTCATGCACAAGAGAGCCACACAACTATGAATCAGTGTTTCCGAGCCAGTAAATGCATGCAATCTCTATAAGAACATTAAAAACAACCACAGTAAGTAGAAAGCGAAGCTACTGCTTATACAGGATCAAGAATGCTCACAACCATTGGTGGAAATTCTGTAGAAATAAAAAAAAATTGTTGCAACACTGGTTTGATTGTGATGATTGGGAAGTTTCTCTGTCAGTGTAATTATCTTCTGACTTTCTCACTCCCTTTCACTCCAGCTTTACGTCTCTAAACCAGAGAACAACCTCTGGAAGAATGAATATTAGTGAAATATTCCTCAACCATTGAAAGTCAATGTGGTGTAATGCTGCAGGTTTGAATCCTCATTTTGTAGGGTTGTTGGCTCTGGTTTGGGAAATTTCTGGAGATATGGGGAGAAGCTTTGGGAAGGCATGGGAAGCATAGCCATAAAGCCCAGTGGATTATCATATCATATAATGCCCTCCTGCAAAGCAGCTAATTTCTCCAAAAGAACTAATCTCTGTAGTCTGGAGATCTACTGTAATTCTGGGAGCTCACCAGGGCCTACCTGAAGGCTGGCAATCCTATCATTTTGCCATGGAAGTTTGCGGGGTGACTTTGAGACCTGTTACACACTCTCATCCTGATCTACTTCACAGAGTTGTCATGAGGATAAAACAGAGAAAAGGAGAATGTTGTAAACCACTTTGAATCCCCACTGGGGAGAAAGGCAGTGTATGAATGAAGCAAATAAATACATGAAATATTAAATAATGTGTTAGTGTTCCTGTTTTTCATGATAATGATTGTAATGACAGAGATTTTTCATTAGTTAATAAAGGAATATAATTAATTATATACAATGAAAAGAAAGTTAAAGGCAAACATATTAAATTCAACTACACTTATACCTTACTGGAACTCTATAACACAATGTATCACAACTATAAGTTATAGCAACTGAGCAATGAGACAGCCCCAGCTTTAAAAGCCTTTTTAGAATTATGCTGCTTGAGAGAGGCCATTTTGTAGCAGATGAATCTCTGAAAGGCATAAGTAGAGGAATCTGAAAGCAGGTACAATGTAGAAGTCACAAGCACAAGTCAGTGCAACTGGAAGATTTTAATTCACATCCTATTTTTATGACTGTCCTACACTTAATCAGCTGTTTTAACCCAGGAACTATTTGTTGTTTCTCTGCATCTAATATTCTGTCAATTGTGGGAAGGTGTTCTGTAGGTGACATGCCACCAGGTAGAGTCAACTCTGCCGTAATAACAGAATCAACCTGTTCCCTGCTTTTGTTTCACAGGCTGGGGCAGGGGGCACTCATTGGTGTTGTAGCATGACATGACTTATGGCACAAAACTGGAAATGATGCCATTGCATCAGGGTGCTTCCTCTGGGATTTGCCCAAAACTCTATAGTTTAACTGTAGAATTTGGAATAAATCCTAGAGCATCACCTCAATGTCATGATGTCACACTCAATTTTGTAACATCATGTATTGGTGCAATTCCAGCAAGACTTTTCCTGCCTTCCCAGAAAGGTGCTATTAAAAAATGCCCTCCTGGTACTATTCCATCATGATAGATTCGCTGCTGTTGTATTCCGCCATCAATTTATTAAAAACCTGTAATTTAGCACGATAACTGTTAATTTTAATTGGAATGTTGATTTAAATGATGGTTTTATAATGTAGTATTTATTGAATTATATGATTTTATTGTATTGTATTATATTGTATCGTATTGTATTGAACTAATATGATGTGAGCTGCCCTGAGCCTGCTTCGGCGGGCAGCGCGGGATATAAATAGAAAGTATTATTATTATTATTATTATTATTATTATTATTATTATTATGAGCTAGTTCTCCTGTTTTTGGCTGCTACAGCCTTTTCTCCATCACCAACACACTGCCTGGAACTGTATCATGAATTTATTTGGGAAAATGTATATACCACTTCTCCAGAGATCTGTATGATACAAGTCACAATTAAGACATAAAAATAATACACACTAAAATTTTCACACCGTAGAAATATTGACATCAAATGATATCATAGGACCAAGTCCTGTGAAGATAGATTGAAAGAGCTGGGCATGTTTAGCCTGGAAAGGAGGGAACTGAGAGGTGATATGATCTCCATCTTGAAGGGCTGACATATAGAAGGATGGTGCAGAATTGTTTTCTGTGGCCCCAGAACCAATGGGTTGAAATTAAATCAAAAGCATTTCTGGCTCAACATTAGGAAGAACTTCCCTGACAGAGCGGTTCCTCAGTGGATCAGGTTTCCTTGGGAGGTGGTAGGCTCTCCTTCTTTGGAGGTTTTTAAACAGAGGCTAGATGGCCATCTGACAGCAATGCAGATCCTGTGAATTTAGGGGGGGGGGGCGGTGGCAGTATTTGTGAATTTCCTGCATTTTTCAGGGGGTTGGACTAGATTACTCTGGAGATCCCTTCCAACTCTATGATATATTTCTAAACTGTAGTGCATGTGCTCCTGCTTACAAACTAGTCTTCACAAGCTTACAAACCTGCTTACAAACTAGCCTTCATAAGCCTTGATCCCCCACCTGTAGAGGTGAGACATAGAGACCAGAGATAGGGTCTTTTCAGCAGTGGTCCCCTCATGTGTAGTTAAAGTTGCCAACCTCCAGGTAGAACCTGGAGATCTGGAATTACAACAGATCTCTCAACAACAGAGATCTGTTCCCCCAGAGCAAATGGACTCCATGGTATTATATTCTGCTGAGGTCTCTCAGAAGCCCTGCCCTCTTCAAGATTCATCCCCCCCTCAACTCTCTAGGAATTTTCCGAACTGGAGATGGAAACTGTGGAAAGTGTTCACCCTAAATGTTTGAATACTTATACTACTGTATTTTAGTACCCAATCTACTTTCTTTCAGGCATTAGTCCAAAATGTTTACTTTTTAATGTAGACTGTTGATGTTTTAACATTTTATACTCTGCTTTTACTGATAATGGTTTTATGATGCTCTCTTTAAATTGCTCAAAGTTTTGTGCTGTTTTCATGCCTTGGGTGAGTTTTAATACTTTTTTTTAACATTAACAACTCTGATTGTGCTGGGTTTTTAGCACATTTTACTTTGTAAGCTACCTTGAGCAGGTTCTCTAGATCTGAATAAGTGTGCTTGCACACAAAAGCTCATACCCTGAACAAAACTTCGTTGATCTTAAAGGTGCCACTAGACTCTAACTTTATTCTGCTTCTTCAGACCAACACTGCTACCCACCTGGATCAAGGTTTCCTGTTAGCATGATTTCTGCTTTGTGATAGCCACCATATTAGGTATCCTTCTATAACCCCAAAATGATTGCTAAAATCACTATATACTTTTGTTTTGTTGTACTTACTTGGAAAGCCTTGAAAAGTTAAGTTTTTAAAGATTTATTCACTGTGAGGCTAACATTAACAGAGTCTGAGAACTCAGGACGGCCTCCTACAGGCATGCAGGAATAACCCTTGTGAAAATTACCCTTGGGTAGATTTTTCGTAGATGTAAGCTTTTTTCATTGCATGAAGATAAGAATGCAGGAGAAACAAACTGGGAGATTCTGTTTGAAGTTGTGGTTTTGGTAAGCATGCTGACAGAAAGCTCTGGTCTGATGTCTGAATACTTACTTTTATTTTTCCCAATTGTTTTCTGTGAGATACAGTTTCCATTACTGCAGTCTTTTCTACTCAATGCTTTATAAGGCATGTTTTATTTATCTTAGAAAGATCCTCTATGCCCCTGTGTGGATTCCAATTGTTATGGCTCATTTTAATTTCCTTTAAATCTTTTGGCCATTCCTCTGATGAAGCATAGCAAGTTCTGCAAAAAAAAAAAATTGGCACTGCTGTCTAATGCTTTTCCATGCTGATATATTAATTTCCGAGCTTCATCATCTTCAGAACAAGCAATAACCCAAAATTAATCCTTCTCTCTCAAAAGCAAGAAAGGTTTTTTATACTGCTGGTGAACATTAACACAATGAATGAACTCGACACAAAAAATAAGCCTCATAAGACTTAGGCTCACACATTCCCCCTAACTTCCCCCCTCTTCTGGCTCATAGCTCAGTGATCTGCAACAAACCATAATTAGCTATAATGTTCGAATTGCAGTTTCTGTCTGGTCTACAAGCCAGGATTCAGAACATGCATGCTAAACACCGTGGTTTGCCATTACATCTGAATACAGCAAGTAGCTCAGTTCAAACAATTCTCCAACAGGATTGAAACCTAGCTATGGCTAGCTAATTCACATGTTCCCACTTCCCCCTAAACTGTTTGCTGTTTAAGCAGACAATTAAGCAGATGTCATGATACACTTAATCACCAAATTACAGCTTGAATTTTTCTTCCCAACTAGAACTGGAAATCCACTTAAAGTATAATTTCTAATTCTGGTTCAGAGCACAAGCACAACTTAACTCTGGTTCAGCAATTCTGACATCACAACAAAATAAAGTTTGCATTGAACAGCAAACTGAAAACAAAGCTGTACCTGAGGGAGAACAGGGGAAAGTTATGTTCCCAATCTTCCTAAAACATGGTTTGGAATAGAAGTGATCAGTCTTTTCCCTTGGTTTCACACAATCATATTGTTAATTTATTAGTATGGAAGAAACAGATAATGCTTATTTCAATGCTACCTAGCTATCTGAACATTTTTTTTAAATCTTAACTTTTAATTTTTATTCAACAGGCAGACAAACAATACTATAGGTTATGGTTCTAGGCCAGAAACATGGGCAATTTTACTGCTTTGTTAAGTGTTTCCTTAATGTCAAACTACAGCTTGAGAGCAAACTCATGTTCTATACCAGCTTCTGAACATGTGATCCCTTCTCTCCAATTATGACAGATCTAGGTTATAGAAAAACTATTTATATAAATATCAGCTCAGGAAAATACCCCTTCATCCAATGGCAGCAAGTACATTTCTCACTATACAAATGTCATTGTTGAGCAAACCACAGTGGTATTTGCAGAAAAGTACCAGTAGTGTGGATCATAATGATGTCAGAGAATAATACAGATAATGCTTAAAAGATGCAAACAGTGATATCCTGCCTTCTTTTAGAAAGCTTTCTCTTCCAATTGTTAAGAGAAGGGAAGGATATCTGCTGTGGGGTTGATCTAATGGACTTGTGAAATTGCTTGAGAATTAATATGGGACTGAAATGTTTAAGATTGGCATTGCTAGTACTAATATGATGCCTCCAGTTGCCTTTCAACAACATTAAAGGCAGAGACTGCGAATGCTCTGGTAGGTGCAATATTGAATTTTAGCTAACAATCATTTGTTTACTCATTTTCATCTTGACCTTCTTCCAAAGAGCTCACAAATGTATACTTGGAGTAGCTACAAATATGGTAGTCCACAAAGCACTAGGAAGTCAACATTCCATGACAGATGATCCAATACACAAGCATCAGTTGTGATCCAATGCACTAACTACACAACCAGCTACTATTGGTAGTCAGTAACAGGAAAGTCTCAGCTGCACCATGATATGAAGTTGCTTGACTGCAGCCTGCAACCTAATTTCATCTACAGCTTAAACTCAAAACACAGCAAAGATTATTTTCAGGCAATTTCCAAATTCCAACACACTTGGATCCTATAAGTATTGATGAAAAAGATAATGGAAGGAGAATAAATGGGTGTCTAGCAGTGATGAAGATGTTGGCTGAACCAGGGTAGATGCTGGGAAGGAGATGTTAAAGAAGATTTAATGTTAATTAACTGACAAACAACAGAACCAGAAGGTCATCTCCTCCAATCTACTGCCTTAACCTCAACATATGTGAATAAAGAATACTCTATAGATAAGCTTGGAGTTTGGATGGTAATTAATTGGAAGGCAATTAATGCTATACTTAAGGTGGGTAGTGATGGGGGATAAGAAAGTACGCCAAATTGTGGTGGGTAGTGATGGGGGATAAGAAAGTGGGCCAGATTGCTTTAAGTTAGCTTGCTTTGAACTTTCTCACTGAACAAGAGTGGGTTGCCATGTATGAAGGAGAGAGTTAAATGAACAAAGCTAACTAATGGTCTTTAAAAACAAAGTAGGGGACAGAAAAGCTAAGCTACCCTTACCCTAAAACAGTATGGGCAACTCAGGAGATGGCTCTGAAATCGACCCCAAAAATCCTTCCACACACAAACATCAGCCGCCTGCCCCCATCCTGTGCTCACCTCGTCCTCTGCAGGCCAGCTCAAAAAGCTACCACTTCTGAAGAAACTTTAGAAACTGTTGGGAATGCTTGAGAGCATGAGTGCTTAACTTGTTGGGGGAAGAAAGAGCTGTTCGGCTTCTGAGGCACCTCCATATCTGGAGGCACCTGGCAGACGGGATGCAGGCGCTTCGCTGGGGAGCGTGTGGAGGCTTTGGGATGGCTCTTTTTGAGTCAGTCCAATTTGGGACGCCTCCCAACCGCCCCAAACTGCCCAACTCTTATCATCCTATGAATACTATAGGAATACCTGAAGAATATAACCTCTGAAGGGAAGGGGGGATTAAAAGGAACATACAAACCATGACTGTTGGTCAGACAGAGATTTAATTCATTTAAGGATGGACCACTTCTTAAATGAGTGGGTCATGAGTTTACAATGGCACATTCTCAGACATTCCTCTGACTTGCTTTCTGCAAGTCTCCCCTTGTCCTTATCTATTTCCAGCTCATGGCTATAAAACAAGATTGCCTGGCTGCAACACAGAGGATGGATTCACACACACTAAATAACATGCTTTGCAACTGGATTTTTACTGTGAAAGAATAGCAAAATCCACTTTCAAACAGTCGCCAATTCACCGTGTGAAAGCATCCAGAGTCTGACATACCTTTAAATTCCACAATCAGCTCCTTGCCTCCCCTGCTCTGACTGCCATGCTCCCTCAATAACAATGTGGTGCAAAGGAGTACAAAAAGAAGGGCCAAGAGGGAAAATGAGTTGGAAAAATCCAGATTGCTGCTTGGTTCCTACAAAGCTTCTCTCCTCTGGTATGAAATATAATTTTACTCTCAAAATATCTCAGCTTGAATGCTAGCTTGCCTTGGAGACTGTGATGTACTCAGCATTGTGGAGAATTTTCTGGTTAAGCAGGGATTAGAATCTGTATCTCTGAATCCAATCCCTAAAACTCTGATTATTATTTCACCACCAAAACCCCATTCCTTTGATGACTAGTACTGGGAAAATAACCAGTATTAGGAGTAAATATGTGTGTAATAAAGAAAATATAAAAAAAAAAATACAAAAGAAATTATCCTGTTGGATCTATCACAATTCATCCCATCTTAAATTTTAATAGCAAAACTGGCCAATCTCTGAATACTTAAATCCAGTAACTCGAGCTGTGAACAGGCAAGAGAAATCTTTCTACAAACCTCAAAAGTGACCCAGGTATGCAGAAAAACGTGATATATATATATTTTGCTTATGTTCTGTGATCTAACATATGCAGTACAATCATTGGACTTGAACTGAAATAAAATGAATATGTATAAGTATACTCTATGGAGTATTCTATATATTTGTACATCTAATACCCTTATTTTTCCATGTAAATAAAAAGGTCAATTAGCTTCTCAGTAAAAATAATTGCTAAGTCACAGAAAATTTTAGAAATGCAGCAGATGTTCATAAACAAAACAACTATTTAAACAACTGGTTATGAATGCACCAATGACTACAGAGGCCAGAATTAAAGAGCCATAAATGTGAATTATAACATAGAGTTGGGGGTGGGGTGCAGGAGAGGGAGAAGAATCAAAATACCATTATCAGCTACTTTGGAAAGGAATGGAACGATTTCACAGATTCTAGACTTGTTGATGCTGAATAAGTGTCTTTTTCTATTTTGCAGCAGTGTTATTCCAGGGTTAAGTATATTCAATGTCCTTTATAATCAAGCTGTCAATATACGGTCTTGATGTTATACATTGATTTCCTGCCAAAATAAGAGGAAGTTACCCTTGTGTGTTCAGCAGCTCGGCTGCAAGTTAATATTTTTTATACCATAATCTCCTCTATCACCACACGGTGCAGGGACTCTCCCACCCCACACATCTTAACTGCATTCTGAGTGTGCGTGTGTGTGTGAGAGCAAATATAGGTGATTCCTAAAGCAGAAATCAGACATTTCTATGACTCTATTGCCACCTTGCAGCCTAATCTTGGCAAAGGACAGTCTGTTCAATAAAAATAAAAAATATATAAAGTTAAAACATTAGACTTGCAACCTGCAGCCATTACCAGAAGACTTGCAATGCATATCAAGGTTGCCAAAACGCTTCCTTGAGGAAGGGCAAAAACCTGCTTCCTGAGGCATCAGAAACCACATTAATTAAAGAATGCTAACATGAGCAGTGACACTGAAATGTGCAAGTAATGCATATGTTGAAAAAATGCAGAAGTTTTGAAACCTATGCAACCCCACAAACATCTTAAAGGCATGTTTCTATCTCAATTCATGAGGGGAAAATGTGATTGAAAGAAGGCTTGTGATTTTTAGCCTCTCCAGTTGCACATCTGGGCTATGTCTAGGCTTCCTAATCCCCAAATCCCAGCGGGGGATCCCCTGTTTTTACAGGCTTCCCCCCGCCCCCAGTCAACTGGCCGGCGGGGGAAGCCCCGCTCCCACAGTCACCAAGAAGTTTTAGAGCTCCTGCAGGTTTAGAAACTTGCAAACAGGTCTGTGTGCCTTTAAGGCTGAGCAGGAAGCAGGAAACAGGAAGGGCTTCATGGGAAAGTGTCATTAACAGTTTCGTAGGAGAACGGCCCCTCCCTTTCTTTTGCTTTCAGTTCTCAGAGCAAGTAAAGTTCTGCAGGAATAAGAGCCAGTAAGTATTTGTGTGTGTGAGAGAGGGAGAGGGCAGAGGATTCCCTGGTTTGGAGGCCCTCCCCCTGCTTTAGAAAGCATGGGGGGGGGGGAGGGAAATGTCTACTGGGCACTCTATTATTCCCTGTGGAGAACGATTCCCATAGGGAATAATGGGAAATTGATCCACGGGTATTGGCGGCTCTGGGGGGCTATTTTTTGAGGTAGAGGCACCAAACGTTTAGTATAGCATCTAGTGCCTCGGCCCAAAATACCCCCAAAGTTTCAAAATGATTGGACCAGGGGGTCTAATTCTATGAGCCCCAAAAGATGGTGCCCCGTCCTTCATTATTTCCTATGGAAGAAAGGCATTTAAAAAGGTGTGCTGTTCCTTTAAATGTAATGGCCAGAACTCCCTTGGAGTTCAATTATGCTTGTCACACCCTTGTTCTTGGCTCCACCCCAATGTCTCCTGGCTGCACCCCCAAAGTCTACTGGCTCCGCCCCCAAAGTCCCCAGATATTTCTTGAATTGGACTTGGCAACCCTAGCTATGTCCCCTTACTAGAGATTAAAGTTGCCAACTCCAGGTTGGGAAATATCTGGAGATCTGGGAGGTGGAGTCTAGGGAAAGCAGGGTGTGGAGGGGAGGGACCTCAGTGTGGTATAATGCCAGAGAGTCCACCTTCCAAAAGCAGCCTTTTTTGCCCAGAAAAACTGATTTCTGTAACTATGGGACAAGTTGTGCTTCCAAGAGATTTCCAACTACTACCAGGGAATTGGCAACCCTAAATACAGTAGTGACAAGAAATTAAACAATTTTTACAGCACAATCCTCTGTAGAGTACTCAGAAGTAAACCTCACAATAAGCAATTAAGAGAATTGTAGCCTTAGTTGCTTTACCTCTCAGATATAACACACCAAGGCTGTGACCAATTTATTTATATTTATTTATTTATACTTTAGATTTATGAATCGCCCAATCCCTGAATACACAGGGCTCTAGGCAATTTACATCAGTAAAGGAATATAAAAATACATCAAAATTACTAGTTAAATTACAATAAATAACATTACAGACTTAAAATTAATCCCCAGATGGCATTAATAGTTAACTTTTAACTAGTTCTGGACTGCGTCTCTGCCTTGCAAGCAGGATAAGGAGGGGGGAGAGAGAGAAAGAGGGGAAGGAGGATGCTAGTCATGTTATTGCCTGTCACTGCTCTCCTCCCAAAGCCTGCTATTTAATGCTAGCTCAATCCCAGCGCACAGCGACTTGCAATTTAAATACACTATGTAAGCCGAAATGCCCTCAAAACGAGGTTGGGGAATTAGTTAGGTGGACACCCGGCTTAATAGGAATCTTTTTACCAAATGTATACCAGGCTCAACCATCCAGATAGTAAATGCTCAATAAAAGGACTCTAATTTAATAAAAACCAATTGTAATTTATTTGGAATAATAGTTCTTTCACACAAGATAAAAATACAAAACAATCACACATTCACACAGGTCTAAGAAACATAGATAGATTGATAGGGGAACATATATGGGTAGACAAACAGGGTAATATTTACCATCGTAGTCTTCCAGGAAGGTTTGCAATGGCGACATAAGAGGACAGGGGAAATGGACCCAAAACTGTGGCCAGAATTGGGGATGGATCTAGACAGCGGACCTGGGATACTGTTAGATGCACACATGAGTGGAGTTGGGTCAGAGGTTAAATAGGCTCCCTCAGACCCTTCAGGGGCTGGGAGGTCTTGGGGAGGAGCAGGGGGAAGGCTCTGTGATGACCAAGGAGGCTGGACATTAGCAGAGCCAATGGTGAGTTCTTTGGTGACATCCAACTGGGTGTCAGCTTTGACCAATGAACTTCACCTTAGTCCGGTGAACCTGGAAATTTCCAAGCTGCAATATGGCCTGAGGCAGCTCCAAGGAGTTAGACTGGGGTAAGAATGGGAATGGCTGGATACTTAAGGTTAAATGGGATTATCTGGGAAGGTGACAATAGGGAATCAGATATTGGCCTAGATATCCCCGGTGTAGACAAAAGAGTTGACAATGACAGGAGATGTTCTTCTTCTTATCCCATCATCTTATGGGCAGGAAACATTGTTTAAGGTTCTGCTAAACAATCAGGACTAACAGTTGGGCTATTAATCCATTCATGAGGCAAATGGGTTGCTTGCAGGCAAAGGGTGACACAGGGTGATTACGTGATCTTCCCACTGAGAAGGAATGGAGTCTAGCCTGGCAGGGTATGCTTGGATCAGGAAAGCAAGATGGATTCTGCTGTTGTTAGCCTTAGGTTCATGGAGGCAGGCTGGAAACATGGTGGCCTGGCTTCTTCCACTGCAGCGGCCAAGACTGGGCACACAAGGAGCAGCTGGAGCATGTCTGTAGTTCTGGCTAACACCCTTCAGAGATGTAGAATGCTGCTGCAAAGCTGAGGCTTATAGTATCCACATAAGCCTTAGAAACTGTAAGCAAAGTCCACTTCTTAGAGCAGATGTGTGAGAGTCAAATCTCCAGGCACCCTGGCAACCATACTGGTGATCACGATGTCCATATGTATGAAAAGTAGGGGGCTTTTTCCTCACAACTAGTTCCTTGTGGTCACCTTTTAACATTTTCTTTCACTCCCCATTGCAATACACAGTGATAGCAGACTCAACAATAAAAGTATGATGTCAGAGCAAAGTCCCACCAATTAAGCTGTGCCTTGACAGAGCAACCCTAGAATATTTTTCTGGAAGTAAATCCCATCAAATAGAATTCTGAGAAGACCAATTTAGGATGGTGGTGCCGTCCATAACCCTATGAATAACAAAGTAGCCACCCATTCCATATACTCCTGCAGAGCTTTGGTTAAGAGAGGCTTTCAGTCCCTTCAATATTTAAATACTCCTCCTGTCCTTTGCTGGGCTGTATTGCTCAGGGGACCCTTGCTTTATGCACAGAGGTTCCAGCTACTGCTGCTGCTGCATTCAGTCTTGTTTCCTTTGCCCCTAGAGCCCTCTCAGTTCTGGCTTGATGGGTGAGAAAAGAGATCCAAGAGCAATTCACTTATCTTTTGCTTGTCTTTCTTGAATTACTCAGGTATATACCTTTCAAGCCAAGGTCTGACCACTGTGAGCTAGGCAAACAGATAATGGATTTGCTTCATGAAGAAATTACAAAAAAAAAAAAAAATCTATTTGCATGAGAGAAGTTAACAGCATTTTTCCTAAACTAGAAACCAGAGGGCATGTGGGTGTTTTTCTGGTCCCCTCCCCCCAATACTTGCTCAAACAAAGACAAAGAAGGTAGAGGCAGAACAGACTACTTTATCTTTTTCTTCCATTGCTCACCTTATTTGATAGGGGAAAAGACACAAAAAATTCTTGCTTTTGTGAAGTTTAAAACATGGCCTAAGACATGCACAGCCTAGGAAAATTGTTGTGCTACAATGAAAGCAACAGACAAAGCATAGCAACAAATGAACAGATAACAAAGATGATAAAGATCAATATTAGTATTTGGAGTTATCATCATTATTTTTACTGTTCCTGTAAGTAATTCTGTCATTCAATTCTGTCAGGGATATGAACTTGGAAAGCAAACCAAATAATTAATGGAGAAGGTCTGAGATAATTGAAACACTTGACCTGCTAAAAGGAGAAGCAACTCATCATAGTAACTGAAAATTGTAATTACCATCATTCCTGAAGTGAGAGAATAGACATATTATGCATTCAAATGTAATGAGTATCAGCAGTGGTTTGCAAAGTTAGAAGTACAAAGGCTGCTGCTGAACAAGGGCTGGACGTCCCAACACCTTTACTTGAAGGTGCTAGAAATTTGTGGCAGAAACCCGAGGCTCCTAGCTCAGCAATGTGAGGGTGCATTAGAACTGCCAACTCCAAGACTGCTGGATATTTTTGGGTGTGGAGCCTGGGGAGCAGCCATTTTCTCCAGGGGAACTAATCTCTGTTGTCTGGAGATCAGCTGTTATGCCAAATAATGTCCATGGCTCACCTGGAGATTATCAATCCTTAGCTGTGGATAGTTTTCTGTACAGGCCATGACTCTAGTGAATAGAGCCTGGCACTGCCAGTCACTCAGTACCTTAGCCCAGCAATGGGCTAAAATAGTACTCTGTCTTCTCACTGGAGCATCAGATCGACATTCAATTCCATTCATACATAAGGAATTTGCTAAGGGGCATAAGTAACAATATGATACATTATGATATACTAGCTTTTGTTTATTTTTTAGAGTCACTCGGAGAAAATCCAAGCAGGGAAAAAAACCTCACTTAAACTGACTTTGGTCCTTGGGTTAAGAAACTGGAGTACCCCAGCCTCTGTGCTTCTTCCTCTTTCCTTCCATGCAAATCCTCCCCTCTCATCCCAACAGTAATGCAGGTGCAGCATTACATCTGCACTGAGGTTAACACTAAGTACAGCAAGTACGCATCCACAGCACAAAATTAGATCTCTGTATTAAAGCTAACTGTAGTTCCTGTTAACCTCAATGCAGATCTAATATTACCCCTTGTTTCATGTTGGGAAAGAAGGGAGATATTTTTATGGGAGAGAACTCACAGGTCTGTGGGACACTCCCAGCCTATCTCGAATTAGTTGGAAAAAACATTTTTAAACCAAAATGGCTTTCCTTTGTTATCAATGATCATCTCCTTTGTTACCAATGGCTTCCCAATGGTCTTCTGACAGTCTCTGCGAATTCAGATAATCACCTATGTGGATAATAACTGGAACTTAAAATTACTTGCCCCACAAGAAGGGGGAGGGAGGAAGAGAGAATGTAAACTGAAGGCAATGAACAAAGAGAAAAGCAAAGCAAAAACAGGTGCAGAAAACTGGGCCAGCAAGAATGATTTTTCTAGGTATTGTAGAGAGTCTGCAATATTGCTTCATAATGAAGGGGAAATGCTGCATGTATTTCCCCCTAGAATTTAAATCTTTTTATATCAACATGTCCCTGTAGCATCTAAGTAATAAGCCTCCTTTATCTTGAAAGAAACTGCTAAATTTCCCACAATACAATGTCCAATTGAGGGAAGGTATGCTGGGCAGTGGAAGAAAGGCGTTATGGCATCATTAGAATTTCTAAGGCCCTATGAAGCATTTTCCAAATTTAATGATAAAGCCATAGAAAGCAAATGTACTGTACTTCCCTGGTTAAATATCTATTCATGTTCCCAGCGGACAAGAAGAGGGGATAAAATGGCTTCTATTTCTATCAGCTCGTTGAACATTAAATTGAAGAGCTAATGAAGACAATGCAGCTGCTATTCGATCTGCATTTATATCACAGCAGCTCCAGCGATCTAATCTGCAAACTTCAGGTTGGTTAGATCTACTATCCATCCGGTCCCACTGATAGAAAAGCAAATCAGGGCTTCCTTATCTGTCCAAAAGACACCACTGTGATCTCATTAATCAACTGCTTGTTTGCCTCTAGGCTAGATTAATCTGCACAGAAATAAGCAAATTTTAAACCAGTTTTCTAATTACGAGATTTACAAAGAAGGCCCCCAAATTGTCACTCTTTCTTGTACTGGCAATTCCCATAGTTAACCAGAGCACAATATCATAACTTTGGGCTTTCCAGGGGATAGTCTTAAAAACAAGATAGCTGTTGGGCAGCCTGAATTCTGGGGACACCAGTCAATAAATTCATACCACTGGTTTCTAAGAACTGCTTCAGTGGCACCAGCAGGTGGCTGGACACTATTTAATGGATTAATGCAGCAAACAGAACCACCCTCCTTTTCCCTTACATCTTTATTGGTTTAATGGTTCAGAGAAATAAGACTTGCTACATCAGGCAGCAGTCACAAAATTGGATACTTTATGCACAAATCTATGCTAGTCCTACCCCCTCCCCCCAATTCTCACCCTTTTGTTGTTTTAACAGCTCTGGTTGCTTGTACAGATAACTTCAATACACAATTTAAATTCTGACATTAGGGTAGTACAGGGCATGGTGTCATTTAATTTGGTCATCTGAACTTGAATCCCAAATATTTTAAAGACTTTTGTTATGAAATAAATATTTACTAATCAGATTATCTGCCCAGAACATCCATCTTTTGTTGGGACGCTGCCATTTAATATGCATTCATTCAGCCCTCATGGCTTGAAATGAGCTGTATTTCCATGTCTTACTTAATATAGAACTGCCTGTCATTCATTGGTACACAGTGCACTCTTTGTAGAGACATAAATGCTCAGCAGCAAGGAAAAGCCTGACAATGACACCATAGAGTCAGTCCACTGTTCTTAGCAGCCCCCTTTGCACAGGATGGTGAGCAAATGCGGTATGGCACCACTGCCGTGCTCACCTTTGGACTGAAATACAGAATACAGTGCTTCTTGTTCTAGAGGTCAAACCACCCTAGTAAAAACAATTTCAGAAAAAAAAATCTGTCATGCTATGAAACAAAAGTGTGAGGGGGAAAACAGTTGCTGTAAAACCCTTCTTTGATAATGCAAACAGCAGTCTCCACTACAGAGAGTCTTTTTATTTTAAGGTGTTCCAGCGGATCCAACAGGTAAGAGCAAAGGTTTCACTCTTTTTTAATAAAAAAAGGCTGCATTCTCTGTTTTCACTGTCTAAACTGGTATCTGGATGACCCAAAGTGTGGACTGGAACAAAGGTTTCCTCTTTCAGCTCCCAAGGCCAATTTTGGTTTGAAGAAAAGGGTATGAGGGCTTGTTCACAACTGCATGCACATAAAATTCTCATACATTATTTATAAGGACAATGAAACTATGTGAATACATGAATTGGGAATCTGGGTGAGCAGGCCAACAGTTATGCACTTAAACAGCATCATTTAATATGTCACTGTCACAAGCAGGGGACCAGGGAGGGCCTTCTACTGGCTGCCACCACCCTTGTAAGGGTCTGTCTAGGAGGGACCAGAATACCCAATCAGCCCCTGTCTTCCTTCTCAGGAAGCACTTTTTATCTGTGAACGAAAAGGCGTGCAGACCCAGGAAGTATAATGACAATAAGTTTATTGTAAGTGCTCAAAACAAGTGGTTTTAATTATTAGTGCAACAATGAAATGGGGGGGGGGGGGGACAACAGTAAAGGTGGTGCAAAGAAAAATAAAAGCCCTGATGTGTCTAAGCGACATGTTCCCTTCTTTTAATTGCAACTCACTCAACCTTCCCTGGATGAGGGAACCCTTCTGCTTGTCTTCTTTCCAGCCCCAGTCTTTTCAAAGAGAGCTCCCCTGACTGTGGCCTCTCTAGAGAGAAGAACACTCCCTTCTCTAGCCAGTCCTTTAATTGTTTCCTCCCAGGTTCCACCCCTCTGTTCTTCATGGGGCAAGTTTTTCCTCCTAAACTTCTGCCCACCCAATCAGAAAGACAGAAGGGATCCTGGGTAATGTAGGCCTGGTTACTACTTCAATACAGGCTTCCCTGGAGCCCGTAAGCCACATTAGGTCTAGGATCATGACAGTGACAAATGTCCATACATGGGGGGCTGGGTAAGTCAAAAGAAAAAATCCTATCACACCTGCAGAATCAAAAGAGAATAGCCCTTAGATTTAATTAAAAAGATTAATATATAAAAGCTTTATACAAACAAGATTAGAGTCTGAAACAAATCAGTGGTTTAGACCAGGGGTGTCAAACTCATTTGTTATGAGGGCTGGATCTGGCATAAATGGGACCCTGTTGGGCCAGGCCATGTCAGGCCGGGCCATATGTGTACCTATTTAATATTAGGTAGAAAAGATACAAATTTTATAAGGAATACAGACAAACACAAATATATTTAAAACATTAGTACTCATTGGCCTTAAAGATGCTTTCTTTGTATTTCTCCCATGGGATCCAGGGAACTGGGCAAAGGAAGCTCTGACTCTTTTGTTCCTTCCCCAGGGGATGGGGGGGAGCCTCAGCCAATAGAAGAGAGGCTTGGCTCAGTAGCTCCACTTTGCAATTGAGAGAGCCTGGCAAAGCAAGCTATTCCTCCACCATTCCTCCCCATGGGAGGAGCCTCAGCCAGAGGCTTTGTTCTGCCCAGCAGAACCCAGTGCCAGTGGCAATCAAAAGGACTAATGTGAATCACAGAATCACAGTCCGAGTGGGGTGTGTGTGTGTGCAAGTTCAGATCTGCAGCATGCCATGAAGCTGGCTGGGCGACCTTGGGCCAAACTACATCTCGGGGTTATTTTGAGGCAAAACAGAGGGAAAATGGATGACACTCTGGGACCCTGGAGAGAGAGTGGGATAAAATTTACTAAATAAATATATACTAAATAAATATAACAGAAGATTCCCCAAATCTGTGAGACCTTTTGGGTCTCTCTTCTTTAGTTTATATCAGTCAACAAGGCATTTAATCAAAATAATTCCACAATTTGTGTGTGTGTGTTAAGTGCCATCAAATTACTTCTGACTTATGGTGACGCTAGGAGTTAATGTCCTGTCATTAACAGCCTTTCTCAGATCTTGCAAACAGAGCTACAGGGCTTCCTTAATTAAATCAATACATCTCATGCTGGGCCTTCCTCTTTTCCGGCTGTTTCAACTTTTCCTGGCATTATTGTCTTTTACTCTTGTCTTCTCTTAATGTGACCAATATATGAGAGCCTCTGTTTAGTCATTTAAGCTTCTACTTGAGTTTAGGCTTGATTTGGTCTAGGGCCTGCTTATTTGTCTTTTTGGTGGTCCGCAGTATCTGTAATACACCAGATTTCAAAAGAATCAACTTTTTTCCTCTCAGCTTTCTTCTGTCCAGCTTTTGCTCCCATATATAGTAATGGGGAATACAACTGCATTGTCTTGATGTTGGTTGCCAGCAACACGTCCTTACACTTAAGAATCTTTAAAGTTCCTTCATGGTTGTCCCAGTCTCAATCTCCTTACTCTTTGGAAATAATGGAGAAACACTAATCTCCATTCTTTCCATATTCCTTTTTACCTCCTTACTGTGTGGCTAGCAGTTTTCAAGTATAAAATTTAGTTACAATCCAGGATTGAGATACTGTGATCATGATTCAGGATTTGGAAAGTTCTTAGGAGATGGTTAACAGACATTTTTGAACAGTTCAGAAGAAGTTGCACACATAGAGTAGAAACTCCCCCCCCCCCCATTTTATCTGCTACTTCCCGTACACTAATGTTAACTGAGGGGATTGTTTCTTCACATGTGTAGGAGGCAACCACTGAACTCTGAAAACAGGACTGTCCTGCTTCACACAGCTCTATTAAGCATTGTTTCAGACAGCATCATGACCCTGGAGAGCACAGTCCAAGTCACAACCTGGATCGGGGCAAAGGGGTTGCTGAATGAATACAGAATTCCCCTTCCCTCTCCCCCCTCAGTATGCCAGATAATTGAACTCCAAAGATCTCCTGCTGGCCACAGGTTATTTCTAGGTCAGCTTGAGACAACACAATTTACACTATGTTGTTTCCAGCTGATCTCAGCTAGTCAGGATTTTTTTTCTGAGGCAATTAAGGGCTTTAGCCACCACATTATTCTGTCAGACTGGGACATAGTTCAGGTGGACCTAACCCATGTTGGCGCTTTTAACAGACATCTGAGACAAGATATGTGTGAACCAAGCCTCCAAAGATTTACCCCAGAGTGATGTAACTGCCATCTGAAAGGAATGGATACTCTTATGAGACAGAGCAATGTTCAGAACCCAACTCACTAAATAAGATCAGGGAATAAGATGTAACTCTCGCTTCTCTCCCACAGTCCAAACCAATTCTTTCCATCTACCAAAGCAACAGGTGCTCCTTGAAGCCTAAAACAAAATATACATTTAGAAGACCTGAAGTGTTAGAATAACAGCAGTCTACAGAGAAAGCTGGAGAATTAAATCAGAGGTGTATAAGAAACTGATGTTCTATAGTTCTCTGGATCCCAACTGTACATTGCTTACAAAACACAGTCCTTGCCTACAGAGACCAACAGTTGATACAGACTTCAAAATCTGCCCTTACTTCAGCTCACCACATGGAGAACTTTATGAAGTTAGATTTCAGCAAGTGTTTCATCTACCATGGAAAAGATGTGATGGTATTTTAAGTTCTGTTGTTTTTTTTAAAGGGAAAATTAAATTGGAGAAAATGGTTTCAGAAAAGCACACAAGTCCCTTTAGCTTTTTAATTTTGTTGGAAATCACGGTTCTTGGCTAAGTGATTAGATTTTAGTTACTTGTTTGAGATATTTTTGAGGCTATGTGAGCTATTACAAATCATTAAAAAGAAAATGTGTCAAAACATACACAAAGTTTCTCATCCTCCAAGTAAGAGTTTTCCTAGGGAATCTGATTGCTGAGCAACTCATTTTCCTCAGTGAAAAGGACAGGGGAAATCACTGTATTCCTAGTCTGCAACTATTTTTCTTGCTAGAAAATGAAGTCAGTGAAAATGAATTCAATCCTAGGACTGCCAACCTCCAGGTAGCAACTGGAGATCTGCTCTTAAATTGATCTTCAGACGACCAAGATCAGTTTCCGGGAAAAAAATGGCAGCTTTGGAGGCTGGACTGTATGGCATTTTACCCTGCTAAGATCCTCCCCCTCCCCGAACCTCACTTTTCTCAGGCTCCACCCACCAAAATCTCTAGGGATTTCCCAACTCAGAGCTGGCAGCTCTAGTCAAGGAACACCTCAAGACACAGTGATCCTGTAATCTAGGTACAATAACTCTAAATGTAAGACAATCCCTCCGAAGAAAGGCTATACCTAAAAGATATTTTTAAATTACTGTATATAACTGTAACATACATGAATTTAAGATGCACCCCTCTTATTCTTGATGGCCCATGCGTGTCTGGGGGGGGGACCTAGTCTTCCTTTCAGATAACAGGGTAACTATCCTTGATTCTGGTTAAACTTGAACCAAGCAAACAGCCAAGTATACTAGTTTGTAACTCCCTTTTTATCATCAACAGTTTCTCTTAAATTTTTATCTACAATCAAACCCATTACCTGCCACTACATGAGCAAAAATCATACAAAAAATTGTTGGTGATTCATTTCCCCTCCTCCTCCTCCTCCTCTGTACAGAAACTACACACAAACACAGTCATTCTTGATTTTTTCTCAGAACAACTCAGTTTAGAATAAATGGCCTCCAAGGAATATGCTGACCGTAACACTGTCATCTTGACACAGTAAAGCTTTCAGCCCCTGGTGTCTGCTGACACCAACGTACATTACCAGACAATAAAGGAACAATGAGGAGCAGAGTCCTGCTGAGGGTCCAAAGGTCCCCTAGCATTAGCAACAGAATTTTTAAGCCCTTAACGTATTTCAGTCATTTTTCCCACTTTATATTTCTAACAATGATGCTATTTAACTCATGCCAGTAGGAGTAACTTTATTCTTCCTTCTGATCTGCTTTTGGAAAGGAGCTTGTGTTACCCAGACTGCCTATAATTCATTAAGCCAAATTCTCTTCCATCTGGTGGAGGCTTACACAGTTGTTGAAAAGCTGTCACTATAAGCTATTGTCACCGCAACCTTTTATGAACCAACCTACATTTTCATGTCAAAATACATTACAACACTTTCACAGTATGTACTTTCAATTATTTCCCATATCATCAGATTTTGAGCACTGCAGGACCTGAGATCATGTACTAGAGATAACATTTTTGTCATCCCATAACTATCCTGTACGCAAACATTATTGGATCTTTAATGAAAGCTGCATTAGGCAGAAGGTAGGTACAATTCAGGATGCATAATGCTATTTTATTGGCTTGAAGTCCAAAAAGAGAAGAATTCGAAATAAACATAATAGCCACAAAAATTATCTCTTTCAATTACAGATATGAGGAATGGAAAACTATGACTTTTGCTCTGTTAAACACACACAGACAACTGATAACTGTGGACTTTAAGGAGAAAGATTTGAAGAAAGAGTATGAAGAGAAAAAATTAAGAAAATCAAAAGACAATTTTTCAATTGCCAGAAACCTACTAGCTGCTTCCTTCACTTCTCCGTACCATGCCTCTGATCTGCCTCTCATTTAACTCATAGGCTGGTAACAGAAAAATTAAACTAACACATTTTCATAACCATCCTGTTGTGGCACAGTTGGTTGTGCCAGCTTCTAACCACAAGTGTTATACACAGAGCCAGTTGTGTGTTGGCCAATAGCATCTGCAGAACTTTAGTATCTTCTGAGAATATTTGGCCTGGCTTAGATTAAAAAAGCATTAGAAACCAGGTTCTGAGCCTGCTGGTTTTCTGTACACTGCTTGCTACCTTATCCCATAAGACAGAACAATGTATGAGAAGCGGCCATACTGCAAGAGAAGTTGTAAGACAGGTCTTACAACTTCCCTGGCAGTATGGCTGCTGCTAATATTTTACTACCCTAAACTATCCTTAAACAGATGGATAGATGCAGACCATGATTAACACAAACAAACCCCTTTGAGCTCTACAGCTAGTACTCCATTTGTCAAAACGTAACAGTTTTTACATGCACATTCCATTTGCTTTAAAGTTTCAAAAGAATGAGTACAGTTCAGTGGATAGATTATTTAACCTGAAACTGATTTCAGCTGTTAGGAGGCCCTTTAAGCATTATTCCTAGCCACATGGAAGCCATTCTCCCCCCCCCCCCGGGAATGGTTACTCAGCAGTCAGGGTAGTATTTAAATGACCCAATCACATGGGGGGGGGGGAACTAATCATGTGGGTGAAGATCACAGAGGCAGCAGCCATCAGGGATTGGGCGATGATTTAGTAGGAAATGTCCTCACAACTGGCTCTGGCCCATGTAGCTGGGTCATACAAATGTCACTAGAACCATAGCTGCCATATGACCAATACTTGAAGGCAGTGTCTGCAAAGCTTCAGGTTCTTTTTTAGTATTTTTTAAGTTAATTGATATACAGTTTACAGACAAAGCACATATTGTAATCTTGTGTAATAATTAGCTTTAAGGATGAGTTTCTTGACCACAAAAACCACATGCTTGTAAGGGTATGAGCATTCTTCAAGAAAATGTCTCAAAAGGACTTCTAGGGTTGGAAAATGCCGAGCTGAATTGCTTCTCAGAAGGGGAGCAGGCTGGGGCTTCTGTTCGGGGTAGTGGAGGGCAATTTAATGCCTACTGCCTACTTTTCTCAGTCAGAGATCAGTCCAAGATATGCATAGGAAACTCTGAGGAGATTTACCTTGGCTAAAAGGGAGTCCTGGGGGGTGGGGCTCCTTTGAGGCTTTGCGGGGTCTCCGGAGATAAGTTGCATATTCGTCATCTGCAGGAGTTTCCAGAGTCATTTATTTGACATAAGCTCGACAGGATCCTAACCTTCTTTGAGACTGCTAAACATCTAAAGCTATACAAGACCGGTGTTGGATCTGGATAACTGCAGAAAAAGGTACTGATGGCTATCTTCATTTGGGGACTATTTAAAGTTAAACAAAATAAAATCAGAAGGTGGGAAATAGAGATTCAGAAAGTTTGGAAGAAGAAGGGGAGAAGGGGTGAAATTTGAACTTTGTGCATTTAAAGGGCAGTGCTAAAAAGTGGAAAGGAATTTATTGTTTTGTCTACTTGCAGTTTTGGTGAAAAAGCCCCATTGTCACAGTCAACACAGGAAATATGTCAAACATTGTGAGATCTTTAGGGTTTGTAGAATCTTTCGGGATCAAGTGCCGTGTTCTACTGGAGAAAGTTTTCCTTCCAGACGTTTCGTTCTCAGCTGCGGAGAACATCCTCAGTGGCGTTGCAGCTGGAGCAGGCGCTCAGACCTTCTTGGCTGCTGTGCATTGAGTGGGGCCAGGGCTGCTGGAGAGCTGCTATTTGTAGGCTGGAGGGGGTGTGATGAAAGGGCAATTGGTTTGTGGATATGCCCATTGTTTGGTGGGGCTTCCTGGAAGGATAGTGATAAGGAAACTGGCTGTTGAATGTGACTATTGTTCTGTGTTAATTGCTGGGAAGGTTGGAAGGGGTTTGAAGATAAGGAAGATGGTTGTTGACTGTGCTGATTGTTCTGTGGAATTTGCTGGTTGTTCTGAGACTTTCTGCAATTTATAGTCTGTAGGGTGTTTTGCAGAGCTGGGTGCCAAGATTGGTGGATGAAAATGCCTTCTTCCTTTCTGTTAAAATTGTGCTGGTGTTTGTAAATCTCAATAGCTTCTCTGTTCAGGCAGGTATGATAATGTGAGACCGTAGAAAGGACTTCAGTTCTTTGTGAGATCTTTTTACCAGTGAAAACGGGATTTGGTGGCAAGAAAAGCAGGAGTGTCGGATGGAAAAGGGAAATCATTGAAGCAGCTAGCCTACTCTAGGACTATAATATCATAGAAAAACATCGGTGGCCATTGCTAGGAGGTCAAAATTTAACAAAGTTTTTAAAGTGTTCGGGACATTAAAAATTGGTGAAACTGACAGAGGTGACAATTATAAGGTAAAAACTATTGGACATTATTGCTGATAACTATTGTAGAAGCCTTTTGAAGGAATTTTTTTTTAAAGGGAAGCAGAAAGTCGCGACCACCATTTTGGAAGAAATAAAAATTTTAAAAATAAATATCTGAGCCCAGGAGGCTCTAAGGACGGCGAAATTAGGCTTATTGAAAAGGGCAAGCCTTACTCTATCAAACCTCATAATTTAAATTTAATTTGGAGAGGTCAATTTTTAGGTGCTTTTTTAAATGTCAGAGCATAAGCTAACCCGTGCAAGGACTGCCTCAATGGAGAAAATGCAAGAGCAATTAGAAGCAATGGAAGCCAGGATGATGAAAGAGGTGAGAGATATGATAACTGCTTCTAAAAAAGAAATTAGAAAAGACATTAAAGAGCTAAGGAAAGATATAGAAGATCTCAGAAATGAGACTGTGGTAACATCAAAGAAAGTGCAAGAGGTGGAAGAGAGAGTGAAAGTTCATGATTCCATCTTGCTAAAATTGCAAGAAAAGGTGGCAATTCATGACTGCAAATTGATGGAAACCCAGATACGTCTGAGAGGAGTACCTGAGGATGAAGAGACTGATTTGAAAGGATATATAATAAGAATAATTGCAGAATTTTTGGAGGAAGATCCTGAAGGAACTAGAAGCATGTATGACTATATGTATAGAGTGAACTCACTATATGCCAAGAAAAATAATCTACCAAGGGATGTGGTTTTAAGATATATGACAAAAGAAATGGTGGGAAAAATCTTGAATAAAAATTTTGAAAAGACATTGATAGTGGGAGGCAGCAGAGTAAGAATCATGAAAGAATTGCCAAGACAAGTGATAAATGACAGAAAAGCACACAAAAAATTGACAGAAAAACTACGTGACAATGAAATGAGGTATAGCTGGATAATACCTGAAGGTCTGAGCTTTGAGCTGCAAGGAAAAAGGATTACAATTATAAGCACACAGGAACTGCGTAGGTTTTTATGAAGAACATAAAGAATTTGCACCATGATGGATTACAAATTATTATCTTGGAATGTAAATGGACTAAATTCACCACAAAAAAGAAAGGCAACGTTTCATTAAAAAGCAAAAATGTAATATAGTTTGTTTAGAAGAAGTGCATATCAAACAAAAGGATTACGAATTTTTATGGAATAAACAACTTGGACTAGAATTTTATTCATTGGCTGAACAGAAGAAAAGGGGAGTGATTTTCTATATTAAACAAGAATTGGAGCCGAAATTAGTGTTTAAAGATAAAGATGGAAGATTTGTAGCAGTAGAAATAATATTAAATGCAAAAAAAAAAGTTGTTACTGGGACTGTATGCACCAAATGATGCAAAGGATGCTTTTTAAAAAGACATTATATAACAATTTGATGAACTGACTTATTATCAAGTTTTGATAATGTGGGACTTCAATGGAACAATTAAGAACACACTGGATAGGTCTGGGGGTAAAAAAAATAATAAGGAAGGAAAATGGCCAAAGTCTTTTTTTGAATTGTTCAAACAAGAAAATTTGGAGGATATATGGAGGAAATTTAATCCTGAAGTGCGGGACTATACCTTTTTTTCAGCAAGACATAAAACTTTTTCCAGAATTGACATGTTGTGGGGCACTAAAGACTTAGGCCTTATAACAAAGAAAATAGAGATTTTACCTAAAATTGGGGCTGACCATAACCCAATAATGTGGATTACAAAATTGTCTAAGAAGTTGAGAAGATGGAGATTGAATGAAGATTTGCTACAGAATAAAGAAATAGTGACATCTCTAGAAAATGAAACTAAAGCTTTCTTCCAAATAAACGATAAAGAGAATATAGAATTTCAAGATGGTCTGGGATGCTTATAAAGCAGTAATGAGAGGAATATTGATTACATTGAATAACAAAGATAAGAGGGCAAAAGAAAAACAGATGTTGGGCATTCAAAATGAAATAAAGAAAAAAGAAAGGGAACTGAGAAAAAGGCCAAGGAAAAAGAAAATTATAAGGGAGATTACAATATTACAAACGCAAATGAGACATTTGTTAAATAAAGAACTGGAATCTGAAAAGATTGCAGGAGAAATCTTTCTAGGGAGAAAATTAACCTGGAAAATATTTGGCCTAGCAACTGAAGAAAAAGAGAGAAAGTAAAATTATTAATAAAATTGTGGTGGATGGAAGAGAGGTAGTAGATAAAGAAGGAATAAAAAGAGACTTCTGTAAGTATTATGCCAAGTTATTTAAAGGTGTTAAAATAAGGAAAGAAAAGATGGATGAGTACTTACAAAAGATAAAAATAGTACCTTTAGCAGAAAATATGCGAAAAGTTTTGAACGATCCAAATGAAAAAATAGAAATTGAAGCAGCAATTAATGCAATGAAAAATGGAAAAGCACCTGGGCCAGATGGATATACAGCTAAATTTTTTAAAACCCTCAAAGAGGAGTTAATCCCGAAACTTCAGAAATTGATCATGATCATCATCACATTTTATTTGTATCCTGCCCTCCCCGCCGAAGCAGGCTCAGGGTGGCTATGAATGATGAATATGAGAAAAACAAAAGGGAAAATACTAAATACGTGGAAGGAAGCTGTTATTTCGTTGATTCCAACGGAAGACAGAGATGTTACGAACGTAAAAAATTATAGACCAATTTCATTATTAAATAATGACTATAAAATATATACAAGAATCTTGGCAGAACGGTTTAAACAATATTTGATGAATTTTATAAAGGAAGATCAAGCGGGGTTTCTTTCCAAAAGGCAAATAAGAGACAATATCAGAACTGTTGTAAATATTGCAGAATATTATGAAAGACATCCAGAAAAGGAAGTAGCATTATTCTTTGCGGACGCAGAGAAAGCATTTGACAATTTAAATTGGGATTTTATGTTTGCAGTAAAGGAGAAAATGGAGCTGGGAGAAAGCTTTATAAGAATGATAAAAACAATATATACTGAACAACGTGAAAGGCTATGTATAAATGCTGATCTTAGAGAAGACATGATAATTAGTAAAGGTATAAGACAAGGTTCCCCACTGTTGTTTATAATGACTCTTGAAATATTACTGATGCAAATTCAAGAAGATAAAGAAATAGAAGGATTAAAAGTAAAAGGATTTATTTACAAATATAGAGCATTTGAAGATGATATAATGTTTATAAATGAAAACCCCATACAAGTCACACCTTTGTTGTTAGCCAAAATACAAGAATATGGAGAGATGGCGAGACTTTGTATTAATAAAGAAAAATCGAAACTTCTATGTAAAAATATGCAAATAAATAAGCAACAAGAATTGCAGAGACTAACGGGCTGTGAAGTTACCTCCAAGGTAAAATATTTGGGTGTGGAGATAACAATGAAGGATATTGATTTGTTCAAAAATAATTATGAGAAGCTATGGCGTAAAATGGATGAAGATATGTTAAAGTGGAATAAGCTTAATTTGTCACTGTTGGGTAGAATAGCCACAATTAAAATGAATATTCTACCAAGAATAATGTATTTGTTTCAAACTATTCTGATTGTGAAAGGCAGTAAACAGTTTAATAGATGGCAAAGAAAAAATTTCAGAGTTTGTGTGGGCGGGGAAGAAACCAAGAATTAAAATGAAAATTTTAACAGATGCAAAAGAGAGAGGCGGATTTCAATTACGAGACTTAAAATTATATCATGAAGCAGTTTGCTTAGTATGGATAAAAGAATGGATAATGTTGCTAAACAAAAAACAATTAGCATTGGAAGGTCATGGAAATAAATTTGGCTGGCATGCTTATATGTATTATGGGGGGAAAAAGATAAATGGCATTTTCTCTCACCATTATATAAGAAACAGCTTGCTAAATACATGGATGAAATATAAGAAATATGGAGATGAGAGAAAACCGTTATGGATAGTGCCAGTGAAGTGATAAAAATGACAGCTGAGATGGGTGAAGAAAAGTGGTTGTCATATAATCAACTATTAAAAATACAAAGTGGCAAAATAGAATTGAAAACTGCTGAAGAGCTGAATAATAAATATGATTGGTTTCAAATGCAACAAATAAAGAGCTTGGTGGAGAATGACATTAAAACTGAAGGAATAAGAAAAGAGCAAACAGAAGTGGAAAAAAGTTCTGCTTGGAGACAACGAAAAATTATATAAATTACTTTTAAAATGGTCTATGGAAGATGATGTAGTGAAATCTCAAATGATTAAGTGGGCAATTAATGTAAATAAAGAAATACAGATTAAAACTTGGGAATATTTGTGGAAGAACTCTATGAAGCTTTCGACGTGTCATAGTATTAGAGAACTGTTTTAAAATGATGTATAGATGGTATATGACTCCTAAGAAATTGGCAAAGATGAATAATAACATGCCAGACAGATGTTGGAAATGTAAAAAATATGAAGGTTCTTTCTACCATATGTGGTGGACTTGTGAAAGAGCAAAAAAGTACTGGCAGATGATTCAACAAGAAATTTCTAGGATCTTGGGATATGAATTTAAGAAAGTTGCAGAGACTTTTCTGTTGGGATTACAAATGGGAAAATTTCCAAAAGAAGATAGAACTATAATTTGGTACTTGCTTTCAGCTGCTAGGACATTATATGCGCAGTTGTGGAAGCAAGAAAAAATACCAGAGAAATGGGATTGGATTGTAAAAGTTAGGACATGGAGTGAAATGGACAAATTAACAAGAATTTTAAGAGACTATGATTTAGAAGTTTTTAAGATAGAGTGGAAAAAGTTCAGAAGATATGTAGAAAAAGAGTGGAAAATAAAAGGACATTGGCCAATTTTTGATAATGATTAAGTCTTAGAAAAAAGAATATTAATTTTTGTTTTTATTAGTTAAGGGTACCTTTAAACATTAGTACTTTAAGTAAATAACATCGGTGGGGGTCAAGTAATGGGGGGAGGGGTGGGTAGAAAGTAATATATGGGATAGATAAAAGAAGTTATTAATGATGCAAGAAATATAATTTGTTACCATACATTACCAAATAAAATTGTTTTAACTTGCAAGAAAATGTCTCAAAATTACCTTAAACATATCTGCAGCTGAGAGAAAAAGAGCAAGGAGCGAAGAAGCGGGGGAAGGAGTGTGTGAATTGACAAACTGAACAGTTGTCAGGTGAGTGAAAGTCAAGTATGCTATAAAGGAAAAAGCTGCAGAGCCAGTTTGGTGTAGTGGTTAAGTGTGTAGACTCTTATCTGGGAGAACCGGGTTTGATTTCCCACTCCTCCATTTGCACCTGCTGGAATGGCCTTGGGTCACCCATAGCTCTGGCAGAGGTTGTCCTTGAAAGGGCTGCTGCTGTGAGAGTCCTCTCAGCCCCACCCACCTCACAGGGTGTCTGTTGTGGAGGGAGAAGATATAGGAGATTGTAAGCCATTCTGAGTCTCTGATTCAGAGAGAAGGGCAGGGCATAAATCTGCAATTCTTCTTCTCTTCATTGTTAATGAACAGAGCTGTTGCAAAATATTAAAAGGAGTAACTTTTAAAATGTGAGTATATGTGGGGGAAGATGATCTCTTAAAAACCAAGTCTAAATTTGTTTTCAATTCAGAAAAACAGGTTGCTTACCCATAACTGATGATCTTCGAGTGGTCATCTGTGCATGATGAGAATAGGCGCCAGCGCCGATCATGATCGGTAAACTTAAAAGCTTCAGATTTCTGCACCCACGTCGCTGTGCGCATGCCCACTGAGACGGGAGCGGACATCCCGCCAGTTCCTTCTGACCGTTGCAAGATCCGAAGGATGGACCGGCAGCAAAGGGGAAGGAGGGCGGGTAGTGTGACTGCACAGATGACCACTTGAAGATCATCAGTTACAGGTAAGCAACCTGTTTATCTTCTTCGTAGTCTCTGTGCATCACACTGATGAGAGATTAGCAAGCCTGAATACTACCTGGAGGAGTGTGAAATGGTCCATCAGCAGGTAAGAGACTGAAGAACAGCACGGCCCACCAAAAAGTACTGGTGTAGACATAAGTCCAGCGCATAGTGCTTTACAAATGGTATGCGGGGAGGACCAGGTGGCAGCCTTACAAATATTTTGGAGAGAAACACCCTTCATAAAGGCTGCTGAGATGGCCATAGCCTGAGTGGAGTGAGCTCTTATGGGCCCTGGAAGGGGTTTCTTATTCAAAAGCTAACACAGCTTTATAGCTTCGGTAATCCATTTGGAAAGTCTTTGGGACGAGATGCGCTGCCCCATTGCTGCAGAAGCATAAGAGATAAAAAGTCTGGAGTCCTTCCGAAAGGGTTTCACACGATGGAGGTAAAAAGAAAGTGCACGCTTCACAGCCAAAGTGTGTAGTCTCCGTTCAGACTCTGAAACTGGATTTGGAAAATAAACGGGCAGGTAGATTTCAGTATTCAGGTGAAAGGAAGAGACCACTTTAGGAAGAAAGGTGATATCCAGACGCAGCAATACCCCTTCATTCGTGAAATGCAATTAAGGAGTATCACATCTTAGCGCTGCTAACTCACCCACTCTTCTAGCAGATGTAATCGCTACCAAAAAGGCCGTTTTCCACGATAACAGCTGGAGAGAGCAGGTAGCCATTGGTTCAAAGGGCTTCCCTGAAAGAGCATGGAGGACCAGAGAAAGGTCCCAGGCCGGGGTGGGGTGTCTCGTAGAAGGATACAACCTAGAGAGGCCCTTAAGAAATTTCTTGGTGTTGGAATGTGTGAAGACAGAATGACCGTCAACCTGTGCATGGTTAGCAGATATAGCCGCCAGGTATACTCGTAGAGATGAAACTGACAATCCCCTATCCAGTAGGGAAAGAAGAAAATCGAATATGACCGGTAGGCCCGCTAGATGTGGATCCAGGGAGAGAGTGGACGCAAACTGCATGAACTTCGACCACTTACAGGCATAAGACTTGCGGGTGGATGGCTTCCTGCTGTTGAGGATGACATATTGGGCTCTATTAGACAAATGAGTCACTGTAAACGCCAGGCTGTTAGTTTCAGATGAGGCACATCGTGATGCACTACTCGACCCTGGTGAGTGAGAAGAAGGTGTGGAGCCAGAGGAAGCTGATGGAAAATCCCCCTGGACAGACGAAGGATCGGTGCGAACCAGGGCTGCCTGGGCCACCACGGGGTCACAAGGATCCCTATCGGTCGCTCCCTTGATATCTTATGCACTACCTTGGTGATCAAAAGGATGGGAGGAAACATGTATACATGCTGCTGATGCCATGGGACGATGAGGCTGTTGCCTAAGGACAGAGGGTCCACCCCCCCCCCCCCGCAACAAAAGAGATTGCATTTCCTGTTGTTGCGAGTGGCAAAAACGTCTATATCTGGAGTTCCCCAATCTAGGAAGATGGGCTGTAGGAACTCCCAATTTAGTTCCCACTCGTGGAGAGAGGCTCTCCCCCCGACTGAGGAAGTCCGCACAAGCATTCTAGTCCCCTGGAAGATGTGCCGGCATAAGTGATGCACCCATAGCCTTGCACGTCTCCCAAATTGTCAGAGCGAGGAGACATAATTTGTGCGAAACTGTGCCCCCCTGTCTGTTTATATACGACATTGCAGTCGTATATAAATTGTTTGTCATGATGGCTATCATTTTGTTGATGAGAAGAGGTTGAAAGGACTGTATGTCATGGTAGATCGCTAACAGTTCCAAGAAGTTTATGTGATGATGTGCATGATGTTTGGGCCATTTGTCCCCTACACAAAGACGGTTCATGTGTGCTCCCCAACCCCATAGAGACGCATCCAAAGTTATCGTGACTGATGGAGATGGTTTGTGGAAGGGTGCTCCCTCCAACAGATGATGCCGTTGAAGCCACCAGGTCAGAGAAGCTAGCACCTCCGGAGGAATGGTCATCAACCGTGATGGAGGATCTAGGTTGCACCTGAAGTGCTTGAGGAACCATAGTTGTAAGACCCTCGTATGGAATTTGGCGAAAACTAGGACTGACGTTGTGGCAGCCATGAGGCCAAGGAGACGTTGAATCTGATGAGCTGTGACAGTGGGACTGTGCAGGAAAGACTGTACAAGAGCCATGATGTCGTTCGCTCGCTGCGGTGGAAGGAAGGCTTTGCAAGCACGAGTGTCTATTATGGCTCCTATAAATTGGACTCTCTGGGAGGGTTGCAGGTGAGACTTCTTTTAATTGATTTGCAGCCCCAATTCCCGAAGGAGGGAGAGAGTGATGGTGATGTGACGCAGGAGGAGAGGTTTGGACTCCACCACGAGGAGCCAATTGTCTATGTACAGGAATAACGTAATGCCCTGAAGCCTCAAGTGGGCTGCTATAACCACCATCGTCTTCATGAAAACCCTGGGTGCTGTGGAGAGACTGAAGGGCAGGGATCGGTATTGGTAATGGGCTATACCAATGGTGAATCTCAGGTACTTCCTGTGAGACGGATGAATGCTGATGTGGAAGTACTCGGCTTGTAAGTCCAGAGTGGCCATCCAATCGCCTCGATTGAGGAGAGGCAGGATGTTGCGTAGAGATGCCATTCTGAATTTTTGATATGTGATGAACAGGTTTAAGGCTCGAAGGTCCATGATAAGACGAAGACCTCCGTCCTGTTTGGGGACTGTGAAATCGCGAGAATAAAAGCCGAGTCCCACCTGGTTCTGGGGAACCTGTTCTATGGCCTGCTTGTGTAGTAGTGATTGGACTTCTTCCCGCAGTGCAGTTGAGTGTTTGGTGGAAACGAAGGAGGGAGTTGGTGGATCCTGATGAAATTCGATCACATAACCCAACCGGATTATGGAAAGGACCCATTGATCTGAAGTTATCTTGGACCATGCCTGGAGGAAGGGGAAGAGAATGGTATGGCCCAAAGAGGGGTGACGAGAAAGGGTAGAAAGAAGGAGGCAGTCAAAGTCCCTGTTTGGAGCCCTTCTGACGAGTCGATTGTGACGATGGAGGAGAGTACTTGGGTTTGGAAGTATATGGTGGCTTAGAGAATGATGATGTGGCCTTCGGGCGCCAAGGCTGGTCCGTAGGTGGCTTATTCCATGGTCTGGACCATGGGTGTTTATTTTGGGAGCGTGATGAGGCAGGGACTCCCAGATTCCTAGAAGTACGGATGCTCTTATCGATCTCCTGTAAAGCTGAATCGGTGTTGGAACTGAAGAGACCATTGCCATCAAAGGGTAGGTCCTCTATATATGCTTGTGTGTCTGGCTGCAGAGCTGTAGAGCGTAACCAGGAGTGCCGTCTCAGGGTAATGGCCGTAGTCAGGGTCTTAGCACATACATCACCGGAGTGCTTAGCCGAGATAAGTTGTTGCTTGGCTAAGGACATCCCTTCTTTTTGAAGCTTTTTGATTGCATTCCTGGCTTGCTCTGGAAGGCTAGGCAGGGTGTTGGAAACCTGTTCCCAAAGGGCGTACTGATAACGACCTATGCAAGCGGAGTAGTTAGCAATCTTAACTCCTAGTGAGCCAGCGGAGTAGAAACGTCTCCCCAGGTTATCTAACTTCTTCCCTTCCTTGTCTGGTGGGGAAAAGTGAGTTTTCTTTGCTTTTGATGATGAGGACACCACCACAGAGTTGGGTTTAGGGTGGGTGAAAAGAAAGTCTGCGCTAGATTCCTGTATTCTGTACATATGGTCAAGTCTATGTGATGAGATGGGTGTAGACGCTGGTTTATCCCATGAAGACTTGGCGGTATGAAGCATAACAGTAGTCAATGGTAAGGCTACTGCTGTCGAAGTGTCCATTTGAACTATATCAAACACAGTGTCCATAATTATAGGTTGTGGCTCGACAATAGGAAGAGACAAGGATTGAGCCATGCGCTTGATGAGATCTCCATATGACTTTAAATCTTCTGAGGGTGAAATAGGTTGTTCCTCTGATATGTTTTGGGTTGGAGAGGGTTCCTCAGGTGATGAAGAAGCCTCTTGGTCTTTCGGCAACAATCCCCTGACAGATCTAGGTGAAGCCTCAGGGGAGTCAGAGCGTTCCGACAAGTGAGGTGTCGGTGACCAAGCGGGTTCCGCTATTACAGCTTTTGTCAGCTCCATAGCAGCCTGGTGCGTGGACTCCCTGTGATGCCGAGTCGGTTCGGTGTCTGGTGGCTTCGAAAGCGATGCCGACGGACCTCGCTTTGGCGTTCTGTAGGAGGTTCAGGACCGACAAGAGGATTCAGAGTACTGGTCCCACTCCCTTGGACGCTGGGGAAACCAAGGAAGGATGGCTGCAGAGGGTATGCCCCATAAAGGTATTGCCACTAGTGTTGATCCCAAGGGATCTGAGGGGGCATGCGGCGCGAAGGAGAGCCTTCTCCCACTCTGTATCTGGGTGAATGACTACGGGGTGATCGGTCCCTGTACGATTCATGCTGTTGATCTCAAGAAGGCGGGCTTCAGGATCGAGGAGTCTCCGCTACCACCCGAATCCGATCTGGAGGGCTCCCTTCGGTACCGGAGCGCTGAGCCAATTCTATGTCGCGATCAGAGTTGGAGGAAATCACCAGTTGGGTCGATATTGAGGCAAGGATCGGAGGGCTTAGCCAATGACCCGGAGAAGCAAAAAGCTTCAAAGGAGAAACGATTGGTGTTGTTGAGTCCGATGGCGAAATCGGGGAGGCTGGAGAAACGGGTTTGCTGAGCTTCAGCTTGTCCGTTTTCTTAGCCTTCTTCTTCTCCGAGTGCGAGCCTTTATCCTCCCTGTGCCGTTTTGCCGGCGTGCAGGACTCCAACTTGGTAGCCGAGGCCGCCCGTTTGCTAGGGCGCTTGGCGTCGGAGAGGGGGCTATCGGTATCGACCGACTTAGAAGCCATTGATCCGGTGGATGAAACCGGCTGGTTGGGTCGATCAGCAAGAGTTGACAAGGAAGACCTGCGCGGGGACAACGCCTGCTCCATAAGGGCCGCTGTGAGACGGGCCGCTCTGTTTTTCTTAGTTTGTCTGGAGAATTTCGCACAGTGCACACAAGAGTCAGTCCTGTGGAGCTCCCCAAGGCATAAAAGGCACAAAGTGTGGCTGTCTGGTGGAGCGATCTTACTTAGAACACCTTTTAAAAAAGCCCCAGCGTTTTTCCATACGATCTGGGGAAAGGTGTAAGGGGGGAGAGAGGGTGAGGAACGGGGCGGAAAAAGGGCGGGAGAATACCTTCTTGCCCCACACTCCCCAAAAGAGAAAAAACTACGCTAACTATATAACTAACTAACTATATATCACCAATAACTATATACCAATGAAGTAACAGTCTTTTTAGATGTAAGTTCACCGACCGGAGCGAGAAAAGATCAACTGATCTGAGTGGCGGTCAGAGAACTGGCGGGATGTCCGCTCCCGTCTCAGTGGGCATCTGCAGTGGGGCTTCTGGGCATGCGCACTGCGACATGGGCACGGAAATCCGCAGCTTTTAAGTTTACCGATCGTGATTCGCGCTGGCGCCTATTCCCATCAGTGTGATGCACAGAGACCACGAAGAAGATCATGCTTTTAGAGAAAAACTTCCACAGCTTTCAAAGAAAATGCTGTTTTTCTGACCTCAGAAATCCAGTGAAGTGCAGGCGTACTTTTGGTTTTCAGAAAAGCATGGTTGGAACACATGCTACTTCACCCTATGAGACGATTTTATTTCCGTTCCTGGAGTTATCCAGGCTTTTGTACTGTGGATGGATAGATGCAGACCATGATTAATGTAAACAGAATTCCCCAATAATTAGGATATGCAAATTCATTTTAAACCAGGGGGTCAACGTACAGCCTGAAGGCCACACCTCACCCATGGAGGGCTCAAATCAAGCCCCAAGCAACCTCCTCCTGCTTCCTTTCCAGGGTTGCTGCTGTTGCCTGCCTTATCTTGCTTTCCCCCCAGCTCCCCCAATGGCTGTTTGCTTCCTGCTTCCTGGCTCCCTCCCCCTTCCCTCACTCACTCTGAGTGTGATCTAGGCTTCCCAATCCCCAGGTCCCAGCGGGGGATCCCCCATTTTGACAGGCTTCTCCCCACCCCCAGTCAGCTGGCTGGCGGGGAAAGCCCCGCCCCCACAGTCATCCTGTAGTTTTAGACCTCCTGCAGGTTTAGAAACCTGCAAACAGTTCTTAAAATGTGTGCCTTTAAGTCTGAGCAGGAAGCAGGAAACAGGAAGGGCTTCATGGGAAAGGATCAGTAACAGTTTCCTCAGAGAACGGCCCCTCCCTTTCTTTTGCTTTCGTTTTCAGAGCAAGTAAAGTTCTGCAGGAACAAGACCCAGTAAGTATTTGTGTGTGAGAGAGAGGGAGGGGACAGGGGATTCCCTGGTTTGGAGGCCCTCCCCCCGCTTTAGAAAGTGTGAGGGGGGGAGGAAAATGTCTACTGGGCATTCTATTATTCCCTATGGAGAATGATTCCTTGTTCATAGTTTTGAGACCAAGAGAGAGAGAGAGAGAGAGAGCATGCACCCCCAATGTCTGTGACTATATTGCTTTTTGCTCCCTGAATTCTCCTTCTCGCAGTCTTTTTTGATCTTGCCTTTGTTCACATTTCCAGGTTCATACTTTTCACAATATTTCTCTTGTCACCTTCTGCTTTTTACTTTGACTTCTTGCTCTTTCCTTTTTCCACCTTCTTTTCCACCACTTCACATATATACATCTCTCCCTCCCTCCCTTCTCTCCCATCCCCCTGGGTCTCCATCTATTTCCATCACATCCACTTTCTTCTGTGGCACAGTCATCCCTGACTTCTCCAGAATGGTCTCCACTAATGCATACAGCACTTATTCTGGGTTATCAAAGCATTTATGTATGCATTATTAATTCATATATCCATATAAACATCAACACTGTGATGTTTTATAGATAAGCCCCAAGAAGCTTACAATTTAAAATGTGTTTTGGGGTAACAGTTCTTTTTTTTGGGGGGGGGGGGGACATGAAGGAAAATGGAAGGCAAAACCAGCAAGAAAAAACTGGAATCTTGGTGCATTTCTACTCAGAACTAAGTCTCATGGAGTTTATTGGGGCTTACTCTAAGGTCATACAAGGAATTGCAGCCTTGGGGACTTGGTAGGCTGTCTGATCTCCTCTCCCTGCAAAAATACTCTCTTGCCTTCTCTCTCCTTGCCTGATCCCACCATCCCACCCCACCCCCAACCAGCTGTGCAATATTCTTTGCCCCACATCTATAGTGAGAAGATTCACACTGCAAGCATCTCTACGAAACAGTGGAGGTCTGAAATGGTGCAAACGGGCAGTGATTTGGCAGGGAGGCATGCATGTCCTCACACAGCCCAACTGATTTCTACTAATGCCCCCACCCTGGTCTTTGCTGGGTAACTTTTCTAATCAGCACACAATTGTTTCAGAGGGAATTAAAACCAGTCACATATCATATAAGTCCTAAATGAATACTGTTTTTTCATACATCCAACTCACTACCCTGTGTGCCAAACTACCTTTGGTGTTTGTCTATGAAGACCCTAGTGACGCTAATGGCTGCTGATTGGTTTGAATCGGCAGCATCTGCGCATATACACGGTTTAGCAAAAATATGATGCAAAGCTGTTCAACAGGTATTTGCAGCTGTTTGGCACAAACCAACAGCCTATCAGTGGCCCCCAATCTTTTTGGCACCAGGGACTGGTTTTGTGGAAGACAATTTTTCCACAGACTGGTGGAGGTGGGGGTGCTGGGGTTTTTGCTGCCCTGGGCTGCCCCCCCCCCCCCATGGAGGTCTTTAAATCAGGAGTAGGCAAAGGTCTTTGCCTCACTCCGTGGCCTGGTTGCCAACAGGCCACGGACCAGTCCACGGCCTGGGGGTTGGGGACCCCTGGGCTAGATGATCAACACCTTCAAACATATTTGTGGCAAAATTTTCAGAATCCCTCCTTAACACTGGAAAGAGAAAGGGAAAGCGCTTTGGAGAAGGGAGAGGAAGAAATATGGATTGCTAAGGAAGGCTGGATCCTAGTTTGCTAACCATGACTCTCAGAGAGTCAGTTTTGTGCTGCAACAGCCCTGTGTGAAATAACTCAAATTATTGTCTTCAAAAAAATTACAAAGCACTAATATAATGATCTGTGAATTATCAGAAGTACACATTTTATTGCACATTCTCATTGATGGAGTAAATGTGCATTTCATACAGTCTTTCATTGCTTGCTATTTAATTCAAGGTCAGGGGTATAAATAGGGCTGGGAAACTTTACAGAGTTGTCAGATCTGTGTTAGAAAATACCTGGAGACTTTGGGGGTGGATCTGGGAGAGGGTGGGTTTTGGGGAGGGGAGGAGCCTCAGCATGGTACAATGCCACAGAGTCCACCCTTCAAAGCATCCATTTTCTCCAGAGGAGCTGATCGATGCCGGCTCAAGATCAGCTGTAAAAGCAGGTGATCTCCAGGCCCCACCCGGAGGCTGGCAACCCTAACTAAGCTGTTATTTGATAACACAACGAGGGCAAACAACTCACTTATATTATTCAGACTCGGCTGGATGAGGGTTCTAGTCAACACTGATTCTCATCTCACTGTCATTGTTCATACTTCTTATTCTAGACACCAAATTAACTCTCACTTAAGATTCAACTGTGACACAGGTAGGGAAAAAAATAGACTGATTTAAAAAAAAAATAGTGTCTTAATTCAATTGTTCCCAACCTTGAAATTACTGAAGAATGAACATACTGGTTAATTTGAACTACTGAAAGCCAGTTTGGTGTAGTGGTTAAGTGCACGGACTCTTCTCTGGGAGAACTGGGTTTGATTCCCCACTCCTCCACGTACACCTGCTGATGTGACCTTGGGCTAGCCACAAGTTCTCTTAAGGCTGTTCTGCTCAAGAGCAGTTCTGGGGGAGCTCTCTCAGTCTCACCTACCTCACAGGGTGTCTGTTGTGGGGAGAGAAAGGGAAAAGAGATTGTAAGCCGCTCTGAGACTCCTTTGGCTAGCGAAGGGTGGGGTGTAAATCCAATCTCTTCTCTTCTTCATTCTACAGAAAGCAATTATCGCCATAATTTGGGGACCACTGGCTTCCTTTCACCAAGAGAGACATTTGAAGCCAATGGTGGTTTCTGCATGATCTTTGGATATACGAGAATCCTGCCTTCCCCTTCCCTTCACCAAATCACACCAGTTCCAAAAAGCAAGAGAAGGAAAAGACAAAGTCTCACCAGGGCTTTCTAATTTTGTTTCCAGACTGATGCAGGTTTGTTTTAAAAACCGATTCTACAGTTTCTAATATTAGTCAAGTCACTCTGAGGACAATATAAAACTCAGTTTGAAGCTAATATAATTTTAAAGGAAACGCTTTAAAATTGATATGAATCTTCAAAAGCATAGAACCTCAGTAGAATATCTATTTTCAGAATACTAGAATCAAAAGCACAAGTTGCTGAAAGTGTTTTTTAACCGTTCCTTTAACAAGATTCCCACAGAGTGCTGTTAGCCTATTGACACAGACAACAAGAAGCCATTTTATAGCAGTAGATTATAGAAGGGAGTCCCAAAGGTTTTCTAAATAACTATATATGCACTGAATTTTTTTCCACATAAGAAGTTTGCATATACACCGTTAATGTATTCCTTGAGCGCAAGGTATATACAACAGCACTATCTGTAATTTACTTTAATTGCAAAATATCTATTTTCAGAATTAAATCTTAGGACAATGCATCAATACTGCAAATAGCATGTGTATGTGGAAAAAAATAGTCATAATCTAGAGGAGAAGATGTGTCATAATGATTAATAGGAACGGAGCAAGACAGGAAGGAAAGGATAAACAAAAATCACTGGCATTAGTCTCTCTTCATGTTGTGGGAGACTCACTAAAACAACCACTGACTACAATTAATTCTATTAAAAGCCAATATAATCTTTATTGTTGGGAATTATTTGGAGGCAATGGATTAAGAGCCTGGAAAAATAATCTTTGTCTTTTAATTTTACAAAATAAAAATAGGAAATAAAGGCTACTGCATATTGTTTTTTTTTTTAAATGTTGCATAGTATAAAAGATGCTCTCAAAAAACTCAAGGCATGCATTCAGTTCTAGAAAGAATTTGTGAACATATGTTCATCTCCAATAAAGTTCACACCTGACCAGTCTAGATAAATTTTAATACCACTAGAACAGCTTGGGCAAGCATGAGCTTGTCAGATTTTGGAACCTATGCAGGGTCAGGGCCATGGTTAGTATTTTGGTGAGATGCCAGCCAGGAAGAACAAGGTTGCTCTGCAGAGGAAGGCAATGGCAACCCTCCTCTGCTCATCTCTTGCCATGAAAACCCTATGAGGGGTCACCATAACTGCTATGTATGTGGCTGAAAATATCTGACTCCTGCCGGGATCATTGGAGCCAGGAGAGCAGAGCTTGGGGTCTGGGAACAATGGACAGTAGGATCCAAATACCTGCTGCCCTACACCAATCACAGACCCCTGGCTGTTTGAATGAACCAATGGCATGCTTGCGCAGGAACTTAGAGCTGAACATAGGTTTGGCCCGTAGGCCCATAGGGCATTCTTGTTGGTGCAGCCGCTACCATGCTGCCGCTAATAAAAAGCTGTTATTACTGTTGCCTCGTCTCCTTGATGCTTTAAACCCACTATATTATAATAACTCAGCTGTGACTTGACAGCACTTTATTATTTTTTCTACCTAAGCTCAATTGTAAATTAATCAGATATTACACATTAAACCAGGGATCCACAACCTTTTACAATGGAAGAACCAAACTGCATCAAAATTCAGAGCAAGAGATCAACAAAGTGATTTCAGAAGAAATCCTGATTTCTGACTACACACTTAACATTACTGATAGATGATATCTGAATAATAATCCATAACATTTCCACACTGCAAACACTGGTTGATGTGAGTCTTTTATTAGAAGCTGCCACATGTGAGGACGGTCTCACAATAAGAAATAAATATACACAGGAGCAGCCCACATGACTGGTTTAGCGGACTGGCATAAATCTGTGCATGGTTTGCACATGGATTACTGGCAATGGTTAACTTCCCTTTTTATAAAGCATCTCTAAGAAGCCTTTTATTCCCATAAAAATCTTTGCTTGCCATTCTCTTCACATACTAATTATTCTAGCATGCCCCCTTCCTGTCCAATATAACTTAATGTGAAGGTTTTCCTGCACCATGGAGTGGTGGTGGCTAAATCTGGCCTTATATTCAATAATAGCTAGATTGCTATAATGCAATAACGTGGTGTGTGTTTTAAGTGCCGTTAAGTCACTTCCGACTAATGGTATGATTTGATGTCTTCCAAAATGTTCTATAGTTAATAGCCAGTTTCAGGTCTTGCAAACTGAGGGGGCTTGGCTTCCTTGATAGTTGATAAGAGTCCATCCATCTTATGTTGGGTCTTCCTCTTATACTGCTTCTTTCAACTTTTCCTAGCATTATAGTCTTTTCCAGAGACATAATGTCACCAAAGTATGAGAGCCTCAGTTTAGTCATTTTAGCTTCTACAGAGAGTTCAGGTTTGATTTGGTCTATAACCCAGTTATTTATCTTTTTGGCAGTCAACAAACAGTATCTGTAAAACTCTCATCCAGCACCACATTTCAAATGAATCTACTTTCCTCCTGTTCACTTTCTTCATTGTCCAATTGTTACAACCATACATAGTAATGGGGAATACTATAACATGAATCTTGGTTGCCAGCAATGTGTTCTTTCATTTTAGGAACTTTTCTAGCTCCTTCATGCCTGCCTTTCCCAGTCTCAATCTCCTTCTGATTTCTTGGTTGTAGTCTCACTTTTGGTTGATGATGGAGCCAGGAAATAGAAAAACTTAAACAATTTCAATTCCTTCATCATCAGTCTTAAAAGTTGTCTAATTTCCCAGCAGTCATTAAATTTGTCTTCTTGATGTTCAGCTGTAATCCTGCTTTGGTATTTTTTGCTTTAACCTTCATCAGTAGTCATTTCAAGTTCTAACATCGTCTGGGAGTTGGTTCCACCAGTGGGGTGCCGCAACAGAGAAGGCTCTTTCTCTGGTAGCCTTCAATCTCGCCTCCCTTGCCTGCAATCTCGCCTTCCAGGAGCATGTGTGCGCGCACACACACACACACACATTAGATGCTATAGCAACCCATTTCCTTTAAAGACAATCATAGCTTTTCATAATCCACAGTTATAAGCTTTGCTGTAATCTATGAAACAGAAGTTGATTTTCTTCTGAAATTCTCTCATCTGCTCCAGTAGTCATTTGCTCCAGAAATTTGCAATACAATCTCTAGAGCCTCTTGCTTTTCTATATCCAGCTTCAATGTCTGGATTTCAAGTTCCATATATAGTCTTTGCTGTAAGATTTTGAGCATTACTTTACTTGCATGAGAAATTAATACTATGGTTGCTGCAGTCTTTGACTGCTCCTTTTTTTTATTGAGATGTACATTGAGCAATTCCAGTCTGAGGGCAACTGGGTTTTTTCCCAAATTTGTTGTCATATTCTTGTTAGGATTTTGTATGTGGCAGCAAAGTTGCATTTGGGTTTATTGCAAGCTCTGGTCCTGGTGTTCCTGCTCAGATGTGATGTTATATTGTTGTGGGTGATGAGTTGTTTGAGATTTGTGGGCTGTCTGTGTGCAAGGAAAGGTTTACCCCCCCCCCCCCCCAGTGCTTTTGAAAGACAGCTGTCACTGTCCAATAGAGGTTGTAAGTTGTTGATGATACGTTGAACTGTTTCAGTTGAGAGTTGTGTGTGACCACTAGTGGTGTTTTGTTATTGTCTCTTCAGGGTTTGTTTTGTAACAGGTTTTCTCTGAGTATCATTCTGACTTTCTTAATCTGTTTCTTGACTTCATCAGATGGGTACTTTAGTTCCAAAAAGGTTTTTTGTAGATCCCTCAGGTGAGAATCTCTGTCAGTAGGATTGGAGCAAATGTGGCTGTAGCGTAGAGCCTGGCTGTATACAATTGATCGTTTGGTATGTTAGGGATGGTAGCTGGAGTCATGCAGGTATGTATGTCAGTCAGTAGGTTTCCTGTATAAGGTAGTGTCTATGTGTCCCTCATGTATTTTTACAGTGGTGCCCAGAAAACGTATTTCTTGCATAGACTGGTTCATTGTCAGGTTGGTGGTAGGGTGAAAGTCATTGAAAACCTGGTGGAATGCATCCAGGGCTTCTTTACCATGTATCCAGACTATAAAGATGTCATCAATGTAACACAGGTATAAGGTAGGTATTAGTGGATGGGAGTCTAGGAAGCGTTGCTCCTGGCTTTGGGTTTGTTGCCATGAGAAAAGTTTTGTGGTAAGCGAGACGGTCACAGAGATAATTGAAGAACAAGTTGCATGTAAATATCAAAGAAAGATTTATTTATTTACAGGTGCAGCACGGATCTCCAAATAGTCAAAGGAAAAACCTGGCTGAGCACACTAATATAAGCCAGCAACTTCAGAGTGTGGTTTGAATTCTGTTTAAAGCTTGCAGGTACAAACAAGCTTTCACTGACGAGCCACTAGGCTGGATACTTTCACACACACAACTAGGGTTGCCACCTCTGAGTTGAGAAATACTTGGGGATTTTGGAGGTGGAACCTGGGGAGGATAGTGTTTGGGAAGGGGAGGGGCCTCAGCAGGGTATAATGCCATAGAGTGCACCCTTTGAAGCTGTCATTTTCTCCATGGGAAATGAAATTGGTCATCTGGAGATCAGTTCTCCTAGTGAGAGATCTCCAGGTACCACCTGGAGGCTAGCAACCCTAGGATGCCACCCATCCCAGCCTTTGCCAAGAGTCCTTTGCCAAGAGTCAGACTAAATGGTACAAGGTCTGCTCATCATTAGAGACAGACCTCACAACTGGGTACCTAGCCCTTTCGCAAAGCAAACCACCCCACCACACTACCAAGCAGAGCTACCTTTCATATGATCTGCTGTTTTGCTGAACCAGACTTGAACTATCACTGTTCTCTTCCCAAGGCAGAGTCAGACTAAATGGTATAAGGTCTGCTCATCATCAGAGACAGGCCTCACAACTGTGCTGTGCTTCCCTCCAACATTCTGTCCTCTTCCTAAAAGGTGACTGGTTACTGGAGCAGCTATCCCACAGGCTCAGCTGAGAGGCTGTTTTTTCCCTTCAGGAGTAGGACAGCCTCCCGACTGTCACATACCCTTTTTAATGAAAGGTGAGGATTCACAGGAAGTAGTCAACTGTGCAACAGATAGCTAAGCAATATGTTTTTTTTTAAAGCAAACAAATATAAAGCTCTCCAGTGATCAGGGAGGGGAATGGTGGCCATTGGAGGGGTGAGCTGAGGCAAGAAAAATGGTACTGATATGGGAAGGACCGAAAAAATTCACAGCTTCATACTCTTCCAACACTATTGTAGCAAACCAAGTTCATGAAAGATCACAGCAAAGTGGAGGAAAACACCATAAAAGTAGGCTGAAGACAGCAATGTCATGCAGATGATCTTAAAAAAAAAACTGGGCTCCAGTTCCAGGGCCAAACTAGAACAAAACCTCCATGTGGATGCTGCTCTAGACTATAACAAGTTAAAATGCAATACATTATCGAATCACACAGTGAAGCCTAAAACCTGAAATAGAAGGGTTACAGTCCAACTGGAGTTACTACATGAAGATCCCACAGGGCCCTGTAAAGCTGCAGACTTCAGCTTGGCTCCTTAGGTTCAAAAATCCACCCTCACGGATTCCACGCTGAGCTGCCATCCTGCCTCTCTGAGTAACCATTTACCTGCATCCCAGTACCAGCCCTGAGGCAGGAGATCAGAATTATTTAATCAAGCAAAATGATCAGAGGCTTATTAAGATAACTACGACAACATTATTAGGAGCCTTACAATTCCTCTGCAGCATGAAAGGGTAGCTTTTAAATGTTTTTTTAAAAAATAGCAAACCACAACGGGGAAATTTAAAATTAAGACTATGGGAAAACCTTTTAGAAAGTTCCATTCTTATTATGAATTATTATTTTAATTTCCCCAGCACAGCTAGTGTGAATCTTTATGAAATTAAAAATAATGTTCATTATTAATATGAACAAAAATGTAATGGTTGAGTAGCTGGAAGCTACAGAGAAGAGTACAGGTAGCACAAAAGGTAATTAAAACCACTTAGTGTTTCAACAGTAATAAATTCATGTTATGATCCATCTGAATAATAGTATTAAAATGCATTTTGGTGTAGAAAGCTGCTGCAATGATAGCAAGGCATGGACTAGAGAGGGAAGAATATTTGCAACACAGAATACAAAAGGAAATGTCAAAAGAACAAATTTGTTTGCCTCTACTCATTTTTTCCCGTTTAATTTTTATCTAACTATTTGAAAAGCCCTATAGGCCTAGTTCATTAACTCATGCTTTTGCTGCTTTAGAAAATCCTAATGGAGAATTACATGGGAGAAACACAATCCTAAAAATCTGTTTCATAAACCAAAGAGAATGTGGCAAAAAGCATCAAAGAAACTCAGAGAGCTAAAATCCAGACTGAAATTAATTTGAATGCCTTTTATTCTACAAAACATGCCAGTCTTTTAAATCACCAATCCTGTTCACTGCTAGGAGTGATGAAACAGAGGAAATAAATCTATAGAGATTTAAAAGTAACAAATCTCTGTGCTGAGATGGAAGCTACGCCAAGATTTAGAGCATCTAGAAAGAAGCTGTTTTAGTTACTGGCAGTAATGAGGAAATCTAGATGGGATTTTAAAAAAAGAAGTAATTTGGTAAATTGATATGAAATTAGGGGTTAGCAAACTATTTAACAAGGTTAATGTATTTAAACGTTCAGAGCGTATTCTTTATGATGTAAAAAGGACTATACGGTAGATATATTCTGCTGGCAGCATTTAACAAATTGAAGTATTGGTTTACCTTGCTGATTCTTTTGTTATTTATTGATGGTTTTAAACAAAGGGTTTAATTTAAAATATCTTGTCTTGCTTAAATTGCTTGTTTTCTGGGACATGGAACATCCCTTAGGATTCAAGTATACAGGGTTGGACCTAGACTGTTTGGCATAGTAGGCAAGGTTAACTACTTGCACCCCCCATCCCTGCACTGATAACCAATTCTATCCTATGGGCCTATAGGATAGAATGCAGAGGTTAGGCCACCACTGTGGCGTGACCCCAGAGAAGGAGTTTAAAGTTCAAAACCCCTTCTCTAGCGTCCTAAGGGCTCAGGGTGCAAAAGCAGGAAGAAAGCCCTGCCACCCACACCTCTTGGAGACTCTGAGAGGCACACAGGGAAGTGATCTTTCTCCTGCTTTTGCACCCTACAGTGCAAAAGCAGGAAGAAAGCCTCGCTGGTTTGGGTGGTCCAATTCTGCGCACCTGAACTAGAGGCACCCTAGGTGACCACCTAAATCACCTAGTTGGGAGGTCCTGCCCTGCAAGTATAAACTCACTGGAGAAAAAACAGAAGGAGTTGGCCACTTGATCAAAGATATAAGTTAAAACTATATTTTTCCATATTAGTATTAATAGAGCAAGACTAAAAGACCAAACCAGCCTCAACATGAGACCATTTCTCCTTTAGCCTCTTCAGACATAGCCTGTAAAAGGAAGAATTTACAGTCAAACCCAAAAATCTTTACTTGCAGAATGCAATCTGTTTTACGGAATGCCAATTATATCAGAGAGTGCACAAACAAATTACAGATTTATTTAACAAAGGTAACAATTCAATTAAGTAGAGAGGAAACGGTTGAAGACCACAAGCATTGTAGTCTCTACTGTTACCAAAGCACAAACTGGAAACCTGTGAATGAATTACTAAGATGCACAATACTAATACAATGAAAAATATTTGAGGAGCCAAGTATTATTCTTTTGCACCACCTGCTCCTACTATCACTGCTTCTACAAGCAAACCTCATGGCCAAGTATAACAAAATGGCACCACCAGTGGACAAAGTAAGAGACTACTGCAGACAAGATCTGAAGACACCCTTTGCCTTCCAGGAGGTGCAGAATGATAAGGGCAGCTTGGCATCAATTAAAGGGAGAAAAAAGAAAACAGAGGAAGAGAGGGAGAAATTAGTTTGCTCAGCTCTTTCAGCTTATAGTAACCTGGAAGGCATGAGATGTACACAGTCTTGTATAACATACAGAGAGAGTGAGATAAACATACAGTGCATAAAGGTTATCATTCAGGATCTTAAAGAGATTATCTAGCACTAAACTTCAAGAGCCAAGGAAACTGCACTGTAATGCTTCACTTCTGAGGAGAAATGTATTCCTCTATGCCAAGAACGCAGCCGTCTCACACTATGGTGCTAGAATGGAAGGAGAATTTTGTCTTTTTAATCCCCCCATCCAATTTATTTAATCCTTAATCACAGCACAAATTTACCTACACAAAATAAATAATCTGTTGAAAGGTAGGAAGGAATCGGTTGAAGACCACAAGCATTGTAGTCTCTACTGTTACCAAAGCACAAACTAGAAACCTGTGAATGAATTACTAAGATGCACAATACTAATACAATGAAAAATATGTGAATGGAAAATGTATCAATATATTTCAATAAAGCACATCATAACAAAAATAACTAATTTTCAAGTCCAAGGGTTTTTTTTTTTTTTTTTACAAAATTCTTAAACATCTCCTACAAAAATCTTAAGTGACGTACTGTCCAAATTTCTCAGGTAGCAGAACATCTTGTCTCAAAGAAAAGTCCAAACATTCATGAAATCTTCCTCAAACACATAATCCAATGTACTAAAGTACAGTAAAGCATGGTGAAATTATAAGCAGTTCAAATAACTCAGTTTAAATGGAGACATGCTCCTTTCTTAATCGGTAAACAGCAGTGGTCCAAAATGATCCACTTGCCAGTCATATTCTGACGTACGGATTCACTAGCATGACATTCAGCCATTTTGCATAAATGCTTCTTTTCAAGAGGCAGAACATGGAACTGTTTTACCATAATGACTTCACTGTCTGTAATGAACAAATACACTTTAAAATAATCAAAAACATTTCATTCAGCACTTTCAATTACAATTATCAATTTTAAACTTATACTCACCAAATTTTAATACACTCCGCACCAGACCAAAAATCTATTTCACATGTGCAGACAAATGCCCGCACCAACATGTAACTATTTAAAACACCCTAATTGTAATAGATTTATACATTTTTCATTAAAATATTTTTCACTGTGTTAGCAGCGTGCATCTTAGTAATTCATTCACGGGTTTCCAGTTTGTGCTTTGCCATCATTCCTGTGATTCTCTCTTTGTGTCTGTCTATTGTTACCAAGCCACTCTCCCAAAATGGAGACCATCCACCTTTTTTTGTTCTGTAAGGAAAAGCCCCTTACATTTCATACACATGGACATCGTGATCACCAGTATGGTTGCCAGGGTGCCTGGAGTTTTCACTCGCACACATCTGCTCTAAGAAGTGGACTTTGCCCATGGTTGCTAAGGCTTATGTAGATACTATAAGCCTCAGCTTTGCAGCAGCATTCTACATCTCTGGATGGGTGTTAGCCAGAACTACAGATGAGCTTCCAGCTGCTCCTTGTGTGCCCAGTCTTGGCCGCTGCAGTGGAAGAAGCCACACCACCATGAATTTATTTTATTTATTTTATTTTATTCGATTTATATCCCGCCCTACCCCACCGAGGTGGGCTCAGGGCAGCTTACAACATAAAAACCAACAGAATCCATTTAAATACATTCATGATAGATGAACTGTACAGGCAAACAGTTTCCAGCCTGTTTCCATGAACCAAAGGCTAACACCACCAGAATCCATCTTGTTTTCCTGACTCCATATCCAACAGCTGCTTCAACTTCTACATAAGGCAATCAAGCATATCTTAGGCATGGATCCTGCCAGACCACTCAAGCCTTTGTCCAACAGAATTCAGGACAAACACTGGTGCCAGGAAGCAGACTAAAGAAGAGGAAGACCATCTTCAGCCAGAGCCAAGTTCCTTTGTGTAACCTGGGTGTTACCTAGGGCATGATTTGACTCCCTATTGTCACCCTTTCAGATAAGTCTAATAGTCCTAAGCATCTCCCCACCCAAGTAATCTCTCTATTCTTCTCCCCAACTGTCATTTTGGAGCCTCCCCCTGGTCCATTTCAACCTGAAAGTTCACTCAGGTATCCAGGATCCAAGCAAGTCCATTGGTCAAGAGCAAGCACCCAATTAGGTGCCACCAATTAACTTGCTATTGGCTACTGCAGAAGTCCAGCCCTTATGGTCACTGCAGAGCCTCCCCTTTTCTGAGGTCATGTACCAGCTGACCACCTGTCATCCACCCCTGTGCCTCCCATCCCCTAAGGGCTCAAGGTAGTCTATATAACCTGTGACACAGCTCCCCACATGTGTGCATCTAGCAGTACCCCAGTTCCGCTGTCTAGATCCATCCCCGATTCTGGCCACAGTTCTGGGTCCATTTCCCCCGTCCTCTTACGTCACCATTGGAGCCTTCTTGAAGACTACGATCGGTAATTATCACCCTGTTTGTCTACCCATGTGTTGTCTCTATATCTCTCTCTATTTTTCCTAGGACTGTATGTATGTTTCATGAGCACATTGTCTTGTATGTATGCCTATATTTTCTAGAATAAATTTTAATTGTTTTACTTAATTAGAGTCCCAATATTCTTAAGCATCACTTTTCTGGATGGTTAATCTTGTATACACAGGTAAAAGATCCTGAGTGAGCCAGGTGCCCACCTGATAATTCCCCAACCTCGTTTTGAGGGCATTTTGGCTTACAGTTCCTTTCCAGAAAATTCTACCTTCTGTAAAGTGTAGGATTCTTAATGCAATCAATATTACACTGTTGGATTTTTGTGTCACCTGTCAAGTTAAAGTTTGCTGTTCTCTAGAAAGTACAAAGATCAGGTGCACACAGAAAAATATGGATTTAAACAGGAAGCCAGTCAGAGAAATTCAAGACCTCTTCCCAGCAAGATCATTGCCAATACGGGACAAGATCACATAAGCCTATATCTCAGTATTTTTTTCACTACCCAATGACCAGCACTCACCATGTATGTTTTAAAGAAAACTCAAGTTATCAGGTCCCCCACACTAGGGGACCTGATGTTGTGCACACTGCTTTCCCTTCAGGTGCTTTATACTACCACACATAGCAATATTAGATAACATCCTTATGTTCACTTGGGCATGGGGTGGAGAGAATAATCCTTGCTACCAAAACCAGGGTTGTAGGAACCATGCATGACAGTAAACAAGAGGGAATCTTATTGTGGCTCAGGCCATGGATAGGGTTGGCAACTCTGAGTTGGGAACTTCCTGGAGATTTGGGGGCAGAGTGTGGGCAGGAAGCTCAGGGTAATATATTCCACCCTTCAAACATTTCATTTCCTACAGCTGAACCACTGTCTGGAGATCAGTAGTAATTTTGGGAGAACTCCAAGCCCCGTTCAGAGGCTGGCAACCCTAGCCATGGAACAGAGACCAAAGTTGTTGATCACTCTTTCTAACTGGCTATATTATGCACGCCAATCCAACCTCTGGTTCCACCTGTACTACAAATAAGTAATTTCTTATAACAATAATTATGCATAATATAAGGAGGATCTTGCTGAAAAGGAATTATTGTGTAGGAGGAGGGGCAACAAGAGATTAAATCAAATTTAATAACAGAAATGATTAAAAATAGGATACAGTTCCTAAAAACAAGAATTTGATAAAAACAAAGCAAAACTAATACTCCACAATTTGTGAAGTTTTGGATTTAAATGGTGTATTGAGAATGTGCCTTTAATGTTTTAAAATTACCCTAAATAAACAGGACATAGAAAATAAAAAGGCTTATTCTGGGGGTAGGTAGGTTAAGGAGCAGAATCTGTGGATGTCAGCTAAAGAAACTACATTTATATAGCTAAGAAAATACATGTGGGGGGGATAATCTAATTAATAAAAGTAGTTTAACAACAAATACAAAGGTATTGAAGGAGAACAGAATTCCATCAGGATTGGTGATATTTCATAAAATTGAGGTTAATGTGAAACCACTCACAACTAAAAATGGTTCTTACGGAGATCCAGAACTGTTTGGTGCAGTTTTTCCATGTGGCTTTTTATACGTGTACAAACTGGTAACAGCAAGGGTTGCAGGTCCCCTTGCCCATGTGGTGGGGGGATTTCAGAGGCATTCTGGGAGGGGGTGGGGACATCATGTGACATCTCCGACATGATGACGTCCCCTGGAAGTGACATCATTGCATCAGGGATGTTGTGTGGGGCCACTCTGGTATTTGGGCAAAACCCAATCGTATTTTTGCTGGCAAAACCATAGAGTTAGTCTGAATACCAAAGTGACCCCATTCAATGTCACTTCTCAGTGATGTCATCGCTTTGGGGACATCATACAGCAATATCCCTGTTTTGAAGAGGGGTTTTCCCTGCTGGCCAGCTGGTACACAGAGGAGAGGAGGTCCCGAAACCAGGCAGCCCTAGTTACAGCAGGGGTGCAGAGTTTCTCATGTATTAGGGGTCTCCAACTGGTAGTTTATGAGCTACCAGTAGCTTATCAGCTGCTGAAGAATATTTCATGCATCCCCCACAAAAGTGGTTCTCAGTCTTTCGTATCTTGTGTCCCACAAATCACGCTATCAAAGAAACTGGGTTCCACCATGATTGTAATAAAGCACTCACTTTATCTGACAAAATATGTACATTCCGTTATTCTATTTATCACTGTAGGTGGACATGGAGACTGATGATGAGCAAATTCTTGGTCATGGTTTAGTAACTGTTACCACGAGGGTTGTGGGGAAGCAGTGTGTTGGGAGAAAAATTAAAAAGTAAAGTAAAACCTTGACTACTTACTGGAAGATCTTTTTTTTTTTTTTTGTCGATTTATAAAGTTTATTATAAGAAATCAAACAAACAAGAAAAATACAAGCAAAGCCAAAAATATCCCACCAACCAAAAAGAAAAAAGGAAGGTACAGAAAAAGAAAAAAAACCAAAACCAGTGAATACATATAAACACCACATCCACTATATCCACCCACCACCTACCACCACATATAAAAAGGAGCCTTGAGAGTATTATAAAATAAGAGTCCTAGTGTCTCATCTCGAATCCCAAGCTTTTTGCCCATATATATACAGGTTCCCAAGTTTTTATACACTCTTGCCAATTTCCGTCTCTCAGTCTTATTGTCAAAATGTCCGTTTCAGCAGATTCTAATAATTTAAATAGAAATTCTTCCTTACCCGGGATCTGGGGGGATTTCCAGTATTTCGCATAGAGTATTCTAGCAGTTGTAATCATATATATCAATAATTTTTTTCCCCCTCGCCCTAGGTTTTCTCTACATACACTCAGTAAATATAGTTCAGGCAAATGTCTAATCTTTATCTTTAAGACCTTTTGAATCCATATGTTTATTTGCGCCCAAAACTTCTTAGCAAGTTCACATTTCCACCATATGTGGTAAAATGACCCTTCAACTTTTTTACATTTCCAACACTTATTATTATAAGTTGGGTTCATTTTGGCTAGTCTTGCAGGGGTAAGATGCCATCTATACATCATTTTGTACAGTTTTTCTTTGAAAGCTGTCGATTTGGTCAATTTAATATTATATTTCCAAATTTTTTCCCATTCTTCCAGATCAATTGAATAGCCAAAGTCCTGTAGCCATCTTACCCAGCTTTCTTTAACCGTCTCAGTTTGCATCTCGTATCCTAGTAACCAGCTGTAGATTTTAGAGATCAGTTTTTGGGGCTCATATATCATGGTGTCAAATTCATTTGCATCCACCTCTCTGGAAAAACCCAAACCTTTATCAGATTGATACATTGACTTAACCTGGCATCTGGCCCACCAGTCCGGGATTGTATTCGTTTCCAAGCTTAAGTTATTGTCTATATCTAGCAATACAGCATAATTTTGGGGGTTTTTCCAATCATACAAGTTCGGATGAGTAGCTGCTTCAACTGGTGATACCCACAAAGGGGTATACTTATAAATTTTCCTTTTAGTTTCAACCCAGATCTTATAGAGTGCCTTTCGAATTTCATGTCTTTGAAAATCATTATTTTTTTGAGAGGTTTGATACCAGATATTTGCATGCCAACCTTTGGTCAGACCTACACCCTCTAGTACTAGTAACCTTTTATTTTCCAGCAAGAGCCAGTCTCTGATCCAGGCTAAACACGACGCCTTATAATATAGGTACCAATTCGGTAGGGCCATGCCCCCTCTTAGTTTATTCTCTTGAAGGACTTTTAATTTAATTCTAGGCTTCTTATTTTGCCAAATAAAAACCGTAATCATTTTGTTAAGTTTTTGAAAGAAAGATTTGGGTATTTCAACTGGGATCATCTGGAATAAGAATAGAATTCTAGGGAGAACGTTCATTTTGATTGTAGCTATCCTCCCCAAAAGGGAGATTTGCAGGTCTCTCCACTTCTCCAAATCCGCTTCAATTTCCTTACGAATCTTCTCATAATTATCTTGGAAGAGGGATTTCACCTCGTTCGTTAACTGGACTCCTAGATATCTAATTCTCTTCTCATGTTTAAATCCAGATTTATCTTCCAGTTGTTTAATTTGTTCTTTATTCATATTTTTAGTTAAAAATTTGGTTTTTTGTATATTAACTTTGAATCCGGAAGCTTCTCCAAATTGTTGCAGCCTTGTTTTTAATTTATCAATTGATGAGATGGGGTCATCTAAAATAAACAGAAGATCATCCGCAAACGCCTGAATTTTAAATTCTTCATTCTTTATCTTCAGACCTCTAATTTCAGAATCATCTCTTACCTTTTGAATCAAAAATTCTATTACAATTACAAAGAGAAGGGGGGACAGAGGGCAACCTTGCCTAGTCCCCTGCTCTATTTCCACAAATTCCGAATTCTTTCCATTTATATTAATTCTCGCACTTTGTTTGGTATATATGGCCTCTATAAGTTTCCTAAAATTCTTGCCACAACCAATTGCTTCCAATGCTTTACTCATAAATTTCCAATTCACATTATCAAACGCTTTTTCCGCGTCTAATGAGATACCTGCAAATTGTTTGCCGGGATGATCTTTATAATATTCTAAAACATTCAAGAAGTATCTTAAATTTTGCCGCATCATTCTTCCCGGTATAAATCCAGTTTGATCTTCTTGTATTATATTTGTAATAACTTTCTTGAGTTTATTAGTCAATATCGTTGCGAAGATTTTATAGTCTGCATTTAGAAGAGAAATTGGCCTATAATTTTTAATTTCTACCGGATCCGTTCCTTCTTTGTGTATTAGTGATATCAATGCCTCTCTCCATGATGTTGGAAGTAGAGCCGATTTCTGAATTCTTTCTAGCAACTTCTTATAGGGGATTAAGAGGAGATCTTCAAAAGATTTATATACTTCCACCGGTATACCATCTAAGCCAGGTACTTTATTAGGTTTCTGTTGTTTAATTGCCTCGGTTACCTCATGGATTGTGATGGGGCCCTCTAGTAAATCTTGCTGTTCTTTCGTTAATAGCTTCGTGTTGACATTTTTTATGTATTCTTCTTGTCGTTGTTCTGCAATTTCCTGTCTTTTATAAAGGTTTCTGTAAAAGTTTTTAACAATTTGCCCCATTTGATCTTCTTGGATGATCTCTTCCCCTTCTTGATTTTTGAGTACTTTTATAATTTTTTTCTCTCTCTCTTTTTTAAGTTTATACGCTAACCACCTACTTGTTTTGTTTGCATTTTCAAAGTAGTTTTGTTTGGACCATTTCAATTTTCTTTCTAGTTCTTCTGTTAACCATAGGTTGATACTGTGCTGTGTAGCTTGAATTTTAAGTTTTATATCTTCAGTGCTGTTAATTTTTTGTTGTTTCTCATGTTCCTTTAATTCTTTCACCAGATCGTTGTACCGCTTCATACATTCTCTATTTCTCTTCGCTGTATAGCTGATAGCCAAACCCCTAAAAAAAGCTTTAAAAGTGTCCCAAATATTCTGGAAACTTGTATCTTCTTCTGTATTCCGTTGAAAAAATTCCTTTATTTCCTTTTTAGCTCTTTCCAAAAAGGTTGTTTCTTTTAAAATTTGAAGATTCAAGGTCCACCGATTATTTCTTGGGGGATGTTGTAAGGTCATCTGCACTGGATTATGATCTGCAAACGTCTTCGGTAGAATGTTCACTTGATTAATTTGCGGAATTAAACCTATCGACACCCAACACATGTCAATCCTAGACCAGCACTTGTGGACTTGAGAGTAATAGGTAAAATCTTCCGCTTGTAAGTTTTTAGCTCTCCAAACATCAACTAGGTTGAATTCTTCCACCATTCTATCAAAAGTCTTGGGCAGGACCCCACGTGATGGGTTTTTCTTTGGCTTTTCAGATTTTTTATCTTTTTTAACATCAAACACTGCATTATAGTCTCCTATAATGCAACAGTACTCTGCCCGCAATTCCGTTAGTTTCTCATGTAGATTTCTATAAAAATTTTCTTGTTTATCATTTGGGGCATATATGTTTGCCACAAGGATCCTTCTTTGGTTGATTGTAACTTCTACTATTAAGATTCTTCCCAATTCATCTCTAAAAATCAGCTTGGAGTCTATAGTTGAATTGACATATGTAGCTACTCCTCTTCTCTTCCCTTCGTCGCAGGAATAATATAGCTGTCCCAGTTTCTTGTTCTGTAAAAATTTAATGTCATTTTCCTTTATATGCGTTTCTTGGAGACAGGTTATTTGCGCTTTGACCTTTTGGAGTTGTAGAAAAATCTTCCTTCTCTTCTTAGGCTCATTTAGACCATTTACATTTACTGAAATAATCTGCAGTCCTGTTTTGTTATTCATCCTATCAGCGTTCTACTATCTTCTGTGATTCTTTGATCTCTTTTGGTGTGTTGTCTTGTTCTAACTCCTTCTCTTTTAGGTTTTTGGGTAATCTCTTCATCTCTTCCAGACCGGTCTGCTTCCTCCTCTCGATCTTCTCCTGTATCTGAACCCTGGTTACTTGGTGCTACGAAGCTATCCCAGAAATCCTCCATTTTTTCTAGCGTTGTGATGTTGTATCTTTTAGCCTGGTAGGTGAAAAAAATTCCCTCTGGGACCAACCACTTAAATTGTACTGAATGCTTTAATAACCAATTGGTCAACCTCTTATATCCTAGCCTTCTTTGACGAATTGTCCAAGGCACGTCTTTCAGGACTTTAATAGTGTTGCCTTCCCAGACCAAGCCTTCTTCTCTTGCTTTTTTTTTAATCCTCTCACAAGTCGCAACTCTGGCAAACTTTACTAAGATTTCTCTCGGAAGATTATGTTTTTTAGAATAGGAGGAAGATACTCTTTTGACCCAATCAATCTCGCTCTTTTCTCCCTCCAACAGTTTCTCTCCCTCTATATTTAGTATTTCCAAGATTTTATCCTCTAGAACCTCTCCCCTTGCTTCAGGGACATTCTGAAACCGTAATACGTATGCCGCTTTCTCCATCTCCAACCTTGCTACTTTATCTTCCAAGTCCGCCAAGCCAGTTCTGTTTTCTCGTGCCGTCGCCATAGTGGTTTTGTTCTGGTCTTCTAATCTTTCAACTTTTGCTACAAGACCATGCACTTGCTGCGTGTTTGCCAAAAGTTGCTTTTGGAAATCTGTCATTTTGTCATTAGTTTTTTTAATCTCTCCCATTAGTTCCAATTTCATCTCCGCCAGGGCTTCCTGGTTTTGCTTGAAGCCTGCCACCATTATCGTCTGCAGTTTCTCTAAAGCGTCTTGGTTTTCAGTTGGTGGCATGGGTTTTGGGCCTCCCGGTGAGGTGCCCTGGCCCAATTTTTTAATTTTAGTCTCCATCTGTCTCTCTTTTCTCTCTTTATCTCCCATACTTTTAGTAGCTCTTATTACCACTTCAATATAAATTAGGTCCTCAAAGTTCTTATATTGCTTCTGTTTATATCACTAGCCCCAGTCTAACCCAATTAATTCACAATATCAATTATATTTCCAAATCTTGGTGACCTGTACTGATGTCAGTGTCTATACTTATATTCTCTGGGATCCTTAAAGTATCGGTAAAGCAACCAATCAGAAAAAACAAGCAAACAAACAAACAGTCAATCAATTCCACATTAGCTTAACAACATTAATTCAGCAATAATCAATACATCAATATTTCATCACGTTAATATTTCATCCTCTCATCAGCTCAACAATTCATTTACCATCATTAGGCTAGCCCTGAATTCATTACATTTAAGACAATCCATACAAGTAATACCAAGTATTAATTTTGGACTCAAACTCAGTTGGTTTAACTTCCCTTTCCTTCCTTCTTCTGTCTTCTGCCTTCTTTCTTCTACCTTCTTCTTCTACTTCCTCTCTTCTTGCTTCTTCTTCCCCTTCTTTTCCCTCTTGTTTAACAAATTGCAGTCCGTTCCAGTGAGGTCTCTATGTGTGGACTCTATCTCTTGTACCTCTTAAGTTCCCCTTTCTTCAAGAGAGAGCCAGCCGCAGTGTCCGCTGCTAAGAACCGTCTCTCTCTCTCTCTCTCTTAAATTAACTCCGCTTCCCAAGCCTCAAAATTTATAATCCAAAGAAAAAGAAGGAGACCACAGTTAAACTTGTCAGCCTTAATTACTCACTCTTCCAGTCTTTGCCAGCACCGCCATTCCGCTCCCTTCGTCACTTCACTTCCGCATTCCAACTTTAACCCCTCTTTTCTCCGTTCTCTCTCTTCTCTTCTCTTCTTCTCCCTCTTCTCTCTCACTACTTTGGTTTTCCTTCTACTCCTCCTCTCTTATTTTCAATCTATCAATTCTACTCAACAACCCTTCAGCCACTTCCAAATAACTTTCCAATCACAAGTCCTTTTTATTCATAGCGCTCACTCACCGCCATTTTCTGCCCTTCTTCTCCCCTCTCCGCCGGGCATCAGCCAGGTTTGCCCCAGCCTCTCCCCTTAAGCCGTCCAACGTCTCTGTTACTATCCTCTCTCCGTCTCCGCCACCACCGCCTGCACGACTCAGCTCTAACTCGTCTCTCCGCCGGTTCGTCTTACAGCCTCTTTCTACTCCCCGTCACGGCCGCCGCCACCAGCCCCCGGGGCCTCAGATGCCTGGGACTCGGGTACCTTTCAGACCGCTGCTCCGGCACTGTCCAGTCGCAACCGCAGCTAATCGATCCCGCTGTCCGGCCAACCGGGCAAGTCGCTTCCCAGCCGCCTTCTCCACCACTCCGTCGCTGCGCCGCGCGCCGTCTCCTGCCTGTCCTTCGCGGCTCTCAGCTCGAGACGGAGGTTTCGGTATGTCAAACTATTTCTTTCTTTTAATTTGATTTTCGCTTCAGCTTCAATTTGGGCAGAATCATTAGAGCTTCTGTTGCCCCGCCGGTTCCTGCTCCGGAGGCCTAGTTAAGGTGCCGAAGCATTGGAGAGCTCCAGGCGAGGGAAAGGTAAAGGTAGAAGGGTCGCCTTCGCTTCCCCCCTAAACCCTCAACCAGCTCCCCCAAGCTTCGAAACGCCTATACAGACGCTTCTTAAGAGGCCTCTGCGAAGAGGGACCTCTCTGGAGCTCTCAAATTCACAGTGCACGCCGGAGCTCGGCAATGCTCTGTGTGTCACCACGCCATCTTTCCGGAAGTCTCTACTTACTGGAAGATCTAACCACAGAGTCCCTGATGATTCCCAGGATAGCTCTAGCAATTGCCAGAAACTCTATGTTAAGTTGCTAGAGCTACCCTTATCAATTTCAGATAGCTCTAAGTATCGTCAGGGACTCTATGGTCAGAATTTCCTGTAAGTTATACAAGGCCTTATTTCTCTTTTTAACCTTCCCACCCCCTGGAATGATCATGCCCTCTCCTTGGGTCCCATTTTTTCCCATTGATCAGCTGAGTATTGACAGGCAAGGGCTACAACTGGATGGATAAGCAGACAAATGGGAACCATACCTGCATCCCAGCGGCAGTACACATATCACTGTTTGACAACCAGCGATCCTAGAAGACCCAGGAAAAGGTTATAAAAAAATCTGCTCTAGCCATTTTTTTTTAAAAAAAGCTTTTATTTCATAGGTTCTCTGCTGCTAGTTGATAGATTCATTCCTAGTCTTCATCCTAGTCCATGTTCTGCTTCTAGGATAGAACCAAACTTGGATTATATGCTGGGGACAGGGGAGAAGCTTGGGATATCCTTCTTTACTCAGAAATAGCTATCATCAATCAATAGGCTGGCAATCCCTGCTCTACATCTTTATTTCTAGAGCTCTTCATTTTCCTTCTACTATTCCTTTATTTTCAGCACCAAAGACCCATTTCTGAGACTCCACAGCCTGAATTTCATGAACTGGCCACAAAACATGTAGTCTGTGCCCCACCAAGATTGTGAACTCATTATTGTGCGCTTTCTGTTAGGATCTTAACAACAACAACAAAAATCCCTGACCATCCAACAACATACAGGCAAACATATTAAAAGCAACTATTTCCTCCAGGATATCCCTAAACTTTCCAATCTGTCATTAATTTTTAAGTAAGAGAAAAAACACAGGCTGAGAGAAGATGAGCACAGCCGCATATGGGATCTGAATAAATATTTAACCCAACTCACAACAATTTTTTATTTGCTTCACCTTGAAGTAATGCTTAATGCTGATTCCAGCCCTCTTGGAATCTCATAGCACTATTTTCAAACCAATGTTCAAATGCCTGAACAGCTTTTTCGCTTTTCATTTTAAATACATGTATTTTTTCATGTTTGTTCTTTTCACACAAAAAGTTGGATCCAGCCAACTTTTTAACTCAGTCTTGCCCTGTTACCCTTTTTGTCACAGCTCCATCCTCCATGGCACACTTCAGGAATGGCAAATAGGAAAGTCTTAACTGACCTCCAAAATGAGCTAGAAGAGGAAGACCAGCAAGCACCATGAGAAAGAGAGTTCCTATCAAAAAGACGCTGTTCCTGGCAGATGAAAACTTCGATTCTATCGAAGCTGGAAGCTGGAGTGCTGCCTTGAAGAATGGCTTCATTTGGAAGATTCTTAATCCTCCCCCCATTTCATTAATAAAATGTGTGCTGAAAAACTATGGAACTGAGAAGTCTTTTCTCCCTTATATCATCCCCAAGATTTTCCTCATGTAAACTAATTTATATGAATAGTAATGTGCTAAGAATTATTAAGTATACTGTATAGGGAATACTGTATCACTTCCATCCTCCTTGTTATACCTCAAGACTACACAGGAGAAAACTTCCCTTCTTCAGAGTCTCCAGGCACTCTGCTTAGACTCTAGCGTGGATCCCCCAAGGCGCCCTTGCGTGAGTAGAAGCACTTGCCACAATGCAGGCTTTCCGATTTTCACAGATACCTCTCTTTTCACTATAGACCATCCACCACGCGATATCCCACAGTGTCATAGAGAAAATCATGCCTCTCCGGAGCAGTTTTTTCTGGGGCTTGGAAGACGGAACAGCCCCATTCTGTGAACAGAATCTCATTCACAATTCAAACTACGGAATGTGCATGTGTGTGCGTGAAGGGTTGTTTTCGTTCCTTTCAGTTCCTAGTAAGCATGAGCATACAGCAAAATGGTGAATAAAGTGAAAGTGGGTCTACATGTGGTATGATCTTAGAAAAACATCAACTGGAACCACTGTGCACAACACATAGTTATATATTGGCCTACAAGCTGGAATAGTTTTTCCTCTTGGGTATCAGAATATACATTCAAGTCCACAGATGTGCATCTGTGTCTCCAAAATACAAAGGAGGAAAGGACTTTGTGCAATTTTTAAACTTGCGAGCAACTTTCAGAAATTACTTTAGCAGGAGCAGACTTAGGGCCTTTTCACACTTACCGGTGGAAACCGGAAAGGAGTCGGTATTGTGCCGCTTGCAGTAATCCGAGACAGCGATGGGAGTTTTCATACACATGTTTTTTTCCCTGGTAGGGTTCCGTGATTGAAGCGTGATTGAAGCGAGCCATTTCACACTGTTCCGCTCTTATCTCGCTTCCACCAGCGCCAGCCGGTTTCACGCCGTTTTTCGCCCGCCGGCGCGCGCGATCTCCGGCTTTTTTGGGGGGGGGGGAACGTCAGTTTAGATCGATATAGCGATATATCGCTATATCGACCTATCAAAACAGCACCACCATAGGGATCTCAACGGAGCCTAGCCATCCCTATGGTGGTGCTGTTTTGACAGGTCGATATAGCGATATATCGCTATATCGATCTAAACTGACGTTCCAAAAAAAAAAAAAAAAGCTGGAGATCGCGCGCGCCGGCGGGCGAAAAACGGCGCGAAAACTGCTCCCGGGTTAGATACTGGACATTTCACACAGCACCCCATAGCGATTTCCACCCGGGAGGAGGGGTTGAACAGTGGAAGAAGCTGCTCTTTGTTTGTGACGACTCAGGCACTCCTCACTACCGGGACAGCCGCGGGAGTGTGTGAAAAGGTGAGAGTATTCCGGTAGCAGCCAGTTACTGAATCGGGTCTGTCTGAAATGCCAGCAGAAACCCGTTACTGTTCAGTAACTGGCCAGCTGCTATACCGGAATACTTAGGCTGTGTGAAAAAGCTCTTAGGCTCCTACCAGCTCAATTAGTACATTCAGATGGGACACTGGAGAATGTACCAGCCATGTTTTGTTTATCCCTGACACTCCTCTGTCTCTTCTATCTGACTTGCATCTCTTCAACTGGGTAAAAAGTGTTAAAGGTTCTGCCTTGCTCACATACATTTTTGGCTGACAGCTCTGTTGCATAGGGTTGTTTTAAATGCAAGTTAACTGTCAACACTGAAGCATCCATCCAACTTTTTCACATACAACAATGCCATGAAAACTTAAATAGCACTAAGCTTCTGGAATTTTTTTAAAAAAATAATTCTTGGGGATATTTACTTTTGAGCTCCACTTTTGTGCATGTGAACTGCCTACTGTGAAACTTCAGAAGTAGATGAATTTAGGTATGTTATGATGGATGGTGAAGCCACAGCACATCTAGCATATTTATTTTAAATCACAAGCTATTTTGAGGCATAATCAAATCATATAACAGTGCTCAAATCAGAAACAAAGCTTTTAAACTGTAGAGTGAAAAACATTTACATAAAGATGCATGTATTAAACTGCCCTATCCTTTACATTACCTTGACCTGGACAACCCAGGCTTCTTTGATTAGATCTCAGAAATTAAGCAGGATTGACCCTGATTAGAACTTGGAAGGGAGACCCCTGAGGAAGCCCAGGGTTGCTACACAGATGCAGGCAATGGCAAACCACCTCTGTTCACCTCTTGCCTTGAACCTGTGAGGGGTCACTATAGGTTGGCTGTGACTCTCCTGCCCCCCCCCCCAATTTTATAAGTTTATTATTTTCCAAAAATGCTTACATACAAAGGTTACATATTCAGTGTAATAAAGCTGTAAAATATAAAGGTATATTCTATCTTCACATACGTTAAAGGGAAGGTAGGTCACTGAGCATTGTAAGGACAAAACATGTATTCAAAAATAAGTTGGCTGTGACTTGAAAGCACTTTAGACACGCACACATTCTTACATTTGAATAAAATGAAAGTAATCATCCAATGCACATATTTTCATTTTAAGCCTACTTGCTTGTACCGTGACAGATCTGCATGTATGAATGGCTATAAAATTATGCTGACTGCTTATTCCTCTGGATGAATGTTTCTAGAAAGGTTCATAGGATAGTATATAAAGAGCTCCATAAAAACACCCAACCAGCCTCACAGAGAAGTTAAATCCATTGTTTCTTTAACTCATAAGGATTCCAAAAGCATTTACCAAGTGTTCATAAAGGCTTAAATCAAAACACATCTTGGAAGTAGAAATATTTGAACAAAAAGTCCTTCTTGATTTGTCAAACACTGACTTCAAAGTTTTTCAGGGTTTTTTGTCCTGCTGTTGCTGATAAATCGCAAATGCTGATGGCTATGTGCTTCCCATTTTGCTGTCAAGTTTTCGGTGATTCATCAGAGATAGTTGGGGAAATAAAAGAACCTGAACCTTGATCTTGGCAGACAGTAAGCCCAACAGAAATTACAGAATAAAGTCGACCAAAGAAAACCAAAACAGAATAACAAGACACAGACTCATGGAGGGGTTATTCTGAACAGCAAAAGTGTGTGATGGGTCTGAATCTAAGGGCAGGTTCACTTATACATATAAATCAGTCTGACTCTAGCAGATGTTGACTGATGTGTATAAATGAGTCATCACAGATCACACACTATAGAGAGAACTTTCATATTACCTCACATCACCTCAAGCCATGGAGACAGTTCACATATTCAGCTGCAAGTCATCAGGCTCCAAGTAACTGTGATCTATAGAAGGGGTGGGGAACCTCTATCCTGAGGGCCGTATACGGCCCTTGAGGTCACTTGGTGTGGCCCTCGGGGATTACTGGGCTGAACCGAGCCATCTGGCATCTTTCCTGAAGCCTGGCCAGCGAGGATTGTGGGGCCCAGCCATGATGTACAGCAGCCTCCCCAGGCCCGACACAGATCACAGGGCCCAGATGTACTGTGCGGCAGCCTCCCTGGAGCCAGCCAGAATTGTTGCAGGGCCTGGAAAAGTTACTGCCACAGTTCAGTTTGCACTTGATTATCACAGATGGTGTGGCCTAATATGCTAATGAGTGTGTGACCTAATATGCTAATATTAGGGGATGTGGTCTAATATGCTACTGAGTTCCTGCTGGGCTTTTTTTCTTTTTTCTTTCTTCCTGCATTTGCCTAGGTCAGCAGGCCAGGTGTGTGTGTGTGTGCCAGATTAGCTCTCCCCACATGCCTTCAAATAGAAAAACAATTATTTGCATTAATTTTGCTGGCCAAAATTCTCCCTTGATGGAGCAGTTTTTTAAGTTGATAATTTTTTATGGCCCACGAATGATGTTAAAAATATCCATATGGCCCTTGGCAGAAAAAAAGGTTCCCCACCCCAGATCTATAGGTTCCCCACCCCTGATCTATGTACAAATAAGCCTTTAGGATTACTTTAACCTCTTGTTGCCTTTTCATGAGTACCCATTTCTCCCTCCCTTTTCAATTTAACAGATTCTCAAAGTGGCTTACCACAACATAAAAACTAAAACTAGGCAGGAGTTGTTCAATCGACACGTTGTGGGTTGACATGGCACAGCTGCTGGTTCTGAGATGGCTTACTGATAGCTATACTAGTTTGTTGGTGTATTTTATAGTTGGCTATTCTGACCTGCACAGAAATTATTATGTGAAATGTTTGCTTTATGGTGATGAGTTACTGTTAATATACTTTTTTTATCTTGGTACCTATCTTGGATCTCAGCTTTGTCAGAAGAAAAACAGCTATAACTTCTATAATAATAATTCTCCTGGCCAAATCCAGTGCTGCCATTAGATAATATCTGTGGGAACAAATAATTGGCCCATCACAGCTCAGTCAGAGTCTGTGGCTTCCCACTGGCTGACTCTCTTGCCCCTACCTATTCAGGCCCAGGAATGTTGAACAAACTGCCAAAAGCAGTCTAACTTCAGGGAGAGATACATCTCTGATGCTTCTCTGTGTCCTCTCTGTCAACCGGCCTCAGAAAGGGTTGAAGAGCTACTGCAACCTCACAAAAGGCCTCCTAGCACATGCAGCCTCTGAAGGCCACAGAAATAGCCAGGGACGCCTGGCCCTGCTGGGAGTGTTTTCTCAGAGACATGGCTGCTGCCTGGGAAGTGCTAGCCAGAGGCTGTTGCTAGGCAACCTAGGCTGCTTTGGTCAGGAAAGTGAGAGTCCTCAGGGGAATATAATGCCATACAGTTCACCCTCCCAATCAGTTATTTTCTCCAGGATGGGGTGACAGATCTGTTGTCTGGAGTTCAGTTCAGGCTTCACCTGGGGGTTAGTTACTGTATGCCTGGCTGCTTGCTGCTCTTCAGCAGCAGCTGCACTATGACAGCCACTGTGGCATAGGGTTCAGGTCTTCAGAGCAGAGTCTACCAGACCCATGATCCTGATGTGGAAGCTGACCACTCACAGACTTCCAGCCTAACCTATCTCACAGGGAGAGGAGAATGTGAGAGGAGAATGACATAAGCTGTTTTGGCCCCCCCCCTCACTGTGAAGAAAGAGTGTCCTTTTCCCATGTAGTGTGTCATGGGTGCTGGGGGCCCTGCAGAAGAAGCCGAGCCTGCAGAAGAAACTGTGCCCCTGCCACCTGCACCAGTGCCCCTGCCTCCTGCTGGAGAAGATCCAAGCCCCCCTGCCTCACCCTCTCGGGTGGCTCGTGTGCGTGACCACCTTCGTCAGGACCTCAGGGATCGGAGGAGGGCGGCACGCTCACGAGCAAGACGCTCCCTGAGCCCTGAGTTTTGAAAGGATTCTGGCCCTTCTAGGAGTGAGGGTGCTTGAGTCTCAGCAGGATCCTGGCTGCCTCTGAGTCAGCAATTAGCCCAAATGGGCAACAGACAGCAGAGGGCTATATGGCTGTGGGCTTTGTGGAAGCAACTAGTCACTTACCTGACGTTCTAGCATCCACTTCGGCTTCTGACTTCGGCTTCTGGACCCCCTGACTCTGGCATTGACTTCTGGACCCCCTGACTTCGGCTTCTGAACCTCTGACCTACGATACCTGGACTGTGATTCGGTTTTGGCGCTTTGGACCCTCCTTGCTACCCAGCTACAGACCTTGGACTGCCCCTGGACTTCGCCTGGCCTGGCCCCAGCCTGTGACATAGTGGCTGCGGGGAGGGGGAAGGCAATGGAAAGCTAAAGTCAGAGGGGCAGATAAAAAGGAGATAAGATTGCCAACACCAGGTTAGGAAATTACTGGATATTTAAGGGGTAGGGACTGAAGAGAGTCGGGTTTGAGGAGGGGTAGTATCTCAGACAGGTACAATGCTATTTCCTCCTGGGGAACCACTGTTGTCAATCTTCAGGTGAGGGCTGGAGACCACTCAGAATTACAACTGCTTTCCAGATGGCAGAGATCAGCTCCCCTTGAGGTGTAGGGGGAAGTGAATGCCTTCACTTGGGTGGGTGGGAAGATATCAAGGATGTGGGGGGGCACTCACTCAAAGCCTCTTTCTAGACCCCGTTGTATTTTTCTTCACAACAGGCCTTATTACTAGTACATAAATAAAACCCAACACCAATTAACCTAACAAATAGTCAAAAAGGCTATCTCCCCCCCCCCCCCCAAAAAAAAACCCCGGGATGCCATAGCTGCCTATCCCTCCTATAAAAATCACAAGCCTCTTGAACACTATTTTTTTAAAAAAAGTTTACTATTTAAAAGATAATGTGCATCTGAAACAAGCATGAACTTACTCTGACCATACGTATGTGAGGGGGCTGTGACTCAGTGATAGAGCATCTGCTTTGCATGCAGAAACTCCCAGGTTCAGTCACAAGCATCTCCATTTCAAAGAATCAGGTGAGACCCTGGAAAGAAGTTATCAGACAGAGCAGAGAATACTAACCTTGTAGATGAATGGTCTGAATCAGTATAAGTCAGCTTCAACTTTCTTTACTCTATAATCAGTCTTCAGTCATAGTGAAAAAGGTGGGCTATAAATAAGCTAATTAAATAAACACATGAGCATGTCTGTGTGCATATATAGGCAGATTGTTGAACTTTAACGTAGCTCTCCACTCTGTGGTAGTAAACAAGACTGTACACTTAAAAAATAAAAAAGAGCAATTCAAGTGTTTTTCCTTTACACATGCGGGGGGGGGGGGGGGAGAGACTTAAGCTGTAGACTACTACAAATCATGCTGGTTGCATTAATTATGGGATTTCACCTCTCTAATTTTTTTTCCTTTGGCGTTCTGAAAACAGTTTGAAGAAATAACCTATTGTGAGTAATCAACAGTAATAACATTGCTGAGGCAGGCCATAAATAATAATGAAATGAGCATCACAGGGATAATATTTGCAGCCACAGAGAGGGAAAAACAAAACTAGGTTGTTGTTTTTAACATATCCGGTAACCCAAGAACACGAGACAGAGATGCAGGAATGAAAGAGCAAATACACAGATTTATTTCTAAAGGAATCCATAAAGTTATATAAATAAGATTTGGCACAGGGAAAAAAAATCACCCAGTTAACCTGAAACAGATGGTACAACGGACAATGTCAAATGTTTTTGATTACTTTACTTTTTATTCCAACTTCAAATTGATACATAATGATTATGTACTAGAGGAAGTTGCCAAACACATCAAGAGTAGAGATAGGCATGAACCAGGAAAATGGAGGTTCATTTTGGTTCGTGGTTTGTGGGGCCACTTCAACCACGACCCTTCCCCGACCTTCCCATTTAACAAACTGGATTGTTATGAGATCTGTGATGCAGCAGAATGGCCCCCTGTGGACCAAAGATGCCAAACTCACAGCAAACCTCCCTTTTAGGCACACTCTCCTCTACCTTCCCTCCACGTTTGGCGAGTTTTGTATTTAGAGGGCTGAGTTAAGCAGGTGCCCTAAAGAAAGTGTTTTCTGGGGAAATCACAGCCAGTTCCCTTCCCTCTCTGCCTCTGTGTGGCGTGCCTGCTGTCATAGGAAAATAACAGCTTTGTGTAAGTTGGGGGTATATATCATCCTGCTCCCATAGAGCAGAATGGGAGCTCTCTTACGGCCATCTGGATTTGATGCTGTGCAAGCATCTTGCAGCACAGTCCTGAAAACAGTTTCCCTCGAGTAAGCCCCATTGAATACCATGGGACATTTCTGAGTAGACCTGCTTAGAATTAAAGCAATATGACTCAATGCTGGTCAGAAGTCTTTCTCCGTTCTAACCAATCAGATTGCTTGGAACAGCCTGTCTCTCATGGCTCTTTGGCTTCTATGAAGAATTAACCCTTCACAGTCCTTCAGCTGTTGAGTATAGCACTTCTGAGCTTCTTAAAAGTGCAGTCTGTCACACCAGCACCAAACACCCTGAACCCACAAGAGAAATGACTTCCAGTTCCCTTTCCTCTCTGTCTCTGTTTCTAACTAATTTGCAGCACACCTGCTGGTGACAGAAAACAACGGCTGCATGAGAGCTGGGGTTATCTATCATTCTGCTCCCACAGAAGTCCACCCCCGTTGCTTTGTTGATAGTAATATATCAGCACCAGTGTGTCCACCACAGATGCTGCTGACAACACCTCACCACGAGATGCACAAACCTCAGAAAACCATGTGGAGGGTTCGTGGGAGAGTTTCTGAGGCAAGGCTGCACGTACCTCAGCTCACAACCCACAACCTGGGAAATTTTAGCTGTGAATTTAGGGTCATGGGCAGGTTCAAAGGGTTCACCCTTTTGGGTTGTCTTTTTCTCCTAAATAAATCATTAGGCACACGGACTAATGTCAACAGCAAGAAATACACGTACTGTGCATTAATGAGTTCAGAATAGCTTACTATCCCATCCCCATCCCATTTAAAATAATGAATATGCATTAGAATCAGTGGCATATTTCCATACAACAACGGACTTTGAGGACTTTACTGCTTTCTCCCCCTGTTGTAGCCCAGGGAGACTTCCAAAATTTTGTTGCTGGGGGTCAGTGGATTCTTGGGATCATCACCATAGAGGGCAAAATGGGGATTTGTGTGGGGGGTGGGAGGGAATCACCACTCTCTCTTCCACAAATGGAAATGCTATTCCATCAGAGGAACTGAGATATCCCCCACCCTCATTTCATTCATAGACAGAGCTTAAAATGATTTGCCCAAATTTAGTATGACATGGTTATCAAAGGGAAAAGTACTCAAAATTTATGTTCCATCATCTGTATTCAGACAAAAACCACAACTGTCAACCATCTACAAACAATACAATATCATCTACAAACACACATCTGAAGAAGTATGTCTGCATACGAAAGCTTACATTCTGAATAAAACTTTGTTGGTCTTAAAGGTGCACTTGATTCCTACTTTGTTCTACTGCTTCAGACCAACATGGCTGTCCACTTGGATCTAAACACACATATGTGTGAAACTGCCTTAAATTAGATCACTGGTCTATTGAAGTCAGTATTGTCTACTCAGACTGTTAGTAGCTCTTTAGGGTCTCAAGTACAGGTATTTCACATCACCTACTACCAGATCTTTTAATTAGAGATGCTGAAGATTGAACCAGGGATCTCCTGTGTACCAAGCAGATGCTCTACCATTGAGCCACAGCTCAATAGCATCCTCTTTCTCATTACAGGAATGCTGTCCAAAAGACAACAAAAATAAGCTAAACATTAACAATAGAGGTGTGGCATCTTAAACAATAATGCACACACTGTCATACATTTTTGTAGCTCTGGCTCATGAAAGACTGTACCATAATAAATGTGTTCCTCTTCATTGTGCTACAAGGCACTGTTTTGAAAGCAGCAGATTAATAAATCTAAAAATTTGTTGATTCTCCTAAACAGCTGCAGAGCTGAATTACCACAAGAGAATAAAGACTGCATTCGCTCAAGAATGGACACTTACTTCAAAAGTTAATTTCTACAGACCCACATTCTGAAAAGCTAATTTGCGGCTCCTGCCTCTGAATCTCCTGTCAGGCTTGTTCTGATTAGTTATGTGTGCAGTTATGCACAACACAGCCTTTTGCACATGGAGCATCCCAATTATTAATGTTCAGGTGTGTATGTAACATAGGGCATTTTCCGTACCGAAAAGAGTACTCCCAGAAAACATTTTAAAATATTTATGAAACACTGGAGTAGAGTTGGACGGTAAACACTGCTAGCAGCACACTCCAATGGAGTGACAAATGAAAGCCAAGTAATGTCATCTGTTCCAGCTGATCTTTCCAAGCACCAAAACATTCCAAAGGCAAAAAAGAACAGCAAGCAAGCAAAAGAGAAATATCGGATGCAGAGTATCCCCCTCCAGAGCCCCTAATATCATTCAACCACTTTTTTCCACCTTAACTAATTGCCACATTGGATAAGGATACAAGAAGGAGGAAGCAAACTCTCCCCTCTGCCATAAACTATCAACACCAAAGAGTTCCAGGAAGTCATATAAACATGACATTTCCTTGGAGTGGGAACTACTACAGAGAATCAAAAAGAAAAGGTTTAATTATTAGACATCTAGAGAAAAGAAATCCCACAGCATTTGAAAAAAATAAACAGATTGGGTAAGCAACTGATCTGGTAACTTTCCCACTGGCTGTGTTTTCTTATAATAGTCCTTAAAATGTGCTCTAGGGTACAGTTGCTGTATAATTTCAACTTTAAAAACTTGTAATGTGAATGCTGGTTTATCTGTCCTAAATGTTGTACCTCCAGTGCTATGAAATATGAGTATTGGGGGTGGGATCTTTTAAAATTTATGTTATTTATAACCACCTTTATTACTTGGACTCAAGGTGGATTACACAGATTGGGTTAATTGCAATTGATAGATGTAGGGCTGCCAAATCAAATTCAAGAAATATCTGGGGACTCTGGGGATGGAGCCAGGAGCAAGGTTGTGACAAACATAATTGAACTTCAAAGGGAGTTCTGGCCATCACCTTTAAAGGGACCACACACTTTTTAAATGCCTTCCCTCCACTGGAAATATTGAAGGGTAGCGGCACCTTCTTTTGGGGCTCATAGAAATGGACCCCCGATCCAATCCTTTTGAAGCTCGGAGAGTATTTTGGGGAGGGACACTGAATGCTATGCTAAAAATTTGGTCCCTCCACCTCAAAAAACAGCCCTCCCAGAGCCCCAGATCAATTCTCTATTATTCCCTATGGGAATCAGTCTCCATAGGGAATAAAGGAGTGTCCAGCAGACATTTCCCTCCCCCCCACTTTCTGATGATCCTGAAGCAGGGGGAGGGTTTCCAAACTGGGGGATCCCCTGCCCCAACCTGGGGGTTGGCAACCCTAGATGGAGGGGACATTCAATAAACAATGTAATAGGAATTATTGTTGTAGAATCAACCAGAAGTCTAAAAACAGACCTGAAGCAAAACATAATCATTAACATGACAAATGATGAAAAATTACATAGTAGGATCCACGTTTTAACAAGCTATACCCAATAGCATAGATCATAGTCCCTAATAATTTTTCTAAGTAACTTTGTGAATAATTTAGTAAAATGCAAGTCTATTGCCGTCCTCTTGACTAATTCAGTTTTGCACAGTTTCTGGAAAGCCATGGGAGTGGGAGTCTTCCTGACCTCCTCAAGCATAGCTCAAACTGATGAGACTTCCAACTTGATATTTAACAATGTGTTTCAAAGTCAAAGGATAATTAGTTCCAGGGGCCAAAATGGAATACGCATGAAACTGGTACTCATGTTGGAAAGATATGCAAAAAGGCGAACAGGAAGACCCTTAGACCCAGTAAACTGTGGCTTTAAAATAAATACTTGTTAACTTGATCTGCAAGTTGTTATGCATAAAAATCTATGAATTAATATATGCAGAACCGCAAGATGCACAATAAAACAATTTCATAAAAAATTCTTTATAGACCATTCTAGTCACATTGACACATGAAGCTGCCATATACTGGATCAGACCACTGGTCCAATAAGGTCAATGTTCTCTACTCCAGCAGTTCTCAAGCTTTTTGAGCCTCTGGGGACATTTAGGATTTTGTTAGAGGGTGGTACCACCCCAAAATGGCTGCCACAGGAAATGCAGCTAAGTGGAATACCTCCCTCCTCACACACTCCGGGAACAAGGAAAGCTTGAAGGGAAAGGGGAACCACACACTGATTAAGGAAAGCCCAGGCACTTATCAGTCCTCCTGTTCCCCCAATTGAAAAACCTTTCAATAACAAGTCCCTGCCTTACAGTGCCCCCACTATCTTTCTGAAGGTTGGCCAGCAGCCCCATGGCACCCATAGGCACCACATCTATGTAGACAGCAGCTCTCCAGGGTTTCAGGCAGAGGCCTTTCACATCACCTATAACTTGAGCCTTGACTGGAAATGCTAGTGACTGAATCAGGAGCCTTATACATGATAAGCAGATACTCTACCACTGAGCCACATCCCCTTTCTGTCCCGTGAAATAATAGATAACAACTGCCATGTGATTTCTAACCATTCAAAGCTTCGATCATACCCATTAAACTAATTCAAACATAATTATCAGATTATCACTAACAGGGTTAATGTTCCCCTTTCCCATTTCTCAACTGGCAAATTCTAGATCGCTAAACTCCCATTGGTCCAGTAGATTATAAGCACCAACTGTCCCTGAACAGGTGGCTTTCAAAAATATTGATGAATATTTTATGTATATTTGTTTTCTTCCATTTAAAAGTCTCTTAACTGTAACATAGTAACTAGGTCTTTTATTTATTTAGAAAACGGATATGATCACAATGTAGAGCACAATGAAATCACTAAATAGCATAAAGTCATTAAAATTAACATACTGTTAAAACTCCAGCCATTAAAAACCCAGGTTGATCCCAGTTCCTTATACTGATTGAAAAGCAGTCAAATAATTACGATCCTCAGCATTTGCTTCCTGTCAATCAAATATGGCAGAGAAAAACTGGGGTCAAAGATGTTCCAGAAAAGTATGGGTTACCAGTCAGAGTTAAGTATCAAATTGGGGTCACCGTCTTTTACTACTTGGACGAAGTGAAACCTTCTGATTGATAGGAATGCCAGCTTCCAGGTGGGCCCTGGGGTTCCTCTGGAATTACAGTTCATCACCAGATTACAGAGATCAGTTCCCTTAGAGAAAATGGATGCTTTGGAGGGTGGACTCTATAGTACTGTATTTCACTGAGGTTCCCAGTTCTCCCAAGGCTCCATTCCCAAAACTTCAGGAGTTTCCCAGTCTGGATGCCTACCCTTCCACACAAGCCCCGGTGGCCAGGGGAGACCCAGCAGCCCTAAGCATTCACATTCAAAACACTGTCAGATTACTGAACTCAACTTCTACAAAGTGAAAATAAATCCAATTCTACTCCAACTTATTAACTCCTTAACTTATCAAGTTATTTTATTGCTTCTTGGTTTTAATATATTGTGTTTAGTTTTAATTGTAGGTTTTAATTATTATCTAATTTATGCTGTAATCTGCCCTGAGTCCGTTCACAGAAAAGGGCAGAATATAAATCCACTAAATAAGAAAGTAAGTAAATAGTTCAGTCTAAAATCTATGTGAGGCCTTTTGATTTTTCTGCATAAGGTGTAGCACATGGTAGGGTTTCCTTGGTATTTATACTGACATATATTTCCAACTCCATAGTAATACCAATGTAATTATTGTTCTTTATATAATAACTTCCATTATGTTTTGTGTTTGCTACCAAGTCACAGCTGATTTATGACAACCACACAGGGTTTTTGAGGTTAGAAATGTTCAGAGATGGTTTGCCATTGCCTGCCTCTGTGTCATGATCCTTGTATTCTTTTGTGGCCTCCCACCCAAATACTAGCCACAGTCAACCCTGCTTAGCTTCCAAGGCTAGGCTAAACTGGACTATCCAGGTCAGGTCACCACTTAGGCATAGAATAAAGTTGGTAGCCACTCCACGTTTACACCGTCTGTGTCTATTGCACATGTTGATTTTGTTCTTGACATGAATTGCAGTACTTGTTGATTGTACTATGAGGCAAAAAAGGTCCACTTTTGGAGATTCAAAGCATGTGCGAACCTGTTTGAATACTGGCCAGTGTAATGAGCATTCCAACTGGTCTATTGTTTGTTGACTTAGCCAGTTGTCCACCATGTTTTTCCTTCCTGCTATATGAATCGCTTTCAGAGACGGATGGTGAGTCTCAGCCCAGTGCATCAGTAGGGTTGCCTCCATTTACATGAATCTGAACCTCGTTCCCTCCTGTTTGTTGAACACACACCCCTAGTTATCACTTTCTAAGGTTCTGCAAAAAACAGTTTCTTCAGAAACATGGCTGAGTTATCATGCACTAAGAATTTGGTGTGATTAAACATGTTTAAGCAACTACAAACACCCAACAACACAAATCAGTTTCTCGAAAATGTAACGTGGCTTAGGCAGCATTAGGATATATTTTAAATGCCTTCAAATATCAAACTTATTAGATCCAGATATATCTTCCCATAACAATTAAATAAAGGGAATTGTTTTTACACTAACAAAAGCTGAGATTTTCAAAAGTGTAATGACATCTGCACCGGAAACACTAAAAGGACAGAATCAGGTACACAAAGTGTATTAGTTTCTTGATTAGCACTATCAACCTTATTCCAAGATTCCTTCTTCAACAGATTCTTCCTCCTCTTAGCTAACAAAGTTTGCAGTCACATGTGACTCACTTAGGAGCCTGACAAGACATACCCACTCAGTACTATTAAAGTCTTTATGCAGCACTGGAGAATCATTAGTTGCCAACCTTCTATTTCTGGTTTGCCTTTCCAATCTTTCTTCTCATCTCCTTTCACAAACAGTTAAGAAAAAAAATTGAATGAAGATTGCTAACACCGTGAAGGAGCTTTCTGGAAATGAGTCATTATTCTGAAATTGCATTATATTACAATAAAGCAATGAGAGAAGTTCCAAGGCTACTTCCCACGTCTGGTTTCCTTCTGATAACAGACCAGTGGAACTATAATATGGGCTTTGGAATATTTCCTATAATTATAAAAATGCAAGTAGAACACAGGTGGAGGTGGAGGCAAAGAGGTACTCCAACAAAGTAACAAAATCCACAATCCCCTGGCAACCTTAAATGGTTCATCTCCCACCTTCTTTTACTTAAAGCTTGCTCTAGGCCAGTGGTTCTCAATCTCTATCATGGGTAAATTGGCAAGGTTTTCATAACAATCACTAAAAATTCACTTTCCTTCAATCCCCGTGTCCACCTGCAAGCATAACATGCCAATTCCTGTTGATTCTACCTGCCACAGATTGTTTGTAACCTTTTAGCGTGGTAGTAGTAATAACAGAATATCCATAAACAAATAAAAGAGCTTCCTGAGACTCCTCTGAGGGTTCCTGTCACGTTCTCAGGGTGCAGGCAGGCAGGAGTCCAAAGCCAGTCCAAGGTCAAAGTCCAGGAAGTCAAGCAGAAGCCGTCACCAATGCAGAATCACAAACCGGAATCAGAAGTCAATGTCCAAAAGCCAAAAGGTCAGGGTGCCAAGGAAATCAAGCAGGTCAGAATCAGGAAGGAGCGTGGATGCAAGCCAGAGAATAGACTTGTTGCTTCCACAAGGTTACCAGGTTCCTAGGTGGGAGCTATTTGGGAGTCTCAATCAGCCTTCTCTCTGGGTGGCAGTGACTCTGCTAGAACTCAGGGCTGAGAGATCTGAAGCATTGGCGTGCCTCATGTCTTCGCTCTGAAAGTTCTTTCCACAGAACTTTCACTTTGAACTCTTGAGATGGGAGGAGGAGAGCTTGGAGGAGATTGATCGTCAACAGCTGACACTGATGCCTGGAGAGTGATTGATGGGCCAGCTGCTGTTTGTTCAGCTGAGGAACTGGCTGGCAACTCTTCCAGGTCTGTTAACCCTTCCAGCTCCTCCTTGTCAGGGCTCATGACAGTTCCCTGCCGTTCTCTGTAGGAACCACCTTCTCTTTTAGTCTCAGCTAGCCTCAGAAAGGCATTGGAAGGAACTCAGGGATGGCCCCTTTTAGCCCTTTTGCTTCTTTGGTTCTGACAACACAGTTTCAGTATGCAGGCTCTTTCCTCGCCTCTTCAGCTGGCCCTTCGGTTCGGTCCCATTTTTATCCTTTGTCGTTCCACCTCCTTTAATCTCTTTCCCTTCCTCAACGACAGCAGTTTGTTTAATATCCATGAGCCCCTTCAGTGACTCATCCAGCCTGCAACTTCTTTGAGTGGGGTTTGTCCTCCCCCACAGTCTCCCTCAGGACTCTCCTTGCCAGAGGGGTTTCCAGGTCAATGGCTGGTACTCCCAAACCGGGTCCTCACACTTATAGTTGGGGCCAGAGCTGATCCAGACTCAGCCCTGGCCCCAACCCTCAAGCCTGGGAGTGTCCGCTGCTCCGGGTCCTGTGGCACTGGACTGTTCCCATTTGGCAGTGGCGGTACTAAACTCAGGATCTGTGATGAACCACAGGCATATGCATGGTTAGAGGCACCATCTATACCACTAATGTTATACCAGTTAGTCTTTAACGTGCCACAGAACACTGCCTTTCACCCCAGAAACAGAGAAACAGAGATGACACCCCTCTGGAATTTCTTTCATCACTGCAGGTTGCATCTAGTTACATGGCACTTCTGCAGAAGTCAAGCGTACAACTCCAATTCATTTTATAGACAGCATTTTTACTGGCACTAGAGCAGTGGTTTTGCCCACTCCTGTGTGCATACTTTTCAGGAGCAAATTATGTGTCAAATTCATTTAGGTGATGCTGTAAGGAAGTATGACAGTCTTTGTACATGGCCTTGATTCAGACTGATGTTAAATGGGCTGCCTCTGAAATGTTTGTCACAAAACCCTCACTGTAATTTTGCTATTAGCAAGTTGTGTAGTGAAAACTGTTTTTGTGAACACATTTTTCATGACCACTAATTAGAACTATTATTAACTAATTAGAGATTTGTAATTTGATTAGCAATTGCATTTTACTATGTATTTACATATTTAAATGCATATTGATCTATTTATTTATTTATATTAGCACCTTAAGTTCGGACATAGGAAGGGGGGATTTTATTTGACTAATGTGCTAAGAAGAGAGAAATCATTTGACTAATCAACTAGTGGGAGAATCAGGATGGGTCCTGATATTAATTAAACTGACTAAATTATAGTGAGTCAGACAACTAGGAACTGAGGGCGGAGGGTGGACTAGGGACTTATGCTGTGAATTGAGATAATCGAATCTAGTTAAGTGGGTGCGGCCATCCTATTATAATCAATAAGATCATACCGGGGCATAGGTGTGGATGCCCGTGGAACAGGTGGGAACAGTGTAAGGGAAAGAGGTCGAGACAAACCAGTGCTCGGCCCCCTTCCAGTCTACTTCCCATCCCAACGGTGACAGGTAGTGGGACCAAGAGGAATTGCCCGCGTCCGTCATTGGTGTTATGCAATACCAGCTCTGTAAATAATAAGACCGAGACCCTTAGGGAATTCCTGCTCCGGCAGGATGTAGACCTGGCTTGCGTGACTGAGACCTGGGTGCAAAAGGGGGAGATGGTGGCTCTCTCCCAGATGACTTCCCCCTGGTTACTCGGTCTTTCAACAATCATGGATTAGCGGGCGGGGGGGGAGGGGTGGCATTATTCATACGGGAGGGTTACTCCTTCCAGGCTCTCCCAGCCCCAACGATCGATGGTATTGAATGCGCCGGCCTGGCGTGGGATGTCGGAGAGAGGTTGGCAATCTGGCTGGTGTACCGTCTGCCTAACGCACCAGCCAGCGCCTTCCCATCCCTGATGGAGGCGGTAGCAGGCTGGGCGTTGGAGTACCCAGGGCTTATGGTTCTGGGTGACTTCAATGTCCATGCCGACGACGCGGCCTCCAATCGGGCAATAGATCTAGTGTCTTCCATGGCGACAATGGGATTCTCTCAATTTGTTACAACTCCTACGCACCAGGCAGGGCACACATTAGACCTGATCTTTGCGTCCGGGATTTGGGTGAACGATATCGCAATGGAGGCGTGCCATGGTCGGATCACCTAGCCCTCAAGGCCCGTATGGGACACTACCTCAACCCTGTAAGGGCGGAGAGCCTATTTTGGCTCACCCGCGGAGCCTGATGGACCCGGAACAGTTCCAAAGGGCTCTACAGGATCCCTGGGCCCCTAGCGATTCCCTTGACGTCCTGGTTGATTCCTGGCAAGATCGGCTATCCAGGGCGATCAATGAGATCACACCTCGACGCCCTCGATGCCCTCGTATGAGGCTGGCCCCATGGTATACCTTGGAATTACGCCAGCTGAAACAAAGGCTCAGACAACTAGAGAGACAGTGGCAGCACACTCGTGACGAAGCGACGAGAACATCTTATAGAACGTTTATGAGATGGCAGTCAAGGCCGCAAAGAAAGATTACTTCGTGGCCAGGATTGCATCTGCAAATTCGCGCCCGGCACAATTGTTTAAAATAATTGGACATTTAACCACACTGCCCCAAGGCAGACCAAATGTTAGGGATTTAGAAATAGGCTGTGAGGCTTTTGTGAATTTTTTTGCAGACAAAATCACGTTGCTCTGCCAGGACCTGCCCATCACATTGGATACAGTACATGAACTGAGGCTCCGTGCCTGTCTTCTGGTTTAGTTCTGGATCGCTTTGACCCACTCAGCCTGGAGGAAGTTGACGGAATTCTCTCCTCTGCACGCCCAACAACTTGCGATTTGGACCCGTGCCCCTCTTGGTTAATTAAATCTTGCCCGAGGGAGCTTAGATGTCCTTTAGGGGACATCGTAAATAGATCCCTCCTGGAGGGGCATTTTCCAACACCCTTAAAAGAGGCTATGGTCTGCCCCCTCCTGAAAAAAAGTACAGCAGATCCGGCCGAATTGGCAAATTACCGACCGGTCTCTAATTTACCGTTTTTAGGTAAAATTATTGAGAGGGCAGTGGCGTTGCAGCTGCAAGGTTTTCTGGATGACGCTTCCGTCCTAGACCCTTGCCAGTCCGGCTTTTGTCCAGGTCACGGGACGGAGACAGTGCTGGACGCCTTGGCAGATGACCTCCAGCGGCATCTGGATTAGCCTTAAATCCTCCATCTTGTTTCCAAGATGCCGCTAGAGAAAAAGGCCCAGCAACGACTATACTACTTAAGACTCTTAAGATCACTACAACTGTCAGGGAGTCTGCTGGTTGCCTTTTATCGTAGTTCCATTGAGAGCATTTTATCTTATTGCCTCTGCGCGTGGTTTGGGAGCTGCGCGGAAGCAGAGAGAAGGGTGCTCCAAAGAGTGACGAGAAGAGCACAAAAGATTTGTGGATGTTCTCTCCCCTCATTGGTGGATCTGTATAATATGGCATGTAAAAGGAAGATACAAATGATCCTAAGGGACCATACACATCTGGGCCATTTGCTTTTTGAGATCTTACCGTCAGGTAGACGATATAGAGTGTTGAAGGCTAGGACAAACAGATTTAAGGACAGTTTCTATCCAAGTGCTGTGGTTAGGTTAAATGCAGGGTTATGAAGGATTATCTGTTTTAGATGTATTTAATGGTTTAAATGGTTTTAATGGTTTTATGAATGTTTAATGGTTTTATGAATGTTTATTTAATGGTTTTAATGGTTTTAATGGTTTTATGAATGTTTATCCGTTTTAGATGCATTTAAATGGTTTTAATGGTTTAAATGGTTTAATGGTTTTAGATGTATTTAAATGGTTTATGAATATGTGTGTTTGATGTGTTGGTATGTTTGTGGAAGAGCACCTCATTTCGTTGCTCTCTTTTTGTTGAGAACAATGACAATAAATTCATCTATCTATCTATCTATTGAGGTGGTGTGGCGGTGCTGATGCTGTTAGATCTGTCGGCCGTGTTCGACACGGTCGACCATCGGCTACTGACCCGCCGCCTCGCCGATACAGGGGTTAGGGGGTTGGCTTTACAATGGCTCTCCTCCTTCCTCGAGGATCGGGGACAAAGGGTGGCAATCGGGGGTGAGCTGTCCCAGAAGCGCACACTAGATTGTGGGGTGCCTCAGGGAGCAGTTCTCTCACCGATGCTATTTAATATCTATATAGGCATGGACTTGGGTGTCACCAGTATGCAGATGACACCCAGCTCTATCTGCTAATGGATGGCCGGCCTGGCTGCGTCCCAGGGAAATTGGACCTGGCACTGCAGGCTGTGACAACTTGGTTAAGGCTGAGTGGGTTGAAGCTGAATCCAGCGAAGACAGAAGTCCTTTGCCTGGGTCGGGGCGCTCTGGGAAGGGAAATACCTCTCCTGGTTTTTGATGGGTCAGGAGCTTGGGAGTTCTACTGGAGCCTTCATTATCAATGGAGGCCGAGATAGCAGCCACTGCTAAGTCAGCCTTTTTTCATCTGAGGCGGGAAAGGCAGTTGGCCCCCTTCCTAGAGCGTCAGGACCTGGCAACAGTGATTCATGCAACGGTCACCTCGAGACTAGATTACTGTAATGCCCTCTACATGGGGCTGTCTCTGTGCCGAACCCGGAAGCTACAGCTGGTGCAGAACGCGGCTGCTAGGCTGCTATTGGGGATCCCAAAGTGGGAGCACATACAGCCAGGGTTGCGCGAGCTGCACTGGCTGCCAGTTATATACCGGATTCATTACAAAGTGCTGGTTATTACCTTTAAAGCCCTATATGGCTGAGGACCTGCCTACCTGAGGGACTGTCTTTCCCCATATGAACCCCAGAGAGCACTGAGGTCAGCAGGGAAAAACCTGCTGACCATCCCCGGGCCGAAAGAGGTAAAACTACAGAGTACCCGCACGCGGGCCTTCTCTGCTATGGCTCCACACCTATGGAATCAGCTCCCGGAAGAAATGCGGGCCCTGCGGGACTTTGAACAGTTCCGCAGGGCCTGCAAGACCATCCTCTTTGGGTTGCCTTCACCGATTAAAGAGAGAGACTGCTAAGTAAATTTACCATCTGCTGTAATAGCACCAGGATGTTAATTTTATTAATTTTAGAATTTTAATTAAATTTGTTAAACTAGTTATTGTTTTAAACATTATTGTATAACTTAATGTATTGATTTAATGTTGTTAGCCGCCCTGAGCCTGCTTCAGCGGGGAGGGCGGGATATAAATAAAATGATTGATTGATTTTTCAAAAAAATTGAACATTTTAACAATGATTATGCAGAGTGATAGTGCATAGATCTTTAGCTAGCAGAATCAAGGAAGTTATACAAGATACAAAAACAACAAAAGTCTTTCCCCAATGAAGAAAACAAAAAAATACAAATATTCAGGCAAAGCACGTTCAAATCAACAGTAAGGCAAATGAACAAAGAATATCTGGAATATGTTGCTGCCGCTGTTATTTATTAAATTTCTGAAACGCCCAAACCCCTCCTACTGCAGGGCTCTGGGTGAAATACAACAGTAGATAAAAACACAGAAAACCATAAAAATAAAATACATAGACAACACTAGTGCAACTGATAAAAGAAACCAAATGGCAAGCTACACATCACTTCCCATTCTGGACTGCCTGGCCACTTTGTGGACAGTAGAGGAGCAGGAACCAAAAAAATCTGGAGAGCAAGGAGAGGGTGCCCGCCAGAATGAAAACCATTGCTATCCTCGGCAAAAAAACCAGACAACAACAATTTGTTTGAAGAGGCAGAAAACCAATCAGGGAAATATTGGACTCTTAGAAAACACAGGTGCATATTGACTTAATATAGCAAGATTGCGGAAAATCTAAATGAATACTGTATGTTGTCATCACTATGGAACACATTAGACAAATACTTGAACCAGGCTTTGGGAGAGGCCATCTGAAAAAGTCAAATAATGGTGGCAAAAGATGAAGTTCTAGATCTAGTGATAGTTTGTGTCTGAACAGCAAAAAACCAAGAATTCAAATGGGGAATTCTTGAAAATCTAAACAATTTTTCCCTAACAAACAATTAAACTTTACTGGTCTTAAAGGTGCCACAGGATTTAAACTTTCCCTAACAGAAGACTTTCTTACTGGAAGACTGGAACCCAAGGCTGTTCCTACAACTAAAATTCTTCCCATACTCAGACTGCTAGAACACATAAGCACAGAAAAAAAAATAATTCAAAGATGGCATGTTGGCACAACTGTAAGTTTACCAGTCAACTATTCCATACTATCATACGAAGAAACAGTTATAAAACGGAAATTACACTCCATTTTATCCATGCTTAAGTTAGAAGCTGAACATACTGCCACATGAACCTAATAACATGTTAAAACGATTACAGTTTGAGGAGTCATCTAAATTAGAATTACAAAGAAAGGACTTCTGGCAGAAAAACACACTCTATTATTAATATCACCAAATAATTTTTTAAGAAGAAGCTGGAATGGGATGCAGAGTTCATTTTAGGAAAATGTTTGGGATTCTGAGTTTAAGAATTTCTGAAACATCTGATACAGGCCAGGTAAAAAACTTGTTTGTGGAAAAATGGTTCCATTTTTTAAATTATGTTCAATCTGAACAAAATACAATGTGTAAATTACCAGACAAGTACTTAACTTTTGCTTTATATTAGAACAACACTCTGCTTGGCAAGCTCTGTAATGTGATGGCTCATGGATAGACTCTATGTTTGTTAGTGTTATAGTTGATGTTTGTTAAATGATTCATATGTCATTATTCTAATAAAAAAATTTTAAAATTCAAAAAAAAATTAGGGCTTTGGATGTTGGAATAAATGTATACATTGTAGAGAAAATGGTAAAGGAATCACTATGTATTAAAAATGAGTACGCAAAATTAAACTAAAGATAATAACATGGTATTTATATTTCCACTAGTATATTACTATTAACTAGTATATTACTATTTTAGTTAGCTCTGATATAGTATTCGGAAATTCCAATTTTGAAGGTAGATAGAAACAGTACACATAGACCGAACTTGTACATGCATAGAACAATACACATACACATGGATATGAAGGGGGGGGGGGGGGAGAGAGAATTGCCAATTCTATGCTTTAATATATATATCCCCGGGCCGAAAGAGGTAAAACTACAGAGTACCCACACACGGGCCTTCTCTGCTATGGCTCCACACCTATGGAATCAGCTCCCGGAAGAAATGCAGGCCCTGCGGGACTTTGAACAGTTCCGCAGGGCCTGCAAGACCATCCTCTTTGGGATGGCCTTCACAGATTAAAGAGAGAGACTGCTAAGTAAATTTACCATCTGCTGTAATAGCACCAGGATGTTAATTTTATTAATTTTAGAATTTTAATTAAATTTGTTAAACTAGTTATTGTTTTAAACATTGTATAACTTAATGTATTGATTTAATGTTGTTAGCCGCCCTGGGCCTGCTTCAGCGGGGAGGGCAGGATATAAATAAAATGATTGATTGATTTTTCTAAAAATATATACATATTACAGAAACCCTGCAAAATAATTAGGAAAATCTTTGTTCAAGTTCTACATCTTATACATTTTGTGCAACACCTACTAAATTTAAACTCAAACACCATTTATTGTTTAGATAGATTTAAGGAAAAGCACTAGAAAGATGCTTGATGCATTTGCTTATCCTTGACTTAGAATATCACTTGAATAAAATATAAATTGCTATCTAGAGTTGCCAGGTCCAACTCAGGAAACATCTGAGGACTTTGGGGGAAGAGTCAAGAGCAAGGATGTGACAAGCACAACTGAATTCCAAAGATAGTTTTGGCCATCACATTGAAAGGGACCGAGCTCCTTTCAAATGCCTTTCCTTCACTGGAAATAGTGGAGGATGAGAGCACCTTCTTTTGCGGCACATAGAATTGGACCCCATGTCCAATCTTTTTTGAACCTTGGGGAATTTTTTGAAAAGAGGCACCATATACTACACTGAAAGTTTGTTGCTGCTATTTCAAGAAACAGTCCCCCCAAGCCTCCATAGGGTATAAATTGAGTGCCCAGCAGACATTTCCTTCCTGCCTACCTTTTTGATAACCCTGAAGTGGGGGTGGGCCTCCAAACCAGGGGATCCCTTGCCCCCAGCTGCAAATTGGTAGTCCCATTGCTATCAGCAGACATCAACTTGGTTGGTGCTCTTGCTGATGCCCTGGTTGACCTCCTAAAATGAGGAAGTGACCTGAGCAGTTGACATGATCACTCCCAGGCACTTTCTTTCAGGTGTTAGAGCCCAGGTAGCCCCTTGGTTTCCTGAGGGGTTGGTACCCGTATCGGCTGGTTAGCCAGCTCTGGGTGTTCCTGGACTGAAAAGATATTGTAGTGCATGTCCTGGTGACATCTAGATTGGATTACTACAATGTGCTCTATATGGGATTGCCTCTAAAAACTGTTTGAGAACTTTAATTGGTATAGAATGCTGACTGGAATGGGTCATAGGGAGTGTATCAGTCCAGTCTTGGCCCACCTACACTAGCTCCAAACTGTCTCCAGACACAATTCCAGGTGTTGGTTTGGACCTTCAAAGCCAGTTTTGGGAACAACATACCAGAAGCACCACCTAATCCCTTCTAAACCTGCCTGATAGTTATGGTCTTCTTTGGAGGCACATGTCAATACAGGAAAGCCATGACATTAAAATTCTGGAACTCTCTCCACAAGACAATGTGTTTGTCCCCATTTGTTTGCAGTCTTCTGCCAGTGGGTGAAGATTTTGTTTGTTTGGCATTTCCTCAATGATATTGCTTTCCTAACCAATGTTTTATGCTTTGTATGTATTTTAATTCTTTTATATGTATTTCAACTCTTTTTAAAGTTGTTTTAATGAAGTATGTTTGGGAGAGGGTTTTATTTAAATGGTTTTATAATATATTTTAACTGTTAGCCGCCTTGGCAGTATTTGTAAAGGCAGAAAGGTGGGATATAAATTTTGTAAATAAATACATAAAATAAATACTTTGGGAGGCATAAACTGGTACTTTCAGGTTGGGATGATGAGGTGATGGGCCAAGATTTCTGTTATTTGGATTTTCATATTTGGCAGGGATAGTAGAAGGAAAGAAGGTTGTTAAGACCCACAGACCAACTCAATGCTAAAAGGCTTGGCTACAATACATCTTTAGCACCTTTCAAGCTTGTCAAGAACAATAAAAACACAAACTAGAAAAATGATATATGCAATTACCAGACTTTCCCTTATCTGCAATTTCAGCTTAAGAGATGAAGGGATTCGCCCCCCCCCACATTCTTTTCAGCTGAACATAATTATTAGTGCCAATGTCACATTCATTTCTTAGCCATGATAACAATTGAATTAAAACTGGCACTTGACCAAGGATCATGCAGTTACTTTTTCAATGATAGCTCACAGTACATCAATGCAGAGAGAAAAGAAGGGGAGGGGGGAAAAATCCATACAGCATGAGTACAAAGTACAGATTTTATGTCTAACTTTTGCTGCTGAACACTCTGACAAGCGCAATATCGGGGGGGGGGGGGGGGCTCTTTCCATTTGGTACTACCAAATGGCAATGCATCTGCTTTTCTAGTGAACCTTATAGGAAACATAAAGTAGAGTTTGAACTATGTCACAGACACTTACAGATCATAAATTATAAACTTAAGTACTGTGAGAAGCACACTACTGGACTCTTGAAGAACTGTGCGGAACACCCTGTGTTATTAATCAGCTTCTTTTGTGCAAACTATTACTCTAGTTGCAGCTGCCCTTAATGACTAATTTTAGTGTTCTCTAATGCATTTCCCTGTAACTCAACCTTTATAACAAGTCCAGGCTGATGACAGGGACGTTAATTGTACAAGGTATTCAGACCTCTCTGGATATAGAGCTCTCTTGAATCCACTCCTGCATGCCTAGGATTTTAGAAGGTAGCCAAGACATTTCAAAACACTGGTGAGGAGGCACTGCCCATTTTTTCATATTTTGATCCAACATTCCTTCCTTCCTAACCTCATGGCTGGATTACTGTAAAGTACTCCATGCTGAGCTATCCTTGAAGAATGTTTGGTCATTCCATTGGAGAACCCTTCCTATTTACAGGGATAAACTGCCAAAAACCATATTACATCACTGCTCCAACACCTGCACCAGTTACTCAATATCTCAACACAATTCCAGGTGATGGCTCCAAGCTAAAAAGCTCTATAAAGGTTACACAGGCTGCCTTCTCCCTTCCACATTTTAAGATCGATCAAGTTCACTAACTTAACAGATGTGGAACATTTAACAAGCCAGATAACTTAGAGGCATTTTGGGAAGCTACATCACAATGGTGGAGCTCCTTGCTTATGTAGCAAATCTGTACAAATTTATTCTTCTTAAAGTGCCCTCAAGCAGCTGAGAGTAGAGGGGGGGGGGCAAAATCCATTTTTATAAACTCTCTTTTTAGTCTGGTATTTTATTCAGCCAATTTTACTATTATTAGTGTGGTGGTTCATGGTTTTAAACTGTTGCTACCCACCCCAAGCAGAGAGCAGAAAAGCAATTGAAATGAATAGTCAAATAAGGTTTAAGAACTCAGCTGATGGCTGGTAAATCAAAATAGTCACAAATGAAATATAGTCATAAATATAGTCAAAATAGTCATAAATGAAAACAAATTCATTCACATACATTCGGAAGGCACAATAAGTTTTCGCAGGAAAATGAGGCAAAATATTACAGTGCAATGATTAAAAGCCATAGTATTTCATTTCAATTTGAAAGAAACACTTTCCCCAAGTACTATGTACATTGTTTAAAAACACAGACTGAATAACTTTATTAAATTAGACGGCCATGGCATTTATGAAATCCATAAATCAGATCAATGGTGCACAGTCAGCTTTAGAAGGTAACCGCTGGGCCTCTAAAAATGGACAATCCAAAAGACTTCTAGGCCCAGCTTCGCTCTAAATTATTTATAAGGAACACAATTTGGTTTGAGGCAGAACCTAATTTGTAATGCCTTTTTAATGCTTTTATAGCACAACATCTGCACTCATTTCTAATCTCAATAGATGACAGGTTGCTATTATTGAATCTCCATTAATATGAATTATAGGTACAATATATTTTACCCAATATCATTCACCCCAGGCTGAGCATGAATCTACAATAAAATATCACAAAGTCAGCACGTTTCAGAAACAGAACGTTTTAACAGCCATTGTAAATTAGTTTTTATATACAGTACAGTACAGTTGACCTTGACCTTGTGAGTGTCAGATTTTGCAGAGTTGCACACAATGGCTCCATTCAGATATCACAAACTAACCTCTGTCCAGCTGTGATGGGTGCAAACTTTTGTTGCCACTCTTGCTGCCTTCGTCTTTCCTCCATGTATAGTGTAACTAAAAATGTCTTTGTTTTGGAAACCTTAAATCAAATTCAAAATTTGTGAGACAGCCAAATGTAGGTGCCTTGGCAGAGGTTCTGCAGTTAGAATTAAACCTTTGAAACTCAGCAGCCTACATCTGGACTTCATAGCAAATCAGAGTCTGATTTCAACGCTTCTGAGGCCAGGAAGCCTTCAATCATAATATGCACATTGAAGAAGGAAGCACAACAAGTCATGGTTATGTCAGTTACATACAAACTGAGGTTTATATAAATGCAGTTAATAATGCTACCAACTTTCAGGTGGGGGTGGAGACATCCAGGAACTACAACCTGATCTCCAGGCTACAGAGATCAGTTTCCCTGCAGAAAATGGTTGTGATGGTGGAGGGTTGACTCTATGGTATAATATCCTGCTGAGCTCCCTCCTCTTTCCAAAACCCAACCTCTTCATGCCCCAAATTTCTAGGAATTTCCCAATCCAAAGTCAGCAGCCCAAGCAATTAATGAGTTATACCTATGAACTGATGAGGAGGCAGTTTATGTCAGTATTTACCATCCCTGTCATTCAGTGGTATTTTACCTTAGCCAACCTTGTCCCCATCCAGCAAAATAACTAAGTTCTGCTTTTTAACAATCTGAGTGTCACTTACCTCCATGAAATTAAATATGGATTTAAGATCTCATGTTAAGAATTTGGGTATCATCAATGCTTGGCACAGGGTGTGAGATACATACTTTATCTGGCTGTTCCCATGAGACAAGTAATTTATACAGTAATCCTATGCATATCCACTCTGAAGTAAATCGCACTAAATTTAGCAAGGCTTCCAAGGAAATGTCCACAGGACTGCAACCAGTCTGTGTAGAGAGATTCCTGTACTAATAATAGAAAACCAGTCATGGCTAAGTGTTATTTATCTGGTCAAAGAAAACAGAATATTTTCAGGAAGAAAATTATAAGCAAGTAATGCTACACAAACTGCCATTTTTAAACCACAAGTTTAAAATTTGCTGCTGCCATTTAAGAACTAATTTTTGCTCAAACTTCAGTCTAATATCTGTATGGGTTGCTATATGCTAGGCATAATGTAATTTTAAAGGAAAAATATCTCCTCCTCCCTCCACATCTCTAAATTGTAGATATCTTAGCTCAGATAGCAATGGGATGGTGTTTTTAGGTAGGGTTACCAGGTGAGGCCAACAAGCCAGCAGGAGATTTTGGAAGGCTCTGGAAAAGGGGAGGGAGGCTTTGGGAGAGGGGAAGATTAAACACCAAAGCAAGTTTCAGCTATTGCATTTAAAGGGACCTCATTCTTTTTAAATGCCCTCCCTCTATTGGAAATAATGGAGGATGGGGGCACCTCCTTTCGGGGCTCATAGAATTCAATCCCATGGTCCAATCCTTTTGAAACTGGGGGGTGGGTGGGTTTGAAGACAAGAACCAGCAGCTGTGCCAAAAATATGGTGCTTCTACCTGAAACAACAGCTCCCCTCAGAGCCCCAGATACCCACAGATTGATTCTCCATCATACCCTATGGGGACCAGTCTCCATAAGGTATAATGGAGTGCCCAGCAGCCATCCCCCCCCCCCTTTCCGATAGCTCTGAAGTGTGGGGATGGGCTCCAAACTGAAGGATCCCCTGCCCCCAGCTGGGGACTGGCAACCCAAACTATGTTAAAACCTCAGAAATGACTACATGATGGAATATAATGATTGAAAGGTGCAATACATATGTTCAAAAGATGACTTAAAAGACAGCTGAAGGCTAAGAAAGGACTCAAAAAGTGCATACTGTACTGCATAATCATTTAAACAGTATATTAATAGTGTTCAACCACTGATTTTCAGCCACCATCACTTCACAATGACATATAACATAGAGTTTCTACACAGCTCTATACATTTCTATTCCATCTTATCTGGGGGAAGACTATGGTTTTTTTGTTCCTTGCAAAAACACTTCAGGGTACAGTTCAGGCCATTAAATATCAACACTTGCTTTGCAGCATTTTTTCATGTGGACCTGCCCACCAAAAGAACCCCACGCTTGAAGAAAACAGGAGAAAGAGGGACATTCAAAGAATTACTTTACTGGACAAGGACTAGAATTTAAAAATCTTTGGCACAGAAAACTCATACTAATAAAACTAGTCCTTGCTCATTACGTGAACACAAATCTCATTAATAATTCCATTAAGCTACCATTTCACTTCATTATTTTACCTATTCCCTCTCCACTATATTCACTGTCAACATCTGCTGCTTCTTTTGAGAAAGAGAAAGCAAACAGAGCCTGTGCATGCTTGTGCACTCTGAGCAGGTGAACAGCAGCAATATAAAGGCCATTATACTCTCAGCCAAAGAAAGAATGTATCATCCGATGGCAAACCAGACACTGTCCTGGGCTATGTTATCCCTACCTGAATTCAAAGTATCTAATTATCAGAGTGATTCTGCGAATGATTACCAAAGAGAAACAGAAACAACCAGAGCTTTTTTAATAGCAGGAACTCCTTTTCATATTAGGCCACACACACCCCTGATGTAGCCAATCCTGGAGCTTACAGTAGGCCCTGTACTAAGAGCCCTGTAAACTCTTGGAGGATTGGCTACATCAGGGATGTGTGGCCTAATAGGCAAAGGAGTTTCTGATACAAAAAAACCCCCTGGAAACAAGGCAAGCAATCTGAAAAACACCCAACAAATGTATAATCATACCTTAACTGTTTTAGCAAGTAAAAGATGACCTATAACCCCATTGTGCCACAGTGGCTGTGGTGTGGAGAAAAGTGCATTACATTTAGATTATGTGAAGAGTGAAGAAACTGAAAAAGAAGAATCAAAAGAGAGAAAGGTTTGAAGTCATGCACAAGTCAAAGGAGGAGGGAAAGACTCATTCACACAATGAGAAACCATGTGTTGTTATATGTGAACAGTGCCTACAACTTCATTCTACAGAGGAGGCCTTCCAAGTCCTATACTAATCACTGTCACTTGTACAAGCAACTGTGTTTCATTCAATGATCATGGTATAACAAAACTCAACCTTAAGTATGGACAATTCTAAAGTATGGATAATGCTGCTATTCTTTGAGGACTGAGTCTCAGTAAGACCTGAAGAAGAGGCAAGATCATTTTCTTTCACTTTGTGCCAGGTTTCAAGTGCCACCAGAATAAGAGATTATCTAACAGATTCAGAGCTTCTCCAAACCTGGTACAAAACGACAGGGCTAACTCCACTTGCTGGGGGTCTTTTGCCCTCAAGTTTAGAGTCAAGTAGACTCAAGAAAAAGGGCAGGAAAACTACAAGTAAAGGCTGAATGCAAAGGTCGATCAAAATTGGTGGACCTCTGACCAAGAAGTTTTACCAATTTGACTCAATGTTCAACATCACATGGCTCTTTTAATATCTGATGGCCTTCAGGCTGAATCAAGCAAACTCCATGCCAGCTTGACTACACCAGCTTCACTTTGTGCCAGCAAAACTTCACAAGTTTAATAATGTAAGAAATGCAGAATAGCCTTTGGGACCTACTGTGAAACCATTCACAGCATTTCTCCTAATCTTCCAACCTTGTATCTTTCTCCCTTCCTGCTACACCTTCCTATGATTAAGCAGAGCTCTACTGGCAAAAAGCCAGCTGTAAAAGTGCTGGCAACAGCAGCAGAAGGAATTTTAGTCCTCCTGTTGAATAACCTCTTCAGTTTGATAGGACTCAGGAGGTTTAATTATGGGAGGTGGAAAGAAATTATGGGGAATCACAGAACCCATTACCTAGCAACTGCGAAAGCATCCCCTATTGGTTATAACTGGAAGCAGCAGGAAATGTTTGGGTGGGTCCTTGGTAACCAGTCCTATGACACCTTAACCTTCCCAGCCTTCCATAAAACTTCAGGCCCTGCTAGGTCGTATGTTGCTTTTCAGATTATTAATACTTAACACAAGAGAGACTATAAACCCTATATTGGATGAATGGTGGTACTAACAAGTTGGCAAAAGGCCTGCCTTTTACAGGCTCAGCACAATTTTACTCTTTGGGCTGATTGCCAGAATTAGAGGACAAAAGGGAAGATAAGAATTCCGCTGAGCTCGTTGGTGCATATGTACGCTACCACAGTGCATAAATGGGCACCAAGACATCACAAGGAAGTTGTTGCTGCTTGTGCAGAATGCCATGTACCTGTGTCTTGTGCATGCAAACCAATATACACTGCCCCTTAGAGGTCAAATTAACGATCATGAAAGGATGCATTCTGTGACAGAGATGCATGTTCATTTCCCAGCTTCCATCGTGTAGATTAACCAGCCAGCCTTCAGCAAAGACCAAGCCATTTTTATCATTTAATTAATTGTTTGCCTTCTTATCCAATTCAGTTATAGCAGTGGCTATGGGTCCACCATCATTCTACTTACTGAAGTCAAGGTACAGGATACTAGTATTTGTGCCATATCTGTACAGAGGATGGATATTGACAAATGTGTACTAAAATCCTTTATACCACTTAACATGATGGGACAGACCTTTAAGATTCTCCAGAGTTGAAGAACTCACCCCAGTGGAATTTGATTAAAGTTGCCAACCACTGTAAATGTTTTTGTGCTTGTCTCTGCTCTGGGTACGCATTGGGAAGAGGATGTCTGTATTAGCGTCCAAATGCAACCACTTTCCATGCATTATGGAAGCTCATGTTCTGAGTTAACACAATTCATTAATTGTTCCAAAATCATTAATATGAAATACATATAGTGGGAAGGTACCTTTACAAGAGAATTGCTGGCTTCTACAGTTCTCTCTGCCTATGGGTCAATGTACACACGTTTGTCGACATCGATAATTTATCCAGCTCATAAAGCTTTGCATTGGGTAAGTCCCTGACTGCTTAAGGATAACCTCGTATATAAAAGTGTTTGCTTACAACATTACACATGAAGTTGCCTTATACTAAATCAGAATATACAAGGCTGACTTTGACAATGGTTTGCCTAGCAGAGGCTCCCCAGGGGTCCCAGGTGGAGGACTTTCTCATTACCTACTAAATGACCCTTTTAACTGGAGCAAGCTTTGTCCAGTAGTACCTTAAGATTAACAAGATTTCAAGGATACAAGCTTTTGAGAGTCAAAGGTCCCTATCTGATGAAGGTTGCAAAACTGAATCTTACTCTTCTACTATCGACTCGCACAGCTACCCACCTGAAACTACCTTTTAATAGGAGATACCAAGAACTGAAGCTGGGATCTTCTGGATTCCTAACGGATGCTCTACCTCTGTGCCATAGCTTCTCCTCTCAGCAGAAGGCCCTCAATAACGCAGTTTGAAAACTGGCTCCTCATAAGATTACTATGGTAATCAAGTCAACATTTGCAGGTGCAGAAATCTGTAAATCTACCTCTATGAGAAATAGAATTCGATCCTCAAGAACACAGGATGGGAGAAGGAAAAGGGACTTCAGAAGAAAATAAGACACAAGTATACTATAGCTTAAAGAGCTGGGAATGGTAACAAAAGAAGTTGGGGTTTTTTTAAAAAAAAATCAAAATCATAGCAGAAGTTTCAACGAATAGACAATCTGCTAAGTGAAAAATCAATTGTGTAAGGTAGTTCCACTTCAACACTTAACACTCTTTTATGTTAGGGATGTGTCACCACTCATTTTATAGCCAACTTGCTCTCTTCATTTTCACTGTCACCAACTGCATTTCCAGGATACAAAAATCCACAGTTGAGACTGTCGCGAAATCTGAAGTAGATAGGATGTGCAATACCTTGAAGGTTTCTTACAAGGCCACAGCAGAAGGCTGTTCCCAAATGTTCTGTGTACTGGCTTATTCAGTTACATTTAAAAAGGAAATTACTTCACAAATCCATCTGATCACAAAAGCATATCTATGACCCTTGTTTAATCAGCAGCATGAAAACAGTACAGGTCAGAATTCCCTTTCACATGCCCAGATCAGTTTTAGTAGGCCATCATATTGCACAGTCAAATGTTAAAGAAAAAAATGACAAAAAAGATACAAAGCAAGGAGGGGAAAGAGAACAGGGTGGTTCGTTCCACAGACCCGCAGTTCTGTGTACTGCGACTTGTGTTTTTTAAAAAATGGTCTGTTTTTGAGAGATGTGTTACAGCAGTCAGGAGCAGTAATTAATTCACAGTGACTGGCCTGCATAAAAATGACTGTCAATCTCTCGGCTTGACTTCGCAAACAAAGATTTAAGAAGGGTGCAGTAGTCCACGTCTGCTGCAGGCTTGCTGGTGGCTGACAAGACCAATGCGGGACAGGCAGATCTGGCCACAGTGGCTGCAGGGAAAAATCTGATTTGGGGTTGGTGCTGTAGCATTGCGATTCTTCCTCAATCTCCTTTTGTCCTCAAGACCAGCTATGCGTGCGTTTTCAAAGGAAGAGACAGCCTGGTGGATGGTGTGCCTCCATGCTTTGCGATCTGAGGCTAGGTCAGACCACGGGTGATGGTTGATGCGACAGGTGCCAAGGGATTTCTTCAAGGAGTCCTTGTACCTCTTCTTTGGTGCCCCTCTATTTCGAAGGCCGGTGGAAAGTTCGCCATACAGAGCAATCTTGGGAAGGCGGTGGTTTTCCATCCTAGAAATATGCCCTGCCCAGCGCAGCTGCATCTTCAACAGCAGTGCCTCGATGCTTGTAACCTCCGCCCACTTGAGGACTTCAGTGTTGGTCACAAAGTCACTCCAGTGGATGTTGAGGATGATGCGAAGGCAGCGCTGATGAAAGCGCTCAAGGAGTCGCAGGTGATGACGGTATAAAACCCACGATTCGGAGCTGTAGATGAGGGTTGTCATCACAACTGCTTTGTGATCTTTGTGCCTTTTTTCAGATGCTTGTTGCTCCACACTCTTTTGTGCAGTTGGCCAATTGCACGGTTTGCCTTTGCCAGCCTGTTGAAAGATAGTGTTGGTGATGGTGAGCTGGTGCTCCGTGCAGAATTCTAGCAGGAGGCGCCCGTTATCATTGCAGTTGCCAATGCCGTGTTTGCCAAGTACTCCTTTCCAGGCTTCTGAGTCTTTACCTACTCTGGCATTGAAGTCGCCAAGGATGATCACCTTGTCCTCTGTAGGGGTCTTCCATATGAGGTTGCGTAGATCAGCACAGAACTTGTTCTTTTCTGCAGGATCTGCTTGAAGGGTTGGGGCATACACACTGAAGAGTGTTGCATGCTGCTTGTTTTGAAGTGGGAGGCGCATGGACATGATGCGATCTGAGTGACCTTTTGGCAGGTTTTTGTTTGGAGGCAATGGAGTTCCTGACCATGAAGCCAACGCCAGAAAGGCGGCTCTCAGCCTTTGACTTACCCGACCAGTAGAGGGTATAACCAGCACCATGTTCTTGAAGACTACCTTACTCAGGGAAACAGACCTCACTGAGAGCTGCTATGTCAATATTCAACCTGAGAAGTTCGTGGGCAACTAGAGCAGAGCGTCGTTCAGGGTGACCACTGTCTACTGTGTCAAGCATGGTTCTGATGTTCCAACACACAAGCTTTAGTCTTTGCACACTTTGTGAGGCAGGTGCATGCCTTTTCTTTGTTGTTATTTTTTGACCGCAAGTAAGGATGCCCGTTGACCGCGGCTAGCCAACGGGGGGGGGGGGGGAGACAAGCTTTGTTTAGCCCACCTTTTCTAGACCCCTCTCCGTGCGGAGCAAGCAGTGCTGTCCCTAGATAAGGCTGCTTGGTCGTTCAGGGTGCTGCCGAAAAATGCTTTCGTCTCCGGGTCAGCATCAGGCGACCAATACCCTGAACCGCCTACATGCAGGATCAGGACGGAGGCTTCCAGTGGCATCTTCCACCTGCCGTTTCGCCCCTTGCCCATCGCTGCAGGACTTGGTGTGTTGTGGGTTGTGGATGTGGATACACCCTTCAGGCCTGCGCAGAGGAATTTTTAGGTGAAGCACAGTGTGTGCGGTACTGGCTCCACCCTTTCACCTTGGGGTCATCTGCCATGGCCCAGTAAGCCGGGACGCCGGCAGTGAGTCCTCCAGGTAGTAGGTGTTACATTAACGAGCTCTATCTGCCCGGGTTTGATGTTAGAGTTTTCCTTCTCTTGGCTGGCGAGGTTGGTGAGCCCAGCCTGCCCATTCGGTTATACCGCCGGACATTCGGTCGCACCATGACGTGGCAAACTCTGTGAGAAACGGGGGGGGGGGGGGACACCAGCGGGAAGGTGTTGCCATGGATGCAGTAATGCAGGAGAGGCCATTGCAGTGACCATCTGCCAGGCATAGCCGGACAGTGACCACGCGGCGTTCACTACACCGGGAAAGGAGAGGCTATGTATTGCGCATACACTTTCCCTGGGGGGGCAGGATACCCAAGGGAGCCCCCCCCCTCACCCCACCCCCCTCCCCTCCTGTCAATATAAGTGTTTAAATCACTTCCTGAATCTTTAAAAAAAAATCTTTCAAACTTTGTTAGTAAAAGGAGGTTTTGTGGTTAAATCAAGAGTGTCAAATCAAGAATGAATAAGACTGAGAAAGAATGCCAACTAGTGAAAGGGCAGAGAACGCCATGAATCCCCCATCATACCATCATATAGACATATCTATTACCTGCCAGTTCCTACATATAACTCTCTCACAAATTCCAGGGCTGGTGTTTTTGAGGTTCAGGGCAATGGAATCTCACTAGGCTCTCTCATCTTCCTAGACAGTGATGGCCACATTCAAAGGAGGAGGGGGAAAAACCAAAAAGTTAATTCAGAATTTAATTACAGAAACAAAAGTCTAAATTCTGTTTTTCTCACATAGCTTCAAAATTTAAGACTGACCTTAAGTACCAAGGCAACAATTATTCTGAATGGTTTACACATGGCCTTGCTTCCCACAGAATCCAGAAAACCATGCTAGACAATCACTAAGAACTGATAGTGTTGTTCTTTCTATCGTTTCCAACTGTCAACTGGTCATCTAGCAAAAAGAGTGGCTGCTTCCTTTCACCTCTATTGTTTACTTTTCCTGTCCTCATCTCTTACAGAAGGTACTTGAATGCTTCTTCCCATGGGCTAGGAAGCAGCTTCAAGGGAGAAGAAAATAAACAACTGTAGTTCTCAAACTTTTCGGTATGGTGACCAACAAATACAAATTTACTTGATATGGTGACCAATCCAGGGCCAGCCCAGGGTGGTTTTTAGGGGGTTTTTTTGCACCTGTGGCAAACTATGACCTGGTCACCCATCTAGTCCAACATTCCATTTTCTACAGTGACCAACTAGATGTTGTTGAGAAACCCACAAACACCACACAAAAGGTGCAGCTGCCTCCAAGCAAGCAGCATTCCATTTCCCTCTACTTCCAGTGACTACTGTAAAGTTGCATCAGTTGCTGGGCAGCTTCCCCTACTTGCACATTGAGCAAGGGAAGGTGGAAGATGGGAATTTGAGATGTTGACAAGAAGAACAAGGAGATTAAGAATGATGCACAGAGCAGAAGCTATGACCCATTTTCAGAGGCTTCGCAACCTACTTTTGGGTCCCAGAGCACAGACTGGGAAACGATGATCTTGAGGGAGAAAAAATCATGAGGAACATTTGAAATTTAAAAGAAAGAACACCTCCCACTTTGCATCCAAAGGATCCCTGTTTCAACCCCTGGCATCTCCAGTTAAAAGGACCAGGAAGTAGGTGATGTGAAAGACCTTCCTCTGAGACCCTGGAGAGGCACCGCCAGTCTGAGTAGACAACAGAACCCCCGTTGGACCAATGGTCTGATTCAACTTGGCAATTTCATGTATGTGTAATTTCTCTAAAAGAGGGGCCATGACTCAGCAGCAGCTCATCTATTTGGCATGCAAAAGGTCCCAAGTTCAATTCTTGGTATCCTGCATTTAAACGACTGGGTAGGAGGTGATGTGAAAGGCTTCTGCCTGCAACCCTGCAGAGCTACTGCCAGTTTCAGTAAGTGCTGACCTTGGTGGACTGATGGTCTGCTCCAGTATAAGGATGTGTTCACCCACAGTTTACACAACTCACCTGAAGAGCAGCTGTTACAGGTAAAGATCAGATATGTTATGGAGGAAGGAAATCCTCTTTTATTTGGTGGCCCCAGTTGTTTAATTCAACTAGATAAAGCCAATACACCTAGGTGCTAAGCATTTATTAGAAAGTACTGTTAACATATCTGTGCATGTGTTGGTTGCAAAACTGGAACTCTTGAATGGAAAAAGCTAAACCTTTTTACAAATGCAATTCCCCTTTCATAAGCGGGGGTAGGGGGGAGAGACTTAGTTTATCTGGAATCAGAGAAATGTAGATGACAGCAGTACCTTTTATATGTAAAGGATTTCTTGTTTCATTTGAATCAACAGATAGATTAAAGTAAACTTTAAAGGAAAATTGAAGATACATGCCGGAAAGAAAATGAAAATGATTGTAAAGGACTCAAAGTAAATAGCTCCTGGCTAACACTCACTTTGACTGACTTACTGGATACTCCAGACTCTTTTCCCTTCTGAAGTGAAAACACGTTTTGATCCAAGTGCCAGGGACTGGAAACACCCCTTTGTATACCAAAATATGTTGCACGTGTGATCTTCTGAGTGTTTCATGATGTAAATTAGTGCTTGAAACTCAGTGGCTTTCATCTTCAAATGGGGCTGGGACTAGAGTCTGGCCAGACCTCTTAGTTCTTTCAAGGGATGATAAACACATTGCGAATCAATAAAACAAGCATTTGTATTGGCTGACTATATAGATTAATTGGGACGTCAGTTCTTTCTAGAGTTAATCATCTGAACAAAGCGACCCTGAGCTGCAGGGGGAAATTTAATTTATCAAACACAGGCACACATTTATGAATACTTTTGTTAATTTCATTTTAAAAATGTTCTTAAGTAGCTTTGTATGGCTTAAAAAATAATAATAATGCAGTGTCATCTACTATGACATATACAGCTAAAATGCTACTCATATCTCCATAGCATATACAGATGCACAGAACTTGCAGATGTAACTGACTTTCCTTTCTTGGGAGAAAAATTCATAAGAACATAAGAAGAGCCCTACTAGATCAGACCAATGGTCCATCTAGTCTAGCTTCCTGTCTCACATTGTGGCTCTCCTGTTCCTCTGGAGGGTCAACAACATGGCATAGAGACCAACTCCTTCCCCTCAATCACCATGGCTAGTAGCAACTAACAGGCCTATCCTCCATAAATTCCAGATTTCTGGGCAGAGAATAACTGTAAAAAATCTGAACTAATAATATTAAAAATGCATTCTTCCTCTTGTTCTTCCTCTGCTCCAGTATAAGGATGTTTGGATTTCTGTTTGGTCCTGACCTAAACCAATTACATATGTTGTCTGAAAAGTTTGTACCCATGTGAAAGATTGAACATATGAAAAACAGCAACCTCAGAAAGAAAAAATAACCACATCATCATTACTTGCCAATGTTGGACTAATATGAACTTTGAACATGCCAAGGGTGGAAGTGCTAATATATTCAACGTTTATATTTTATTCTTGTTTACTTCATCTTGTTATTTAGTTTGCAAAATCTTCTACAGATGAACCCACAAACAGAATTGCAAACTTAACTTCATAATCATCCTATGTAAACTACCCAAAGATTAAGTGTTCTCCTATGGCTTGACCCCTCGAGGAACAGGTATGCTTCATGGCAGGCTGAAGGTACTGGCTTCTGCTTCAAAAGGGGATGGAATTCAGGTGTTTTCTATAGGATCAAAAGAGTACTTGAGATGTGTCACGTTCTCAGGGTGCAGGCAGGCAGGAGTCCAAAGCCAGTCCAAGGTCAAAGTCCAGGAAGTCAAGCAGGAGTCAAGTCACCAATGCAGAATCACAAACCGGAATCAGAAGTCAATGTCCAAAAGCCAAAAGGTCAGGGTGCCAAGGTCAGAATCAGGAATCAGGAAGGAGCGTGGATGCAAGCCAGAGAATAGACTTGTTGCTTCCACAAGGTTACCAGGTCCTAAGTGGGAGCTATTTGGGAGTCTCAATCAGCCTTCTCTCTGGGTGGCAGTGACTCTGCTAGAACTCAGGGCTGAGAGATCTGAAGAATTGGCGTGCCTCATGTCTTCGCTCTGAAAGTTCTTTTCACAGAACTTTCACTTCGAACTCTTGAGATGGGAGGAGAAGGAGCTTGGAGGAGATTGATCGTCAACAGCTGACACTGGTGCCCGGAGAGTGATTGATGGGCCAGCTGCTGTTTGTTCAGCTGAGGAACTGGCTGGCAATGCTTCCACATCTGTTAATCCTTTCCAGCTCCACCTCGTCAGGGCTCATGACACAACCCCCCCCACAGACGGGCCATGCCGGTCAGGATAGGCCATGTGGAACTGCTGCACGAGGTCAGGGGCATGTAGGTTGTCTGCAGATTCCCATGAACGGTTCTCGGGGCCATAACCTTCCCATGTCCATGAGGTACTGGAGGTTTCCACGGTGGATTTGGGAGTCCAGGAGCTGGTGGACCTTGTATTCCTCCTCGTCATCAAACAGGACAGGAGGAGGCGGTGCTGCAGGTGGCAGTTGGATGGAACAAGGAGGGACTGGTGGATGCGGACAGTGGCCAGCAGCTGTAGCCGGAAAGCAACAGGGTTGATTTAATCCGTGATCAGGTAAGGCCCCGTGAAGCGAGGATCCAGCTTGTGAGACCAGCCAGGCCGACACAGGTAATGGGTGGAGAGCCAGACGTGGTCCCCGGGCTTCAGTGGGGGCCCCACCTGTCGCTTTTTAGCTTGTTGCAGCTGCTCTTGGAGCAAGTCCTGGAGAGCCCAGAGTTCCTGCAGGTGCGCATCAGCAGCAGGGACTGCTGTGGGGGACAGAACTGCAGGGAAGAAGTGAAGGTGGTATCCATAGGTGGCTGCAAATGGAGTCTGTTGCGTGGATGCATGTACAGCATTGTTGTAGGCAAACTCGGCTGGGGTAGCAAGGCGGCCCAGTCATCCTGCTGGTAGCTGGTAATAACAATGCAAGTATTGTTCCAGCGTGGCATTGGTGCATTCGAACTGCCCATTCGTTTGGGGATGGTACGCTGAGGACAAATGCACCTGGGTGCCTAAGCTGGAGTGCAGGGCTTGCAAGAATCGGGAGGTGAACCAAGGACCTCGGTCTGAGATCAAGTGTGCTGGGAGCCCGTGCAGGCAAAAGACGTGCTGGAGGTAGAGCTGGGCTGTTTCAGGAGCTGTGGGCGGCTTGGGACATGGAACAAAGTGAGCCATCTTGGTGAAGAGGTCCACTTCTTCACCAAGAGGTCAAAATACAAAGCATGATATTTCTGATTATTGAATCAATATGTATTTGGTGCTCACCTTTCCCCCCTCTCTTCCCTCTCTTTCCTTTTCTGAATAAAGACTCCTCTTCAAAGCCCCCCCCCCACCTGGCAACTCAGGATATGCAAGTAATCTCACTATTGGAAAGCAAAAATGCCTCTCCCCCGAGTTCTCATACATATGCCTTATCAGTAAACTAGGAATGTGTGGGAACCAGGAGATGTTATAGTACCCAAATGAATAGTTGATATTACGCTTTGAACCCTCTATGCATTTCACATCTGTAAATTATGCTTTTGAAGTTATCTGAAACTTTGCCTTTGATGTAGCCTTTAAGATTTTTTGCTGTGTGACACTCTGTATCACTTCCAAGGTTTTGTCCCTTGGAGCAAGTATTGGATTATCAATAAAACGAGTCTTTGATTTAAACAATAGCTCGATTATTCGAAATACCGATGCTTGACATTTTGGAAGTGATCTTTCCTGGGATTTCAAATGAACTGGCAACTTTCTAACCATATGGCGGGAAGAACTCCAGAAGGCAAACTCTCCACATCCCCTGAGAGGAGACGAGGAGAACGTAGAGAGGAGGAAGCTGGAGTGCAGATCCCTCCGTGGCACATCTTAGACGCCCGTAGAATTACGGGGAGAGGGTCTCCTTTGCATATCCAACAACTCCTCATCACTCCCAGAGACTGGACACCCCGAACCTCCACTACTCTAATGGACAAGGCACCGACGCGGAGGGAAGCGATTTTGGCACGAGCATCCCGGCGAGTGAGGGTGGCGAGCGAGAGTGGCCAAGACGATGCGCGGGCCGGGGGCAGCGGAGATCGAGATGAACCTCGACCAGAGGAGGAAGAATATGAGGACCCTGACCCTCCATGCCTAGACGATGAAGAAGAGGACCCCGAGCCTGAGGACAGGGGACTTGTCCAGATGGTGAAGAGCGAGATGACTGAAATGGCAAAGTGCTTGAGAAATGAGATGCAAGCCAATGCCACCTTCATGGCGTAAGAGATGAGAAGGCAGCTGGAGAAGGTACTGCCGCCAGCAGATCCAAGGGGGGCACAATTACCCCCTCCGGGGAGATAGCTGGCGGCACCACAACCTCCATTGCCATTAGTTCCTCGAGATTATGGTAGATGGAGAGAATTAGATGCTACTTTCAATGGGGACCCTGAAGAAGTAGAATACTTTTCCATCCAAACCAACAGCTACATGCATTATTGGGGGAACACCTTTCCCGATGAATTCAGCCAAGTGGATTACTTGGGGTCGAAACTGAAGGGGGTCGCTAAACGCTGGTACATAAGCCTGTACAAAACCAGGAGCCTCGAGTTGGATACTGTAGCCGCTTTCCTCCAAGCATTGCTGATGCAGTATGAAGACTCCCCTCCAAGAAACATGAGCCGTCATCACCCTGCGAGACCTACAGCAAGTGTCGAAATCAGTGTATGAGTATGCGGCCGAATTCAGGGAGAACACAGCTAAGGTGCGGGGATGGAATGAGCTAATGAATATAGAGCAGTTCCAGAGGGGCCTAAATGCGAGTGTGTTGGATCGAGCATTGCAACAGGCCCGCCCGACCACACTGGTAGGGTGGGTGCAGTTAGTCGGTGAGGTCAAAACCAACATGAAGAGAGTGGCCCTACAATGACAGCAGCAGCAGCAAGGGGGAAAGGGGGGACGTGGGTCTTGGTCTGGGGCAAAACCAGATGGGAAAAAGGCCAACCCCGCAGGAGGAGCTACCAAATCAGCTACTCTGCGATGTTGCTTCCGATGAGGGGACCTGAATCACCTGGCTGCGAATTGCCCCGAGCAACCTTGAGGCCCCCCCTTTACTCTGAAGCCTGGCACCCCGAAGCCAAAGAAGAATGAGGGATGTCCAAAGGACTCTGCCAAGGGGAGTACCATAGCTGCGATCTCGGTGGATGAAGAAACCATCATCCTCAATGAGCTGAGCAAGATGTCCTGAGAGGACAAGCCAGAGGACAAGCCTGGGAGGACTTGTTGCTTCCACAAGGTTACCAGGTCTTGGGTGGGAGCTATATGGGAGTCTCAATCAGCCTGCTCCCTGGGTGGCAGTGACTCTGCTAGAACTCAGGGCTGAGAGACCTAAAGTATCGGCATGCCTGTCTTTGCTCTGAAAGTTCTTTCCGGAGCCTGCTTCGAATTCTTGAGATGAGAGGAGGAGAGCTTGGAGGAGATTGATTCTCAACAGCTGACACTAGTGCCCGGAGAGTGATTGATGGGTCAACTGCTGTTTGTTCAGCTGAGGAACTGGCTGGCAACTCTTCCAGGTCTGTTAACCCTTCCAGCTTCTCCTCGTCAGGGCTCATGACAAGATGCAGTTATCTAGGCTGTAGTTGTCCTGGCCCTTCCTTTTAAAACAGGAAAATGTGAGGCACGGGGACAGTGCTTTTTTAAATTCTAGCTTCTGTTTGTGATGGTAACTGCTATCAATGCAGACTGACAGGTCTCCACTAGGGGTGCATTCAGTTTGGTCAAACAAAATATAACTCAGAATAACAGCTGATGCGGCTGTATTCAGTGTTGTATACAGCCAAATATGATTCTCTGATCTACCAAATACATTCAGCAGCTATTCTGCCCCATTATACTCTATGGGCCATTAAAGCCAATGGCAAAATCTCATAGGGGATAATTTGCACTGTAGGTGCAGGAGTCTCTCCACCAGAGAATCCCACATTTCAAAAAGAATGGACTCTGTGCTTTCCTATGGCAGGGGGAAAGGTGTCGATTTCCCCATGGTGGGAAAACTGACACTGGGGAGGAGGGGATTTGAGGTAGAGGCACAAAATTTGAGTGTGAAGATTGTAATTCAGCAATCTCTTGTTCCAGTCTGTTTTTGAAATGATGTTGCAGTAAAACAGGTTGCTCAGCACTGTGAGTCTTGATTTCAGAATGGTGTCCATTAATCTTTTGGTATACCCAGGCCACAAGGGCACTGGGTTCAGCTGTTGGGCAGTAGTTGGTAGGGTTGTGCCACTGAGCTGGTTGCTATTAGGTTGGTACAGGGCTCTGCTGCTTAGCACCAGTGCATTCAATGTGCTGTTTCTGTGTTGTGGTCCTTGCAGAAAGCACCCCCCTAGATTTGAAATTCAGAGAGATTTTCAGATTTGAACTAAGATCCTGTGTGTGGCACTGGCACTGCAAATTTCCAATCTTTTTGAAACTTAGGGATTCTCTGTGGGAGAGACTCCTGACAGCACACTGAAAATCTGGTGTCTCTCCTTCAAACTCCCTCCTCCCCAGGGTCAATTTTCCTACCATGGAGAAATGGACACCTTTCCCCCCTGCCATAGGAAAGTAAAGGAAATGGGGGCACCCTCTTTGGGTGCTCTTAGAATTAGACTCCTTGGTCCAATCTTTTTGAAACTTTGGGGTTCTCTGGGGGAGAGGCTCCTGCAGCTGCACTGAAAATTTGGTACCTCTCCCTCAAACCCCCTCTCCCCCAGCCCCCATATATTATACCCTATGTTTTGCCATTGCCTTTAATGATCCATAGAATATAATGCAGCTGAATATTCAGGATAGCCTAATGTCTCCTGAATCAGATTTGGGCACTGAACCCGATATTTGGGAATATTTGCCCCCCCCCCCCAACACTTTTACCACAAATCTGAATTTAGCTACAAATTTTCTATGGTTGGCAAGAGACCTCTCGCCAGCAACCGCACTGTACATCCCTGCTCTACTGACTGATGGAAGAAAAAAATCAAATCACCTTTGGTGTGATGTCACTTCTGGTGAAAAGCCAGTAGTGTCATCATACCACCCTTGGAATTGGCAGAAACTCTATGGTTTTCCCTAGAAGTGATATTATGCTGATGGCACCATCCCCCCATGTTTCCATCCCACCTCCTGCTGGGTGGCAGCCATTGGCTGACAACCCTGCCATCAACAGCTATTTTCTTCTTTCCATCCCCACAAAAAGTTTACTTCTCAGACAAAGTTAGGAAGATACAAAAACAGGAAATGGAGTGAAGGAACAGAAATTGCTTAAGACTTCTTGAAAAGAAATTAAATAGTGGCTATAGAGTAATCCCTGCGCTCAGTTCCCTTGATGCTCTGTAGCGATCTGCTTCTCTTAAAGACAATATTATTTACTTTTATAATGCTATTGTGAAAGTTTTCATTCTTAGAGAAAAGTGGCAAAATTGTAGGCCTGGGGCTTTGTCAAGAATTTCATACAAGTCTGTGATAGTCCAAAACTGTACCTTTTAAAAATAAAATGCTCAGATCTCTAAAACATTTCTCAGAGTTCTTTCAGCAATACAGTTTTAAATACTGAAATATGATCAGTGAACAAAGAAGCCATACAAAATTTTATGCTGAAATAGAAGGGAACAAGTATTACCATAATCACTTGGGAATTAAAATTTGAAAAGAAGGCTAAGGACAATATAGCGATGGCAATATTTATGAGAAAAGCAAAATCTAAGATCCCTATACAATATCTTTTACTGGAAGATTTCATTTTTGAAGAATCACAGTTTTATACATCATTTTTTTCTTTCTTTCAAACAAGGGCAGAGTTTACTATCACAGCTCAACCTCAAATGGACTCAAACATCTGGAGCAAAGATAGATCAACAATAGCCAACAGATGGACACAGCACAAAACATCCAGGAGCAAGAGGTCAAGAAGACAAATGAAACCACTATGCTGGCTTCAGAACACGTCTCCTAATCCTCCAGTCTAAACATATCCAAACAGCAACTACATAATGTCGCACTTTAGTGAGTTACTATTTCAGCTTGGCTGTTAACAAATGGAAATAATTTCAAAATGCTGTAGTCATTTTTTTAAAAGATGTTCATGGCATAAACCTTAGCCAAAATGTTTTTCCCCTACACCACTGACAGTACTGCTTTACTGTGGGTGGTTAAACCAATATGGTATGGAAAAGCTGTAAAATTGTAAGCCTGTCTTTGGCTTTCTTTAAATAACTTTATTGTCTCCCTTTCCCCTTTCTGCATCTGTTTTGTCTGGCTCATAGAGTTATTAAAGAAAGTTAGGAGGTGCATTTGGAGACCCTTTCTGTTGCCACAAACACTTATAAAATTGTTTCATTTCCTTTTTATTATCCAGCATGCTTGCCTAGCTGTTTTTATAAACTAGAAAGGGACAATAAACAGCCATACGCTAATTTTAAAATTTTTGATTTATGAAAAGTTAAAGATATCAGAAATGCCTAATACTCAAAAGAATAAACAAGGTAACAAATATCTTTCTTTCTACTTAAATGTCTTCTAGTTTCTTAAAATGTATTTAGATGACATTACTATGCAGCTACTCAAGTGCCCCCGAGTTCTTGTATTGAGAGAAAGGGAAAGAAGTATTCTTTTACGGTCAGTTTGGACCCCATCAATGTATATTTTATAGTTAGGATTTCTGGCTCCAATGTGTATTACTTTGCACTTACCCACAATGAACCTCATTTGCCATGCTGATGCCAACTCATCCAGCCTCAACAGATCCCTCTGGAGCACCTCACATTTCTCCCTGCTCTGAACAACTCCAACTCCGTATCACTAATGAACAAGTTAAAAAGCATTGGATCTAGTATCGAGCCCTGAGGTACCCCACTGCTTTCCCCCTTTCACTGCGAAAACTGCCCATTTCTACTTACTCTGTTTCCTGTTAATTAACCAGTTTTTAATCCAGAAGAGGAGTTGTCCTGTTATCCTATGACTGCTGAGGTTACTTAGGAGCAGAGGAGGAGGAGGAGATGATTGGATTTATATCCCACTCTTCACTCAGAGTCTCAGAGCAGTTTACAATCTCCTTCCCGTCGTCTTCCCACAACAGATACTCTGTGAGGTAGGCAAGTCTGAGAGAGCATTTCAAGAACTATTCTTGAAAGAACAGCTCTAAGAGAAATGAGACTGATCCAAGGTCACTCAGCAGCTGCATTTGAAGGAGTGGGGAATCAAACTTGGTTCTCCATATTAAAAGTCCGTTGCCCTTAACCACTATACCAAAGCACCTCTCTCAGAAATTTTTATCAAAAACTTTCTGGAAATCCAGCTAAACAATATCTACTGTGTCACCCTTGTCCATATGCTTGAAGGGGTGACCAAAGAACTCTAAAAAGTTAGTGAGACAAGATCTTTCCTTACTGAATATGCACTGATTCTTCTTCAATAGCTTTTGTTCATCAATGTGCCTACTAGTTCTACCTTTAATAACGGATTCCATCAATTTACCCAATATTGATGTTAGACTGATCGCCCTATAATTTCCTGAATTTCTTCTGCAACCTTTTTTAAAGATGAAGGTTACATTAGCTTCCTTCCAGTCCTTGGGAATGTACGCAGATTTTAGTGTTAGATTGCATATTTTTGTCAGAAGATCCACAAATACATATTTGAGCTCTTTCAGAACTCTTGGATGTATGCCCTTTGGGCCTGGTGATTTGTCAGTTTTATATTTGTCCATCAATCGCAGGACCTCCTCTCTTGTCACCTCTCATCTCGTCTTTTGACATCCCTCCTGAAATCAGCAGTTCTGGAGTGGGCAAGCACCTCCCATCTTTCACAGTGAAGACAGGAGGACACTGAAGAATATCACTGAAAGATACTAGAAAATAGCTCTCCCACCTGTAGCACTAGAAAAAGATGTCACATCAACTGCCTAGTAAACAAGGAGTTCTTGGGTCCTGACCAGATAGAAGGCAAGACATGGATTACAGCATGCTCTCGGGGGGCTATGAGACTCAGTAAGAAAATCAGTAAGTGAATAGCAAGATAGAAAAGATGTCAGAGCAGAGTACGGAGTACTTGTTGCTAAAAAGGCACTGAATTTACTCCCCTGATTCGGGAACAGCAGTACTGATTCCACATTTAGCACTTGCTTCCCTTCTGTGTGTGACTCCTTATGGTGGCTCTTTTCCCCTGATTCTGCACTGATATCTCTGGAATCTCCCTGCTTGCTCTCTGCCCTGTGCAAACTTGAAAGCTGAGAACAAGACTGGGACAAGGCTAATGTGGAATTGGGTCCAGGTGTGATAAAACAGGAAAGTGAATGAGAAAGCTAGATGAAGTGCTCTGTAAATTATGGCTACTCTTGCCACCACAGAATTATTAAAAAGTAGTCTGTTCTACTTGTTGCCATTTTGTGCAGCCTGTAATTGATTAGAAAGAAAGATCATAATATCGAAGAACTCGAATGGACCTCCAGGTCATCTAGTCCAACTCCCTGCACAATGCAGGAAATTCACAAATATCTCCCCCTAAGTTCACAGAATCAGCATTGCTTCAGAAGGCCATCTAGCCTCTGTTTAAAAACATCCAAAGGAGAGTCCATCACCTCCTAATGAAGCCTGTTCCATTGAGGAACCACTGTCAGGAACCACTCTGTCAGGAACCACTCTTCCTAATGATTTAATTTCAACCCATTGGTTCTGGTCTGACCTTCTGGGCAACAGAAAACAACTACGCATCATCCTCTATACGATGCTCTACAAGTACTTGAAAATGGTGATCATATCACCTCTCAGTCATCTCCTCAGTCATCACCTCTCCATCCATAGAAAGAGTTGTATCATGACTGGGATTCAAATCTTAATCAAGCCATGAAACTCACCTTGACCCATTGCTCCATTTCAGTGTAATTTCTGTTGCAGGGTTAATAGAGGGATAACATATGGAGAGAACTGTGTACACAACCTTGATCTCCTCTGAAGAACATTGGGATAAAAATGTCTTAGGATGGACAGAGTTAGCGATTTTCTCATAAATGCATCCCTTAGAGATTCCTCCTTGCTTAGAAACACAACCTTCTGTACCTGCTGTTCAGTTGATGCAGTGCTGTCCAATTATGCAAGATTTTGAGAATATGATTGCTTCTAGCTTCAAATCAAGGTGCTACTTATTACCTTTAAAGCCCTTTTTGATTCAAGACACATAAGTCTGGAGAACCACCCCACCCATCTTCTTATGTCTGCCTGAAGCTCCTTGCTGAATGTCTCTTCTTTCCAACTCACTTGGTTTGGGTTTCATTAGAGACCAGGCTCTCCTGTTGTCACTGCAGCTTTCTGGAATATCTGACCTGAGGAGAATCTGATTACTGCCTATGTTTGCAAGTTTTTCCCATTATAGGAGACAGTTTGGTGTAGTGGTTAAGTGTGCAGACTCTTATCTGGAAGAACCGGGTTTGATTCCCCACTCCTCCACTTGCAGCTGCTGGAATGGCCTTGGGTCAGTCATAGATCTCGTAGGAGTTGTCCTTGAAAGGGCAGCTGTTGTAAGAGTTCTCTCAGCCCCACCTACCTAACAGGCTGTCTGTTGGGGGGGGGGGGAGGTAAAGGAGATTGTGACCTCTCTGGAACTTTGAGATTCTGGGACTTTGAGATTTAGAGTATAGGGCAGGATATAAATCCAGTATCATCATCATCATCTTCTTCTTCTTCAGAAGCACACATGCAGCTATAGTCTTTTGAAGGGGGATTTCTTCTGATTTTATGTGGCACAGTATGTTGCTTGAAACCCTTTTGGAACATTTTCTAGACAGAGTATAATCACAAGACGCTGTACTTTTATGATAGTTGTTTTAAGTATTACTATTAGCTTTTGATGTCTCTGAACATTTTATCATAAGCTACCCTGGCCCTTATATTGTATTAATATTTTAATATTTAATGTGATGTGATGTGATAAAAAGCTGGATCTTTTGAGTTTATTTATTCACTGTTTTAAAATGTGCATAAGCTCTTGCTTAGGACATTCACTAACTGATGTTAGTACTATCAACATGGATTGCAATTTCCATGGTACATTTCTGCCCAGTTTCCATTATACATTTCTACCCATATGCCTGTTACCTGTATACACTATCATTACTTGTTCACATACTAATTAGCTTGTGAATATTATTTGCAGTTATCTATGGAAGTTGTCCCTTAAAGATGTTCATGAGATCAGTGCTCTGACCACCATAGTGTATTCTGTAGAACTTGTATAAGTAGTATGGTTCCAGTAAGTAGTCTAGGCACTGTGGATGGATCCAACCACCCTTCAATAGCAATCTTGCAATCTAAGGACACTTCCTCCAAATTAAGTGGCTCTTCCCCCAATAGAAAAGCTACTTAAGTTGGAGGAAGGCTCCCTGGAGTACAGGAAGGTGTCAAGCTTTGCTTAATATAGAGGCTAAGGGTAGGATCTATCCATACATGAGCTACACCATACACACACACACCCCCATCCTACAAGGATGCATCCATTACTGGAGGCTGGAGGTAAAATGAGATCCCTTTTCTGTGTCCCACCAACACAGTGAATGCAGCACACACCTCATGGGAATAGGAGTTCTGGCAAGCAATTCACCAAGCTCCTTGTAAGCCAAGAACTTTTTAACGGGAAACAGTAATGTGGGCATAGATTCTTTCTGTGGCAGAGTACTAACACGGCAGAATTCCTTTGTGGCTAAGTATCCTGATTAATTGCTCAGAGGTCATAATTATTGATTCAGTGGTCATAATTATTGATCCAATGGCTAAGTACTGGGCAGGGCTCAGTGTCTCTCTAGAATTCCTGGTGTCTGTAAAAGTGATGAGATGTGATAAGATCTTTTGAGGAGCTACTGGTCAGAAAGTCGCTTTTTTTCCCCTTGAAATGTTGAAGCCATGAAAAAATGTCCACCTGCCCCGAGTTTGAGATAAATGGAAATATATGCATTATTTAATTTCTTATCAAGCTTTAACGATATAAATAGTATCACATATAGCTTAGCACATAAAATTGTACAATTTGGCATATTTATTAATTTAAAAGTATAAAACAAATATACCCAATATTAAAGAAAGACAAATCAGCAAACTGCTGCACCTTATGTTATCTTAACACATGTATCTTAGAGGTAAGAAAAAAAAATAAAACTTGAAAACAGAAAGAAGTGTGTTGTTTGGACAGAAACAATCTTGTACAGTCATTATATGGCTAGCGGCATATTTGCATATCAAGTTACATTTTATCACACTGAAAACACAGGAACTATTCAATAGCAGATCATCATCCTACGCATTATGACATACTGATTGTAGACAAAATTAGTCACATTAAACTAATTAATATATGTTTAAAATATATTGTATATGCCTACAGGATACACAGGGTTGTATCATCAGCTTCCCAGTGGCAAAAGGAGGGATCCCTTTTGACCACCACCACCACCTGTGTGGAACGAAGCAACATAGGACAACGGCTACAATGAGAGGGAATCTACAACAAGGGTCCCCAAACTTTTTGAGCTTGCAAGCACCTTTGGAATTCTGATACACGGTGGAGAGTGCAGAAGTCAGAGCCAACCACAAAATAGCTGCTAGAGGAGGCAGAGCTGGCCACAGTATGTCAGGGACTAATAGTAGCTCTTCAAAATTTCAGGCAGATGCTCTCTTTTACAGTATGACTTTTAGAATGAACATACAAAATATTTTCTTGCATACACAGCTTACCTTCAGTCATGCTGTGAAGATCCATGTGCTGCAGTTGCAGCTGCTGCAGCAGCATTTTTTTTTTTAAAAAAAACCTGTTTAGTCCATTAGATCTCCAAGGACTAATCAGAAGACCTGCTAGGCAAAAGCTCCTTGTGGCCCCTCCTACTTTCTAAAAACACTTAGTGGGGACCAGGAAATGTGGTGCCGGGAACCATGGAGCACATGGGCATCACATTGGGGATCCCTGATCTAAAGAAATCAAGCTGAAAACTGGTAGGATTTAGCCCACAGGAATTATTGTTATGTAATGTTGCAGGTTAGCTTATATTAAAATCTTCATACTATACATTGTGAGTGAGTACAGCCTTGTCTTGCCCTGACCTAGCTGGCCCATGCTAGCCTGATCTTGTTAGATCTCAGAAGCTAAGCATGGTCAAACCTGGTTAGCGCTTGGATGGCAAACCACCTCTGTTCATTTCTTAGCTTGAAAATCCTATGGGGTCTCTGTGAGTTGGCTGCCACTTAATGGCACATTTCACAACCTTGTATTTTAAAAGCATTTCATTTATAGTCAAACAGAATTATTCTTTTCAGTGCTCAGCAAAATTTACAATTTTTTCATCAGAAAAATCAAACAGAAAATTCCTTAGGTTCCCCCCTCCTCTCCCCCTCCTCCATACCATTCCTAGATCAGACAGACGATGGCCAAAATGGAGGGTGAAAGACATGCAAAAATGGATGCATGATGGCAACTATTATCATTTTAATCTGAGTGAAAAGACAGATGATGGGAGGGAAAGGCCAACAACTTATTTTAAATGTGACATCATTAGAACTTGGTGTGCAACACCACTCAGTACAGGAAGAAAAGGAGAGATTGCAGTTGAAGACACTGAAGTTGGAAACTTGAGAGACTGGGAAATGCAGGCCAGCACGTCCATTAGGCAGCCTGAGGTTGCTGCCTGGAGCACAACCCCGGGACCCTAAGTGGTGAGAGAAATAGTGAGCTCAGTGGCCGCTGCCACTTGGTTTCCGGCCTCAGTGCACATGCACGCTGCTCACCATCTCTCTGCCCCTCATGTCTGTGCTTCCAAGCGCAGGTGCAAGAGGTGAAGCGACCACATGCACTGAGGCTGGAAGCCCCATGGCAACCGCTGTTGAGCTCGCCCTCACCAAGCAGACGAGGAGTGGCAAAGACTCTTGGCCTGGGGTGCCAGCCTTGCACCAGCCCCCCAGTGCTGACACTAGGAAATGACAACATACTGACAGTGACAGAAAAGAGTAAAGGTTTATAGCTGAAAAACTTAGTTCTGGTAGCGAGGCAGTATCGACAACTCATGGTCAAAATGGATGTACTAGTTCCTGAAAGCATTCAAACTTTAATCAGATCCACTGATTATCATTCTCACAGTTTAAGCCATTCTGCAATACAAAAATATTTCCAGGAAAGCAAAAATAACACTGGTGTGGTGTGAGTGGTATTAAATGTCTGCACATTTTCATCTAATTTTTATCTAGAGTCATTGTATCATTCAAACTTAGAAGTGCACAACAAGCTTATTTAGTATCAATGATTTCAGGTTTTCACGGCTGGTAACATCATTAGGGTTTGTAGAATCTTTCGGGATCAAGTGCCGTGTTCTACTGGAGAAAGTTTTCCTTCCAGACGTTTGGCTGCGTGCAGCAGCCAAGAAGGTCTGAGCGCCTGCTCCGGCTGCAACGCCACTGAGGATGTTCTCCGCAGCTGAGAACGAAACGTCTGGAAGGAAAACTTTCTCCAGTAGAACACGGCACTTGATCCCGAAAGATTCTACAAACCCTAAAGCTCATTTAGCTTGATATTTCAAATAATTCTTGTCAAAAGAACAATGTGGTAAGATCTAGGGAGCCTTCTCAGCATCTATGCTGTTTATTCCAGCAGGCTTTTTTAAAAAAAATCAAGAAACAACATGATCTAAAAGGGAAAGGTGACACCACTCCTCTGGATAATCTATTTCTTACTTTGGTTGTTGAAGCTGCCGAAGAATTGGCCACAAGGGTAGTTATCACGTCACTGTTGACAGTGGTACAAGCAACTGTGGCTGGAGCATGTAACCGTGAGGGCACGATTGGCACAGGCAGAAGTCCTGGTCTATTGTTGCTATTGCTGTTGACTGTGCTGTTACAGTTACTGCTATTCACATGGTTCCCATTGGCACTCCATTCTCGGCGGTCCCATCCTATGCGATAATCTCTTTCAAACCGACTGTGGTGCCGTGACATCTCGGCCAAAGGCAGCTTCCACCTTTTCTCAGAGGGAATCTCAGAGGTTGCCTGTCAACAAGGAAAGCAAGAAACAAACGGGTGTTATTTAGTCAGCCTTCCCTCATAAAAAAGGCCTTTTGGATCTTTTTTTCACCTTTGACAAAGTGCAAAATAATTTTGTTCTACAGTTCTCTTCAAAAATTGCACTGCAAAAAGCCCTAATCCAAAAGACTGAGAAGAAAGGAGGAATGGAGTGAAAAGCCTCTTGGATTCCCAAGAAAACACCCCAAAACTGCCCCATCAGATACCAAATAATAGCTTCAGGGGTTTGTAAACACTAAGCCTGAAATAATCTACCATCTGAATTCTCAGTGTGGGGTATATTTCTAACAGCTTTCTAAAAATACTCTGGGTTTTGCACTGCAGAAAACATGCTGACACTGTGCTTCAGATGAGGACTTCATAGAAGGAAAGCACATCATGCAGTTCACAACAATAATTTATTTGCTTTATTCACAACTTACACAATGTACAAAAGTAAAATGGGGAAATATAATTTATCTTTTTCATTAGGAATGAACTAAAATGGCTGAGAAATAATCTGGATTTAATTATTTAAAAGTTATATTTAACTTTAAACAGTAAGTTTATGACAGAAATATTTGTGTGGGCCTGCTTACAATTTATTTTTCAGCAATCGCAGACAGACCAACTTTCCAAAGATTTTTAAATTATATTTTGCTTTCAAGGCAATTATTTTCCATTTCAGTAACAAACAATGCTGCTCATTTATTTGGGGCATGTTTTTAAATGCAGTTTTAAAAATATTTTAAAATTTATATACAAAGATTTTTAAATTTTACACACACACACAAAGTGTTCAAAGTAAAACTTCTAAGAGCTTAACTAAGTTTACTTTTTCCAGCTACTTTATTACCAGTCAAGGGTTTTGGATCGCATAATTCAAGGGAAGTGGTTTCTTTACCTAAATGGACAATGCAGATGACAATGCCTCAGGGAAGTCCTTTTAAATAAACTTACTGGCCTGCATAAATAAACAGAATCTGTATGCCAAATCTCATTTTTAACATGTAGAAAGTATAATTTCTCTTGTTCAGAATTCCTAAAACTCAGCTTACTTTCTCAATAAACATTTTTATTTCCTCTCTTCCCTTATTCTGATACTAATATAATAAAAAACTAACTTTCTTGTAGTAGTTACTCTTTTGAAATCTTATATATTTCAAAGTGTCATTCATTTTGATCCCAAGGTTACACATACGGATAAGATACAGAACAATCACTATATTTATTTATTTTTTTAAAATACATTTTCATAATTTTCTCCAAAGCAAAAATTTAATGTTTTAAATGTCCCTATAGCATACTCACAGTATCAGGATTTTTTTTAAAAAAGATCTTCAACAAGGAACCCTTAGACATATTATTTTAATGCCAAAGATTCCTCTCTAAGCTTAGTAGTCATGGGATACAAAGATGGGTCTTTTATGAATTAACAATTGGCTAAGCAAAAGGAAACAGCGAGTAGAATAAACGGACAGTTCTTTCAACGGTGGGAGGTAAGAAGCAGTATTCCTCAAGAATCAGTACCAGGGCTGGAACTATTTAATTTGTTCATAAATTATCTGGAACTGGAGGTGAGCAGGGTAGTGGACTGGTCAGGTTTGTAGAGGACACAAAATTATTCACGATGGTGGAAATCAAGGCTGACTGTAGAGCTCCAGGAAGACCTCCACAGATTGGGTGAGTGGGCAACAATATGGCAAATTAAGGTCAATGTAGGTAAATGTAAGGTGATGTACATCACTGAACAACAACAAAATCCCTATTTCAAGTATATGTTAATAGTTTATGAACTTGATGACTGAGAGAGAAAGAGACCTTGGGGTTGTAGTGAATAGCTCATTGAAAGTTTCAACCCAGTTAAAAGGGCAAACTCTATGTTGGAGATTATTAGGGAAGGGACTGAAAATAAAAATGGCCAATATAATGTCCCTGTATAGATGCATGGTGAGCCTTCATTTGGAATGCTCTGGGCAGTTTTGCTCATTTATCTAAAGGGACGTGGCAGAGCTAGAAAAATAAAGGAGATGGCAATCAAGATGATGAAGGGCCCCATTCCTATGAGGAAAGACTGAAGAGTCTATGACTTTTCCATTTCAAAAGCAGACGCTATGGGGGGCATGATATATGTTTGTAAAATTATACATTGGGTAGAAAGAATGGACAGAGGCAATTTTTTTTCCTCCTCAAAAACTCAAGGCCATCCAATGAAGCTGATGGGCAGTAGATTTGGAACAGACAAAAGGAAATATTTCTTTATCCAATGAAGGATTAAAATATGGAATTAGGTGCTAGTGGGTGTAGCATTGGCTACAGGCACAAGACAGTTTTACAAGGGGATTAGACAGATGCATGGAGGACAAGTCTATCAGTAGCTACTAGAAATGGTAATTAAAGTAAACCTCTGACTACCAGTGCCAGGATGGAATACTGGGGAAGGCTTCAGGCCCTGTTATTGGCTCTCCAGAGTAATTGGATGGTTTCTGTTGTAAATCAGGATGCTGGACTAGATGGACCACAGGCAGGGGGGAGGAAGAGGAGGATGAATTTATATCCTGCCCTTCACTTGAAGTCTTACAGCAGCTTACAATCTCCTTCTCCTTCCCTTCCCTTCCCCACAACAGATACCCTGTGAGGTAGGAGGAACTTGTGACTGACTCAAGGTCACATCAGCAGGTGCATGGGGAGGAGCAGGGAATCAAACCTGGTTCTCCCAGATTAGACTCTGGGACCTACTCTCTTAGATTCTGTCCTTGTGACCATACATCCATTGAAACAGTCCCTTGGTGTTTTGCTCCACTGTTTGTTATATTCACATTTTTGTAACTCACTACTGCATCCTATTGTGGAGAAATCAGGAAGCTGTTCGGATGCCTTAACAGTTTGTAGGCTCCTGAATGGTTATTCCCTGAAAGACCCTGAAATAGTAGCCAAGTCCATTTTTCTGGCCACCATAATACACCAAAGGATGTTGTAGCCATAGTTTTAATTGATAATGATGTTTCTGAATTTTAACTGTACCTTTTGTATTTTATGGGTAATTTTTATTTTGTATAACTTGGTAATCCTTTTATTCTGTATAACTGATTTTTTTATGCCAATAAAGGCTGATGATGATGATAACGCTTTTCTAATCTTGATAAATTCGTAGTTTGTTCATTCATAGTTCATTTGATTGCATGTTCCAGTCTTCACTTTTGTGATGTCTTATTAGTGCAGCTGGCAACAAAGCCCAAACACCACTACAGAAAACCAATCAGTTCAGTTAAAAAAAACAATAACTGAATTGTCTCTGATAACAGGCAGAGCAACATGGTTTCTTTCTGTCCATGCCTGACTTTCCATAGGCAATTTGGTTTGTTTGTTTGTTCACTTCAATGATGCATGAGGACTTCTCTGTTGTAGCAAATAAACCTTGCAGTCTTTTCTGAAGAAAACACAGAACTACCTACTAGGGATGAGCGTGAACCAGGAAAATAGTGGTTCATGTTGGTTCATAGTTCATTTGATTGCATGAACATTTCTGTTTCCCAAACTGGTTCTGGTTCATTTGGAAGTAGAACAAGTGCCCCCAGCTGGTTTGCTTGATTTGAGTTCAGGAGGTAGTAAGAATGGCCCCCAGTAGCTAGAGATACCAAATTCACAGCAAGTCTTCAGCTGACTCTGCTCTACTTACTCTCCAAGTTTGGTGAGAATTGGATTTTTGGGGGGCAGGTGAGTTACAACCCCCCAAATCATATGCCACCAGGAAATTGCTCTCCTAAGAGTGTGTAGGGCTGCCCTTGTTCAAGCTACAGGCATCCAAATCACAGAGGGAGATCCTAGGATCCAAAGTCCAAAGGGGGAGGGGCTGTGTTGACACTCTCACTGCAAGTTAAAGACTTCCTTGGGACGACCTGCCCTCCAAGTTGAGTATGGAATGGATTGGCTTTGGGGGGGGGGGGGAAACCCTAGTAATGACAGGGGAGGCAGTGTTGTGTGTTCAGAACCACAGCACACTACAGCAAGGTCTCCTTTTGAGAAAAAAAAAGCTACAGCAAAGCAAATAAATAAAGAGGAACACCTTCCCAGCCAGGAGAGGTGTTTATAAAATTGTCCTACAGAGGGAAAAGTCTCCCACTCCAAATCCTCCCCTGCAGCAAGTGTCTCTCACTAACTAACGCTCTCTCTCTAACGCTGTCCTATTCCTGCTGCAAAGTGAAAGCAGCTGATTTGGGGTGTGGCATATATACAAATCTGCTTCCATAGAGAATAGGAGCTCAGTGGCTGGCTCCCACAGAGAGCCAGTTTGGTGTAGTGGTTAAGTGTGAGGACTCTTATCTGGGAGAACCGGGTTTGATTCCCCATTCCTCCACTTGCAGAGTCCTCTCAGCCCCACCCACCTCACAGGGTGTCTGTTGTGGGGGAAGAAGATAAAGGAGACTGTGAGCCGCTCTGAGACTCTGAGTGAAGTGCGGGATATAAATCCAATATCATCTTCTTCTTCTTCCCAGAGCTGCCAATCAAGCTATAGTCAACTGCTATGGCTGTTTCTAGGGCTCTTCCCCAGTACTGCCTAGGAATTGCTTGAACTGGCACCAGGCTGTATGCAAAACAAACAGCAAAAATGAACTATCTAAATCACCACAGAAGAAAAGTGGTTTGTTTTTTGGTTTAGGTAAAATGTGATCAAATGAACTAATTTGAAATGCACCATGACCAGTTTATGCTTGAATAATGGTTGGTTGTTTGGTTCATGACCATCCCCCCTACTACCTACTACTGTAGCAAATGTCTCACCTGCAAAATTCTTTTTCAGAGCAACTCCATCCATAACCACATCTTTCTGAGTATACTGAAAGAAGGATGTATTGCTTAGGATTGCACTGTTAGTAGTTCTGATATCCTCCCATCAAAATCCTGCTGTTAGGGTCCTCCTACCATTTTAGATGTACCAACACCTTCTTTGTTTTCCTGTATCACCCCAAAAGAACAGATATGTGTACAGTAACTACAAGGCTGGACATTATATTAACTGGAATGCTTCTCCCATTTTTTTTTTTTTAGGGGAAAACAACCATCTAAAACAAGCTCTTTGAATGACAAATGCAGTTTGCTGATACATTCTAGTTTGAAGCTAATGTTCTCTTCCTACACTTCCTTTAACAAGGTTGTATCTTTTTACAAAATGACATAACAACAGATGCTAAGCACACACATTTTAGAGATACTTTAGAGAGGTACTGGAAACTGCATCACATGGAGAACGACACATCATTAAATCAAACTGAGTGGAATTTATCCCTTAATATTTTGTTCAGTATATCATAGTCTCTTCCTTCCCCACAGCAAATCCCCCATACATACTCTCTTGTAGGAGGAATTCTATGTCCCCCACCTTCCCTTAAGATCTGTTACTTAAATTATCTTTTCTCCACTCTTCTTAAGTATCTGCTTCATATTATAAATGCAAGAAAAAGCCAGTTTAAAGCCAAAGAACTGTATTCCTCATGCTACCAGGGATTCAACTTCATTAAGAAACTTCAAAACAAACGTCACCCTTTAATTATTATCTCCTTAATAAAATATGTTGATATGTTGACTCCATTTATGAATGAGAACACAACACCAGCACATATGGGTCTGCGTATAAAGTGCCATCAAGGTTTAGCTGACTTATGAAGACACCAGGCAAGGGGTTTTTCAAGGCACTCCCTTCCTCTGCAGAATCATTCTTGCTGGTCTCTCTTCCAAGTACCAACCCTCTTTAGGCTTCTGAGTTGACCATATCAGGATATACCATGCTGCTTTCCCTCCCCCAGCAAATATCGAATCCAACTCCATGGTAAAGCATGCAAACTGGGATCAGAACTGATCTCTCCCATCCCATCCCTTCCCTTCTCACTGCAGACCAATTCCCTGCCAGAAGCTTCTCCTGAGAATCACGGCACAGTCAAGATCAAAGCTGGATGCAGCATGGTGGGGCTGAAGCTCTATGAAAAATAAAATCAATAGGAAGTAGCCCTCTTGTATGAACCCTTTACTTAACAGAACAAGAACTTGCACAAAGGATGGAGGTTCCATGAATCACCCCTCAAGCCCCCCCATATACCACATCCCATGCTCTTCTCAAGGGTCCCCCAATCTCAAATGCAGCTTGGAAAAGTGTTGCAGGAGATGGAAACAGGAGAGATCCATTCTATGTGCGCCTTAAGTTCCTGACTCAAAGGATTCAACCCAGAATCTTTCACATTTTCTGCAATAAAAGAGGGGAAATATGAACATGCCTGGAACATACCCTCATAAGAACTGCATCTGATAATTCTAAAAAAAATCTGCATACTAGAGCCTACATAATTTTTGAAAAATAAAAAATAAAAAAATGGAGAATACCAAGACCATTTAAACAGACAATTTTTAGGACCAAGACACTGGACACACTAAGTGTATTAGCATTTCCATTATTTCCATTCCACTACCACAACAACACATTAAAATCAAAGCATATTTTTACCTATATGAGGCATACAATGAAGTATTAAAGCCTTGAATATGCACCAATTTGTAAATTTTATCAAATGGGAACAATATGCTCAGGCTTACTATTAAACAGAGAGTACTCCATTAAACTTTCCAAAAGTTTGCAATGTTGTCTTTTGTGCCTTTCCAGGCATTAGTATTCGCTTTGCACTTTTGCATGCAAAAATGTTTTGATATTCATTCCTCATTATCAATATTTTAACCTACAGAAGTGTTTTTCTAGATTAATCCCCAACGTTGTTTAACTTTATCACTTCACATTCGTCTTCTCTGAAAGTTTTATTAGAAGGTTTCTTTGATAAACCGCTATAATCCTTGGCTGCTGCACCAGTGCAAGATCTATAAACAATACCCAGAGGGGGGGGGGTTGCATCAATGAAACACTTTGAGGATTGGGTGCAACAAATGACACTGGTTCAGCTACGGGATTTTGAAACTACTGAACATACTTTATTGCCTATTATAATAAGTAAATTCAGTCCAGCACATAAGCAAGATTTTAGAAAACAAAAGCCTTAGCTTCTGTTACTGGAAGTGACAAAGGATAGCTCTAGGAACTGCCGGAAACACTATAGTAAAACACTTCTGCTGCTGCCACTTGGAGCAGTGATGGGCAATGGGATCTGAGAGTGGGGGATTGGCAGCCCTAGCCACCCCCATAATTTCCCAGCTCAAATGCTTTTAGAAGAGCAAGAAACAAAATGGAAAAGCAAAAGCAGACAGCATGGAGAGGAGAGCTCAACTCAGGGGAAATACAAGGGATTTTCTCAAAACCTAAAAGGTTGATGGTCCTAATCACTCCCTCACACTTATTTTTTTAATTTTAATTTTTTTTTTTAGTTGTTGGCATTGCCTCAGGCTTTCTGTGGGCAACTTTCCAAGGCCTGGGCTGGCATTCAGAGAGGCCTTTAAAGAGAATGAGTTATACACAGAAGCCTGGGATTTCAATGTGTCATACTGACATTACACTAGATTCAAGATGAAAGGAACTGCTCAAGGGATCAGTAAATCTAGATAGACAGTGCCCTGCTCAAACAAATTAGCCCATATGTCCTAATCTCCTTCCCAAAAAGTAGCCAGGAAAAGTTCCTTCAGAAATTCTTCCATGGCCCCAAATAAGTTAAAATTAAAATATTCTTGCACTATGGATTGATTTATTAAGCTTTTCCTGCCTCTGGCAAGATGTCCCATAACTCAGCTACACTGTAGACTGGATCTAATTCAGCTGAAATATACTCTGTAGCTCCTCCTGACTTTACTCCACCGCTTGTCATTTTTCTGCTGCATTACAAACTTAATACGACATGCTGGCACTGCCTGATCCTCTCTTTTGAGGAATTTCAGTCTATATTGTCAAAGTTCCTTGTTTGTGACCACCCCATATGCTAAACGTAACAAATGCATCTTGTCTTTCCTTTCACACGCTCATCCCACAAGACCAGACCAAGGATCAAGTAGCCCTAGCAGTCCTTTCTCATTGGTGCCCAACCAGAGATTTCCAAGAAATCCAGATGCAGAGCATGGAAGTATCAAAGCTTATAACCATTGAGGCTCTAATATCCTGCCTCACAGTTATTGATAGATCCAGGTTCCATGAATTTGTCCAATCTTCTTTCACATATATTAGCACATCTTATTATGTGATGGTAAAATAACATCATTGTCAGTCATGATTCTACTGTTCATCAGTTTCAACAGGTGACTCTAATTTATACTGTTTTTGTCTATCCTGGTTCTATTGTTCATCAATTTCCAATTTCTGTCAATGATTCTGAGGTCCTATCTTATATATAAAAAAAACCCGCCAGCAACTCTCAAAATTTGGAAGTGCATGTTGAAACAAAAAGCAAAACACATAACCTTACAACCTCGTCAACACATAACCTTACAAAAACCAATAGTTTCCATAACACAACTGTTTTAAATCTGATTTACAGGTAAATCTACTGTTTTGTCCTCTATTTTAACAATAGTCTGTAAAACATAAAAACAAATGGAATTTTAAAAAATTTAAGATATTGTTTCAAAAGGTTTCCTTTGCTTTGAGTATTTTCAAAAAGGACCAAAAGTCTATTACGGAGATCTTCCTACAGGGAAAAATCATCACAAAGAAAAGTCACAAACTCCCCTGTTTTTAGATTTCCCTTACACTGCATACTTTGCACTCCTTTATATCCTTCCAGCACTTAATAGCACAAGAGCAGTATCTACTTTCAGAAAACAAAACGTCCAAATAATCCAGAGAAAGAAAGAAAACATCTAAAATGAAACTTTGAAAATTATGAGATAGTCTTCTAAGGATAACAGGAAAGCAAGCTCAGTACAAAATAAGCTCAATAATACCTAAAATATAAACCATTGAATGAACAAACGGATTTTTTTTTTTGTTTGGTAGACTGAAGCTTGTGGCTTTAACATCTACAGTCATCATCAGTTTTACTCCCAGGTGTGTGTCAATTTGCTGTTAACTGCAGATATTCATCCACAGATAATTACCTTTTTATTGATCTTGCTACCCTCTTATTTTTAGTCAAATACAGAGGGGAAAAAATAGCATTGATCTTATCATCTGGTTATTTTTGATTTGACCTGAAAGACGATGCCTGAAGAACAACAGGGTCAATGCCAACCACCCAAATGAATTAATACCAGAGCTCAATTGCAAAATTAAGCATTAATCCAAAGCATTCTTCCAGTGCAATCATGCTTGCTTGCTGCCCCATTTCTCTTACTTTAAAGGTCAATGCTATTCCTATATCTTCCTTTTGAAATAGTTACTAGCATAGGCATTTAAAAAAATAATCTAAACTTTATGGGGAGGGCATGTGGGTGTTTAAAAGTTTCCACAGGGATCATCTAAGAAGAAAGAAGTAAAAGCTACCAGCCATGTGAGGCTTTTCAGTTTTCATCTCTTTCCATTGTACTGAAGGGTGCTCAGCAACGTTCATGGTCATTTAGCCTTTATTCAGAAGCTTAAATGTTACATCCCAGGCTTGAAAACCTTACAGTTTTTCTGAATGAGTTTACTGAGAACTGTGCTGGACTGAGCAAGGCACCAAAAGGATTGCTAAACAGACCACAACAGGGTGGATCGAACCCACCTCTAAGCAGTTTTCCTTAAGCCTAGGGAGCCTTTGTTGAACTTAAGTAGCTCTTGTGTCTCCTTCCAACTCACCACAGAAGGAAATATTTTAATGAACAATCACACTTTGCTCAATGGAGTGGCAGGACAGGTACAGGATCCATCTCAGTGTATCCACAACACAGGATGCAGGGTAGGGGTACTGTCTTCAGCATATCCCTTAGAATATCTTCCCTCGAGGACACAGTCACTGAGCATGTGGAATACCAAAGCAGACTGATATTCTCCTTCCCCTCTATCCCAAGCCCAGGGGGCTAGTTTTCTATTCACTGTCTCTGCTACAACATCACTATGATTGTTAGATGTTCTACACTATTCAACAACTTATAATATTGTTATCCTAGGAGCACCTTTTATTTAGCAAGGTTTTACAATAATCTCTCCTTAGCTTCAACAGGTCTTCCAGCAATACACACTGGGAATAACAATTAATAATTTGCATTTACATTATACAAAATTGCACTTACATGGGACCAGCATATCTAATGGACCATCTTTCCCTGTATAAACCCCGAAGAGCCTTGTGCTCCACTGATCAACACCTACTGGTTATCCTGGGCCCAAAGAATGTCCACTTAGCCTCAACCAGGGCCGGGGCCTTTTCTGTCCTGGTCCCCACCTGGTGGAACACGCTGTCACCTGAGATCAGGGCCCTGTGGAGCTTACTGCAATTCAGCAAGGCCTGTGAAATGGAGCTGTTCTGCCAGGTCTTTGGCTGAAGCGGTAGACACCTGAGCATTTGGCCTCTCTGCATAGATGTTGCCCTGACCATCCACCCCATGAGGAGTCCTCATATGACATGAGTTGGTGTGACTCTTGTACCATCTGCCCAGCTTGGGAGGGGGAGACTCTGAATTATTATATTTATTTTCCATATTTTAATAATTTAACTGTCTGATCTGTTTTTAATGATTCTGTATTAACTGGCTTTTAATGTCCATGCAACTTGATGTTACTGATCTGAAGACCACAAAGCACCATACAAGTGCAAAAAGCACTTATGTTCAAAGCACTTTTACATTCTCTCATTAATCATTAAAACAAATCTGAAAAAGGAGATAAAATGTTATCCCTGTACTGAAAACAGGGCATGAAAGCTGAGATTTTTGTGATGTCCTAAGGTCATCTAGTGAATTCACAGCTGATGCAACACTTGAATGGGATATTTCCTAGTTACCACGTCACCTCTACATTATATGATTTTGTCCTTCCTGTACTTCAGATTGCACATTACTTGCCCACTGGTAATTCAGAATTGACTGGCAATGACTTATAGCTCTCACGCAGCAATGCTAAAAGCTTCTTAAAAATTACATCCAATATTAAAATGTACCCTTGGCTAAAACACCTGTGTGTGTATGTTTATCAAGTTGATTCTCTCAATTGTCTTGAAAATTTGCTCACAAGTAATATTTCGACCAGTTCACATCTGCACAACAGCAGCTTCAGCATGGCAGTCAAATAACTAATGACTGTGCATGCTGAATTACTGTACCCCAGGTCATTGGGGGATGTTTTTTAAGAGCAACTAAGTTTGGTTCTTCTTATGCCAGGGATTCCAACTTTTTTGAAGAAGAATTTATAATTTTATTGAACAAGAAAAGAAAAATAAACATAAACAAGTAGGCAAATGTACATTACAGAGTTACAAGCATACCAGCAAAACAGGGGAAGGAAGAAAAAAAAACAAAAAAAAAACCCCGCACAATGTAACAAAACAAAACAAGAAAAACACAAAAGTACAACCATAATACAAACCCACTCACACTAAGGGATGGAGAGGATCAGGTAAATTTCTATTACTCCGTGTCAAAACCTATACTTTTCACCCAGCTATAAACGGGATCCCATTCCTCTTGACATTTTTGCACGTTACCATCTCTTAATCTTGTGGATAATAAATCTGATTCCAACTTTTTTGAGCATGTGGGCACATTTGGGATTCTGACACCGCATTATGGGCAAAGCAATAAAATGGCTGTCACAAGAGGCTCATCCAGCCACAAAATGACTGCCACAGCTTAACTTCAGTAACACAGTGTAGACCCTTGTACTGTGGTGGCAGCTGCTGCCAAAGCAATATTTTAAAAAGTCTGCACATGCAACCAAATCTCAAATAGCCAATCAAAAGATTTGCTGGGCAAAAGCCCTACCTTCCCCCACCCACTTCCTAAAAACACTTGGTGGGCACTAGAAGTGGTGTTGCCCAACACCATGTCTCCCACAGGCACCACACTGGGGAACCCAATTTTATGCCAACACTTCATTGGTAGCATTCATTGGTCAGCACCATTCCTCTCTCCCTTCCTCCACTATTGCTTTTCCTTTTCTTATTGTCTTCGGTTATTGTTATCTTATCATCCTTCTCATTATCTTATATTCTAATAGCAATCAGGATATCTTTGGATACTTAAATCCAGTGACTGAAGTTGTGAATAGACAAGACAGAGCTTTCTAAGACCTAACCCCCCCCCCCCCCCCCGAGGTTTGCAGAAAAATATGAAACCTTAAACAAACAAACAAACCACTGGGCAACATTAAAAAGCTAAAAATGACAGAAAGGTTTAAAAACCAGATTCCCCCCCCCAGTGGTTGCTGTCAGGTAACCACAGTATTTCAAGCTCAGTCCTATCAGTAAAAGACAGGGGGAGGGGACAGGACCCTTTCCAGGTCTATTTTGGCCTTTGAGGAAGGGATTCTTCAGGTCAGGCCTGAGAAAGGTTGCCAGCTCCAGGTTGGGAAAGTCCTAGAGATTCTGTGGTGAAATCTAAGGAGGACAAGGTTTGGATAAGCTAGAGGCTCCCGCTAGATATAATGCCACAGAGTCCTGCTTTATGTTGTCTATGTTGTCTAAAGTTCAGCTGTAATTCTGGGGAGCAGGAAGGGAGGGCAAGAAGTGGACACAGCAGGTCTTCATGCTCTCGCAGACAGCTGGCTGCAAAAGTAGGAAGACCTGACCTGCAGGATAGGAGAGTGAGAGGGGGCGAGTCTTCGTGCTTCTTGCAGCTGGCCGGCAGCAAAAGCAGGAAGACCTGGCCTGCTGGCCTCACCTCTCTCTCCATTCCTGCTCGGTCATAAGAACATAAGAGAAGCCATGTTGGATCAGGCCAATGGCCCATCCAGTCCAACACTCTGTATCACACAGTGGCCAAAAATTTATATATACACATACATACATACACACTCACACACACACACTGTGGCTAATAGCCACTGATGGACCTCTGCTCCATATTTTTATCTAACCCCCTCTTGAAGCTGGCTGTGCTTGTAGCCGCCACCACCTCCTGTGGCAGTGAATTCCACATGTTAATCATCCTTTGGGTGAAGAAGTACTTCCTTCTATCCATTTTAACCTGACTGCTCAGCAATTTCATTGAATACCCATGAGTTCTTGTATTGTGAGAAAGGGAGAAAAGTACTTCTCTACTTTCTCCATCCCATGAAAATCTTGTAAACCTCTATCATGTCACCCCGCAGTCAACGTTTCTCCAAGCTAAAGAGCCCCAAGCGTTTTAACCTTTCTTCATAGGGAAAGTGTTCCAAACCTTTAATCATTCTAGTTGCCCTTTTCTGTACTTTTTCCAATGCTATAATATCCTTTTTGAGGTGCGGTGACCAGAATTGTACACAGTATTCCAAATGAGACCGCACCATCGATTTATACAGCGGCATTATGATACTGGCTGATTTGTTTTCAATTCCCTTCCTAATAATTCCCAGCATGGCGTTGGCCTTTTTTATTGCAATCGCACACTATCTTGACATTTTCAGTGAGTTATCTACCACAACCCCAAGATCTCTCTCTTGGTCAGTCTCTGCCAGTTCACAATCCATCAACTTGTATTTGTAGTTGGGATTCTTGGCCCCAATGTGCATTACTTTGCACTTGGCCACACTGAACCTCATCTGCCACGTTGATTCCCACTCACCAAGCCTTAACAGATCCCTTTGGAGTGCCTCACAATTCTCTCTGGTTCTCACCACCCTGAACAATTTAGTGTCATCTACAAACTTGGCCACTTCACTGCTCACTCCCAACTCCAAATCATTTATGACCAAGTTAAAGAGCATGGGACCCAGTACTGAGCCTTGTGGCACCCCACTGCTTACCCACTGCGAAGACTGCCCATTTATACTCACTCTCTGCTTCCTATTAATTAGCCAGTTTTTGATCCACAAGAGGGCCTGTCCTTTTACTCCATGACTCTCGAGCTTACTAAGGAGCCTTTGATGAGGAATTTTATCAAAAACTTTCTGGAAGTCAAGGTAAAGAACATATATTGGGTCTCCTTTGTCCACATGTTTGTTCACCCCCTCAAAGAAATGTAACAGGTTAGTGAGGCAAGATCTTCCCTTACAGAACCCATGCTGAGTCTTCCTCAATAATTTGTGTTCATCAATGTGTCTACTCATTTTGTCCTTGATAATGGTTTCTACCAACTTTCCCGGTATTGAAGTCAGACTGACTGGCCTGTAATTTCCCGGATCTCCTCTGGAACCCTTTTTAACGATGGGGGTGACATTTGCTACCTTCCAGTCCTCAGGAACGGAGGCAGATTTCAATGAAAGATTACATATTTTTGTCAGGAGATCCGCAAATTCAACTTTGAGTTCTTTCAGAACTCTTGGATGTATGCCATCCGGACCTGGTGACTTATTAGTTTTTAATTCATCAAGCAGGATGGAAGAGCAAGAGGCAGTGGGTCTTCTTTTTGCAGCTGGCTTTGAAGCTGGTTATGAAAGCAGGAAGATCTGACCCAGGAAGCCACCTGTCAAGGGCACAGACAGGATTTTTTTAGGTCAGGGGCTAAAAATCCCATCCAAAAAAATCCTAGCTACACCCCTGCTGGCAGTTCCCTCTGGGTGACTTGATACCATCTGACTTACACAACTCACTTAGGCCTGGCAGCTTGCTACTGTTCAACAGCAGCCACCCTGTGAAAGCCAGTGTGGTCCAGCAGTTAGAGCTTCAGAGTAGGGTTTGCAAGACCCAAGTTCAGATGCCCATCTTACTGTGGAAGCTGATTGGTGATTCTGGACCAGTCATATACTTCCAAACTAACCTACTGTTGTGCAGATAAAAAGAAGGAGAGAATAATGTGAGCTGCTTTGATCCCCACTATGGAGAAAGACTGTAATTTTCCTCATCAGAGGCTGCGGTGGAAGAGGGAGTAGATGGAAAGTAGAAGACAGAGGGTCAGATGAAGTTAGGTCAGCTGTCAAGTGGGAAGGAAATATGCTTGCCAACTCCAGGTTGGGAAATTCCTTGATATCTATTGAGAGGAGAACAGGAAGGGTAGGGTTTGAGGAGTGGAGCTATCTCAGAAGGGCATAATACCATAGTCTCCACCCTCCAAAGCAGCCATTTCCTCAAGGGGAACTTGCCAACATCCAAGTGAGGGCTGGAGATAACCTGGAATTAAAATTGATCTCCGGATGACAGAGGTTAGTTCCCCTGGAAAAAGTGACTGCTTTGGAGGGAGGACTCTATAGCATTTTACTCTGTTTAGGCTGCTTCCCTCCCAAAGCTCCTGGAATTTCCCAACCTGGAGCTGGCAACTCTAAGGAGAACTGATCTGAAAGAGAAGGCGATGGGGTGGGGTACAGAAAGATAGAGGAAGTGACAGGCATGGCAGAGAGGTAGTAAGAAAGGGAGTGGCAAGAGGGAGAAAGTGAGAGACCCAGAGAAGTAGGAGGAGGGAGGAATCAAAAGTGGTGGAATGGGATAGCCACTCCTCCAAGTTTCTTGAAGGCCCTCCTTTCTTGCTCTCTATAATCCAAAGGTGCAAACTTTTATGGATCATCTTCAAGACACTGTGAGCACTCTTAAAGTACAGCTGCAAGCAAAGTTATACCCTTAAAGTCAATAAACTTAGAAGAGTGTAAGTTCTATTTACAACTGAACTATCAGTGTATCTAGATGAGTACATCTCCAAGGCTATGGACCTGAAATATTAATCAATGAAAGCTTCCTTAGCCATGGAAGTACAACTCTTTGGGGAATACAGACAAAAAACTCCTGGCCATGGAGAGCTCATTTGTAGTTAGAAGACAACCTATTTTGCAATCTATTGTGGGCAAAAAATAGGGTGGGGAGGAGATAGCCATGACAAAGCAGAATGAGAACATGCATGCCCCGATTCAGAGTCAGAGAAGAGTTTATTACAATCCATGACCTAAATGCAAAAAATGCCCCAATTCCCATCTGGATAGTTTGCCTGCCCTTTCAGTAAAGGAGCACCAGATTGGGCAGGTATAAGGAGGAAATACCTCTCATCTTACTGTGAAATGTAGATGTTTTATACACTTACAGAACATGGCAAAGAGCAGACAAGGAAAGCCACAGTACAGCAGTATGAGAATGTGCATGTTCAATCATCTTATTTGTACAACGGATAGCACATGCAAACAATTAGAATATAAACTATTTATCTCCCAACTTATCTAATAGATTCAAGTTAGATAAATGAAATCACAAAAGCAAGGGAAATGCTCAACTCCTCAGTGGCCACGTAAGCATTTCTAGGGAGAAAGTGCAACCTCCCGATACTGACCTACAACCAGTAGCGTGCCTGTAATTCACGTTATATGCTATTTTTTGCTTTCACTAATCATTTACACAGCAAATTACTGTCAAGTAGTACGGGAAAAGACTTGGAGGTAATGCCTGTACCAATGCAGAATTCTTAAATATCTCTTAAAAGCTTAAATTATCCATTCTTCGGTCACTGAATTCAGACCATGCCAAACCAGGACTAATGAAGTCTGGTATCTGAAATGATAAATCATAGTTACTGCCACCATTCCACCTCTGAAGACCACTGCAACATGATGTGAGGGAATTTATGAAGCTGAGCACTGAAAGGACAGAAAACTAAAAAGCAAAACAGTTTGCCTGCTGCATGTCTACTTCAAATCATTGTCCATCATTGTATGTGTCTGCAGCCTTAGCCTAGAACTCAAACCATGGTTTGTTGTTATGGTGACATGCTATGTAAATTCCAAATCACAGAGAACCAAATCAGATGTCATGACAAACTGAACAGTTAGGAATTAGGAAGTTTTCAGTATCCAGAATGTACATGAGTACAGGAACTTGAGGACTTCTAAGGGTCATCTGGGTAGCAAACCACCATGACTTGTCATTAAGTCTGAACAGTGCAAATAATGACTTGAAGTGGTATTTGAACTGTGCCTGTGCATCATGTATACTGACTGTCTACATTTCCAAATTTGCATCAAGATTTTAGTTGGTATATTTCTGTCCAGGGTTTCCCAAAGTTTTACCCTCTCCTGTCTTTCCAACAGTAATATTACCAAACTAGTATCAGCTGGAACAGTTGTTCCATACGGGCCTTGAATTCAGCAGGAGCTCACAGGAGCATGGCTCCTGAACATTTCTGTCCCCCCCTCCTCCCCATCTACCTTGTCCATTGAACAGTAGATGGAGCTGCACAACAATAAACAGGTTGCTTACCTGTAAATGATGATCTTCGAGTGGTCATCTGTGCAGTCACACACATGGGTCTTGCCGCAGGCAACGGATCCATACCTCGGAGCTCCAATAGCTCGCCTATAGCGTCTTTTGGCGCGCTTTCCTCCCGCCCTGGGGAGCAGGCAGCGACTGCGCATGCCTGGAGCGGGGGGAGAGCGCCCATTCCACTCAGTTTCTTCCAGCGGCCGTTGGCACTGACACTATACAAGGTTAAGCAACAATTACAAGAGGCCAGCAGCGGGGAAGGCTGGGTGGGCGTGTGTGACTGCACAGATGACCACTCGAAGATCATCAGTTACAGGTAAGCAACCTGTTTATCTTCTTCGTGGTTTCTGTGCAGTCCCACACATGGGTGACTAGCCAGCTAAATGTCCTGGAGGAGGGTGCTGGTAAAAGAAGAAAGTTAGTCACATTATATTATGCAACATAGAGATGGAAGCGGATGCACTCACCCCTGACTTCAGTGGAAGATGGATCTGAGGACCGCTTGACCGAAGGAGGCATCACGTCTCGCACGAACGTCTAAAGCATAATGGAAGACGAACGTGGATGGTGAGGACCATGATGCAGCCGCACAAATGTCCTCTAGGGAGACGCCTTGCAGGAAAGCCGAAGACGTCGAGACCGCTCTAGTAGAGTGGGCCTTAAGACCTTCGGGCAGAGGCTGTTTAGCCAGTTCGTAACACAACCTGATGGCACTAACTACCCATTTAGATAGTCTCTGGGTAGAGATTTTGTGTCCTCTGTGAGGATTTCCGTAGGCCACAAACAGATTAGGGTCCTTACGGAAAGGTTGTGTACGATCAAGGTAGAAAGATAAAGCCCTTCTAACGTCCAGAGAATGCAGGGCTCGTTGTCCCTGGTCGGATGGGTTGGAGAAAAACGTTGGTAGAGAAGTTGAAGTCGATAAGTGGAACTGGGAGACAACCTTAGGAAGAAACGCAGGGTCCGGTCGCAGAACAACTTTGTCCTTGTGGAAAATGGTGTAGGGAGGATCGTGGCGGAAGGCGCATAAGTCACTTGCCCGTTTGCCTGAGGTAAGGGCTACCAGCAATGCTGTCTTCCAGGAAAGAAGGTTAAGGTCTATGGTAGCCATAGGTTCAAAGGGAACTTTCATCAAGCAGGAAAGGACTAGTGATAAACTCCAAGTCGGGACGAAGGGCTTAACAGGTGGATTGAGGTGCAACATGCCCTTAAGAAAGGACTTAGACAAGGGATGGGAGAACACCGTTTTGCCATCAACAGGGTTATGGAACGCAGAAACTGCAGGTAGGTGAACTTTTAAGGAGGAATAGCAGAGTCCTGATTTCTGTAGAGATAGTAGATAATCCAGGATCAGGTTAAGGGGTGCTGATTCTGGCTGCAGATGATTAGATGTCGCGAATGAGCAGAAGCGCTTCCATTTGCGTTGGTACGAAAGTCTAGTGGAAGGCTTCCTTGCGTTGAGGATGATGTTGGCTACCTCTGTAGAGAGGCAGGCGGATGTATTCTCCAGGCTGCCAAGGCCAGAACCCGAGGGTTGTGATGTAGCACCTGACCACTGGCCTGGGATAAAAGGTCGCCCACAGGAGGAAGGCGGCGGTAAGTGTGGCGGGACATTTGTAGAAGCCTCGTGAACCACGGTTGCCGAGGCCACCATGGAGCAATGAGGATGCAGTCCGTGCCATCTCGTGCTATCTTTACCAACACCCGTGTCGGAAGGGGGGTTGGTGGGAAGAAGTAGTGAAGAGGACCTGTCCAGCTGTGTAGGAAGGCGTCGTTGCCCCTCCTGGAATAAAATCGAGGACATTTGGCATTGTCCCTGGAAGCAAAGACATTCACCTTGGGCGTTCCGAAGCATCGGAAGATACGACGAAGGTAGGTCGGATTGATGGACCATTCGTGGTCGTCTATGCGAACCCTGCTGAGGGAGTCGGCCAGAACATTCTCCACACCCGGGAGGTGAATGGCGGTCATGTAGATGTTGTGCTTGACACACCATTCCCAGAGCAGTACGGCTATATGGCACAGCCGGAGGGATCTGGTGCCTCCCTGCTTGTTTATGTAGTAAACTGTTGCCATATTGTCCGTGGAGATCTGAACGTGCCGGCCCCTTATCAGTGGGAGGAACGATTGGAGGGCCCTGTGCACAGCAATCAGTTCTAAGCAGTTTATGTGCATGGCCCTCTCGGGGGGAGTCCAAAGCCCCCTGACGGTCTTGTCCTCTAAGTGGGCTCCCCATCCCCACTTGGAGGCGTCTGTTGTTACGATGGCCATCGGAGGAGTCGGTAGAAACGGCATGCCTGCGAGGAGATTGTTGGGTACAGTCCACCATGTGAGAGATAGAAGTGCTCTCTGCGGAACAGTGAGTAAAACGCTCTGCGGTTGCGCCTGGGGATGGTAGGCTCGTACAAACCAGAGCTGTAGTTGTCGCATCCGTAGCCTGGCAAAGAAAAGGACAGATGTTGTGGCGGCCATGAGGCCCAGCAGGCGTTGGATTGTGAATGCAGACTGACGAGGCTGTTGTTGAACTGACTTGGCTAAGGCAATGATAGTTAGTGCCCGATCCTCGGGGAGGAAAGCACGATGGAGAGAAGTGCGTAGAAGAGCCCCTATGAACTTGAGGTCCTGGGTAGGTGTGAGGTGAGATTTTGAAGCATTCACACGAAGGCCCAGGGAATTCAGAAGGGTGAGAGCTGTGTTGAGGTTGCTCTGCAGTTGATGTTGAGTCGGAGCTATGAAAAGTCGTCGATATATGGGAAGACTGGGATGTCCCGAATGCGAAGGGCAGCTGCCACCACTGCCATGCACTTGTTGAAAACGCGGGGTGCAGTGGAGAGGCCGAATGGCAGGGACACATATTGGAAGTGGTCCTGGCCCATGGCGAATCGCAGATACTTCCGATGTTGAGGTCGAATGGTCACATGGAAGTAAGCGTCCTGAAGATCTAGAGAAGCCATCCAGGAATTTCTGGGAATAAGGGGCAAGATGGACTGCAGGGAGATCATTCTGAACTTCCTGTATTCGATGTGCCTGTTCAGCTTCCGCAGATCCAGAATAGGGCGCTTGCCTCCATCCCTCTTGGGGACCAGGAAGTATCTCGAATAGAAGCCTGTCCCTCGATGTTGAGGAGGGACGGGTTCTATGGCATTTTTCTGGAGCAAGTCCAGGATTTCCTGATGGAGGAGTGAAGACGGGGGGGTAGCAATGAAGTAGTGGTGGCGAGGTGGAGAAATGAACTCGATTGCGTAACCTAGGCGCACGATGGTCAGCACCCAGGAGTCGGTTGTGATCGAGTTCCAAGTGGGAAGGAACGGAAGGAGACGTGTGTTGTAAGCAGGTGGAGTTTGGAGAGGAGGTGGGGTTTGGAGAGAGTCAAAGAGACTGCTTAGTCTGGAGGGAGGCTTTCTTAGTTTGTTGGGGCTTAGGTCTCTGCTGGAAATGAGGCTTTTGTTGTACACCCTTTCGCCTCCAGTAGTCACTTTGTTTTGGTGACCGTCGCCGTTTCTGAAATGAAGGTCTCCAAGTTTTCGATTGATTGAACTGTTGGGAGTTAGGTTGGGAAACTCCCTGGCGCTTGGCACGTTTGCGGCCGTCGTCAACAGAGGTTAGCACTTCGTCCGTGGACGCATGGAAGAGGCCTAGGCCGTCGAAGGGGAGATCCTCTATCTTCTGCTTGATGTCGGGCTGCAAGTTAGTAGAACGCAGCCAGGCATGACGGCGCAAGGCAACGGAAGAAGCGAAGACCCTCGAAGAACAAGAAACAGCATGTCGTACGGTGTTTATCTGCTGTTTGGAGACTCTGGATAATTCCGACACCAAGTTGGAGGCCGTTCTCTGAGAGGTTTCAGGGAGAGAAGGGATCAGGGGCGTAAATTGATTCGCTAGATTGAAGACATACGCAGAAAAATAAGCTAAGTAATTGTTGAGTTTAGAATTAGTAGAGGCCAGAGTGAATAACTTTCGTGCCAGGGTATCAAGTTTTCTCCCCTCGCGATCTGGTGGTGTAGGGTGTCGTGAGGGCTTGGCCTTAGTGGCAGAGTGAACTATAATAGAGTTGGGCGCTGGATGTGTCGCCAAGAATTTAGCATCCGGGGCATGTACTCTGTAGAGCGAGTCGAATCGTTTGGAAGTAGGTGGGACAGAGGCCGGCTTGTCCCAAGCCTCTCGCAAACCCTCAAGATGTACAGGTAGCATCGGGAGAAGTGACCCTGGTGGGAAGTCAGCCTGTACTAAGTCATGTACAATGTCTGAAACTTTAGGAGAGTCAGACGGCAAAGCAATTTTGAGAGCATCAGCCATCGTGGTGATGAGATTTAAATATGCTTTGGAAGCATCTGATGGCGAAAGGCGCAGCTGTGGTGCAGACTCTGAGGCAACAGAAGCAGGGTGGTCCTCTGAATCCGATGAAAGGGAGGATTCCCTATCGGAATGGGAGTCGTCTGCATTGGGAGAGTGGTGCGGTGCGATCGATTCCGAGGCCGAGGCCCGAAGCTTAGGAGCGTGAGAGTCCTGAGCCGGTCGAGGTGGAGAAATACGGATGGGAACCGTCGAGGCCTTGGGGGAGACGGTACCGGGTTTGTTGGGGTCCCGAGGGCGATCTGGGACTGGAGACGGTACCGAGTGCCGAAAGGGCAGGTAATCGGAGTCTCGAAGTTCGGAGAAGTCTCGGAGTCGATCGTCATCACGGGCTCGAGAAGAGTCTCGGGTTGGAGGGGGGTCTCGGAGCCGACCGTATGCACGGGTTCGCAGAGAATCGTATGCACGGGTTCGAGGAGAGTCGTTATAGCGGATCCGAGGGGTAATAACATCACGACCCAGCTCTTGATATCTGGAGCGGTGAGTACCCTCATAGGAAGGGGAACGGGAGAGGCGATGGCGAGACCTAACCCTTGGTGAAGGAGATCGCGACTGAGAAGAGTAGTCGTAGCGCGGACGAGATGGATAGTCGAGGTGCGGGCGCGCATACAGGTCATGACGGTCATAGTAGGCGGAGGAGCCGGAATCACGGCGTCTATGCGGGGAGCGAGAGCGAACCCGAGGAGGCAGAGGCGTCGGGGAGCGTGATCGAATCCGACGTGGCATGGACTGGTCCTCTGGAGAGCAAGAATGAAGTCGGTGAGTAGAGCTTTGGGTCGCTGACTCCCTATACCGGGGGGAAAGTGCGACATCTCGGAAGGATCCGAGTCGAAGTGAAGACTTTGCGTAATGTTGAGTAGGATCGGATGGGTCGGGCTCCAAAAAGTCAGACGGAACCACGCTGCGGACCGAGCGAGACTGGATTGGAATCACTTCTACGGCCGTAGAAGAGTGAGGAGTGAGCTGCGGCATGTCAGTAATCTGACGGGGCCGAGAGTTCTGAAGGGAGCAGGAGTTGAGCAGCCGTGGTTGCGACGTCCATGGTATCGGGAGCCGAAATCGAGGCCCGAGGCGGGTGCGAGGTCGGGTGCGACTCGTAAGACTTCCTCGGAGTCGAATCAGTCGCTGCAGAGTGACGCGGTCCTTTCGGCGCCAAATCTTCGGAGTCAGAGTGACGCGATTTTTTAGAAGACTTATGGCCGGTCCCGGCGTGCTTCGATATTTTCTTTACGGACTTGTGCGTCTGCTTTTGAGAGAGGGGCACGTCCGAAGTAGCCGAATCTCCCGCTCTAGGTGGGGGAGGCGGCGAGTCAGATGTGGGCATCGCCCTCAAAGACAGTTCAAGCAGAAAACTCCGGAGCCTTGCTGCACGATTCTTACGAGCCTGCTTCCCGAAATTAGCACAATGTGCGCAAGAATCGACCCGGTGGGCTTCCCCAAGGCAGAAGAGGCAATAGTTGTGGCCGTCAGTGGTGGGGATCTTAGCCCCACAGCGCCTGCACTTTTTGAACGTAACCTTCCCTTCCATGCGCTCCGGACAAGGGAGGGGAGGGAGGAAAAGAAAGGGGAAAGGAAAGCGCAGAAACGGACCTTTTTTTTTAAAAAAAAATTTAGGGACGAAAAATAGCAAGAGAAGTGAAGAATATGAAAAGGCGAGGTGAATACAATACCAGACGAAGAGAAGAATGAAGAAGAAAACGAGCTAAGGAGGAAACGCAGCGAGGTAGGTGATGTCCGGGCGGCGGTAGGGAAGAAACTCTCCCCCCGCTCCAGGCATGCGCAGTCGCTGCCTGCTCCCCAGGGCGGGAGGAAAGCGCGCCAAAAGACGCTATAGGCGAGCTATTGGAGCTCCGAGGTATGGATCCGTTGCCTGCGGCAAGACCCATGTGTGTGACTGCACAGAGACCACGAAGAAGATCCCTGGATTAGGAGAGCAGCCAGTCAGCCAGCCACCAGGAGCTTTGCCACACCCTCTCCCAGCAGCTGGCCCTCTTTCCCTCCAGAATGAATATACCATACAAATCATTATATTTATGTTACCTACTAAACTAAAATGTTATGGATACAAATATGATGACCAATACATAGTGTTATGGATACACACACACACACACACACATGAATGGCTAAGATACTTGTTACAAGATTGTGGACAGCTGATTCATAATAAGCAATGATAATACCCTTAAGAAAATCAGTATAGCCCATTACACCACCATAGTGGAAAATGTAATTGTCAGGGACTACCTGACAGTTTTCCCCATAGGAAACTGTATTATTATAACACCTTAATTAGTAATTTGGACAACTGCAACTGGAAACCAATAGCAGCATAAAAAATGAAGAGAAATATGTTCAGTTACAGAGAATGAGCTGAATACACTCAAATGAATTCCATATGCAGGGTAGGTTGCTTACGTACTCTAACATTAAGCTCGGTAGCAGGAACACCCAAAATTATACATTACTTATACATTAGTTACAAAGTTCTACATCAAAATGCCATAGGACTTTCTACAAGCCAAATGTAATGCAAAGATAGGTATAACATAGCTTTACGTACATTTGCACTCCTCTCAGTCAATCGTCTCCCTCAGGGATACAATGTAATTTAAAGCTCACTTCATGGGTCTTGCTCCTGATCGGTCAATTATTCCAAATCAGGCAGAATTAAATGTGGCATTTTTGGGATGTGGAATGATGTTAGCGAGTGACCAAAGTGAAACTAATAAACCAATTTTGCTCACTGCCCTGGGCTATTCTCAAAAATTGAAGTCTTGGAGAAGAAAGACTGCTTTATCTGTTTGTTGCCCAAACTCTCTTGCAATTTATTATCTTTTAATTCAATTTTTTTTATTCAGGGAATAATTCTGGCAGTGGGCTCTGAAGAGAATAAAGACGACACCGTAGTATACAGCTTTTTGTATGGCTGGAAGCTGCAGGAGCATAAATTTCTCTGAGATGAAAAGAACAGCTACTTTCTTCCACCATTAAATGCCTAGCGCTCACCCTAGCTGTTGCAAATTTATCTAGTAGATGTCAATGCCGCCCAAACCGTGTTTCAAAATCAACCTTAAACATCAACAGCAGCCACTTCAATTTACAAGAGCGTGTCAGGGTAGTTTAATCTTGGGTGACATGAAATATTTATTGCCGCTGTTCTATGCTTTGGTATGGAGCACAGGACTCAGAAGAATTATATCATGGAGACTTTAATCCTATCTTTTTGCATTCAAGCAAACATCATTCTACTTTATCACATAAGGATAAATTAAACAAGATTTGGGAAGTGAGGGAAGGGAAGTATACAGCTAAAAGTTAAGTGGCTGAAATTTAGCTATTGCTAAACCATGGCTAAATAATACTAAAGATCATGGATTTTCCCTTCTTCAAGGGGAAATCATCAGCTTAGAATTTTTGACCTGTGAGTCCTCACTTAATAGATCCTTGCCTCTGTTTCCATCTTATTTTCCAGAACACTGTGACAGACCGCACTTTTAGAAGCTGAGAGTTGCTGTGTATGATGATGATTAAGAAGAAGAAATTGGATTTATACTCCTCTTCACTCTGAATCTAAGAGTCTTAGAGTGGCTTACACTCTCCTTTACCTAAAATAAAAAAAAATAAAAATACCTTCCTCCCCCACAACAGACACCCTGTGAGGTAGTTAGGGCTGAAAGGTGGATAGGGCTGAGAGGGTTAAATTCATCAAAGAGCCACAGACCCTTGAGTGACAAGTTGCTGCAAGGAATTTGATTGGTTAGCATCAATTCAGCAGAGAAAGACTTAAGAGCTGAATGTTAAGGAGAGGGCAGTCTGAATTCATTCCTGACCGAGTTTAATACTGACAGAGTCTGAGTATATCCTTGACTGAGAAGGGTTTAGTACTGACAGTATTTTTCTTTGCCGTGAGAGCAGTTCCTTTTCCTTTTATACTCTTAAGAAGCTCACAGATCTTGAGCAGAAGACTTGCTGGATCCAAATGTCACTGATCTCCTAATCTCACACTCCAGCATCTTTCCAGCATCTCATGTTGAATCCTCCTTCACCTGTGCTCCAATGATTCTGGAGACAGAGGGACAAAGTGGATAGAGGGATGCTCCCCGATATAGAAGAAGAATAATCTCGGAGTGGTCACAATCTCCTTTACCTTTCAACACCCTGTGAGGTGGCTGGGTCTGAGAGAGCTCTTTCAAGAACTACTCCTATGACAGCTATGGCTAACCCAAGGCCATTCCAGCAGCTGCAAATGGAGAAGTTGGAAATCAAACCCAGTTCTCCCAGATAAGTGTCTACACACTTAACCGCTACACCAAACTGGGGATATACAGCCAGGAAACTGGCATCAGGCTGTGGATCGCTGGCTGGCAGCGCAGAAGTAGCTTCCACTTCCACAGCCAGTTTGGTGTAGTGGTTAAGTGCACGGACTCTTATTGGGGTGGAGAACCAGGTTTGGTTTCCCACTCCTCCAGCTGCAACTGCTGGAATGACTCTGGGTCAGTCATAACTCTCTGGGCGTTTTCGCACTGACCTTCAAGTGGTGCGACCACCCTCCTCACGCCGGTGGATCTGCAGGGATTTCGCACCAGAAGCGCCGGCACACCCAAAAGAGCCGGCGACTTCCGTCGCGAAACCAGCTCAAACGGAAACCGCCAAGAAGCAGGAAAACGTTTGAGCTGGTTTCGCGACGGAAGTCGCCGGCTCTTTTGGGTGCGCCGGCACTTCTGGTGCGAAATCCCTGCAGATCCGGCGTGAGGAGGGTGGTCGCACCACTTGAAGGTGAGTGCGAAAACGCCCTCTCAGAGCTGTTCTGCTCAAGCACAGTTCTTAGAGAGCTCTCTCTGCCCCACTTACCTCACAAGGTGTCTGTTGTGGGGAGGGGAAGGAAAAGGAGATTGTAAACTGCCCTTAGATTTCTTCAGGCAGTGAGAGGTGAAATATAAATCCAATCTCTCCTCCTCCTCCTGTAAACTGTCCATAACTGGCTGTGGGGTGGGACATTCTACACATGCCCATTCTACTTCTGGAGAGTCCTCTGCCCCTTCTGGATTAACTGTTCATGGCTGACCCACAAGATCTTCCCTCTTTCCAAGGTTATTCAGTTAAAAATTGTTCAGTGTTGTGACTTATCGCTGACACTCACGCTCCTAAATTCCACCGCCATAAAAACACAACCATTTCTGTTGATAGACACTCTTCATTCTAACATTATGCCTAGCTGTTTGAACAGCTTGTGTATGGAAAATTAAGCATAGATTTCTGTTTCCTTTTTGTTTATTTTCAGCTAAGCCATGCATTTCTGTTCATTAGTGTTTTTATTTGCTTGTGAGAAAGGAGGTGCTGCATCCCTTATACACACTGTTCAGAGGATTTGCACTTTTACAGTTTACTAGGCTTGTTTCTCACACAGATAAATTATTTGAAACTATGTCAACCCTCTTCCTGTTTGATTTCTTCCTGCCCCTGCCCAAATGTTTTAGCCCTATCATTCTTTGCCATGGATCAAAGAAAGAGGTGTTTTGGCATGTAAAAATTAAAAATGGGGGAAAGATGATCAAACTGTGGTTTTGTGATTAACTTAACACAGACACAAACAAACAAAACCCCCAAAGAGACAGACATTCCTAGGTAATGAGATTATTGGTTCAATGTTTATTCTCAGAGTTTTATTCCAATTGTATTCTCCTGAAATTCAACAAAACTGAGAAAAATAAACTTCCCTGTGTTTCACCAAAGAGACTGTGTGTGTATGTGTACTTATTATATGCAAAAAAGTAACCGTATTTTTCAGTCCATAAGGCGCTCCAGACCATAGGACGCACCTTCCTCCTGGGGGGCGATCCGCTGCCTCTGCCTCCGATCCCGGCACTTCCCTGTGCCTGCCTGCCTGGCTCCAGCTTCTTCCAGCAAGCGCTGGGATCGCTCCACGTTGCCCCCACCGCAAACCCAGAGCTTCACGAGCACCAGCTGCAGAGGGGGCAGCGTGCTTCCTCCGTAACTGTCTGCCTGGCTCCAGCTCTGACGCTTACAGCAAGCACCAGGATTGCTCCCTCCGCCCTCCGATCCCGGCGCTTGCTTTAAGCATCAGAGCTGGAGCCAGGCAGACAGGCACGGAGAAAGCACGCCGCCCCCTCCACTGCCGGCGCTCGCGAAGCGCTGGGTTTGCGGAGGGGGCGGGTGCTTCCTCCGTGCCTGTCTGCCTGGCTCCAGCTCTGATGCTTAAAGCAAGCGCCGGGATCGGAGGGCGGAGGGAGCGATCCTGGCGCTTGCTGTAAGCGTCAGAGCTGGAGCCAGGCAGACAGGCACGGAGGAAGTACGCTGCCCCCTCCGCAGCCGGTGCTTGCGAAGCGCTGGGTTTGCGGTGGGGGGGCAGCGTGGAGCGATCCCAGCGCTTGCTGGAACAAGCTGGAGCCAGGCAGGCAGGCGCGGGGGAAGCGCCGGGATCAGAGGTGGAGGCAGCGGATCGCGCCCCCCCCCCCAGAGGAAGATACCTTTGCTCCATAAAACGCACACACTTCCCCCCCACTTTTGGGGGGGAAGAAAAGTGCGTCTTATGGTCCGAAAAATACGATATATTTTTTTCCCCATGCAAAGGGATGGTTTAAATACAAGTGTGATGGACTGCGTGGAAAAGTGCTGCTTGTTTCAGAGAAGCTGGGAGATTAGGAGTTAATCTTTCCAGGAATTGAGAGCTTATTTGATAGGCTGCTCTACATATTCCCTGATTGGCCAGCATCAGCTGAGAGAAAGTACAACCATCAGCTGTTCTGGAAGGAAAAGGGTTCTATTGTTAGTCATCAAACAAACATCCTTAGGTTTTCTTCTATAGTAGGAGTCAGTGTTCTGACAGGGGTAGTCAGAAAGATCTTCTACAGAGAGAAGATAAGAGACTTCTTTGTCCTAACAGTATTAGAACTACTCTGAGGGAGAATTGAAACTCTAGGTCCAGAAAGTTTCAAACTGCTTTGCACAGACAAAAGTACTGGAAGACAAATTTGGCAAGGGTGACTGAGCAGTTAGGCTGAACTCTCCAATCAAGCCAAGTAGAAAAGGTTTATTGCTTTTGGGAAAAGAATAATTTCTACCCGCAGGCCTCATTTTGGGCAGGACCTCACAGGAGCTGAGCTCCAGAACGTCTACATTTTATTGTGCTCTTTCTTTTTTCTTCTTCTTGTTCAGTCACACAGCCGAGTCCGACTCTTTGCGACCCCATGGACAAAGTCATTCCAGGCCCTCCTGTCATCCACCATCCTCTGAAGTCTGCTCAGATTTGTGTTAGCTACATCAGTAACACTGTCCAGCCATCTCATCTTTTGCCGTCCCCTTCCCCTTTTGTCTTCTGTCTTTTCCAGCATCACGATCTTCTCCAGGGAGAACTCCCTTCTCATTTGGTGGCCAAAGTATTTGAGCTTCAATTTCAGCATCTGACCTTCCAGGGAACAGTCAGAGTTGATTTCCCTTAGGACTGACTGATTTTATTTCCTTGCAGTCCAAGGGACTCTCAAGAGTCTTCTCCAGCACCACACCATGAAAGCATCTATTCTTCTGCGCTCGGTCTTCCTTATGGTCCAACTCTCAAAGCCATACATTACTACTAGGAATACATAGCTTTGACTATATGGACTTTTGTTGGCAGGGTGATGTCTCTGCTTTTTAGGTTTGCCACAGCTGTCCTCCCAAGGAGCAAATGTCTTTTGATTTCATGGCTACAGTCATCATATGCAGTGATCTTGGATCCCAGGAATGTGAAGTCTGTCACTACTTCCATGTCTTCCCCTTCTATTTGCCAAGGAGTAATGGGGCCGGATGCCATGATCTTAGGTTTTTTTTTTTTAAATGTTGAGTTTCAAGCCTACTTTTATGCTCTCCTCTTTCACTCTGGGATGACATCACATCACAACATTTTTACAGGGTGGTTTGCCATTGTCTTCCCCAGTCATCTTCACTTTACACCCAGCAAGCTGGATATTCATTTTACCAAACTCGGAAGGATGGAAGGCTAAGTCAACCTTGAGCCGGCTACCTAAACCCAACTTCTGCCAGGACTGAACTCAGGTCATGAGCAGAGTTTCTACTGCGATACTGCATCTTACCACTCTGCGCCATGGGGCTCCTGCAACTAATACATACCCTGTTCATATAAAGATATGTGGTCAATTTACAAGTTTGTAAGTATTTCTACTGGAATCCCAATCACAATTACCATTACACAGGTGTAATAATGTTTCCCTGACCTAGATAGCTCAGACTAGCCCAATCTTTTCAGATCTCAGATGCTATGCGGAGTCAGCCCTGGTTAGTACTTGGATAGGAGACCACTAAAGAAGTCTAGAGTTGCTATGCAGAGGCAGGCAATAGCAAACCACCTCTGAATGTCTGTTGCCTTAAAAACTCTATGTGGTCTCAGTAAATTGGCTGTGACTTCATGGCAAAGGGGGGGGGGGTATCAGGCCATGCCAGGAAACTAGCAGGAGTTTGGGGAACAAGGTCTTGGGGAGCACCAGCATCACATGCACTATGATGCCACTTCCAGAGAAAACAAGAAGTGATGTTACACTGCTCTAGGAATTTTCAGTTCTATGGTAAATCCACCAAGGTTTCTAGTGATTCCTATAATATTTTGATGCCACTTCCAGGTTCCCACTAGAAGTGAGATCACACTAGGTGGAACACTGAAGTTTTTCCCCACAGCCACTCAGAGCAGCGGCAGGAGTTCCTGTAGGGGTTCTCCTACAATGGCTGAATTCAGATGGCCAATTTGAGCTGACATAGGCACGGCCCCCAGGAGAATTAAAAAAGCAAGGTCAGACAGGCACAGCTGCCACCCATCCCACTCTTGCACTCACCCTGTTCTCCAACATTTCTGAGATGGATCAAATAGGGAAGTGGTAACAATTCTTCTGCTGAACTCCATCCATGTTCCTGGGCATCTGAATGTGGGAGTGCGCAAGTGAGGCAGATTGGTGGTGTGAACGTGCCAGTCTGCTCTATGAGCTCACAGGTATTCTTTTTGTAAGGGAAAAAATAAACCCAAACTGTGCTACGGGGATGGTGCACAACAACTGTGTGAATGTGCCAAAGCGTCCCCCATGCAATATATGGGCGTATCGTGTGGGAGCGCCTGACTGGAATTTGGGGCAGCAAACTTTGGGATGTCTCTGATCCGCGCAAAGCTGCCTATCTTTCTCCAGCCTATAACCGGAGTCCTGGCAACCTGAAGCTGTAAACTTTATGCTCTGCCTTTTGGTTCAAGATTGGTAACCTCAATGATTAAAAGTATTTAAACATGTATCCATTTTTGTACCATCCATGAGAGTTCATGCGCTTACTCATCTGTGAACATCTACTGCTTGTGCTTGGTGCAGTGAAACTGTGATGTAGCTACTCAAAGCCTGTTTTAAAAAAAAACCCACAAGTATCCATAAGCTTCACTCTAGAACAGGGGTAAGGAACATTGGCTCTCCAGATGTTTTTTGCCTACAACTCCCATCAGCCCCAGCCATTGGCCATGCTGACTGCGGCTGATGGGAGTTGTAGGCAAAAAACATCTGGAGAGCCAACGTTCCCTACCCCTGCTCTAGAATCTACACTTAGTGGACTGACATCTCTTTTGATCATCAATCAGGGGCTCAAACATACAAACAATGGCATAGTCATTATTACACACATGGTGAAATAGCCAAAGGTACTAGGGTCTAATCACAATTTTTCTTGGGGTTTAGTACAAACTTCATACCTTCCTCCTAATCCCAAAATCAACAGATGATAGCCGCTGAGAAAAATAAGTGGACCAGAATAAATAATTGGGGTGTGTGTGTGTGTAATATTGGAATGCTGGCACAAGAACTTGTTAATATTACACAAATATGGTAACTAGTCAGGTTCAAGAAAATACAAGAATCTGAAAAGTGGCCAGGTTTAAAGACTTGCTCAAATTCAAATTAGGCACACTCAGGGCTTCACACAGAAAGGTGAATATTCAAGAAGAAACACAGATACAAGTTTGCATTTCAAGTAGCAACTAATTGTTGAGATGTTAAGTTTTATTTTTATCCCATCTCTAACTGAAGGAAAACGCTACTTGCAGATTCGCTACCTGCAACCGCTATCGTTCCTTCAGGTCACACATGCCACACTTCAGACTCTCTGTTGTCTATTTTAATAGGGCCACAGAGTTATCTACTGCATACTATTATTGTGGCAGCGATAGGCAAGCACGGTGTTCATTCCAAACCACCTATGTAATGATGCAGATTAATTTAATGAGTCTCTTGTAGAGATATGAAGAACTGACAAGTTGATATTTGGTACTATTAAGACTCATTAGGCAGTAACTCTTTTCCAGTTACTTGACACTATGACGCCCAGAGTACTTAACACAAGGAAGGGGACAGAGCCTCCCCTTTGAAAGGAGTGTTAGGTTTATACTGCTGCTGCCTTTTCATATAATTATTCTTCCTGGAAAATTTAATTTGGTTTAAAAGAGATGAGGGCCAGAAAATGTACGGCACAAAAGCAATTCCAAAGAGTAAAAATAGGAAGAGAGTTTCCTACCTAACTTTTAAGACTTGTTCTCTCCCCCCCCCCCTTTTTTTTCTTTTCTAAGACTCTGTGACCTCTAATTATTCAGGTTTCCAAGCCAATCCATTAAACTCCATATTATATAATCAGGACTGAATAAAAGATACAAGCTATGCTTGCCAAGAGACACAAAGAACCAGCAATCTACTGCAAGTTTTCAAGCGATGCAACCGAGCTGTGACTTTTGGATAGACAGCTTAAATTATGGCAGCCTTAAAATGCAAGAAGAAAGGGATGGGGTTTGGGAGGGAAAGGAGGCGACTCAGCAGGAGGGACTGACAGTCTTATACCCAATCATTCTAAAGTAGAAAGTATAATGGAGAAAGCTCTTTGAAGTTTTTACTATCCTAGTGCTTCCTTTGTCAGAACAGCCCTTTTCCAAAAGCATTTGAAAAATGCTGTTTTTAGAGTACTAACCAATGGGGGGGGGGGTTATATATGTAAGATAACAATCCATAATTATACTTTTTGTACATCTCTGTACACATTCAATATCCTATGCATCATCATGTATCTTTATATATGTCTGCGTGTGGAACATATATTCTTGTGCTGCTATTAAAAATTAATCCTGCAAGCGATTAGAAGCAACGTGCCGGCAGCATTTTCAACTCCACCCCCTCGCAAGATTAATGTCAAATCAGCCCTGAAACGCAAGAGAATCGAGTTATTTCAAATACCACCTAAATTATCAACCTTGTGAATGATGATAAACCGTCTGAATTGCAAATAAACTAACAGCTTTGAACTCTGAGTGATCCTTGTTGTCATTTCACATTGTTTAAAGAAGCCACTTAAAACGTGTAACATTATTCTTGTGAAAACTATCTCTGTAACTAATCTCCCCCCCCCATTAATAACTTCTTTAAGTTTACACTGCAAAACAGGGTCTAACTATACATTTTATAAATATAAAATCTATTTGTCCTATCAAGCAGATGTACATTGGAAGTTCAGGCCTGCAGGGACCCAATTTGGATCAGGACCAGGGGAACAGGGAGCTTAAGCCTCCCCCACACCATATTCCCAACCTGAAACAGTCTTTCAGTTTCCTGGTGGAGAAATTTACATGTAGCCCACTGGTGCATTTGTAACCCACTAGTTGATGTAAGCACTCCTGGAGTTGTCTTAGGTCAGGAAAACAGAACGGGAGGAAAGCCCCCTTTTCCGGGTGCATCAAGACCAAGTACAAATTAATCCCCTCATGCACCTGGGAATTTAATTTTCAACCGGGAATTTGCAGCATGTTTCTGATGACAGTTCTGGGATGTGATGTAATCAGGCCTTCATTCAGCTCGGCCAATACAACAGGGTTTGTAGCATCAAATGAGAGCAGCTGGGAAGGCCACAGGGTCTGTAACATGGAGCTGCTCCACCAGACCTTCACTTGAGGTGGCTGGCAAGATCCCTCAAGAGCTGGAGAGAAGTTATGTCTTACTAGATCACTTAGAATGATACGGTGATTAGTCCTGGTCACCAACATCATATTCCGATAGTTTTAAATTTACTACTATGTATATTTTATTGTTATGGTTATGTTGTACTTTTCATGGGAAGGACAGGCTAGATATCAAATAAATCAAATAAAATCTTGGCCTCCCCTGCCCCACAGATCTACTGCTTATAGAATGCCTTCAGTAACAACATGACTTGTCATCCCACAGGAGTTACCAAGGACTGCCTTGAGTCTTATAATGACTCTTTTTGAGGATAGGGTGAGTCTTGCCAGGCAAGAGATAAACCTAATAAAATAAATAACAGTATATGACAAATCAAGCCACAGTGAACATCAGTCTAATAGTAGTCATCTAGTGTGGTTAGAGGTCTGTTGTATTTTTGTGGCATGACTATGGATACTGTTTTAGATTGCTGCTGCTGTTTTATATGGTTGTTGATGTTGTTATAGTAATTGTTGCTGTTGATTTTAAACAACTGCTTTATGAACTGTATTTATCTGATGTGTTGTAAGCTGCTTTGGGTGCTAAGGCACCCAAAGGTTCTCAGCACCATTAGAGGGCTGTATCCAGCTGAAGTATTTCAGCTCAGGTTTGTTGATAAAGTATTTTGCAAGTGGAGGTTGGGCAAGGAACTTGTAGGAAGGGGGCATTCCATCCCCCTGCCAGTTCTTCCTTCCCTCCCTTTCCCCCACCCTCTTCTCTCTCTCAGTTTCTCACTCTCTCTCCCTCAGTGCTGCTGTCATACTCACACTCTCTCTCTCCAACTACCACCCCACCTTTCTTCTCTATCCTCCCCCACTCCACTTGGATGCCACTCTGCAGGTGCGTTCAACACTACATTAAATAATACGTTTTGCTACGGTATTTTTACTGTGTAAGAATAGCAAAAATCCAGTTGCAAAACATATTATTTACTGTAGTGTGAACACACCCTGCATCTGGTGTGCCTCCTTCCTTGGCAAGGCCGGTTTCAGCTATCTGGTGGCAGGAAGAGTTATTGTCAGGCCTGGGATCGGCGCAGCAATGCCAAGAGCAGTGATGCTAGGAGGGCAGACAACTGCCTGCCCAGGTAAGCCAGTAGTGACAGTAGCGGGTTCTCTGCCCACCCACTCCCACAGCATTGAGGCCCCAGTCCCTCCGTAGCACTCTGTCGTCATCCTCCCCCCACTCTGTACTCTCCTGTGCTCATCTCCTTGTAGTCATTCCCCTGAAGCACGTTTTTCCTATATGCTTCACCGGGTCTGAGCTTAAAAACTGATATCCAGAAACAGGCTGTGAGTAGGCTCTGAAGCTGGATTCAACACCTCACAGGTGGACATCCTATTGGCTCTTTTAAATCAAGCTGTGAGTCTTCCTTTACACGCGATCGGTGCAACCTTGTATTTTGAGAGATGAGTTTGATGCCCTCTTTCTTGCCCTCTTTGTCTGTTCCTCAAACTTGTTGTGTGCAAGTACATCTGTGATGGCTAATTGTGTATCCATGCAGATCTGGTGGGGTTTTTCTAATTTAAAAAACTTTTTTCAGTGCTTCCTTGTATAGCTACCATTTGGGATAAAGTGATTGCAATTATGGTTTTGTTAAATCACTATGGTTTTGAAGTTGAACACAAAACACTCTGCATTTTAACAAGTGAACCTTATTTAACTGTGAGCGGTTTTAAAATATTTCAATTAGACAAAATCTTTTCCTAAAAGCTGCAATATACAAACTATTATCTTCAATTTTTGTAGCATTTTAAATTTAGCAGTTTCTAAAAGTGTTTTTTTAATTACTTGTGGTTAATGTTAAAGTATTTTGTTCTGTAGCAACTTTCAGTCCCTCTCCAGTACATATTGATGGTTAAAACAGAGTGAAAACAGTATAAAGAGCTTGTATTTTGTGATGCAGGTTTTATTCACTTCAGTTGTTTAGCATTAAATGTATCCTGAATCTTTTAAAATCCAATTTCTTTTAAATATATTTTTAAATCTGTACATCTCTTTTCCAAGGTAATAACTGGAGATGTCCATTCTTTCCCCCTACAACAACCTTGTAAGGTTGGTTAGTCTCAGAAAAGAACCCTGGCCCAAGTCCACAAAGAAATTCAGCAATGCAGGTTCCCAGAGTAGTAGTGAAATCTCTCTCATGCTTAACAGAGGAATACAAGTTGACAAATTTGTGGTTTTTTAAGTTCCATGGTAACCAGACTGTAATTTAAACACATATTATATTTCAGCAATGCAATTTGGGTGTCATGTGTATCAGTGTGTGCATGCATGCACACATCACAAACATTTTCACCTACATTTTCACTTAATACAAGAAATAACCAGACTTCATGCCACAACACTTATTATGGGAACTTGGGAAGATTCTTCAGGTTCCTAAAAGAATTGATCCCAGCTGCTTGGGAAAGAACTCTATAGGTTTTATTCGCACACACACAACTTGGGACTAGAGGACTCCATCACCACCTCATTTGCCCTTAGGAAGGCAAGATGGAAGGTTCAGGGCTCCACGTAAGTTTGTGGGGTTTTTTTTGGGGGGGGGGGAATGGCCAAGAGTGGCACAAACTCCATTTCCCCACCATCATGTTCTACATTGTATACAATGTGAGAGTTGGACCATAAGGAAGGCCAAGTGCAGAAGAATAGATGCTTTAGAGCTGTGGTGCTGGAGAAGAATCTTCAGAGTCCCTTGGACTGCAAGAAGATCAAATCAGTCAGTCCTAAGGGAAATGAACCCTGACTGTTCACTGGAAGGCCAGATGCTGAAGCTGAAGCTCAAATACTTTGGCCACCAAATGAGAAGGGAGCACTCCCTGGAGAAGATCCTGATGCTGGGAAAGACAGAAGGCAAAAGGGGAGGGGGACGGCAAAAGATGAGATGGCTGGACAGTGTTACTGATGTAACTAACACAAATTTGAGCAGACTTCGGAGGATGGTGGAAGACAGGAGGGCTTGGCATGACTTGGTCCATGGGGTCGCAAAGAGTTGGACTTGGCTGTGTGACTGAAAAACAAATACATTTCTCAGTCTGAGCATAAAACAGATGGTAAAAAAACAGCTTTCTGTATATGAAAATTGAAACAATATTAAGTATAAGTATGAAGATTTACTGGGAGAAAATAAGCAGTCTGTTTTTCAGGAACACTGCTTTAGTATAAGCAACTGGTAAGCTGTATTAAACAGAAGAATGATTTTCTGAACCTGATATAGGACCTGAATTAGCTATGGCCTGTGGGAATCTAAAAGCATCAATGCATCACTTGTTTTCTTTTATGGAAACTTTAAAGAGAACTATTTTAGAAATTAGTATTAAATGTCAACCAAAAATTGAGTTATAGAGGTGATACATCGGATTATCCTGTGATAGATCTAGCTCCAGTTCCAGAGAATAATGTTACATCGCAGACAGAAGTAAAATTCCTGGCAGTGATCAGGGAATGGAATGACCAAGTTGGTCCCTAGGCCTTGGAAAAAAAAAGAGAGAGAGATAATTTTTATAAATAAGGGAAATATCTGATTTAATTAGACACTTATAAAGTAAATTATTTTTTTTGTGACATGAAAAGAACATATAGCTTTCCTATTCTGGAGACACACATACATTCTTGAGTACTACTGTAAATCCCCTCCCCCAGTAATTTTGACTTGTTGATGTGCATGAAGATGAAAATACCATTTGCTTGTATTCCTTCAAAGATATGGTCCTGCTTGCTAGATGCCATTGTGAGGTGGGCTTTATGTCAGTAAGATATTTTCCAAATGTCTCATTTTCAGGCTTTTAAACAATCAGGGTGTTTGGATTTTCCTTCTATTGCAGAAGCCTCAATTGTGAGTTAGTCATACAGTGCTGCCTGCAACATCTCCACATAAGGTTGCTAGGTCCTACTCGAGAAATACCTTGACACTTTGGGGATGGAGCCAGGAGATTTTGGGGGCGGAGCCAGGAGCAAGGTTGTAACAAGCACAATTGAACTCCAAGGGGAGTTCTGGCCATTATATTCAAAGGGACCATGCTCCTTTTAAATGCCTTCCCTTCAATGGAAATAATGGAGGATGAGGTCACTCTCTTTTGGAGCTCATTGAATTTTATTCCCTGGTCCAATCCTTTTGAAATTTTTTTTTGGGGGGGGTGTTGAGGACACCAGACACTATGCTGAAAAAAACCCCCTCCAATCCTATGGATTGATTCTCCATTATACCCTATGGGGACCAGTCTCCATAGGGGAAGTGCCCAGTGGGCATTCAACACCCCTGATAACCCTGAAGTGGGGGGAGGGTCTCCAAACCAAGGGATCTCCTGCCCCCAAATGGAGACTGGCAACCCTATCTCCACATCTATTACTTAAAGAGGTAGTTCCTGCAAATACTTAAATTTTGCTGTATATCAGGTAACAAAGATTCAATACCCAGAACCTCAATTTCCTACAGCTTGCACCATTTTGGTAGAGCTGCTAGGGTCAAATAAAGATGCTTTAGGCATCCCCAGGGCCTTTTTTTGTAGAAAAAACCCAGCAGGAACTCATTTGCATATCAGGCCACATCCCGTGACCTCAAGTCAGCCAGAACTGCATTCCTGTGCGCTCCTGCTCAAAAAAAAAAGCCCTGGGCAACTCACTGGAGACCACAACACATGCAATAACACCACATTTTTGCAACACATGCTGTTTCACAAGGACTGATTACCATTTAGAAATTATTTAGCATGCAACCTTGAGCCCCTGGGAACAGCAGTTTGGGTTGCCTAGCAGGAGGGAGGATCCCTCAGCAAACCACCGCAGCATGCCTGCATCACACTCTGACTCTGGTTAACATTATCATTCCATCACACAGTAACTATGTTGTGTGTCTGTGAAAGCATTATACAGAAGTTTTACCGTTAAGGATTCTCCCTTTCCCTTGCATACTCTCAATCACCTTTACATTTTCCAAGTGTTTCCTCTTTCTACAATATTGTCTATGAAGTTGTTTCCAACTCCTCTGTCTCTCCAATTTCCACTATTAGTTGAGATTTCTAATGACATTACATCACTATGCTTGTCCAAAATGTAGAGTTTCATTTGAGGCTAAAATCAAGTCCACACGGTCTTAGTGATCATAATCAACCCCCCACATTGGTCAGTTATTGATGAAATAGCAACAAAGATCAGGAGAAAAGGTGATTATTCTGCCAGGCTCCTCAGTCTAGCAGTGTATTAATAGTAGAAGCAAGAAGGAACGGACATTGTTTTTATACATTTAACCAAAATATCAAGTTTTAAAAAAGAGAGGGTGACAAAATTTAAGTGGAAAATTGCTTACAAGAACCTAAAAATTAGCCAAAACTCAAGCTGGCTGAGGAAGGAGAGGCTACATGGCTATATGGGAGGTGAGATTCCAACCAATGTAGCTTCCAGGAAGGCGCAGGTAACTCTGAATTCATAGAATGCAGTTATTAAGGGGATATAAAATCAGTTGCAGCTTTTCTCAGGACGCCACTCTCATTTGTGTACCTCAGAAGACGGTGTAAGAACAAATTGCTTAGAAAGGCAGTTGAAGGTGGTAGGAGCACCTTCTTTCCTGTTCTGGTATCTTGTTTGTATTGTTTAGGAGTATTATTGTTAAAGCCAGTGTTGTGTAGTGGTAGGAATGTTCAACTAGAATCTAGGAGATCTAGCTTCCAATCCGCACTCTGCTATGGAAGCTCACTGAGTGACATTGGGCCAATCACTCTTCCTTAGCCTTATGCTGTGAAGATAAATTGGAGGAGAGAAGAACAATGGTGTATGAGTTCTTGTGTGTGTATAAAGCGAGTAGAATTATGTTGTAAGTAGTGCTGGGCCCTCACTGGGGAAGAGTTGGGTTGTCATCCTCCACATAGGGCATGTAATGTCAATCATCTCCCGATTACAAAACCCAGTTCCTCTTGAGGAATTGGTTTCTTTGGAGAGTGGATTGTATGGCATTAGGTCCCTCCCCTCCCCAGACCTCGCCCTTCCCAGGCTCCACAACTCGAATCTCCAGGAAATTTCCCAAAATGAAGTTGGCAACCTGAATTAATGGCAGTCTCAAACAACTATGGTTTGCTAAACACACAAACTCATTGAAAGTAACAACAGTAGCCTACAAACAACACAAATGCAGCACTCTGTGCTTATCACATAAGGTACTTTGCGGATTTGAAGCTCTGCCATACAAGTAACCTCATTTTACCTTTGGAAAACTCAACTCATCCATTCCACTGCTGAAAAGCAATGTTAACACTAAGTGGTTTAATGCAGTTTCTTGTACTGCTATTGTTTTCTGGAATTACAAAGTTTATGAAATATGAACGCCTCAAAGCACAGGTGGAATCTCATACACAAAAATATCAAACCCTTTTCTTGCTTGCAGTCTGAAGAAAAACACAGCTGCTGTTGGGAGTTGCTAGCACCAGGACAAAAAGTCCTGGAGAATTTCATCTGCCTGGATTATGAGCCACCTGGGCAAAGTTGTGTGATTATCTTTTCTAAAATGCCTAGTAAACTCTGGGCATGACACAATCAGTTCTGACTATAAAGAATGGGCCTAACCAATCTTGAATTCTGTTGCTGCCCAGGTATAAAAAAAAGACTTTGCCTTATTGGTTTAGACTTCTTTATAGTAGAAAGTTTGTAATAGATTCCTCCCTTCTAGCCTCTCAAAGACATATTTTACTGGCAATTTAGCTTTGATTTATGTCTGATTTAACCTGTTTCAGATTGTATGCACATGAATAATTTTAAAAACTATCACTGATGGTTAAATTACACACCTTACCATGGTTGGGAATGGCCCTGTTATGCCACAAATACATATTGAGATGCAGTGTCATCTTAGATTCTAATGCATCTCCCCCCTCCCGGTGAAAATTTAAACTTATAAAAAAAGTCAAGACTTCTGGTGAGCAATGTGACAGGGTTGCAGCAATGACCAAATACAGGACCTGAAGCAGGGTTCTTTCCACAGATCCAGGGCAAACTGTTCTCTCTCTCTTCCCCCGCCCCCACCCCGCTCCTCAAAATACAGATCATATGGGCTTCCAGCAGTTCCTAAATTTAGATTATTTTGTCCAAATCTAATACATTATCAAAAGACTTACAAAACAGAAGTGTAAGACTAAAAATAAAGGCTTCAACAGAAATGTATTAAGATTAAACAAGTTTTCCATAGCACATATATTTTCTTAATTTTCATACAAAATACATTACACTCCACTTCAATTGATTGGTTCATATGTACTCTATGCCCCAGTAAACCAGTTTTTTGGGAAATGTATTTTTTCAGCAGATTCATATAAGACCAGCAACGTTTTATTCAAGGTATGGACTTTTTGCCTTGCTACACAGAGAGAGAGAGAGAGAGAGAGAGAGAGAGGGAGGGAGGGAGGGAGGGAGAGTTTTGTTGGCTTGTTATGCCAGGGGCCTTCATGATCCAGTCTTTCTCAGCAGGAAAGTGTGTGAACTAATGAGAAGAGGAATAACAAGAAGTCAGGTAGATCCAAGTGGGCAGCCGTGTCGGTTTGACGCAACAGAACAAAGCAGTAGACAAGTTGTACCTTTAAGACCAACTAAGTTTTATTCAGAATATAAAACTCTTGTATATACGAAATGCTCTTAAGCAGACTTCATCAGACAAGAAGTCAGGATTAGGCTGAGTATGTGTGTCCAGACCAAGTCTACCCAGCACATTTCGTCTGATTTTTCTTTCACATTTTCCTTTTATTTTCTTTGATTGATTGGGGATTTAGAACTTAGACCTCCCAGATAGTAGGTTGATACTGACCACTATACATGGCTGTCTCTCTATTCATGCATTGCCACACAGTAGTTGTGGTTCTTTCTTTGGGGAATACTATAGTTTTGTAGACAAACACATAGTCCTCAGTCTGTATCATGATGTCGTCACATATTCTTGACCAGCACAAGATGCAACTTACGTACAAAATCTGGAGACAATGTCTGTGCTGTAACAATCTTGAGCATGCTGTCCAGGTGTTGTTCAGGTGTGTGTCTGTAAGTTGCAAATCTACTTTTGACGTATTGACATTCATTACAGAAATCTCATAGTCAATGCTTAGAGCCTAAGACCCAGGGGAAAACATGAAATGGCTGGGCATTGCAAGCTTTTGTACATGTTACTTCATGTGCTGGTCAGCCAATGGTGAAAACAGAGGCTTTGCTCCATAGTTCCTGTGTGATTGAGCAAGCCTGGCAAAGCAAGCTGTGATGCAGAAGGAAGTGAGAGAGGAGGCGGCAGATGACAATAAGTTACACGTGGGCCTGATAGGAGCTCTCCAGGGGCTGCACGTTTGACACCCCTAGTCTATAATGTTCCTCCATACAGCACTTGCTCTTTTAATCAGATGCTAGGATCCAGTCACACAGATCTCAAAAGGAGACTGGTTTAAGCAATAGACAAGGATGAGGTAAAGAGTTGGCATGATCTGATCTGTAGACTGATAATGTAAACAGCAACTCCAAGACCAGAAACAATTCTTATCAGTACTGACATTTGAAGGGAACTCTGTACCAGAGACTTCTTGTGGAAAAATGCTGGATTCTTTCCTACTGCAAAGAGACCCATTCCGCTCTCTAATGTCACCAACCACTGCTGCCAGCACCAGGGTGTTTTGTTTTCTTACATCTATTCTATGCAATACAGATTGGCCTTGACTTTTCAAATAAAGAGGCATCTTGCACTGAAGAATGTCTGACAAAAATCATCTACAGAACAACAGTTATTATCGCATTATACTACTTTCATAAACATGCCATGTAATATTAAAGGAGTATAAAGTTAATCTTTGAACAGCACAATTCCTATGCATTCCAGTCTAATCCCAATGAAACCAACAGACTTAGACTGCAGTAACTCTTTACAGGAAGGTAGTCAGAAGTACAAGAGCTATCAAGATGCCTATTGGATCAAAGACACTGCTGAGGTACCATTCATTATTCTGTGAAATTCTGTGGTATCTTACTTCCTCAGACTCTGCCAGTATACATGTCTCTCACAAATTCTCAAGGGAAGTGGACTGGGTTACCATAAGCCAATAATCTAAACAGGGAAAGATGGTACACTCCTGCAAATGTAGGCTGGCTACTACCAAGGCCATGCATTTCATCAACACCCTGGGGACAGTGGCCAAGTCAAAAGTTGACATGGTGTATTGGTAGGCTTCCTCCCCATAATAAAATTGCAAATACTTGTGAGATTGGTGATGGACAAAAACATGAAATTTGGCATTTTTCAAGTCAGTAACAATAAACCATGAATCCAACCTCAGTAACTGTATAACCAAAACTAGTGAGACCGTGTAAAAATCAGAAAGGTAGACATTTAGGCCCCTCAGATCTAGGATGGGTCTAATCCAACCATCGGTCTTCTCCATATCCACTAAAATATATGTGAGTAAAACCTGGTACAGAATTGGGCATCTGGGACTTTCTCAATTGCCCCTTTTCCCAATAGGGCTTGCAATCGGGTCTCCGGCTCAAGTAAGGAGTCAATCACTGCTCTCTGGGTTGTCTGACAGGTTGGGATGTCATGAAATTCCAATCAATAACCCTGCTGGATAATAAAAAACATCCTATATCTGAACTAATAGTCTCCCATTCACCACTAAATTGAAAGAGCCTGTCCCCAAATCTAAAAGTATGGCTAGTCAGAATGCAGCCTTATGAGGCTCTTGCTGTTGTTATTTATCAAATTTGTGAACTGCCTCATCCCGGCCAATGCCAGGCTGTAGGTGATGTACAACAAAAAAATGAATTAAGTGAATTAAAAGCAGATGCAACCCGATGATCATTCTTTATAATGTACTGTAATTATGTTTTCTAAGCATTGGGAGCAGACCCCCTCCCCTTTGAGTGGAGCAGGGTGCCAGCCTGGCAAACATCGCTGCCCTCAAGCAAACATCTCTGTTTTATAGGCCCTGTGGAATTGTAAAAGATCCTGCAGGGCCCTAATGTCATCTGGCAGAGAGTTCCACCAAGTTGAGGCCAGGACTGAGGACAGCTGGACCTCTTTGGGGCCAGGGATCACAAGAAGATTTCAACCAGTAAAGCGTAATGCTCATCCAGGGACATAGTATTAAGAGTCCTTGGATGGATGGGGTTGCTGTCACTGTCTAGGTCAGGAAGCACTTCATCTTTTTAAGTAACTCTGCTGAGGTGAAAAGAGTTTGGTGGCAGGATACTGTGACCTCAAGGGCCTGAAGTAACAATAAGCTCTCTGGTAGGGCTGCCAAGGCTGATGAAAGAAGGGCTACTGTTTAAGCTGAGAACAGCTGGAATGTGTAATGCCCAGAGAGAGTGTCTCATCATTTTTTTCAAAAAATAGTGCTGTAACTTCAAAGGGCAGATCCTGCACTTTTTGTTTTGTCTCCACCAATAATGTTGTCGACCTAAGCCTGCCATGACACCACAACACAATAGAACTGGACATTGCTCTGGCAGCTGAATCAGCTGTATGGCAGCTGGCATTAATCTGCTGCTTGGACAACTTGATTGCCTCTGTTTGGAGCAGTTTGTGAGGGGTTGCTTGTCTTCAGGCAATAGCTCAAGATATGGGAGAATCTTCTCCCATAGAAAGAGCTCATACCCAGCCATAATTGCCTGGTAGTTTGAGATCCTGAGGCACAAGGCTGAGGAGGAATATATCTTTCACACCAGAGCATTTAGTTTCCTGCCTTCTCTATCAGTTGGTGCAGCACAATAGGACTGTTGCCCCCTCGGCTGCATTTCTTCTGTTATAAGGGATGAAGGAGATGGATGAGTAGTTAAATAGTTGACAGAATCCTGTTTGGTTTTGTAAAAGTATTCTATCCAACACCATGTGGTCTGAAAGAATGCTGGCTTTTGCCACAATTCTTGTAACAGATTGTTCAGACCCTCCAACATGGGAAAGGTAATAATGCCAGGGAACTCTGAATACAGGTGGCCCAAAATTTTAACTTTAGGTTTGTGATCAGTTGTGGCCACTTCAGTCTCAAGAGATTGGGTCTTCCAGAACATTTGTTCTCCATATATGCATAAAATCTAGCCACCAAAGCATAGTAATCCCTGAGCATTCCCCCTACTCAGCAAGGTACACCAAGGACATAAAATATGCATATATATGTAGAGGCCAGGGGATGAAGGTTGAGTTTAGTTTTGGACAAGCATGGAGCTGAGATGGACATCGGTTCTGTGGTGGTGATGGAGTCTTTGGAAGACCCCAAATCTCTTGAAGTTAAAAACTGGATTCAATACATTGGCCGGTGTGTGATGCTTCAGATACAACTTACTCTTTTCCTTGTGATTAGTCTTCTGTTTTGAGTTTTTTGGTTGATGGTTTGGAGAAGCATCTCAGGACTCGTGGGGACTGACAGTGAGACTGGATCTGTTGCGATTTACACAGAAAGCTGATGGAACTGCCCTGAACAATTTGGAAGATGAGGCTTTGGGTGGGAGCTCCAAAGCCGAGGTCAGTTTTGAGGGGATATTGGTAGACTTAAGGACTTTTTCCCAAAGTGCAGCTTTGAGCTTTGATGCCAAGTCTCCTCTACCCCTAGGTGTAAAGTGCTGACCATATTGCACCCCTCTCCTAAGCAGAACAAGCAGAGTTCTTGCTCATTCATCTGGTTATCTTGGCCCCACAATGAGTACATTTTTTGAACTATGCCCTCTGGGCCATCCTAGGGATCAAGGAGTCACCCGCTGTCCACCACGCAACAGGGTAGGAGATGGGGCAAGCACAGAGAAGGAGGAAGGAACAGAGTTTGTGCTGGAAGAACTCACAACAATCAAGCAAAGAAGACTTGTAGAGGAAGCAGCTAGACTCTTCACCTTCAGCGACAAAACAGAAACTGAGGGAAGGGGCAGAATTCTGGGGCAGGAACAGTCCGGTTCTGGCTTTGGTGTGCAGGGCCCACTAAAGGCTTTTAGCTGAAAAACCTCTCCATGACAGGCTTGCTCATGTGTGATCGCACAGAAGATCTATGATGAACCAGTGGGTTCTGACAGAGATGATGATGATCAATCAGAATGGGAAAAAACATATTCCATGAACAAAATGTATTTTAAAATTCTTAAAATGTTTTATCCTTGTCATGATTCTCCCTGCTAATTTCACACATATCTACAACTCCCAACTCAAAACCCTCCATTCTAATGAAACTGTGCAGGATCTGTCAATTCATACTGGAGATCTTAACATATCTGCCAGCAGATACACCCCCTTGAGTAGGTATGGGTGTGACAGTTGGACAGTGAAGAAAGCTGACAGGAAGAAAGTTGATTCATCTGAAATATGTGTTGAAGGAGGGCTTTACAGATATCAAAAAAAGACGAATAAGTGGTTTCTAGATCAAATCAAGCTGAACTCTTCCTCAAAACAAAAATGACCAAACTGAGGCTATTATACTTTGTTCACATGATGAGAAGACAAGAGTTAACTGTAAAAGACAATAATACTAGGAAAAGTTGAAGGCAGCAGAAAAAGAGGAAAACCCAACAAAAGATGGATTGACTCAATCAAGGAAGCCACGGCCCTCAGTTTGCAAGACCTGAGCAAGGTGTTAATGATAGTAAGTTTGGGAGGTCATTAGTTCATAGGGTTATCATAAGTCTGTAGTCACCTCATGGCACTTAACACATACACTGATGTTCTGTTCCCATGTTATTCCTTTCTGAACAAAATCTGAAACAGTATTATTCCTAGTGTCTTTCTATGCTATAACTGTTTAGAAAAAATACTGCCAAATACCACATTTGTAACCTTTTAGAAATGGTTGCACATTTATCATAATTGTATGTGATAACAATTAAGCAAACACACAGTTTCTCCCAACTGCCCCATGTAATGCCAATTGTACAGTTTTCTCCAATCTCTGGTAACTGGTCAGGACTAATTAATCTGGTGATATACTGCAGATTCAAATTGTATAGTCTGTTCTTGTTTCCCATTTGCCATGCTTCAGAGAATAAAGTGTCCACAACTGAAGAGGTATCAGATGTTGCTTCCATAGTACGTGGCCTAACCATCTGAGCTGCTGTTTCCGTAATCCATCAACTAGAGCAGGGTTTCCCAAACTCCCCCCCCCCCACTGTGGCCCGGTTATTTTTACACTTCTCCTTCGTGGCCCACTAAAATTTGGGGGTGGAGCCAGGGGATTTTGCGGGTAGAGCCAAGAGACAGGAAATTATGTACAAACAAGCCTAAAACTCTTGCAATATTTTGTTTAGGAAAAGTAGGAGAATAGTGGGATTTTGCAATGCAATTTAAAAAATAAAACATTAAGAAAAAGCACAAGGACCACACAGCAGAAAACTAAAAATATAAAATGCTCTCAGCCTGGGAAAACATGAAATGGCAGGGCATTTAAAGTCCCCCCTTCAGGTCTCCTCAGATTAGCAATGGCAAGGAAGTTAGGAGGGAAGGAAGGAAGACAGGAAAAGACTGAAGAAAGAAAGAAAGAAAGAAAGAAAGAAAGAAAGAAAGAAAGAAAGAAAGAAAGAAAGAAAGAAAGAAAGAAAGAAAGAAAGAAAGAAAGAAAGAAAGAAAGAAAGAGGAAGAGTTGGAAACAAATATAGAAAAAAAGAAAGAGGAAGGAAAGAGGAAGGAAGGAAGGAAAAGGATGAAAGGAAGGAAAGAGTGAAAGAGGACACTCTCACTGGGAAATCCGGCCACAGAGCCCTCAACGCCGGGTCGCGGGGCTTCTAGTCCCCTGGCTGCCCCTCCCCCATGTTCCTCATCGCGTCTCCTCCCCGCCCGGTCATGTGCCCACTGCGCCTCCTTCTCCCTCCCTTCCCCCACCTCTGGCAGGTCAGTTTCATGATGCACAAAGCCCTTCCTTCCCCCCGCCCGATCGCTCGGAAATCAGCGCTGAGCTCATTCCACTCTGGGCCAAGCCAGCGGCAGCTCAAACAGACCGTGGCCTCCCTCCCTGGCACCTGGATGGGAAGGAAGTGGAGGAGGGAGGAGCCAAGCATCCTTTTCGGCCTCAGTCCGTTTGAGCTGCCGCCAGCTTGGCCTGGTGTGGAATGAGGTCCGTGCCAATTTCTGAGCAATCGGGTGATGGGGGGGAGGAAGGGCTTTGTGCAGCATGAAATTGACCTGCCAGAGGTGGGGAAGGGAGGGAGATGGAAGCGCGGAGGTGTGCGACCTGGGGGAGGGAGGCACGGTGCCGGGGAAGGCAGGGGGAGGGGCGGCCAGGGGACTGGAGGTCCCAGAGACTGGCGTTGAGGGCCCCGCGGCCCAGTGCCAGGTCGCGGCCCTGGCTTTGAGAAATGCCAAACTAGAGGAATGGGACTTGCCATTTGGTAAATAGCGAAATTAGATACTAAGTCATACAGAATACTGCAGAAGACCTTGGCTGGAAAAAGAGCTAATTGCTGCTTGAGGACAGCCTCCAGCTTGAGTCCCATAAAGTCTCGTGTATTTAATACTACAGGTTTAGCTCCCTGGTGTGACGATCAAGATGGTAGCTGTCTCATTCAGGCATGAATATGTCTATGAGAGGAAGCTGTTATTAATCAACATTATTTTGAAACTTTGAGCATGCTTATGGCAAATAAGAGTTCCATCTGCAATTATCACCTTCTTGTCTCTACATATATTTATTTATCATTTCAGTATGGTGAATACGCATGAAATGACAGCAGTATCAAAAAGAGGGCTGCCAGGACAAAACACAAAAACACACCCGGAGGCAAAAAGGACTTCCTTCTGCTGCCCCTGCCTCAAATCCCATTTCCCAAAGGCCTTTTCTATTTATATCCTGCCACTTAAAGACATTTGCAGCATCTTAAAAATATTCACTGCAATTGCTGAAAAAAGATTTTCCAGAACAAAATGTTACCATTCATTAGGAGCAGAGCCGTTTGCGGTGTGAACAATTCGCTTTCGTTAAGTACCATATGGCTGCCCCTAGGAAAATGCCAACATGTTTCAACTCTACAGCTGGGCCACAGTTCCTTTTATTCATTGTGCAGATGGCTGCAATTGACACCACTACTAAAACAGGTCTCAAGCACTTCTGCAGGATCATTAGAGTAATTAGTTATTAAATACAGTTACCACTTTTAGAAAGCAGGTTTTAATACTTGGCATGTGCAATGTAATATTTAGCTACAGTGAGATAAATAGACTAAAATTGTGAAGGGAGAAAAAACGGGCAAACTTAACCAAGTGTGGTATTTTATTGAGAAGACCTAAGGAAGAAGAACATGCCATCAGGGCACAACCAACTCATGGTGACCCCTGTTAGGATGTTCCAGGCACAAGTTGAGCAGAAGTGGTTTGCCATTGCCTTTTTTCACGTTACAACTCCAGTCTTCCCAACCATGCCAACCATGGCTTCCCCTGCTTAGCTTCCAAGCTGGGCTATTCAGTCTGCACAAGGAGTCAGCCGCAAAAATTCCTGTCTCAAAAATATGTGGAATCAAGAATCAGAGAAACTCAGCAAAGCTTATGCTTGCAGGGAAGCAGTCAACTGGACTTGCTTTAACACCCTACCAATACAGTTAGAATGTAAAGTAAGAAGCCTGTGGCAGAAGCTCACTGATGTGCACAGAATGAAGGCATTAAAGAAATACTGCAGGAAATGCATATTTGAAGTTTTTTAAGCAGTCATCACAACACAACTGTCTGAAACAGAACTTAGCAATGGAATAAAAATTGTTTTAAGTGTCCTCTCAGCCATTTAAGAACACCAGAGAATGAATAATACGCAAAGAGGTATGGCAACAATAATTTTAAAACACATATTTATAACCACTTGATTTATTTAGATAATATATATGATGCAGAGGCAGCTCTGCAGGGAACCTGCAGCTTACAAAATAAAACATGTTGAAATCATAAAGCCTTATATTTGATATAAAAGATGAATGTGATATGATACAGCTATCGTCATGCCAACTTTGGTCCCACGTATATTTAGTTAATATTATTATAGGACCTAAGAATATCAGCCATACCACTTTGAGCTCATCCACTTGCTCACTGTCCACTATGATATATGTCACCATATGTCAAAAACACCCCTTTCCCTCTAGGTTGGATAACTAGGACAGTCCCTACACAAAAGAATATAAATCTGACTTTCAATATCACAATGTTCAGAAACCCATGAGGGAACATTGTAACTTGCTAAGACATACTGTGGCTGATTTGTTCTTCAAAAGAATTTCACAATACAAGATAGTTAATTAGAATTAATTCACAAATTCGAAACAATGCATGCATTCAGAAAAATCCCCCCCCCCCAAGCTTAATGGCGACCTTGGATTCCTAACTTACTATAGATGCTAACAGATCACCTATCCCAGCTTTTATAATTGTTAATTTGTTCCACTATCTCATTCTTTCTGTATTAGATTTGATGGTCATTCTATTCTGTTGCTATTAGCTGAAAGTGTCCCATGACTATCCTAGGTGAACTTGATTTCTCTTTTGAATTGATCTTATTGTACATCAGCCTGTCTTTGTAGCAACTCTTCCCACTTCTGAGTATTTAACCAAGACTGATGGACAGACATTTCTATACATCGGAGGAATTAGTTCTAATTCATGAAACCCATGATGTAATTGTTAGTAGTTAAGGTGCTTCTGGACTACTGCATGCAAGATGTTCTTCTGACTATACCTGGCTTCTCCTAAAAGCAGTTTTGCTTACATTCAATGGCTACTCACTGATTTTGATAAATTTTAAACATTCATTCCTCCTACCCCATATCTTGACCATACTGTATTTTTGAGGATTGATGAAGAGACTGATTAATGACTGGTTAAGCCACTTACAATTTCCATTATTTGTTAAGTATAGATTAATGTGTAAATTAAAAATACAGTTTTAACTTTATTTATCGGATTTTTATCCAGCCCTCCCCAAATGGGCTCAGGGTGGATTAAAACAAAAAAGAGTGAAACACTCATGACAATAATTTTATTTTTTTATTTTTAAATTTATTTTTAAAAGGTAGTCCCCTGTGCAAGCACCAGTCGTTTCTGACTCTGGGGTGATGTTGCTTTCACATTTTCACGTCAGATTTTTTATGGGGTGGTTTGCCATTGCCTTCCCCAGTCATCTACACTTTCCCCCCAGCGAGCTGGGTACTCATTTTACCGACATCAGAAGGATGGAAGGCTGAGTCAACCTGGAGCCAGCTACCTGAACCCAGCTTCTGCCAGGATCAAATTCAGGTCATGAGCAGAGCTTAGGACTGTAGTACTGCAGCTTTACCACTCTGAGCTACGGGGCTCTTTAAATACAATAAAAATACAATACAATAAAAATAAAAAGACAATAAATTACAATAAATTAAAAACATTAAAACATTAAAATTTCAGAAGTAGTTGCAATTACTGAGGGGAAAGCCTATTAAGGCCACATAAGTGGAGTCGGTAATTCAGTAGTTGGGAATTGGGGCAGGGAGGCCAACTGAGGCAGACATCTGCTGCCTCACTCAAAGGCCTAGGTGGAACAGCTCCATTTCACCGGCCCTGCAGAACATCAGAAGGTCCAACAGGGTCTTGATCTCCAATGGGAGCTGATTCCACCAGGTTGGAGCCAAGGCAGATAAAGTCCTGGGCCCTGGTCGAGGCAAAACCGATGTTCTTTGGGCTGGGGGTAACCAGTAGGTGCAGGGCTCTTTGGGACACATATGGGAGAGGCAGTTTTATATAAGAAGAATTGGCTTTCTGCCCTGCTCTTTACTATTCGAAGGAGTCTCAAAGAAGTTTATGATTGCCTTCGTTTCCTCTCCCCACAATAAACACACTGTGAGGTAGGTGGGTCTTAGAGAGTTCTGAGAGAACTGTGACTGACCCAAGGTCACTCAGCTGGCTTCATGTAGAAGAGTGGGGAATCAAATTCCACTCTTAACAACTACACCAAGCAAGAAGCATGTACAAGTTATGCATATTAACAATTTCAAATATATTAGTTCAGTTCGTGACCAGCACAAAGTCAGTTCCAGCAATGTACAAAAGTCTGATAATTTCAGTAAATATACAATATTAAATTACTGAATGGCCTGTGCACAGAACAGATTAAGCAAACATCTAAATTTTATGGTTTAGCTACATTCCATATTAATTCCCTGCTGGCAGAAACCTGACACAAGGGAGTGTAAACTAAGGATTTGTGTCTAAGAGGAACTTCCTTGAATTTCAGATTCAGAGCTGGTGGAAAACCTCCAGAGCAAGGGTACAATAATCTTTGTGTGAATTTCCTGGTAGAAATAGCAGTAAAGCAAAATATGCTAATTTGTCTCAGCCTTGCCTGCTCCATACAGGCAAATCCTCTCTGCTATTCGGATCTTTTTATAGTGTCCCACCACGACTGCAGACAGGAGTATATTCGATCTAGCCATAGAGTAGGGCCTATGGTGGGACGGGTTCTCTAACAGCGATAAACAGATTGCCCGTATGACAGCATATCTGGTGTTCTTTGGTGCCAGGAAATCTGAAACTTTGTTGATGTCTTCATCCTGCCCAGTGTCCAGTATCTTTTGCTTAACAAGGGCCTTTGCTTGAACTAGGGCCATTTTTCAGAGAAACTGAAGGAAGAGGCCTAACATAATTGTGGATATTACAGATATTTGTAAATTTGCTTCATACACACACATTTAAAATATTTATACTTTCCTACTAACAGAAGACATTCAAGTGGCAGCTGCAATGGCAACAGTAATAATGGTGCTTCATGTAACATATGAACAGAGGATTACTAAAAACACTTCCAGAACAAAACTGCTATTGTGTATATACTATTTTTGAATTTAGGCAGAGAGAGCAGAACTAAAAGTTAGTCTGAAGAATGCATATTAATGGAACGTTCTCATTAAATCAGAGTTGTCATCATGTAGGGGCCAAGTAGGTGAGCCAGGAATCCCAAGACTCACAATGCCTATCAGCTTCTTATCACACTGCCTATCAGTGAGTTTGGTGTAATGGTTAAGTGTGCAGACTCTTATCTGGGAGAACCAAGTTTGATTCCCCACTCCTGCACTTGCAGCTGCTGGAATGGCCTTGGGTTAGCCATAGCTATTGCAGGAGTCGTCCTTGAAAGGGCAGCTGCTGTAAGAGCTCTCTCAGCCCCACCCACCTCACAGGGTGTCTGTTGTGGGGAGAGAAGATATAGGAGATTGTAAGCCACTCTGAGTCTCTGATTCAGAGAGAAGGGCGGGGTAAAGCTACAGTCTTCTTATTATTATTAATTGAGTGGCAAAGTCAAGCTAGCCTACTACATGCTGAAGGTCCCAGTTTCTATTCTGGGCATCTCAGATTAAAAAATCTTGAAGTACGTGCTGGGGAAAGACACTGCCCTTCTTGGGGTTCTGAAAAGCAACACAGATAAACAAGGAACTAACAGCACAATCCTTCCTTCTAAGTACGCTGACGCTCATGGACTTAGCAGGATGTAAAGTATTGCTTAGGATGGGCACTACAAGCGGACCAAAGGTGGTTTCATATGTTCACACATTTTCAAGAGGAAAGACACTTTTAGCTCCAGCCTTTATTTAAAAGATGTGAACAATAATATTTATAGGACTGTTGTATGAATGGCTAACATAATGTATTTGAAGCATTTGAACACTCCAAATCACTATATAAATGCTAAGTATTATTTTTGATCACAACCTAGGGCAGTGACATTTGTAACAGACATCAGTACCCAAGAAACCACAACACTACAAAGAACACAGCAAGACATTCTCAGAACCATTACCTCTATCTATTAGAGAGAAACACACAAGATGATAGAGAGATAGATAGACAGACGGACAGACAGACGGATAGATGAGACCAGCATATTAAGGGAAAACCCCTCAACAATCAGCTTTCAAAACCACACATATTCACACATACAACCCCCCCCCCCCGTTCAACTCAAATCCTACTTCCCTCCATGATCAAAGCGTGGCACTATGAGTTATGGGTTTTAATTTCAAGGTCTAACCAACTCTGAGCATAGCAATATTTTATCCATGGAATTAACAGCAAATATAAACTAAATAACTAAAACAAAAAAACCCCTAAACAAACAAGAAAAAGACCCCTTTTAAAATACGCTATGATGGCACCTTTTTAATGTCAGTAGGAAACTGTTAAGCTGTCATTCCACAGATGTTCATCTACACATATACAAGAACACAAGCGAATCCCACAGGATATCTAGCTTCATGTGTGGCATATATAAAAGTTAAAATTCTTCAGTCACCACACATTTTCTCCCCACCACTGTAGCAGTAACACTACAGAAAAAGGGGGGAAACAGTGTGTGTGTGTGTGTAAGAGTAATCTTGCCAAGAAACTGTAGACTAGCTTTTCAAAAAGCTCTGTGCTCTACAAAGTACACAAGGAAAACTACACTAAAATTAAAGCAGAATAGTACCTCATATTGAGGACAGTAATTATTCTTGAATGCTACAGGTTCACTGAATCCCATCTGTTCTACTAGATTTTTCTTTGTCTTTCAAGAGAACAGAAACAATTTTGCCATATAATTATCATCTTTCCTTTCAGCAGTAGCTGAATTTCTCTTCTAAAATGTAGCCAAAAGGCAAAGCTCAACAATTTAGCACACCACTTTCCGTCTTTAAAATAAAGCAATGGCTCTCACTATTTCAGCTTTATTAGAGCCACAATGAGTATTCCTCACAAATGCCTGGATCCAGACTAGTATTTCAGGAGCTACAAGGATTTCTATCCATGGAGTGTGATTTTCCTTCCCTGCCTCTCCTATGGCAACCCAGGGCCCCCCTCCAATACTCTTCTTGCGTGTCCCCACCAAAACATTAGAATGGAACCAAGTCAAAGATTACACTAGAGACAGCATAATGTCCATCTATCACAGAAGACCAAGACAGAGAATACTTGAACCTCAACTTCTATACACTGGGTGATCTTCACACATTACAAGATAATATGAACCAGTTCATACTGAATGGTAATGCAGCAAACTCAGGAACTGAGTTTAATGTGTACCACAACAAAATGTTCCGATTATTCAATTTCACTTATATTCACTCCCTTTACTGTTGCACCATTCCTCACAAATAATTAAAAAGGGGGTTGAGTAAACATGGTGACCATTCCTCCTGAGCATTTCTTCCTACTAAAAAACCCCATCTCTCTCTCACTATCTGCAGACAGGAGTGGGAGAAGCTTGAAATCGAGTAAAAGTGTTGACAATTCTGGTGTGAACTGGAGCACATTGAGTTTAGTGTTTCTTCTGTGTAAATTTATTTGTTTATTTTGTTCATCAGATTAGGTCACAGCATAAACATCACATGTTTGAGAGCTGCAGGACATGAATGTCTGATGTTTGAGAACTGCGAGGGAGGGAGGAAGGAAGGAAAATAGGTGGGGGAGGGAAGGAGGGAGGGGAGAGGGAGAGATGGAAAGAAAGCAACTTTAACTTTAAATGCATTCTTCAAGCCGTGAGCTGGCTTGGGTTGGAGAAGTGCAGCTATCGTATACCCTTGACCAAAAAACAGTCCTATCTGGGATGGTTGTCCTCTTCCACTGAGCGCGCAGTTTCAGGAGAGACGCGCATGGAGTGGTGAGGGAAGTAGGGGACGCCCACCTAGCCAGCCAGATCAGCTGAATGAATGGGGTGACAGATGTTGCAGCCAGATCACCCTCACGTCTGTGACTTAAAGAGACAAATGCTTTCTCCAAGTTGGCCAACAGGGTGATTGGGGCATTGAGAGCCACACAATATGTCACAATATGACATCTACAGCGATGGATTGGGCCCAGAAACACCATCAGTGGCTTGTCTGGGACCTCCAGACGTTTAAAAAATCAACCAGCCTGATTGCCACCACTAATATCCTGTTGTCTGGATACATTAAATTAGCACCAGATGTTTTAAATGTTTTAAATGTTTTTATATTTAATGTTGTTTGTATTTACTGTTAAATGGTTGGGCATGCTGTCGCTGACCCTCATGTTGTTAGCTGCCCTGAGCCTGCCTTGGCGGGGAGGGCGGGATAGAAACAAACAAACAAATAAATAAATGTGTGAAAGACCCATTAAATAAATAAATAAGTCTCTCTGTGTGTGTGTGTGTGTGTGAAAGACCCATATGTGGCTCTTGAGCCACAGTTTGGCCACCCCTGCTTAAAACCATACCAAATTTAAACAGAATATAATCATCTATAATAATAATAATTCTCCTGTCATGGTGGCAAATCTGACCATCCTGATTGGGTGGGGCTTGGTGGGACTGTGGAGTATTAGCTGTCAGTAAAAAGCAGCCAACCTTTGTTTTGGCAGTTACTGCAGGAACACACTATTGGCCCATAATATGTTGGTCACCATCTCTGGCCTCCCATTGGCTGACTCCCCTGCCCTCGTCTCAGGCCCAGGAATGTTGAACAAACTGCCAAAAGCAGTTTCTCTCAGACAGAGACACATCTCTGACACTTCTCTGTGTCCTCTCTGTCAACTAGCCTCAGAAAGGGCTGCAGAGCTCCTGCAGCCTCACAAAAGGCCTCCCAGAACATGCAGTCTCCAAAGGCCACAGAAATAGACAGGCCCCACATGAGTGCTTCATTAGAGCCCATGGCTCCCCCCTGGGAAGTGTTAACCAGAGGCTGTTTCTAGGCAAACCAGGATGCTTTTGTCAGGAAAGGGAGAGGCCTCAAGGGAAGAGAATGCCATACAGTCCACCCTCCACATCAGTTTTTTCCCCCAGGAAGGGAAGAGAGATCTGTTGTATGGAGTCCTGATGGCAGAGATCAGCTCCCCTTGAGGTGTGGGAGGGGAGTGAATGCCTTCACTTGGGTGGGTGGGAAGACAGCAAGGGGGGCACTCATCCAGAGGCCTTTAGTGATACCTTTCCAGGTTAGTGGGAAATCTCTAGAGATCCTGTGGTGGAGTTTGAGGAGGGCACAGGAGTTAGGGCTTCAGAATGTGGTCTTCCAGACACAGGTTCTTGCTGTGGAAACTGAATGGGTGGCTTTGGACTAGTCATAGACTTCCAGCTTCACTCAAAATTACAACTGCTTTCCAGATGGCAAAGATCAGCTCACCTTGAGGTGGGGGTGGGTGGGTGGGAATGAATGCCTTCACTTGGATGGATGGGAAAACAGCAAGGAGGGCACTTGTCCAGAGACTCCTTCTAGAGCCTATTGTACTTTTCTTCACAACAGGCCTTACTCCTACTACAATCGTAAAACAATTTGTATACACAAAACCTTAAAAGGCACTAGCAAATAATTTACTGAATAAGATGAGGTTCCAGTTTTAATGCAGCTGTAGGTCTAAGCAGAAACAGGAGAAGTGGGTGGGCGAGTAAGCAACTAAGATGGATTGTAGTGCTGCAGGTTATGGCAAAACTAAGCAGTGCAGGGTAGGAGAGCTCAACCATAGGCCTGATTGAACATTTCCGTTTTTCAGGCCCTGTGAAACAGCAATAGATCTTTCAGGGCCCAGCTCTCACTAGGGAGAGTGTTCCACCTGGCTGATGCTATGTTCAAGGCTAGGCAGACATCTCTGGGGTCAGGGATGACCAGTAGATGCTGAGTGAAAAAGCATAAAGCCCTTCGGAGGCTGTACAGAGAGAGGAGGTCCTGCAGATATGCTGGTCCCAGTCCACATAGGGCTTTAAATGTAAGAACCAAAACCTTGAAATTGATCCAGAATTCAACCAAGAGCCAATGCAGCTGGTGAAGAACAGGACCAGCTGTTGTTTCTGGAGCAGTCTCAAGGCCTTAAGGTGACTGTTGGTAAGGGGCCAGTTGTTTGACTTGCTATAGATGGAAAGATGCAGATCTTACAACGACTATGACCTCTGTCTCCATAGAAAGTGAGGCCTCCAGGAGCACATCAACGCACTTTACCACTGGCATAGGTATTAGCGGCACCCTTTCCAGTGTTGGGAACTGGATCTCTGGCTCAGTCCCCATGATCCCGGTACAGGACAACCATCTTCACTGGGTTCAGTTTCAGCCAGATCTGCTTTAACCATGCAGCCACAGTAGTCAAATCCTCAGCTAGAATGTCTGGGGCAGTATCTGGTCCAGGATAGAGGAGTCTTCTAGAAAACCCTGGAGTTGTTCAGCTACCCTGAGAAACAGAAGATTCAAAACTGGGCAGTAGTTGGCTGGATCCAAATGGTCCAGAGATTTTTTTCCCTCCAAGAGTGTCTCACCACTGCCTTTTTAAAGCCCCTGGAAAAGTCCCAGAACCCTGGGAGAGATCGACCCTTGGCACTTACCGTGAGGGGTCCTTCTCCTAAGAGGACAGGAGGACATCTTGGGTGTTTCCCACCGTCCAATCAGGGAGGCAGGAATCTTAAAAAACTTCCCCTTCCTGTGGCTGTGGGAACCACCCTCCTTCCAGTTCGGGTGACTCCGAGAAGCAGTACAAAAATCTTTGCAACTATTGCTGCTATGAAAAAAACAGAATCTAACTGGCGGTCGGGAAAAAACTTGGCATCAGCCTCCCAGACCGACTAAGAGAAACTCGTATCTAAACAAGAACAGGTAAACTACAGGTAGTCTATAACAGGAGATATACACAGCTGTAGACGAAGGCTACAGAAAGGAAATCAGATACAGGTAGATGCTGCCCAAGGTAGGGCGATAGAAGGGAGGGCAAGATGTCCTCCTGTCCTCTTAGGAGAAGGACCCCTCACGGTAAGTGCCAAGGGTCGTTCTCCCTAAGAGGCGGAGGACATCTTGGGTGCTCCCATAGCAGTGTGATAGTCAGGGTGGGATCGTCCTACTCAGGCAGCACATGTTGCAGGATTCGTCTGCCAAAGGCTGCCTCCGCCGATGCATATGCGTTCAACTTATAGTGGCGGATAAAAGTGGAGATAGATGACCACGTGGCTGCCTTGCACACCTCCTCGATGGAAGCGTTCCTGCTAAAGGCAGCATTGGTAGCTGCACTCCTGGTTGAGTGTGCGGTGATCCCTAGCGGTACTTGAAGGTTTAACGCCTTATACGCCTCCGATATACACTGCTTGATGGCGTAGCTAATTGCTGACTTGGACATCTTCTCTCCCAGTCTGGGCGCTGCTATATTGATGAACATGGAGTCTGATTTGCGAAAAGGCTCAGTTCTGATGAGGTAGATCTTAATTGCCCTTCGCATGTCTAAGGTATGCCATGTGCGTTCCTTGGGATGCTTGGGATCCGGACAGAAAGATGGCAAGTTGATCTCTTGACTTTGGTGAAATCTGGAGGAAACCTTCGGTTGGAAGGTGGGGTCCGGATAGAGGACCACCTTATCCTTGTGGAACACACACAGCTCCCTTTTAACCGACAAGGCCCCAATCTCCGACACTCTTCTGGCCGATGTTATTGCCACCAGGAAGATGGTCTTCATACGCATCATCTTTAGAGGCACAGAACTTAAGGGCTCGAATGGTGGGCCTGTTAGGGCCGAGAGTACCGGGTTCAATCTCCAGGTAGGGAACCGATGTACTTGTGGCGGAGAACTCATGGCAGCTCCTCTGAGGAAACGTCGAATATGAGGGTGAGATGAGAGGTTCACGCTGTCCACCTGCTGGAGGACCGAGGACAAAGCCGCCACCTGACGTTTGAGGGTAGCTGGTTTTAATCCAGAATGAAGACCGTCCTGCAGAAACTGAAGAATCTTGGGGATAGAAGGCTGTAACGGATCCAGGGCCTTTCTCCGACACCACCTGTGGAAGGCCTTCCAAGTTATATTGTAGATCCGCGTTGTGGAGCTTCTTCTGGATGCGAGGATGGTATTTGTCACGTCACTTGCATAACCAAGATCTAATAGAGAGCGCCATTCAACCTCCAAGCGGTCAATTTCAGCCAGTCTGGATGAGGATGCCACACCGGGCCCTGTAACAGCATGTCTGGGTAGATTGGTAGGTGGAGAGGCTCTGCTATTGACATCTGTTGGATTGATGAGAACCAGTGACGTCGCGGCCACCAGGGAGCAACCAGGATGACCTCGGCCTTTAGCAGTCTGATCCTTCGAAGCAACCTCGGAATGATCGGGATTGGGGGGAAGGCATAGAGAAGACCTTGTGGCCAGGGAGATGTTAGCGCGTCCGTGGCCTCCGCTTGATAGTGGTAGTATCTCGTGTAGAATCGAGGAAGCTGGTGGTTCTGGAAAGACGCAAAAAGATCCAACACCGGTGGACCGAAGTGATCCACTATCGTTAAGAAGAGCTTCTTGTTGAGAGACCACTCTCCCGATTGAATGCTCTCCCGGCTGAGCCAGTCCGCCTTCACATTGCAAATCCCTTTGATATGTTCTGCTCGTATAGATTTCAGATGTCTCTCCGCCCATTCGAACAGCTTCCCGGCCTCCATGCGAAGGGAACTCGACCTGGATCCCCCTTGATTGTTTAAGTAGGCCTTGGCTGCGATATTGTCCATTCGAACCAGGACATGCTTCCCGGTCACCTGGTCCTGAAAGTATAGAAGAGCCAGGCGAATGGCCCGGAGCTCCAGGAGGTTGATCGGAAGACAAGTCTCCTCGGTCGTCCACTGGCCCTGGGTAGGGATCTCGTTGAGGGTCGCCCCCCATCCTGCAAGGCTGGCATCCGAAAATAGTTGTATTTCGTTCTCTACAAAGTAGGCCCTCCCCTGACGCAGGTTGTGATCCTTCGTCCACCATAAGAGACTGTCCTTGAGCTTCTTGGGAACTGTCAGCGACATAGGGCGCTTCTCCATGATCTGGGTCTGAAAAGGACGCAAGAACATCTGGAGTTGCCTGGTGTGAAAACGACCCCATTGAAGCGCCTCTAGATTTGAAACAAGTAGACCCATGAGTCTTGCTAGAGTCTGGAGAGACGATGATGGTTCCCGCACTACCTGGAGCACCAACGTCTTGGTCCTCAGTATCTTGTCTCCTGGGAGGAAAATGGAATTCAGGTTTGTGTCGATGACCATACCCAGGTGTTGTAACCTCTGGGACGGACGTAAATGACTCTTGGGGATGTTGATTATGAACCCGTGTTGTTGAAGACAGGATATGCTGTGTAGAACGTCCTGCTCCGCACTCTCCTTCGATGAGGATCTTATCAGGATGTCGTCGAGGTAAGGGTGCACATGTATCCCTCTCTGTCTGAGGACTGCTATCAGGTTCACCAAAACCTTGGTGAACACCCGCGGTGCCGTCGCCAGACCGAAAGGTAGGGCTCGGAATTGGTAGTGAGCCCCGTTTACGCAAAAGCGAAGAAACTTGCGATGTGCTGGTAGAATTGGAATGTGTAGATAGGCCTCTGTTAGGTCCAGAGATGCCATGTAGTCCTGATGGTGCAGGGCTTCCGTTATAGATTTGATGGACTCCATCCTGAAGTGACGGAGGTTGATATGCCTGTTTAAAAATTTCAGGTCTAGAATCGCTCTCCAGTCCCCGTTTTTCTTGGGCACCGTGAAGAAGATGGAATAGACGCCTTGACATCTCTGCAATGGAGGAACAGGTTCTATCGCTGCAATTTCCAGTAAGTGTTGGATTGCTTTGAGGGTGATGCTTCTTCGTTCTGGGTTTGAGCGAAGAGGAGAAACCAAGTAACGATCTCGAGGTGTCCTTTTGAATTCTATGGGGTAACCCCATGAAAATATTTCCAAAGTCCAAGCATCGACCCTCGAGGCTGCCCACGTCTGCTGGAAGTGTAGCAGACGGCCCCCCACTGGAATAGAATCCCAGTCATGCTTTGTTGGGCTTGGGTCCTTTCTCGAATTTGTTGGACCTGTCAGGTTGATTCCTCTGGAAACGGGAATTGGAGAAGCCCTTTCGGAAACTCTGTTTGGGCTGTCCCCAGGTTGTTCTTCTGAAGTCCTGCTTTGGTTTGGAGAAGGTGGAGGAGGCACGAAAGGAGCCAGACCCGAAGCCTCTCTTGTCGGAACGTCACAGATACTTGGGCATGGCCTTTTTCTTATCCCGTGTTTCTACCAGGATCTTATCCAGGGTGTCTCCAAATAGTTTTTCTCCCTGGAACGGGTATGCTGACACAATGGACTTTGAGTGCACGTCTGCCGGCCAGGCCCGGAGCCATAGACCCCTCCTTGCTACGGTGCTTGATGCCATTGCTCTAGCGGAGAATGTGAGGGCATCCAAAGAGGCATCCGCTGAAAATTCGGAGGCCCTAAGGAGTCTGTTGGTACCCTCCAGGACCCGTTTATCCGCGTCTGGCAATAGCTGAGTTAGTCGTCTTAGCCAGACGATCGCTGCTCTGGAAACTATAGAGGTGGCTGCGGCTGCCTTGATGGCCAGAGCAGTAGCTTCATGGCTCCTCTTCAAGGCCAAGTCTATCTTTTTGTCCCAGTTGTCTCGCACCGAGCCATGGCCATCCTCAGCTAACAGACCGTGAGACTGCAAGGCTGCAATTGGTGCGTCCACCAATGGTACTTGCAGCATATTGTTAGCAAAGGCAGGTAATTCATAGAGTTTCTTGATAGAATTGGGTACCTGCCTGTTAGTACTAGGCTTGGCCCACTCAGACTTCAACTGACGTTCAAAGAACTCAGGGAAGGGAAAAACCTTGTCAGAGGATCTGAATCTGGGAAAAAACTCCGTATTTCCCTTGGGTTTGTTTTTGGGGTTGGTTAGTGGGTGGGAAGACTCCTGTTCCTCTGGGGATGCTTGCAAGTCTAGGGCAGACAGTACCTTGGCTAAGAGGGGTTGGAACTCTTCTGCCTTGAAGAATCGTGATGAGGGTTCCGGAACTGAAAAGTCCTCTATCTCCTCATCAGATAAAAATTTGCCCTCCTCCCGATCTCCCCCATAGGAATCAACAGAGCGGGTCTCAGACATGGATCTTTCGCTCTCCGCCTGGTCACCGAGTAGTGGTTTCTTTGAAGCCCTATGGTGGCTGGAGCTACCTCTGGGCTTCTTTGGAGAAGGGGGTCTGGAGGAGGAACTGGACCTGGGGGACCTTGGTCTCCTGTGGCCAGATGCCCTGACTGCTGCCCCCACCGTCTGTTTTATTGATTCAAGAAACTCAGTAAAAAAGTTGGGTCCCATAAAGGGTACGTTACCCAAGCCCGTCTGGGGCTGGCAGGTCTGCGTGGCTTCCAGTGCAGGCTGGGTCTCATCCGGAACGAAGTCTCCTGCCAGGATGTTGGCATCGGGACGATCCTGCGTCTGGAAGCTGCATGGCTGAGGTCTGTCCCCGTTACGCGCCTTTTTGCGCTCCCCAAGATGGCTGCCGTTACTGGGGAAGAGCCCTGACGAGGAAGCCTCCTCCGCAGCTGGGGAAGACCAGCGCCGCCTGCATTCGCCTTTTGCCTTCTCGCCCCTACAGGGCACGTTGCCGGCAGCCGAGGCAAGCCTGGAGGTCATGCCAGCTCCGGAGGCGGGTCTCTCGGTTCCGCGCCAGGCGTCGGGAACCGGGCCGTCGTCCATGAAGGCATCTCTTGGTCGACGCATCATTTTCCTTCTCCTCTGCTGCTGCGGCTTGAGTTTATCCGAGTGCCGCTGCTGCGGCTTGGATTTTAGCAGCCGCGCCTCTTCTGAAGCGCTGAGAGAAAGTGGTGGTGGGGAGGGAGGCAGAGGAGCTGAGAGGGTCTGAAGGAAGGACGGAAAGGAGCAGAAAAAATGCTGGAAGAGATATTAGAAGGTAATACAACAAGTAGGAGGTGAAGAGGAAGAAAAATATCTTTTTTTTTTTTTAAAGGAATAGGCAAGCAATGAAAAGGATAGGAACCTAGCCTAAATGCTGCTACTCCCTGTCGAGGCAGGAAATAAACTGGAAGGAGGGTGGTTCCCACAGCCACAGGAAGGGGAAGTTTTTTTAAGATTCCTGCCTCCCTGATTGGACGGTGGGAAACACCCAAGATGTCCTCCGCCTCTTAGGGAGAATGATGATATTTGCCAAAGGGACCCATATTCCATCACTGCCAGCTTTCACTGGCCCTGACAAAAATGGGTCCAAGCGGCAACTGGTGGGTTTCACGGCACACAGGATTCTGTCAACCTCTTCCCGGGAGAGCTGACTGAACTGGTCCAACCAAGAGACACAAAAGCTCAATTCAGACACCACACCAAGGTTAAGACTTTTTTGACGTCTGCAATAGTTACAGTTCAATGCCTCCAAAGACTCCACTATGGAAACAAGAAGCTCTAAAGCCATGGTTCACCTGTTCATTTACAAGCTCCAACAATGAAATGGTTCATGTGCTAACCATAGTTTAGAACAATGGGATAGATTCTACACCTATCCCACCACTCTAGTGCACAAAATTTGAAGCCTTCCTTCCACTTAAGTGGCTGTTCTGTTGGAGGAAGAGTCAACTAAATTGGAGGAAGGCTCCTTAGAGGATGGCTCCTTAAAAAAACAACAACCCTAATTTAAAATCAACCAGTCTCATAATCTTCCCTGCCAGTAACTTGGTTTATTTTCATAAGCATAGTCTGGCTCTAGCCAATAAGACAGAATTCTTTGAAACGCTCCTTATGTTGACTTTCCAACTAAAATGCAGCTCTTCATATACAAGATGTTCAAATGGTTTCCAGACAATGGAACTGCTTCCTTTGTTAGTGAAGAAAGGTATTTGTTCTGTTTGAGAGTTTAAAAATGTGCAGAGGTCAGCTCAACTAGGCAAACTTTACAACAGAGAACCTGCCCTGGCAGACCTATTCAGCTGGCACTCCAGGGTCTAATTCCCATGCTGTTCTTGACAGGGGCCATGGTTCATTAGTTGAGCACCTGTTCGGCATGAAAAAGCCCACATCCAACCCTAACATCTCCAGTTAAAAGGATCAGGTAGTAAGAGTTATGTGAAAGGCTTTTACATGAAACCCTCGAGAGCCACTGTCTGTCATACTAGAATATTCTGATCTTGATGCACTAACCAGGCACCTTCATGTGTTCTCTAATATTAATCACTTAACACTTTAAATGCTTATGAAAGAAATGTAGTAAATAAGTTTGGGTATGCCAGGAGAGAGCCCTGAGACACCAAACAAAACAGATTTCTAAAGAAATAATGAGGGAGAGATTCTGGCTAATTTTACTGAATCTGAAATTTATTTTCCAACATGGTTTAAGTATTCAGAAACTAAGTTGGCCAGCAAGACTGAAAGTTTGGCAGGAACACACAGGATACAACAAACGACTGCCCAGCTCTATGATCTACCAATATTCCCCCTGCTTTATTCTTTCTCTGTGCACCATTACATAAAAATAGAGGGCCCCCAAAAAACATTTCCTGTAGTGACCCTCCTATAAGGCCCATCAACTTATCTGCCTACTGCTCCAAGAATAAGGCTACACAGAGACCCTTTCCTTACAATTTCTTGAAAGCCAGTACTGGGGGCTGGGGAACCTTATGGGTAAAATGCCAGAATGGGGTTGCAGGGAAGACGCAAAATAGGACAAAATTAGCCCAAACTCTTCAGCTGACAGTGAAAACATGACAAGAGTAAGCTTTCTTTTAGCACAACTAATATACTGTAAAATGTGAGCGTATGAAATTATTTTTGACAAAACAAGTAACACAAAAGGTTCTCCTAAAAGCCTTTAATCCCCTTCATATTCCACAGAACTGGAGCACAGCTATTTCATTCTAATACTAAACCTCTACTCACCTTGATCACAGAACCGATGCTCCTGAGACAATCTGACCGTAGATGCACACTAGGTTTAACTATTTACAGAAATAGAAGAGTGAAACAAACGGAAGCAATAAATACCAATGTAATGTGAAATGGAAAAGGAGAACTAAGGATTCGTCTGCTAAAAATGCAGGCTTCAACCCATTCATCCCCCCCCCCCCAGATGATTAACAGCAAACACCAGGAACAGTTATGTATTATTTGCATTTTTTTTCAAATGGTAACGAGAGTCCAAAAATATCCCTGTTCTGCATACATATTTAAGGAAAGACCAAGGAGCAAACAACATCCACATTCGTATCCATAAGTAACACATAACTATAAATTTGGATTTGAGTACATGTAATAGAATGAAACAAGCAAAAAAAGTATTACAGCGAAACTGCAGAAGACAATGCATGGGGATAGGCACGCTTTAAAGTAATATCAATGATCATTTAAGCATGTTTCCTACTATAATTAAAAGTGCAAAGACCACACACATATCCCTACAAAAACAGCCCCCTGTCCACATCCTAAAAGGCTTCAAAAAGTAGATGGCAAACAATTGTGACAATACGTTATAGGAAAGGCCCTAGGGACAAAAGTTACAGTTTCAGGCTAGAACCTTTGGCCTTTGCTATTGTGTTTTCTTGTCACACTGCTCTGGGAACAGGTGGGGATTATACACTTAAATCTTAATCTCCACAGCACTCTATGGCAGTGCTGCACATATCAGGATCTTAACCAATTCTACTTTACTGATATTAGCAGTCAGTGTACAGTGACAGCAGAGGGAAAGCCTGTGAATAAAACTGGAGAGACTTGAACATTCTAGAGATTCAAACACAAAGGAAGCCAATGCAAGATGAAAGGTGATGTTACCAAAAAACACACACATGAAAGTTTGAGTTCAGTGGCACCTTTAAGACTAACGAAGTGATGAAAGGAGCGAAAGATGCAGAACCATTCATAGTCTCAATAATACCAGTACCAAAATAGCCTATCAGGATCTACATAGATTTTCTTCTGCCCTCCTATTAGGAAGAAACACAAAACTGGATATTAGTAGAGGTTATCTGTTTTAAATGGAAAGGACCAGAACACACATTGATCTACATTTCCCATTGTCACCCCTACCACTCCTATTAAGCATTAAACACTTGCTAAAAATAGGACCTATCTGCTAATTCTTGCTGTTAAATCTACTTTTTAAACATTCTGCCCTTGTGTTCAACAGATTCAGGGCATAATACATGGCTGTCACATGACTGGTCCAAGTCCCCAGCCGAGAGGGGAACATTATAGGTGAGAGGGGAACATTAAACCTCCTCATTCCTGGTCCAGCACTCGTTCCATTACACCACATTGATTGCTGTTTTAGAGAAAAAAGTCTACCCTGAACAGCCAAATTGTCACAAAGGTCAATATTAAGCTGGGCACAAACCAGACCACAAATTGTTCCAAACTGGTTTGTCTGATCCTATTGCACTTGAATACAAAAACAAACTGGCCTTTTTTCTTGGCATGTTGTTTGGTTCAATTTTTTAGACAGCCTGGCATGATTCCCCAGTCCCCTGTGCTTCTGGACAGTTTCCAGTGAAACTGACTAGACAAGGACACCTGCTTTGGGGGGCTGTAGTTCAGCCCAAATTCAATTTGCACCAAGCTTGGAGAACAGATAGAGGAGAGTCAGCTGAAGAGTTTGCTGCAAGTCTGGCATCTCTAGCCCACTCAGGGGCTGCTCTACGCCTTCCCAAACCAAACAAACCAATGAACCGTGAATAACTCAGGAAACTTTAAAAACACACACACACACACACACTGAACCACCAAATCAGGCAACATAATATGAAATGAAGTGACCCACAATTTTTGAGTTCTGTGTCCATCCCTTGTCAATATGAAAAGATTCTGATGTTCATCTTTTTACACAGTGCAATGGCATGTTTAAAATGCATTAAAGCATTCAGAATTCTCATCAATTTTGCCCCTCCAACAATAACGTTATGTAGAAGATCATGGTGGTTTAAATTTTATAATCAGAGGAAATGAAATTTGTCTTTTTATTAGACAATCTATGGCTGAGCAGCAGTCAGAAAGCCCAGGCTAGCCCAGCCTCATCAGACCTTGGAAGCTAAGCAGGGCTGGCCATGGTTTGTGCTGGGATGGGAGGTCATGAAGGAAGACTGGGGTTGCTATGAAGAAGAAGGCAATGGCCTTGGGAAAAACCCATGGTCTTAGGGTTGCCCTAAGTTGATTGTAACTTGAAAACACATGATTATTATTTATTATGGCTCAGAAAGGTTTAGACTTATGTATTTTACTCCTTGTTTGGAATGATTTCATTTGGACTTGATGGGTATCTCCAAACCAAAATAAATATGTTTAAAAAAAGAAAAGAAAAGAAATATACTTATTTAATGCAGCCCGCATTTGGATATACAGATTGAGTTCCCAATCTACATAAAGAACACTTTACTATAATATCTGGAAAGCTTCTAAGAAGTTTTTGGATGTTAAACCATGTTTTGTTTCCATTTAAAATGTACAAAGAATAAGAGCATAAGAAGAGCCCTGCTGGATCAGATCAGTGGTCCTAAACCTACAGCCCATCAGTATCATTGGACACCTTCGAGTTGTAGTATTTTGGGAGAAGGAGAAAAATTAGAATCTTTCTAATCCCCTTTTAAAGCTGCTCATTCCTTTGGCCATCACTACATCTTCTGGCAGTGAATTCCACATTTTAATTACTCTCTGTGTAAAGTAGTATTTCCTTTTGTCCATCCTGAACCTACTGCTCATCAGTTTCATTGGATGCCCTTGAGTTCTAGTATTTTAGGAATAGGAGAAAATGTTCTCTTTGCCAATTCTCTCCACCCCATGCATAATTTTATAAACCTCTATCATGTCCTCCCTTAGTCATCTTTTTTCTAAACTAAAAAGTCCCAAACTCTTCAGCCTTTCCTCATAGGGAAGGTGCTCCAACCCCCGAATCATCTTGGTTGTCCTTCTCTGCACTTTGCCCTGTTCTGCAATATCCTTTTTGAGATATAGTCGAATGAAAGTTTAATACGGTCAAAGACCAATCAATTAAATACAAATAACTTAATAAGATACAGTCAGGCAATAGTAAAATGGGAATAAAACATACACAGTATAAAATATAATTAGGCAATACTATAATGAGAATAAAACATAGACAGTATAAAATATAATTTCCTCCCCAAAACACTGATTAAATTCCAGAACCAAGGCGTTCAATTGGGTATTCCCCTTAAGAATTGCTTCCGGAGACTTATGGCTCGCGAAGCAAACTTTGCCACATATAAAGTGGTTCCTTTGTTCCTATCAGCCAATAATCTGTCTAGCTGAAATCTAATATTTCTTCCAGGGACACTGGCACAGATCGGGAGTACATACTCGGCCCTAATATGCTGATATAATTTACATTGGAATAGTACATGCTCCCTATCTTCCGGTTTATTGTCCCCACAAATACACAGTCTCTCCTCGTATAATTGTCCTGTGTATCTGCCTTCAATAATAGCTGACGGTAACATATCAAATCTGAGAAGAGTAAATGCTCTCCTATACTCTGCTTTGTCAAGATTTTGCAAGTATGGCATCAGTGTTATTTTATGTAACTCCTCTATTCCTGGTAAATAGCCTTTAAGCTGATTCAGATCATGCTGTCTTTCAACATCCAAGATCCTCTGTTTAAGAAAGGGTTTAACCAGATTATGCTCCATATTGAGCAAAAATTGTTTAGATAGTCCATAATAGCCCAACTTGGACTCCATTTCTCTGATCCACAGAGGAACAAATATAGGGATCAGAACTGTACACAATATTCCAAATGAGGCCACATCACAAATCTATATTACAATATCAGCTGTTTATCCACAATCCCTTTCCTAATAATCCCTAACATATCCCTAACATTTCCTAATAATCCCTAACAATCCCTAGCCTTTTTCACTGCTGCAACATACTGGATTGACACTTTCATTGAATTATCCACTACAACCCCAAGGTCCTTTTCCCTCTCAGTTTCAGCAAGTTCAGACTCCAGGAGCCTATAGTTGAAATTTCTGTCCCAATGTACATCACTTTTCACTTACCGACAGTGGAACTTCATTTGACACATTGTCACCCACTCACCCAGTTTGTACAAGTCCACTAGCAGCTCTTCACAGTCAGCCTTGGTTTTCAGCATCTGGAATAATTTGATGTCATCTGCAACCTTGGCCACTACATCACTCACTGCCAAGTTCCAGATCACTCATAAATAAATTAAATAGTACCAGCCCCCATACCAAACCTTGTGAGATCCCATTGCTTACTTCCCGCCATTGGGAGAATTGTCCATTGATTCCCACTCTTTGCTTCCTGTCATTTAACCAGTGTTTAATCCATAAGAGAACCTGCCCTCTTATCCCATGTCTGCTAAGTTTCTTTGGTGTCTTTGATGAGGTTTCTTGTCAAAACAATTTGAAAGTCCAGGTATATACTGTCTACAAGTTCACATTGTCTACAATGCTTGTTCACTTTCTCAAAGCACTCCAAAATGGTGGTAAGGCCTTTAAGTGCTACTGGACTCAAATCTAGCTTTCCTACCACACACACTAACAAAGCTACCCAAGTGTCTAATTATTTCTCTAGTTATGAAGTGCCCAATATTTTTCTCTAATTACTAACAAGCCATTTCATTCCAGGTTCCTTTCCAGATGCTCATTCTCTAGAGGCGTTTGGACTGGTAGTAGGTAGTGTTGCTAGAGGTGTGAAATTTGTGAGAGGGGAGAGATCAGGTGAAATGACCCTTCTTCCAGTGAGTTTCTGTTGGTGCAAGAATATCTACCAAGAGAAAGAGAGCGGGTGATTTCCCTCAGTTCTTCTCCTCACTACACCCTTCCATGCTGTGTGGCTTTTTGCTTTTTTTATGTCACAGAGGCTACTGTGCAAGGAAGAAGAGACATCTTGTGTTCACGGTTCATAGGATCCAACCATATATTTTGCATAATAGGTTTCAATCATGACTAGTGTCAACCACACTGGCAGACCTATTGAACTTATTATTTAATATTCAGGTTCTGCAACTGCACTTACAAGTAAACAATTTATGATACACAGACCTGGAAAGAATATGTTGGTTTAAAAAAAAAACACTTGCACCAAATTATAAATATATCTCATAGTCTTTAGCCCTTTAGCATTTTTCTTTCACACTGTCAGAGTTGTGACATTATCACATGGTGACAAGGTGACTTCTTAATTTAAATGAAAGATAAAAATTTCTAGCTTCTCCAGGCACACATAACCTGACAAAATGAACATCTCAAGGGATGCACAGATGGGTCTCAGAGTGGACAAATGGCTCAATAAAGTCCAATGGCAGCCTAGCTTATGTGGCGTGCTTAAGGAATCCATCTGACCCTAGCCACTCTTCCCAATCAGCCACCATCTGTTTCTAGGACAGTGAAACTCTGGACACAAAAGAGATTGTATTTCACATGTTTGGAATTGGACAAAGGCTCTCACAGGTGTCATTGATGCACCGGACTTCAGCACATAAAACTGAATTCCATTAAACTTTTTTTTTTGCCACCTAATTATAAACCTACCTCACAGTACAACATGTTGGTGCCACTGATTTTGGTGCAACTCCAAGACAAGCTTGGAAGTACAGCATTAATACAGCACAGTAAGAAACTGACACTGTAACAGCAAAATTATACTCAAATGGTACCTCAAGGCAGCACCTATCTTGAGCACATATGCTTTGGTCACAATAACAAAACACGTGCAATTGTGTCAATAGCTGGAACAGCAGAAACAATACTGACAATCCCCCTCAGCATCTCACAGTGCAAAAACAAGCAGTTGAACACTGCAGTAATAATTCATTATCTGCTATATCTGAGGAATACACATTTTTATTTATGTTTAACCTGCCCTTTCTCTAAGGAACACAAGGCGGCTTATGCCATTTCTTCAGACACCCATTTTATCTCTACAAAAGCAGCTATATGAGGTAGATCAGGCTGAGAGATACTGACTAGCCAAAGTCACCCAGTGAGCATCATGGCAGAGGGTAAATCTGAATATGGGTCTCCCAATCCTAGTACACTACACTACTAATTTAACCAGCCATGCAATTAATCTAGTTTTATGTCCTTCAGTAACTGTCAGGCTCTCCGCCACTGTCACTCCTCTCATCAGGGGAGAAGACCTCCAGGGTGGGGAACTGGGTGAGAAGTTCCTCAGTAAATTCAGATGAATCTAGGAAGGTGATTTATGTGGCTTCACCATTCTCCCTTCTCTGAAGTCTCAGAAGAAATTCTTCGCATGGATTGTCTCTCTGCCCCGTCCATTCTCCTCTCTTCTCTTGAGCTTGACATCATGCTCACCTCAGCATTCCCCCCCCCTTTATTCCTCACTCCCTCCAGGGCCAATGAGAGCTCTCTCCCTCTAACAGAACATTAGGGACACCTGTGCTAACCCCCTCAGATCTTCCGCTCATCCCATCTGCACTAGGAGATTTTGGGTTCAACCGGTTGGAACTGGTTACAGCCCTGGCTGACCCATCCGTCACCTCTCTCGATAATGAGAACACCTGCCCTCCTCCCCCTTCTCCATGAAGCTCTGTTGGTTCCCCTCCCTCTGTCTTGAGTGGATAAGAAGCACGGTTCTCTAGCAGAGGTTGGTTTGCTCCACTGTTTGGCACTCTGGTCTTGAATGGCATCTGAGCAGCTGGGGAAGGGAGGCATAGTCCTGAGACCAGACTAGGGGACCTGGACAGTAAGCTATCAAATATGTTCATATTTAGCACTCCAGAGTTCAGCTTAAAATGGAAGACCAGCATTACCTTTATCCACCTAGAATGAAACCCAAATATTTGTTGTGGAAGGATATACCAGCTCTCCCTCATGAGACTCAATCACACCCAGGTATGAAATACCTGAAGGATTACAACAGTAATGCAAATAAAGTTTGCAGCAATTACTAGACAAATATTTTTTTTCTATCTGACTGCCTGATTATGCGTAAGAGTAAACACATGAAGCTGCCATCTACTGAGGAAGGTTATCAAGATCAGTACTGCCTATTCTCTGGCAGTGGCTCAGCTAAATCTCAAAAAGAGTCATTTCACATAACCTACCTAAACCGATCTGTTTCTAGGACAGTGAAACTTTGGACACAAAAGGGATTGCATTTCACTTGTTTCAGATTTCAAAAACTAAACAGGATCAGCCCTGGTCAGTACTTGAAAGGGAGATAACCAAGGAAATTCAGATTGCTAAGCAGAGGCAGGAAGTGGCAAACCACCACTGTTCACCTTTTGCCTTGAAAAGCTGAGGAGGTCACCATCAATCAGCTGCAACTGGATGGGACTTTCCACTACCACACCACCTAACCCCTTTAACTGGAGATACTGAGGACTGAACCAAGGACTTTCTGCACTCAAAGCAGATGTTCTATCACTGAACCATGGCTCTCTCTCCCTGCTGGAAGGCATTCAGGGAGTACATACTGCTGAGGCAGGTTTTACCACAAGCAAACAGGCAAGTAGTTCTATATAAGCCTGCCAAGAAAATATGGTGACCGAAATTGTACATAATATTCCAAGTGAGGTCTAAATTTACACATTAAAAATTATTGTACCTGAACAATCAGGAAATTAGAAGAGGTATGAATTCAAACACTAAAGGATTTCCTCCCACATTAGGAAATGTTCATATATTACTGCAGTAACTGAATTTCTACTTACAAACCAGTTGCAGAGAAATCAGGGATAGTGCTGCATAAATCAGTTTTTAAAGATATTGCAGGCCTGGTGTAATTTAGGCCAAGACAAGTGTCTCCCACACACAAATGCAAAGCAATGGGAATTTATAATCTTCTGTATTGCAGCTCATAGCTTTTAAAGGTTATAAAATTCCATTTCAATGTTGTTTTGAACTCTCTTTTTAGATGGAGTGGAAAGAAAGCATTCCTTGGAATAGCACATATAATCCCCTTTTAAAGGCTAAAAAGTAACCAACAGACAGATATGCCAGGAGTAGGGACCAAAAGCATTATGTTTTGGGCAACTCCCTTGAAGTTCTTTTTAAGCACAAGCGTCATTTCTACATAGCTCCCCAGGCGCTCTTCTAGATGTTTTTCCACTGTGGGCTGGAAAAACAATTCCCATTCACCAGAAATCATCTTCTGAAAGACATCAACAAGTTGGTTTAGAATGCATCTGTCTCTGCGTCAATGTAAGAAGCTCCAGTTACTTTATGGAAAAAATATGAAATGGCAAAGACCCAACATGGCTAACACCCAAGATGATAAAACAGAACAGGAATGGATCTGCAAATTAATTGTTAATTAAAGACCACTATCGAAATCAAGTATGGATGATAGTGCACATTCTGTGCAGTACTGAAGTTGTAAATGTATATCTCTATTAGGATGCTAGATCTACTGGTCTATTCAGGCCAAAACTAAATAAAAAACCCCATGAAATAAAGACTGAACAGCAATATTGAGCTTATGGAAAATACTAAGGTAACCATGACATCACAGAAACATACACTCAGATCTGTGCATTTCTCCTGCCTAGAGTCATCTACTGAGAAGATACTCCAATTCCATTCCATCATTCAGAGAGCAAGTGTGGTGATTAAGGCTGCCAATCTCATCTTGTGGGACTGACATTTAGAACAAGAAAATGTTTAATGATCTACATCAGTCATTCTATCAGACTGACCCTATAGAACTGCTGTTTACTTTTGATTCTGTTAATGTGTATTGTTAACACGTATTCCCCTTATGAAAAGGGTATAAACAAGTTTCAGCGAAATAGTCCTCGTATTATCTTACTTTAATAATGAAGAAAGTTAACCTTCATTAAATTATTTATACTGATGAACAGGACTAGATTTCAGTGTCCATATGTAATGTGCAGCTCTCAATGAAATCAAAAGAAAAGGAAGACTAAACAAAAATCCTGAGGGCAGCAAATGTAAAAAAATATTAACTCTGCAAAGGATATTCCAGAAATGACATGGGATGGCAAAGGAATGGGGATATAAATCATACTTCTCATGATGTCGTTGTGTGTAAAATGTTGCCAAAGTTGCAGCTGACTTACGGCAACCCCAGAAAGGGGCTTTCAAGGCAAATGAGAAGGAGAGGTGGCTTGCCAGTGCTTTGCTCTGCAGAGACCTCCTTGGACTTAGCTTCCAAGTTCTGATGAGACTGGGCTACACCATGCTGCCTTCCCTCCCCATGATTTCATTAAGCACATGGAATTAACCAAAACATAAAGAGGTATAATTGGCACAAATACAACTTTATTCAAAACAATTTCAAACAGAGAAACACCAGTTGCTTAAAAATGCATACTTCTCTTCAGACTGTTAGTGTACTGCAAGAGCCCACTTTACTGCTTTAGCCATCAAACACCATAAGCAGTAAACAGCTGACCTCTACTGTATACCTGAGAATAACCAAGTTCCGAGGGCACTTTTAAAGATAGCACACCTGAGCCTACTCTCCGTTAAGACCTTCAGCTTCTACCCAGGAAACGAAAAACAATATTGTTCCAAAGAGATGCATTAAAAATGATGCAAGACACTCAGAATAAAGAACAGGCAATTTTACTTTATGTCTCTATGAAGCTCTCAGACTCCACTCAGTATCATTACAGATGCTTCGATACCTAGAAATCCTCTCACATGCTATATGAAGGGAATGGGATTTTTTGTTGTCCAAAATGACAAAAGGCTGTAATGCACAAAAAGCAATAAACACAGGTTCTGCTAGCAATCAGATAACACTCACTGAAATAAAATTGCTTAAACCACTGTTTACATTTGAAATAGGTTAGAGCTACCTCTTTAAAAAAGATCTGATGGTTCTTTTTTAGAGACTGACTGAGTGCAGATGGTGTCTGGGCTAGAAGTGTTTCAGAGTAATTTCTGTCATTTGCAAAACTGATATGGAATATCAATATTCTAAGCAGAATTCATGGAAAGAAATGTGTTGTGCACACATACAGTATGTCACAGAAGTGAGTACAGCCCCTCACATTTTGTAAATATTTAAGTATATCTTTTCATGGGACAACACTGAAGAAATGACACATGGCTACAATGTAAAGTAGTGAGTCTACAGCTTGTATAACAGTGTAAATGTGCTGTCCCCTCAAAATTATGCAACACACAGCCATTAATGTCTAAACTGCTGGCAACAAAAGTGAGTACACTCCTAAGTGATAATGTCCAATGGGGCCCAAGTAGCTGTTTTCCCTCCCTGGTGTCATGTGACTCGTTAGTGGTACAAGGTATCAGGTGTGAAGGGGGAGCAGGTTATTGCTCTCACTCCCTCATACTGGTCACTGGAAGTTCCACATGGCACCTCATGTCAATGAACTCTCTGAGGATCTGAAAAAACGAATTGTTGCTCTACATAGATGGCATAGGCTATAAGAAGATTGCCAAGACCCTGAAACTGAGCTGCAGCACGGTAGCCAAGACCATTCAGCGATTTAACAGGACACGTTTTACTCAGAACAGTGCCCGTGGTCAGTGTCATATCCAGAGGTTGGCTTTGGGAGATAGACGTATGAGTGCTGCCAGCATCACTACAGAGGTTGAAGGGATGGGGGGGTCAGCCTGTCAATGCTCAGACCATACGTCGCACGCTGCATCAAACTGGTCTGCAGGGCTGTCGTCCCAGAAGGAAGCCTCTTCTAAAGATGATGCACAAGAAAGCCCGCAAATGGTTTGCTGCAGACAAGCAGACTAAGGACATGGATTTCTGGAACCATGTCCTGTGGTCTGATGAGACCAAGATAAACTTATTTGGTTCAGATGGTGTCAAGCGTGTGTGGTGGCAACCAGGTGAGGAGTACAAAGGTGTTTTGCCTACAGTCAAGCATGGTGATGGGAATGTCATGGCCTGGGGCTGCATGAGTGCTGCCGGCACTGGGGAGCTACAATTCATTGAGGGAACCATGAATGCCAACATGAACTGTGACATATTGAAGCAGACCATGATCCCCTCCCTTCAGAGACTGGGCTGCAGGGCAGTATTCTAACATGATAATGACCCCAAAAACACCTCCAAAACAACCACTGCCTTGCTAAAGAAGCTGAGGATAAAAGCGATGGACTGGCCAAGCATGTCTCCAGACCTAAACCCTATTGAGCATCTGTGGGGCATCCTGAAATGGAAGGTGGAGGTGCGCAAGGTCTCTAACATCCACCAGCTACGTGATGTCGTCATGGAGAAGTGGAAGAGGACTCCAGTGGCAACCTGTGAAGTTCTGGTGAACTCTATGCTCAAGAAGGTTAAGGCAGTGCTGGAAAATAATGGTGGCCACACAAAATATTGACACTTTGGGCCCCATTTGGACATTATCACTTAGGGGTGTACTCACTTTTGTTGCCAGCAATTTAGACATTAATGGCTGTGTGTTGCGTAATTTTGAGGGGACAGCACATTTACACTGTTATACAAGCTGTAGACTCACTACTTTACATTGTAGCCAAGTGTTATTTCTTCAGTGTTGTCCCATGAAAAGATATACTTAAATATTTACAAAATGTGAGGGGCTGTACTCACTTCTGTGACATACTGTATGAACACAGAGGCATACAACACTGAATTCAAGGTTCTATCACCTCTAAAGCCCTAAATGGCCTTGGACCCAGGTGCCTGCAGGACTGCCTCTCTGGCTGTGCCCCTCTGCAACAACTCTACTCATCAGAGCAAACAACTCTACTCATCGGAGCAAAAGGTGCCATCCTGCAGAGAGGTAAAACCGGCAAGGGCCTGTAGCTGCTTCAGCATTATGGAATGGTCTGCCTAAGGCTATTAAGAAAGTCCCCCATGCTTCTATCATTTCACAAAATGTGCAAAACAGAATTTTTCAGAGGTGCATTCTTTTAGGGGAGAAAACTGTGCACTGTAATATAATGGATCAGCTCAGGAAATGTTCTCTATTAGGGATAACATGTTTCTTCTTCCAGTCTATCAGTCCCAGCCCCACTACATGATGTTATTTTACAAGGAATCTTTGCCATAAGATTCAGACGTTATCATATTTTGTAATCTGTTTGCTGATTGAGTGAATAGCTTTGTTTTTACTAGGAATGTGAAGAAGCAAGTTAATGAAGTGGCAAAAAAAGAGATAGAGGCTTTCTTTCAACTAAGTCTTGACTGAAAGTTGGCCCCTTACTTTGATACAGCTGATCTGTCCACCTGGATCCATACCACAGTAAAACTGAGACTAGACTACTGCAATGTGCTGTACTTTGGTCTCCCCTCAAAATCAATTTAGAAACTCCAGCTGGCGCAGAATTCCACGGCTCAGCTATCATGCATATTACTCCCATCCTGTGGGCACTTCACGGGCTGCCCATCAGTTATCGGGCTCAACTGAAGGTATTAGCTACCACATACAAAGCCCATCATGTCCTTGGACCCTCATATCTGTGAGATCATCTATCCCCCTAAGCTCCACCATGACAGCTTCGTTCACCGAAGCAGGGTTTTCCACGGGTGACAACCGGCAAAATGAGCACAATCAACAACTGCCTGCACAGGTGCGTTTTCCACTGTGGCTCCAATCTTGTGGAACAGTCCACCTGAGGTCTCAGTAAGGCTCCCACTCTTGTGGCTTTCCGCAAAATATGCAAAACTGAATTATTCAAGAGAGCTTTTCTATGAAGGCAACAGATTTGCCCTGTACTAAATGATTCACAAAGTTGCTTGGAAATATTATTAGGGACTGTGATCTATACTATTATGTAGAATACCTTGTTAATACAAGCTATGTATAGTATAGCTATGTAGCTTGTTGAAACTAGGATCCTATTGTGAAATTTTGTATCGTTTAATGTGTTGTGTTAATACTTATGCTTCAGTTGTTTTAATACTTCAGTTCTGTTTTTAAACTTCTGTTTGGTTTTACAACCCTAATCCTATTGCTGTTTACTGAATGTCCAATCCATCAATTGTATTGACTCATTCTATGTAATCTGCCTTCAGTCCAAGTGAGAAAGGTGGACTATAAATAAATAATTTATAAATAAATAAATAAAAAGATGCAAATATTCCAATCATTCAAATATTACATTTTGTAATCAGCTGCTGGCTGACTGACTGACTAAATAGTACTGTTATACTTTCTAATCTACCTTGAGTCCAGCTGTCCTCAACCAGAACCAGGGCCAAAGGCTCTTGCACCAGCCTGGTGGAATTCTGTGCCTGATGACATCCATGCCTTGCAGGACCTAAAACAGTTCACAGGGGCTGTAAGACACAGACGTTTCAGCAGGCCTATGTCTTAAGGGAAATCAACCCAGACTGTTCCCTGGAAGGTCAGATGCTGAAGCTGAAGCTCAAATACTTTGGCCACCAAATGATAAGGGAGCACTCACTGGAGAAGATCCTGATGCTGGGAAAGACAGAAGGCAAAAGAAGAAGGGGACAGCAAAATATGAGATGGCTGAACAGCGTTACTGATGTAACAAACATGAATTTCAGCAGACTTCGGAGGATGGTGGAAGACAGGAGGGCCTGGTGTGACTTTGTCCATGGGGTCACAAAGAGTTGGACTCAACTGTGTGACTGAACAACAACAAAAATGGTTGAGGACAACAATGGATGACATCAAACCTGGCCTCCTTTATCCTTCATCTCTCCGCCCCTCCAAGGGATAGGATACAAATGTTTTAACATCTCATATAGTTTGACTGTTCTTGTTTTAAATTTGTGAAGCCTATTTGGGGAGGGCAATCTAAAAATCTAAGTAAATAATAAATAATTACAATTCAATCTTCCTTGGCAGGTCAAAGTCTTTGCAGTGCAGTATTTGCTGTGAAATTTATCCCTTAATATATTTGTAGAATAACAAATTTTACAGTTACTTGGGGATTTATAACTTACAATTTGACAACTTTTACATTATTTTCGTGTGCACATTCAGTTCCCTTTAGCTTAAACATAACAAAATAAAGACAGTAAATGATTATATCTATACAGTAGAATAAATACCTATGCATCTTACTGAATTTTACTTTGGGACTTTGGTAACATACTTCTGCAGATATCCAATGAACCTTTACCTACAGAACCATAAGTACATATAATCATTGTTGATTTTTAATATGCATGGACTCAACTATGGCCCTATTGGGAGATTGTATGTTACACTGAATAGTGTTTGTTTGTGAACCAGGCTAACACTGCTACCTGCAACGTTAGCGGTATATTTATGAAAGCTACACTTAACAGAAATACTGCATAGGTTGTGCACTGGATTGGATTCAACCAGCTTTCCTGCTGGAGGAAAAGGGACAAACCAAAAAGGCTATGCTGGGGGCCATGGGACCTACTATAAATCCTTGGTTTAGAGCAGGAGTGTCAAACATGAAGTTCAGGGGCCAAATCAGGCCCCTGGAGGGCTCCTATCAGCCCCCCCCCGAGCAGCTGGCTGTCATCTGCTTCCTTCTCCCTATATCTTGCTTCCTTCTGCATAACAGCTTGCTTTGCAAGGCTTGCTCAATTGCACAGGAGCTGCGGAGCAAAACCTTTGTTCCCTCCATTGGCTGAGGCTCCTCCCTTGGGGAGGAAGGGGAGAGGAATAGCTTGCTTTGCCATGCTCTCTCAATTGATAGCTCTCTCTCAGCATAGCTACTGAGCCAAGCTTCTCTTCTTTATATTGACTGAAGCTCCTCTTTCCACCCCCCACAACCCCCTGGGGAAGGAAGGAAAGATTCAGAGCTTCCTTTGCCCAGTTCCTGATATCCCATGGGAGAAATACAAAGAAAGCATCTTTAAGACCAATGAGTGCTAACATTTTAAGCATGTTTTAAGTTCTAATCTTAAATAGGTACACACATAGCCCGGCCTGACATGGCTCGGCCCAACCTGACATGGCCAGGTCCAACAAGGTCTCATTTATGGCAGATTTTGACACCCCTGGTTTAGAATATACCTCACTTAGCGTTAAGCAGAGTTAACATGGATAGAAACTAGGGAAGGGCACGAACCAGGAAAATGGTGGTTCATGTTATTTTGTGGTTTGTTTGACTTCATGAACCTTAAACGTACATGAACCACCATTGTCCCAAACTGGTTTGTGGTTCATTTAGTTCAGCAGGTGGTACAACAGCCCCCTAATGAGTTAAAGAAGTCAAACTCACAGGGAATCTTCAGCAGGCTTTCCTCCACCCACCATCCAAGTTTGGCAAAGACTGAATTTGGGATGTCAAAATTATAGCCCCCCAAAGCAGGTGCCCCAGGAAAGCTCAGCTCTAACTTCAGGTTCAGTCCCTGAAACCACAGCAAAGAACACCTTCCCAGCTGGTAGAGTTGTTTAAAAAAATTGTGCGTGGGTGTGTGTTGAGAGAAGCAGTCCCTCAAAGCCTCCCCTGAATCAGCCATGCAGCAAACAATTTTTCTTCTGGTCTCATGACAACGAACTCTTCTCTCTTTTTGCTGCAAAGTGAAAGCAGCTGTCAGGGTGTATTATACTGGTATATAATCTGCTCCCATAGAGCAGAATAAGAGCTCTGTGGTTGGCTCTCAGAGCTGCCAAACAAGCTATGGACAACTGCTTTGAGGGTTTCGAGGGTTCTCCACAAGTCCACTCCCAACACTGCCTAGGAATTGATTGAATCAGTGCCAGGCTTTCTGGAGAATGAACCACAAAAACAAACGACCTGAACCTCCATTGGAAAAGGGTGGATCATTTTTGGGTTTGGGAATGTGACAAAAAAAAATGAATCGACCTGGTTTGTGCTTGAACCATGGTTGTTTTTCAGTTCATGCCCATCCCTAGTAGAAACAATTGAAACCTATAAAAGGCAACAAAGGGAAGAATAAGTGAAGGGATTGGTGGAGGCCACATTTACAGTACACACTGAAAGGAATGTACATCTATTACTTTACCAGAGATGTTTATTGCTCCGAACATGATCTGTTCAGTTCTTATGAGTCAGACAAGAGCATGGAAAGTCTACTTCTGTAACAACCATCTTGGGACCAAGGAATAAAAAAAATTAAACAGATAAAAAGAGTGGCTCCAGAAATTTATGGTATGCAGGAATACTGAAGGCCTCACAGAACAAAAACAGCTTTTACAACCAGCTTCAGAAAGTATACACAAATCTTCATTTTGAACTTTAATGATAAGTGAGGGGTTCTTCCTCTGGTGGAAGAAGCCTTGGCCAAAAGACACACTTCAGCTGAGAACAGACGGGCATTTAAAGTCGCCGGGGGGGGGGGGCAGGAGGCAGGCGGACCAAAAAACATGCCTACACGTGCACATCAGTGTCCCGTTCCTGTCCCACCCCTATCTTGCCCCCGGCTTGGAGGGAGCCATCTCAAAAAGGCACCACTTTGAAAGTGATGCCTTTTCGCTGGGGCACCTCCGAGGCACCTCCTTGGCCGTCTGGAAGGCTGGGAATCACCCAGAGAGCACCCGGGGAGCTGTGGATGGGATGCGTGAGCATTCAGAACACTCCCTGGGTGCCCTCGGCCTGCCCCTTTTCTGAGCACTGTCCGGAAGCTCCAAGGTGCCCTATTTCTGGCTGGCTCTCTTTGGGGCGGCTTCAAGCCACCTTGAACCAGCTGCCTGCTATCAGCCTTCCTTTACCAGACTCCTCATTGGTGAAATGGAAGAAGCTGCATTCAAGAAAGAAAGTGCAACTTCCCCTATCTTGTATTTGCCCTTAAGTGAAGCTAAGAAGTTCCTCTAATATCTGGAAACCTAGTAAAAAAATGAGGGAAAGTTATGAATAAAGGTATTACAGACTGAGCAACTTTTTCTGCCTGTCAAAGCTTATCTGTCTTCTGACTTTCCCAAATAAACTCAGTCTTCCTATTCTTAAACAGCTGTGTCTTAAAAATATTTTTATTTTATTAACAGATTTCCACTACTGATCAATGTTTAAATACCCTTGGTTGAATCCAGACTAACACTGGCAATGTTTACCAGTTTTCCCTTCCTGCTGCAGATTTTCCACATTTCATTTTGCAGGGTCTCCTAATCTTCAGGAGGCACCCCTTCATGGAGATCTGCATGCTGCAGTGGGAAAGAGGAGGCAGGAGAGCTTTGGTCTGCTACAGGAAAACAGTCTGGATCTACAGCAGCTGTTCCAACAAAGTAATGTATTTAAAGAACAAAAAACCATACTGCTGTTGGTTTTTAAAGTAAAAAAACCCTATCCTGTAAACATTTTGGCAGAGAAAAGAAATCCATCTCAGTAAAACTGAGCTGAGGATGCACATCGTGTACAATATTATTTGGCAAAGTCCAGACATAATGGCTAACAATGGCATGCCACTAACGTAAAACCAAGGTTTATTTCAACTACCATTAGTTTGGAGGACCAGCATTCAATGTGCAAATTATCATTTAAATCCTGGCTTTCCCTCATTACTTTACTCTGTAGCTGAGGTGGGTGGTACTAGGGAATAGATGCTAGAGGGCTGATTCTGTGATTCTCATGACATGCCAATTCTGTGAACATAAAGCCGATTCTGTGAATTTAGGCATGTCATGAGAAGGAGGACAGGAAGGGTTGCATCAGTGCTTAGTTCTCGTGGCCCCTTCTTACACGCCCAGAGAATGCTGTTTGCCACTTTGGGAATACAGTTAAAGGGACATACATGCCAAAAGCAAAACAACATAAGTGTTGTTTAAGTGTGATTGCCAAATCCCAAATATACAAAATAATGGTGTATTAACGAATTAATAGTAATACAACACGTTGACAATTTGTGACATTTTAAGAATACATTTTGTATCACTATTAATTCGTTAATACACCATTATTTTGTACCATTATTAATTCATTAATACACCATTATTTTGTACCACTATTAATTCATTAATACACCATTATTTTGTAAATTTGGGATTTGGCAGTCATACTTACATAGTGCTTATGTTATCTTGCCTTTGGCTTGTTCACCACTCTGGGCTCAGACAGCAATTTTTCTCCAGGTCTCTTTTGTAAGGGATGTTTGAGAGTTTTTTCCCCCTTTCTTTTTTGCCATCTTCTGGGCTTGGAGCAAGGGGCTGGACTAGATGACCCTGGAGGTTCCTTCCACCTCTGTGATTCTAATAGATTATTCCAAGGTGCCTTCAGTCACATAAGACACCACATTTGTTCATCTATAGCCTGCTCCTTAGACTCAAGGCAGATAGAAGAAGATGATGATAGTGGATTTATATCCCGCCCTCCACTCCAAAGAGTCTCAAAGCGGCTCACAATCTCCTTTATCTTCCTCCCCCACAACAAACACCCTGTGAGGTGGGTGGGGCTGGAGAGGGCTCTCACAGCAGCTGCCCTTTCAAGGACAACCTCTGCCAGAGCTATGGCTGACCCAAGGCTATGCTAGCAGGTGCAAGTGGAGGAGTGGGGAATCAAACCCGGTTCTCCCAGATAATGGTGCAAAAACAAGTTGTAAGGACACAAGAAAACAACATAATGGTCCATTAACAAGATATAACTATCACACAGGTTAGAAACATAGGCAAATTTCCCAAGATACACCAAATGTCCTCTGGAAGAAGACCACCTTAAATGGCTTCCTAAACATAGCATCTGAATAAGTCTTCTGCATCTCATCATCGTTCATCATCGTTTTATTTATATCCTGCCCTCCCCGCTGAAGCAGGCTGAGGGCGGTAGGTCATTCTAGAGGACTGGACCTACCACAAAAAATGCTTGTGACCTACTGCTGTACAGACAATCTTAAAAGGAGAAGATAGTTAACATTAATTGTGGAAAATAAAGCCACTTCAAAATGATTTCAGATCCTGGTTTGATAGACTGTGCAACTAGTTATATTTAGTGGAACGGCCTGCATTCAAGGGTTGCCAATCCCCAGGTGGGGACAGGGGATCCCCCGGTTTGGAGACCCTCCCCCCGCTTCAGGGTCGTCAGAAAGTGGGGGGAGGGGAGAGAAATGTCTGCTGGGAACTCTGTTATTCCCTATGGAGATTTATTCCCATAGAAAATCATGGAGAATTGATCAGTGGGTATCTGGGGCTCTGGGGGGGGGTGTTTTTTGGGGTAGAGGCACCAAATTTTCAGTATAGCATCTAGTGCCTCTCCCCAAAATACCCCTCAAGTTTCAAAAAGATTGGACCAGGGGGTCCAATTCTATGAGCCCCAAAAGAAGGTGCCCCTATCCTTCATTATTTCCTATGGAAGGAAGGAATTGAAAAGGTGTGCCGTCCTTTTAAATGTGATGGCCAGAACTCCCTTTGGAGTTCAATTATGCTTGTCACAGCCTTGATCTTGGCTCCACCCCCCAAAGTCTCCTGGCTCCACCCCCAAAGTCCCCAGATATTTCTTGAATTGGACTTGGCAACCCTACTGCATTCAGATAATTGTACCAACCATAAAAAAACTGGCATCCAGTGGAACCTTAAAGACTAACAAATTTTATTCAAGCATACGCTTTTGAAAGTCAAAGTGTAGTTTATTCAACATGTGAAGTGTTCAATCATTAGGTAGACCTTCATTAACCAGTACACAATTGACCAGACAGAACTAACTGGCAAGCCCAGGACTCAGGGAGACACATAGGACACTCAAATGCTGCCTGCTTGGTACTGATAACTTCTTTTCCCCAGATAAAAGCTTTGTTAATAGGCATATTTGGTTAAACAGCAACTCCTATTCACCAAGGGTGCCAGTTAACGAAGCTTTTATTGCATATTTATACTAAAAGCTGCGACAACAGAAAGATAAGGATGAGGAAACTGTTAAAAAGACAGGTTAATATAAAACAAGACACAATCCATCCAAAGAGTAATCTGTCCACTTCAGAGTGGTATGGATCACTTCCAACTGGGGACTGGTTTGCAAAACAGGATTAACACTGAATCTGCTTCAGGAAAATTGGCAAAACATAAGCAGATCCAATCAGAAAAGTATAATGGCATAGAGGAGCTAATTAATACATGTAAGGGGAAGGGATATGCAAAGGTATAAGAATATATATTCATTGAGATACCCCAAATCCTTGTTATGACCCGGGGGAGGGGTGAGAAAGAACACTGAACTTCGTGATGAATCCCAATTCAGTAACATTATGTTCAATCCTCCCCTTGAAGTCCTTTTATAAGATAAAAGTTGGACAACATTTAAATCTTCCAGAGCATTCTGTTGCTAATCTAAAAGGTCTATTCAAAGCACTGACTATAGATTCTTCAATGTGGAAGCAAAGCTCACAATCTGATTGTGCTTCAGGTCTGCACACCGGAACTGCAGTGAAAGAAATTCCTAACAAATTAATGCTTGAGACAAATACAAACAAAAGTTATTTTATTTATTTACTTCATTTATTTATTTACTTCATTTACTTCTACCCTGTCTTTCACCCCAAAGGGAACCCAAAGCTGTTTACTTTGTTCTTCTTTCCTCATTTTATCCTCACAACAATCCTATGAGGTAGTCAAGGTAAGAGCCAACGACTGGTCCAAGGTCTTCCACATTCTAGTTGGACACCCTTAACCACTTCAGCACTCCAGCTTATGTATCCCGTGGCTCCCCAAGATGGTTCTCTTAAGTGATACACTGTTCTATCTTAAATTGCTACAGATGCATCTCACTAACATATTGTGGTCCTTTAGGATGCTGGGTATATTTTTTTTGTCACAAGGGGCTAAGCAAGTTAATTTTACCATGAGCTTTTTTTACTCTTTGTAACTCGCAGAACAATATCTGGACATATTCCAAGAGCGTGGGCACTGCCACTGACTAACTCTCAGTAAGACTGATTCAGTATGCTCCAGTTCCTGCCAAACATCTGGTACAACCCCCCAGGAATCAAAACCTGAGTGGTGGAAAGGGTAACTTTAGTTACTAAGGACTGGATTTGTTTATAAAGTTAAACAAGGTTTACAAACTTTGAGAGAATCTGGAGCCCATTTTCAGGATGCTTTGATTAAACTTTATACCTCCTTAAACCTCTTCCTGTTTTTCTGGTTCTCTTTTCTCTTGTGTTTATGCATCCTGCCCCTCCACACACACATTTTCCCCCCTTCAAAAATGTGTGTTATCGATAGCCATTGCATTGCTACTATAAGATGAAAACAAATGAAGATGAATGACCTGGGTATACAGACCACATTTAGATATCAAACAGACATTCATTTGTTGGGATAGCAACTAAGTTAATATCCTATGTACTCTCATCCACTCATGTGGAACTCTCAAAATGACACAGTTTATTCTTACTTTCTAATTAGGAGTTATTAACAGAGTGCAGTTTTTTGCTGGTTTACAAACCAGGATTCTAAGGGCACAGTTAGACATGGCATCTCCAAGCATGATCCAGGGACATCGCTGCCATTTTACAGTCAAACAAGGGTGTGCGTTCAGTATAAACTAAACCGAATAAATACCCCCAAAATATTTCATCAGCATTGGGGGGGGGGGGGGATATTTATTCAACCGGATACAGATTCTCTAATCTGATTCAGCTACCAATATAGCTGAGCCTATATAAAAGCTGATATTATCCAGCTTTTATTCAGGCACAGCTTGAAGTAATCATTTTTAAAGGCCTTCTGAGTTCACTTGCTGTCACTGAGGCACAAATACAGGCTAGCCTGGAGAAGCCATTTAAAGAGACTTTTTAAATGCCTTCTTCAAGCCAGCCCACACCTCTGCCATGGTGCAACTCAGTGAGTAAACTCGGGTATTTAAGGGTCTCTTTAAATGCCTGAGTTCACTTTTTGATTTGGGCTGCCACTGCAGCAGCATGGGCCAGTTTGCAAAAGCCCTCTTTAAATGCCTTCTCCAAGCTGGCTCACACCACCACTGTGGCAGTGGCACAACTTGGTGAGTGAACTCAATGGAAAGCAATGGAGGATAGGGGCACATTCTTTGGAGACCTACAGAACTGAACCACCTGGTCCAATCTTTTTAAAAATTGATGTGTGTGTATTGAGGATAGGCTCAAGCAGCTATGCAGAGTCCCAAATACCACCAGATTGATCCTCCATTATACCCTATGGGTTTGGGTTACCCAAATATTTACCCCAATCCTAATAACATATCAATATTGGGATTCAGGAATATCAAGAATATCTAATATACCTGCATCAAAAAACAAAAACAAAACAACCCTCCTGCATATCCCAGAGTCAAATGCAGGCCATTTAAAAATGATGAAAGGCGTTGATCCTGATTGGATCTGCAGTGCAGCAGGACTAGGCACATGTTCCACTCCCCACATAACTTTTAAAGTGCTGAAACAAGTGCAGCCCTTCCCCAGTTCAAGCAAGAAACAAACCACAAAAGCTCCCAGTTACAACCTCACATCAAGCTGAAGTTTACTGAAGACTTCTTGGCTTGTTTTTTTGGAGAGAAAAGAACACATAAACTGAAAACTGCAAGTACTTTTGTCACAAACAAACCAGAGACGGGGTGGGGGAGAGGTCTGACATCTGAATACATCAGTCTTTTTTGATTTGATATATTTTAATTTTTTTTGTAGTTGCCAAAACTTAAACCTGAGAAGTTCTTATGAGAAGCCCAAATGGAGCAGTGCAGAAAGTTGCAGAACATGCATTAGCAAAGGAGGTTTTACCAATCCCCACTCTATGATTTGTTCTAGAGCTGAGTGGTCAAATTTCTTATTATAATATGAATAAATGGAAATGAGAATGTTTAAGAACTGCTTAAATGGATACATGTTTCAGCTAGTTTATAGAAGAATTATGGAAGTCTGAAAAAAGATAGCAATCAATCATTTGTTGGAGCCAAGTGGTGGTAAACAGTAGCAATATGAGTAATTACTAGTCAAATTGTCTGCCTCTGATAGTGAACCTAATTCACCCCTAGAATGGTAGATTTTTTTAAAAAAAATATGTTTGTATTTATAGAAAGAAGATGAAAATATAAAACGAATGCTTCTTTCAGATATTACACTTACAGTGTGTCAAAAGGCATGGCTGTAACTCTATACAACTTATTGATTTGTGCTTTTCATGCAGTTTCAGCTAGCAGAGCTCAGAAACAGGTAAAAAGTATGTTTGTTTGAAAAAAAAAAATGTGAAAACTGGTGAGTATCAGAGCAAAGGAAGAGTATTTTCTAGGGTGCTTCAAAGCGCTTTCAGACATCATGTTATTTGCCCAGGTATCACAACTTAAGCCTAAAATGACAACCCTCTTGTCTCAATATTAAACTTTAGAATTTTAATATGCCAATATTTGTTGCTATCCACTGTAAGGATTTCTGCCTTACTTTAACACAGAACTTTTATCTTAAATGTGAGTTTCCAGCAGGCTGAGTAGCTTTCCTTGTGTATACCAATCCGTATTGACGTTTCAATTGATAAGTTCTAAATACATAGTCACTTTTTATTCCCCCCCTTTACTAAGAATAGGAATATGACAGAAATGGCAGAAGAAGCGAGAGAGAGAGAGAGAAATTGCCTCAAGTCACATTTCTACATATAGTTGGCATGCATCCAGTTTGTGGTTCTGATAAGACATATGTAATCCTATTATGTGGAGTAGAGTCAGAATGTACAAATTCTTGGAAATGGAACTTCTCCTGTAAGATTATTTCTTTTTTTGTCATAATATTTCTACAAGTAGAGTTTGGCTACAAGTCTTCTGACAGTTGACTGTCAGAACCATTCACCACACAGAACTACAGTGTCTTTCTTAACCAGACACAAAAAAAGTACTGCATATGTAATAACGTGCACTCTAAATTTGTTTTATTACTAACTCAAAAGAAGAGTGAGGGCCATTAGTCTGAACTTTTAAGAATGGTGGGGGTACTGCAACTGCAAGACATTTGGATTCCCTATGATTCCCTACTACTAAATCTTTCTCAAACCAAGAAAGGCTTATTTCAATAGAGACTTTCCTTCATTTTAAAAAGTCAAACTCAGCTGGAAGAATTACTTGAAGAGAGTCATAGGATCCAACCATTAGCTTCTAAAGTAGACCCTAAAAATTCTCTCTCCATGTGAGGAAGCCCAAACTGTGGCACTGAACAAAGACCTAGACCCATAGCCACCAGGCTGAGCAGACGTTTTAGACCAGCCTACATCACAGGAGAATTTTCAGGATAAAATGAGACACTCCTATTTATGGAGGAAGGGCAAGAAACATAATATGAGAAGGAATGTTTCTTTCTTAAAGCCTACATCCAGTCCACTGGAGGTACAGTGTGAAGGGATCAAATGTGAAGGCCTCTACATGCATAACAGTCATTTTTCCATGATGGTGGAAAGTGCCATCAAGTCACAGCTGACTTTGGTGACTCCATAGGGTTTTCAGAGGTAGTTTGCCATTCTGTGCCTCAGTGTCACAACCCTGATAATCCTTGCGGTCTCCCATCTAAATAGTAACCAGGGCCAACCCTGCTTAGCTTCTGAGAACTAACAAGACCAGCCTTATCTGGGCTCATCCTTCAATACACCCCAGTATACATTCAAGCAATGTATTGAGCCATTTCAGGGAATGGGAAACCACTGCCATCTTTACATATGGCAGCCCTGTCTACTTTACATACAGCCCTGCCTACTTGATTAGGGAACACTATCATGTTCATATCCTTTGACTAAGTGAGCAGGATGAGATAGCTGCGCCAGCTCTCCAATACTTGTGTCTGTGAGACCCAAGGTGGCGGGGGGGGGGGGGGGAGAGAGAGAAGAGGACTATTACATTCCTAAATAATCCTCTCATGTATTGGTGATGATGAGTCTGGGATACAGTGATTGAAATGCAACTCTAAATTGTCTTTCATGGAAAGGTTGTAGCACCAGAGGTACTTTCTTCCTTCATCAGATCAATGCTACCTAAAGCATTAATACTGTCACCAGAAGAACTGGTATAGAAATCATATAAGTAGTATAATAGAAAAACCATAAAAAGGTTCATTCATAGTTTAGTTGCAAATACAACACTGCAATACTTTTTCGTTAAGATGAACCAAAATCTCATAAACAATAAGGAAGCTTTCCAGTTATTCAGAACTCTTCATCAAGCTAGCTGGGGAACTCTGTTTGCTCATTACTTTATTATATTTTGATTGGTCCTAGTAAAAAGGAACTATACTGATATGGTAACTATTATTAAATCTTTCCTTCCTTCCCATCTGATATTTACTCTATGTGGCTCTTACATTAAGCAAGTTTGTCCACCCCTGGAATAAACCCTGGTGGCTAGCCTATCAACCATAATACAATGCTTGAAAATCCAGACTAAAAAAGATCTCTAATCTGGATGATGTTTCTGATAGATAACTAGAACAAATGATTTTCTTGAGAACATGCCAAGAACTCTGTTCCTAAAGTCAGGCATTAACTGTAGTATGATAACATCTATAGCTGCAAATAAATAGGGGAATTCCAGTACACTAGGCAATTAAACAATGTAGTAGAAAACAGACTATTTCAGCTTTCAATATTTTACAACAAATTTAATATCAGATCCAAAGGTCTATATGCAAAACAAAACAAAAAGTATGAGGATGGAGCCTATGTGAAGCTATGACAATAAGCCAACAATGATGTTGTAAGATTAGAGAACAAAATAAAAACAGCTTTGGAAAAAAGCTGCCAAGGATTCAAAGATAAACAGAATCAGTGATACATATCAGAAGTCACCACATTCCCAGGAATAGGAAGAGCATCCTGTCTTATCAAATTGGATGGATAAGAGCCACCTGTATGTAATCAAATTTTAAAATTGCTGACATTTCTGATATAATTAAAATGCTCTTTTAAAATTGAATGTTTGAAGTTGCTTTAAATCTAAACTAAACAAGACACATATTTGTAAAGTCACATGTGCCAATTCAGGCAGATTCTGCAGAGTGCAGGATATAAATATTTTAAAGAAACACCCTACAGTTGTCTTTCAAATATAATCCATAACCTTCCAGTCAAACACACCAAGTGAAAGAATGCTTTTTATATGCAAAACAAAACAAAAAGTATGAGGATGGATGGATGGATGGATGGATGGATGGAGAGAGAGAGAGAGAGAGAGAGAGAGAGAGAGAGAGAGAGAGAGAGAGAGAGAGAGAGAGAGAGAGAGAGAAAGAAAGAAAGAAAGAAAGAAAGAAAGAAAGAAAGAAAGAAAGAAAGAAAGAAAGAAAGAAAGAAAGAAAGAAAGAAAGAAAGAACAATACTGTTATTATTTTAAGATGTCCTTACAAAATTCATTAAGAGGGAAATGTTCCACTTGAACATATGAACATATGAAGCTGCCTTATACTGAATCAGACCCTCGGTCCATCAAAGTCAGTATTGTCTTCTCAGACTGGCAGCGGCTCTCCAGGGTTTCAAGCTGAGGCTTTTCACACCTATTTGCCTGGACCCTTTTTTTGGAGATGCCAGGGATTGAACCTGGGACCTTCTGCTTCCCAAGCAGATGCTCTACCACTGAGCCACCGTCCCTCCCCGTCACTTAGGAAGGTTCTCACAGATACTGCTATTACAGTAGTTCAACTGTGCTCCTTCACCTCACCCTTCAGAGCATGTGGAGATACAGAAAATACGACAAGCTCCCTAGCAGGGCCACCGTGGTGAACTGTAGTCACCTGCCTTTTAAAGCCTATGGGTATCTTTGGAATTCTGATACAGAGTGGTAGGCACAACCACACAAGACTCCACAGGAGGCTGCTAGGGGAGACAGGGCTAACCACACACACACACACACACACACAGAAAGCTCAAGTGGTCAAGCAAAGTAATTTTTAAAAATACACTGGGAAAGAAGAGCACGAGAGACACTTTAATCTGCTCAGCCAATCAGTTCTGTGTGGCCCACCCACTTTCTAAAAACACTTGGCAGGTGTCAGGAAAGTTGACAATGGACTCCACAGTGCAATGTTGGGGATCACTGCTCTAGAACATTCTAAAAGAGGGCTCTTAGCAGGCACATCAAATATGTAGGCTGGAATAGACTGGACTGTGTTAGCATACAATGAGGTGGGGCAGTTGCCAGGACCTGGGGCTCCTGGTGGGGCCCACTGCTGCCAATGTCTTGCTCACATGCCTCCCCACACAACCTTCCCCCACCAGCTTGCAATTGATCGGCCACCCACACGTACTTAATCTTTCAACTGCTCCACAAGTATAAACTTCACGATCCCCCCTGTCAAAAACTGCATTTTACATCACTGCTCATGCATTTTATAAGCAACCTGATTTGGAAACATCAACCTGATTTGAGTTTTACTTACTAGCTCCATTTGGGAAGTGGAAAGCTGCTCACATAGCTGAATAGTCAACAGAAACATCAGCAGAAGTAGCAGGAGCAGGAGAAGATGTAGAAGAAGAAGCAGGAAAGGAGGAGGAAGAGGAATCTGTGGCTTCCCAAAATGCTTACAGATGGTTCACATAAGCCACATATTTGCATCAAATGGCTTCCTATATCTCATTGGAAGCAATCTGCTGCTAATTCAACATATAAGGTCCCTGATAGTTAAATGCAGACCATCTTTATAGCAAGTAAGAACTCTGCCAACTAAAAATCATGTCTGCCTCCTAATTCCTATAAGCAAAAGAATTTTTCATATTGAAATGTTCATTTTGTCTTGGCAATTCACTGTAAAGCACACTCTGCTGGTGATTTTGTATGGGCTTTCCCTGTTGTTCAAAGATTAGCTTCTTTCCCTGCTCCAGTGACCATTTTGAAGTTAAAGTTCCTGAAGTTTTTGATTAATGAAGAGTTTTCACTAGGCTAACTGTAGATACAAGCAACCTTAGAATACAAACCCATACTATTCTCTTTCACAAAACCTTTTTTAAAAACTCTTAAAATCAAAATATGTATGCTACAGAAGAAAGTTACCAAAGACTGTAACAACAGTTTGAATAAACCATAAGGTACTGGAAATACAATAAATTTGCCTGCTGTTCCAGACACAAGTCATACATTCAACCTTGACATCAAAACTGTATTTTTCTCCCTTTATATATTTTGTAATGGGCCCTGTCCATCATTGTACTACCTGACCTTTATGTCCTTTTACTAAAGCAAAACCAGCAGGTGCAAAAAAAAAAGTGATTACAGAGCAACAATAAAAGAAAAGAAAGAGGCCTTTATGTGTAAAATTGTACCTATATTTGAGATGTCAAATCAAATCTAAGGGCTGGGGGGAAGGATTTTAAGATTAAAAAGCAACAAAATTTCTTACTAATCAGGTTTGTACTTTCCTACCTTCATGCAAGAACAACAGATGGAGAAATTACAATAGCTTACAAAGGCACGAAATAGAAAAGCAATTGTTCCTTTAATCTTTCCAAAGGCACAAAAAGCCCACTGAAAGATTCTGCTTCGTATCACAGAAATTCAGACTTGGGCAGATGGGAAAAACACACACAAATGAGAATTGGCTTACTGCACAACTATTCAAGTTCCATCAGAGCAAATGTCTGTCAGTGATTTTGCGTTCAGAGTTCCCACTTCTACCCCTTGTTTATTGTTTTGACTAATTGAATTATTAGGGTTATTATACTGTCAGACAGATATTGTCTACAGATAATTACAATGGCAGGTTGCCAACAGTCTTTGTGGTCAATGTGTCCCATCTCTCCTTGAAGATGAAACTCTCAGTGGGGAAGGAAGTGGGTTAAAAATAAACTTTGCACAACAGCTGTCATTTCAAAGTAAACACTTTCATCCCTTTCTGCACCGCAGCACCCAAATAGTTTGCCTCTGATTCTTGTCAGAGAACCTGCTAGAAAACACAGGCCTTGGAAAGAGAAGACTAACAATTTAGCAATAAATAACCATACGGCCAGCTTGACAAGTGAGGTTTACCTTAATCAGAGAAGGCTGCTGGGAGATGTTCACAAAATACCATAAAAGGAACTGGATATACCTGAATTGTGTTACACGTCATTGGACCTCTATAGATTGTTATTAAACATATACAGGGCAAAACATATCTATATTTCCTTGTGCAACTGAACAGGATTCTGTCAAGCATGAGATTTCAAAATAACCAGTCGTTGGGGGTTGAAACAAAGTTTGGTTTATTGATAATCCATGTGGCTCAGTTGAGCTAGGTATTGGAACTGATACTTAGTAACAACAGAGTACAAGCTTTAAAATGGCACATCAAAGGTTCTATAAACATGTAGAGTATTGGAATCAGCACAGCGCCGCGCAACCCGAGCCGCCCGCGGGTCGCCTTGCGCAGCGCGGGAAAGCCACCCCAATCAGCTCCAAGGGCGGGAAGTTCAACTGGCCAGGATTGGGCTGGCCAGCAAAGGGGATGTTCCGGGATGCTTGTATATATTAGCGGACCCGACCGCGTGTTAACCAGTTCGGTAGTGTGCTAGCTATTAAATACTTATGCCTTCACCACGACTCGTCTCTCAGTACACTACACTGGTGACGAGGATGGGATCTAGCTAGGCCAGGCCACCCCGCGGGGAACCAGCCCTGGCCGGAGACGAGGAAGGCGAGAGACCGACGACCGAGCAGCCCGCCGCCACCATGGCGAACTCTAGCGTAACGACGGGCCACCTTGCTGAATTCAACCCAGAGCACCCCGAGAGATGGGAGACCTACACCGAACGGGTCGAGTGCTACCTGAGGGCGAACTTGATCACTGATGATGACCGGAAGAGAGACGTCCTGCTGAGCGTCTGTGGGGAAGAGACTTTCGAAATCGCACGAAACCTCTCCGCTCCAGAAAGGCTGACCGAGAGATCCTACGGGGAGATCGTGAGACTCCTCACGGGCCACTTTGCGCCCCAACCCTCCATCGTCGCCCGCCGATTCCTCTTCCACAAGAGGGACCAGAAGTCGGGGGAGACAGCGGCGGTCTACCTGGCGGCACTTCGGCAAATCGCCGGGAACTGCAGTTTTGATAAGAGGGACGAAGCCCTGAGGGACCGTTTCGTCTGGGGCCTCCGAGACGAACGGCTGCAACAGAAGCTCTTCGCAAAAGAAGAGCTCACCCTACAACAAGCCTTCAACGAGGCGACGGCGTTTGAGAGGGCCACCAAGGCGTACGGCCAGCAACGCGGGGAGGCAGTACACCAGGGTGAAGCAGAGCCAGAGGTCCGAGCAGAGGGAGACGCGTTCCAGCTCCGACGACCGCAAAGAACCGACACACGGGCCCCCGCGAGGCCACGAGCAACGGAGAGGCCCACCGCCACCACCGGTTCCAGGTGCGCCAGCTGCGGCGACCCCCACGAGCGAAGGGACTGCCCGTACCGCCACCTGGACTGCCGCAGCTGTGGGAAGACGGGCCACATCGCCCGGGCTTGCCGGGCCAAAAACAGCCGCCGCCAACCGTCAGCGCATCACGACTCCTTGGATGCCTACACGACGGCTTCCACCAGTCTACAGGTACTGAACCTGCCCCTTGCAGCCCCCGACAAGGTCAAAATGTCGGTCCTGATCGAGGGCGCCCCATGCCTCATGGAAGTAGACTCGGGTTCCTCCATCTCGATCATTTCGGAGGAAACCCTCAAGAGACTATGCCCCCGCCGCCGCCTCCATACGAGGCCAGCGGACTTCGTATTAAGGGACTTTCAAAAAAACCCGGTACACATCGTGGGGTGGGCCCGGGTGAATGTGGAACGAGGGAGTTTTAGAGGACCCCTAGACATCCTGGTGGTCAAGCGCCAACTGACCACACTCCTAGGGCTGGCTTGGTTCCAGCCTCTGGGAATCCAGCTAGTGGGGGTAGACCACATGCGGACCAGCAATTTCGACGGGGTCTGCCGGGAGTTCCCAGAGGTCTTCGACGGGTCCCTGGGGAGCTACAAGGGGCCGCCCATCACCCTACCGATCGACCCAACGGTCCGGCCCATAAGGCTCAAGGCGAGACGCGTCCCGTTCGCCCTAAAACCGAAAATAGAGGCGGAACTGGACCGCCTCACGGCCCAAGGCGTCCTAGAGCCAGTCACATACGCCGACTGGGAGACCCCTATAGTGACACCCGTAAAACCCAACGGGGAGGTGAGGATCTGCGCTGATTACAAGTGCACGATCAACAAGGCTCTACAGGACAATCCCTACCCAGTCCCGGTGGTCAGCCATGTCCTCGCAGCGCTAGCCGGGGCGAAGGTTTTTGGGAAGCTGGACTTAGCTCAGGCATACCAGCAACTGCCGGTCGACGCTAAGACAGCAGAGGCACAGACAATCGTGACCCACAGGGGGGCGTTCAGGGTTAAACGGCTGCAGTTCGGGGTGAGCGTGGCTCCGGGGATTTTCCAAAGCATAATGGACTCTCTCCTTAAAGGGATCCCCGGAGTCCAGCCCTTCTTCGACGACGTTTTGATCGCCGCCCCCACCGAAGGAGAGTTCAGCCGCCGCCTGCGAGAGGTCCTCAGACGGTTCCAGGCGGCGGGGCTGAAGGTGAAAAAAGAAAAATGCTTGTTGGGTGTTCCGCGAGTGGAGTTCCTGGGCTTCGCAGTGGACGCAGCGGGAATCCACCCAACCGCGGACAAGACCAAGGCCATTGTCCAGGCCCCTGCCCCCAAATGCAAAGCAGAACTACAGAGTTTTCTCGGATTGTTGAATTTTTACCACTCATTCCTGCCGCACAAAGCCGCGGTGGCGGAACCATTACACCGTTTGCTCGATAAACAAGCCCCATGGGTCTGGGGAAAGCGCCAAGCCGCGGCGTTCCAGGCGGTCAAAGACCTCTTAGTCTCAAACGCGGTTCTTCATCACTACGATGAAAACCTTCCCCTGATCCTGGCTTGCGACGCCTCTCCCTACGGGGTGGGAGCGGTCCTGGGGCACCAACTCCCGGACGGGAGGGAAGTGCCGGTCGCCTATTACTCCAGGACTCTGTCCCCAGCCGAGAGGAACTACGCCCAGATCGATAAAGAGGCCCTGGCGATCGTGGCGGGAGTCCACAAGTTCAACGACTACCTCTACGGTAGGCGCTTCACCATTGCCACGGACCACAAGCCACTCCTCGGCCTCCTAGCCCCCGACCGGCAAACCCCCCAAATCCTTTCACAGAGGGTTTTACGGTGGAACCAGTTCCTGAACTCGTACACCTACACGTTGGTCCACCGCCCAGGGAAAGCAATGGGGCACGCCGATGCCCTCAGCCGCCTGCCGCTGCCCGCCACAGACCCAGATCCCGCCCCGGCCCACGGGGTGATGCTTATAGAGTCCCTCCCCGAGCGCCCACTACACGCCGAAGAGGTGGCTCGAGCTACGGGCAGAGACCGCATCCTAGCGCGGGTCAGGGACTGGGTGGGAAGGGGGTGGCCAGCGGGCAAGGTGGAAGATGCATTCAGGCCATTCACGTCCAGGAAGGACGAGCTATCGACCCACAAGGGGTGCATACTCTGGGGGAGCCGGGTGGTGGTTCCCCCCCCCTTGCGCAGACAGGTGTTGGAAGATCTCCACGAGACCCACCCGGGCATCGTGAGGATGAAAGCCCTGGCCCGGAGTTACGTGTGGTGGCCAGGCATGGACGAGGAAATAGAGGGGTGGGTTAGGAGGTGCCAACCCTGCCAGGAGTCCAGGCCCAATCCGCCGTCCGCCCCGGTCCACAGGTGGGAGTCAAACGGGCGGCCGTGGTCCCGCCTCCATTTAGACTTCGCGGGGCCGCATCAGGGGCAACTCTTCTTTATACTGGTAGATGCTCACACAAAATGGTTGGAGGTGATCCCGGTCACCTCGACCTCCACCGCAGCAGCCGTCCGGGCGCTCAGAAGGGTTCTCTGCACACACGGGATCCCTGACACCCTAGTGACGGACAACGGCACGGCCTTCACCTCCCGGGAATTCCGAGAGTTCACCGAGAGGTACCTGATAAGGCACATAAGATCCGCTCCCTTCCATCCAGCCACCAACGGCCAGGCGGAGCGGATGGTGCGGACCACCAAGGAAGCCCTAGGGCGCATTGTCCAGGGGGATTGGGACCACCGCCTCTCCGCGTTCCTGTTCCACAACAGGATCACCCCAAACCCCACAACTGGTTTCAGCCCCGCCGAGCTGCTCATGGGGAGGAAACTGACCACCCGGTTAGATAGGCTCCACCCGGACAGGGCGCCGGAGGTCCGCGGGTCCCCCGAGGTTCGCGAGGCAGTAAGGGGATTCTTTCCGGGCGACCCGGTGTACGCGAAAAACTTCGCAAGCGGCCCGGAGTGGGTAGCCGGGAGGGTCGTGAGAGTAACCGGCTCCCGATCCTACGAAGTGACCACAGCAGGGGGCCAAGTACTGCGGCGACACATCGATCAGCTGCGCCGCCGCACCCTGCCCGAAGAGCCGGAGGCAGCCGGGATCAGGGAACTGCCGGAAACGGAGTCCCCAGAAGGGGCCCCGCCGACTCAAGAACAGCCCATATACGAGGTCCCCGGGGCCGCGGAACCCGTACCAGAGCCGCTACCCGACCCGGACCATCCACCGCCAGAAACGGAGCCACCCGCAGCTGGGTCGGGCTCCACACCAATAGCAACCCCGAGGAGATCAACCCGGGAACGCAGGGCACCAACGTACCTACAGGATTATGTAGTTTAAACTAGGAGGGGAGGAGTGTAGAGTATTGGAATCAGCACAGCGCCGCGCAACCCGAGCCGCCCGCGGGTCGCCTTGCGCAGCGCGGGAAAGCCACCCCAATCAGCTCCAAGGGCGGGAAGTTCAACTGGCCAGGATTGGGCTGGCCAGCAAAGGGGATGTTCCGGGATGCTTGTATATATTAGCGGACCCGACCGCGTGTTAACCAGTTCGGTAGTGTGCTAGCTATTAAATACTTATGCCTTCACCACGACTCGTCTCTCAGTACACTACAAAACAATTCTACATTCACCTGTGAAATTCACACTCTAACTTCCTTATCTCTATTGCAGTTGGCGCATCCTGGGTCCAAGCCTCGCTGGGCCTGGGAATGAGTCCCAGTATCTTCAAAGAGGACATTCCTGCATTTGTTAGTAAAAGCGAAAGAAGCTAAATTGAGCCTATGCAAGTGCTACTTTGATGTGCCTGAATCTAATTCATGGTTAGTAACAATTCTATGATCTGACAATTATAAGAACTAGAAAATTCACAATGCTTGACAGATTCTGACAGATCCAAGTTCAAATGGAAGGGAATGGATACTATGTGCAAAAGATTTTGGATCAAAATGAGAAAGAACAGCGTTCCAAAGCAGGCTTTGAAAGGAACACAAACAACGTCTTTAATAAAATGGAATAAATCAGAATTAAAACAATATCTCTGTGCTATGCATGGGCATGAACCAGGAAAATGGTGGTTCATTTTTGGTTCATGGTTCATTGGATTTCATTAACCAAACAAGCCACAAATCAACCAAACCACCAGTTTCCCAAATCGACTTGTGCTTCATAGGTTCAATACGGCTGGGAAAGGGGGGTGGAATTTAAATGCCAGCCCCTTCCTTCTCCAGTCAGCCTGCAGCAGTCGCATGGCTGGGGGAGGGATTTAAATGCCAGCCCCTCCCTTCTCCAGCTCACTAGCTCTCCATTATACCCTATGGGTCCACAGGATACAAAGGAGAGATCATGCCACAGCTGTAGCATGACTCTAGAGAAGAGATTTAAACTTTAAACTCCTTTTCCGGGGTTGCGCCACAGCTACAGCAGAATCTCTCCACTGTATCCCGTGGGCCCATAGGGTACAATGGAGAAATCCCTCCTTGATCTTTCTTCTGTTCCCTAGCCTGCCAGCCCTGGCAGGTGGGCTGGGGAAGCAAAGAAAGACCAGGGAGACCTCTCCTCGCAGGCCTAGTTGAACTTACAGAACAGGTGATTATGCAGGGATACCTCTCCCTGCTGGCTCAGCTGGGGCTGTGAGGGAGGCAATTTAAACTGCCTTCCCTCCCTGGATCAGCTTCTCCAGGCATGCTGCGGGTGCCTAAGGAAGCTGATGCCTGGAGGGAATGAATGAACCCTTCCCAAACCTAACAAAACTCTATGGGAGTTTAGGGAGATTTGGGGAAGGTTTATGGGAGACACTCCCAAAACAGTTTGGACAAACCACAAACTGGCCCAATTTATGCACGAATCATGATTTGTGGTTTGGTTCATGCCCATGCCTACTCTTTCAGCACAAAATATCACACTGTCAATCAATACCAGAATCCAATTGTGGCAACCACCCAGCAGCTGCCCCCATGGATCAGTCTGTACCTCAGAGAATAAGGGAGGGGGGTGTTTGTAAACAGAAGACAGAAACAAGACACGTTTGTGTGTGTGTGATATTACCTACCTTTTTCAGCATTGTGGAATCATCTGGGGTGGCTTAGTTCTCTTGAACTAAGCACACCTGCTATGGGTTGGGCCAAGGACAAGTACTTAGTATGAGACTCAAGAGAGTGATCTAATAGCAATTCCAGGCAATAATTCCAAAGAAGGAATGAGTGTGGGTATGACCAGAATGAACCCAAGACACAAACAGATATATAAGGCAAAAAGCAGGCATATGTTCTGAGTGGTTTCATCCTAGATGACTTGTGCTGCCCCACCCAAATGTCCCTCCACTGGGAACCTCGTGGTTGACCTTCCCTCCTTGTCCTATTGAGTTGCTGCCTGGCTCCTTTCCTTCTATCCACAGCATGGCAGCCTTTCTGCTCACACCTGTGGGGGGTGGGGAATGCTCCAGCCATGGCATGTCCAGGGCTGATATTGGTCCTGAACAGCCTGTGAATATTAGCAGTGTATAATGCGTGTGCAGGCATGGCATGATTTGAGATTGGGAAGGGGTCTGAGTTTTAGAAAGCGAGTACCACTGGCAAACTTGCCAAGAGGGGGGAGAAAGTCTTGGGAAATACAGAATTAGCACTTCTGATTGGTATGCAAGGCAGAGTGGAATCCTCCTGTCTGAGGGGACAGATTAGAGGCAGGAAAGAACTGGTTCATTTTGAATGGGCACTGGGTGTGAAGGTTGTGATTGGCCTGTCTGAATTGGCTGTGAAGAATTAGACTGGCCTGTTTGAACTAGAGCGGGCATAAAGAGTCATTTAATATGAAGAGAATAAAGACAGCCGTACAGCCTTGATTCCTTGATTATGTCAATATATACAACATAACAATCATGGTGCCTTGGATGTACGGGGTTAGATCTGCCTTTCAAAACTCTTCTAAAGGTCCTGCATATATTAGCTCCTTCCTTTATGAGTTATTGCCAGAGTTAAGCATGCCAAGTAGCTATTGCCAGCCTCACATTTCTTTCCCCAGCCCACTTCCATTTTTACTTATCAGTTCTGTAAAATCTGTCAGGCTATTCTGGATGTGGCAAAAACAATGGTGTCAAGGGAGTTAAGTCAACAAAATGGAGGTGTATTTGTCTTGGCAACAAGCAAGATCAGGAGCTGGTCTGAGATTCCTCGAGTCCCCATACTACTGTAAGTTAGGAATCTCAAAGATCCCTATGTTTTCTTCCCAAAATGCAACATTCTAGCCCACTTGTTATCTTCTACCCACAAATAAGACAAATAATTGTGTTCCAGATCAAATCAGGCTTGAACTTTCCTTCGAGCCAAAAGGACGAAATTGAAGCTATTGTACTTTGGTCACATTATGGGAAGACAAGAGTCCCTGGCAAAGACATTAATGGCAGGAAAAGTTGAAAGCAGCAGGAAAGGAGGAAGACCCAACATAAGATTGATTGACTCTATAAAGGAGGCCCTCAGTTTGCAAGACTTGAGCAAGGCCATTAACGATAGGAGATTTGGGAGGCCATTAATTCAAAATTAATTCATACAGTCATTGTAAGTCAAAAGCAACTTGAAAGCACTTCATGCACACACAGAATTCGGAGGAGTGCAAAGGGTTTGCTCCCAATGTCAGGGCTCAAAAAATAATTGTATGGACTCACAAAGATGGACCAGCATTCAAATTTCTTTGGCAGCAGCAGAGCTAGAGAAAGAAAGATGTTTTCTGTGGAGACACTACGCTGATTTGATGTGTTTGGAGGTCACAAGAAGAGTTCAAGGTCGACAATGTGAATGGTCCCAGATCCTGTAGCTACCTGAGTAAGTTACAGATCTCTAGCACAAACCTATCAAGAGTGCATTTCTGTGGGTGCAAAGACTTCCATATGCAGAACACAACTTTTGTAGCATTCCCCTCCCACAGCAGCCTGAAGGGCCCCATATGAAAGGGGAACAAAAGTCACTTACTATGGGCAGAAGTCCTCTCTCCCATGGAGAGGACTTGCTCTAGATCCAACTGACAGGAACTCACCACTTTCAGTTTATCACAAATCAACCACACCCGTAGAATATGTATAATCACTACACCCTCCACTATTAGTCAACCATCACTCCTCAGAAACTAGAGCTACATTTTTATAATATGAGGCAATGTTCTCAAAATATTTTTAACAGTTTCCCTAAACTTTAAAGATATGTTTGTACAGAAAAGGCTATTTGGGCAGAATGAAAGTCTAATCCCATCTAACTCCATGCAGAGTACCACTCTCAAAATTTCACCCTTTCCCATGAAAAGTAGAGTGGGTTTCCAAATAACAGAACAAAAATTTTCAGCTAGGTAAATCAGAATGACAAAAACACCTAACTCACACCCGATATATACCACAGATCTTTTAGCATTAACTTGTATTATGTTCCCGGGTCTCCATCAACCAGGGTATTGATTTTTTTTTTTAGAGTAACTATTGTAAAAATGTCTTGACAGACAGAAGAAAGCTAGGTCCACAGTAATAGTTCCTTCAGTTCAACATGCATAGACAGAGCTCAAAGCTTTGGTTAAAAACAGAAGGAAATGGAAGAGCACATTGGTTTTACAGCAATCAACTCTCAACATGATGGTCAGTTGTAATATTTGGAAAAGGAACATTTTTGTTCTATTTACTTAAAGCAGCAGGGGAAAGATGCTTATTTTTTCCCCTTCTTCAGAAACCAGGAATGTATATTTTTATAATTCTCTATAGGTGCCAAACTGTTACAAACAAATTAACTTTTGCTACCTCAGTGTCCTTTTCTATGACCTACCAGCTATTTAACTCATTTATTTTAGATTTAACACCAGGGTTGGCCTAATATAACAAACAAACCAGGCCTGACTTTCTGGGTCATTAAGATGCTCAAACGAGCTGCTTTACAGATTAGGAAGAATGTATGTTGTATGCATTAATAACTACCATGTGTTTTCAGCCACAAGAAAAGCTCATGGGAGTATGTCCATGTTGCTTTTATACATATTCTTAATACATTAAGTAATCACTGGTGAAGCTCCTAAAACCCCAGTGACTCCTCCAATATGAAATGTATAACCATCGTCTCACTTTCTCTTCCTCCATTCCACCGAGCGCTGTACGTACACAGGTCTCCCAAGATGTAAAATTAGAACCAGGATCAGTGTTTCTAGAGTTCCTCTATATCAGCTCTCATTTCATCTTCCTCTCCCAAAACCAAAGGCACTAGCAATCAGAATAGCGTGAGTGCTCATAGCCTCCCTGCAGGGGTTCTACAGACAGCTCAACAAGTGTGCCAGCTTTCCTCTTGTAGGCAAGCAGCTATGAAGCCTGACCTCTGGCTGCTGGAGTCCAAAATCTCTCAATCTCTGAGAAGGTACAAATGCAAATGTGTAGGAAGTGACCACCTAAAACACAAGCCTCCTAATTCTTTCTAATGAACTCTGCAGGACAATTTTATTAGCAAGCAGGGGGGTGAGGAGAACCCAAGAATTTCAAAGTATTACAGTGGTTCATCAGTTCTATGCTTTAGATTTTTTTAAACTAAATTCTGGTTTTTTAAAAAGTTCAAAAATGCATTGCAACCTAAAAAAAGGGCTTCCAGGAACATGTCCCTGATTACAAAAATAACTACCCTAACAGATTTTCATTTGTAGCATTTATAAATGTAACAGGGCTTGGGTTGCCAGCTCTCAATTGCGAAATTCTTACATGGGGGGGAAGGCCTGGGGAGGATGAGGGTTTGGGGAGGGAACTCAGTGTGTGTGTGTGGAGGGGGAGTAATGCCCCAGAGTCCAAAGCAGCCATTTTCTCTAGGAAAACTTATCTCTGTCACCTGGAGCTTGCTTGAAATCCCAGGAGATCTTTAGCTACCACCTGGAGACTGGCAACTGGGGAAATTATATCCAGAATTTCACAGTCTGGGAAAATATTCACAGGATTACACGGTTCCTTTTCATTCACTAGTGCAAGCCATTATTTGTACCAGCACAAGTTGTTTTTCCCCTCCCTTTCTCATTACAAAATACTTTCAGCAAGGTTTAACAAAGAGATTAAAGTGACTATTAGCCGCACTGTGGCCCAAAGCGACTAAACCCTCTCCCTCTCTCCTAATTCACCCTCATAGTCTCCATAGTCATAGCAGCATATAGGGAACAAGCCCAGCCACAGAATACCTGCTCATACGACAACAGAAAAAGAGTTCCTGTAAAAATGGTTTGGACAGTAGTGGACAATACAGTGAATTTGAATATGAACTTAAATCCAGGCTGATTCCGCACTAACATGCTTCGCACCAGGCTTGTTTCTCAATAGAGCAAGCTAGCGATTTCACACAGCTACTCTGTGCCATCATTTTGCACTGGGGCAACCTGTGATTTGCTGTGCCACAGCATAAACCTGAAAAAACATGTTTACACTGCAGCGCGGCAGATTGTGGGCTGCCCCGGGGCAAAATGGCGGCCTGAAGCAGCTGGTGCAAAATTGCTAGCTTGCTTCAGAGAAAAACGGAAGCCTGGCGCTGAGCAAGGTTAGTGCGGAATCAGCCCCAGTGTTACTAGTACAGTTCCTCCCAGGGAACTGAGCTCTGCAGTCTGGAGATTAACTGTAATTAGGGTTGCCAAGTCCTCTCTTCATCACAGCAGGGGGATTTGGGGGAGTGTTCCAGGGACTGGGTGGGATGTTGCATGCGATGTCCCCAACGCAATGGTGTCACTCAGAAGTGATGTCATTGCACTTATTTATCAGACACAACACTCTAGTTTTGGGGCAGAACTCTATCGAGGAGTTTAGTTCAAAACCATAGAGTTTGCCCAAATACCAGATGTCACCTGGTCTGGTGACACCAACTGGAACTGACATTGCATTATGATATCACTTTTGGGGGTGGGGCTCCCCTGCTGGTCAGCTGGCCGGCAGCAGGCTAAAGCCCTCCAAAACGGGGAAACCTCTGCCAGGACCTGGAGGCTGATAACTCTAGCTGTAATTCCAGGAGATTTCCAGGCCCCACTTGGAGATTCAACAGACAACAGAAAAAAACAATGTGCAATGGTTCAATACAATTTTAATACAAATTCCATTCGAATACAATATAAATTCAATACACACAATACTGTATGGACAACAAACTGCAGCAAAAAGATATAGTATTATCTCAGTGCAGTAAAATATAAGCTGTTTCCACAAGGTGTGGTGAAATCCCTAGGAACTTCACCACACCCTGAGAAAACAACTTATATTGTATTGCATTGAGATAATACTATATCTTTTTGCTGCAGTGTATTGCCGTATAGTATTGTGTGTACTGAATTTATATTGCATTTGAATGGAATTCGTATTGAAATTATATTGAACCATTGCACAGTGTTTTTTTTCTACTGACTCACCAGGCTCACTCACCATAGTCCATTAGATTCTGCTGCTTCCCACTTAGAGACTGGCAACCTTAGAATAGATCCAATCTCCCCCCCCCCCCAAGTCCAGCAGTAGTTCTTAACTTTTTAATCCACCGCCACCTATCAAGTATGCAATGCTACCACTGGATGCCACCTTAGCTAAAAATAAAAACACAGGACATAAAAAGAGTATTCCAAAGTAGCTGCTTTATCTATACAGATGTATTTATGATCTATACAGATGTATCAATGGGTACAGAATGTTGCAGCCAGGATGTTGATCCCAGGCATACTTTCAATGATGATCTCATTGAAAGTATGCCTGGGATCTTGTACATGTATATCATAAATACAACTGTATAGATAAAGCTACTTCCTTGGAATACTCTTTTTATGTCCTGTGTTTTTACTTTTAGCTAAGGTGGCATCCAGTGGCAGTATTGCATACTTGATAGATCATTATGTCTGATGTAGGGTTGCCAAGTCCAATTAAAGGAAAAACTGGGGACTTTGGGGGCGGAGCCAGGAGACTTTGGGGGTGGAGCCAGGAGACATTGGGGGTGGAGCCAGGAACAAGGATGTGACAAGCATAATTGAACTCCAAGGGAGTTCTGGCCATCACATTTAAAGGGACAGCTCACCTTTTAAAATGCCTTTCTTCCATAGGAAATAATTAAGGATAGGGGCACCATCTTTTGGGGCTCATAGAATTGGACCCTCTGGTCCAATCGTTTTGAAACTTGAGGGGTATTTTGGGGAGAGGCACTAGATGCTATACTAAAAAATTGGTGCCTCTACCTCAAAAAATAGCCCCCCAGAGCCCCCAATACCCACGGATCAATTCCCTATTATTCCCTATAGGAATTGTTCTCCATAGGGAATAATAGAGTGCCTAGTAGACATTTCCCTCCCCCCCCACACGCTTTCTAAAGGGGGGGAGGGCCTCCATACCAGGGAATCCCCCCTCCCTGCCCCCTCCCTCTCTCTCACACACAAATACTTACTTGGTCTTCTTCCCTCTGACTGCTGTGAAAACGAAAGCAAAGAAAGGGAGGGGCCGTTCTCCGAAGCCCTTCCTGTTTCCTCCTTCCTGCCCAGCCTTAAAGGGGCAGACATTTTACAAACTGCTCAGGACAGACATTTTACAAACTGCTACACCAACATGAACCCTACAGGTATGTTCTCCCCCCTCCACCCCCCCCCCCCGCTTCCTGATTTCTGGAGACCGGGGGATGAAGCTGCGAACCCAGAAGTCTCCCGCCAAAGTGGGGGGGTTGGGAAGCCTAGTCTGATGACCCTCATCCAACTCCATAATGTTAGGTGAGAATTCCTATTTACTGTGTTTCTTTAAAAGCCTGGAGAAGAAATTTGGGATTATCTCAGGATAGGGTGACGAGTATGAAACAACTTTCCTGTTTCAGGGATCAAAGACACTACAAGAAGGGAAATGGGTATCTAAAACCCCACATGTCCCCATTTGCACCCCCAAAGTTCTGAACAGGCCCCCAAATTTGTAGGTCTCTCTCATATATTTTTATTTCCCAGGAGGGATATTGAGGGGGAGGAAGAGACAACCATAGAGACAAATCTTATCTAAATAAGGACAAATGAGTAAAGCTCATTAATTATTATTAAATACACAGCATATCAATTATTGCCAAAATTATTTACATTTAAACAAAAACTATTCCGGTTGTTTATAGTAGACACAGGAATTATCATTAGCTAATACCACAGATAGTATATATATTAGATTTTATACTACACATTTTAAGTAAAATCCAGTGTTTCGAACTCTTACCCTAAGAAGCCATTTCACTCATTCTATAAGAAAATATTTCATCTGGGTTTTTTCCACTCAATACCCCCCAATTTTTTCATATTTTCTGTCAGAAAAAAACTGAAAAATGTCCTTGGAGGTTAAAGAGTGGGGGGAATTCCAGGATTTAACACCTATAGTTGGCAGCTTTGCGATACAGTATGCAAGACTAGATGGTCTGATCCAGCAGGTCCAGCAGATCTTTATGCTCTTAAAACAGATGAAAGATGGCATTATACATACATTCTGACTCTCTGTGAACTATCCTAACACAGTTTGGCCGCAGGTTATCAAGATGTTGACTGTCCCTGCCTTAGGTGGTTACCAAAAATATTTTTCCACATTCCTTCACTGGGGTCCCAGCTGTCACTCTTCTTTGCCTTGGTCTGAATTGCTGTTGACAGCATACCAGTGAAGACTTCAGTGCTCAGGATCAAGTGTCTCCTAGCACCACCCGTCTGGTATTTGTATCGCCTCTTCCAAAATATATCTTATCCACAGTTATTAAAACCAATATACTGGATTTTTTTTAAAAAAAGATCACAAATAGTCTCCTCAAAGATGGAATCATTACACATTTAGTTTCTATATTTCAGCACATATAATTCTACTCATTACCATCCTCACTTTCGTCTGAAGTAATTAAAAATTCTTAAAGAATAAATTCTTAAGGAGACTTCTTGATGCTTTGATGTATCTTAGAACACTTTGTGATCAGTGAATAAATTCTAGGCATATTAAAACAATAATTCTGTTTACTCTCCTAATATCTGAAATGTAACACATGTAACACATTATTAATTTGGACAGGAAAGTCAAATCTTGATGTTGGAAAATGACTTTAAAGTGTGGCATGTATATGTATACGGAGTCCAAGCTATATGGAAATCTAGCAAGCATATGGTCCTTTTGTGCAGCTGTTTTATATATCTTGAGAATTTCTCATTAAAAAGTAGTTGGATCCACACAGCTTTTTAACCAGATCTCATCTAAATCCCCTTCCTCCTGTCGTCCTCATCCTACACAGCATTTGCCCATGCAAGTCTCATGATCCCTAACACAGTCTTTTGGGTTATAATCCCTTTTTCATGTGGGAAAGGTGGCTGGACCTCACTCATTTGGTAATGAACTCTGCTTAATTAATCCATATCCAGAAAAGTCTAATTAGCAACTGTGCAGATATTTAAATCAATTTCACTTGGTCTCATGTAAAAAATTATTCTAGTTTCACTTCCAAATAAGAAAGAGACAATACTCCATAGTTTACTGTTTTAATTTTAGATATTTGATACTATATATATATGCAATGTATTGTCTGAACACACTTACTCTACAATTGTGAAGTCCTGTTAAGTAGCAAACATTTGAAATATCATACATATATTTGAAGGACTATCTCCTTCCATATGCCCCACTGCCCCACTACGATCCTCAGGCAGCCGTTTGTTGGCTATCTCACCATTTAGAGTGGCCTGTCTGACATGGACCAGAGCCCAGGCCTTACAAAAGGTAGGTATCCCTGATCTAGGTATCAGCATGGAGTACTTTGCACTCAATGTGTATATTACTGCAGTGACAGATTATTCTCACATACCTTTTGGAGAATCAAATTAAGTTTGCTTCTAAACCTGTCAAATCCAAACAACTCCTGGCATGCATGCAGCGGTATAAACTTTCTCGCAGCCTGACTGTCAAAGTGCCTCACCAGACCAAGACTAAGTCAACAAGACCTTCTCCCTCCCGGCAGTGCTGTATTAGAACTGCACTCTTAATATACTAAGCAAAGCCTAAACAAACTATGTGCTCATCTAAAAAGGAATTATAAATAAGTCTGTTGGTGGGGAGACACCAAAGAAAGTCCTACTGTGCATTTGGCTAATGTGTGGAATGGGATTCAGAGGGAGACAGACAGATCTGCCATCGTACTATACAGCTGACATCCTCAGAGAGGTAAATATAATACCCTTTCAGATTACTAGAAGGATCAGAATTAACTGTGCTTCCTGTTTTACAGCTAACGGTTGGTGTTTTAGTTTGCGTTAGAATTAGTCAGTAGCAGAGAGGCACAAAATTGAGACATCCTGGTTACTAGTAAAGGCTTCAGAGCTTATATATGTTTCCAAGAATACCTTTCATATTAAAGTAATGCACACATCAAAGTAACTGGATGCTCATTAATACAGCAAATGTCTCCAGAGTGGAGACATCAGCATACTGGACTCAAAAGTCTCTGTTCTAACATAAAGTAGTCTCAAAGTTTAAATGAGGCATTGGACCCAAAATAAAAAGCGATGCTTCTGAACGATGCATATATGGGTGAATACCAGCTGTAGGGAGGAGGCATAAGGAGAACGTTTAACATTAGGCTCCCCCTCCCCACAAGCCACCTGCACTATGAGGCTACTCTCTCTATCCTGAACAGGGATCTAGACCTGCCCAAGCTATTGTGCAGTCAACCCTTCAGATCAAAAGGACCATACAGCTGGCCAACACTGGTGTCAAAGGCAAGATTATTTTTAGCATCAAATAAGGATTATGAAAATCTAAACTGTCTGCTACAGATTTAGTGGGACAGCTAAGGTCAGAGCTAAGGATGCGGTTATTCTACTAACAATACGTTTTTGATGGGGCGAATGAAATGAAATGATGAGGCGAAGGGGCTAGCTCTGAGACATGTACTGATATCACTTGGGTGTTGGATATGTTAGATAATATGCCAGGCATACATTGTTTGGAGCCTCTCTTTCTCTCTGTTTCTCTACGCACCTCAAGGAAATCTAGATCCAACCTCTCTCCTGGGAGAGATTCTGTACCAATGTCAGATTGGTCCCAAATAAAACAATGTAAGTCAACCTGGTTAGATGAAGAACCAGGTCCAGTTTGGGCTCAAATAACTGCTAATTTCCAAGACAGCTGCTATGCAGGGAGAACAGGGCAACAATAATATGCCATTCTTTTACTCTAATAGTTTCTCTCAAGATGCCAGTGCCAATGGTTTAAGTTGTTAAAAGATGTTAATCAGGGCTTTTTTTGTAGCAGGAATTCCTTTGCATATTAGGCCACACCCACCTGATATAGCCAATCCTCCAAGAGCTTACAGGGCTCTTATTACAGCGAGGTGTAGCCTAATATGCAAAGAAGTTCCTGTTACAAAAAAATCCCTGATGTTAATAACAATGTGGGGATACAGGGGTCTGCCTTACAGTGGCTTTCCTCTTTCCTTCAAGGTCAGGGACAAAGGGTGGTGATTGGGGAAATTTCGTCCCAGAGACACCCACTTATTTATGGGGTGCCCCAGGGGGTGATTCTTTCTGCAATATTTAATATCTATATGAGCCCCTTTGCCCAGATGGTCAGGAGGTATGAGCTGGGTTGTCATCAGTATGCGGATGACACCCAGCTCTATCTATTGATGGGTGGCCAGTCTGGCTGTGCCCCGGAGAACTTGAACCTGGCACTTCAAGCTGTGGTATCATGGCTCAGGCTGAGCCAGCTAAAGCTGAATCCAATGAAGATGGAGGTTCTCTATCTAGGTCGCAGCGGCCTGAGAAGGGTGATCCCTTTACCAACCTTCGATGGGGTGCCACTGATGCCAGTGCTGAGGGTTAAGAGCCTGGGAGTGCTCCTGGAGTCCTCCTTAACTATGGAGGCCCAACTAGCAGCCACTGCTAGACCTGCTTTCTACTATCTTCAGCGAACTCGGCAGTTGGTCCCCTACCTTGAGCACAGTGACTTAGCAATGGTGATCCATACGTTGGTCACCTCAAGAATTTATTACTGTAACGCTCTCTACATGGGGCTGCCCTTGACTCAGATTCAGAAGCTGCAGCTGGTGCACAATCAGACAGGTTAAAACGGATAAAAGGAAGGTTATCAGACAGGTTAAAACGGATAAAAGGAAGTACTTCTTCACCCAAAGGGTGATTAACATGTGGAATTCACTGCCACAGGAGGTGGCGGCGGCCACAAGTATAGCCACCTTCAGGAGGGGTTTAGATAAAAATATGGAGCACAGGTCCATCAGTGGCTATTAGCCACAGTGTGTGTGTATATATAAAATTTTTTGCCACTGTGTGACAGAGTGTTGGACTGGATGGGCCGTTGGCCTGATCCAACATGGCTTCTCTTATGTTCTTATGTTCTAATGCTGCAGTCAGGCTACTAATGGAGCTTTCCCGGCAGGAGAACATTTAGCCTGTGCTGAGAGCACTGCACTGGCTGCCTGTTGCATACTGAATCAGTTTCAAGGTCCTGGTATTAACCTTCAAAGCCACATATAGCTTAGGACCTACCTATCTGCGGGACCGCCTTGCCCCACATGTTCCCCAGAGAGCACTTTGATCAAGTCCTCAAAATTGTTTGGCTGTCCCTGGGCTAAAAGAGGCAAGGCTTATTTCCACCAGAGCTTATGTAATAGATCTAGCTGAACAAGTTCATGAAATCATTACTGGGGCATGATATGAAAAATACAGCTGTCATAATGTTAGCTTCCAGAACCTTCAACTATGGGAGGAAATGCAAACAACAAAAAGAAAGAAAAAGAAAACAGAAAGAAACCCTGCTACTAAGATTTTTAAGGTTATTGGTAAGTATAATTTTATACGTCATGGTTTAACAACACTCATGCTTCTAGCATCTGAAAATAAATTGATCTTTAAAATGTCCTGACAAAGAGATCTATCCAGTTGTGAGTTCATGACTTCACTGAAATCTTCTCCCATCATGACACTGTCTTCAATTTCTCAGTCTTCACAAAAACTCACTAAGTTAGCCTATGCCTGGTGGGCCCATACATGCAAATAAATGTAAAACTGTCCCCATAAATTTCAACATCAGATGCCTCATTGTTATGAAAGGCTTCTTAAATATTTATTATTCTTAATCAAAATGGCCACTTCTGGTTTCTTAGGCAAGTTTTAAGACCAGATCTCAGAGCCAGATTAACAGGCCAAGCAGGCACTGGCCTATGGGCCCCCAGCCCCACCCCCCGCCAGTTTCCCCCCTACTTGCAGCCCTCCCAGCCTGCACACACAGCCAGCAACTGAGCTGCTCTTTGCCCAACTTGCTCGGTGAGGCTGCTGCTGGCATTGTTGCCAAGTTTGTCTCTCTCTGCCTCTCCCCTGCAGCTTAGTAAAAGGGGCTTTTAAGAAGGTGCCTGCAGGCTGCAGCAGGGGTCATGGGCGGTGAGGCAGGTGCTCAGACTCAGATAATTTGTGAGGGGGTTCCCAAATTTCGACTGACTAGGGGCCTCCACAGGGTTTAATCCAGCACTGCTATATATGTAGTAATGAATTTCATATGCTTAAGGAATTTTTAATTATTCAATGTAACCATATTGCAGATAAATTACATTAATTCTCTGCCTTCTAAGTAACACACAATGTTTGTTTTTCTTTATTTCTTTAACCCTTTCATATTGAAAATCTTTACTTCTAAGAAATTCATTGTTTTTTCCAGCTTGCAGAACAGAAAATCCATTCCAATCTAAAATTATTACATATACTTCTTATCTCTAGCTTTCACCTTGGCTAGTTGTTAGATTGAACAGATTTCACAATTACCCACTTGCTCTTAATATCAACATTAATTCTAAAAGGAATTCTGTAGTCATATTAAATAGCGTGAGGGAGCTAAATTGACAACATTTAGCTAACGCACTGAGATTTAAATCACTCAGTACCTGAATTTCCTGGTTATCAACCAACAACTTTCTTCCCCTCTTGGTTTTTAAAATGCCATTTTTAGTCCTTACTTTTATAAAAGTATCAATAACATTTCTTGGTGCCTCAAATTTGTTTGTTTCTCTGGCTGTATTAGCTTTTATCTGATTAGCACCTTCAAGGCTGACAGCAGCGCAATTACCAATACTGATATAGTTTCAAATTATCTCCTAAGAAGCTCCCTAATCCTCTCATTCAGTGCTTTCAGGAAGACCACTGAATTTCATATTGTGCTTCCTGTGTTTGTTCTGAGGTTTCTCTAGTTTCCAGTTTCTCAACTTCAGAAACATATTGTTCTCTACCTTTTCGTTGCTATATGACTCCAAATCTTTCTCTTACCTTTTCGCAGTTTTAATAACTATTTCTCCATGGTCGTTTTTGCACTCACCTTAATCAGCAGCGACGACCCTCTTCACCGCGCAGGATCTGCGCGGATTTCGCACTAATTGCCGCGGAGCACCCAGAAGAGCCGGAAAGTCCCGGCGCTTTTGCGGCGCAAACGGAAACCGCCAAAACCCAGTTTCTGTTTGCGCCGCAAAAGCGCCGGGACTTTCCGGCTCTTCTGGATGCTCCGCGGCAATTAGTGCGAAATCCGCGCAGATCCTGCGCGGTGAAGAGGGTCGTCGCTGCTGATTAAGGTGAGTGCGAAAACGACCCATGAGATTTTTATGACTTTTATGCAGAATTAAGTTATCAACCACCAGAGGAGGAAGGTTTACTATGCAGTGCACTTCTTTTACTTAAAAAGAAAAATGGAGGAAGGACACCTGCAGTTGTGTGACTTGTTATTTGGGACTAAGACAACAAAAGCATCAGAACAACAGAATTCATCTAATCACAAATAGCTCGTGTGAGGAGACAGTAAGAAAAATAATTTGTCTGTCATTTTGAAGAGACAAATGAAGATGAACAGTGTTCTATCAATCAACTCTGTTCTTCATTGTTTTGTTTCCCTTTTAGCTCAATATCAAATTACAAAAGACCTGGGAAGCTTCTCTTTTATGGACTGAAGTGGAGAGGCTGCATATCTCACTCAATCTAAATAATCTCCAGTAATATAGTTCATATTATCTTAAGCAAAACAACAAAATCACTGAGCTTATTAAAATTATATTTTAGAAAGTTATGACTGGTTGCCCAAACTTTTGGAATGACTAAGCGGAAAGAGACTTTTTAATGCTTTAAAGCAGATGGCACTTGCAGCTTTCCACGTAATGTTTGGGTTGAAAAGGAGGATATTGGAAGGAAGCTTTTAGACTTCTTTTTACCACAAGTTATTTATACCAACTCTTGCCCGGGAAGCTTGCCTTATGTTAGATAGCTTTCAATAACATAAGTCACTATTTAGTATTACTGAACAACATGATACACTATCTTTGTTCGCCTACGGCAGCTATATAAACCATTTAGTTTGCCGCCAAGTGAGAGGTGAAATGTAGGCAGGAACATTTATATTTATAGCCTAAGACTCAGGGTAGGTTGGATTTTCTATGAGGTAGGACACTACTAGGAGCCTGGCACCCGAGCCTAGGCCTAGCCTGATCTCATCAGAGCTTAGCAGCTAAGCAGGGTCTGCTACAGTTAGTACTGGGGAAGGGAGACTGGGGTTGCTATGCAGAATAAGGCAATGGTAAGTCACCTCTGCCCATCTGCTGCCTTGAAACCCCATGGTCCTGGGGTTGCAGTGGGTTGGCTGTGAAGTGTCAGCACGCTATTATTATTACTACTACTACTACTCCATACTATAGCTATTGAACAAGATTGCAGGTGGTTACTTGTCCCAGGATCAAGAAGTAGTTGAACCTAGGAACCCCAGATCCACACTAGTGTTCAAATACTTTATGCATTTCTTAGGTGTGGGGACTGCCTGTATTCCATATAAAAAGAACATGGTGCACTTACTCTCACACAGGACTTGAGAACCAGCTGTGGCTCTTCTGAGCAGTGTTTCCCAGTGGGGCAACCAAGTTCCCGCTAAACTGCACTGCCATGTGCAGGCACACAAATTGTTAGCACCCAGCACATTGGGGGTTTTTTTGCCCAACATAGGGCTGAGAGAGAAGAAAATCACCACTGAAGCTCTTGTGCCTGCTCCGCCTTTTTTCTCCCTCAGCTCACTCGGTTGTTTCCGTGAGGGGAACTCCGCTGTTTCTGTCTGTGGCCAAGTCCAGGGGGGAAAGGAGGAGTACCGAGGAGGCTTGCTCAGCAGTACTTACTCCCTGGCTGGCTCCTCTCCCGCTCAGTCAGCTGCTGCTTGCTTACATGTTGCCAGGGCTGGGAAAGCAGTGTGTTATGTGGGGGAGATAAAACTGCAGTGAGAGCCTAGAAGCAAACAAAAGCAGTGACGGAGCAGGTAAAAGGAGAAAAGAAAAAGCCAAGAAAAGAAAGAAAAGATGAAAAGGCCAAGCCTGAGGAGGAAGAAAAACAGGGAGGAAGAAAGGAGCGAGGGGCAGAGGTGGTGGCAAAAGCAGCAGTGCTGGCAGCCACTGACGCAGGCTGGGTGAGCGCCTTGGGCTGGGTGACGGGGCAGCAGATGGGTCCCTGCCTCAACCTGGAAATGTATCCACTCTTCCCACCTCACATTTCTAAAAAAAATGGATTTTTTAAATCGTACCATCTCCTCCACACACAGATACATCACCCCAGCCTGCCACCAAGGTCAGGATGAGGCACCTGCTTCTCTTGGATGGGGAAGTGTTTATTTGTTTAAAAGAGATAATTTTCCATTATTTTCTCTCTCCCCTCCCCCCCTTTATGTGGTGTGAATCTGGGTTGTTCTTGTTGGTGGCAGACAAAATGGAGAGAAACTGGAGCAACTTCTCTATTACTGGTGCAATGCTTTTAAACAGAGTGTTTCTTTTTCTTTCAGTCCCCCCTCTCTCTCTCCAGTGAGGGCTTTTTTGTTCTGCCTCGGGATGGGTGGTATTGGAAGAGACTCTTTTGTACAGCCTTTCCCCCTCCTCTCCCTGTCCCTTCTCTTTTAGCCTCTGGCTAAGAAACAGCTTGGCTGCCATGGAAGCCAGTGGTGGGTAGACCTGTGCTATGGAGGCCAGGTCTGCCACCATGGAAGCCAGCGGTGGGTAGTTTATTCTCTTGTGGCCATGTCTATCCCTTAGAAGATAATGGCAGGTAGACCTGTTCTCTGGAGGCCAGCTCTTCTGCCATAAGGAGCTAGTGGGATTGACAAGTGAGCTCAGGAAACTGCTGATTATAGCTCCTGTTGTCCCAATTGAGTTTGGGCTCATAGTCAAATGTAGGCCTCCTCATTAAATAGAATTTTTGCTAAGAATAACCCAGAGCTTATAGGGAATATTGGTGACAACTGTTTGGCACAGCTTGTGCTTGGCAAGTGGTTCTCACCCTGAACCAACCACCACTGGAGAAATGGGTAAACTGCAATCCTTCATGCCAAGGATGGAAGTAAATGTGTCACCTTTGGTTGATGATAACTGCAAAAGTGGCTCTTGACAAGCTCTAGACTAAGTACCACTGACTAAGCACCATCCTAAGTAGGGCTGCACCATTATAAATCCATTTACTTCAATGGGGAAGGAAGGAAGGAAGGAAGGAAGGAAGGAAGGAAGGAAGGAAGGAAGGAAGGAAGGAAGGAAGGAAGGAAGGAAGGAAGGAAGGAGCCAGTTTGGTGTAGTGGTTAAGTGTGCGGACTCTTATCTGGGAGAGCCGGGTTTGATTCCCCACTCCTCCACTTGCACCTGCTAGCATGGCCTTGGGTCAGCCATAGCTCTGGCAGAGGTTGTCCTTGAAAGGGCAGCTGCTGTGAGAGCCCTCTCCAGCCCCACTCACCTCACAGGGTGTCTGTTGTGGGGGAGGAAGGTAAAGGAGATTGTGAGCCGCTCTGAGACTCTTCGGAGTGATAGATAGATAGATGATAGATAGATAGATAGATAGATAGATAGATAGATAGATAGATAGATAGATAGATAGATAGATAGATAGATAGATAGATAGTTTTATTTATATCCCGCCCTCCCCGCCGGAGCAGGCTCAGGGCGGCTAACAACATCATTCAAATTCCATTATACAAAAGACAAGGTTACATTTAACATTAAACATTAACATTAAAAATTCTGATAAGTTTAAAATTAATTAATTAAATTGATAAAAGTGCTAATGCTATTTGTTCTTTTATGATGGCGGTAATCATTAGCAATTTCTTTCTTCGTCAGCAAAAGCCAGTCGGAAGAGGAAGGTCTTGCAGGCCCTGCGGAAGGTCTTGCAGGGCCCGCATTTCCTCTGGAAGTTGGTTCCATAGGTTCGGGGCTACAGAGAAGAAGGCCCGATTGCGGGTGCATTGCAGCTTCACCTCTCTTGGTCCGGGGGTGGTCAACAAGTTTTTTCCAGCTGACCTCAGTGCTCTCTGGGGTTCATATGGGGAGAGACGGTCCCTAAGGTAGACAGGTCCTCGACCATATAGGGCTTTAAAGGTAATGACCAGCACTTTGTAACGAACCCGGTATATAACTGGCAGCCAGTGCAGCTCGCGCAGTCCAGGCTGTATGTGCTCCCATTTAGGGAGCCCCAGCAACAGTCTGGCCGCTGCGTTTTGCACCAGCTGCAGCTTCCGGGTTTGGTACAGAGGCAGCCCCATGTAGAGGGCATTACAGTAATCCAGCCTCGAGGTGACCGTTGCGTGAAGTACCGTTGCCAGATCTTGGCGCTCTAGGAAGGGAGCCAACTGCCTTGCCCACCTCAGGTGGGAAAAGGCTGACTTGGCAGTGGCTGCAATCTGGGCCTCCATTGATAATGAAGGCTCCAGTAAAACTCCCAGACTCCTAACCCGGTGCGCCGCTTTCAGCGGCGCCCCGTCGAAGACCGGAAGAGGTATTTCTCCTTCCCAGGCGCCCTGACCCAGACAAAGGACTTCTGTCTTCGCTGGATTCAGTTTCAGCCCGCTCCCCCTCAACCACGTTGCCATATCCTGCAAGGCCCGGTCTAAATTTTCAGGGACGCAGTCAGGCCGGCCGTCCATCAGCAGATAGAGTTGGGTGTCATCTGCATATTGATGGCACCCAAGTCCATATCTCCTGGCAATCTGGGCAAGAGGGCGCATATAGATATTGAATAACATTGGTGAGAGAACTGCCCCTTGAGGCACTCCACAATCCAGTGTGTGCCTCCGGGACCGCTCGCCACCAATTGCCACCCTTTGTCCCCGATCCTCGAGGAAGGAGGAGAGCCATTGTAAGGCAGACCCCCTCACCCCTATATCGGCGAGGCGGCGGGTCAGTAGCCGATGGTCGATCGTGTCGAACGCGGCCGACAGATCTAACAACATCAGCACCGCCACACCGCCCCGATCCAGGTGCCGTTGGAGATCATCTACCAGGGCGACCAGTACTGTCTCCGTCCCATAACCCGGGCGAAAGCCGGACTGGCAAGGGTCTAGGATGGAAGCGTCATCCAGAAAGCTCTGCAACTGCGATGCCACTGCCCTCTCTATTATTTTACCTAAAAACGGTCGGTAGTTTGCCAATTCGGCCGGGTCTGCTGTACTTTTTTTCAAGAGGGGTCGGACCAAAGCCTCTTTCAGGGATGATGGAAAGCGCCCCTCCGAGAGGGATCTATTTATGATGTCCCGTAGAGGACATTCAAGCTCCCTCAGGCAGGATCTAAGTAGCCAGGAGGGGCATGGGTCCAAATCGCAAGTTGTAGAGCGCGCAGAGGAGAGAATTCCGTCAACTTCCTCCAGGCTGAGCGGGTCGAAATGATCCAGAGTTAAATCAGAAGACAGGCATGGGGCCTCGGGCTCATATACTGTATCTAAGGTGATGGGCAGGTCCTGGCGGAGCGACGTGATTTTGTCCGCAAAAAATTTCGCAAAAGCCTCACAGCCTATTTCTAATTCTCTAACGATTGGTCTGCCCTGGGGCAGTGTAGTTAAATGTCCAATTATTTTAAACAATTGTGCCGGGTGCGAATTTGCAGACGCAATCTTGGCCGCGAAGTACTTTTTCTTCGCGGCCTTGACTGCCATCTCATACGACCTCATAAACTTTCTGTAGGATGTTCTCGCCGCTTCACCATGAGTGCGCCGCCACTGCCTCTCTAGTCGTCGGAGTCCTTGTTTCAACCGGCGTAGCTCCAGGGTATACCAAGGAGCCAGCCTTGAACGAGGGCGCAGAGGACATCGGGGTGCGATCTTGTTGATTGCCCCAGATAGCCGGTCTTGCCAGGCATCAACCAGGGCATCAAGGGAATTGCAAGGGGGCCAAGGATCCCAGAGAGCCGTTTGGAACCGTTCCGGGTCCATCAGGCTCCGCGGGCGAGCCAAAATAGGCTCTCCGCCCTTACAGGGTTGTGGTAGCGTCTCCATACGAGCCTTGAGGGCTAAGTGATCCGACCATGGTATCACCTCCGTTGCGATTTCGTTCACTTTAATCCCGGCCGCAAAGATCAGATCTAATGTGTGCCCAGCCTGATGTGTGGGAGTCGTAACAAGTTGGGAGAGTCCCAGTGTCGCCATGGAAGACACTAGGTCCATCGCCGGAGTGGAAGCCGCGTCATCGGCGTGGACATTGAAGTCACCCAGGACTAGAAGCCCTGGGTACTCCAACGCCCAGCCGGACACCGCCTCCATCAGGGATGGTAAGGCGCTGGCCGGTGCGTTAGGCAGACAGTACACCAGCCAGATCGCCAACCTCTCCCCGATATCTAACACAAGGCCGACACATTCAACACCGTCGATCTTTGGGGCCGGGAGGGCCCGGAAGGAGTAAGCCTCCCGTATGGATACCGCCCCCCGCCCGCTAATCCGCGACTGGTGGAAGACCGAGTAACCTGGGGGAGTCATCTGGGAGAGTGCCGTTGTCTCTCCCTCTTGAACCCAGGTCTCGGTCACGCAAGCCAGGTCTGCATCCTGCCGAAGCAGGAAGTCCTTAATGGTCTCGATCCATTAAGGACGGGATATAAATCCAATATCTTCTTCTTCTTCTTCATGCAGACCATCTAGTCCAACCCCCTGCTCCATGCAGGATCCGCCTAAAGTATCTCCGACAAATAATCATCCAGCCATGTTTTGAAGACTGCCAATTAATGGGAGCTCACCACCTTCCTAGGCAGCTGGTTCCACCTCTGAATTATTTTGACCATAATTTTTTTTTCCTAATATCCAGCTGGTACTTTTCTGCTTGTAATTTGAGCCCATTGCTTCGGATCCTATTCTTGGCTGCCAAACAGAACAGCTCCTTGCCCTCCTCTAAATGACAGCCTGCTTAACCTATTGTCAGGAAGACCAAGCTTGGGTCCCTCTGAGTCACTGACTCCCAGACTAGTAACCAGTGCTCATTCATTGGATTTATAACCCATCCTTCACTTGAGTTTCAGAGTGGTTTACCACCTCCCCACCTCCCCCCCGCAACACATACCCTGTGAGATTAGATGGGGCTGAGAGAGCTCTCAGAGAACTGCTCTTAAGCAGAATAGCACTGAGTTATGACAGATCCAAGGTCACTCCAGCACCTGTAAGTGTGGGGAATCAGACCTGGTTCTCCCAGATAAGAGTCTGCATACTTCACCACCACACCAAACTGGCTCCCAGAAGGATATAACTTTGTTAAACCACATTATGTATTACATATTTGTTGTCTCGAGTTGTCATCTGGTGAAAACTGAACATTCAAATATCTTTGGTTATGATCGTTTTGTAGTGCTATAAGACAGCTGGAAGTGTTTGGATTTCATGGTATTATGCCTCCACCACACAAATATCAGGGACATTTTATGTTACATGCCTTTAAAAATGCGTTTCTAGTCTCACAAGCCCAAAGAATGTGCAAAGTAGGTAACATTATTGTATCTAGTGGTGAACACCATCTAGAATAATTACTCCATCCTGGTTCCACAATTGCAGATCTGAATACCTCCTTTGTCAGTAACTCTGCAATGGAAGGATAGAGTATGACACATTCTTTACAAACCTGATTATGAGGTGATGAAAACCTGTCAAGAGATGTTTCTACATGATAAATTATGTACAGTGATATGTGATAAGTGATCCTATTTTCTATAAGTTTTTTGTGCACTTCATGGTGGGTAAAGAAGAGAAATGAAAAACGATAGGACCAACATGATAACTAGGTGGGAAAGAGTTTGAAGAATTAACTGAATGTGTATGGATCCAACCATGTGAAACATTCATATATCAAGGAGGTTTTTAAAAACAAAACTCTCCAGCATGCTCAGATACAAGCTCCATATTTTGTGGGTAAATCAAGATATAAGTAGGAAAGGAGTCATTTGCCTGATAAATAACAGTAGAAAGATAAAAGTAGTCAATAAAGAACCTCTGTACACTACAAGTTGGAGGTGCCTACTTATACACACATTAGAAAAAAAGAATTCTTCGCTGTGAATGAAGAAGGCTGAAAGACACTATATTTCTTCCAGTTCAGTATTACATAATGCAGCAATGGTTAGTTAAGTAAAAAAGAGAAGTTCCATAAAAGAATTGATGATGTCGGATCAAATCTCGACATCCTGTCAAGTAAAAATAATAAAGATCTGTTAAGAATTATTCCCTGATGATTGTTGAATTTTTTTTTAAAAAAGAAGTTAAAATCATTGGAAAACTTAAAATTATCCTTTCTTTCGTATGAATTCCATAAAAATAATGATCCTCCCCAGTTTCAATTTCTTATTTGGCAACCTACCTGTTGAACTTCCAGAAAAACCGTTAAGAGAATGACAATCACTATTGAACACTTTTATTTGGTTTAAAAAGAAACCTAGTATATGACACAATAATATGTATGATAGGAAAATAAATGGTGGTTTGGAGGTTTAAGCTTTATTAAGCGTCTATAATTAATTGGCTAACAAATGTTGAAAATACTTCAATACAACAATCTTTTGTGACAATACCACTGAAGAGCTGGTCTTGGGTGAAAAAAGAAAATGGAAAGAAATATTATAATCATAATAAAAACACTATTAAAGATATACCTAGGGTGTGGGACCAAATGAAAAACAAATTGTCACCAAGATTTTCACCTTTAGCCTCGGTTATCAGTGATATGATTGATGAGATAAGTCCACAATTTACCTCTTTGAGAAGATGGGAAATTTCAGGTTACAGCTCTTATAGGAACTTGAGAATTAATAACCAGAATTAAAAATGGCCACAGAAACTAGAATTTCAGAATGAGAACACTTCCAAATCAGAACCTACCTCCATAAAGTTATTTTAAAAATGCTCTTGGACCAACAACAGAATTTGAGGCTTTACTTTTGTTTGATGACAAAAGGTTTGTATCAAGATTATACTCCTGCTTATTGAAAATGTTACTTAAACCTGATTTAAATTTTCGCTGTAGATGGCAGGAAAATGTAGATAATATTATGGAAGACAAGGTTTGGAAATTTGTTTTTACTCATTGTATGAAGTTTACACTTAGCCTTTCCTTTAGAGAACATTTATTAAAAATGATTCACAGATAGCATCTAGCTCCTGTGAAAGTGGCAAAGATTTATAAATCTGATACTGATAAATGCTGGTTCTGCAAAGAAAAGGCAGATTTTTTTCATATGTGGTGGCTATGTATGCGGGCCTCCAGTTTTTGGAAAAAAGTGATAGAAATTACATCATGTGGGTTGGGAAAATGAATTTCTTATATACCAGAGTCAGGGCTTTTTTTAGCAGGAATGCAGTTCCAGCAGGCTTGGTGTCGGGGGTGTGGCCTAATATGCAAATTAGTTCCTGCTGGGCTTTGTCTACAAAAAAGCCCTGTGTAAAAAATGGTGATGTCTGGGGGTGTGCCCTAATATGAAAATGATCAATCTCCCTGATTTTTCTAGAGATGAACAACTAATTGCTCTACACATCATCACTGTTGCCAGACTTGTTTATAGAATAGAATTATTCAAATGATGGAATCGTTAATTGTTAAGTAAATTTATCTGTAATCTTCGCCTTTTTTATAAAAGTGTGTGAGATAAGGTAAATGATGCATTGTATCGTACTATATTGTATGCTAGACCTATGCTGTTGTTTTATAGGTATTTTATATGTTACATATGCTGAAATATTTAGTGTAACAAATTGAGCAAACCTTTGATCTGAGTAGCATGAGCATGCGAAAGCAACAAAAAGGCAGTAGGCAGTAAAATTAACAAATTGATCAAACCTTTGATCTGAGTAGCATGAAAGTAACAAAACAGTAGTATGTCAAAATGTGAGGTTTGCTCAATTTGTTGATTTTACTGCATACTGCTGTTTTGTTGCTTTCGCATGCTCATGCTACTCAGATCAAAGGTTTGCTCAATTTGTTAATTTTACTATTCTATCATTGTACCATTTTACATTCCAAACCACTGCCTACCAGATAATTTTACTTTACTGTCATTGGTTCTTAAATCTGTACCTTGTTGCATTCTGGGCCACTGCCTACCAGCTATGTATGGCTCTGCTCAGCTATGTATGGCTTTGCTCACTGTGCTGGATTCCTCGTCTGATGAAGTGTGCTTAAGAGCACACGAAAGCTTACGTTCTAAATAAAAATTAGTTGGTCTTAAAGGTGAAACTTGACTCCTGCTTTGTTCATACAACCAATAATATATTTATGCTGCATATTAGTGACAATTCCAGATGCAAATGCAGCTTGTGAAGATTTTCTTTTGGTAAGAATGTAAAACAACATAGTTATAAATAGGGTTTACACATTGGGGATTTATAATCTTCCTAAGATCCTCCTCCCATAAACAATAATGCTGCCAAATGGGGAGGGAGATCTGTCTCTCTCATTTATGCCCCATGATAGTGGTGGAGAGTTTTTAAAAAAGCTTTATAATCAGATTAAAATACTTATGCAGGCATGCCCTAAGGAAATATAGCTTTCCCTTGTGTCGTATTCTGCACTTGTTATTCATCATTAAACTGTATGCAGAAATTCAGTGTTGTTCTCCTAGATAATTCTTTCCTTTCACACCAGCAGTTCTAAAATCAGCTCTTAAAATCACTCCCCCCCAACCCCTCCCAGAGGTAGAAATTTCACTTCAAAGACAAGGTGAGATGAATTCTTGAGGGTTTTTTTTAAAAAAGGGAAGGCAATGTGCTTAAGATTAATTATGAAGGCAAATCTGTTTTTATCAGAGTCTTTGACTCTTCCCTTTCCATGCAGTACAGGAACAGAGTGACTAAAAACAATTTGGTTTAATAATTCATGCCTTTACAGTCACATCTTTTGCAAAGTTCATTCATAGTGCAGCTCCAATTTAGCCCATTCAAGAAGAATTCTTTTTTTCAAAACCGCTGCTTTGAAGGAGAGCTGGTCACAGAAAGTTTACAGAAAATACTGGAGCAGCAGTGTTTATAGGACAGCTTTTGAGATGTATAATCTGATGTCAAAACTGCTCCCAATCCTAAAAGTTATGGCTGAACAGACACATTACCAGGCATCTCCCACAAGTTAAGTTGCCCATTTATTTTACTGGAAATGCTTCAGCACAAGAAAAGATTCTGATTTTTATGTTGTACACTGATGCGTAAGAGCATACTTGCAAGCAGAAGCATTTGTGCAAAATTTACACTCTGAAAGATGGATAGCACCATCTTTTTAAAACTGCTGGTGCCAACTCAGTTCAAGATGTCTTTCTGTAAGACAGACCTTCCTATATGAGTAACACTATAAAACCAACCTGTCCTTATATTTCAAATGGCCAAACAAGGTTCAGCTTGCACTTCAACAAAAATGAAAGGATGCAGTACAATGTTAGCGTTTATTTACCAAACAGATGCATAAACATTAAAGACCTACCGTATTTTTCGGACCATAAGACGCACTTTTCCCCCTCCAAAAAGTGGGGGGGAAAGTGTGTGCGTCTTATGGAGCGAATACGGTCCATGGCGGGAGGGAGAGTGAGCGAAAGCAAAGCTGCGCGTGTAACAGGGCGTCCAGCAAGCCTCGTGCTACCACTGCGCCAGCCAGCTGGCCGCTGGCGCCGCCGCCAGCGCCTTGTGCGCCCACGAGCAAGCCCTCAAGGCCAGCTACCCTCTGGACTACCCAACGGCCGCCGCCGCACCCCTCCACGCCGTCCACTCCTCGCCTCCCGCCCTGGCCAGCCACCCGCTCTACGCCTACAACTTCTGCAAGTGTATGCAAAATGAGCTCCTCAGCTTTGTATCTGCAGACGCACACCGCCTTCCCGGGCACCGACAAGCTCCTGGGCTCCAGTTCGCTGGCCGCCGCCATGGCCTGCCATATGCACATCCCCACCTCGGCAGCCCCACCGGGCAGCAGCCCTGCCAGCCTGGCCCTGCGCAGCCCCTACCACCCCCTCGGACTGGGCAGCCGCTACCACCTTTACTCCCGCCCCCTGGCGCTCCCCTGCCCGTGCCCGCCGCCGCCGCTGCCGCCACCGGACCCTACTACTCCCCCTATGCGCTCTACGGGCAGAGACTCACCACCGCCTCCGCCCTCGTGAGTTGTGCGCCGCTGCCGCCTCTTGCTCGCCTCCCCTGTCGGCTTTTCCCGGGGGGGGGAGATGCCAGAGCCTGCCGAGCAGGGATTGGGGCCCCAGGATGCGCACCAATGCGCTGCTGCTGAACCCACAGCTCCGTGGAGCCACTTCACATCCACCGCCGTGAACCGGTTCCTCTGCCCTCCCCCCCCCGTAGAGGCCATGCGAGGAGAAGGGGGATCGGGCCCCTTGCTGCACGGCCCCGGCCGCCGGGAGGCTGCTTATCCCCCGCCCCCGTTTTTTGGGGGGGGCTTGCAACTGGCCGGCAGCCTGGGCTGCGGGAAGGCGGCGGGCTCCAGCCCTCTGGCCGGCGCCTCGCCCCCGTCGGTGATGACGGCCAGCCTGTGCTGAGACCCCTACTGCCTCAGCTACCACTGCGCCGGCCAGCTGGCCGCCGGCACCGCCGCCAGCGCCTCGTGCGCCCACGAGCAAGCCCTCAAGGCCGGCTAGCCTCTGGTCTACCCGACGGCCGCCGCCGCGCCCCTCCACGCCGTCCACTCCTCGCCTCCTGCCCTGGCCAGCCACCCGCTCTACCCCTACAACTTCATGCTGCCCAACGACCCCCAGCCCCACATCTGCAAGTGTTTGCAAAATGCAAAATGAGCTCCTCAGTTTTGTATCTGCAGACGCACACCGCCTTCCCGGGCACCGACAAGCTCCTGGGCAGCTACCCGGGCTCCAGTTCGCTGGCTGCTGCCGCCATGGCCTGCCATATGCACATCCCCACCTCGGCGGCCCCACCGGGCAGCAGCCCTGCCAGCCTGGCCCTGCGCAGTCCCTACCACCCCCTCAGACTGGGCAGCCGCTACCACCTTTACTCCCGCCCCCGGCGCCCCCCGGCCGTGCCCGCCGCCGCCGCTGCCGCCACCGGACCCTACTACTCCCCCTATGTGCTCTATGGGCAGAGACTCACCACCGCCTCCGCCCTCATGAGTTGCGCGCCGCCGCCACCTCCTCTTGCTCGCCTCCCCTGTCGGCTTTCCCAGGGCGGGGGGAGACGCCAGAGCCTGCCGAGCAGGGATTGGGGCCCCAGGATGCGCACCAATGTGCTGCTGCTGAACCCACAGCTCCGTGGAGCCACTTCACATCCACCGCCGTGAACCAGTTCCTCTGCCCTCCCCCCCCCCGTAGAGGCCATGCGAGGAGGAGGGGGATCGGGCCCCTTGTTGCACGGCCCTGGCTGCCGGGAGGCTGCTTATCCCCCGCCCCCGTTTTTTTTTCAGGCTTGCAAAACTTTTGTTTTGTTTTAGTACCGTTCGTAAATGCATCATTAGCCTGATTGTGGCAGCGTTGGGTCCATAAAAGGGAGGGAAGGAGAAATGCATTTTGCAAACAGAGTGTGTGGGGGGGGGAGAGGGATGAAAAATGGGGAACGTGTTGGAGTTGGGAGGGGGGGAGGAGGTATGGTAAAAGAGAAAAAACTGCGAGGGAGCAGGTATAGCTGATACAGCGAGGTAGGAGGAGGGGGGCGTGGGCAGAGGCATCGGCCAATCAGAGCCCGGCAGAGCAGGATTGAAACGCCATTGGGGTCTCTGGGCTTTTTTCCCTCTCCTCTCCTCGGACGAGCCCAACGTTCTCTCGCCTCACAGTGTGTCTGTGTACAGAATCCCCCTGCCTTGTCTTTTGATTCCAGATTCTCATTTACGGTGGAAGATACTGTTGTCAGATACCATACTCAACAATCCTGAGAGGCAAGTGTGTTTTAGTGGTTAGAGTATCAGGACTTGGGAGACCTGGGCTCAAAGCAATGGAAGCTTACTGGGTGACCCTGGGCCATTCACACACTCTGAGCCATGTGATTGTTGTGAGCAAAAAATGGCGAAGAGGAGAGTTGTAAAGCTGCTTGGGGTTTCTGTTGGGGAGGAAAGTGAGGTATAGCGTAGTAGGGTGCCAATCCCCAGGTGGGGGCAGGGGATCCCCTGGTTTGGAGGCCCTCCCCCTGCTTCAGGGTCGTCAGAAAGCGGGGGGAGGGGAGGGAAATGCCTGCTGGGAACTCTGTTATTCCCTATGGAGATTTATTCCCATAGAAAATCATGGAGAATTGATCCGTGGGTATCTGGGGCTCTGGGGGGGCTGTTTTTTGAGGTAGAGGCACCAAATTTTCAGTATAGCATCTAGTGCCTCTCCCCAAAATACCCCGCAAGTTTCAAAAAGATTGGACCAGGGGGTCCAATTCTATGAGCCCCAAAAGAAGGTGCCCCTATCCTTGTATTTCCTATGGAAAGAAGGAATTGAAAAGATGTGCCATCCCTTTCAATGTGATGGCCGGAACTCCCTTTGGAATTCAATGATGCTTGTCACAGCCTTGATCTTGGCTCCACTCCCAAAGTCTCCTGGCTCCACCCCCAAAGTTCCCAGATACCATATTTCTTGAATTGGACTTGATAACCCTAGAATGGAGTCACTCCCTTAAGGCACAGTAAATGGGGTTATGGTACTGTAAATGGAGTCTCCTTTCAGTCCATTACTGTGTGTTACACCATGGATCATGTCCAAACGCTGCTGAGCTTTCTACCTAAGGGGTACTGAAACTGTATGTGTGGATGCCCTTGTTGCACCTGATGCAAGAGCAGTGCCCATATCCATTCATCACATTTTTTTCCTCACCTTTCCTGGGAGGAACTTGAGGAGGCTTACCATACATGTATGGTTAGTGCTCAATGGTAAACATTGAAGAAATGATACTGACAGTCCCTTCATTTCTTGCAGAAAAATACCAGTACGGTACCTCATTTTACCAGTGCAAGCATGATAAAGCAGAAAAGGCTAGCATATAAAATTCCTTTTAAACTAGAGGTAGTAAAATATGCTAAGGAACATGGAAACAGAGCAGCAGAGAGACATTTTGGGCCTCCTCCAACTGAAAAAATGATTAGAGAGTGGAGGAAACAGGAGGATCAGCTGCAAAAAGCAGATAGAAGTAAGCACACTTTCCGTGGGCATGCTGCAAAGTGGCCACAGTTGGAGGTGGACTTGAAAGAATGGATTGTACGTCACCGGAATAATGGCTTCTGTGTCTCGACAAAAATGATAATCTTTGAAGCGAAACGCATTGCTATAGAGAAAGGCATTCAGGATTTTACAGGATCACCATCATGGTGCTACAGATTTATGAGGCGACATAGTCTTGCTATGCGGACCAAAACTAGAATTGCGCAAAAAATGCCAAAAGAATATGAATCCAAAATTCTGTCCTTTCATAAATTTGTCATAGATGCTAGGGAGAAACATGGCTTTGAAATTGGCCAGATTGGGAATATGGATGAAGTCCCGCTAACCTTTGATGTGCCATCTAATAGGACTGTAGATCTGAAGGGTGCTAAAACCATCACTGTGAAAACTTCAGGGCATGAGAAGACCCATTACACAGCAGTGTTGTCCTGCTGTGCCGATGGCACCAAATTGCCACCCATGTTGATTTTCAAAAGGAAAACATTTCCAAAAGAAGTGATTCCGCGAGGAGTTGTTGTACATGTACATGAGAAAGGATGGATGGATGAAAATGGAATGAGAGTATGGGTTGAAAAGGTGTGGTCCAAACGTCCTGGAGGACTTCTGAAAAAACCTGCCTTATTAGTGCTTGACCAGTTTAGAGCACATATTAGCGAACCAACAAAAAAGTGCTTCAAAGAAGTGAAGACTCATCTAGCTGTAATTCCCGGAGGTCTTACCAGCCAGTTGCAACCTCTTGATGTTTCCATCAACAAGCCATTTAAGGTCTTAATGAGAGAAGAGTGGAACAAATGGATGGCTGCTGGTAATCATGATCTGACACCTACTGGACGAATGAAAAGGCCCACCATCACTCAAGTTTGTGAATGGGTGAAAACATTATGGGACTCAGTGAAGGAGGAGGTCGTTGTAAAGTCATTCAAAAAATGTGGCATTAGCAATGCCTTAGATGGAAGTGAAGACGATCTCTTATATGAAGACAGTGAAGAAAGTGATTGTGAGCAAATGAGCTTCCTAAATTCTGACTCTAGCGATGATGAGTTCTTGGGGTTTCCAGAAAACTAGAGTACTCAAACCTTTAAGTCTCTCCATTTGTTAATGACAGTGATAATAGTTCTTAATGCCACTGTTGACTGCTGTTTTGCACTTTACATGGTTCAAATGTTATTGTTATAATTTATTAAATATTTTACTGCTGTTTTGCACTTTACATGGTTCAAATGTTATTGTTATAATTTATTAAATATTTTATTACACTATTTGGTTCAGAATATTTTTTTTCCTGTTTTCCTCCTCTAAAAACTAAATGCGTCTTATGGTCAGGTGCGTCTTATGGTCCGAAAAATACGGTATATTTATAAACCTATATTTAAAGAGAGATGACCTTGCCCCAAAATAATTCAGTTTTTGTGGGGAAGGGACTTGTACATATAACGAAACCACTGGTAACAAACTGTTGACACAGCACATCTAGGGGGCCTAAATTAAGTAACATGTCTCAAAAATAGTTATTAGGAATAGTTAATGTTGAAACCTTTCATTTCTAAATACTACTGATCTCTGTCAAAATTTGGGCTCAGGAATTCTTTGATCCTTTGAAAACTTAAACCGCTTTCCTCATCCCTTGGATTAAGCTGTTAACTAAATTATTTTTATTCCAACTACACTGTCAAAATATATTTCAGCAGTATCAATTTTATAATTTGATTATATATTTTAAATAATTTAACATGCTAATTGTTTGTTGTTCTGGAAGAGTTTTACTGACCTATGGAAAAATTAAATTTTCTTGATTTTAAGTGGGAGTTGTGTGGCCTCTTTGAAAAACACTCAGCAGATTTTTATTGAGACATTTCCTTTCTTAGCCTCAAGCTCATATAAATACCTACATAAGGGGAACAGGGGGTGGGGAGATAAATTAGGTTCAAAATACTGTGAAATGCAAAGAAGTACAGTCTGTGACATTTCTGTTCAACCTCAACCATCTAAGAGATAAACACAATGACTATTCACAACAGCAGTAATTAGCAATGACACAATCTTCCTAGCTTTGCTATGTTAATTTAACACCTCTAGAGAGAAAATAGTGGAGCCAAGGTGTTCCAGTATCAGATTTGAGTTCAGCAATTTTCATACCTCTGAAGCTGAATAAATGGTGATGTTCAGTTCAACAGTTGAATGTCCTGGGATATTTAAATGTTCTCCCACCAGTTTTTGAATGTCACCGCTTTTGTCAAATGTGTGTCCATCTATTATTTCATGTACACATTAAATTTTAGAAGACTGTTCCTAGCAGATGATACTATATCTTACGCTGGTGAAGATCTGATGATATGGCAGATTTTATTAGATCCCAGAATGGATATGGGTACATAATTGGCATCTGACTCCAACTATGACCTCATTCACTCCAACTTGCTTTAATTACTCATAAGCTCCACGTGATCTAAAACCTTGACCTCTCCCCTCCCAGGAGGAAACTGAAGAATTTTCAACTCAGAGTGTCAAGTTAGAAACCAGTCCCCACTTATTTTTCCCTTTGGAACTCAGGGTCATCTCAAACTGGCATGAGTTATTAATCTGAATCAATTAGTGTATGCTGATCATGATTTCGACATAAACGCAACCATAACTAAAAGTATGCCCTCTTGATTCAATTTGATTCAAGAATGTACATAGCAAAACTCTGTTTATTCCTGGCAAATCAGAGCTTCTCCCTATTCCAGGGGTGGCCAATGGAAGCTCTCCAGATGTTTTTTGCCAACAATTTCCATCAACCCCAGCCATTGGCCATGCTGGCTGGGGCTGATGGGAGTTGTAGGCAAAAAACATCTGGAGAGCTACCATTGGCCACCCTTGCCCTATTCCATTAACTACAGGCTGCTCTGCCACTCCTTTAGTCATGGGGGGTTCTCTATCCTTCCCAGAATGCAAGTAATAAACAGATACTGAGCTGCAATCATGACTTTGATTCCAGACCTCTTCTTGACATTCTGATCCCAAACAACTCCTTTCTTAGTCCTGCAGAGTTTTTATAGATTTAAAGTGTGTGGTGACTGAATCTCAAAGGATACATAGAGGAAGCATGTCTAAAATGTTTAATATGTGTTAGTGGTGGCCCAAGGAAATTAAACAATGGTTCCTATCTATGCTGTATCCAATGGGCTCCAGCGATGGGTTTTTGATTAATAATGATTAAAATCAAGGGGATACAAAACAGATCAATACTCAGGATGGAAGAGCAGGATGCAATGCATGGGGGGTGTTTCGAGGGGGGCAGTGGGAGAAATGACAGGGAACAAGTCTTAGCTCAGTAGTGGAACATACTCTATGATTTTAGGAAGCCCTGACATCTGTGTTTTTTGAACAAGTTCAGAACTGGCAGAATTGAGGAGGATGCATTACAGTAAGCCCTCTATATATGGCATTATATTAAACTAACATGCATACAACAGGAGCCTGTACAAGTATGTTAGCCCCACTTGCCCACCTATAAAACTCATTAGTCTTTAAACTGTCACATGACTCCAGTTTATCTTTGCCATAACAGCTGGAATTGCCACCTCAAAGTAATCCATGTTTGATGTTTAATCATGAATGTTAAAGATCTCAGATTATTTTGTTCATTATAATGGTTAGTCTCACAACTGGGGAAGGGAGAAATATCTACCAGAATGGACCACTGGATACTTACCACGAAGGGTCCTTCTCAAAGGAGGAGGACTACTTGGTGGGCGATTCCCACTAATCAGGGGGGCAAAACAAAGTCTTCCACTTCCTGTCTTCTGGGTGGGAGTCACCCATCTCTCCAGTTCTGGCAACTCCAAAAAGCAGTTAATGAGCTTCTAAACAAGAAAGAACTAGTACTCTTAAATTACAACAAGGACTTCAACAGGGAGAATAGTTGGTAATAGTAATAACAGAATCATAGCGGCAGGAAGTAGTTCTGCAGAGCGGAACCTATTGGCCATAGGTTTTGCCCATTCTGTCTTTAGCTGTTTCTCAAAGTCTGGGTAAAGGAAACATCTTTTTCACTATACTAGATCTAGGGAAGAATGCTTTGTTCCCGTTGGGTCTGCTCTTCGCCTCTGGTGAAGAAGAATTTGGGTCTTCTCCTGGGGCATTCTCTTGCAGCTCTAAGGCTGCCATAATCTTGGTTAAGCGACAAGGATAGTCCTCAGACTTAAAGAATCTTCTGGACTGTTCTGGGATTTCTACTTTTTCTTCTTTCTCATGTGAAAAAATTCTCCTTTCCCCCTTACACCTGCTTCACTATCTGAAGGGTGAATGGTTCCACTGGGAGTTATCTCTCTCTTTTCCTGGTGTGATCCTCTTTCCTAGTTGCCTTAGTGGGCCAGCTAGATCTTCCTCTGGAGAAAAGAGTTTCTTCCATATCTCTTTCTCTGAAAGAGGAAGGCCCTGTAGAAGGGCTGGAGCAAGTCCTATGCCATTTGTCTTGCACCCCACCCCCCGGCAGAAGTTTGCAATCCCCCCTAATGGTTTGTCTAAGCAAGGCTATAATTCAGAGAAAGGTATGGTGGTTCTCAATCCTTACTAATTACTCATGAGTAGACCTAACCTTTGCACATCACTCATGAGTAGATCCAGATCATTGTGGGCCCAATTGCTGCTGCTCCTTGTTCAGAAGAGCAGCTTTGAAGATTTTCTCTGGGCCCTGCAGTCTGTCTGGCTTATGGGTGTGGTGAAAACCACTCCACAGTGTCCTTCTGGTTTGTGGTTGACTCAGACATGGCTGCCACATATACAGGTGATAGGGAGGAATGGCATCTCTTTTTGATTCTCTGCCTTCTTCTTCCCGGCATTGGCTGACAAAGTGGGTCCCAATCGATCTGCAATGGTATCTGCAGTTGTTTAAACTGGGATCGGCTGTGAGAGGGGCTTCCAGCTCTCCCTCAAAGAAGAAGCCGCAGCTACTCTCTCAATTTTCCATCTCTAGAGCAGTCAAAGGACACACTCTATGCAGGCTGATTTACAGGAAAGGGGAGAAACTGATTGCCTCAGTCAGCAGTCTGCCCCCTACTGGGGGCTCAGGCCTTCAGTCCTTTTAATCTTCTTCGTGAAGATAAAAGAGAACGGGGTCAAAGTAGGAAAGATTGATAGAGCTCTAAGGAATATTAGTGTAGAAAAAAGTAGAAAAGGGGTTGAATAGGTGAGACAGCACCTATTCTCAACTGCTCTCCCTGTCGAGGCAGGAAAAGAACTGGTGAGATGGGTGACAGGAAGTGGAAGACTTTGTTCCCGCCCCCCTAATTGGAGGGTGAGAATTACTCACCAAGATGTCCTCTGACTCAGAGGGAGAAAGAGGACAGGTGCTATCTATAAAATTACCGGGGGGGGGGTTACATCATAATTTATCTTCTTACAACATGAGAGTCCCCTGAGTTCAGGAGGGCATAGATGTGTTACAGTAAAAAGCTCACTCTAATCAATATCTTCTTAATATACATATAAACTCTAGTTGAAATAATTTATCACTATGAAGTTGCAGGATAAAGAGCTGCTAAACTGAAGATATTAGATGAGATGCTACAGATTAATTCTATGGAAGTGTGGTCTTTCTGAAGCAATCAGGGGCCTTTATCAGGAACTTAACAATTCAAGTGAATGAAAAAAAAGACTCTACCAACTGGTTGACACACGAACACAGTCTGTGAAACGTTAGCTCTATTCACATGTTAATGAATGCATGTACACCCTGCCTGTGTGTGTGTGTTCATTAAAAAAAAAAAGCCAACATGTGTTTACTTTACAACTGAAACCAGGGACCAGTACCAGGATAAATCTGGCAGATAAACCACACATTCTGCTATGGACGTACTGAATGCAAAAATGAGAATTAGTCAGTGTATATATTTTAAAAGTGCACACCATACATGGACTGTTCAGCATGACTTGTGAACAGGATAAGAGTCTTTGTAAGGTGACAGGTTGAGTTGAAGACTCCAGTATTAGGCCAAAAGTGTTCTACGCATATACATGTAAGACTAAATTCTCATGATCTTCTTTCCTCCTCAAAAGAGAGACTGTTTTTGTTTTAACCAATTTATTGATAGCATATGGTTACAGAACTTAATTTCCCTTCGTTGCTTCAATACTAACCCATATGACTTTTCAATCCCCCCTCCCTCCAATATAGACTTCCCCGAGGTTATAGATTCTAATTCAATACTAAAGATACATCTGACTAATCAAAATTCGTTATATAAATATTTCCCCCCCCTTCTTGCTTCTTCGTTTCCCCCCCCCCCCCATTATTACTAAAAAATTGTCCAATGTCTTCTTACATTCGACTCTTTCTCTATGTATTCTTTAAACTTCCTCCACTCTTTTTTAAATATCTCCAAATCATAGTCTCTTAATGTTCTAGTTAATTTATCCATTTCACTCCACGATAGAACTTTCATAGTCCAATCCCATTTATCCGGTATTTTTTCTTGCTTCCAAAGCTGCGCATACAATGTCCTAGCAGCTGATAGCAGGTACCAAATTAGAGTCCTATCTTCCTTTGGATATTTTTCTAATTGTAATCCGAGCAAAAATGTCTCTGCAATTTTCTTAAAGTCGTAACCCAATATTTTGGAGATTTCTTGTTGTATCATCTTCCAATACTCTTTCGCTTTTTCACATGTCCACCACATATGGAAGAAAGAACCTTCATGTTTTTTACACTTCCAACATCTATCCGGCATTTTCTTGCTCATCATAGCCAATTTTTTCGGGGTCATATACCACCTGTACATCATCTTAAAACAATTTTCTTTTATGCTCTGACAAGTTGATATCTTCATTGAGTTCTTCCAAAGGTATTCCCATGCATCCATTTGTATTTCTCTATTCACATTGATTGCCCATTTGACCATTTGAGATTTTACTACTTCTTCTTCTGTAGACCATTTCAATAATAACTTATATACTTTTGATATCAATTTTTCATTATCACCAAGCAGGACCCTTTCCAATTCTGTTTGTTCTCGTCTAATTCCTTCCAATTTTATATCATTTTCCAACAAGCTTTTAATTTGTTGCATTTGAAACCAATCATATTTATTGTCTAGCTCTTCCAAAGATTTTAATTCAATTTTATCTCCTCGAATCTTGAGCAGTTGGTTATATGACATTTCTCTTTTATTGTCGGATTCAGCTGTTATTTTTATTACTTCTGCTGGCACTATCCACAGCGGTTTTCTCTCGTCCCCATATTTCTTATATTTTATCCAAGTACTTAGTAAAGTGTTTCTAACATAGTGGTGAGAGAAAAGACCATCCATTTTATTCTTCCCATAATACATATACGCGTGCCAGCCGAATTTATTTCCGTGAGCTTCTAACCATAAAGGTTTTTTATCTAACAGCATTATCCAATCTTTAATCCATGTCAAACAAACTGCATCATGATACAATCTTAGATCAGGAAGTTGAAAACCTCCTCTCTCTTTAGCATCTGTTAAAATCTTCATCTTTATTCTTGGTTTCTTTCCGGCCCATATAAAGTCAGAGATTTTCCTTTGCCATTTGTTAAATTGTTTTGCATCTTTTACAATCGGGATGGTTTGAAATAAATCCATTATTCTTGGCAAAATATTCATTTTGATTGCAGCTATCCTACCCAATAAGGACAAATTAAGCCTATTCCATTTCATCAAATCTTTGTCCATTTTGCACCACAGTTTTTCATAATTATTTTTGAATAAATCAATATTCTTCATTGTTATCTCTATTCCAAGGTATTTAACTTTGGTTGTGACTTCACAACCCGTCACCTCTTGTAGTTCTTTTATTTTATTTGGTTGCATATTTTTACATAAGAATTTTGATTTCTCTTTGTTTATATACAATCCTGCTAGTTCTCCATACTCTTTTATCTTGGCTAACAACAATGGTGACACTTGAATCGGATTCTCCAGTATAAACACTATATCGTCTGCAAAAGCTTTGTATTTATAAGAGAATCTTAAAAAGAGAGACTGTTTTTGAATCAAGAATGCAGCTCTATACATTGAACGCCTGGATTACATATCAAGAAAATGAGAAAGTGCACAAATGATTGAGCGAGTTAATAAGTAAAAAAGTGGCAGTGTCAGGGTTGGGTTTCAGAAGATAAGGGTGCCACAGTGACTGACCTGATGAAGGTCAAACCCTGGCAGACCCTGAGGTTCTTGGATCCTCTGACTTCCAAGGGCTGGCAAGGGAAGCACAAAAGCCAAGGTGGCCCCTGAGCATAAGCCAAGGTCAGAGACTGGGACTGCCAAGGAATCCGCTGAGGAGATTAATATATTGCCGTGGACCCCACAATCATCTCCAGAATCACTGGGGAAGGGAAGGTAGAGAACCCTATTGAAAGTTTAGCTTAGGCAGCATAGTGCATGACTGGATGCTTTGGGATTCTTCTCTGCATTGGAAGAACAATTTCACGTGACACTTTGCAGGATGCTGGGCAGAGTCCTGCTGTAAGTGTCTGCAGATTTCAAGCCACTCAGCCCCTGCTCTGGGTATTGTGAGATCAACAGCTCTGAGAGTACTTGCTATCCCTGCCTGTGCTGATGGTGCTTCTGAGAACTTCTGCCTGCCTTGGGTGCCAGCAGGTGGGCTTGGTTAGGAACTTCTGAACTGACATGAGGTATTGCCCAAGAAGCTAAATCCCTATCATGCAATCCTTCTTACTCCCACAGCAGACCTAAAGCAACTGTGACCTTCTGGTGGGGATATATTACTTAGAAAAATTTGATATAACTTTTTAACACCTACGATATTAGCATTAAGTTACCACCTCTTCTATAAACATCCTTTGAGATACAGGCAAGACAACTCTTCCATTGTCTAAATGGGGGAGTGGTAGGAGTGTAGTGAAGGAAACTAGACTAAAACAAAACAGCAAGTTGCTAAGAAAACACAGATACCAAACATCAAGATATACTGAAGACATGAAGAAGAGAGCAATGGGGCTTCCAAACACCATCTTTTCCTCTGAACAACATTCATGGTTAAAGTGTCAATGGGTTTTTTGTTTTGTATTTTTTATGATTAACCCAGAAAATAACTTGGCAAAATGCCTGTATAGGAAGCTAATAAATGAGTGTCTCTTATTGGCGATGCTGGTGAACTGGAAGACAAACAGGAACAATGTCCTGAAAACAGAACCTTAAAATAAGGGCAGCACATAAAAAAGCTTTGGAAAGCAAGTGCTCTTTTCTTCAAACCAGGATTTATGGGGGCGAAGGGTTATTAACATTTTACGAGAAGAAGGGGGAAAGTATCTTTTTAAAGAATTTTTTTTAAACCCTAAAATCATACCACCATTAAGTTCTTGAAAGCTTCTGTGCCATTCATTATTATTCTCAGCAGCTTTTGTAAAAGGAAGTTACATTTGTAAATAATGGTGGCTTTCCTAACATCTGTTCCCGAGATCTGTTTCTAGTCCCAAAGCCTGACTGTATAAGATCAAGGCATCTTAGAAACCTTACTGTATCCCACCTTTGATTTTTAAGAAGCAATTTAGATTTTTACAAGTAATTTAGATAAAAGCATCTAATTTTGTTGCAAGGTATCAGAAAGTCTTTAATCTAATTTTTAAAGAAGCAGCTTTCAAGAAGAAAAAGATAACATGCATCCCAACCAAACACGAGTGAGAAAGAGAGAGAGATGCTGTAGCTTGAACTACCTAAGAATACCAAGTGGAAAAAGCAGGCACTTCATTTTTCACATCTGGAAGCTTTCTTGCAATACTTTCAGAGTGTCTTGCTCAGATATAATGCCTACAGGAAAGGAATCCTCAGCTGAAAGTCCCTTTCAATAACCTCATTGATCCACAGAACAATATACGGCCAACTACTTCTACCTATGTAATTTCCCTAAGGTAACTGTTTAAACTATTTTGTTTTAAAACTGCTTCACACAGCCCTGCTTCCTAATACTTCCTGTGTGCTCCCATTCTAGACTATATATTTCTAACCACACCACAGAAACTAAAGTCTGTTTCAGAAAAATGTTGTTGTATAACTGCTTCAATTGTGCAACTACCCTCTTTCAAAATGAGAGTGTATACATTCTGTACTCCATAAATGAGATATGTGCTTTTTTTAAGGGAAAGGCGGGAAAGAAGAAAACATACCAAATTAATCTTTCCTGTCCATTCCCAAGTTTGCAATATGTTTCAGAAACAGTCATCAAGAATCAAAATATGTCAATAATCATGGAATATTTCAGGGCATGATCAATGTCCATTTACAGATATGTCCAGGGCTCAAAGAATGCTGTGGAATACCATTTTTAATAAAGGCACAGACAAGATCAGACTTTATTTCCCTTCCACCTCTCACAAATACAATCTTTTGTCAATCATCAGAAATCATTACAGAGCAGTGCACAACTGAAATATTCCTTCCTGCAGTCAACAGCAACAAGCTGCTTTACTGTAGGCTGCAAGGTTTTTATGTTAGTAGAAAACAGGGCTGAAACTGGAGTTGACCTCAACACTAGAGAAAAACCACAATCATTGTCTTGGTTATCCTTTCTAAACAATGATCGGAATGCCAGAGGTTTCTACAAGAGCTCAATACCGCTCAGCTCATCCTGCTGAGTTTCTTTTGAAGAGGAAGTTGCAGCGTGTACAGTGTGAACTTTAGAGGTACTTAACATGCTTGAAAAATAAAACTGTATATTCAAGAGTATCTTTCTCCCTTTTAATAGAGAAATAACAAAGACTCAACGGTAAATATTCCACAAAGGACTGATGTCACATTTACTGAAGAATAAACTTATACATCTATATTCTAGTCAAAAGCTACTTAGAATCATAGAAGGGACCTCCGGGGTCATCTAGTCCAACCCCCTGCACAATGCAGGAAACTCACAAATACCTCCCCCTAAATTCACAGGATCTTCATTGCTGTCAGATGGCCATCTAGCCTCTGTTTAAAATCTCCAAGGAAGGAGAGCCCACCACCTCCCAAGGAAGCCTGTTCCACTGAGGAATCACTTTAATGGTCAGGAAGTTCTTCCTAATGTTGAGCCGGAAACTCTTTTGATTTAATTTCAACCCATTGGTTCTGGTCCTACCTTCTGGGGCCACAGAACACAATTCCACACCATCCTCTATATGACAGCCCTTCAAGTACTTGAAGATGGTGATCATATCACCTCTCAGCTACCTCCTCTTCAGGCTAAACTTGCACCACTCTAGCCAAAAGCTACTTGTAGCACCCTCTAAGCCACTGCAAAAGCTACTACATTGCCAAAAAAAAAGTAAAATTAAGGCCAGTGAAACATGAGAGATGACAATGATTTAAATTGCTCTGACAAACTCAGAAAGCTCTCACTGCAAAACAAAAATATTTGGGTGAACCAAGTTGATTATCAGATTGGCAGCAGGTGGGGGTGGGTGGGATCCTTCCTCAATTCAACAGACCCCCCCCCCCCATATTAAAAGGCAGTAGCAGTTACATGCACTATCACTAAGAAGAGATGTCCAGTGAACTAACTCACAAATTCAAAAGCTGACATTATTTCATTGCAGTTTTTATGAAAAAATACAGTATTTTAAAAGCATTAAAACCCACCTTAGTTTCCAGAGTCTAAATATAATTCAGTGTCTTGCAGTGAAACCACAGGAGACCAAATCATTACATTGAAGCAGAGAGTTTCTGTGGAACCAGAACACCTAGAAAAATATGAAGGGACACAGGTAAGTTTTTCACAAAAGATAAAATGAGAACTAATAGTGAAATACTAAGCACAGTTACACTTGAAGACTTGCACTAAATGGGCTTAGAAGGGTTATAACTCTACGTAAAACTGCGCTCCAAATTACTGGTTCAGAAAGGCAGGAGGCAGAGAGAACAGCATCTTTTAAAAAAAAGGGACAAGAATAAAAATAACTACAAGGGCTTAAGTTTCATATACCACTTATTGAGCTAAAGGATTTTAACTTCTTCAAGAATTGCAAAGATTTGCCACACAGAATGAAAAGCAAAGGCCTTCCAGCTTATACCAGGTTAAAGTATTACTGTTGGTCATTATTTTACATGTAGCTTTGGACTGGGTGGGGACTTGTTTAAGTAAACAGTAAAGGTATCTGAATGCTCCAATGATTCACCACTGAAATTATAATCTAAAACCCCTCTGCATGCAGAAAAACAGAAGGGAAACTAGCCCTATTTCTAACATGCTAGTTTTCCAGACTTTTACATTTTTTTATTGGTGGATGTGTAAAAATGCAGCTCTCCATCTGAAGCCCCAAATGGTACAAATTCAGGAAAAGCTTTAATAGTAGTACCAACAGACAGGTCTAAGCGGAACAGGTTTCTTCCTAAAGCACTAGATCACTCTTAAAACAACATCTAACACAAAATATAATACTACTACTATTCTTCCTTGGTACTCTTTTCAAAACAACGGGGGAAACTAGAGAAATTACAGGAAGCAGCCTTTGTTCTTAGCAAATCATGATCAAGTGTCTACTATCGAGTTCTATACTTTTAGAATAGTCGGTGCCAAGGCTTTTTAAAATTCCTGCTCCCCCCTCCACCCTTTGCTGTAATAAATGTGAAAATAATCCTCATGACAGAAGGTAGCATCCATTCCTACAAAATGAACTGTTGTCATTATCCAAGAATCAATATAATTTTTTTTCTTTTAAAGTGAATGTAACACCGCATATTGATTTTGTATTTTGAGTACATCGCATTTCGGTCAGGGTAAGAAAGATTTCAGAGAAAATGGAGGGGGGAGGGAGGGTCTTGCAAAGGTAAACGAGTTACTACAGTTTAGTCTCAGAAACATAGGCCTCACAATTATGTTTCCGGTACCTGTGTTGGAGGAGGAAAGTGAAATCTTCATGTACAATTATACAAGCTGTGTATTTCACTGAAAGCAAAGAAACTGGGCGCAGAGAAATGGTATGCACATTGCATATGTTCAGACAGCAAATACATCTAAGGTTAGATCCAGCAAAGTATGAGCAGAACTGAAAATATACTTAGTCCAGTTCCACTTGCACAAGTAACAGTACAACACGTAGTGCAAACCACAGAACTTTCACTGCTGCATCAACCCAATCAAAAAACACCTTATGTTATTCTTGCAGCCCCCGAAACACAAAATTTAGACCCAATGGTTTTAACAACAGCAGACTGCGGGCTTCGATCACTGGCATGGAAGGTTGTCACATGTCACTTTCACGGGGTTTTCCCCCCCTGCATGCAAGAATTTTGCTCTGGAACAGTTCTTCCTTCTAGACAGAGGGCATTCTTTGGATGTTTTTCTACACACCTCACAGCCCAATTTTATAACATGGTTTATCAGTCATATAAACAAGACACTGCCTATGTCAAGAATTGGAAGCAATTAATATTGAATATATCTTATTCTGATGGAATGAGGCGGAGGAGATAGGATTTATACTCCACCCTTCACTCAGAGTCTCAGAGCAGTTTACAATCTCTTTTCCCTTCCCCTTCCCACAACAGACACTCTTTGAGGTTGGTGGGGATGAGAGAAGCCTTTCGAGAACTGCTCTTAAGAAAGCAGCTCTTTCAAGAAGTGGGAATGACCCAAGGTCACTCAGCAGGTACATGTGGAGCAGTGGGGAATCAAACCCGGATCTCCCAGATTAGAGCCCACGAACTTAACCACCTCACCAAACTGGTTCTCTTTATGTACTTTATAACAAAACCCATAATCAGGTGTGTAGGTCCTCAAATGGCCACATGAGAGATTCAATTATTCAGCATTCCAGTATAACTATAACCACTTTGTAAATCATAACTAAGTCAAACTCTAAAAATAAAAAGGTGTTAGTGCTAGTCTCAACATGGAGAACCCATTTTTAAATTCAATTCAATTCATTTTGCAGTAACAGAGGAATAACCATACAAAATCTGTTTTGTGACACTTTAAGACAGGGGTGGGGAACTGTTCTTCTGCCAAGGGCCATATGGATATTTATAACATCATTCACGGGCCATAAAAAATTATCAACTTAAAAAACAGTGCTCCACCGAGGGAGAATAATTCAGGCCAGCAAAATTAATGCAAATAATTGTTTTTCTATTTGAAGCCATGTGGGGAGAGACTAATCTGGCACACACACACACACCCCCTTCCTGCCACCCTAGGCAAATGCCTAGGTCTAGGGCTTTTCTGTAGGAAAAGCCCAGTAGGAATTCAGTAGCATATTAAACCACATCCCCTAATAATAGCATATTAGGTCGCACACTCATTAGCATATTCGGCCACGCCATCTGGGATAATCAAGTGCAAACTGAACTGTAACTTTTCCAGGCCCTGCAGCAATTCTGGCTGGCCAGCCAGGCCACAGGGAGGCTGCCACACAGTACATCTGGGCCCTGTGATCCCTGCCTGGCCCTGGGGAGGTTGTTGCACAGTGCAGCTGGGCCCCACAATCCTTGCAGCTGGGCCCCACAATCCTTGCTGGCCAGCCAGGCCCCAGAGAGGCTGCCACATGGCTTGGTTCGGCCCCCAAATCCCCGAGGGCCACACCTAGTGACCTCGAGGGCCACATACAGCCCTTGGGACAGAGGTTCCCCACCCCTGCTTTAAGGGCTAATGAGGGAGGGAGGGAGGGAGGGAGGGAGGGAGGGAGGGAGGGAGGAAGGAAGGAAGGAAGGAAGGAAGGAAGGAAGGAAGGAAGGAAGGAAGGAAGGAAGGAAGGAAGGAAGGAAGGAAGGAAGGAAGGAAGGAAGGAAGGAAGGAAGGAAGGCACCAGAATAATCCTTTATGTGTATGTTCTAACAAAAGGAGCTTTGACTCTTGAAAGATTAGACCCCAAAAATCTTGTTGGTCTCTAAGGTCCTCCTGGACTCAACTCTAACAGTCTGAATGTTTCTTTCACATGATATAAATTGAAAAGAGTAATTTCCTCCAAGATCTAAATGGAAAAGAGTCATTACTATATCTAACAGTAAAGTGGGTGGTTCATGTCAATCTTGACAGCAGGCAGCAAAACCAACCACTGGGATTTCAGGCACATAGAAAAATATTATGCAAATTGAGGTGGGTACACCAAAAGAAACCCTAAATGAGGACAACTGCCATTCAAATATTAAGACTTAGTTAAAGGAGGAGGAGAGAGAAAAAACAGGGATACTGGCCTGCTCAAGCCATTACAAATTTATAGTATGCTGAAGAAGAAAATTAGGATTGAGGATAATTGTTTATGACACTTTTTATTCCTCTCAGGGTCCCATACCATTAATTTGCTATTCATCAAACTGTGGTTATTTAAAACATTTTTATGCCACCTTTCCATCAAATTCAGTGAACATTAAAAAATTCCAAACATTACAAAACATTTTACACACACACGCACACCCTATCTATATATAATGGGGTTGGCAGAACTGTCTCCTCATCCCCATGCAATATTCTGAGCACTAGTGAAGAAGTTCTGCACCATCAAAGAAAAAAGAATGCAAAATGGAACAAAAAATTAATAATTTCAAGGTGGAACTTGAGTTTTTAAGGGGGGGTTTCATTGCCACACAATACACATGGAGACTGAATGATGAATTTCATCCAAACGTAAGCATCTTTTTTCCATCACACAAAATTGTTTACAGCCTACCCATCTGAACAGCCAACTTCAATAAGAATATTAGACCACCCTGACAAGGATGCGGAGAGAACATGAGGAGAGGTCTGCTGGATCAGACCAAAAGTCTATTTAGTCTGGCATCCTGTCTCACACAGGTGGCCATGAGACAAAAACATCAGCAATTAAGTACACAAGCTCTTTAAAAAAAAAAAAGTATTTCCACACAAAAGAACCTGCAGACACACAGGGAAAAAGAAACATTTATTATACATCTACTGGCTAGTTTAAATAATTTATAAACTTTTCTCTAAGGTTTTCCATATCAAAATCGTTTTCTGGAGAAAACAATAAAGCTTTGTTAGGGCAAGGGTTTCATAGCTGGGGATATGCTTGGAGTTATACACACATAGAACAAGAAATCTCTCTATGCTTTTGCAGCCGTAATCAATATTTCAAGATTTAAAGGACGCTACTAAGGGGTGGCAGAGGAAGGCAATGGCAAACCAACTCTTCCTCTCACTTGCCCTTAAAAGCCACTTGGTGGGGTTGCCATGGGTCAGCTGCAACTTGATGGCACTTTGCACACACACAAACACACACAAAGGGTTGGATCCAAAGATCCGTGCACAGAAAGTGTCTTCAGTACTCAGAAGGACTGTTGTATGTTCAAGCAATATGGGAGAAAAGCAAAGCCAAATTTAAAGATGCTTCTGCAAAAAAGCAAGACAAGTAGGCCAAACTAACTCTTTTAACAAATTTTAAAGTGACTTTTTAAAATGGTTTAAAGCGTCAAATAAGCTTTTAAATTCTTTTTTTTATTGTTATAACCCTCAAGTCATCAAATTTTAACATAAAGATTCTTTGTGGGACTTTTTATAAGGTACTTTTAAGGTTGTTCTAGATGGTTAAAAAGTTCTGGTCAATGACTGTAATAATAAACTGAACTGATGCTTCTGCAAATGGCAGCAAGAGAACTGCTGCTATTCCTACCTACTAGTGCAATGATCAAATTCTTCCATTAGTGCTTGCAGCTATGTTCCTTCCTGTTAGTTTTTGGGAGCCAACCTAGATTTTTGTATAGGATAGGTTACCAAGTTCATAGATCCAGCCCTGTATGGAGAATTCCCAGAGGCCTGCCAGTTGTGTTTCACAAACATTAAGGGATAGATAAACCTTAAGTTCTATGATCAAGAACTCCTTTAAGGAGGAAGTTCAATTATTTTAAATTTGAATATGGAGAGGAATACCCACACACCATTTTCAAATTTAAAAGCACAGAAATAAAACTACTGCCCCAAAGAGAAACCACATGCGAGGAGCTGTTACACAACAGAAGGTTTTGCTCTAGGGCTGCCAACATGTGGCCCGCTCCATGCTTGGGGGCCCCCAGCCTGCAAGCATGGAGCACTTCCGGGTGATATCATCATGCGGTGCACGCTTTGTGCACAAGAGAGGACTCCCCTGCCACAGCCAAGGTAGGACTTTGCAACTCTATTTTGCTTTAAATGAAAAGACAGAATCAGCTTTGCTTGACTTTGCCCTGAACCCGAAAGGGCAGGTAGCTTGATCTCATCAGATCTTGGAAATGAAGAAGGTTAGACATGGTTAGTACCTGGAAGGGGCATCACCAAGGATTGTTGCACCAGGGTTGCTGCATAGAGGCATGCAGTGGCCAACCACCTCCATTTGTCTCTTACCTTGAAAACCCTACAGTGCCAATGTAAGTCAGCTGCGACTGGACAGCACTTTCCACCACCAACGTTCAAGTTTAATATAATGCTATACATTAAGACTATCTATCTAGTTCATCTCCTTCCTAAAAAGAAACCTGTTTTACTCATCCAAGCCAGCTGAGTAATACTTCTAAACAAAGAACGACAATTCTTGTCCAGATTATTCAGTGCTTCTCACTGCAGCATGAGACAACCACTTTCTCATATTCTGGGTCATTTAACAAGTAATTCATGGATTATTTACACTACCATTAATTTTTAAAAGGTACCACACTTGCATAAGAGAGCAATAATTTTCTTCCCCTTTGTCCCCTCAAGATTGAAGGTGCAACACATTAGCCAGATTATTTTCTCAAAATTGTCGTGGAAACTAACTTCTAGATGACTGCTCTGAAATTAGAGGGGGGAAATTAGCTGCTCTTATTTTTTCTTAAAACTTTCCAACAAACATTGGGTGGAAATTGATGTTGTGATAGATGTAAAGCATAAAACACAGGTCTGTGTGACATATTTAGATAGGAAATTAGGTACTAGGAAGTTTTTGGCTGTTTTAGAGCTCACAGAGCTTTCACAATGCTGCCAACACTTCTGAAATTATTGCGAACTATATATTTCCAAGAGTCTTTAAAAATCATACTGTATGCAGGAAACCCCAAATTCAGTTGAACCCAAAGAATGCAAACCCTGACAAAGTTTAACTGGAATGATGGGATGGGATACACAAAACCCCTAAGCCATATTCAGATGCACACAACTGCAACACATGAAAAGGCAGAGGAACAGCCTGGAGAAAGACCTCTGATGGAACTAAGGAAATGGCGAGGCTCTTATGGGAAAAAGCATGGCTGAGGCGGGAGAAGTATTCTGAATTTTAATTTCATTCATTCATACAAAATTTTCCAATAAAATATCTTTAAAATACTGTTATTGAAGTAACAAATTAAAACTTCAGGGACCTCAGACTGGAGCAACTCTACATAGGATGGTAGTGTTTGAAATAGGGTTCCCAAGTCCAACACCAGAAATATCTGGGGACTTTGGGGGTGGAGCCAGGAGACCTTGGGGGTGGAGCCAGGAGACACTGGGGTGGAGCTAGGGGGGAGGGGGGGAAACGGCGAGCTGCCCCGTCTCGGAGCGGGCGAGGCTGCTGCCACCTCTTCTCCGCTCGCCGTGGCTGCTCCTCCGAGATGGGCTCAGCCAGAACTCATCTCGGAGGAGCAGCCATGGCGAGCGGAGAAGAGGTGGCAGTAGTAGAGGTATAAGTGGAAGACAGCTGATTTTAACATGGCTGTTTGTAAAATTCTACATCAGCTTTTAATTAAGAATAATTCAGCCACAAAATAGTTTAAAACATACAGTAATTTTGAACAATACATAATGTATCACTACACAATATATTCTCCTTGTATAACCTCATAACACTAACTCAGCCTTCCAAATCCTCACTAGAAAAGTTAGCTACAAGCAAGTGGCATTGCAAGTAGCACCAGAATCCTCAAGTTATATAAAGATTGGCTCATTTACACTTTGACAGTACTTGCGAAAGGTTTGGATAGTATTGCTAACTTGGAACAGTAGTTGGCCCTCCTGGGGGATCTGGAGTCTCTGCTACCACGTTAAAAAAAAAAGGGGGGGTGAGCAATGTTCCCTCTAAGCTACAGAGTCTTGTGAGCAAAAATTCTACTTTGTGAGCTACTGGCATTAAAGTTGTGAGCTACTGCATTAGTGTGCTCTTCCTGAGCTAAGACAAAAATGTGTGAGCTGGAGGCTAAAAATCTGTGAGCTAGCTCACGCACGCTATCTCAGCTTAGAGGGGACACTGGTGGTGAGGGAGATTCTCAGCCATCACTTAATATTTTTTAATTCTCTCAAAGAAGGGCTTCATCTCCATGCATACCAGGCTATGCAAGGATGCACAGTATGCAATTCAAATGGAAGTCCGCCAAACTTAACAACTGGCATCCCCATCATGAATGCTCTCCATCCTTATCAGGTGCTTTAAGAGACTACAGTTTGTTCCTTGTCTTCAAAGCTAGGATTCTAAAGGCCAAACTACACAAGTCATTTTTTAGCCAGTCGGTTCCCTGAATCTGACTTACTTTCCATTCATCCATGCCTGTAAGCAGAGTACATCGACTATGCGCACTTCCAAAGTTAAAAAAAAAAGTTACTTCCAAAAGTTAAAAAAAAAAAGTCTGTGCCATGGCTCATTTCAGCTTTGGAAAACAGCAAGGGGCGGAGGTATGAACCCCTCCTCTGCCTGTGCCATAGTTCTCCCAACAAATTTCAAAATGACATTCCCTGTTGCTGCTGTCTGGATGTGGGGAAAATGAGACGGCATTAGGGAACCTGGACATGACTTCCTAAAAACATATAGTGTCGTTTAGCCCTAAGACTAGGTCTCGACACGAATGAGGGTGTAATAGATGGCTGAAGTCTGTATCACTTCAGAGTGGAGGGGAAGAGTTCTACAATTTTCATACTTCCCCTACATTATCTATTGCCCATAAATGGAAACTAATGTAGCATGTTTAAACTAAAATTTGTCCCCCCCCCAAAAAAAATGTGCTAATACTTAATTTGCAGGAAGTTTTTATATGGGGCACAGGGGTCATTTTGCAGAAAAAGAGGTGCCGGAGCTCATTAGCACCACTCATTTGCATAACTCATTTGCATATGCCACACACCCCTGACATCACTGGAAGGTATACTAAATTTTATCAGCTCAGCATCTACCTTAAAACGCTTCTTGAATTATTGTCATAATAACTCATAATAAAAGCTTATTCCCATCACACTTTTTCAGTTATTTTCTCCTATGTGGTCACAGTGGCATGATGAAGATTTCCATCTGTCTGCTTTATATGTTTTGGTTATCGTCCCATTTTTTGTGGGAGAAAATATTAGAAAGTTTGTCAAATCTTAGAGTTCAGCAAAATTCTCACAGGGGGTTTGAATAATGGAGCCCAGAATCAAATATTTGGGGGGTGGGGGAAAGAAAAAAAGAGCACAATAAAATGTAGAGGTTCCAGAGCTCCTGCCCAAGATGAGGTCTGCATGGAGAACATTAAAACGAGACTCCCCCACTACAGGCTTAAGTGCTACAGTTCATCCTATTCTACCTCAGGCTATTGCATTCACAGACCAGGCCTAAGCTACAGTTAAATCCTATTTTAGAATCCCTGATTAGAATCATAGAATCATGGAGTTGGAAGGGACCTCTAGGGTCATCTCTCTCCCCATATGAGCCCCAGAGAGCGCTGAGTTCGGCTGGAAAAAACCAGCTGAATATCCCTGGGCCAAGGGAGGCCAGATTGAAGGCCACCCGGGATCGGGCCTTCTCTATTGCAGCTCCACTGCTGTGGAATCAACTCCCAGAGGAGGTACGGGCCCTACGATGCTTAGATCAATTCCGTAGGGCCTGTAAGACCCACCTCTTCAAAATAGCCTTCAACTAACGACAAGCTAGGAAGTGCCGTTGAAAATGCTTTTAGTACTGAATTCTATTGAAGATCTAATGTTTATAGCACCATATTGTTAATGTTAATGTTAATATAATCTGTAATTTGTTTTAACCATGGTTTTTTAAGTATAACTCGATGTATAATGTATTTTTATGCTGTGAGCCGCCCTGAGCCTGCCTTGGTGGGGAGGGCGGGATAGAAATATAAAGTTGTTGTTGTTGTTGTTGTTATTATTATTTCTAGTCCAACCCCCTGCACAATGCAGGAAACTCACAAACACTTCCCCCTAAATTCACAGGATCTTCATTGCTGTCAGATGGCCATCTAGCCTCTGTTTTTAGCATCTTTGGCCAGTCTAAGCTCATACTGAGCTTTAGCTTTCCTAACTTTTTCTCTACAAGCACTGGTGATTTGTTTATATTCATCCTTGGTTATAAAGCCCTCCTTCCAATTCCTAAAGGAGTCTTTTTTATTTCTCAAGTCTTTAGAGAGCTGTTTATGCAGCCACTTTGGCTGCTTTAGGCTTTTTCCATTTTTTCTTCTCATAGGAATAGTCTGTGATTGCACTTTCAGTATTCCGCTTTTAAGAAACTCCCACCTCTCCTGAATCCCCTTCCTCCAAGTATCTCTGACCATGGGATTTTACCGAGCATAGTTCTAAGTTTATCAAAGTTTGCCTTTCTGAAGTCCAACCTATGACTACGTATTGCTTTTCCCTTCCTTGTAAAGTCCAAAATCACATGGTCACTACTGGGTCACTACTGCCCAGGGTGCCCGCTATTTCCACTTCTTCAATCAATTCTTCCTCCTTGGTGAGAATCAAATCCCAGACAGCAGATCCCCTTGCTTCCTTCTTTACTTTCTGGAAAAGGAAGTTTTCAGCAAGATAAATCAAGAATTTATTGACTTTTCACTTTTAGCAGAGTTGGACTTCCCTCATTATTTCTTTTCCCTGATCTGTCCAAAGTATTTACAATTGTTCCATTGAAGTCTCCCATTACCATTCTTTGTTCATAAGTCACTTGGTCTAATTGTTGCCCGATATCTTTAAAAAAAGAGTCCTTTGCCCCATTTGGGGCATACAGTCCCAATAACAACATCTTTTTGTCATTCAACATCACTTCCACAGCTAAATATCTTCCGTCATTATCTTTAAAAATCAATTTTGGATCTAATTCTTGTTTAATGTAGAAAATCACTCCCCTTTTTTTTTTCCTTAGCCAATGAAAAAAATTCTTTACCCAATTGTTTATTCCACAAAAATTTATAATCCACTTGTTTGATATGTACTTCTTATAAACAAACTATACTACATTTTTGTTTCTTGATCCAATGAAATGTAGCGTTTCTTTTTTGCGGTGAATTTAGTCCATTTACATTCCAAGATATTAATTTGTAATCCGTAATGGTTCTTCTTTTACTCTATATCCCCAAAACCCCTATTTTCTTCAAAAAACCTCCATAGTTCTTGTACATTTGTGATTGTAATCCTCTTTCCTCCATATTCAAAACTTAGACCTTCTGGCAATATCCATCTGTATCTCACTTGGTTCTCCCTCAGCTTGTCAGTTAGTTTTTTATACAATCTTCTGTCATTTATGACCTTTCTTGGCAACTCTTTCATGATTCTTACTCTGCTTTCATCAACTTCCAATGTTTTTTCAAATTGTTTACTTAAGATCTTTCCCACCATATCTCTTGAAATAAATCTTATTACCACATCTATTGGTAATTTATTTTTCTTGCCATACTGTGAATTGACCCTATATATATAGTCATAAAGATAGTTAGATTCATCAGGGTCCATTTAAAAAAAACTCAGCAATGATACTTATTACATATGTCTTTAAATCAGATCCTTCATTTTCAGGTACGCCTCTCAGATGTATCTGATTCTCCATTAGCTTACAGTCCTGCAGAACTACTTTCTCCTGCAATTTGTTAATAATGGAATCTTGATCTTTCATTTTATTTTCAACCACATGTACTTTATTTAATGTTGCTTGTGAGTCTTTTCTGAGATCCTCAATTTCTTTTTTAATTTCTGTCTTCACCACTTCTGCACTTGATTCTATATCTTTTTTTAATTCTTTGATTAATTGCTTATTATCAGTTATTAAGTCTTTCTTCACTTTAACCAGTCTTGCCTCCATGGCATCTAGTTGATCTTGTATTTTAGATATTTTCCCTTCCACAAGTGAACTGATCCTTGCACGTGTCAATTTCAGTCCCGGTTTATGTTCAGACATTACTGTCTTCCCATTACATAAATAGGCTCTTATGCTGGTCTCTCCAAATTCAAATTAAACCACAGGATCTTGTAGATTAAGAGATGACCTTTTCAATGAGCCCAAAATCACTGTTCTCAGAGCTTTCTAACTTAAGTTATTAATTTTTAAAGTTTTTAAAATACACAAAATGGCATCCGCAATTTTTCAGATCTTTTTGAAAGTTTTTTCCCTTTTTCTCCAAAAGACCACCAAAATTAATTCCAGTTATATAATCAAAAACGTTTCACTCTATAATCATAATCTCTGCCGGCTCCACTGATTTTTAAAGTCCCATTCTTTTTCCTAAAACTTTTAAATTTTTTGATCTTCCTTTAATGGCTGCCGCAATTTTTCTATGGTTTTAAAATCCTAGAGAAGGCCAGGAGGTTTAAAAATTCTCTTCTTCCAATGGCTGCTTCCTTCTTTTCTTGCCGCAAAGTCATGTTCGCAATGGTTGAGAGATCTTGCGATACTTTTATGATGCCATTTCCTGTGACGTCTTCTATTTCAGCAACTCAGTGATGATGGGGTTTTTTTTTGCAGAAACCACAAGTATTCCAAACAATTGTTTTTCATCTTTTAACTTTGCTTCTTAAACTCCAAAAGTCCCGAAATTACCCCCTTCTCTTCTTTACAACTTTAGAATACTGTAGTTAAGTCCAAATTTTAACCTTTATCTCAAATAATCTTGATTTTAGTCCTGGAATGATAAAGATCTTCTTACCTTGCAGCCAAATATACCCCTCTCAACGAAGATTGATATTTAGATATTAGATATTTAGATATTAGAATAGTCCAAAGAAAGCTTGAATCATGTTGAATTTAAGTCAATTTAATGACCATGGAAACCCTCTGTAGACGTTGGAATGTGATTCTTTGCCGGGGACTCTTCAAAGCCTAAAAGGAACTCCACTGGGACTCCTCGTCAGCCAAAGTAAATCCCCTCAGAATTCTCCTAAGCATGTCTTGGCCTTTTCCCTCACTGAGAAAAGTAGGGTCGCCTTCTCTGCCCAGAACAGAGGCTCCGGTCCACTCCTCTTAGAGAAGCAGCTCAATTCTCCATGATCCAACCCCAGAAGTCCGGTGTTCATTATTTTCTGATAAGGTTTAATTCTGGTTCCCTAAGGTACTGGGTAGAGGTGACAAAATTCAAAGTGGTCCCTTTTTACACACTGATCCTGAGTGTTCCTCACTTGCTAAGATTTCTGGTTTGGATATCACCACAAATTTCTTCAGACTAAGAAGTATTTAGCCTCAGTTCCACGCACAAGGGAAGGAACATACAAGTCTGAGCACTTCATTCCTGTTCTAAACAAACAAGAACTTGTAAAGCCTGAACACAACCTAATTGCATACACCTAATAAATGTAGAGAGCACTGGGATACAGGCTGTTGGGTGGAGCAATGCAACTGCTTAATTTCCATATTGGGAGGCATGTATGTAACTAGTCTGCTCACTTTAACCTTGGTAAGTTGTAAAGAATGAGGACTGGCCATTTTTGCAGAGCTGGTGTGTCCAGTAGGCAGCCTGAGGTGGCTGCCTGGAGCATGGCCTTTGAGGGAGGGCATCGGTTAGGTCCTCCCACTCTCTCTCTGAACATCTCTGGCCTTGAAAACCCTATGGGGGTCACCATACATTGGCTGTGACTTGACAACACCTTGACAACCACCTCCAAACTTTTTAAAACGCTTGTGTTTGCTCCAAGTGACTGCTGTATTACAGAAAGGCCTGAGCTGAAGAAACAGAAGGCAGCAGCTACAAAAAAGTAAGTCCCACTGGATTCCCATTCAGGACCCTTGGTGCTAAGCTGCTATGTAGCTGAGCTGATATCTTCTGGTGTAGGCACTCCACCATCCTCTCTTGGCTGAAATCACTTGGATTAAACCTGGTTTCTTATGTTGTGGGCCCTGCTGTTTTCTGTTGGCTGATATCACTTCCTGGGGCGAACAGTGGCCTTCAGAACTTTCTCTTTCATTATTCTTTTACAGAAAATGAAATTAATTCTAAGTAATGTAGCTTGTTTAAGGTATCCCAATGGGTCTGTGGCTGAACGAACAACCATTCATTGTGAATATCACAGAACAGCCAATAATACGTGTTTTTGTGATCATGTGCATTAAATTTCATATGCTCAACACAGACAAGCAATATCAGGATCACGTTCACTCCATAATTCCATTTCCAAGGTCACAGACAAGATGCTTAGTGGTCATTCCTATCCCACCTTACATTAAGTAACCACAAAATAAATCACCTCTGTGATTAAGTATTTCAAGCCATAGGGGCAGCGTGGCCGCAAGAGCCCTTGATCAAGCACAGAGTCAACCTAAGTTACCCTCGGATGGGTTCTATAAAGACACAATGCATGTACATTAACCTGAATGACACAGATTCAGTCTTCCCAGCAATTTGGTTTGCTTTATTTCCACCACAGCCTCTTCCACCTCATTTGAGCGAGTGAGCACATATTTTAAATCATGATGAGAGACTCCAATTTTCACATCTTCATGGATGCAGTGTCAAATATATTTATAATGGGTTCATCTATTATCTGTTGCTATTGAGCAAACTAGGTGAGAAAATAACAGCGGTACATTAGGTAGAACCGGTGCTGATGAAAATGAGCAGTGTTAATGGAGTTGTTAAGGGTTTTGTTTGTTTGTTCAATCCATGCTGCCCATCTAGGTTCATAATTGCATCTCATATATGAGCAACAGCTTAAAGAGCCATGTTTCATTCAGTGACACAGCTCCTTTGTTTTTAAAAAACAGAGAAGTCTGACAAAAGTGCTCAAATGACTGCACTGTAGAGCATTACTGGCAGTAAAGGTTAGTTTATGAAACCACGAGAAGAAAGACTGAAAATATGAGCAATAAAAAAGCTGCAATGTAAAAGAACACAACTGACCTCAGATTGCTCAACAAGTTAGTCTTTTTTCAGCCCTTTCTAGAACTACTTGCTGTCTTCAAGAAAGAATGAATATTCTTCAAGGCTTTGAAAGTCTAAAGGAAAGATACTTCTAGGCCTCAGATTCAGTGGGAGCTCCTGAACCTTTCTGAGAGTTCCACCTCCTCCTTCTGAGAGTTCCACCTTGTCCATTGAATAGGATGTGCAGCTGCATAACAATCCCTGGATGAGCTCCACCACATTTTCTACAAATGACCCCTGGATACTTCCAACTCAGTACTCAGGAAATAGAAATTTCCAACTGGTGAATAAAGTTCACTGCAGGGGTAGGTAGGAACTGAACTCAGAACCCACTGACAGTCATACTATGCATCCCTCCCCCAGTGAATCATGGTTTATTGCCTTAATCTTACTTTTCAAAATATACTATTACGCTATTACTAGAAATAAGGCCCGTTGTGGAAGAAATGGAGTCTAGAAAGAGGCTCTGGGCGAGTGTCCCCACCACCCCATCCCTTCTCAAGGAATGAATATTGCTTTGGAGTTGGGGGAAGGATGATTGTTGGAGGGGAGGAAGCCAAGCCCCAGGGTTGAATGAGGGATAGCATTGGGTCCTTTCTCCCGCTAAAGTGCCACTTTTCTCTATGCCGAAGTGCCAGGGTGGAGTTGGCAGTCTGTGTTTGTAGCCAGGCTTTATATCGTTTGAAGGGTAGAGAAAGCAATGTCCAGGGAGGAAGTAGAGAGTTCAAATTCGTCTCCTACTGCAGAGCCCAGTCAGTCCCCAACACAGGGGCTGGTGCAGGTGCATCAAGAGGAGAGGGCAGCAGTGGCTATAATAGCAACTGCATTTTCTGAAGGATCACTCATGGGGAGGAGCTGGCCACTGAACTACTGCCTTGCAAGGTGAAGCTACTATGTAACACACCCCAGGCTTCCTGAGTCTAGAAGAAGGCCAGGGGACTTTTCTACCTTATAGCAGCCATTTCAATTTGCTGCTGGCCATGCCTCTGCCCCAACCATGTGCCGGGCCCAGCCAACAGCAGCAGGACCAGTGGCAACAGCCACGGCCCATCGCCAGTGCCCATGGCTATGGCTATGGCTTACCAGCGCTGTTGCTGGGGCAACCTGGTGGGGGCTGCTGCAACCTCCTCCTGGAGAACCCTTGTAGCAGTGGTGCGAGGGATATTGGCAACAGTGGCTGAGGGGGCTGGGCAGTGCTCTAGGGCAGCGGAGGGAAGCACAGTGGTAATGTCAGCAAGGGGGCATTTCGGACAGCAAGGGGGCAGAGATGTGCATGGAAAAGTGGTCATCCCCAGAGCGGCAGACAGACAGACTGCCCACTCATCTGCAGCCAACTGGAGCACGCTGGGTTAGCGACAACAAGCCAATAGGACAGCAAGGAAGCTTCCCCAGTAGCCAATGGGAGGTGAGGTGAGTCATCAGGAACAGGGCTTGCCTTTAAATGTATAGGATGATACTATGAATGGGTAAAATTATCATTATTTCCAATTAAAACACTCTTCCTTGCCTCCAAGTCTAATTTTTAACTGCAATAATTTGATCCAAAATGCTAATTTTTATCTTTGTGAAGTATTGTTTTAACCAACATACTTATCAAGGTCCATTTTTAATGATTTTTTCAACCTAAATTCAGATTTTGTTCACTTGGTTTATAATCTGAAATTACAACTTAATTTCAAATTCTCTTTTAATGCCTGGCTAGATTTTTTCAATATCAGTCAAACAATCAGTGGGATCACACATGGAGTTTTCTGACCACACAGCAGTATTCTGACTTTGGAAAAAAAGCTGGTGCTCTTTGATGCGCACCAGGGCAATCACACAGTCTGGGTGAGACTGGCTGGGAGAGACATGGGCCACACACACAAAACAGGAGCATTCAGACTGCTCCTGTGCATGCGGGGTGAGCGCATCGTATGTCCTGGTCATTCAGACAGTCAGGAGACTGGGAAGTTCTTGGTAGCTCTTCACTCTGGTCCCAGTCCATCCTAAAATGAGGTAAGTATGCTGGGACTTGGGGGCAAATTTGTGCATGTGATCACAAACATTAAATCCAGAGTAGAGGCATGGCTAGGTCGGGCTAAATCTCTCATGTGATCATACTCACAGACATAGATAAACAGCATGCAAACTTAACTTAAAGCGATGACCATTAGATCCAGTACCCTTGGTTGCACAGGACTGATATACTGAAATAGCCACAGCAACTGCCTTATCTTCATGACTACTGGATTGGTTCCAAGTTCCTATTAGATTTTAATCTGTGCCCTCAACCCATATATTCAGACCTTGAAAAAGCTCAGGTTTCTGATTCTCAAAGCACTGAAATAAGAAATGGCTAAATATTTTTGTTCTTATAATTTCTATTTGCCACCTTACTTATTTACAAGAAAGTTCTATCAAAACACATCACGGCCTAGCTTCTGAACAGACACATAGAGGATAACACTTCATGGCAAACTCCTTTGTGCTGCAGTGAGGGGTACTACAGAATCATTAAAACAATGTAACTTTAGGTATGATCCAATGGTTTTTGGAAGTCAAACAGATGTTCTTTATTAAAATGGTCTTCAGACCCAGAATTGTGATGGCTGCTAGAGGCTCTGAAGGAGCTACAGGCTTCACTGCGACAAAGAACAAAGCTTTCCTCTTTTTCATCTTCAAATAATGTGCGGAGCTCTTTTAGTTTGCATTAACACTTTTCAAAGTTTATTTATTCATCTTAGGTAGGAACCAGGGCCAGCTCTATCATCAGGCAAACTAGACAATTGTCTAGGGTGCTGGCCTTCTGGGGGCGCCAAATGGGATGCCCCCCATGTGACTCAGTGATGTTATCAGTGTGGGATGTGTGCACTAGAAGTTAGCCTTGCCAAGGGTGCCAGACAGTCTAGGGCCAGCCCTGGTAGGAATTACAACTCGGCTTCCCAACCCCCCCCCCGCCCTGGAGGGGGACCCCCAGATTTGCAGCCTCCTCCCCGACTCTCCAAAAATCTGGAAGCGGGGGGGGGGGGAGAACGGCGCTTCCCCCTCACAGCGCCCGGCCGCCGCCGCAGCAACACCAGCGCCGCCACCACCAGCGCCACCCAGGGGGTCCAATTCTATGAGCCCCAAAAGAAGGTGCCCCTATCCTTCATTATTTCTTATGGAAGAAAGGCATTGAAAAGGTGTGCGGTCCCTTTAAATGTGATGGCCGGAACTCCCCTTGGAGTTCAATTATGCTTGTCACAGCCTTAATCTTGGCTCCACCCCTAATGTATCCTGGCTCCACCCCCAAAGTCTCCTGGCTCCACCCCCAAAGTCCCCAGATATTTCTTAAATTGGACTTGGCAACGCTAATTACAACCCTTATTTTAGAGGGGACAGAGAATGAGAGGAAGTCTACGCCTGAGACCCATTCTGAGCCCAATATTCACAGGCACAAAGTCCCGTTCAACAGTGAAGACAGTAGATGCCTAAAAATATTTAAGAGAAGTACCAGAATCATAGGAACCCTGTATTAAGCAGCCTTACTAATTATTGCCAGCATAATGGGATAATGCAGAACAGATATATATTTATTGCATGCATCTCTGATGGATGAATAAAAGTGCATAGCTTTATTTTTCAAGTTAACATTAATGTTTAATACGTTGGAAAGAAGTGCTTCACGGAGTCCTACATTATTCAGTAACTTCAGCAATTATAAAAGGGACTTTGCACGTTGCTATTGTTCAAGACAATTCACTTCCTAATAGAATCTGTTGTTTAAGAAGCTCTGTTCCTTACAGGTAATGGACATTTTACCACATGAAAATGAAAGGATCCCAGTAATTGGCTGCCACTTCCAGAAACCTCCCGTGCAACGCATACACAGAGAGAACACACAGATTATCTGTGCTGACCGTTGCTTAATTTATAATACACCTCTATGTCATAAACCAATTATCAGCATGGGACACAATCAGCACTTGCAAGCTTGAAAAGCAATTAGAAATTCTGAGCTGTCTCCTACCATAAACGAACAACCATAGGAGTAATATTACTGAGAAGTTGCTCTGTTCAGCCCATCACCCCAAATCTCCCTTCATCAATCAGCTAGGCCTCAGTGAACAGCAGAGCTGAGCTAGACAAACACTAGTGTTTATGACATACAGCTGGTGGTACTTACCATTAATCCCAAAAGCAGTTAAATTAACATTTCTCATTCTCTCATGGTCATGGACTGTGTGACACATGTACCTAGAGCCCATCTAAATGACTTGCAGTTACACCTTTCAACTGCAGAGTTAAATCTAAGCAGAGTTAAACCTTTCAATTGAACTAAAGTCAACAAGCTTAGGAGAAGTATAAGTCTGCTTAGGTCTACATTATTACAGTAATAGAACAAAGTTGGAGTCCGGTGGCACTTTTAAGACCAACGACGTTTTATTCACAGTGTTCATGCTCCAAGCACACTTCCTCAGTATGAAATGGAAACAAAATCTTACATATCTTATGTATAGTGGATGGGTAGTAAATTAGCCCCACGGTGCAGAGTGGTAAGCTGCAGTACTGCAGTCCAAGCTCTGCTCACAACCTGAGTTCAATTCCTGTGGAAGCTGGGTTCAGGTAGCAGGCTCAAGGTTGACTCAGCCTTCCATCCTTCCAAGGTCAGTAAAATGGGTACCCAGCTTGCTGGGGGGAAAGTGTAGATGACTGGGGAAGGCAATGGCAAACCACCCCGTTAAAAACAGTCTGCTGTGAAAACATCATGTTGCAACTTCACCCCAGAGTTAGAAACTACTGGTGCTTGCACAAGGGACTTTTTTTTTTAAAGGAAATCAGCATACAGAATAATGAGGATGTTTTTAACAGATTAAAAGAATAATAAGCTTGGTTATATGGCTGTCCCCTGCTAGAGTTCAACTGGAAGGGGCGATAACATCACAAGGATATAAATATGTTAGAATTAGAGACTGATGTGGTTTTGATGGTGAGCCTGTCATTAGGTTTCTTAACTGTAAAGAGTAATGAACTGAGAATCTGATGTCATGCTTCATTGATCTCCTCTCATCACTGGTTATACTAACAACATCCTTTACTTAGAGTTGTTCTGTCAGAGAGCTCTCTAGTTTGATATTCTCAGAGAAATACAATGTTAGAAACATTATTCTGAAACGTTATTTTAAAAAAAATATACTGGAATACAGTGGATGTATAGCTCTGCTTGGTGAGAACAGATTTAGTACATGTAATAAGAAAAGAAAACAATATCCCTGTTTAGTCTTGGGGAGATGTTTATTCCACGATTTGTAATAACTTGTAATTCATCAATTTCCCTTTCCATTCTGTCTTGAAGTTTCTTTGCAATAAAACAGCTACTTTGAGGTCACCCACTGAATGTCCTAGAACTCAGGTGTCAAATCTCTGACCTGCAGAACCGAACTGGCCCACCCTTTGAAGCTCCACGGCTGCCTAAGTTCCCAACTCCTTCTTGTCTTTGCTGGCTGCAGCAGAAAGTTCTTCTGGGCTTGTAAAGCTGCAAAGAAAATGCAGAATGGATTTGCCATTAAGGTTTCTGCACGCAGATAGTCTACCTGAGCCAAGAGACCTTAATGTCTGTGCTGCTATATGTTTCAACAAAGTGGAGCTCAGTTTCACTTTCCAGCATTCCTATGGCCAGCTGAAGCTGCCGCTTCCTGGAGTTGTGTTCTTGCATATAAAACGTTGATGCTTTGAGAAGAAGACCATAGATTTATAGCCCGTCCTTCCCTCTGAATCAGAGTCTCAAGAGTGGCTTTACAATCTCCTTTATCTTCTTCCCTCACAACAGACATCCTGTGGGGTAGGTGGGCTGGGAGAGCTCTCACAGAAGTTGTCCTTTCAAGGACAACTCTGGGAGAGCTATGGCTGACCCAAAGCCATTCCAGCAGCTGCAACTGGAGGAGTGGGAAATCAAACCCAGTTCTCCCAGATAAGATTCCGTGCACTTAACTATTACACGAAACTGGCTGTTTTGTCTCTGCTGAATGGACCTTAGAACTGGTGCCTAGTGAGTACTCTAACCTGAGAACCCACAGCCAAAGGGGGATATTACACTGGAGAGCCATTGCCAATCTGAGTAGACGCAGGGGGGTGGGGGAGAAGTTTGCAATGCCCAGCAATTTCATGTTTTCCTAAGCCCAGAACATTTTATATTTTTAGTTTCTGCTCTGAAACTCGTGCTTTTTCTCCATGTTTTATTTATTAAAATTGCACTCTCAAATCCCACTATTTCCCCACCATTCCATTTTAAACAAAATACTGCAAGAGTTCTAAGCATGTTTATACTTTAAGTAAAAAAATTAGTATCTTTAATTGTGTGTGTTTGTGTCCTTTATAAAGTTTTTATTTCCACTACCTGGCATTACATTTTATAACATGCATGGCCCATAGGGTTGCCAATCCCCAGTTGGGAGCAGGAGATCCCCCGGTTTGGAGGCGCTCCCCCCGCTTCAGGGTCGTCAGAAAGCGGGGGGGAGGGGAGGGAAATGTCTGCTGGGAACTCTATTATTCCCTAGGGAGATTTATTCCCATAGAAAATCATGGAAAATTGATCCGCAGGTATCTGGGGCTCTGTGGGGGCTGTTTTTGGGGGTAGAGGCACCACATTTTCAGTATAGCATCTAGTGCCTCTCCCCAAAATACTCCCGAAGTTTCAAAAAGATTGGACCAGGGGGTCCAATTCCATGAGCCCCAAAAGAAGGTGCCCCTATCTTTCATTATTTCCTAAGGAAGGAAGACATTGAAAAGGTGCACCATCCCTTTAAAAGTGATGGCCAGAACCCCCTTTGAAGTTCAATTATGCTCGTCACAGCCTTGATCTTGGCTCCACCCCTAATGTCTCCTGTCTCCACCCCCAAAGTCCCCAGATATTTCTTGAATTGGACTTGGCAACCCTACTGGCCCAGCCCCACAGAAGTCCAATTTATATGAGATTTTGCCCTTATAACAAGGACACCCCTGCCTTAGAAGGTAATTCCTGATGTCAGATTTGTGTCCATTTATCCTTTGGCACAGGGTTTGTCCTCTTTATCCTATGTAGGGAACTGAAGGGCATTGTTGGCATTTAAAGGTATATACAATGTTAGGAAAAGTTAATGAGTCCGAGATAGTGTAGTTGATGTTGTTAGATCTAGTGATTGTGTTGTCTGAATGTATGTGGCAGCAAAGTCGGCACCAGTGTCTGTGTTCAAAAGAGACGTTACATTACTGTGGATGAGGAGTTGTTTGAGACTGGGGGGTTGTCTGGATGCAAGAAAATGCTTGCCACCCAGTATTTGCCAAAGAGCTGTCATTGTCCAATAAAGGTTGTAAGTCATTGATGTGTTGAACTGTTTGGTGTAGCAGATGATGTGTTGAGCCAGTTTGGTGTAATGGTTCAGTACATGGACTCTTATCTAGGAGAACCAGGTTTGATTCCCCACTCCTCCAACATGCACCTGCTGATGTGGACCTTGGGTTAGACACAAGTTCTCTCAAAGCTGTTCTTCTCAAGAGCTGTTCTTGGAGAGCTCTCTTAGCCCCATCCACCTCATGGGGTGTCTGTTGTGAGGAGGAGAAGGGAAAAGGGATTGTAAGCTGCTCCGAGATTCCTTTGGGTTGTGAAGGGGGGGGTATAAATCCAATCTCCTCCTTCTCCTCCTCCTCTTATTCTTCTTCGAGTTGAGAGTTGTGCTGCTCACCTGTATCTATTGTTAGAGTAAGAGAGCTGTCTACCACTACACTCTGGACCTAGATCACTTGAATTTAACTCCAGCACGAGAAAATTACACTGCTGAAAATGGATTCAATGAAGGCACTGTGTCCCATTCTGAATTTTTTTAGTTTATTCCTCTGTTGTAGCCCAAACAACAATTTATTCCACAGTATCAGAGCTCCATCCTATCATTTTCATCCAGAATTTATCTTGGTAAGAGTGGGGAAAGAGAGAGAGAGTTAAGCATTAGCTAATCACTTAGCTCCTTAGAGAACGCCTTCCCTAAACCTTGCTTGTTCACAAGATTTTCTTTGACAGAAGAACTATAGCAGCTGGTTGTATTGAAAAAATGTACAACAGCATTTAATCTCTTGGATCAGCAGAAGTTAATTTAGTCAAGTGAACCCTGCAATTTTTAAGTCTTGTATAACTGGAGGTTTCAGAGGTCAGGGGAACCGTTAATACTGTATCCTTTTGGGGCCTGAAAGCAAAGCACATTAAATTGTCATTTATACATCACATGCATATACACACAATAAAGTTTATGCAGGCTTTCCACAGGTAGGGATATTTCTATAAAAAGTGTAGGATATTTCAAATGTGTGATTCCCTCATCAGCAAAGTGCTACCAACTCTGGACTGGGAAATTCCTGTAGATTTGCAGGTGGAGTCAAGGGAGGTTGTTCAGCAGGTTACCACAGAGTCCACCCTCCAAGGCAATCATTTTCTCCAAGGGAACTGATTCTTTATTAGAATCATGACCACTCCTCTCCATAGCAACTGGCACTTCATGTTTATACACATCTGCTGTGGCAAAAAATGGAGGCATGCACCTTGGCAATTAAGGCAGGACAAGACCCAACTCGCATGCCATTGGCCACACCTTACTGTTTAGATCTTGTGTGCACTGTCTTGCTAAATAGTGGCACCAGTGCTGGTAGAGTAACACCATTTCAAATGCTTCAACAACACTTCTGCAGCCACAGTTTAAAACATGTGGAACTGCCCCAAATGTACCTTTCCCAGTACATACAAAGCAACGGTGAAAGATACAGGAAATGGCCAGTTTGACTGCAAGTCAGGCCTGAGGCTGGTGCAAGAGTATCTTCACTCTGATTTGAGGAAGTAAGTTTGATTCTAAGAAGTGTTGAGTCAGTATAAAATGGCTGCCATGTCCAAGCTAGTATGTCAGCAGGAGATTCTCTCCAACAGCTACTGGATACACATCTTTGCTGGTAAGTACTTAAAAAAAAAAAACACTATGTAAAAGGCAGTGCACTTTTAAACAGTACGGCTGGCTGGAGGAGAGAGAAACAGCAAGACTCTTTTCCTTTACCCTGCTGAGTCCAATTGTATTTTACAGTACCTCTATTGGCTGCCTAAATAATAAATAAAGCATGGCCAAGACTTGGTTTGGGGGGTTCAAAAAGTTCATTTTGCTTTAAAAACAAACCAACCAAGGCTCCTATTCCAAACAGCCTAATTTAAGATATTAAATTAAATCAGGATTGTGTACCCCCTTTAAACACTTAGCTGTACAGCTGGAGAACAACTTTGCCAAGGAAAGTGAAGGAGGTATGTAAAGAGGCTCCATGACTTCCCAGCTTCAGCAGCATAAAGAAACTCCTGACTTGCCAAACTCATAGTGAAGAACTACAATAGATCATAGAGCCAGAGTGCTGCACACCAACTACTAGTGCCTGTTACACCACAATATATGAGTTTGCATAGTATGCCTCTGGAGAAGGAAGCTCGGCGGTATCCAAGAACAGTATGCCTGCAAAGTTTGAACATGCACATTGGATCAATAAGCTTTTTCAAAGCTGAGCTTTCCTGCACTAACCAGAAAATTTTCACATGAATGCATTTTGAGTCTGCCCATTTTATTCTCCCCGCATCCCCAGTTTAGAATTCAAGTCCAATGCCCTTAGCTATATTAACGCTCAATTCCAGCATTGCAAACAAATCACAGCATGCTTAGAAAGGGAACAAACCTGGTTAAATCCTGGACTCAAGGTTTTCTTCCACTGCCCCTTGTGCAGTTACTGAAGATGCAAATTACAAATTAGTTGTGACATCTGGAACATGGGTCTCTTTATTAAACTCTTTGCCAGTAACCAGGATTTTAAATCAGGATAAAAATATGGTTTAGAATCCCAATTATGTCTGTCTTCAGTCTCAGCACACACCACACAAGGGAAGAATGGAGCATGAAACACCACATTTGATCAGGTCCACACAAATTACAAGCAAACTGTTGTCTATCCAATGATCTGTGGACCTCACAGGAGCAGGATTTTCCCACTTCCCCTTCCTGTTGCATCCCACTGAGCTCCCAAGTTTCCCAAATTTTTTTCCCAAGTGTCAGCATGCCCTCAAGAGCAGCATAAAGGGCAACGTGAGGAGCAGAAGCAGCAGGGGGAAATCAGAAATCATTGCCCCTTTTTCATAGTGTGCTTAAGTCTTTGGAACTGTGTGGTTGGACTGCATTGAGCTCAAGCAATAAATAGCTAATGGCATTAAATTTCTTAACTGTGATACTTACGTTATAAGATTTTAAAATAACCAAATAGGTCAGTAATAAAAATAATTGACACACAACAGTTTTTAGCAAGTTTTAAACTTTTGCACTGGGAATCCAGTGGATCATACCTGATGTGTAGATTGTGTTAAATTAAACAGAAATCAATATTCAGCGACTTTGCTGATGTTTAAAACCCACATGCATCATAAAGCATGATCCATTGGAGGAAGATCCTCAGACAGTGAAGTCAGTTTTACAGCAGCACAAATGACTATGTTCTGCACTGAATCCTGTGCCAAAATCATCTAGGATTACATGTGCTTACCAGAACAATCAGCGAAAGCTTCTCACCCTAATGAATTCTCCAACATTTCTGAATGCGTCAACGCTTGAACCCAGCTAGATAGTCTCTGGGTAGAACCAAATGAGCCATCTGCCATGGCAGTCTCTCGGCTTTTAAAAAGCCAACACATTTAGAGATGCACTACAGCAATCAGACAGCTCCCACACACCTGGTAACACAAGCATCAGCCACACCCCTGCAGAGTAGAGCAATAAGACTGCTCCTGCTCATGTTTGGCATGTCTGGGCTACTCACACAGCGGGAAATGCCCCATGAAAGCACTGCAAGGACTTTGCCACCGGGAAGTTCCCGGTGTCTCTTTAATGCGTGTGGGAGGTGTCACAGCGTGAGGTAGGTGCGAGTGGGCTACGGGGGACAGGTGTGTGTGTGTGACTGCACCCATTAAATTTGGAGATGGGGAATAGCTATGGCAGGTCAAAAAGCCTGTCTGATTGAACGCTCTATTTTACAGTCTGGAAAAGGTTATCCAGGAAGAGTCTTTGCTTGTGAGTACAAGGGATGCTGGTTTAAACCCTAGACAAGCCAACCCAGAGGTACCATTTACTGGAAAAGGTGAAATTGCAACTATTAGAACTTAAAGCCCATCAAAAGTTATCAGTTCTAATGCACAGAATACAGTCCTCACTACCTCTTCTATGTATATTCAGAACTGAGAAAAGCAAAACTTTGTAGTAAAACAAAGGCTGTTAGCATTAGTCCTGTGCTTTCTGAAGATTCTGTAAACCGTCTGGATTGGACTGAGGCTCAGTACTCTGAGAGACCAAAATGTAAGATAAACAGAACAAGCATGTATTGGGGATTTGTGATAAGAAAAGCAGTTGTTGTACACAGAAGACCCCCTTGTTGCAGCAAAGTGGCCTGGAAAGGCTGACAGCATAATTTATTACCTATTAATAGTTTTACTTTTCACTTTATACTCTGGTTTCTCTTCAGATCACATAAATCTTTTTTTTTTAACTTTTCAATTTAGCTTAAATGAAAACCTCAGTTCTAAGTGAACTCTAGAAAAATAAGCCCTAAACCAGGGGTGTCAAACGTGCAGTCTGAGGGATGGATCAGGCCCCCAGTGGGCTCCTATCAACCCTGCAAGCAACTGTCATCTGCTTCCTTCTCTATCTCTTGCTTCCTTCTGAATCACAGCTTACTTTGCCAGGTTTGCTTGATCACACAGGAGCTACAGAGCAAAGCCTCTATTTTTCCCATTAGCTGACCAGGACATGAAGCAACTTTCATACAAAAGCTCACAATACCCAGCCATTACATGTTTTCCCCTGGGTCTTAGGCTTAAAGCATTGACCATGATTTTTCTGAAATGAATGTCAATATATCAAAAGTAAGTTTTTAAATTACAGACCCACACCTGAACAACACTTGAACAGCATACTCACAGCTATGGCGCAGACATTGTCTCCAGATTTTGATGCAATAATTCAGAGCAAGAGGTGTCAGCAACAGCTGTCAGAAACTGTTAAGTAAACAAAATATTGCAAGAGTGCTAATTTTTAAGCATATTTTATTGTATGTTTTTGTCTGTGTCCTTTATAAAGTTTATATCTTCGCTACCTGGCATTACAGTGTATGACAAACATGGCCCAGTCCAACAAGGTCTCATTTATGTCAGATCTGGCCCTCCTAACAAATGAGTTCAACATCCCTACCCTATGGGACCACCTCTCCTGGCATACCCCCTGAAGAGCATTACACTCCAAAGAGAAGAGCCTACTGGTGATCCCTGGCCTGAAAGATATCTGTCTGTCCTCAACAAGAGCCAGAGCTTTTTCGGTCCTGGCTCCTAACTGCTTCGCCCCCCTCCCAAACAGCTTGGCCACTACTTCTTCCCACTGCTTCTCTCTTCTGGCTGACTAAAAGCCAGAGAGAAATTATAAAAGGACAGCTGAGGCATCATTAATGCATGGGTGGTAACAGTGACTGAGAAGTACAGGGAAGGTGGAGCAGGGGCAGCTTTTCCTCCAACCAGTGTCAGGATCCCTTGCCAAAGAAAGGTGCTCCCATTAAAAGAAGAAATCCATAGAATCCAGCCCATAATTTCTAATTTGATGTGAGTGTTGTGAGGGGGAGGCTGGAGATAGATTAATATTGAATAAAAATTAGGTTTTTGAAAACTAGTCAGGACTTAGGCAGCAACTCAGCAGTAAAATACAAGTGTACATCAACTTATCTATTTACATATTCTTGTTTTTACATTACAAGGCCCTCCAAGGAAGAAGCAGCAAGCAGATAATACAAGGTACTGAAATCGTGTTGCCTTACTGACAATCACCATTGTGTGATTGCCCCCCAAGGTCGGAATAAAGAGTCAGACACAATGCATTGGAATAAAATTGGGCCACTTTATTAACTAACAGCATAAACAGCAAGGGTACCCCACCAGCGGCCTGGCCAGGGCTAGGGGTCACTGCGACCGCTCCCCTGCCATTAACGGGCGAGAGACCCAGCCCCCCAGCCAGAGCTGAGCGACTCAGCTCCCTCCAGGCAGGCCCAGCAGGGAGGCACGCACCAGAAGGCCCCAAACCCAGACGCACATCTCGCCAGAAAGGCACCCTCTAGCCGAGCCTCCTGGACAGTCTGCAATCTCCAAACCCGGGTCTTCAAACCTCAGGTTGTTCATGCCAGACCCCAAATTCCCCAAAAGGGGGATGCTTCGCAGTCCTCCCCTAGCCGCATAGTGTCCTAAACCCCAAAAACCTGCCAACTAAAGTGACCAACTATTTAAAGGCACCTTCCCTGAGCCAATTCCACAATCCACTGCACTGCTATGCAGGGTAGGCGAAAAACACACCCCAGCAACAGCCAATCAGCCGGGTGTAAAAAATTCCTACCCGGCTCCTCAAATGAGGCAACCAGCCAAGCCTACATAACAGACAGGGCGGGAGGGAGGGCCGATCAACGACAGAATGAACTGAGGGGAACGTGGAGCTAGCTGTTAAAGCGGCTAGCCCCGCCCCTCACATTGCGCGCCCAAACGGGCGACTTCTGACTCTTCCCTCCCAGGGAGGCAAACAGCGCAGAAGCAGCCTAGCAGCTACGCTGCCGGCTGCAAGCTTCTGAAAGTCTTCAAGGGAAACCTGGAAGGAACGGATCTGAAGAACCAGTGCTGAGCTACTGGCAATGCTAGCAATACAGCCTAATTTGTGGAGAGCAGAATGAGGGAAGACAAGCCGATCCCAAGGCAATGATCCATGAGGCAAGGCTAGCCGATCTTCAATGCAGGATCTCACAACATCACACTGCTGTATACACAGCAGTGCAGTTTAAATCACCCTGACCGGGCTCACCTCACTGTTGCATGCTGCCCATCAAGATTTGAACTGGCTAACCAGACTGGCCTCCCTAGATGACACAGAGCCAGCCATCGGAGTTGGCCAAGGCTCCCACTGTTCCACTGTTCATGTAAGGGGAGGGGGACCTCCTAAAGCTCTCCCCTGCTTGCACAGCAATCCAGCCCCTTCAGGCGAGTCTTGGCCACATTTGTGTGAAACGGTGTATTGTATATACCAATAGACTTGTATTAAAGCATTGTGTGGACAGCTAACCTGGACGATAACTGTGCTCATTTAGTTTATCCCTCCTTTTTGTTTAGCTGCTCATCAGAGGACTGCTGCGCAAGCAAAGGAAGTGGATGCACTAGCAATCTTCTCATCTTGGCTTATTGGTATTTTCAAAGCACCTATATTGCAAACGGGCTAGTTTCAACTTGCTCAAACACCGCCAACAGTAACTAGCACCAATTCTATAACAAGGTCTACAAAGAGATTATGGGGCTTTATTGAGGCTTGAATGAACTTGAGGATTTCTTAATTTAACACAACAAAAATACTGCCATTCAAATCTCTAACAGACTTGCCATCTGCCCTCTTCTGGTAGGTAAATGCCTACCACAGACTCCCCTGTCCACCACCACCAAAAGCCATGGGGTGAGGAAAGGGTGTGCGGAATAGTATCTGAACCTGGAACTGACATTTTGTTTTGATGATACTCTAAGAACCCCATCCCCCTAAATCGCTGTGGATTTTACCGTATCTCTGTAGCTTGTTACCACAGTGATTACTGGGGAGAGTTCTAGAGCAGGGGTGGCCAACGGTAGCTCTCCAGATGTTTTTTGCCTACAACTCCCATCAGCCCCAGCCAGCATGGCCAACGGCTGGGGCTGATGGGAGTTGTAGGCAAAAAAACATTTGGAGAGCTACCGTTGGCCACCCCTGTTCTAGAGCATCAATTGGAAGTAATGTCACTTCTGGAGTCAGACACTACCCCCCCCTCCGAAATTTCCTGGGGATTGCAAACAAAGGCCTGGCAACCCTAGCTGAGGTAAAGGAATTGATACTTTTTCTTCAGAAGGATATGATGGAGCAGGAAAAATAAAATGTCACATGGATACATTGCAAGAGGTTGACAGTACAGTGAACAATATACATTGAGTTGTACAAGTGGTTTGAGACAGTGAGAGTCTTCAAACTATTTTAATAAATCTATGCTTCAAAGCAAGCTCATTTCAACAATTTTCAGATACAAAATGCTGTTGGAATCTGAAAATAAAGCAATTATTCCAGTTCATTTTTATACTTGTTCCTGGGTTTGCCAGCCAAGAAAAACTGTTGTTTTTTTAAAGTTATTGGTTCGTACAATTTGTTTTATGCAGATTTAGTACTCTGCAGGACACTTAAAATTCTAGTCCAGTATTCAACACAGTGATGGAAGAGGGAAGGTACAGCTATGTATTGTTTTACTGTGACTCAAAGGCTCTATTTTTCAAAATGAACTTTCCTCTACCATAATCATCTTCCTGATTAGATAATTTTCTGTATGTGAGGGGAAGGGAGAAAGAACATTTACACAGCATTTTGAAATTTGTTTCCATTTTATTGAAATTATGCTTAGATTGTATTATTTTTCATTCCCCTAGCTTTTCTTACAGCACATTTTCAAACAGATATATGGAAAATGGAGAAGACAATAACAAAGTCAAGTTCTTATTCTACAAAACAGTTCTATATTTCAACACCTCAGTACCACAGTCCCAGAAAGATGGATTGCACATGCTGCAACTGTTTGATGATACTATTTTCGCTCTCAAGTATGCTAATGGAAAAAGTGGGTAGAGTAGTACCACATGATTTCAAACTACAAATCAAGAAACTAGAAAGAATGTAATCCCCACTGACAAAACTTGTTTCTGAGTAGACCTGCTTACAATTGCTCCCTGGGTCTTGCAACTTTATTTCTAAGTATGTGGAGCAGTAAAGTTAGAAGCAAGAAAAATATTCTGCTGAGCCACAGAAATACAGAACAACAGCAAGGATCATTAAACTACCAGTGTAGTGTAGCGGTTAAAGCGCTGAACTATGATCTGAGAGACCAACACTTGAATCCCTACTCTGCTTTGGAAACCTGCCAGGTGACTTTAAGCCAGTCACACACCTTCAGACCAACCCCTCACAGGATTACTGTGAAGATAAAACAGAGGACAGGAGACCCATGTAAGCCACTTTGGGTCCCAAAGTAAATAAATAAACTACCGGTGTTATCTGAAACAGTACAAGAATAGGTATGTGAGGTTCGTTTTCTTTTTTTAAAGGTAGTTGTTAGAGGCAAGTGCTAACTGGAGGGGAAATGGTGGTTCGTTTCATTTCATGATTCATCTCATTCCTAACCAGTTCATGTTTCATTGGTTCATTTGGTTTGGGAGGTGTAAAACTCACTGGGAGTCTTCAGTGGGCTCTCCTCCACCGGCCTTCCAAGTTTGGCAAATATTGGATTTGGAACATCTGAGTTATATCCCCCCCAAAGCAGGTGCCCCTAGGAAAGCTCAGCTTCAGCTCCCACAGCAGCTCTCCATGCTGCAGAATGGGAGCTCTGTTACTGGCTCCTAGAGCTGCCAATCAGACTGCTATGGGTGTTTCTAGGGCTCCCAGAAGTCCATTCTCAGCACTGCCTAGGAATTGACTGAATCAATGCTAGGCTGTCTGGGAAAACAAACTGCAAAAACAAACCAAATGAAGCACCAAGTTCAGACCAGATCAAGACAAACCACGAATTAGTCGAATTCATACACAACTGTGATGTCTAGTAGTTATCACTATGCCAAAAAATTGTAATGATAATGAACAATTAAGGAAGATTTGACATACCATCAGTGTGGTACATGCTATGTGCATCACAAAACATGTGCTTCTGTTTTTTTGTAGATTCTACACATGGAGGCCATATCATAAAGGAAGGCAGAGAACTCATATGTTTATGCTATTGCCAGAGAACTCTGTAATGATTCTTTCCCCATTCATTTTTCTCGATGTTTCCCGTTTTCAGTTACAAGACGTCAAGAACAGAAAGTACATGCATGAACTATTGCAAAGTGCAACAAAAACTCCACCTCCACACGTCCCCCCTTGCCCCATAATGGATCTCTATCTACTAGTCTTGCAAGTGAGACCACAACTAGTACTTCATTTGTCTTATAAATCTGAGCCCACTGGCAAGAAAATCTCACTTTGCTTCCACTGACAACTCATTTAACCAAATTCAGATAAAGTACAGACAAAATGGACAGGAAGGATGTCGAAGAGTAATTTATATGACAAGTACCACTTGGAACAATGTAAAACATAATCAAAGAGACAACCAACACAAGATAGTAGTTTTTATTCTATCATACGGAATTTTAACTTGTAAGCTGCTTTGAGCCACACGGGGGGAAGAGTGTTGCACTTACCTGTAACTGTTGTTCATCAAGTTGTCTGTAACTGCTATTCATTGAGCTGAGATTCCCATCCAAAAAGTCAGATGCTCCAGGGGTGGAGGCCCCTTCTCCCTCAGTTTTCCCAAGTGGCCATGAGCAACCCAAAATATTAAGAGACCTCACAATGGGGAAGGACGGAGGGAATGTGTGCCTGCACAGAAGACAATTCAACGAACAAATTACAGGAAGTGCAACACTGTTTTCATCTTCAGTCCTCTGTGCAGTCCCACACTGGGAGACTACAAAGCTACTCACTAAGGAGGTGGAATGACGCTTTCAGTGAAAGACAGAACACACCACTGGTCAGCCAACTGATATCTCCCTTTGGGCATTGACATCTACCATTTACTGTTTGACAAAGGTATCTGAAGAACATGTTGCTGCTCTACAGATGCCTGTTGGCAGTGAACGCTACAGTGTGAATGCTGCAGAAGATGCCTGTGCCCTGGTAGAGTGGGCTTGGATTGTCAGAAGACACAGCTGTCTGGCCTGATTGTAGAACCATCTGATGGCCCTTGTGATCCATCTAGAAATGGTCCAGGAAGAAGCTGCCCAGCCCTTAGAAAGGCTGAATAATATACAAACAAGCATACAGATCTACTAAACGGCTTTGTCCTATGAAGATAATAGAAATAAATCCCTCCAGACATCTAGCTTGTGCAGTATCCTTTCTGCTTCAGAAGTTAGGGAAAGGAAAAAGGTAGGATAACGTCCTGTGACAATGGAACAGAGATACAACCTGAGGTAAACATCTCAAACTAAATCTTAGCACCACCTTTTCAGTGTAAAATTTACAAATGGAGGGTCAGCCCTGAGGGCAGCCAATTCCTCAACTCTCCTGGCTTACATGATCACTGCCAGAAAAGGACCTTAACTGACAAGGCCTCCAAGGAAGAAGCAGCCATCAGCTCAAACAGCTCCAATATCAACTTTGTTAAAAACTAAGGTCAGGGACCACTGGGGAACTATGGCCACTAAAGAATGAAATATATTAGATAATCCCTTGAGGGACAGATGTGAAGATCTATGAGAGAGAACAGTCTTGCCCTCCACTAGAGGATGCAATGCTGATACAGCCGCTAGATGCACCTTAATGGACAACACCAAGAGGCCAGAAGTCTTGAGGGACAACATAGGGGGCAAGAATCAGAGGAACTCCCTTAAAAACTGCCCACATTGTTCCATTTACTAGTATACAAGTCCCTATCCAGATGGGTTTTTGACATTAAGGAGAACTTAACTGCCCCATTTGAGAACCTCAGTTTGTGGGGTTTAGCAGTCTGGCTGTGAGGTGCAAGCTGTGCACTTTGTAGTGGAGCACTGGGCACCAATGCAATAAGATGCATAGATCATCTTTGGGAAAACAGCATGAGAAATGGTCAGAAAGGGGTTACTAGCATGCACCAGGTTTTCTCTGCCTGAAACTTAGTCAACACTCTCAGAATTAGAAGATTGCAGATTTATGCCCCACCCGTCTCTTTGAATCAGAGACTTAAAGCGGCTTACAATCTCCTATATCTTCTCCCCCCATAACAGACACCCTGTGAGGTGGGTGGGCCTGAGAGGGCTCTCGCAGCAGCTACCCTTTCAAGGACAACTTCTGTGATAACTATGGCTAACCCAAGGCCATTCCAGCAGGTGCATGTGGAAGAGTGGGGAATTGAACCCGGTTCTCCCAGATATGAGTCCTCATACTTAACCACTATACCTAACTGGCTTTCTAAGAGGAAAGGAGGGGAGGCGTATAACATGGCATCCTGCCACCTGAGCTGAAATGTGTCCCCTATCAACCAGAGATCACTCTCACACTTGGAACAAAATATTTCAGCCTTGGCATTACTTCTCCTGGGAAACAGGTCTATGGAGGGGGTCCCCCGGTGAGTAAAATCTGGCAGGAGGTGATCCAACGTGATAGACCACTTGTGATTCAAGTTGCTAATTCTGTTGAGAACATCTGTCCTGGTGTTCTCAGACCCAGCAATATGAATGGCCTGCAACAAAACCTCCAAGGTGACAGCCAACTTCCAAATGGCCAGAGCTTAGAGGGTCATGGAATTGGTTGCACAGGCTCCAGAACCGGGATTGGATCCTTATGAACTCGTAGGTGTGACTCAGAAATAACTTCTACCTCATCTTCAAGTAATGACAACACTGCAGACTGCAAATGTAGAGACAAAGTTCATGGAGGTGGGATTTCTGGAACTGAAGCTGGATCTGAGGATACCAGAACTGTCAGAATCAATGGATGTGCTGTAGACGGAGAGCGTCTGGAGGCCGAAAGATGCTTGTTTCTTGAGATGCTTCTCCCTATGCTTGGACTTTGTTCTGATATTCTCCTGGTTCCTCAGGAGGAAATGGCTGGTTTGGAGGGTGGAGTCTATGGTATTGTACCTGTCTGAGGTCCCACCCCTCCTCAAACCCCTCTCTCTCCAGGTTCCACCCCTCAAATATCCAGGAATTTCCCAACCTGGAGTTAGCAACCCTATCTCCTTCCCAGTCAACCATCAACCTAACTTTATCTGCCCCTCTAACTTCAGCTTTCCATTTCCTTCCCCTCCCTGCAGCCTCTACCTAGGAAAAGTACATTCTTTCTTCACAGTGAAGGTCAAAGCAGCTTACATCATTCTCCTCTCCTACTTTTGATCTGCACAACAACCCTGTGAAGTAAGTTAGGCTGAAAATCTAACTGGTCTGAAATCAATCATTGACTGTGACTGGTCCGAAATCACCCAGTCAGCTTCCACAGCAAGAACCTGGCTCTGGCATACACTGCCTGTCATAGGGGGGCTGCTGCTGAACAGGAGCAAACAGCCAGGCCTAGTTAAGTCATGCCAATCAGGTCACAATAAGTCACCCAGAGGGTGCTGCCACGCCTAGGGTAGCCAACCTCCAGGTGGAGCCTGAAGAACTCCAGACAACAGATCTCTCTCCCCCTAAAGAAAATAACTGCTTTGAAGGGTGGACTCTATGGCATCATATTCTGCTAAGGCCTCTCCCTTCCCCAAACTCTGGCTTCTGTAGACTCTACCACAAAATCTCCAGGAATTTCCCAACCTGAAGCTGGCAATTTTAGGACTGTCCCCAATGAATTCTTCCTCACAGACCAAAATAGGCCTGGAAAGAGCCTCCTCCTCCCACTTTTACTGACAGAACCAAGCTTGGGATACTATGGTTGCCTAGCAACAACCACTGAGGGAAAATTGAGGACTTCATGGAACAGGCCAATAGGATGTAAAGGGAGCTTCTCAATGGCCCAATCCTCATCTGTCCTGGATCTAGAGGCACTGAGTGACATGTGGCTCAGTCAAAGGGTAGGTGAGTCATCACCAGTATGGCTTGGCTTTTATATTTATAGGATTCATGATGTGGACTAGTACACTGTTGTGATAAACGTGGCTGACAGGCTCCTGGTTTGCATGAATGGAACAAAAAGTAACATCTGCAAAGGGCTAGAATGTCCTACAGAAGCTTCCAAGTCTGTGGAAGTATTACACATCTTGAAAGGCCTTTCAGTACATTCTACAAGCTAAGCAGCTAATATAAATTATACAGAACAGGGCAAAGTCAAGGATCTCTTCCTACTCAAATTCTCTTTTTCCAGTCCATTCCTTGCAGCCAAAACAGTTAATCACAGTCTATCCTCTATTCACATCCAAAATGTGTTACAGGTTATCCTACTGTACATTGTTTAAAATTTACTGATCAGTAGATTTTCATTAAGTTGTGGTCAAGTCATCACGTTATTTAAAACATAGCACTGTTGCATATATTTCAGTTAACAGCATGGCCAAACCATTTTTCCTTTTCCTGTTTTTTTTTTAAACCCTCTGCCGTGATATTTGCAGTACATCTAAATCAAGCTGCCAGGAGCATTCATTCTTCATGTGACCTAAATATTCTCATTTTCAATACAAAAATTCTAGCAACTGATTCACTGAGAATAGCTTTAGGGGGGGAAATCTTAACCCAAGTTTTTTTAAAAAGGAATGTAGCCCAGAAATTATATTAGAACAATTCTTTGCAGTTGAGGGATCACTGCTAAAAATTTATCAGAAGAAAATTAACTTATATTCCCCATTAAAAACTATTTTTAACTTGGTTTTGTTAAGAAATAGTTTCCTTTCAGTATTTTTAGAATTACAATATTTATAACTAAAGAAACAAGGAGTTAACTAGAATCAACATTTACCAACACAGATCAACAATCCACATTGCCTGCTCTGATACCAAAACAATGTGCTTCCAGGTGCAGCTACATAAACAGCAATGGAAAGTTTAAGAATGAACATGATTACTTCCATTACTACAGGCCTCAGTTGGGACCAGAGCTCTCCAGAGCCACATTCCAGAAGCTCTAAGCCCGTTCTCTCCATTCTATCCTATGGGGTCACAGGATAGAATGGAGAGATCGGGCCATGGACATGACGCTAGAGAAGGGGGTTTAATTCTATCCAGTTCTATCCTGGGCCCAAAGGATAGCATGGAGAGATGGCAGGCTGGCTGGGGAAGTGAAGAAAGATCGGGGAAACCTCTCCAAACAAGCTCAGCTCAGGCTCTGCTGGGCTGTCCAGTTTCAACTAGGCAGCACAATCGAGCCTGTAGAACAGTGGATCCTTTAGGGAGATGGGAGACTGGCTGCTTTGCTGGCACTGCCATGCTGCCCTGCAGGACCGGTTATGCAAATGAGTTATGCTAATGAGCTCCAGCACTTTTTTTTTTACAAAATGCTTGTTATCATGGACAAGACTGGCAGAATAGATTACCCATAGATCTGTCTAATCAGCACTACTGTATCATACCTTGCTAGGAAGGGGCCCTCGGAGCCCTGGGGTCCAAACAAACAACAAACAGAAATGATTTTGGTTAGAGACAGAAGGATGGGAGAGCACACCCAGGTAGCAGATGCATGTGTATCAGATTCCACCACTGCTTGACTGACTAGAATAGAGATTACTGTTCACACCTTTAATAATTGTGAACACAGCTTCTGAGTATTCCTGAACTGCTGTTGGCATAGGTGACACTGGTGTCAATATTCTCCTTTTCACAGCCACATGAGATCCACTGTGATGAAAGGACACACAGCACCTATATCAATATGAATATAGCCTAATGCAGCTGAATCACACAGCACAGAGATCATAGGCAGCCTTGTCAGGTCCAAGCAAAATTCAAAAGCAGTTATGCAGTACCTTTTACCAGAACTAACTGAAATATCATAAAGCACTGTGCAGGTTCTGGGTCAGGAAAAACCTGGATATTTGAGTGGGGGGGTAGAGCCTGAAGAGGGCAGGATTTGGGGAGGGAAGGGACCTCAGCATGGTACAATGCCTTAGAGTCCACTCTCCAAACCAGTCATTTTATCCCGGGGAACTGATTTCTGTAGTCTGGAGATCAGTTGTAAAAGCAGCAGGAGGATGGCAACCCTAGGAGGAGATAAACATTTTGGGTATCCATTCAGCAGAAAGGTGAGGTATAAATGCTGTAAGAAAGATTCTCAAAGAGGCAGAAATTCATGGAATTGTCCCTTCTTCCATAGATTAGTTTAGATAAAGAACAACCCCCCCCCAATTTTTAATGAAATGGGTTCTGCAAGATAAACCAGCAGGTTTTGGAAGGAGGGTGAATGAACCGGCTTCATTTCCTCTTCAGGCTGTGTCATATGACACTTTGGTACTCAAATGTTTCTACTCAACACAGTGTGCTGCTAATCTAATCTAATGCAGAACTGAGAACACCGCTGTACTATCGGTATGTTTTACAGTGAAAATTTGATTAAGCCACACAGAAGTGGGACTTTACATGTGTGCTACTGTTTTAGGAGGAACATTTGACAGTGTAGTGACTGACAGGCCATCTTAATCAAATTTATAGCTATCATCACTTAAGTGTTCATTATATATTACTTAATCTTGAGGATTGCGTTTGTCTCTTCTTTTCCTGTCAGAAAGAAATTTAGCATTACACTAATGATGACAGTTTACTGAAGACTACATCAACTCTGGTTTTTTTTCTGGGCTGGGGGGAATCATAATTAAATGAATTGTTACTGCACCAATAATATTAATGTTGCATAGTAATCAGTTTTTAAACACTCATTTTAAAAAGTACCAAACTTTTACAGTGTATATTAAAGCAACAGATGCTCTAAAGACCAAGCAATGTCTGTGTTCTAGGACTTAAAAGCAGTATTCCCTCTAAGCTGAGTTAGCATGAGCTAGCTCACAGATTTTTAGCCTCCAGCTCAAACATTTTTGTCCTAGTTCAGGAAAAATGGCCCCAGAGCAAACTAATTTGTGCAGTAGCTCACAACTTTAATGCCAGTAGCTCACAAATTTCTGCTCACAGGACGCTGCAGCTTAGAGGGAACATTGCTTAAGAGACCACTTCTCTGAAGTGAATGCTTACTAAAGATAAGTTACCGTAGAAGTATGCCAATATATAAGAAATGGAATTGGCTTACACATTTTCAACCCAAGTCCAAACCCAACTCCATTTCACTCCAATCGAGAACTTTTCAGTTATAATTAAAACAAGCCCAAACTCATTGGAAGGCAAAGTTACAACTAAAAGCAAAACAAAGAACAACTTACTATTGGTTCCCATGTCAGAGGAGAACATATGACTACAGTGGCATAGTCTGCCAGCCTAAAGAATCATAAATGTGTGTGTGTTAAGTGCTGTTTAGTTGCTTCTGACTTACGCAAGGCCTGCAAGACCACTCTTTTTCAGCTGGCCTTTACTTAAGAAGGAATTTACTGTAGAAGTAATATTGTCGCCGTGAAAAAACTGTAAGATGCGTAACATCAAGATTTTAGCTCAAATCAACTTAGATGGTTTTAATGCATGATTTATCATATCTGCTTTATAATGTAAGATTTATAATATGAATTATTTTAATTGTTGAAGTTTTTATGTTGTGAGCCGCCCTGAGCCTGCTTCGGTGGAGAGGGCGGGATATAAATTTATTATTACTATTAATTATTATTATTATTTTTTTCTAAACAACTAGTTTAGGATCCAGCAGATACAAAGCAACAGCTCCAGCACTGTAACCACTAATCCATATGCCCAGGGCTTTTTTTGTAGAAAAAGCCCAGCATGAACTCATTTGCATATCAGGCCACACCCCCTGACATCACCATTGTTTTGAAGGAAAAGCCCAGCAGGAACTCATTTGCGTATTAGGCCACACACCCCTGACACAAAGCCATCCGGAACTGGTTCCTGTGCGTTCCTGCTAAAAAAAAAGCCCTGCATATGTCCCGTGGCGCAGAGTAGTAAAGATGCAGTACTGCAGTCAAAGCCCTCTGCTCACGACCTGAGTTCGATCCCAGCAGAAGATGGTTCAGTTAGCCAGCTCCAGGTTGACTCAGCCTTCCATCCTTTTCTTCCAAGGTCGATAAAATGAGCACCCAGCTTGCTGGGGGAAAAGTATAGTTGACTGAGGAAGGCAATAGCAAACCACCCCGTAAAAACTCTGCTGTGAAAACGTTGTGAAAGCAATGTCACCTCAGAGTCGAAAACGACTGGTGCTTGCACAGGGGACTACCTTTACCTTTATGCCTATAGCTGCTTAGTTACTCAACCCAAGCAGGGTAGATAGTTAAATCAAAGCAGGTTAAATCACTAGTTTATACCCAATTTAATATCACTAAGAAAAAAATAGAATCAAGCTTCTGTCACGGACAGCTGAGGAGGCTACAGACTCAGAGGCAGAGAGAACTGGGCACTTAAACACCACCACAGGTCATTGGGACACCTCCAGGAGCCCCCTTTGATGTACAAGAGGAGCCTCAAGAGTTTGAACCACCCTATTCACCATGGGAAATAGCCACGCCTTCAGACTCAGACCCTCAACCACCTCAGACCCATCACAGTACCTGCTGCCATAATCAGGTACTGCACCTTTAAATACAGGAGCCAGCTCCTACAGGGGTGGAGCCTGTATGCCACACTACTAAAACAGCATTTCTCACTTCATCCACAGCCTTTACTGAAATAATATGTATGCAACACAGTTGGGTTTAGCTCCTACCTTGACTCCCAAATCTTGGTCTTGTCCAGGTCAGCTTCCAATTTTGAAATTCATGTGTTCCCCTCCCACACACACCAGAAAAAAACTTATAAGAAATCAGGTTACTCTAATAATTAGAGTGTTATTGGTTTGCAACTAAATAGAACCTTTTATAGAGTCCAGTGCAAGTAACTCAAAACCTCGGCTATTCAACAGTCATGTGAGTTGCTACACAGAATTATGACCACTGAGACATCTGTCTGCTTGGTTTTTTCTATACACATTTAAGAATACTAAGCACTTCTTTCCTCCTGCCATAAACATAAGATTTTTTCCTTATGTAAACTACTTTAGAAAATTATGAAATAATCAAGTTGATAGAAGACCAAGTTCTAAAACAGTTTTAAAACAACAACAACATACATCCAAATTGGTATCTTTGCTTTCTCTATGCAATGTTTTAGAAAAAGGGCTCAACAACTTGAAAATAAAGTAATTGCTAATCATTTTGAGAACGGATATGCAATTTTTTTTTAAATAAAGAACTCAAACAGCTTCATTATGTGGTACAAGGAAACAGCATCAATAACATGGAAAGCACAGCATTCTGGCCAGGCTGACATGTTTAAAGTTCATTTTCATAGCATGATGCACATGGAAATCATTCAGTGGATCACTGAATGCAACTGGCTGGCAAAAACAAGACCTGAATTCAATGCAGCCACAGCTGTCTCCTAGATCTTTTCTTGAAAACTTCCAAGGAAGGCAAATCTACTTCATTTCAGAAAAAGCAAACCCTATTGCTGCAATATTTCCTCATGCATAAAATATTCAACATCTTTCGTAAAGTACAAAATGTGATACACTACTGCATAAAATTATCTATTTCAGTTAAATATATAGTGTCCCTTAACGTTTTTCCTTCAAATAGAACATTCCACTCTGCATGCTTTCCAGTTTAAGGTTCTTCTTTGATTGGTAATATAGGATGCCAAAGCAAAATGTTATTAGAACAAGGTGGTAGTATTTGTTCCTCCAATAAGGAAACAGCAAATGCAAGTTAAACCAGCATTGATTTGTAACACAGTTATGCCGCTCTTTATGTTAGCAAGACTCAATGTTCTACCTTCAGTGGTATTGTCTCAGAGATTTGCCAACATTCCTTATCAGGATAGAGTCTGCCCATGTACTGGAAGGCACCTTGAAACGGTTGCCCAAGTCTTACTTTATTGTGATTTTTATGGGGAAGTGAGGGACTGCATAATCAAACCTATTCTGTCTAATTTTTATGGATTACCTGAAGTGAAGTTAGGTTTTTTTTCTACTATCTGACCAATGTTCCCATTTCACAAGCCTGGTTGCAAAGTACCTTTTGGCTGCCATAACAATCAGGGAGCAAAAGACTAGCTCCCCTTCTTGATGTTTGACTGGTTTTTATAGCTGAAACTCCATGTAAATTTGCTATGCTGTACTTTTTATTTCTATGCCAATAAAGGTATTTGGATTTGTAACACAGTAGAATATCTGGCTCACACTCAGTTTTGCAATCTCTAAGATCTACAAAAGATTCTAGCTCCACTGAATGCACTTGTTTGCTTAGAACCAACAATACACAGAACAGAGATGTATATCTCTTAGGGCCAAGATGTCACACAACAATAGGATTGTCTGGGCTCTTTTCCACCTGTCATAGGTGATGCTGAGCCGCTGCCTGAATTGGCAGCGTTACCAGAGCCTGCAGACAGTCCCCTCTGATACCTCAGGAAGTGACAGCTCGCCACTCTCGCTTGAGTCAGCATTCCTCACACCTGGCCCAGCAGCCCACGAGGTGATTCTGCCAGGACTTGGCAACCTGCCACCAAGATGCACGCTTGTGGGGAAGGCAGTCGCTGAGCCCTGAGTATTAACAGGAACTCCATTGCTCGTTAGCTGAAGCATCGCCAGAAGTCCATATAGCCCCTGCTCGGGGTTGGGCTCTCCATGGAAGCAACAAGTCCCATCCATGATGACCTTGTGTCCGCCCCCAGCTCTGGTCTCCGGACCTCACTCCTGCTCAGTTTTCTTGGCTCCCAGACCTCCTGCTTCAGACGACCATGATCTCAGACCCTTGCCACAGCTCTTGGCTTCCAGACTTTGCTCTTGTTCTGACTCTCCTGGTTATGACCTCAAACTGGATCTGAACTCTGTTTCCCAACCATGCCCAGCCCATGATACCACCACTCCCTACATTAGTTCCTCATAACATTGTCATAAACAGCATCCAACCCTTTTGTGCTAGCCATCTTCTTTCAACACTGCAGAGCTACCTCCTATCTAAACTTTTGTTTTAGGTTCACCATTCAACATATTGAGAATCAGCTATGAGAAACTAGATCATTATTATTTCTTCATACATTGTGTACAGACCCCCAACTAGTATGGTGAAAAGTGTTATCAGTGGTCTAAATAAGAAATCAAGGAATCTACAGAGGAAATATGGCACACAGATTTTATACTCATTTGCTAAACCTAAGTAAATGGCGTGTATTTGCATAAAGTATTACTACATTTTTCTCCTGCTGTCCTTTATAACATGAGGCATGCTAGCTACACTAAACCTCTGAAGCTCAGAGCCAGGAGGCAACAACAGGGGAAGGTCTCATCTTCTCTGCCCTGTTGTTGGCCCTCCAGAGGAACTGGTTGGGTGCTGTGTGAGACAGGATGCGGAACAAATTGGACCACTGATCTGATCCAGCAGGGCTCTTCTTACATTCTTACAGTTCTTTAAAACTCAGCTAGCTACATACGGCATGTTTCGCCATAAAGCACAGCTCTGAGAACCTCATCCAGGACTTACTTCATAATCTGAAGTGTCCCTTACACAGTCCTTCAGAAGAATGTGTGCCGTTCTCCCCAAAGGCTTTTCCTCTTTGCATTAGACAGATGTTTCCCTACACTTCCACAGTTGTGAGTCTGATCCTTCACCCCAACGCTTCATATCCTTTTAGAGATTCTGCAGAGTTCACAGTCTCTCTTTTGCCTTATGTATTCTCTCAACCGCAGAAAGAGCCAGAGGCAAAATGTTCTAACGCACATTAAACCTCTTGGCTGGTTGCCATGTAACCACGACCCTCAAGTCCAAGGATCTAGCATTATTTGGTGACAATGCCAGCAGACAACCTTGTCATATCATTTCTTTTTTAATTCTATCTTCTTTTTAAAAGACATTCAGAGGCAGGTTGGTGAATTACAATGGCAAGAGCACACAGCTGAGTTACAACACACACACCAATTGGGGGAATGATGCTCTTCAGTACAGGAAGATTTACCATTGAAAAACCTCTTCTGGAAGTGCTACTACTTTGTTCAACCTCCCCCTCTAAAAAAATGCAGTTTTTCTCTGATCCAACACTGCCAAATGCTGAAGGCCATTTCTTAAATGTTTTTATGCCTGTAGAATTGCAACATAAGCAGCAACATTTAAGTTCAACTCACTTTGCATTCTTTTAAACAAACAGGCACTTGTTTTTGCCTGATGATTATCAGGGAAAAAATTCCTTAGTATATTCAGATTATCATCACTGCGAAGGGGAGAGATGGAGTGTTAGCCATTGTTACAGTGCATGCATTCACTAAGAGGAGAATAAAATTGTTGAACTGTTGTTTGACTGCTTTGAAATTGCTGGTGCATTGTCTGGTATGCTATGTATCCACTGCATTGAGTATTCGTATTTTTTAAACAACACTCATTCTTTTCTCTTTACTTTCAGTTTGCTGTGATGCCTGATGGCAAACGATGGAGGGTGGAATTAGTGCTTTACCTGCAAAATGGAATTTTAAACACACTTTGAACCATACAACCCAATTCTGGTTTGAAGGAAAAGTACTAGTCATCATTTTTTATCTGGAAATCACGACAAACTGTGGTTAGTGGTAAACTGAGAACATAAAAATGGGATAGGAATAAATATGAACTGTGGAATAAATTTATGTATATTTCTGAATCTACATTCCTAACATCTCTTGGTTTATTGGTGCCCAGTGAGTCCAATCTCATTGGAAACTTATTTCAGATAGTTTAGAAAAGGGAATGTGTACAAATATTACAATAACCACTCGAGTAAAACCATGACCTGGATAGGCGAGGCTAGCCCAATCTCATCAGATCTAAGAAGCTAAGCAGGGTCAGCCCTGGCTAGTATTTGAATGGGAGACCTCCAAGGAATACCAAGGTCATGACATGAAGCCAGGCAATGGCAAACCAAAGAGCAAATAGGACTCCTTTAAGGGGTGGAAAGAAAGCTAGTCCATGTGAGATTAATAAAAGGTAACGCAGGCTATGGCAAATCAAATGCAAGACTGTGATCAGGCAGGCAAAAAGGGACTATGAGGAGCATATTGCAAAAAACATAAAGACCAACAATTAAAATTTCTTCAAATATATTAGAAGCAGGAAACCAGCCAGGGAGGCAGTGAGGCCCTTGGATGACCAAGGGGTAAAAGGATTACTGAAGGAGGATAGGGAAATGGCTGAGAAGCTGAATGCATTTTTTGCCTCCGTCTTCACTGTGGAAGATGAGAAGTGTTTGCCCGCTCCAGAACCACTAATTTTGGAAGCGGTGCTGAAAGACTTGAGTCAGATTGAGGTGACAAGAGAGGAGGTCCTACAACTGATAGACGAATTAAAAACTAATAAGTCACCAAGTCCAGATGGCATACATCCAAGAGTTCTGAAAGAACTCAAAGTTGAACTCCTGACAAAAATATGTAATCTTTCATTGAAATCTGCCTCAGTTCCTGAGGACTGGAAGGTAGCAAATGTCACCTCCATCTTTAAAAAGGGTTCCAGAGGAGATCCGGAAAATTACAGGCCAGTCAGTCTGACTGCAATACCTGAAAAGTTGGTAGAAACCATTATCAAGGACAGAATGAGTAGGTGCACTGATGAACACAAGTTATTGAGGAAGACTCAGCATGGGTTCTGTAAGGGAAGATCTTGCCTCACCAACTTGTTAACAGTTCTCTGAGGGGGTGAACAAACATGTGGACAAAGGGGACCCAATATATGTTGTTTACCTTGATGTCCAGAAAGCTTTTGATAAAGTTCCTCATCAAAGGTTCCTTAGTTAGCTCGAAAGTCATGGAGTAAAAGGACAAGTCCTCTTGTGGATCAAATACTGACTAATTAATAGGAAGCAGAGAGTGAGCATAAATGGGCAGTCTTTGCAGTGGAGGACGGTAAGCAGTGGGGTGCCACAGGGCTCAGTACTCCAAAGGGATCTGTTGAGGCTGGGTAAGTGGGCGTCAACGTGGCAGATGAGGTTCAATGTGGCCAAGTGCAAAGTAATGCACATTGGGGCCAAGAATTCCAGCTACAAATACAAGTTGATGGGGTGTGAACTGGCAGAGACTGACCAAGAGAGAGATCTTGGGGTCGTGGTAGATAACTCACTGAAAATGTCAAGACAGTGTGCGAATGCAATAAAAAAGGCCAACGCCATGCTGGGAATTATTAGGAAGGGAGCTGAAAATAAATCAGCCAGTATCATAATGCCCCTGTATAAATCGATGGTGCGGTCTCATTTGGAATACTGTGTACAATTCTGGTCACCATACCTCAAAAAGGATATTATAGCATTGGAAAAAGTCCAGAAAAGGGCAACTAGAATGATTTAAGGTTTGGAACACTTTCCCTATGAAGAAAGGTTAAAACGCTTGGGGCTCTTTAGCTTGGAGAAACATTGACTGCGAGGTGACATGATAGAGGTTTACAAGATTATGCATAGGATGGAGAAAGTAGAGAAAGAAGTACTTTCTCCCTTTCTCACAATACAAGAACTCATGGGCATTCAATGAAATTGCTGAGCAGTCAAGTTAAAATGGATAAAAGGAAGTCCTTCACCCAAAGGGTGATTAACATCTGGAATTCACTGCCACAGGAGGTGGTGGCGGCTACAAGCGTAGACAGCTTCATGAGGGGATTGGATAAAAATATGGAGCAGAGGTCCATCAGTGGCTATTAGCCACAGTGTGTGTGTGTGTGTGTGTGTGTGTATATATATATAGGCCACTGTGTGACACAGAGTGTTGGACTGGATGGGCCATTGGCTTTTCTTATGTACTTATGTAAACCATCTCTGAACATCTTTTGCCTTGAAAAACCCCACAGCGTTGCCGTAAGTCAGCTGTGACTTGAGAGCAATTTTTTTTTACTAAAGCAGGGAACTAAGAAAATGGGTGTGGATTTTTGTGTGTGTGTGTGTGTGTGTGTGTGTGTGTGCGCCCGGGGGCTACTTTTTCGGATAAGTTGACCACAACTCCTTTTCTATTCTTGTGTTATTGGAATAACACTTTACAAATGCTGGATTTTATTCAGAATTGGTTACTATCTTGCTTATTAAAACATTTATACCCAACATTACTTTTGTGAATCAAGGTGCCTTTCAAATCAAAATTTAAAACAAAGTACAAGATAATCCAAAATAACCATCAACCCCTCAAAGGTCAACAATGTACACCCGGTTAAAAGAATGAGCAATTAAAAGGACTGTTCATCATCCCTAGAAGCATGTAGCAACAGCACTCCCCTCACCTGCTCAGGGAACCCATTTCCATAGGGTAGGAACTTTTGGATATCATGGGGCACCCTTCATGTGGGAGAGGAGACAACCAATGAGCAAACAGATGCCATTATGTATATAATTATATTTCAAATTGAGGCCTAATTCCACAGGAAAAAAGAAAATATTTCAGACTAATTAACTGATCAAAGAACAAGAGCCAGATGCAGAAGAATGGATCCATTGCCAAAATCTTTTGTTGTATATTCCTAGTGCCTTTAAAAATACAGTTGTTACAAGTTATTTCCTATAATATATCAAACAAATTCAGAATTAACAAGCTCTGCTCAGGCTGAGCCATAGACCAATTAATCACACAAGGAGATTGAGAATCCTCTCAAACCAACACTGTTCATAGAATATTCATTTGAAATTTCATCAATACCAGTAGGAATTAGTACATGCAGACTTGCAGGATGACTGAATACAACAGTAACATTTCTATCACACGACTTGAGAAAACTTTTCCTTAACAGCAGCAACATGCTTTGGGATTTGTGACCAACCCAACTTGAAGACCAGGGTAGAAGCTGATGAAATGAATATTTGGGCTAGAACTTGGCTGACACTTGAAGCATGTTTGACAAACCTGGACATGAATTTTAAACTTCCACGCCCCATTCTTAACTGCCTATTGCTTATTTTTAAAGAAGAAAAATACACCAACCCAAGCCAATATGAAGCAACTCGACAACAGTGCTGCTTCCTCAAGTTAATAAACCACTGGTTTGCTCAAAATGAGAAGGTTCAAAGCAGCAAATTAATCCTGCTGGGATCTATTCATTATTCTGCTCCATCTCTTTAGGACACTGAATCAATCCCTATGGGATACTGATGCCACATTGTTGTTTCTCCTCTCAAATAAATCCAGCTGATAAAAACTGACAGCACATTGCTCAAAGGATTCAAATCGTACTTTTGCCACACTTCCTCAAGAGGAGAAGCAAATGTGTACCATGTGAAGAATTTTACATTGTCCCTCTGAAAGTAAGACATCAGAAAGGTTTAATCTCTCACAGACTGGAATGCCACTTCAAGGAATTCTGAATTGTGTCCTTATTTTGAGTATCCATGGCATGTCACCAACGTGATGCTTCTAGTGTGCTGTTTTGCTTTGTCACAGGCTAATAACTCAGTCATCTAACTTCTTCAGAAAAAACTTCAACCTGGTATGAGTCTCTGAGTCTTCTCACCACAGGAACAATGTCACTTATTGTACAATGATCACTGCAGCATAATACCTCATCAATCCCAACTCTGTCCTTGGAACAAATGGAGATGTAATAGCATTACTGAGCAGATTCTGAGTTCAAGTGAACACTGTCCAACAACCCAGTCACTTTCTTCCACTGCAAGATGTAGAGAAGAGTATACATCTGGGACTCTTATCAGGTTGAAATTTTGTCAAACAAGGAAACAAGTTCCAGGTCTGTCTCTGCCCCCCTCTCTCTGTCTCTGTCTCTCCTCCACTCCCATATATATTAGAATAGTCTTGCTAGGGGTCACATATCCCTAGCTGGTATGATGGAATAGTAGGCAATACTGGGAATGCTTTTGATCATTAACATGAAGAAAATCTTTCCTGGCAAATCAAATACAAGAAAAGAAGAACAAGACAACCAGTCAAAAACAATACCCATGGTATTTCTGAAAATGAAACCTTGACAATGAAGAAAGGTTGTTTATAGGAGCAAAAGCAACCATGCATACCTTCCAATTCAATGCTTTCCTCTTACATATACTACAATTTCTCTCCCATGTCCAAGGTCATTGCTAGCTTCTCAAGCAGCAGAGTTGAGGCGGACACCAGTTTGATCTCCACCCCCCCCCCCCGCCCACCATTGTTGGTATTCCAAATTTTGTGGAATGCAAAAAGGTAGCAAAACGACCACCAGTTTTGCTCTGCTTTTTTTCCTAGGAGTTCTGCTAGAAACAAGTACCAATATGATTAATGAAAGAAAAAAGGAGAAATCAAGGACACCCCCCCCCCTTTCCCCTTGCTTCCAAATGCTCAAAAAGACAAGTATGGATATTCTCTCCATCTGTCACTCTCTCGCCTAGTGCATATTATTTACGGCACATGAAGACCTAAACTTACATGCAACAAGCTGGACTGCATTTTCAGGATGAAATCACAGTGAGAGATATTATATAATCTCAGGACAGTTGGAAGCAACCAGACTAATGAGAAAATCAGGTCAAGGGCATCCTGAATTAATTCATTCTTTTACATTTAAAGGAAAACTGCAGATGCTTACTCAGTATTTAGGTTTAACCCTGCATAAATAATAACTGGGATGGTTTCCAAAATGGGGTGGAGACAACAGAAATGAAAAAAAATGTTTTACAACTGATTATTTTCTAATTATCTCAAATGGCTGGCTGCAAAAAATGGAGTTGTGACTGAGCAAGGAAATTCAAACCAACATGATGAGCTGACAACTGTAGCTTTAATTAAGAATAAATACTTCATTATATCAAAATAGAAATACACCTGCAGTTCTATCTATTTATGCACAGTTCTAAAGCGAGAGGGGAGAAATGGAAGTTATCAACAGAACTGGCCACCATCCAAATACATTCTGTCTGGGTTGTGGCTACAGAAAAAGGAAAACCTTTTTATTCCGTCAAGAGTATATCCAATAGAAGTGAATGATACTTCAAGCTTTATCATACAAATGACATAAATGGTTAAAAAAAAGAGATGGGAATAAGTATATTTCAAAAAATTACTATCATTCTGCTCACTGTAAGTGAGGATTTTTTTTTAAAAAAAAGACTCCTGTGCTATCTCAGATGAGGATTAAAACCTTAATGTACTATTGCAGATTTTTAAAAACAAATAACTAAATAATGAGGTCAGGTGTTCTCATTTCTAACCCACTGTAGAAGGATTCTGGCAGTCATAGAATTATGACTTTTTTTTTTTGCCCTTCACCAAAGGGAGAGCCAGTGTGCACTGCCTCTAGTGTTTGCAAAAGCACAGGAAAGACAATGAAATATACAAAAGAACTAAAATCTATTTTTGTTTGAATGTTTGAAACAAGATCCTATATGCTGAAGGAATTCTGTTTACCCAAACACATACAAATGCTTTAATACGTTTTTTGGGGGGGTTAGTTTACTGCACTGTGAAAAGAGGTCAGCTAACCATACAACAAAAACAAAATTTATGAACGTATTTGTTTCCAGGCTGCTGCTGTATACAAACCTAGCATTAATTATTCTTACTTACCTTGAACTTAACAAAGAAAGGGAGTATTCACATTTAAACACACACATAAAGTAAAGCTGGTCAGGACTAGCACCAGGGCTTCTTCCACCCCCACCCCCCGGGGAAACGTAGCAGAGTGAAGTTCCAGAACCTCTTCATGGAACAAAATTATGTGTGTGTGTGTTAAATATATGTGTGTTTTTATATATATATATGAGGGAAATGAAGGAGAAACACATGGATACCCCTTGTGAACATATATATATATATATATGTGTGTGTGTGTTCACAAGGGGTACCCATGTGTTTCTCCTTCATTTCCCTCTTAAGAATTCCAGCACCTCTTTTTCCAGAAAAAAACCCTGTCTAGCACCAATGCCAGACAACAGGTCAATGTATGTGGAGCATCTCACAGATGAAAAGAAGAGGCTCGTCTCAGCAGGTTTGGAAAAGATAGCAGTGCATTGTCCTATCTCTTTAGGGTTAGGAAGAAAGGAGGAGGGAGATGGATATAACAAATGTGCTTTTTTTGTGAAACCAGACAAAAAAGTTTCCCCATTCTGTTCCATGAGCCACTGTATACGCTAAGAAGCATTCCCCATGCAGAGGGCTCCTTAGACATATTTTAATAAATAAAAACTGTCCTTGGTGTCCCAAGACTGCTTACAACACTAGTCAAAGCTAGTAAACAAATGCATTAAGGCCAACAATCCTCCATGGGTATAACTCACTGAAATGAATTTGAGTAGATAGGATTTAGTAGAGCTTCATCTGCACATCAAAGGGCCTACAAAATTTTCTATTATACAACTGCTCAATTTGGGAGACCAAAATATTAAATGCATGTTAACAGTTTGGACTTTAATTCTGCCTCTTTTCTACTACGTATTACCTGGGTAAGATTTCAGAAGTTGTCTATGTGCCTGCAAGTATTTGTAAATGGAATCTGGTGAGATGCAGCAAGATATGGACACTCAGGAAGGCATTCTGTTCCATCTGTGATAAAGCATTGATGGAAACAAACTCAGAGGCTGACAGGGTTTGTCAGGCAGGTTGGGAGTGTCCCTGAGGTCCTACATTGTCCTTCTGCAAATTAAAGGATTGCTTTTTATCACATCTCTACATTTGAAGTTGGAATAATGGGAAAGTCTCTACTGGAACTTTATGGAACTGGTGAATTAATTTTCCATTGGAGCTTTATTGGACTATGAGTGAACTAGGAGTTGCACTTTATTAGTGTCTTTCAATTGAACCAATGAATGAATTCTTTTTGATTTAATAGCTGTTTACATTGCACAATTATTGCTTCACGGTTAACTCTTATCTTTGTTTCTTTTCTACTACAAGAAAGCAGCATAATTCCAAGAATTTCTATTCAGACCTTGAATAAATTTTAAGATGTATAGGTCACAGATGTCTACTCCAACCCTAAGGTTTGTCAGAAATAAACAAGCAAAAGAGTTAACAGGTTATATCCTGTTTTTCCACCACCAGGTCCATGAAGTAGCATACCATAAAACACAATTTAAAAAATCAATAACCACCACAAAATCACAGCAACATTTCACTCCCAATAAAAAGGACATCACTTAAAATAAATTTCTATGGAAATTTTCTTATTACAATTTGGCATTATTTCAACAGATGGGAATGCAACCAAATCTGCACACCCCACTTAAAAGGGTCCCACTGCTCCATTGCACCCTCCCCACTCAAGCAACAACCTGTTTTCCAAGTGAGGCTCAGAGATTAGAACCAGTATGGTATAAGCAGGGCTTTTTTTGTACAAAAAGCCCAGCAGGAACTCATTTGCATGTTAACCCTTGACATTACCATTGTTTCACACTGGACTTTTTGTAGAAGAGTCCAGCAGGAACTCATTTGCATATTAGGCCACTCCCCCTTACACCAAGCCAGTCAGAACTGTGTTTGTTGGGTAATGATATAAAGCCAACAGGGCATTTATAGGTGCTCACCTATAAATACCCTGTTGGCTTTACATAATTACCCAACAAACACAGGAGTGGAAATAGCCTGCAAGTTAAAATGTTCCTTACTCCCTGTGGCCCTGCCTGCAGAGGTGAAATGAGTGACAACCAAAGACAGGGCTTTTTCAGTAGTGGCAACTCATCTGTAGAATGCCCCTCGAGGCTCACCCAGAGCCTATCCTACCAATTTTGTGCACTGGCCTAAAATATTTTGTTGTGCTAAGTGTTGACCTTTCAAAATAGTTTTAACAATCTGCTTCTAGTCTGAGAATCATTATATAACACTGTAAACTGCTAAATATTCTGTGCTGTTTTTATGGTCTGGCTTAGATTTTAATAGTTTGCTAATTTTTAACATTTGTTGTTTTTTACTTTATGTTTTTGCTATGTTTTACTTCATAAGCCACCTCAACCAGATTCTTTAAAGAAGCAGCACAGTAATTTTCTAAATAAATGAAATAAATAAATGATATGTTAATATGCACTTCTGGCCTGCATACAAGGGAGTGTGTTGTGACATTGTTAGAGAACAAGCAGGTTTGAGGATTCAGGCTATTGCTGCCTTTCTTGATGGAATATGCCATATGCTCACCAGCAGTCAAAGTAAGAACACAAAGTGGAGAGTCCAGTTCCAGGGCATGGAGGAAGTTTGCCAGCCTAATATGTGAATGATTCAAATTCCTCTCTGAGACTTCAGTTTACATTGTCTTTTTAAAAATATCTTAGCTTTCACAGTCCAAGGGCTGGAAATGGACTTATTTCTAAACAAAAAAGCCAAGATTTTACCAGACCATGAAAAAAACATACTTTGGGATTACAACATTCAGCCCTCTTGTCCAATTTTTGCCATGTCTGTTTTTGTTTTATTCCACAGAATTTGACCAAAATGAAAAGATTAGTACATAATTATAGATAATGCCCACATACTGTTGTTTCACAAAGTAATTTTTTTCTAATACGATCCATTTCCCAGAGCTGAACAATGTTCCCTTTTTGTAGAAATCCACCTAATTGCTTAGCTGGTGTTCAGTACAATCAGTCCTGTCACTGTAACTCAGACAAAGAACAAACTGCTTAGACCTGAAGTGACAAAGGGGTGGGATGGGGGGATCAAAGCAAATCTAACAGGTGTTTTATTCACTTAGGATCAAAATAATCCACCCAATAGGGTACAAATAATAGGAATGTCCTACAGTTTAAAGGCTGCATCCAGACCAACATTTTTATGGACTGCATCCAGAGTCACAGATTCTTGCATGAGCAAACATGGTTTTGCTGCTTCCGCTCTGCTGCAGCAGCCACAAATATCTCCACAACTGTGTTCCTGAGGACCAGGATTTCATGGAGAATTGCAGGCTGCAGAAGGAGGGGGAAGGTAGGGGAAATCATACTGTGTGGGGCAGGAATCTCAATGCCCACAAAAATGCTAGTGTGGATCTAATCTTGAGTCTAGAATAAGGCTAGGAAATCTGTATCTAACATGGTGGTAAAAAGCTGCAGATGACATACAGTGACCACATTTCAAGAGAAGAGACTAACAGAGGTGGTTTGCCATTTCCTGTCTCTGCATAGCAACTCTGGCCTTCCTTGGTGGTCTCCCATCCTAGTACTAACACCAGGTCTGACCCTGCTTAGCTTCAGAGATTTGACGATCTCAGGCTAGCCTGGGCCACCCAAGTCAGGGCATAATGAACCAAGGTAATAGTAAATGTTTCATTTTAGGATCCCATCAAGGCTTTTTGGCTGTATTTTTTTACACTATCAGTCCAATTTTAACTTTGCTATGCTTGAATTTAGCAAGACTGCTGGTTTGCCTCCTTAATAATCTCCTGTATTTCTCCCCCCTCCCTGTGCTCCTTTTCTAATTATCACAAAACAATTCCTTTCATTGTCAGATACAAGACCTAAGGATTCCCCTCCCACCTCATTTTGAGAACGTAAGAGTTGTAGATCAGTGAAATTTCCATCCTATCTATGAACATAGTTCAAGGCATACGGATTTCTAAAAATCCAAACATATCAGCACTCAGATTAAAGAAAATTAATTCTTGCTTCTGATTCTTTTGGGCTGCATAGAAAAGACAAGCTTATATCTAAAATTGTCTGTGTAGCTACAGGGAACATTAATCTCAGTTTCTCTCTTTATACAAACTCTCCAACTCATTTTACAAAAGGTTTATTTTCTATTACCCCAGACTCTTTTGCAGCTTTGTAGATTCAAAGGAATGTCCTGGGGGGGAGTTTATAACACCGGCCATTGTAGTACCTGCATTTGAACAAATATTTCACTAAAATCAGCCACTAGAGGGGGCATGGTTACATATACTAGACCTCTACATTAATCCTGATTTCAATCTGTGACCAACTGGCTGTGGTTTCGTTATCACAATTGTTTTGTATCACATCTGATGCTTCCTTGCTGAATGCTTTAACAGCTAGACTGTGCACTGGTTCTAATGGACATCAACAATGAGAGATGAATGGCTTGAAAAATAAATTCTCTAGGAAATCACAGTTCCAGGACAGATTAGTATCCAAATTCTGTTGTCAAGATTCCAAAAGAGCAAAATTTACTGTAATCTCCAATATCCCACAAAAGCGATGACAGTTCTTGGTATTACCAGGAATCCATAACAGCTTTAGCCTACAAAGCAAAGAATAAATATCAGCCAGCCCCTTTTCATCTAATAAATATGATTACAGACAGAGAACAAGGGAGCTATGTCACATTCCCAAAATGCTACGTATCCAAGTTACAGCTGCATAAACTGATTGTTTATGGATTATGGATGCTTTATATTAATGCATGATATAACTGCAAATACTTCTTGATTGTATGCATCCACAGATAATTCTGTCCCCAAAAGGGACCATACAAGGGAATGTATATCAAAGTGTAGTCTATCATGGATTGCCTGTAATATATTATTTAATCATTTATTCTGCATTTGCTTCCAGGCAATCAAGAAGGTGCACGTACACACACACAACACCCCCCCTTCTAGTTCAGGGTAATACAAGTAATTACCATAGCATTCTGATCAGACCAGTTATTTACAATACTGCTTCATAAACTTGCTAGAGAATAATAGTCAATGACACACACACTTAATGTCCTTCATGTCTATGTTGTCTTCTTCATGCTTTCGTAATAGCTACTTAACACATTTATGTATCACATTCTAAGCTTCTACTTTCAAAGCAGTGACTAATAATCTAATATAGAAACTGAGTTTGATATGAATATAATTGTATCTTAAAATGAAGAGAAAGACCAAGCAAAAATAAAACATGCATGAGACCTGGAGACCAGCATGAAACACAGGGGTTTAAAATATTTTCCAACAGCCAAAGCAGGTAAGGATCACAGTAAGGAGACGAGAAATATTCAACAGAAGGACCAGGAGAATAAGAATGTTTCCCCTGCTGCCTAAATGCCTGCAGGCTTGACACTAGGTGAATAAACATGGGGAGGGAGTTCCACAGTTGAGGCTCCACAGCTGAAGAGGCCCCATCTTTAGTGTCCTCTGCAAGAAAAAGAACACTTTAACAGGGTCTCCGAAGTGGATCTTGAACTGCTGGGCGGTCTTGTACAGATGTAAGTAGTTTTTCAAGGACCTTGTTCCAAGCCATTTAGGTAACAGCCAGTTCTGAATTGTCCTTAGAGGCACGTAGACAACCAGTCTAATCTTATAACACTACCTGTATGATCTAGCCAGTCTAGTCTTATAATGCATTTGCATATAATCCACACAAGCCAGTGATCTTTCTACCCAGCTTCATACAAGCTCTCAGCACTGTATAGAGCATCATCAAACCTCAATGGGGTAGATCCAACCATCTTATAAGGATCCTTCCTCCAATGGAAGAGTTACTTGGAGGAAGACTTCAAACTTCGCTTACTGGAGTGATAGGACAGGATTATGGATGCTTTATATTAATGCATGATATAACTGCAAATACTTCTTGATTGTATGCATCCACAGATAATTCTGTCCCCAAAAGGGACCATACAAGGGAATGTTTATCAAAGTGTAGTCTACCAAGTGGGACGAAACAATGGCCCAATCTCTAGATGGATGCAGCTAGTACACCCGTCAAAGCTGGCTAACAGTGTTAGGAGCCACACAGGACACCTGAGGCACAATCTGAAGGAATAGACAGAATCACAGAATCACAGCAGTTGGAGGGGGTGTATAGGCCATCTAGTCTGATCCACTGCTCATAGCAGAATCAATGTGAAGAATCCCTAGCAAGCGTTTGACCAGCCACTGCCTGAAGACTGCCTCCGGAGGGGAGCCCACCATTTCCTAGGCAGCTGATTCCACTGCTAAACAATGCAGACTGCTTTCAAAAAATCCTAATATCCAGCCAATACCTTTCCCACCTGTAATTTCAACCCATTATTGCATGTCCTATCCTTTGGTGCCAAAAGGAACAGCCCCTTGCCTTCCTCTCAGTCACAGCCTTTCAAATAAAGAGAGCAATCATGTTCCCCCTCAACTTCATTTCCAGATTGAACATTCCAAATTCCCTCAGCCTTTGTTCACAGGGCTTGGTCTGTAGGTCCCTGATCGTCCTTGTTGCTCTCTTCTGCATCTGTTCCATCTGCAGCAACCCCAAATTACAGATGTGCTCTTAGGGAAGATCATGTCCAAAATCAGCTAAAAGCTCAATTGACCATATCTGTCCACCGATATCACATAATTTTTTCCCCTGGATTAAGCTTTCATTTTACTGGCCCTCATCCAGCTCATCACTTTTTCAAGGCACTTATTCAGGGCATTCGAGTTGGGTTGGATAAGCTGGGCATCATCCATTCACTATACATTTCCCAATGATTTTTCCCAGCATGAGTTAAAAGGCACATATTTTTTTTTCGCACAAACATTTCAACATTTCAGCTGGGACACAGGTGGAATATCAAATGCCTATGAAAAACTGTGACCTCTCTCATTTACAGAAACATCATTTAACCATTTCACATGCTTCCACATGAGATGATAAATCCATAAGTTTCTTTATGAGTATGGTAATTAACTAACTAATATAATTTCTGCTGTAGCAAAAAAAGGGAGAATTAGGATGCTATGCCCCTTAACCATACAAGTATTTTCTTCCCCACCGATTATACAAAAAGCATTTGGAATTCCAAACCCCCAGCAAATGATTATGAACCTTTTCCCCTACATCCTGGTCTCTAAAGAGGGGGGGGGGGTCAGGAAAGAAAAAACAACAAGAATTAATACTAGGCAAAAATGAGCTTTGAAGAAAGACTGGGAGTTTGTCAGGTATTAGACAATTAAGAGAAGTTCCTAAAGAAATAAGAAGCAAACTATAAACTATCCTCTTCCACTAAGCGGTAGCATATACAATTATTGTATTGCATTTAAAGGTTCTGGATGCAATGCAGACTGCATCCAATGCTTTCATTTGACTCAAACTGCTTCAAATGGTAGGAGTCATGCTGGGACTAACTGCATTACATAAAACTTTATTGGCCAACTGCACTTTGGATTTGAATCATTTGGGATTTGGGTAGATGTGAGAAACTGCTCTTAAGACTCTAAAAGACTCTGGTTAACACTGCAAATAACTTTTTTTTTAAGGAGTGCATTGGATCCATTAAAAAAATATTCTTTGATTTAGGTATCTTGCATACAATTATGGTTAGATCAAATACAGCTTACATCTTATGGTACTGCTGAACTCCGGAATGAAATACCGAATTACAATATTCATTATTATAATGAATCACATTTATTCTACTAAAATATCATTTAATACAGGACACTTAATTATAAATTATTTGCCTCTTACATGGGCACCTTTCCAAAGATTCATCTCTCTGTGGGATGGAAGACAGGGACCATGCTATAATGATTGGCTTGCACAGTTTTTGTTTAAAGTATAATTTAGAATAATTTTTGTTAATTTTAATGGGGCTACTGAACTCCTGTTAGATTTTGCTTTAGTGGACTGAAGAACACTATTTGGTCTGCTATTCCGAACCTCTCTGCATATGTAGCATGTGGCTTTTATGGATCTGCATTAGAGATGGGCATGAACCAATCCATGAATTGTGCCAATTCATGGTTTGTTCTGAACCACTTTGGCCCTTGGTGACTGGCTTGTTTTGTTTTTGCAGTTCATTTGTCCAAACAGCCTGGCATTGATTCAATCAATTCCTAGGCAATGCTAGGGGTGAACTTCTGGGAGCCCGAGAAACACCCATAGCAGTTGTCTATCGCTTGATTGGCAGCTCTGGGAACCAATCACAGAGTTTCCATTCTGCAGCACGAAGAGAGCTAGTTGTCATAAGAACTGAAGCTGAGCTTTCCTGGGGGCACCTGCTTTGGGGGGGGGGGCTATAACTCAGACATTCCAATTCCAATTTGCACCAGACTTGGAGGGCAGGTGGAAGAGAACCTGCTGAAGACTCCTAGTAAGTTTCATACCTCCCAAATCAATGAACCATGAACTGGTTCAGGCAACCATAGAAACCATGAACAACATGAACCACCATTTCCCCGGTTCATCCCCATTCCTAGTTGGTATCTATGCTGTTACTACTAGGTGATAATTCTCTGTATACCATCTCTATTAGCTAAGTCTTTTTTCTTCATTGTGTAGCTGCCTTTTCTATCTCCTTCCTTTCTCCTCTCCTTATCTTTTTCCTTATTATGCTTGGGGATAGGATAGGACAGGGCAAAATGAGTACATAGAATAATAATAATAATAATAACTTTTATTTCTATCCCGCCCTCCCCACCTAGGCGGCTCAGGGCGGCTAACAACAACTTACACATTAACATAAATAATAAAACTTTAAATTTAACAATTAAAATTAACAACAACAACAACAACAAATTTTATTTGTATCCCGCCCTCCCCGCCGGAGCAGGCTCAGGGCGGCTAACAATATGGTTCAGAGTTAAATTATACAAGTAAATAAAACTACATTAAACATTATCAGCATTTAATTAAAATCTGGTTAAGCTTTAAAATTAAATTAATTAATTTTTTAAAAGTGCTAGTGCTATGTTTACTTTTTCTGATGGCGGTTTCCTTCGCAATTTCCATTTTCATCAGGGAAAGCCAGTCTGAAGAGGAAGGTCTTGCAGGCCCTGCAGAACTGTTCTAGGTCCCGCAGGGCCCACATTTCCTCTGGAAGTTGGTTCCATAGGCTCGGGGCTATAGAGGAGAAGGCCCGGTTACGGGTGCTTTGCAGCTTCACCTCTCTCGGTCCGGGGATAGTCAGCAGGTTTTTCCCGGCTGACCTCAGTGCTCTCTGGGGTTCATATGAGGAGAGACGGTCCCTAAGGTAGACAGGTCCTCGACCATATAGGGCTTTAAAGGTAATGACCAGCACTTTGTAACGAACCCGGTATGTAACTGGCAGTATATTAAACATATAATTATATGTTATATATTAAACATATATATTAAACATATAAAAACCAGTCAGTTAAGTTAAAATACATAATTCACGTTACACTATATATATATAAATATATCTGGCAGCAATAAAACTGTTATGGCGCTGGTTCTGCCAGTTTAGATAATCTTATAGATGGCGGTTCTTTGTACCAGGCAACTCAGCAGTCAATGTCATTATAGGCTTGTCTAAAAAGGGCGGTCTTGCAGGCCCTGCGGAACTGGTCGAGGTTCCGCAGGGCCCGCACTTCCTCCGGAAGCTGGTTCCACAGTGCAGGTGCCGCAACTGAAAAGGCCCGTACTCTGGTGTTTTGGAGTTTGACCTCTCTCGGCCCAGGGATGGTCATTTTGTTTTTACCCACTGACCTCAGTGCCCTCTGGGGTTCATATGGGGAGAGACGGTCCCTTAGGTAGGCTGGTCCTCGGCCATATAGGGCTTTAAAGGTGATAACCAACACTTTGTACTGGACTCGGTAGATAATTGGTAGCCAGTGCAGTCCGCGCAGCCCCGGCCGTATGTGCTCCCATTTCGAGAGCCCCAATAGTAGCCTGGCCGACGCGTTCTGCACCAGCTGTAACTTCCGGGTCCGGCACAGAGGTAGCCCCAAGTAGAGGGCATTACAGTAGTCCAATCTTGAGGTGACCGTTGCATGGATCACTGTTGCGAGGTCGCAGCGTTCCAGGAAGGGGGCCAACTGCCTTGCCTGCTTCAGATGGAAGAATGCTGACTTGGCAGTGGAGGTTCTTGAGGAATGTCAAGTTTTTTTGGAAATGGAAATGAAATTTATGTTGGGATCAAAACAGCTAAGTTCCATGCAAAAAGATATCACCAAAAGTGATGATTATTTAAGTGTACAAAAATGCATACTACACCCTACACCCCCCCCCCCCAAAAAAAGGTTATCAATTCAGTTATACTGACTAGGGACCTCGAATTTTTGGCTGACTACTGCTATAAATGGCAGCTTATTCCAAGTCCAGGAAAAAACAAAATGCTCCTGTTTCCATCTCAATAATAAATTTGCCAACCGTGAACTGAATATCTACCTTAATGGCACCCAACTTACACAGAGCCATATCTTGAACTATAAACACCATCTTACCAATGTAGCAGCAAAAATATGCACACAAAACAACATTCTGCATAAATTATGTGATACAACCTGGGGTGCGTCTTGGATACTCAGCTTTGACTTGGATACTCAGCTTTCAGGTTGGTGTACACTGCAGAATATGGTGCTTCAGTGTGGCTCAACAACCCTCTTGTCCATCAACTAGTCCATCAACTTGATGTCCAAGTCAACATAACAATGAGAACCATCAGCGGATATATTAAACCCACTCTGACTTATCGGCTACCCACATTGTGCCACATTGCTCCCTTGCATCTCCAGTGACCAGATGCTCCTCTTCATTAATACAGAAAGACAGGGTTTTTTTTCTAGAAAAAGAGGTGCTGGAATTCTCAGGAGGGAAATGAAAGAGAAACACAGGTGCCTCTGTCAGTTTGGTGTAGTGGTTAAGTGCGCAGACTCTTGTCTGGGAGAACTGGGTTTGATTCCCCACTCCTCCACATACACCTGCTGATGTGAGCTTGGGTCAGTCACAAGTTCTCTCAAGACTGTTCTGCTCAAGAGTTCTGTCGGAGCTCTCTCAGCCCCACCTACCTCACAGGGTGTCTGTTGTGGGGAGGGAAAGGGAAAGGAGATTTGTAAGCCACTCTGAGACTTCTTTGGTTAGCGAAGGGCAGAGTATAAATCCGATCTCTTTTCTTCTTCCTCATGAACTTTTAAACATTTTTTTATAATTTTGTTTCCACAAAGGGGTTCCAGAACTCTGTTCTAACATGTTCCCTCAGGAAAAAAGCCCTGTAGAAAGGTAATCAAAAACAGAGAGTTCCCCATCCACAGAGAAATGGCTCATGTGTGCCTGTCCAGACTAAGATTCCAACACCAGCAATAAGATCTGCAATCACAAATTCTGCAATCACAAAATTTCATGAATGGTTGTGAACATGGATGCAATCAGTTCCACCTGATATCCATAACCTGATAAACACAGAGAGATCCTCAGATTTGACTTGCTATGTAAAGTATGGAAGACAGCTAACAGAATACAAACAAGTTTTACCAGAATCTGAATGCAATTGTGGTGTAGCCCATCAAACTATTTTCCATCTGTTACAAGAATGTGAGCATTGTGCTTTCCAAGAAGATGTGACAGAGCTCTTTGAATTCTCCCCAGCTGCAACTAAGTGGATTGGAAATCTAGATGTTAGTGTTATGGGGAATTACCAATCAGTTTGCATATCTGTTGTATCAACCGGGTTACATAGTTTATATTATTATATATTTCCTGTGCATAACTCTAACATATGATAAATAAAAATAAAAAATAATTCAGCTTTGTGCAACTTTTTTTAAAGGTAAATTCAGGAAACAAAGAGACACACTAGTAGTTTTAGAATAAGGCACGAAACTGCTGTTATCTCAAAGAGAGCTGGAAAAGGTAAAGGAGGGGCCAGCTTAGATGATGAGGGAATAAAGCATCAGTGCTTCAAGAAAGCTTGGGACATTTTAGTTGGTGGAGAGAGGGGGAAGAAAAGGCCTAAAGGCAAAGTCTAGGACATCAATCGTTCATGCTGTACATTCTTAACACAGAGATCTGACAAAACAAGGGATTTCCACCCATCTCTACCACCATTCTGAAGTAAGCATCCACTGAAGTCAGCCAAAGACTTTTTACTGAAGAGAGATTTTGTTGGTTAACTCACAAATACTTCTGCAGATAATTTAGGGCCTCTGAATTATTAAACAGGTAACCTCTAGAGAGTACAGAAAGTTGCCAAGATTTCCAGAAATTAAGGAGCTAATCAACTCCACACTTTCACCACCATCTTGATTGTCCCCATGGGATGGTAGAGGGGCAAGAGAATAACGATGCATAAAAATTTATGTGAGGCTGCTTCAAAAAAGCTTCATTTGGAAATACCTTTCTCTTGCAGATTTGAATCCACAATTATCAGTCACTCTGACGCTGCACTTCAATCTGTCACAATCAATCAGCTTCTCATTTAAATTGCTTATTTATTATTTCTTAAAAATTAATGTGTAGCAAGAAAGCCACATAATAATAATGATGAAAACAAAGGGTTTTCGTTAAAAAGTACTTAAGGAAAAACCAATCAGCTTGGTATTAACGAATTTTTGGGAGGGAAAAAACCCCCAGAAAATATTTCAAGTCACTATTTAAAGTTAGATTTACACAAAATACAGAAATTTACAAAGTAAGAAAGCAGCTGTTTATAATACTAGATCCACAGTTTAAAAGAAAGAGAGAAGACAGACAAACAGACACAGTAGTCTGAAATGGATCTTAACTGCTATCATCTCCACAGTAATTTAAAAAAATTATTTCAGGCTCTTTCTCCTTTGTGGCAGTCACATAAAACATAACTTAAAAAAAAAACAGAACAACAATTTTTTTAACCAATGCTTCTGCTTCTCTTCACCTTTACATGTTACCTATTCCAGCTGTGAACACAATCTATCAAGGTAAAGCCTGGCTGCTCATCTAACTGCTGCATCCAAAGGACACTTAGGATGGCCCACTGAAATAAATGGGGCTTATTTCAGAGAGCTTTATTTCCATGCAATACTTTCAGGATTAGGCTGCCATAGTGATGCTCTGAGAACACTTATCCACTGAGAAGTAGTGGGTTTTGAGGAAGCCAGGATGTAGCATTATCTCTCATTAACAGACCCATTATGCAAGCATTATAGCTACCTAAACAGAAGCAAGCAGGCAAAGAGCCATGCAAAGCACAAGAAAGCATTTAAAGTTTGCGTTGGCGAAGGAAAGGGACAGAGAATGAAACAGTGGCCATCTCATGGCCTTTTGTTTTCTATCATATTCACATAAGAACTGTAAGTATCTATGTCTTATCCAAAGACAACAGATACAGAAAAATAGAGGAGGAGTCCAGCGGCACTTTAGAGACTTAACAATATTAATTCCAGTGTAAGTTTTTGTGAAGCACAGCTCACTTCAGATGCATGAAGTACACAGCTAGGAGAGTGCAGTGATTACATTAAAGGCTGCAAACAACAGAAAAAGGGCAGGGTGTTAACAAAGATGGGTCAGTTTAAAACAAAGATCTAATCAAAAGACTAATTAATCCCCCTTAGAGGCAGTGAACACCATTTCCAGCCATTGACTGATACCTTATGAAAGCTCATGCCAGAATAAATAGCATCACTTGATTCCAGTTTTATTTTGCTGCTACAGACCCAACACCCACTGCCCATCCAGATACAAAAAGAGGCTGTACTGCTCCTGAATTGACAAACTGATCCCAGGCCATTCCTAGAAATATCACGTCTGCATTCGCTATTTGTTTTTGTTTTTTACATTGCTGAAACTATTTTATCCCTTGCATATAATGAAACAGAAAGCGAGGTGTGACAATATTGTCAAGATTTCTCCACAAAATATATATATATTAGACAAAATATTTACTCCAATATCCAACTGTCATGAAGAACTTATCAATTTGCCATGACAGATAGCACTATTACCCAACAGAAGAAAATCCCACTCCCCTCTATTCAGTTTTGTGAAAATAAATTTGTATTGCTGAGATCTGAAGAGCTATACCTAGAGCCAGTATGGTGTACTGCCTAGAGTGTCAAAATTTGAGTCCAGTGGCAGCTATAAGACCAATAAAGTTTAATTCTGGGTATAAGCTTTTGTGTGCATGCACACTGTAAGCCAAAATGCCCTCAAAATGAGGTTGGGGAATTGTCAGGTGGGCACCTGGCTCACTCAGGATCGTTTTACCTGTGTATACAGGATTAACACGTCCAGAAAAGTAATGCTTAACAGATTAGGGACTCTAATTAAGTAAAAACAATTAAAATTTATTAAGAAAAATATAAGCTTCCATACAAGATAAAATACTCATCAAAACACACATTCAGTCCTAGGAAACATAGATAGAGAGATAGCGGAACACATGGGTTGACAAACAGGGTGATATTTACCTATCGTAGTCTTCGAGGAAGGCTCCAATGGCGACAAGCTAGGAAGTGGGAGATGGGACCTGAAACTGATCAGGAATCGGGGATGGATCTATGCAGCGGAAGTTGGGATACTGCTAGAAGCACACCTGTGGGTAGCTAGTCCACAGATTATAAGGACTTTCTTGAGCCCTTAGGAAATGGGAGGTACGAGGGAGGAGGAAGGTGGTCAGCTGGTACGTAACCTCACGAAAAGGGGAGGTTGTTGCAGTGACCATAAGGGCTGGACTACTGCGACAACCAATAGAAAGTTCATTGGTGGCACCTAATTGGGTGCTTGCTCTTGACCAATGGACTTGCCTGGATCCTGGATACCTGAGAGAACTTTCAGGTTGAAATGGACCAGGGGGAGGCTCCAAAGTGACAGTTGGGGAGAATAATAGAGAGATTACTTGGGTGGGGAGATGCTTAGGACTATTGGATATATCTGAAAGGGTCACAATAGAGAGTCAAATCATGGCCTAGGTAACACCCAGTTTATACAAAGGAACTTGGCTCTGGCTGAAGATGGTTTTCCTCTTCTTCTGTCTTCTCCTGGGCAGCAGTCTTTGTCTAGAGTTCCGTTAAACAAAGAAAGTGGCGACTGGACAATTAACCACTCCTGGGGTGGGTAGGTTGCTTGTAGGCCAAAGGTGACATCTGGTGTGTACGTGAGCCGTCCGCTTCGCTGGAATGGAGTCGAGCCTGGTAGGAAGATGGCTGCATGGTGTTAGCCCTCCACGGTGGATTCCATGGTCAGAACTTCATAACCGTTCGCCTGGATAGCTCCTGGCAGCGCAGTTTCCTTCGCTCCAATGCTGGGATGGACATCATACGGAACGGCGGGAAGCCTTCCGTTCTCCTGGTGGGCACTCTTGTACCGGTCTAGAGTGCCTTTGTAGCGTTATGGCTGCTAGTACTGCATAAATCCCTTTTGCCCCCGGATAAGTTTACCCACACTCTCTGGCCAGACGTGTGCGAGTCACTTCTCCAGGTGCTCTGGCAACCAAGATGGTAATCACGATGTTCTATAAGGGGGCTTTTCCTCACAACACTTCATCTCCGTTCCATGTGGCTTAATGTGGTGTCTTCTATGAAAACAAATTCAGGTAGCTGTCTTGGCCTGAAGCAACAGAACAAAGTTTGAATCCAGTGGCACCTTTAAGATCAAGTTTGTCTTAGAGGTATCACTGGATTCAAACTTTGTTCTATTTCAGTTTAGTGTAGTGATTAAGTGTGTGGACTCTTATCTGTGAGAACCAGGTTTGATTCCCCACCCCTCCACTTGCACCTGTTGGAATAGCCTTGGGTTAGCCATAGCTATCACAGGAGTTGTTCTTGAAAGGGCAGCTGCTGTGAGAGCCCTCTCAGGCCCATCCACCTCACAGAGTGTCTGTTGTGGGGGGAGAAGATATAGGAGATTGTAAGCCGCTCAAGGGCGGGATATAAATCTGCAGTTTTCTTCTTCCTTCAGACCAACACGGCTACCCATATGAGACTAACATCTGAGAGAGCCAGGTCTGATTCCCCACTCCACCATGGAAGGTTGATGGTAACCTTGTACCTGGCACACACACTTCACCTAAGTTATCTTACAGGCTTTTTGTGAGAAAAAAATGGAGGAGAGGAGCAGGATGGAAGCCACTTTGAGTCCCCTACTGGAGAAAAAGACATGGTATACAATGAAGCAAATAAATAAAAAATATAGATATACAGTATACAGCAAATTAAAACACAAACCAACTTTTCACAGAACTATTCATCTATAAACAATGGTCAGCAGACTATAAAAACCTGTCTGGCAGATTCCACACCGTACAAACACATGCCAGCTTGTTAAGCAGCAAGGCTCTGTGGCAGAGCACAGACTTTGCGTGCCAGGGATCAAACATGGGACTTTCTGCATCTCCACTGTAGCAGGTGTTCAGGAAGACCTCTCTCTGCCCAAGACCCTAGAGAGCTTCTGCCAGTCAGAGAAGACAATACTGAGTTAGACAGCTTCATATGTTCAATAAGGCTTTAACCCCTAGATAGCTAGAACAGAAAAGGAGTTTTCAAAGTTATTTTATTTATTTAAAGAACTTAAAGGCCACTATTCTATTTTTAAAGGTCCCCAAAGAGATAAAATTCCAAAATATATTTAACACAAAGTAAAACCCTGTTACAAAAAAAAAATTAAAACCACAATCTGAAGCAAAAAAAAAAAAAAGCTACACTGTGATATTTTCAATTATCTTAAACTAGATGACTAATTCCAACATGCCAATTTTGGTCAAAGCATGCCAGTATTTACAGATCTGTACTGGGTGACGGCTTGTTTCTGGGTGTCACTCAAAGCAATGGTTTAGTCTGTTAAAGTCCTCAATGGCTTGGGACCAGATTTTACCTTTTCTCTTGACTAAAATTCTGTTATGCATAAAGACAGCACAAATCCAAATGGCTCTATTTTAAGAGAGAGAAGACAGATCTGGGAGGCAAAGTTACCTATCGGTTGCCAAGAATGAAAAACCTTGATGAACAAAAAGGTCTTAATGGTCCATCAGTGCTCTATGTGTTTGTTTTAAAACCTTCTGAAAATAAATATAGAACTGACCTCCTGAGGAAGTTCCATGGAGAAGGTGCCACTATGGAGAAAGTTCTATACTTTGAATCAGTCCAGAACCCAACAACATTGGTTCTTGGAAAATAAATTCCTCAGATTACCTCTGTTTATGAGTTCTAAGGGGAGGCATTACAAACCCAATCACAAATTACAAAGTCCTCACAACTCCCATGGTTTTTGTTAAGAGATATGCTCTAGGTTTTCATGGTCAGAACTTAAATTACCAGGCAAACATGGGCCCAATTTGGATCAAGATTCTAGCATGCAGAGAATTTATGCATTCCTCTCACACTTCTGTCCTGTCTTGAAATGGCCCCAGAAAGTGTTTGCCCCACTGGGAAAACTTATGTTTACTACAGACTATACATACATTTTCCAACAGGGCGAACTGTAGCTCCCAGGGCTATTTCTGGTTGAGAAAATTGTGGAGGCTTTAGCCTTGTGGTGGGAGACTGGAGCGAGATTATGGCTGCAGTCCTAAAAACTCCGTTCTGGACACGACAGGCATAATCTGAGGTGGGTCAACTGCCTGGTCCCAGTAGAGTTGACAAAGCCCATTGTCACTGACCCCCATCCATGCAAAAGCTTTGCCAGCCACCTAGAATCAAAGAGTTGGAAGGGACCTCCAGGGTTATCAAGTCCAACCCCCTGCACATTGCAGGAAACTCACAAATGCTTCCCCACCACACTCCATGCCCAGACAACAGGGGAAAAAAACCCTCCAGGGTCCTTGGCAAAACTGGCCTGGAGAAAACTGCTTCCTGACCTCAAAGTGGCGACCAGCATTTCCCTGGGTATGTAAGAAAGGGCCATGAGAACTAAGCACTGATGGAACCCTTCCTTCCCTCCCTCTCATGATCTGTTTCACAGAATTAGCATTGCTGTCAGATAGCCATCTAGTCTTTGTTAGAGAAGGGGAGCCCACTACCTCCCAAAGAAGCCTGTTCCACTGAGGAACTGCTCTGTCAGGACGTTTAGCTGAAGTTTAGACAAAAGCTCTTTTGATTTAATTTCAACCCATTGGTTCTGGTCTAACCTGGCTATGTACCCTTCCCTGTCCATTCACTTCCAAGGTTATAGAAGAAAGCACCATGGTAGCTGGGACAACACATTCTAGGTGCCATCATCCCACAAAACTTTTAACACATTGCAGTTTGAAAACATCAACAAAGTTCCCTTTCTTTACAATCTGAATGAAGAAGATATGGCTTTTAAAGATTCACTTTTCCTTTGATAAGCCTACTCATTTTTAATTTATTAGGCACATTCCATAATAGGAAAAGCTGCTTACGGTAAAGTCTATACATTCTGTATGTGGTTTCAGTGTATACATTCCAAACACATGACTACCTTGTTTTCCATAACCCAGAGATATTGCATACAGCAGTATGCTGCATGGATACTGGTTTGCCCCCAAGGCATCCCCCCCCCAATGAACAGATGGTGGACACCATCAGCTTTGACAGAGACATTATCACCTATGCAGAGTAAGGGCGTTGCAAAGGTGACAGGTTCAATGCTAAAAAAAGACAACAGCATTTACCATCAGCTCTTCAGGAAAAGGATGCACGGTACAGAAATAATGTGTTCAGCTCCCAGGTACCCACATCCAGTACTTTCCAGCACACTCGCTGACCTCATTTTAAAAGGTAAAAGCCACTTTCTGTATGTAATTTTAATTTGCAGAAGCAGGGCAACAGTGATCACAAACCAATTAGTAGAAATGCAGATTTCACAGATGAATCTTGTGTGTGTGTATCTTTTCTGTGTCTGTACGTTAAGTGTATTTTTTCCAGTCTACCTTCCAGGGCTTTTTTGGTTTTAAAAAAAAAGCCCAGCAGGAACTCATTTGCATATTAGGCCACACCCCCTGATGCCACCACTGTTTCACGCAGGGATCTTTTATTCAAAAAGCCCAGCAGGAATTCCTTTGCATACCAGGCCATACCCAACACCAAGCCAGCCAGAGCTGCATTCCTGTGCATTCCTTCTCAAAAAAAGCCCTGCTGCCTTCTTTTGGAAGTTGCAGCCACTTAAGACTATAAAGAACAGTCTTTCTGGAGGAGTCCAAAGGGACCGTGTAGCCCAGTCTTTTGTAGCTCAGCAATCTTCTTCCAACAGAATCATCCCAGGGCAATAAACAGCTATCATGACTTAACACCCAATAACAGAACTACCCACATGAATTCTTTCCTGCTCCGCCCCCCACCATCTAGCCCAGGGGTGGGGAACCTCCATCCCGAGGGCTGTATACGGTCCTTGAGGTCACTTGGTGTGACCCTTGGGGATTGCTGGACTGAACCGAACCATGTGGCAGCCTTCCTCGGGCCTGGCTGGCCAGCGAGGATCGTGGGCCCCAGCTGCGCTGTGCAGCAGCCTCCCCAGGGCCACGAAGGGATCACAGGGCCCTCCCTGGGGCCTGGCTGGCCGGCCAAAATTGCTGCAGGGTCTGGAAAAGTTACTGTCACAATTAAGTTTGCACTTGATTATCCCAGATTGTGTGGCCTAATATGCTAATGAATGTGTGACCTAATATGCTAATATTAGGGGATGTGGTCTAATATGATACTGAGTTCCTGCTGGGTTTTTTCTACAAAAAAGCCCTGGACCTATGCATTTGCCTAGGGCAGCAGGCCGGGTGTGTGTGCCAGATTAGGTTCTCCCCACATGACTTCAAATAGAAAAACAATTATTTGCATTAATTTTGCTGGCCTGAATCATTCTCCCTCAGCGGAGCACTGTTTTTTAAGTTGGTAATTTTTATGGCCCGCGAATGATGTTATAAATATCCATATGGCCCTTGGCAGAAAAACGGTTCCCCACCTCTGATCTAACCCAATGGTTTGCAAGTAGTTTTTGACAGGTGAGTGGTTAACTTGCAAGGTGAAGGCACCCTGATAAGCTGGGTCAGAACAATGCCTTTGTGGCTTTTTTTAAAAAGAGACAGATGATGATTATAAGCAAAGAACAGGCTTCCTATTCTTTTAACAGGTGTGTAGAAATGGCAATTTCAGCAGGTGAAGCAACTCTGCCACACCTGTACAGCAGCTATTTTGCAGTTTTCTTGAACAAGAAGCTTTACAGCCTAAAATTATGTGCAACTTTACACATAATTTTTGAGACCATCGCTACATGTGCCACCCGTTTTTAATTTATCTTAACTGTTTTAGTTACTGAATTGTTGTTTTACTGTCTGCCCTGATCCCCTTGCGGGGAGGGCGGAATAAAAATCAAAACAAACAAATTACCAAGTTACACAGAAGCCAGCTGCAAATAACTTGAAAACTATAATACATACAATGGGAACGTACACACATTTTGCTGAATCAGACAAAAAGCTTGTCTTGTCTGCCAGTCTGTCTTCAGCAGCTGCCAGCTTCCTGGGTGATCTTGAGCCAGTCACAGTATTTCAGCCTAAGCCTACCTCACAAGGTTTTTGTGAGCATAAAACAGGAAAAAGCTCCTTGGAAGAGCATAAAACAAGAATCAGCTCTTTAGAGGAAGACCATGATAAAAATGGGAACGATAGCACTGTTGCCCCTTATGTTTGGTTGCTCCACAAAGAAAAATCAAAACAACATATATGCATGCTTGAAAAATTAACAGCTGGATCCATGTTGGAGTTATTCTACATAAGTCTTGGGTCTGGAAAAGCTGAAAACCAATACACATCAACATGAATAATTAAAAGAGTGAAATATCTAGAATCCTTATTATTTATTTTCCAGATCTCCTGTTTATTCCAAATCCACTACATAACCTCCACAGAACTCCCTATGCAGGAGGAGAAATACTGATGTTCCCTTAAGCAGTTAATTATCTAAACTTTGACTGTTCCCTAGGCAATAAGATTTTCTGATGCTAATCTACTATAGTCATTTTATAGGTGCTAGCTACATTATAAAAGCAAAAAACAAAATTTAACTGGACTTGTTGCTGGGCCCCTGTCCCCCCCCCCCCAGCACATAAGACACACATTTTACATTTAAAAACATTTCCTTTTATCTAGGAGAGAAGAGAAACAGGATAAGTAAGATCTGATGAAAGGAAAAAGGCAATGCCTCCCCCCCCCCAGCCTAGATTCAGATGTGTACAGCTCCAAAATGCAATTTTGCCTTTTACACATTTTCAGAACACTTTTGTCTCTTTCCCACATATACCATTCCTTCTCTTCCATAAAATAATGGTTCAGACAGTCATCAGCTGTAACTTCTCTTTTTGGCTTTGGCTCATGGAAAGATAAGGCTGCATAGCTCTGACTGCCAACCAGAAATTTAATCATAAAACTGCAAATTTTAAAAGGCAAGAAATGTACTAGGAAATAGACTAACTTTGGGGGGATTTGATAAATATTACAGCCTACTTCCTAAGATTATCTAGCACCAAAGGGAACTCCATTTGCTTCACCAGATTTAATTCCAGAATCTATTTTCGGCAATGTTTATATATCAGAGGAAGTTCCCAAAACTGGAATTATTAGCAGTTCCTAGCACACTTTAAAAACAACAAATATAGCAACAGCCTTCCATAGAATTATCAACCATTACTGAAAGGTAGGACCATTGAGCATTAAGTGTGGGGAACCTTCAGTGCCGTGTTCCTCCCATCCCCAAATAAGACAAATGTTGCATGTGATTTTGAATTAGTTTGTCCTTCTATAAAAATAGTAATAGCAGCATTCACTCTAAAACCTGCTTTCAGGGAAACTGAAACAAGGATTTAATATGCTTCCCACCCACCCCCATTACTATTTAACTGCTGGCCAAAAACACACACGTAGAAACCAACTTCCAGGGCAGAAAGACATCTGGCCTGAATACAGAGGGGCAGCTCCGTGCACACAGGAGCAGTTGCAAATCCTGCTGCTTCAAAATGGAGCAGACAAATCCCAGTCCTGCACGAGTCACCTGTATATCACAATGGGGGCATGTTGGCATGTTCATATGGTTGTTGTGCACCATCCCCTTTTGGGGGTTTTTCTCCTTACATTTTTAGTGGCCATACGCATATGCGCTCATGTGCTCATCCACTCCATGGCAGTGATTTTTTTTTTTTAATAAAAGAGTATCACTGAGCACTTAGAATGGACTGGCAGATTCAAACCACCAATCCACCTTACTTGTGCTCTCCCACAGTCAGACGCCAGGAAATGTGGGAGGAATACAGCAGAACACTTTTCAACTGGTAGCTATTTGATGTGTCTCAGAGACTTTGGAGAACAGGGTGACTGCGAGGGCAGAACAGGCGACAGCTATGTATGTCTGACCTGGACTTTTTGATCCACCTGGGGGAAGTGCCTATGTCGGCTCAAATTGGCCATCTGAATCCAGTCCTGAACATTCTGCCTTCTCGGCAGTAACCATGTCACAAAAGTAAACTCTAGTCTTTGGGTGTGCGTCAAGTGATGCCAAGTCGCAGCCAACCTATGGCAACCCCAGTGAGAAACTCTGGTGATTTGCCATTGCATTCCTCTGCGCAGCCTTCCTTCCAAGTAATGGTCCTGATTAGCTTCCATGATCTGATAAGATAAAGCTACACCATGCAGCCTTTTCTTCCCTTAAGCCTTTTAGGGACTTCAAATTTCAGTACATATTCAAACAATGTTGAACTCCAGACTCAAAAGCAGCGCCATTTCCCCCCAAATATTTGTGTTCACATGTCTGCCCTTTCATTCACTCTCATCTTTTACAGCCCATTACAGGTTTAGAGATCCCAGCAATGCCAGACAAACAACATATTCTTGCATATTTCAATGACTGCTGAGATTGCTGTTGTGTACTTGGGCAACACCAGGTCTTTAAGACACTCTAGCATTCTGACTATTCAGGTGCTTTAGAAGCCACTAAGCAAATATTTAGCCTTTAAAATGGATGACATGAGTGACACACACAAAGGCAGAAAGAAATCTCTGCAAGTGATTACAGTTGTTCCTAAGCATAAAGACAGGCTTAAAATGTTAAGTACAATAGATGTGGTTTGATCGTTGCCAGGAAAAATAATTTGTTTTCGAGGCCGTGAATGTGCATCTGAACCTCTTCTGTAATGCTCAAAAAGTAGCGCCTATCTTTACTTTTCTTCTCAGCAGATGGGATGTAGAGCATCATCCCTGATCCAAGATTAATAACATTTCAAATTAAAAAGATCTCCCACAATCACACAATCACATCTGTTTTAGATGTATTTAAATGGTTTTAATGGCTTAAATGGTTTTAGATGTATTTAAATGGTATGAATATGAATATGTGTGTTTGATGTGTTGGTATGTTTGTGGAAGAGCACCTCATTTCGTTGCTCTCTTTTTGTGGAGAACAATGACAATAAATTTATCTATCTATCTATCTATCTATCTATCTATCTATCTATCTATATGCTTAGTTTAGTTCATTATTGCAATCTTGAGATCAGCAGTCAAGAACATCAAGAATACATAACACAGTATGAAGTGTTCTCTTCTTCCCTTACCCCCTCCGCAGCAATGGTGATGCCAGAAACAAGGCAGAAGAACAGTAAAAGGAAGCAGAGACCTCAGTGTTTTAGAAAACATGACTAGTGATTTCTGATTTGAATACAGGTTTAATGCTTCTAAGCTTAATGACAAACCTTCTTCCCTTTTCTAAAAGTCATACATCATTCCTCAAATGCTTCTTTTAAAAGCAAGTTAAACAGCTTTGCAAGCATCTAGAGATTTTCCAAAAGCGAAATGATGTTCATTGCACGGGGAGTCCAAAATAATTTCCCATCCCTCAATCAACTCAGACATACAATCTTTTGCCACAGAAAGTCCAGCTGCCATCAAGAGTTTGTTTGCCATCCTTTGCAGTCTCTCGAAATAAAAATGGAAACTTGAAGGGTGATATCACGCAACTGATATTTTGAAAACACATCATGAAAGCTGGAATAGCCTGGTTGGCAAATATGTCAATCCCCATCCATATCAATGAGTTTACACAGCAATCCTATGATCTCTGTATGCCTCTATAGATAGCATAGTATTGTGGTCTAAAGTTCCCTGCACTGGTGTATTGTTATGATATCCTGTGCTGGAGATCTGTGATGCCAGTGCCTGGGGAACACTAGGCAGCAGAATCCTGCCAGTGTTTCTTTAAAAAAAAAAACATAACTGGGGAAAGACCTCCTCTGCCACCTGCATCCATTCCCTTCCCTCACTTGCTCACTTATAAGCATTCCACCTGTTGTGTTCCTGGCTACTGGGCGGCCCCCAGCCCCACCAGGGAAAACCGCAACTGGTGCAAGCAGTGCTCCTTATGGTCACAGCAATGACACTCCCAGTGCATACACTGCCCAGCGCCATTTTAAAAAAGGACATACAGGTGGCTCTGAGCACGGCAGGGGAAATAAGCAGGCAGGATACACAGACAGATGTGAGGTATGTGGGGACAGAAAGGGAGCTGTGAATCCTAGTGGTGTGGTGGGCAGATGTGGAGGGCTGTACACTCTCTCCCCAGGACCCCTCAAAACCTGGAACCCATCCTCTTAAAGTACACCACCTGATGTAAAAAAAATACCATCTAGAGTAAACAAAAACAAAAAATCCCACCACCTACACTGCTCCACAAAATAGGATTGCAATTGATCTCAGATTATAAGGCTCATAGTGTGGAGCTATACTAGTCTAGTTTTATGTCGTGTAGACATTGGGGACTTCTGATAAGAGCGTGCCTACAACATCATCACCACCACAGTAAAGATCAGCAGCTTCTCAAATCTCTATCTGTAGTGTTGTCAATCCTCTTACTACAGTGGAACCCTCACCCCTTTACAGGGTGCTTCAGTTCTGGTATTGGCTGAAGTCATATGTTATGGTGGGATACAGGGATAGAACTTTCACTGTCACTCTACTGCCAGAACAAGAAATTTGATAATCCCATTCATTTGATTTGCTCTTAGAACTCCATTCCCGATGCAGCATTTGGTAAACAGGGATGCATCCCATACTGTTTATAAAAATGGAAACCCTCATTTTGAGGGTATCCAGAAGGCTCTCCACTCTCTGGAGACATCTTTCTCAGAACGGGGGAGAGGGTAGGCTCTTAATGAAAGCCGTTTGGTGTAGTGGTTAAGTGTGTGCAGAACCGGGCTGGATTCCCCACTCCTCCACTTGCAGCTGCCGAAATCGTCTTGGGTCAGCCATAGCTATCTCAGAGCTGTCCTTGAAAAGCAACCTTCTGGGAGAGCTCTTTCAGTCCCAACTACCTCATGGGGTGTTTGTTGTGGGGGAGGAAGGTAAAGGAGATTGTGAGCCACTCTGAGACTCCGCAATTCAGAGTGCAGGGCAGCACATAAATCCAATATCTTCTTCTTAATATTCATAATTCTCATCACATGCCATTTGAAGGTAGATGGATATGAAGGATCTGCTAGTATAATAAGCAACAGGCAAAAGCAACCAAGCTAATGAACATGGAGATGTGGCTGGAAGGACAGTCTAGAAGGTATAAGCCACAGGACCATCACTACTAACTGTCAGAACCAGTAACACTCAGGGTGTGCTTATCAAGGAATGAGACACCTCCCAGCCCTCTTTAGTCAACTCTGGTTTTGTATACATGCAGGGTATGAACCAAGTACCTCTAGTACTAATATTATTCCAAAAAGCTAGGCCTCTCTTTATGATATCGTCTGTCCTGGTGTATATGAGTAATTTTTTTTACCACAGCAAGTGGTGAATTCCCTTGATGTTTCTTCCTGTTTGGCCCAGAACTACGTGGTTTAAGAGTAGTTTTGTGACAAACAAACAGAGCCGGCACCAGAGTTCCAGGCACCCTAGGCCCTACCCCAGGCAAACTCAGGAAAGCAAGGACAAGCAGCCCTACCACTCTTGTTTTCTCGGGTCTGGGATGGCGAGAAACATAGAATCATAGAGTTCAAAGGGACCTCTAGGGTCATCTGGTCCAACCCCCTGCACAATGCAGGAAACTCAAACACTTCCCCCTAAATTCGCAGGATCTTCATTGCTGTCAGATGGCCATCTAGCCTCTGTTTTAAAACCTCCAAGGAAGGAGAGCCCACCACCTCCTGAGAAAGCCTGTTCCACTGAGGAATCGCTCCAACCGTTAGGAAGTTCTTCCTAATGTTGAGCTGGAAACTCTTTTGATTTAATTTCAACCCATTGGTTCTGGTGCTACCTTCTGGGGCCACAGAAAACAATTCCACACCATCCTCTATATGACAGCCCTTCAAGTAACTTGAAGATGGTGATCATATCACCTCTCAGCCGCCTCTTCTCCAGGCTAAACATCCCCAGCTCCTTCAACCTTTCCTCATAGGACTTGGTCTCCAGAACCCTCACCATCTTCATCGCCCTCCTCTGGACCCGTTCCAGCTTGTCTATATCCTTCTTAAAGTGTGGTGCCCAAAACTGAACACAATACTCCAGGTGAGGTCTTACCAGAGCAGAGGAAAGCAATACCATCACATACGTGATCTGGACACTATGCTTCTGTTGATACAGCCCAAAATTGCATTTGCCTTTTTAGCCACCACATCACACTGTTGACTCATGTTCAGCATATGATCCACTAAGACCCCTAGATCCTTTTTGCACATACTACTGCTAAGACAAGTCTCCCCCATCCTATAACTGTGCATTGGATTTTTCCTACCTAAATACAGAACTTTACATTTATCCCTGTTAAAATTCATTTTATTGATTTTAACCCGGTTTTCCAGCCTGTCGAGGTCATTTCTGTCTTCTTCTGTGTTTGCAATCCCTCCCAATTTAGTATCATCTGCAAATTTAATAAGCATTCTCTCTATTCCTTCATCCAAATTATTTATAAAAATGTCGAACAAAACAGGTCCCAGGACAGATCCTTGAGACACTCCACTTGTCACTCCTCTCCAAGAGGATGAGGAACCATTCACAAGCACTCTTTGGATGCAATCTGTCAACCAGTTACAGATTCACCTAATGGTAACAGGATCCAAACCACATTTTACCAACTTGTCAACAAGGATAGTATGTGGAACCTTATCAAAAGCCTTACTGAAATCAAGATAAACAATGTCTACAGCATTCCCCTGATCCAGCAAGGTAGCCACTTTCTCAAAAAAAGAGATCAGGTTAGTCTGACATGACTTGTTCTTGAGAAAACCATTACTATCACATCCATTCTTTCTAAATGTTCCAGGACCAACTGTTTGATGAGAGCAGCAGGACAGGGGGAGGGGCACCCAGTAGCGTCCTAGCCAGGCCACCTACCTGGCCTATTCCCACACACCAGCTGTGCAAATGAAGCCCTAGTTCCAGTCCTGTCTCTTCCCTGTTTGTGATGGTGCAGAGATGAGTTTTGCCTTTATTCTAGTGAGACAGACTTCTCCGCCCACCTCCTGTTTTTCAACTCAAATGCTTTCTCCCACTGAGTTGCTGAGGAAGAAAACAGAGCTGTTATACATAACTATGCTGTTGCATCTTCCCTGTTTGCTTATTAATATTTGGTTACCCTGCCATATGAAAGATTTCTGCCAATGGCATTATTTTCAAATGAAAGGTTCAACTTCCACTGGAGGAAGACCATGGATTTGTTATATAGGTCTCACTTTCAAGTGACTGTGAGTATAGACCTTCCTTCTGCCAGACATATTGTTCAGAGGTCTTCTGTGGTAAGGTGAAAAAAGTCCCAGTCTCCAAGAATCTGCTGTTTACAGGAGTCCTATTGGCCATGCCACAAATTAAGAATGCTATGTTGTACTTGCATCTTTCAGGTTCTGTTCTGGGACATGGTGATAGCCAAGCTACAGTCATGCCATGATTTTTCCATGCAAAGCTAATGGTAAATATCTGCTGCCCACCCCTCTATGATTGCAAGATGTTGCTACAGACACTAGACCTTACATTTCTACAACTTTTTCAGTTTCTTTGCTGGGGGAAAACAGAAAACCAACTAAGTGTTCTGGTGCTAGTCAGTTGCCAGCAGAATGGACCACTGGAGGATTCTGGTCATATTTCACAGTGGCCACATCAGTTCTAATTTGGCCTCCTTTCACCAGCTTTTGCTAGTAGATGCCACTTTTGCCTTAGGACACCCCCCCCCAAAAAAAAAACCCAACCAAAAGGAGAGAGCAGTTTTGGTGACTGAAGCAAGATGGAATTCTTTTAATTACTACTTAGATCCACTTCAGTCTATGTTTTTACAGGTATACACACACAAAGCAATTCTGATATAAAGCACATATGAAGACACAGAGTTTTATTTGGTGGTAATAAAAATAGACTGCATATGTATCTAGTGTACTTAAATTCTGTATTTCATACTCACTGTGTATTTCATAATTTTTTTCTACTTCCCCAAATGTCCTTCATAAATCAAAAGCGTTGCATATGGAAGTCTTTACTTTCAAACAATCTAGAAGAAATCCAAGGTTCTAGAATCTCTAGTCCTTCTATGCAAGCACTGTGGACCCCGGCTATTGGCCCATAGGACCTTTTACATTAAATTAGTATATAGAATAAAAACTGCAGGAAAGTCCACCAAGCACAGCTGTATTCATTTCAACGGGATCTGCGTGCTGTCAAATGATGCTAATAAATCCTCAAAGACACAGTACCCAGGAGCACAATCCTTTGTGTGGAAGTACACCAAGAACCCCTGCAAGAGAACGGTTTATAAAATAGATCAGGCAATGATGAGCAATCAGTTTAACTTTCTCAATTGGAATTTTTATTAAAAGTAGCCTTGATACTTTGCTACCCATGAAAATTACAGGAGGAGCTGTTTTTTTTCTGATATTTTAAAAATAATGTGATTACTTTAATCATATTTAGCATCTCTAAAAGATCACCTCACAAAACACTTCGTGTTTCTCACTTGCGTGAGGCTGATGGAACTTCTAGCCGAGAACCGCATTTATAGACGTGTGCTTTTAAAAATTATTTTTACACACCAATTGTTCACCATACTGTTCTCCTTTTCCACTACACAAGAAACATTCGGCTACATTTGCTTCAGCATGTGAGCATTTTAATAAGTTAATACACTGTAGCTTTTCTAAAAAATCAATTAAACCTTTGTAGAACATTTCTTTTCTTTTGATGTGCAGCATAACTGTGCCTGTTAAGGTACAATACGATGGCATTTGAGTTTTATGCATTTTCTGTCATTAAGGAGCCAGCATGTTGAAATATTGGACTGAAAGGAAGCTTTTCTTTCAGCTTTCATGCCATGCTGCGATACCAAATCCATTGGTGCAGCCACTCCCAACCCCAAAATCAAAACCTTATAACAAGATGTGAAAAGGCAAATCTGCTCGAAAATCAGACCATATTCCTCTTTTAATTACTCATCACTACAGACCATGTGAGCAGAGGTCTTAAATTACACTTTTCAGTTCAGGGTGACTTTTTTACTGACTACATTGTGATGCAAATCATGTTTGCTTTAATGAACACCAATAATGAGTCTCTTGCAAGGTTCAAATAAAATATCAATAGGTGTATGATTAAAGTCCAGCACAAGAAGGTTAGGTCCATCTTGGAATTCACCAGTCTCACACTCCAAAAACCACTATGACTGTCAGTTCACTCAACAACTTTTAATGTAATATTTCAAAATTATTTATATATGGACTTGTCAAATTATATACCTCCGGTGCAACACATACTCCATTTTATCATGGGTAAAGCTTGCTCTCTGCATGTTACTTTGTGGAACTGCTCTGGGCCATATTGGAAGAGCAAGAGGCAGAAAGGTTGGAATTTGGTATGTTTTATTCACCAGGTTTTAATGCATAACGAACTTGTTAAGTGTTTGAGAAAAATCTGCCTTCTAGTCTACACAAGGACCTAACAGAGAAAAACACTAGCAAATTTACTTCCCTTTTACAATTTTATTATACTAGACTTTAGGTAGCTTCCCTCACTTTTTCAGGGCTAACTACAAAAAAGGCATTGAGTGTCTTTGAAAGGATTCATTACACACACACAAAATTTAATCTGCACTCTGTGGGACACTGTGCCTTTGACTTTTGTTCTATTTCTTTTTTAAAAACTTTGTGATTCATTTAGCAGAGAACAGATTCATTTTGCAGCATTTACAGTCCGTTGTTCTCAAAGACTCAAGGCAGGTTGAAAACTAATAATCAAATGTATGGTGCCCATACAAGCTTGAACACAGTGTGATTCAATAAGTAGATCTGGGTGAAAAGAGTACTTTTTAGTGCACACACATTTTAGTACACACACATTCACTGCTGCGATTTAACATCCATGAATAGGCAACTGAGCAAGTTTACTAACTAGGAGAAAGTTCTCTAGAGCCAAGGCAAAGCAGCAGAGAACTCTATAGAGCATCCTCTAGAAAGCTTAAGCCAGGACCAGACCACCCTCAATCTGTTTTTTTTCCCAAAAAATCCCTCATATTTTCAAACATTTTTCTTTTGCAGTAGGCAACTTGTCTTTTTAAAAAAAAAATTAAGAATGAAAACACTCTCAGAATTCTGCCTATAGCATCAGGGGAATGGCTCAGTGACAGACCATCTGCTTAGCATGTGGAAAGTCCCAGATTCAACCCCCAGCAACTCCACTTAAAAGGACCAAGTAATAGGTGATGAGAAAAACCTGCCAGAGATCCTGGAAAGCCACTTCCAGTCTGAATAGACAATCCTGACTTTGATGGACCAACAGTCTGAGTCAGCTTCATGTGTGTCCAAACTGGACATACAAGTTATATCTTAGAACAACATTTGGGTCCAGTTCTACTGCTTTAGGACAACATAACTGCCCACCTGGATCAAGTTATAGGGTGGGTGGGTCTGTGTGGCCAGATTTCATTCTGTGAAATACAGGCAGAATAAGGCAGCTGAGAAAGAGAGCACAGTCTGATTAAGCAGATGTATTAAAAAGAGAACAAAGTTTGAGTCCAGTGGCACCTTTAAGACCATCAAAGTTTTATTCAAGGTATAAGCTTTTACATGCATGCACACTTCTTCAGATACAGTGAAAAGTTTTGTGTGCATGTACACAAAAGCTTATAACTTGAATAAAACTCTGTTGGTCTTAAAGGTGCTGCTGGAGTCAAACTTTGTTCTGCTGCTTCAGACCAACATGGCTGCCCACCTGAATCCATATTAAAAAGAGGCTATTATTATTATACATACAATGTAGGAAAAAATGTGTTCTAAGTATTATCAGTCACACAGCACCGCAAGTGAAACAATTAAAAAGGAGTATTTTAAAGTCAGTTTGTTCATTTTCCATTCTTCAGAGCAAAGTGCATGGTGCTCTGATGCAGCTGCCCATCCTACATTTGCCATAAATTCCAAGCTGCCCTCTTTGCTTCAAAATCTGGTCTTTCTTACGCCAACTAGCTAATCAAAGATCTCAAAGGTGTTCCTCTCACAGATTTAAAATGCATTTCCTTATAGCTCAGTGGAAGTATGATTGGCTACAAAAACAACTGATGAATTCAGTAGCGGCAGGGAAGCTATTTACTGTCAAAAAATGCTTGAAATAAACCATTTGGCAAGCCCACTGTTTTTGTCAGCAATACCTAACAAACATCAATACATGAAGTGAAACTTATCCATTTTTTTTAAAGATCGCTAATATAGAACACAAAACTTTTAAAATAACTGAAACAAGGAATCATAGCCACAGATATGCTTTAGAATAAGAGTATATGAAAGAATATATGAAATATGATTTGGCAGATCTGGGAAATACAATTAATGATCAGTAATTCAAATTCTATTGTTCAAGTACTATTTTGAATTGGTTCAGGACTGTCATCACAATTACCCTCTGCAACAAATACCACTTTGATTTGGAGACTGCCCAGTCTCTTTTATTTTGCAGTAATGAAGTTACAAACTTAGTTTTTACAAGAGACCGGAGGTTAACAGATGGTTGCTTTACTCCATCTTTCCTCCAAGAAGTTGCAGGTAACCTTCCCTCTTCCTCAATATAGTATCAAGCACTGAAATCTAGAAGTTCAGAATGGTAAAAAAAAATACAGTTTTATTCACACCACATACCTCATCTTGATTTGCAAAATATTCCACTACATCCCCACCCAATCAGCTATAGCTGCCAAAAGTCCAAAAACTCCTCTTTAAAGGAGGAGCTGGGGAAGCATCAACACCGTAATATATCCACATCCCTGCTGAGCATTGTGGCGGTGTGGAACAGCAGGGAAAGGCTGAACTTTTAATCCACACCTCTTCACAGATATCTGTACAACTTGTAGTAATGCTGGGGAAGCATCAACACCGTAATATATCCACATCTTGAGAGAAGGAATGGGAAATGGTGGATTGATATAAAAAGTTTTGACAGCTAACCTGATAAAAGTTTCTACTTTTGAGCAGGGCTGTAGCCAACAGCGGGGTCACAGGGGAGGTGCCCCCTATAGAATTTGCAGAACCCTGACTCAGTCCTCCCTTTCAGTGAGAGTACTGCAGATTCTAAGGGGGCACTGCCCCTGTGCCCTCCCACTGGCTGCGGCCCTGCTTTTGAGGGTGCAAAATTAGCTCCTCTGGCCAAGGAGGCTCACTGGGTCTTGAATTTTGTTCTAGATTGAGCTATCATGGGATTGAGCCTACTTCATTCAGATTTACTTTGTCAGTTCACTGAATCTGAAGAAGTGAATTCAAGTTTATGGAAATCTAAGCTAGAATAGAAACTAGTTTTTAAGGTGTCATAAGAACTCTGTTTATTTTTGCTGCCCCCTGGACATTGACAACAGCGGCTCTCTCAAATGACTTCCCTAACATTTTTGTCAGTACCAATTTCCCTGGCTAACAGAGACCCCCAGAGGCAGATGGAGCGGGAGTGAAAATAAGATCTTAAGTGATGCTCAACTTGTGATGCCACCAAGTGCACAAGCACTGAATTTCGTAGAAACACTGTGCTATAATAAATGAAACTCGATGGCAGCAAACATAATCAAAGGTATTCTGGTTAAATATCTGAACTTATCACCTACAATGGGACCATTTTCTGTCTGCTATGAGAAGTATGGTACCACTACAAATTCCCAAAGTGTTCTTGGAGGCTGTAAGTTTCCAACATGCAATGAGAAATCAAGAGGCTCAGTTATATTCTGTTAAGTCAAATCTATACTTGGGAGTATGACAGCAGATGCTAGGAAGCTGGTTTTAGCTCAAACCTAGCTGGTAAAAGCCAGACAAAAAAGGCTGGATTCCTTGTTGGCTACAATTATTTAAAATGATACTGGATAACCACAAACCTTCAAATCTATGCTCAGCCATTACCTAAACAAAAACAAAACATAAAATGTAGATTCTACAAATAGTTATTTCATCACCTCCATCCTTCCATTTTGGGGCAAGGTGGTTTTGGACTCTTCCATTCTGGCTTTTGGGCTATACCCAGCACAAACTGAATTTGCCTGGAAAGCTAGTCTTGCTACTTCCAGTATTGTTAAGCATGAACTCTTGACTGTTATATCTGCAGTAGCTGGCTGGTGTCCCTAAGACTGCTCAAGTGGTCCCACTGCTGAGGAGGTACAAAGACATTTTTGTTCATAACCCCTCGACCCTTCAATCAGAACCTGCATATTTCTTTGTCTCCCAGTCCCACTCACTAGGTATACAATCCTACTAGTTGAAACGGAGGTACAGATGAATTAACCTTTCATGCTAGCAACACAGAACTCTTATTTCCAACTCTACTAAGTCCTGCAGTAGGGTTGCTTAGAGCCAGTATGGCTGGTGACCAAGTGAAGGCAAGCTACATGCTATAATTCAAGTTGTCATGGTGAGCTAGCCTTGGGAACCCCCACCTTGCTTGACATACTGTCTGATACTTTTTGGCACTGTCTCCCAGTCCTGTTGAATTGCTTCTTGGATCCCTTATGCTATTTTATTGCATTGGTCAGACACTGTGTAAGCCACCCTGAGTCTTAATAAGGCAGGCAGGCAGGCAGGCTATACAGTAAATAAACAACCAATAATAAAAGGTTGTTCAATCTCCTTTGGTCACTCACTCTGTATCACATCCTGGGATTCTCCCAAATCCATCACTGTCCTGGCAAATGAAATTACCTTAGCAGCCAGCAACGCTTTTCATCAGCACATCTGGCCAAGACTACAACTGTTATTGTCAAGAGTCAGACCTGATTGCAGGCAATTATATGCCTTGCTGTGATACTCTGAAGGCATCGCAGATATTATGTGAAACACAGTGGCCCACCTCAGATGTGTCCAGACCTTTATGTCCACTGCAATCACTAATATCAACAGGAAGTACCCAGTAGCACTTCATTACTATACAGGTATAAAGAACACAATTCCTAAGGGCATTTTCTCAGTGATTGTATGCACCTTTGAGGCATGTTCTGAAAACAGTCCATTTGGGACTAATACTATAGCGTTTTTTGTTAGCAGTGTAGCTCAATCTGTACGGAGCTTTAATACTCTCTTCTTAGCCTGTACCTCACCAAGTTTTAGGAATAAAATCCAAACCTAGAATAATAATAATAATTCCAAGTGACTGGACATACTGGAAGATTTGTAAAGTTTATTTATTTTTTAAATTTTAATGCCACCTTTCCACCCAAATATGGATTCCAAGGTGGCAAACACCAGGCATTAAAAATTTAAACAATAAAGGGGCTATTTAGCCCATACAGGTCAGTTTCCACTCACAGACCTTCTCTCTTCCTGTCTTGCAAAGTTTATCATGTTTTCTGATCTGCTGACATATAAAACTAATCTACGCATTGCTTGATATATTTAATAAGAAATGGGGTGAGTTGGGAAAATGTGTATCAAGTCAAATTACAACGCTGTGACTAATTCAAAACTAAAATCAACTGAAAATACCAAGCAGCAACCAACAGGATGTTTCCTAGAATTCTGTACAGTTATATTCTATACTGAAATCAAATCAACTTACTTCAAATCTCCCTGCCTCTATTAGGAGACACTATACAAGAACTATCCTGCAGCATAACTCAAAAGACAGTTCTTCCCTGACATATCACACAAGAACATATTATTCTTTCATCCATTTTTTAAAAATGAAATACATTCAAGGAAAGACAGAATCTTACAGCCCAGTTCTATGCCTAGGATTGGGCTGTAAACTACACATCTGGAAATTAACTCTCCTTGGAAAACTTAAGCATTTTGCCTGGGCTAGAAATAACAAGGAAGAGTATATTTATCTGTTAAAGAACTGCTCCTTAATTTCCAGTTTCCTTTAGGAACATTATTTATGAGCTACAAAAACAAAAAAGTCAGGTGAAAGAAGAAGCAAACTAAGCCAAGGCTGAACAGCAGATGACCAAACACATACCAAGAGGAGGGATGGGTACAAATGACAGAAGGGTACAGTACACAAAAGACAAATGTCCTAATCATGTTCCTCAGGAAAACACTGGACAAAAAAAAATTAAAGACTTTGAGCAAGATTTTCACAGCTTGCAGATATTCAAGAACAGACGGTGGCGATTCTACCAAATTCTAGGCAATACAGGCATTGAATATCCTGAGCAGGTAACACAGCACAGTTGTACACACCTTCTCTGTAGCTTATCACCAAAGTCACTTGCAGCATTTTACCCTACAACCATCTTGGTGTGATTTTTAATTTCACGTGCTCTTTCTCACTACTCATAGCACACTGCAATCTATAGGCTGTACAACATGGGGTAATACGTAGGATTTCATGATCTTTTATGTGACTCTATTATTCTGTAATTTTCCAGGATAAATCTAGCAACATGCAGAAGGCATGGCCCTTAGTTTTGCTGCAGCAATGATTACCCTTCTTTTAAAAAGAAAACGGAATTCACTGTTCTGTAGGTGCTGGACACCTGAAGTCTGGCTATCATTCATTAGATATATAACTAAAAGTAACAAAGAACTTGAATTCTACCCCCTTACTCCACTACATTTAGGCGAAAACCAGTAACCGTTGCTCTATTTGTAGTCATGACAACCATAAAATATTCTACTCAAGCAATAATTCACATTGAACGTTTGCTCATGGGTTCTGGTTGTCAAGAGAAAGCTCAAAACACCATAAACATGCTTCCGAAGATGCAGAAGACCAATTCACATACTGAAAACTTGGGAGCCTAGAGAACTTCCAAGTACATGGCTCCATTCAAGTCTACCAACAAATGGCTGAAGTTCTCCAACAGTGGCATATAAAGTGCTTAGAATATGGCTCTAATACTCATTGATTCAGCTGATGAGAACAGTCTGTTTTTCGGTGGAGAGTTGTAATAAATAGACCATTCCTCTGCATTTACTAAGCTGGCTGCTGTACTCAACAAGGCGTGTGTTGAAGCAGCCGTTCCAAAGAAGCACTCTTGGACTTTAAAAAGATCCCATAAACACTGTTCCAGTTACATGAACATTTAGTTCACATCACCCTACATAAGCCAGAAGTCCAATGTTACGTTTTGTCACAAGCTGAGAAAAATCCTTCCACAGACAGCCACAGTGAGGGGCAGGTTACACGGAGAAGAATAAAGCCTCTGCTGCAGCATCAAATTAGACCAGGTAACCCACTGTGCATAACTGAAGTTTCAAACTGTTGAATAAAGGTAAAATATGGTTGGACTTCATTTTTCTAAAGAAAATGCAATTACCATTTCAGTCATACCAAACAGCCATAGTTGCCTGATTATTAAAAAAAAAAAAAAACATTTTAAGAGAAGAGAACATGATATTGCTTCTCTCATACAAATCATATCAAGGAGCATGTAAAGTTTCAACAAACTGCTAGTTATAAGAGACAATGCTGATATTTGTGATCTAAAACCCCCATCAGATTGCTTTAAGAAGCCCTCAAAATTCTCTGATGAACAGTAAAATGTTTTTAAAATTGCCATTTTTGGGGGGGAGTACTTTTATAAGATTATAAAGCTTTACTGATATAAAGTTTTAAACAATAACGTTTATGAATTCATCTATAAATTAGGGGCTTCCGTGCTCACTTGCAAATCACTTACAAATCTCAGTCACATTCCAAAAACAAAAACAACAGACCTTAGACACCTTTTCATAATACAAACCACCTTTAGTTTGCAACTGACTGTTTTCCTAAAATGTCTTTAATTATTAAAATATTAGCAAACACACAAAAAAGCAAATTGCTCCCATAGTAAGTGAAAGAATGCACATTATTAAAGTATTACTTATTAAATTCCTCAACAAGACACAGCAGGGAAGATAAGAAACAAGGCTTTTTAAAAGCCACCAATTGTCCTGATATTTGTTGAGAAGCATGTCCAATGAAGTTCAATGAAACTTATGCAGGATTCCAGACCAAGAAATTCTTAGATGCACATACAACTATCCTTCTTTTAACTTTGACAGTACTGCCCAGAGTCTCCAAGGTACTGTGCAAAATACAGAAGTTATCTGATCCCTCATGATCTACATCAGACAGGACAGAAGGAGGGGACAGGAAAGAGAAGGATAGCTTGAGAATGAACAGCTGAAGCAAGTTGAAGGAGAGTCAAGACAGCATCAGAAAGCTAGTGCATACCTCAAAGTTAGGAAGGCTGCTCAAATCTGCTTTCTAAATAAACCCCAAATGCATTTGAAAATAAACTTTAAAAAAAATGTGTGAACAATGACAGACAGGAACCAGGAAAGACTTGGCAGATTTAATTCTGTGGGAGACTGTCGTTTTTTATTCCTTTCAAGACAGTTTTAATTAAAGATAGCCTCTGCCTTCTGGTGATGATGGATGTTTTTGCAGTGGATTGTGCGCTCCCCCATTCCCATTTTAGAAAAAGACATCTACGAAAATCCCTTACAAGCACCGCATTAGATGCATGCCAAAAAAGCCCTTCGGGAAACAAGATGCTCCAGTGTCTCCTTCGTTCAGACTACATCCCCCTAAACCTATATCTACCTACCCGTATATATATATATATATATATATATATATATATATATATATATATATATATATATATATATATATATATATATATATATATATATATATATATATATATATATATATATATATATGGGGTGAGATGTTCCCCCCATCACACACACACACACCCCCCCCCCCCCCCCCCCCAAGTTGGAAGGTTTGTAATACACGGCAGAGAGCGAGAGAGTGTGGCTGATCAGGGTAGCGGAACTGTGGAAGAGGGGACAGGGTGGCTGCCAAAGAACCCCCCTCCTGTTACCTCAGAGCACCCCCGTGCTACTGCTGCTGGTCTTGCACCTCCCCAACAGCCGAGCAGGAAGTTTTTTCCATGCAAGGCAGCGAGCGCAGGCGCAAGGGATTCGTTAGCCAGCCGTTCAATCCACTGGAGGCTACTTACCCCGAAGCTGGTAGTACAACAACAGAAGCCAGGCGCGGGGAGCGCACAAGGTGTGTGTCAAGAGAGCCTCCTCGCAAATTCCTGGCGGGGCGGGGGGGGCCTTTCCACACAAGGAGGAGGCGCAAGGGACCCCCCCCCCCCCGCCACACACACACGCGCATCTCTAGCTATCAACACGGGCTCCTCCAGGGTCTTACCTTTCTCCTCCGGCTGGTGCGCGCAGCAGGGGTGGGGGACACGCACAAGGCTGCGTGTCCTTGGCCGGCCGGCCGGCGAGCGGCGGGTTCCTCCCTCCCGCCCCCCACCCCGGCCGCTTTCTTCTTGCTTTCCCCCCTTCTTCTTCTTTTTCTTCTTCTTCTTCTTTCAGGCTGGCGGAGGAGGAGGATGCACAGAAGCAGCGCGGAGGGGAGGCGGCGGCGACGGAGGAGGAGGAGGCGGCGGCGGCGGCTTATGCATTGCAGCCTCTCTGCCCTCCTCCCTTAGCGCAAAGCCCCACACCGCTGGGGCTGCCGCGCGACTCCCCCAGCCAGGAGGACGAGGCGGCGGCGGCGGCGCTGGTGCTGCTGGTGGCGGCGGCGAGGCTGGCTACGCACAAGGGGAGACGGCTGGAGCTGCTGCAGAGGGGCTACCATGCTCCCTTCTGGCTCCCTCCTAGTCACATACTGGCCGCTTTAGCTGGCGAGGGAGGCGGCCTCGGTGCCCGAGCGAGGGGCGGGCAAAACCAATCACGGGCGCGGGAGGGAGGGACGAGGCAGGAGAGGCGGGGACACGCGGCGCTTTCTCTCCCTAGCCCCCTTCCCGATGTGTCAACCCAACCCAGCCTCCCCCCTCATGGGGAGGGGTTTGCAGCGGGCAATTTGCACGCCAGAGCGAGCTGCCAGCCGCCCGGGATGGTTTGGCCCAGGCTGGCCTCTTCCGACCCCGAGACCACCGGCCCCCTCCCGCCCTTTTTGTGTTGTGTTTTGGGGTTTGCCTCCTGCTCCTGGCAGGCAGCTGGCCTCGGTGCCCGCTCTGCCAGCCATCCTGCAGGAAAGCGAGCCAAGCCTGCACGCAGGGGAGGTTTGTTCTCGATGGAGGGGATGCAGAGCGGGGAGCGCGGAAAAGGGGAGGCTGGGGACCCCACTTCTGCTAAAGTTCCGCCCGCCCAGCAAGAGGGGAGGGGGAAACAGAGCAGCTCCCATGGAGGGTGGAGGAGAGAAGCAGCCACCTGATCCCACGGGGGTAGGCATGCAATGCATCGCGCTCTCGCTCTCCACCGCGGGCACTCGGGCTGACTCATGCATGCTTTATATAGACACGCTGGACTGTATTTCCCGGGGACTTTCTAACTCGAGGGCGCGCGCACGGGGGGGGGGAGGCATTATGCGCTTCTGGCTTCCCGGGAGCCCCCCCCCAGGCGCCCCGCCCCCCCCCCCCCCCCCGCCGGGACGTGCCTCTCGCGACCGGCGGCCCAGGTGCTGCTGGGGAGTCGTGAAAGCCGACTCGAGGTCGAGGAAGAGATCGGTTTGCACCTGGCTAAGAGATGGGGCCGAGCACGCTGCGCCGTAGCTGTCCTTCTGAGCCATTTGTTGCGCCCGGGCGGAAAGGCGACGTTTCCTTGTCACTTGGGCGATAGCTTTGCTGCCGGAGGGTTGCAACGCATGCCGCTTTATTCGGAAGTCGGGTCACTACCGGGGCTTATTCCCCAGGACGTGGGGGGCATAGTCGCTTTTGAGGAAGGCGGGGGGAGGACTTCCAATCCCCTCAAAGTCAGCCGAGGCGAGTTGGCCGCGTAGTTCCTCCCCCTCCCCATTTATCCTGTTAACCCTGTTATTATACCAGGGCAATCGATAATGTCTTCCACAAGAACTTCATGTCGTCACGTTTTTAACAATTACACCGGGAGTATTAGATCTGATCCTTGTCTATACTGGACACAGTCCAAATGCAGAAATTCAAAGGCAGTGGAGTCCATTGAAATGAATTGGCTAGCCCACTTAACTCTTGTTGGGATTGGGCCCTCCCAGCATTTTGTTCATTGCTTCTGTCTCTTCTCAGATGCCAGCAGTGGCAGATTTTTTGAGTGGGGGCAGGTATATTTTTCCAATACAGAAAATCTGGCTGTTGGATAAGAGCAGTTTAATTGACTTCCATAGATCTTCTCCAGTGTAAGTGGTTTGTAGATTGCGGCTCTTGATTTCAGCTTTATCAAACCACGCTTGGGGGGGGGGGGAATTCCCTCTTGTTTGAATTGCCTAGTGCAGACAGATGTGCTCGAACATGCTGAAAGTCATAATAGCAATCAGCGAAGATGAGGAGGGAGAGGAGAAGTATGGAAATCAGCAGCTTGCACAAATGGCTAATGAAAGGAAAAGAGTGAGGTTTAAATAAAGGACAGACACTTTTTTAAAATGGCTGTAAGGAAAGGAGATGGCATTGAAAAGGTAATTTCTCCTTCCTCTCCTGCATTTGTAGACATATATTGCCATTATTGCTGTTATTACTATTGAAATTATTTTAGCTTGAATGCAGCCGCACTGCCTGGAATGGGAAAACGTGATCCTTTTCCTGTAGACAATACATTTGAAGCGTCTTGACATTGAACTCGTCAGACTCCAGCCGCTGAAGTGTGATGTGTGGGGATCAGAAGTTCAGAGCTGTTTGCATGTGAATTATTTAATGAACATACACACGGAAACACTCTCCTGAGCCCCATGCCATTTTTCTTAGGCTCTTTTAAAGGGAGAGAGAGAGAGATCAGTTAAAATACTCTTTGGCCTAGCAGACTGTTACTTACCCATTGCATACACTTGACCTGGAATCGCATGAGAAACCACAGTGGGGCTGTTGACCTGGTAAGCGTCATGGCAGTCTCTCTGTGGCATCCAAATGTTCACAGGGTGGCTTCGAGGCAGGAGAGGACATGGAATGGAAATTCTTGGGAACCCACGTACAGTTTTATGCAGAGCTCTTAAAGAAAACAGCTTGCTTTACTGGCAATACAAAGGCTGCCTAGCCCTCAGAATGCAGGCTAAGGATTTCAAACCATTTTCTGCGCCTTAAAAATAATAAACAGTTTGAACCTACAATAATTTGTAACCTACATTTGTTTATTTAGCTCATTTATCCCAGTTCTCCCAAAGATGTACAATGGGGTGCAATGGGGTACAATGATAATAATGATAATAAAAGCAATGTACAATGAAATTTATAAAAAGTAAGTGTGTGTGTATATATATATGCAATTACAAATTAAGTGGCAGTGTCAAAAGCCCTTCAGAATAATCACATGTTACATAACATGGATTCTCAGGCAGAAGCCATCCAAAAAACTTGAGGAAGGCTGTCTATAGAACAGGAGCAGCCACTGTAAATGGGCTGCTATCCAGCAGTTGCCATCATGACTGCCCAGTAAAAGGGCAGCTCAAGAATCAAGGCTAATGGCAAGTTGATATGAGGACAGCAGACAGTCCTGCAGGTATGAAGGTAGTTGGCCTTTCATCTCAGTTTCTGAGAAAAAATCACCTGCTAATGAATACAACACAGAGACCTAGATTCTATGAAGAAAGTGGAAATTCCCTTTTAGACACAAATTATGTGTAATTTATAATGCTGCTTTCCTTGAGGCAGTCTGAACCACTGTCTACATTTTTAATAAAAGGGACAAGACCCTTTCTTCCTTCAGACCTGTGGACATCCTTACCCCAGATCATTAAGCCAACAATTATCCAGAGCTTGCAAAGAGTATTATAGCGTACAAGTGGGAACCCGCAAGGACTTGTGGGAGGCACCTCACTTCCCCTTCTCCAACTATTTCCTCTTTCCGTTTCCTGAAAGACCCCAGAGTCTTTCCCCTATTCCTGCTCCCTTCTCTTCTAGGGTTGTCAGCCTCTGGTTGGGGGCTGGAAAATTCCTGGAATCACAACAGATCTCCCAACCACAGGGATCAGTTCCCCCTTAGGGTTGCCTGATCAAGGTTGGGAAATATCTGGAGATTTGGGGTGGAGCTTTATGAGGGCAAGCTTTGGGAAGTGAAGCAACCTAAGCAGGGTATAATGCCATAAAGTCCACGCTCCAAAGCAGCCATTTTCTCCAGGGGAACTGATCTCTCTCATCTGGAGAGCAGTTGTAATTCTAGGGGATCTGCAGCTCCACCTGGAGATTGGCAATCCTAGTTCCCCTGGGGAGTGGTGTCTTGCATTGTACCCTTCTGAGGTCCCTCCCTGGGTTCTGCCCTCCACATTTCTAGGAATTTCCTAACCTCTTTCCCTTTTCTCAGCAATTCCCATATCTTCTCCCTGCCTCATTCTCTCCTCAGCTGTTCACCAACCTACCTTTTATCTGCCTTTCATCTTCAGCTATATTTATTCTTTATTTACTTCATTTACACCCCACATTTCTCCACAGTAGGATCAAAGCAGCTTACATTATTGTCTTCTTTTATCCACACAACAACCCTGTGAGGTAGGTTAGGCTGAAAATATGCAACTGGTGCAAAATCACTGCCAAGCACTGATATTTCTCAATAATCAGTCTTTTGTTGCTAAATCAAAAGTTGTTTTATTGTAGAAACTCAGAAGCTTTACCAAGGACAGAATCCTTGGAAGTAAAGACATATACATGGTTACATAGTTACTATATGGGATTACTTCAAAGGATAGTATACAGATGCAATTTGAGTCATGGGTTCAAAGGCTGCTATATAGTATCTCTTTTATTACTAAGGAATTTAGGTTATTAAAAACATTTCCCTTTCTCACACTTCTCCGAGACCTGATAAGAACTGTCTGTGTGAATCCGGGGGAGAGGCACCTCACAGCTTTACCAGCCAGGATGTAGTGTAAACATCCTTGGGCTAGATAGATTTACTGCTTGCCCAAACGTAAAGAAAAGGGGGGCGGTGGATACTAGTGGCCTGCTCTCTGTCTAAGAAACCATCATGGCTCTTAGAAATATGCATGCTTGACAATCACACAATGAGTTTCACAGCAAGATGGGGATTTGAACCTGGGTCTCATGGACACTACTCTGAAACTGTAATCACTACACTACACTTGCTTTCATAGGGTGTCTGTAGGACCAAATGAACAGTAGCAGCCATCTGAGCCTAGTTTAGTCATGCAATTTGAGACATATCAAGTCACTGAGAGGTTGCTGTTAAGCCCAGTGTTGCCAGCCTCCAGGTGGGACCTAGAAATATCCCAGAATTACAATTGAATGCCAAATGACAGATCTGTCCTCCTGGAGAAAATGACTGCTTTGGAAGGGGGAATTATATGGCATTATATTTGGCTGAGGCCGTTCTCCTCCCCAAATCCTACGCTGCTCAAATTCTACCCCAAAATCTCCAGGAATTTTCCAACTTGGACTAACAACCCTAGCCAGGCCTGGTCTCTATGAGTTCTCCCTCAAAGGCCAAATTAGGGGTGGAATGGATGCTGCCCCCTCTCCCTACCTTTTACTTATAGAAACTGAAGCCTAGAATACTGTGGTTGTCTAGCAGCAGCCTCTGAGAGAATCCATTGCTTAAAGCAGCAGGTGAGCCTTTTTATCATTTACAGATTTTTAAACTGCTGGCTGTTTTTTTTTTCTGTTTTTACATTTCACATTTTCTGCAAACCGAGGGGAAAGAACTGTTGCCCATTCACAACTAGCGGAGTGCAAAAAAGGGGGGATTAATTGGATTCGGAAATATACTGGGCCAAAAAATTTGGAATACCATATATTTTTAAATACGGGTACTCGGAATAGCCGCATATACGGTAGATGTGCGGCTATTTCCGAATCTACAGCCCCATTATACCCTATGGCCATTGAAATCAATGGCAAAATAGGGTATATTGGAAGCCGCCTGAAGGGGAGGGGGTTTGAGGGAGAGCCCCCAAATTTGCAGGGGACCTTCAAGGGACTCTCCCCTACAAGCCCCCAAGTCCCAAAAAGATTGGGCCAGGGGGCCCCATTCCAGGGGCACCCAAAGAGGGTGCCCAGTCCCACCATTATACCCTATGGTCCATTGAAATCAATGGCAACATAGGACATAATTAGAGGCTACTGGGGGGCAGGGGGGTTGAGGGAGAGCCCCCAAAACTGCTGGGAACCCGCAGGGGACTCTCCCCTACAAAACCCCCAAGTCCCAAAAAGTTTGGGCCAGGGGGTCCAATTCCTGCAGCACCCAAAGCCAAACCTAATTTCACACCAGAGAATCTCTATAGGACCCAAATGCACTACATCTGTCTGTCTCCTCTGTGAACCCTGCTGGCCTGGAACCAATATATACCCAGTTGCCAACATCGCTGCCACACAAAATATAATCTGCTCAAGGTCTGCTCTGCAGACCTGGCTGCAGCAAACCCAGATGCCAGCTCTCCAGCCCTGCCCCAAACAACATGGGGAGAGCTGGCCAAGCACAACAAGCATGCTGGCTCTGGGTCTCTCACCCAGGTGCCAGCTTCCCTGCCACACAGAACACACAATCTACAGATGCCAGCTCTCCAAGCATGCTGGTTCTGGGTCTCTCACCCAGGTGCCAGCTTCCCTGCCACAGAACACACAATCTACAGATGCCAGCTCTCCAGCCCTGCCCCAAACAACGCAGGGAGAGCTGGCCAAGCACAACAAGCCTGCTAGTTCTGGGTCTCTCACCCAGGTGCCAGCTTCCCTGCCACACAGAACACACAATCTACAGATGCCAGCTCTCCAGCCCTGCCCCAAATAACACAACTCTCAAACAAGAGAAGTGGTGGACCACACCAAGCTCCACATCATTCTGTATCTGACACAAAGCAAGAAGCATTTAGACTTACCTTGAGTGATGGATGGTTGGCTTGTCCAAGCTCTTTTGCGTTACCCAGGGTGCACCACGAAGAGGCGAGCCAGAGTTGCACCCCAAATGAGGCACCTCCCTCTTTCTTCCTCCTACCCCTGGGAAAAAAACCTGGGTTATCCTGCTGGGCCTGTGGATGCTGTCGGTTACAGTTGGGGGCTGCAGTAGCCCTTTCAGTATTATTAGGCATGTGTGGATGGGGAATGGGGAAATTTGGATTGCTTTTCAGATTTTAAACCAGCATTCACTTTTGGTTTGGGGATGGCTGAGGGGTGGGGGTGGGGAATGCACTGCCAATCAATTTGTGAGTGAGTTTTTGGACTGTCTTTGGACTCTAGTCTGTTTTTAGTGGGAGAGCATTTTACAACCACCTTCCAAGCGTGGGTAAGAGAGGATGCAGGCACAAGTAGGTGCTCACTTCATTCACTCTCAAAGTCTACGTTCGGGGAGCCGAACAGAGGCAAGTTGACCTTCAGGAAGACCAACTGCTCAGCTGTCCAGGGTTGCAGGCGATTGTGATGTGGGCAGACAATGTCGCCCATAAGTGAAAAGACGTGCTCACTCTACACGCTCATCGGTGGGCATGAGAGGAACACCTTGGCCATGGAGGAGAGGGCCGGCCAGACCCCCTCCTTCGTGACCCAGTAGTCCTAAGGAGATGTTTCCTGTGACTTGTTGGGCTCTGAAAGATAGTCCCTCACCATCGCAGCACCCGTCTCTGGTCTCAAGGGCCTACCACTCCCAGAGGGGCCAACGAGCTGCCCGATGAGTGTCATCTCAGGACTCTTCGTGGCGTGAGTCTGGTGGGAAACACTGTCTAGCCAGGGAGGTTGGGGATGAACAGCAGTGGAAGTGGCAGATGAGCTGCTTCCACCCCCCTTCTCCTCAGTTACCAACACTGGGCCCACCTGACACTGCAATGCTCGACCTTCTGGGAGAGCTCATCTCGCCAGCAATCAAGCTCATTGCCTTTAAGACGTGGGTCTAACATAGTCGCCATCATGTAGACCTTATCCTGGGTGAAAGTCTGAAAGCAGGCCTCAAGCCCTTCCTGCAGCCTAACAACCAGGGCGCGCACTGCTGGAAGAACGTCTGCATGGCCTTGAGCTGGTACTAGAAATGAGGCCAGGTCCCCACGGGCCATCTGGACCATGGGGACAACCAGTGCGATGCTCACCGTGTCAGACGAGAGCATTTCTGTGTGGGTCTTGAAGGGCCCAAGAACCTCCACAGTCTGAGAAATGACCACCCAATCCTCTTGGGTGAGATAGTTCTCATCCAGAAAGACCCTCGTCTCAGAGACAAAGGCATCCAGGGCTGCTCTCTGCTCCACCATGCGCTCCAGTGTGGCACAGGTGGAGTTCCAGTGTGTGCTGACGTCACCGATAAGGCGGTGCCCTGGCACGCCTGTCAGTGTCTGTTTCTCATGCAGCAGATACAATTCCATATTGCTGCGTGAGAAGTGACCCGTGATGTGCCGACACTTCTGGAGTAGAAGTTGGTACTAATGGGTCGCAGCTAGAAATGGACGATCCTGGCTTTTCGTCTGGCCTAATGCGTCCTTAACCACGAGGTGAAGAAGGTGGGCCACACAAAAAAGGCATTGTAGGCCCTGATGCTGGACAGCCACCTTGATGTTGGAGCCACCGTCAGTCACCACGAAGCCCGTGGCGACATCCCCACTGCCTACCCAGCCCTCTAACTGCTGTGAGAGGATGGCTCTGAGAGTGTCTGCCGTGTGCAGCACATCAACTGCTTCGGCATGCAGCAAGGTCTAGCGATAGCCGGCCTGATGATCCTGACCCTGCCTGCCACTACTGCCACCTCTACCCTGCAGCTCACTGGGTTGCCACCAATGCGCAGTCAGGGAGAGATAACCCTCGAATGCATGTTGGGAGCTCCAGATATCTGAGGTGAAATGAACAGTCCCCCCAGCAGCACCGGACAAATGCTCCTTCACCACAGATCTGGTCGCCCTGAAAACAGATGGCACAATGGTCCTGCTAATGGTGGTTCTAGCAGGAACTTTGTATCAGGGTGCCAGGTACCTGAGCAACCCTAGCACCCCAGGATTCTCAACCACTGAAAATGGAAGCCCATGGAACCTGGCAAGGTTCCAGGTGATCACCCTCCTGCCGCACCTGATTCCTCTTGGCACACAGGTGCTACCCCCACCAAACATCTCAGGTAGAGATGACTGGTGTCTATGCACTGCCACGGAACTCTCCTGGAGAGCTCTGGAGGTTGTCGCGATGGGACGGATCTTCTGGCTGGGTGGTGTTGGCCGCTTGGGCACCCCTTAAGAAGCACCGCCTGGTGGTGCTTCCGCAGGTGGTTCCGCATCCACCCTGGAGTCAGGTGGACAGGGTCCCGCCCACGACTGATCCAGGCCCTGCACAGCTGGCACTGTGCATAGCGTGGATCCTCCATAAGTTGGAAATGCTTCCAGACTTCAGAGGTGTATGGATGCCCAAGCTGACCAGCAGCTTGGGTGTCCAGAGCCACCTCCTTTGAGGTGCTCGGGGGAGACACATCGTGGTCCTGCCCACGACTGATCTGGGCCCTGAACAGCTGGCACTGCGCATAGCGTGGATCCTCCATAAGTTGGAAATGCTTCCAGACCTCGAAGGTGTATGGATGCCCAAGCTGACTGGCAGCTTGCGTGTCCGGAGCCACCTCCTGGGTCCTCTCCCTCTTCCTCCCCTCCACGCCTCTAGTCTTCTCCTTGGCCTTGCCCCCAGGGCCCCTCTTCTGCTGCCTGCCACTCATGTCACCCTTGGCCAGTCTCACACAACCTGAACTGAGAGTGTGGTTTTTTACAAATCTAACTCACTGCACTGTACCCTGAACCAACAGGTGCCCTGGCTTCTTTTTAAAAACCCTCCAACCAAAACTTGTTTGTTTGTTTTTTTTATCCCTAACCTGTCCTTCTTTGGTTTGGGGTAGTAGTAGTTTGGTAAAGTTTAGGAGACTAGGTAATCCTGCCTCTACCTGGCTACAGTTTTTAAAAGGCTACCTTGAGATGAAGGCAATCCTTGTTATATCCTCCTAGTTAAACTCCTCCTAACTAGATCCTGGGACAAACCTGATTTCCTTGCAAACAAGATAGCAGGTGTCCCCTATAACGTGAGAGAAGCTGTGTTTACTCTATGGATATCTAAGGATGCACCAGCTTTCAGTGGCTGAAAGCAAGATGCACTGCAACCCTAGTCTCTTTAAAAGGGAGCCTAATGTGGCCTAGTAGTCACGCTGCCTTTTATAAGAAACCTAAAATCTTTTTAAATCACCCCTATCTGGCCTAGTTGAATTTTGAAAAAAGATAAAGTCCTAAACCGGATTAATTTGTTTTTAAATTTCAAAAACACAATCCCTAAAAACACCCTTATTTGTGGGGCAGCTTATTTAGTGGCCCTAACCAAACTGAAAGCACCCTCAGACTCCAAAAATAACTCTATAAAAACATGAAAGTGACCCACCCCACACAGCCCATACACCAACCCCACACCAACCAGAGGTAATTAAAAAAAACCAAAACGTGACAGAAAGAATCTTAACTTTTAACCCACCCCTCCAAAAAAAAACCAGAACCAGGAAAAGGGACAATAGGACAGAAGGATGCAAAACCCGTAGCAACAGTGAATAGATCCAAACAGATCACTGAGAAAAGGCCAACAAACTCAACTGTTAAAAAAGTGACCTTTTTAACAATGAAAATTAGGCCAAACAGCCCCCCCACACACACACACAAAGAACCAGAACCAGAAGAGAAAAGGAACAACAGCAGCACAACACAGCAGCAACAAATCAAACACAGAATCCTTTTAAAACTGTAAAAACCTTGACTTTTAACAATACAGGAACTTTACCAACCCCTCCCCCCCCCCAAAAAAAAACCCCTTCACCCTAACCCCAAGAAATCCAAGCCACCCAAATCAGGAAAAGTAAAAGGACACTGCACTTTTAAAAGTCCTCTCACTAAAGTAAGATATGGGCAAATTGGCAAACCCCCCCAGCCCACCCCAGGCCCCCACCCCCAGCAGAACCCCCTAACCCTAATCCCAAATAAGCTACCCAATACTCACCCACCTAAATCTGGATAAGTAAAGGGACTCTGAGTCTTAAAAAGTTCTTTTACTAAAATAAAAACAAGAACTCCAAGACTGTCTTACCTTAGATGTCTTCTCTACTCCAGGCAAGTCAGGCAAGGCTGAGAGAGAGCAGCAGCAGCAGCTGAGGCCAAGGGCCAGCGCAGTACAATCTCTCTTTCACACCAACTCAGCAGCAATGGAATGGAATCCAGCCAGGCAGACTCCTTAAAAAGGTTCTCTGGCCCTACACAGAGCAGTTTCAAAAAATAGCACTGCTCTGTGATTGGCCAGAGAATACTGTTTACTTGGATACTCAAGTAAACAAAAGAACAACAATGTTGCTGATGGCTGTGGGATTAGCCTAGCCATCAGCTACACAGCAGCCCTGCAAAGCATGCATTTGCAATGCATTTTGCAAATGCATGCTTTGGATTGGCTGCTGGGGCTCCTCTCCCCCTCTCCCTCCCTCCCTGATCCCAGGGAGGCTATGGGAGAGGCGGGAAAAGGCTTCCAAAGGCAGGAAAGGAAGCAAGCAGTTCCCCTGAGGCTGCAGAAGCTCCTTTCCCACCTTTTCCATGGACCTGTATATTTCCGAATATATATTTGGAAGTATACAGGGAGCCATATACGGCTCCCGTATAATGGGTTCCAATTGGATTCAGAAGTATACGGTGCCGTATACTTCTGAATCAGGGGTGATTCAGCGGCTTCTTTGATTTGGCCAAACCGAATGCACACCCCTATTCACAACTCCAGTCATAAGTATCCAAAGGTACCTTGACCATTATTAGAATATAAAACTAATATCCTCAGAACAGATAGGTCTGCAACAATTAGAGCTCAGCTGTTTAATATCCTAATATTTATGTTTTCCTTGCTGAAGAACACCCCCCACCCCTGCTTCCTCTCTTCATTTCTCATTCTGATCCTGAAATGCAGGTAAGAAGGTTTGTGGTTATGGGCTGATCCCTCTTTTAGCCAACAGTGCAGCAAGCACATAGGGTTGTATCCATAATCTCCTTTCCATTGATGGTGAAGCTTCTCTTCAGTGCAAGGGGCCATTCACTAATGGACTGCTCCTCTTCTGCCAGAGCAAGACCGAACTTAGGATGTAGTTCATAATAAAACGAATGCTTTAAAAATTGCTTTGAAATTTGTTGGCGGGGCCCCTGCTAATTTACAATTTTTTTAAAAAAGTTCAGAAGTTATGAACTCATTTAATAGTTAAGGAAATGGAACTTCTGCCCGAAAGTGAATACAGATTCCATTTTTGTTATAAGCAACAATAAGTTTCTTCCAACTTATCTGTGTAATGAACATGCAAAACTCTCCACTAATTTGGTGCCTCAGATCACCTTCTGGACCTATATGGGTTTGCACACTCTGGTCCAGGGGCGTCAAACTCATTTGTTGAATCTGACATAAATGAGACTGTCAGGCCGGGCCATGCGTGTCATAAAATGTAATGCAAGGTAGCAGAGATATAAACTCTGGACACAGAAAAACACAAAGACTTTTTTAAAAGTTTAAAATAAAACATGCTGAAAACATTAGCACTCGTTGATCTTAAAGGTGCTTTCTTTGTATCTCTCCTGTGGGATCCAAGGAACTGGACAAAGGAACCTCTGGCTCTTTCCTTCCTTCCCCAGCAGACCAGTTGGGGGAGGAGCCCCAATCAATGGAGAAAACAGAGGCTTGGCTCAGTAGCTCTGTTGTGAGACTGAGCAAGCCTGGCAAAGCAAGTTGTGATGCAGAAGGAAGAAAGAGAAAGCAGAAGGAAGCAGATGACAGCCAGTTGCTTGGGGGCCTGATTTGGCCCCCAGGCTGCATATTTGATACCCCTGGTCTGGTCTAACCAACTTTGTCTTATGAATAGTTTTGCAGCACAGAATCCAAGAGTCCTCAAGTCGTCTCCTGAAAAATCAAGGCTAGCCATTGATCCTGATACGAAACTGCACTCAGCTTGCCTTGAACTATTTTGGAGGGGTTTTTTATTGGGGAAAAGAGCCATGGGGGCACATAAGTGACCAAGAGAACAGGCTGATTCTATGCCCATCTGGTATTTCAAAAGTGAGTTGTGGGTGTGTGACTGAAGAACTGGGCTGATCAAGGAAATCCATAGTTTAAACTACAGCATCTTCCAGCTACTCAGAATGATAGTTGGTAAAGGCTTTTCAATTATTTTTCAAAATAAGGAATGATATAGTTTGTTACAGTAGACCCTTGTAAGATCACAGCCACTCAGTTGGGCTTGTTCATACATGAATTTTCCTTACAATGTGGCATCAACTGGAGACTGCTGTGTGTAGCTGAGCCAACGCAGATTAAGTACCAAAAAGAGCACTGTCATACCACAATGTTTTTCAGCTGTGGCACTTCACACACTCCACAGGGAGGGGCTCCTCTGCTAGGCAAGCAAAAGGTTTCAGGTTCAATCCTCAGCATCTCCAGTTGAAAGTTCCAGGTGGTAGGTGATCTGAAAACCTTAGCCTGACATCCTGGAGAGCCGCTGCCCATTTGAGTAAAGAATATTAACTTTGATGGACCAATGGTCTAATTCAGCAGAAAGCATCTTCATGGGTGTTCAACTATGAGTCATAAATTAAGTAAACAATGTGTACTTAAAGGGCAAAAAGAGTTTGGTGAGGCAGAATTTCAGGCAGAACAAGAAGCCCCACCCCCCAAAATTAAGGGTGTCTGACATCAACTCAGATTTTAAAATGTGCAGTTTTTGTACCTAAGAAAGATAAGTGTGGTCTTGAAGCCTATGTCTTGCCTTTACACCAAAGAAGAATATATTGAAGTAATTAGTGTAAAAGCTTTTGATGTAGCCAGTGGATTTCAGGATGGAGAATCTGTAGAGACAGCTGCTCCCCAAGAAGAAAACCGCATGCCAAATGGATACCCTAATGACGATTTACACGACCCATTGATGAGGAAAATTTATGTTGGAACTGATGGAGTCTTTTTACCAAGCCTACGTTGCAAACACATGGGTGCTTCTCTTCCCTGTCTGAAGTCTGTGGAGGGCATGCCATGTGTGATCCAAGGGGAAATCAAAACTGCAGAGCCTTCAGTTAGAGGAAATTGCTTTTCTGGACCCAGACCTGATTCTGGAAACGGATTTTGTATTATGCCTAAGCAGCTCTCTATAGAGTATGGATATGCTAGACAAGGAAGGGCCTTGAACTGTAGTAGAATAAGATTTTTCTCCAGAGACCCCTGTGGGTTGAAGAACTCACTGTACAGTATTAACTTTTGTGGGGGAGGTTTTTCTTTTTTACAGATGCAGATGAGAAAAAAAAAGATTAGCTGTCTCCAGTCCAGCAACTGTTAAGTTTATGTTTCTTTAAAATGTTTGATCTGCTTTCTTTTTAATTAGGCAAGAAGAGACACTTGCAGAACAAACTGAGTTGTTCACGTGCTGAGTCATGCAATCATCCATGTGTCATATATTTCATATAGGAAATTACTTTCCAACCTCCCGTAAAAAGTGCCAATTCAAAAGAGAGTCGCACCCTTCTAAATCCACTGAAGTCAGTGGGTGTAGAAGTACATAACTCTGCATAGGAAGGCATTGCGTGTAGTCCACTTCAAGTGAGGGGAAGGATGTGTGGTGAAAAATAATCGTTTTGAAATTAAATGTTTCATTTGCATTCTTCTCCAGTTAATTCTTTGCTCCTCCAACAAAGGATATTTCATTCTTAAGCATTTTCACTCTACTTCCCATTCTGCCCGTAAAAAATATTAAAAGTGTGGGTAACTGAGACTCTTTTGTCTTGTAAATTCAGTATCCCAGAGGTTTTAGACACGAAGTGACAACATTTCATTTACGGCTTGATAGACCATTTGTATTCTATTTTAGTCAATATATTTAAAGTATTGGAAACGTGTACTTTCTTCTGATCAGCAGCTTATATCAAATCAAAAACAAATACAATCACAAATGGAATGAGACAGTCCTGACCTCATAAGGCTTTTATGGTTGGACCATTCCACAGCTCAGGTGCAGCCAGTGAGAGATGTTGCCAAGTAGCCACAGTTTCCAGACCCCCCCCCCCCACACACACACATTTGACTGTGGACTCTAATGGACTGTATACTAACTGGCACCCATGCTAGGCCAGCCAGGGACACATAGTCCTCATGGACTGTATACAGATTGGCATTCAAGCCAGACAAGCTCTTAGGCATGTGACTTATGGACTGTCACAAATACTGAGTCAAACTGGACTCGGAACACCCCTGCATGGACTGTTATGCTGCATGGACTGTTATGCTTACTTCCGACCATGCTTCATCCCTCAAGCTGCCTGCATCCTGTTGCAGACAACTGCAACCATGTCTTAAAGGAGACAGCAAGATCAGTAGCAGCCGTAGGAGAAGACATGCTCCAGAAGCATTTCAAAATGAAATTACACACTATTTACTCATGGAAGCCATGAGGAAACTCTGTATCCAGCACTCTGTATCCAGGACTCTTGCATCCTCTTTAAGTATGTAGATGTCAGTTGCCAAGCCAGGACCAAGGAACTGATGCGAAGCCCCCCCCCCCCCTTGTGATTTTCTAAATAATTTTCTTTTAGATTTAAAATTCTTTTCATTGACTTATAAGGGCTCCTGGGAGATTCCAATTCTGGTATACATAGGTTATTGACCCTACACTATTTGGCAACTTGCCTGTTTAAATTAATATTCCCCAGATTTGATCAAAAAGGCATTTTGGCTAACAGAGAGCCTAAGCAGAGGCTGTTCTTACTGATTTCAAATCATAGGATTGGAAAGGACCTCTAGGATCATCTACTACAACACTTTGCACAATGCAGGAACTTCGCAAATACCTCCATCTGCCCTCCTCATTATCTGCTGAAGTTCACAGAATCAGCATTGCTGTCTGATGGCCATCCAACCTCTGCTTAAAAACCTCCAAAGAAGGAGGGCCCTTCACCTAATGTTTAGTCAGAAACTCTTTTGATTTAACTTCAACTTCTTGGTTCTGGTCTGACCTTCTGGGGCACCAGAAAACAATTCCTCACCATCCTCTATATGACAGCCCTTCAAGTACTTGAAGATGGTGATCATATCACCTTTCAGTCATCTCCTCTCCAGGCTAAACATACCCAACTCCTTCAATCTTTCTTCATAGGACTTGGTCCTCACCATCTTCCGTGCCCTCCTTTGGACACATTACAGCGTATCTATAGCCTTCTTAAACTGTGGTGCCCAAAACTGAACACAAAACTGAATACTCTAGATGAGGTCTAACCAGAGCAAAGTGGAAATCATTTTTGCCTTTTTTGGCTACCACATCACACTGCTGACTCATATCCAGTGAATGTTCTAAGAGCCCTTGCTCCTTTTTGTACATACTACTGCTGAGACAAGTCTCCTGCATCCTATAATTATATGTTTGATTTTTTCCTTCCTAAATGAAGAACTTTACATTTATCCCTGTTGAAATTCATTTTATTTGTTATAGCCCAGTTTTCCAGCCTGTCATCCTGTATCCTGACTCTGTCTTCTACCATATTTGCTACCCCTCCCTCTTTGAATGGAGGAACTGCTAGTAATCCCTGTTCTGAGGATACTGCTGGGTTGGAGCCAATCATCCTCCAAACAATTCTGGGGTAGGGTTGCCAGGTCTGTGTTGGAAAATACCTGGAGACTTTGGGGGTGGATCCAGGAGAAGGTGGGGTTTGGGGAGGGGAGGGGCCTCAGCCATAGACATTGCCATAGAGTCCACCTTTCAAAGCAGCCATTTTCTCCTGAGGAGCTGATCTTTGTCAGCTGGAGATCAGTTCTAAAAGCAGGAGAGCTCCAGGTCCCACCTGAAGGCTGGCAACCCTTTTTTGAGGGATGACTATACCCCATCGTAAAAGGACAACAGAGGAGCCACACACTGTTGGAAATTCTATGGCTGTAATTACTCACCATCTAGATTTCTCTGTCTGCAAGAAAACTGAGGAGGCAAATGATCACAATAACAATATCCAACAGTGTCTAGATTCCCTGAAAATCAAGAACAAAATGTCTTGTTCTTGTGAATGTCCAAAACTGGAATTAAATAAACATTTCCAATGGGTTCTGAAGGGAAAAAACATTGTTTTTAAAAATGCATAACAGTTGTAAAAAATATTCCCAGGATATGGCTAGAGGGCACTGGAGATGAAGGTAAGCAAATCTGGTGCTGGTTAGTGCTTGGAGGGGATTCCTACTGGGAATCTGGCATAAGCCACTCTAATGGCCACAAAGGAAGAAAGTGTGGGGGGGGGGAAGGGAAGGGTTTAAAATAACTACTTCTAAAATGCCATAATGCATCAAACAAGAAAAAAATGAAGTTTTTAAAATCCTAGTATTATATACCAGGGGTGGCCAACGGTAGCTCTCCAGATGTTTTTTGCCTACAACTCCCATCAGCCCCAGCCAGCTACCGTTGGCCACCGCTGTATACCATTTCTTTTTTCTAAATGGTGTTTTCTCTGTTCTCTTTTTTATTTACTACATCTGTGTTCTCCAAGGAGCTTAGTATGACATTCAGACCTCAGAATGATTCAATGATACACTGATGCCCAAGGCTGCATTTCGTGCTCCAACATCTTAGGTTTGAAGGGGTGGGGGTGGGAATGAGATCCCTACACAAACCCTGAATCTCACCAACACTTTCAATAAGTTTTTGTTTCAATGGGCTTAGAAGTAACTCTGCATAGGGTTGTACATTAGGTGACCTTGGACCGCTTTTGGCCGATCCCATCTCACCAGATTGTTGTGAGGTAAAATAAGGATGGGAAACTATGGATGCTTCCCTCAGCCTTTGGAGAGTGGGGTGGAGTGTATTGGTAGGATTAAAATCTAATAAATGATACACAGAATAATAATATAACACTGAGTACTGAAAATCATTGAAAAATGCTCCAAATGGTAGGTGCTTCTCAATGCAAAAACATACACAAAATGAAACTAGTCATTTCCACCAATTTCAAATATAATTACTCCAGACTTTTATTTTATTAGTCTCCAGGCAATGTACTGAGCAACTTCTTTTAGCTGCATGTTTTGTTCTAGCCTTCAAAACACCTGATGATGCTGCTGCCAGATGAACTATTGGCAGCACAAAACAGGTTTCAGTAGAGTGATAAGCTGTGGTATTTTAACAAGACTTCCACAAACACTTCTCCATATGCTGCGCAGTAATAAACCCTTTGGCTTAGGTCTCTGTGACGGTGTACCAGAAGAAAAAAAAATGTATCCCCCCTTTCTCAACAGAGGTGAACATGGAATTGGTCCAGTTTTGTATTAAAGTTAAATCAATATTACTTATATGTCGATAGACTGGTTTTGTGCAGATAAGCAAGTTTCTGGAAGTTCAGATCTTGCTGGGTGGAGGGGGGAGAAGATTTTAGAAAGTCTGCCAATTGTTGTGCTGTATTTTCTTTTCTTCATACTTCTAAAAATATTATTATTATTATTATTTCAATCATAGCACCCTGATAATTTGTTTCTACTATGTCAAAGTGCCATGTTTATAGGTAGAGGCTATAACAATCATGCTAGTCTGTTATTCTCCTGACATGCCTCAAGGAGTTTCCTTTTCAAAAACATTGCAAAACAAAGGATTGGGAAGAGGAAATAATATGAAATCATTTCAGACATTCCTGTAAGCAACCTTTTAAAGACTTTTTAAAAAGAGAGGCTAAAGTACCTGTTTTCCCCAGGAATAAAGCAGATTTCAGATTTCACAAGCTTGATTTTGCTTCTCCCTTGTGCAAGTCAAATCTGTGCATCATCATTTTTACACCATTTTCTGTTTCCTTGGATAAAAAAATCCTGTAAAAATGTATGCATTTTCCATGGTATCTGTGCATCAATTGATCAGTGTTATGTGTATATTCTGTGTCCTGCAATGCAATCCTATGTAGACCAGTCCTACTTAGAGTTGAATCCCATTGAAGTCTCCAGCCTAAATTCATTGGCATGCTAATGTCCCAGGTTCAATTCCTCACTTTTCCAGTTAAAAGGATCAGGCAAGCGGTGATGTGAAAGACCTCTGCCTACGCCCCTAGAGGGCTGCTGCCAGTCACAGGAAACAATACTGATCTTGATGGACTGAAGGTCTGATTCAATATAAGGCAGATTCATATGTTCCCTGTAAAGGACACATATGGCATGCATAAATATATAATAAAATAAACAGCTAATCAATAACAACTAGTGGGCAAAACCCATAACTTTTCATAATGAAGAAACTGGAAAACCAAAAAGCAAAGCAAAATGGAGCGGGGGGCATGTTTGCCAATTGCACTGTGGGGGAGGGGAACAGGGATCCAAGGAAGTCTATTGGTTGTTGAGCTTGATTTTCCTGTTCTCATATTTCAAAAAATAGTATAACTTTAGAATTCTCTCTCATTTTCATTTGGATTGTAGGACCCTGAAGACAACACTGGCCCGTTCCAAAGTGCACATGGGAGATGCATATTGCTTAAGGAGACCTGCCCTCATGCATGCTCAAAACAACCACAACCACTGCATCTATTCTACACTTTACAGTTGCCAACTCTGGAAATTCCAGGAGATTTTAGGGGTGGGAACTGGAAAAGGCAAGATATAGGAAGGGGAGAGATCTCAGCAGTGTATAATGCCACAGAGTCTACTTTCAAAGCAGCCATTTTCTTAAAGCAAATTGATCTCTGTTGTCTGGAGATCAGTCATAATTCTGAGGAGTCTCCAGGCCCCACCTGGAGTTTGGCAACCCAAGCTAAAATAAGCTTTAAGTAACATGTTTTTATTGTGAAATAAATATAAACTTTTTTTGTGTGCATTATCTAAATATATGAATGGGATTTGCCCTGCAAGTGATTTGCAGATACCCTGAAGTACCCTTGTAGACCCCCAGGGGTCTCCGCACTCCAGTCTGAGAAATGCTGACATTAGTCCATAAATCACAATGTTTCTGTTTCTTGGGGTTCATGGCAGAATAGTATTGGGATAGCCATATGATATTTCCTTAAGTTCACACATCTTGAAACAAAGAGCTAAAAAGCTTTTCCTTATTTACATGAATCTTCCTTTACAAGGTTTGGATAATTATTAAAAATTGTAGGCATTTGCTGAAATCATGATTTTTCATCATGTCTCTGATGTTTTCCATTTTTTGAGTTACAATTCATGTGGGATAGCCTCCTTAACTCAATTTAGAATTGCAACATGGCTACTGCTAATTAATTTTAGGTTTATTCCCTAACCTACCTAGTGTAATTGTTCTTGACATGATGAAAATGCTATATCGTGGTTTACATTATTGGCATTTTCTGAAGGTATACATTGTTCAATTTTGTGCCTGGATCAAACGCTGTAAAGTGAATGGCTGAACTTATAATAATCCAAACTATGGATAGGGCAGGCCTGTCTGCCAAAGCCCTTCCTCAACATTATGGGCCTAAACGCCATAAATCACCCACTTTGCAATGCTTTCCTCACTTTGTTACTATTCATCCAAATCCCTTTTGTTGCCTGTCTGAGATCAGCTGGCTTGCTCAAGATTTATTTTCTTTGCAAAGTTCCCCAATCAGACAAGGTTTTCCAGCTTGTTATCAATTCTGATATAACCATATGATTCACCAATACCAAACACTCTAAGGTTTACATTGCTAGCAACATGTGCCAATAATTAGGAAAAATTATTCTGCATTGAAACAGAAAATAAGCCTGAATGGAGCAAACAATCTTTTATAGCTTGTCAGGGTCTATACTATTTAAATTATATTACTAAGGACTTTATTTCCAAATGCTTCCCATAGATCTATCAAGAAATAGCAAGATCATGGACTGATAGGAGAAACTGTGTTTTCTTTTAAACTCTCAAACAATAAAAGATGGCTAGGATGATCAGATTTTGCTTTACCCTATGATGTATCACAGATTAGAGCCATCTTTCTGTATGTATAAAAACAGCCGAACCAATGATTAAACACAGCCCAAGGATATGACGAGGAGTATACTCTGGAGCTTTTGGAAAAATAAGGTTACATCCGCCATGATAACTTATTGTAAAGTCAATAACTGACAAAATTGACTTTCAGGTTAAAACCATGCAAAACACTTATTTTATAAACAATTACATTGAAAAATAGCTTTCTTTTTTATTTGATGACTCAGACAAGCAAGCTTTCACACGGCTCTGCTGCTGGCCCCTCCGGATGCAGCTTTCACTTTTTGCTGAAATTTAAAGGCACACACTCACATTTAAAATGTGACATGTTTGCAGGCTTCTAAACCTGTGGGAGATCTAAAGGCACATGGTGGCTGTGGGGGCGGGGTTTTCCCCATCAGCCAGCTGGCTGGGGGTGGGATGAAGCCTGGAAAACCAGAGGTTTCCCTGCTGGGACCAGGGGATAGGGAAGCCTATGAACAACTGAAATCCATAATAAGAGTATAAATATATATGTGATTAAGTTTAATTAGACTTTTATTCTTGGAACTTGCAGAATTTATGCTAAATATTTCTTGCTATGTTTGACAAACAATTTTACTCTTCTTGATTTAGCACAATATCCTGAATGGTTACCAAGGGATAGGTATTTCTTTTATCAACTGGTAATGGGGGAAATGCTATAAAATTTAAAATAAACGGAATACACTCCCTCCAAAAGACTGCTCAGAAAGTGCGATTGTTGTTGTTTATAGACAGAGAGAAGCCATCTTGACTCTCAATGGCTGGGGCCAAAAGGTCCTGGTAACAAGTTTTATCCCTCATTGTGTTCAAGCATGTCCTTTGTACTTCGTGTTTTGTAAAGTAAACAATTGTTAAATCACAACAGCAGGGAAGGTGCATCATTGCACACTGGAACAATGCTGTGGTGAGGGAAGAAAACATTCCTGATTCAGACTGGTTCAGCCAACAAAGAATAGGATCCTGAAACACAACATATAACTGGAGAACCCCCAGAAATGGGCTTACTTCCACGGGAGTCTTCCCCCATACACACACACTGTGACAATGAAGAATTCCTGGATATTTGGGTGCAGTGCCTAGGGTCAAGACAGAGCTCAGCATAGATGTTACCCTCCAAAGCTTCCATTTCCTCCAGGAGGGTTGATCTGTAGTCTGGAAAGCAGTTGTAATCCCTGAATATCTCTGGGCTCAATGGGAGGGTGGCATCCCTATATTTAGAATATTTAATACATGGCAGGATGATGAATAAGAAATTGGATTTATACCCCACCCTTCACTCAGAGTCTCAGAACTGCTTAGAATTTCCTTTCCCTTCCACTCCCCACACCCTGTGAGGTAGTAACCACTATACCAAGCTGGCTCTCTACATCAAAGTGGATAAAATTAGGTAAGATCTAGTGACAGGAATGAACCTATTTGGGTCTCTTTGATGTTTCAGGGTGAATTATTATTGTATTCCCTTATCTTGATAGATATGTACAGAACAAATGAATGCAACATATAAAGAATTAAGGGCATTAGTCTATAATAATTTACACTAATGTTGTCTCACAAAGTCTGTTGAAGCGAACCTGCAAAGATTTTTTTAAAAGGACCACAGTGTTAAGTCGTATAATAATAAGTACATAGTTTGGTATGAGTCTTCTGTATGACATGTGCAAAACAATACACTGTATATAGTCCTAATTTTATTTTTTAAAAATCAGGAAGTGACATTAAAAGTTTTGTTGGAGGCTAGAAATTAAAAATCAGCTGTGCAAACTGAATAGAAATACTGTTAGAGTATTTTGCACGCAGCAGAAGAGCTGAAGGAGAGGGACAGGCAAAACACAGGAATTAATAGACAAGAGAAACAGCTGTATTCAATGGTAGATATATTTACCAGGATAGTATCCAATATTCAGAGTCGTTGCCAGGCCAAGGTCATACACAGTAAACAGTAGACACTTCAGTAGATAACAGTATACAGCAGTAAGTATACACAGCACGATCCAAGCACAGTAGCCTAGGATCCAACACCAGCAGTGTTCGCTGCCACCCAGACAGTGGGCCTCACAGTACCCACAATCCTTACAGGCAGACTGAGCAGGCTCACTGAGCTTCCCTAAGTACACGTACCAATCATGCAAGGTTGCATCAGCTCTGTGAGTCAGCACAAAGCCTAATTACAGGTGAGGTCATCCCACCTTACCTCAGTAACAGGTAACAGCTGGATCATGATGCAGCATGACTCAGCATGACATTGCAGAAACAACATTACTATTACTAAGATGGAGTCAGTCAGCCATTTTAGGACTGAGTTCCAACATTCTCCTCTTAATAGTTCTGTTCGTTTCTCAATCCGAGCCTTTTACAGTGCTCATTATGTTTTCCCATAGTCTGGGGTTTGGTAAACATATCTGCTGTATTGTGGCCAGTATCACAATACCTTATGTTTATCAACCCTTCCATGATACATGCTCTGACATTCTGGTACCTTATGTCAGTGTATCTATTCCTTGTCTTTACTCCTTCTGCTTTTGCAATCTCAATCACAGCTTGATTGTCTTCCAGAATTTCAACAGGCTTCTCTGCCTCTATGTGCAGGTCCTTTAGTAGCTGTCTAAACCATTCTACCTCAGTACAAGCGGTAGAAAGGGCGCAGAACTCTGCTTCTGTGGTGGACAAGGCAACCACACGCTGCTTTTGTGTCTTCCAGCATACTAACACCTCTCCCAAATATATGGAAAGACCTGTTGTTGACTTTCTGGTTTCACAGTCACTTGCAAAACTTGCATCTGTATACACTTTCAGTGCTAGCTCCCCCCTAGGTTTGATATAAAGACACCAGTCAGCAGTGTTCTTTAAATATCTCAACACTCGCTTAGCAGCAATCCAGTGATTCTGCTTAGGGTTCTGGGTAGCTCTTGCCAACAGATTACAGGCTACTGATATGTCTGGCCGTGTCCAATTACTGATATAGCTCAGACTACCAATTAACGACCTGTACATTTCAACATTACATGGTGGGCTATCTGTAACATCATTTACAAAGCCAGTCACCATAGGGGTTGAAACAGTTTTGCAATCAGTCATCTTGTACTTGTCCAACAAATCTATGATTTTAGGTTTTTGTGACAGTTTAAAACCTTGTGTAGTTTTTGCAATATCTACACCCACATAGGTCTGTACAGTACCAAGATTTCTCAGTTTAAACTTCTTACTTAAGGCTGAAACAATATCATCTGTTTGTTTCTTTGTCTTGGTTAGAATCCCCAAGTCATCACAAAAGAAAGAACAATACATCTTGTTTCACCACTTCCCTTGGTAAACACACATGGATCAGCAATGCTCTGGGTAAACCCTAGCTGTTTAAGTGTACCCACTAGGCATTTTGACCATTGATGACCACTTTGCTTTAGACCATACAAGCTCTTATTAAGCAACCAGTATCCCTTTCCAGTACCAGGAATACCTTCTGGTCTCTTTAAATAAATTTGGTGCTCCAAATTAGCATTTAGGTATGCCACACAGACATCCAAATGGGTAAAATGGAGGTTTTCTCTAGCTGCCACAGTCAAGGCAGTTAGAAGTGAACTGCTCTTTAACGTTGGAGCAAACACTTCGTCATAAGTCTCATTAGTCTGTCTGCAACCTTGTGCTACAAGCCTCACCTTATACTTTTTCCCCCCAGACTGGTCTGTTTTCACCTTGTATACCCCATCTAGTGCCTATGGGTTTTACACCAGCAGGTACAGTATCAGTCTCAACATAAACATTTAAACGTTTCAGGGAAGAAAGTTCATCGTCCATAGCAGCCTTCCAGTTACACTGCTCTTCCTTGGACAAAGAGAAAATGTCAGTATATTTCTCAGGCTCATGTATAGCAGACATTACAGGACTAAATCTCTCAGGAGCTCTTCTTTCACGTGTAGATCTCCTCAATGCAGGCTCATCAGTTGGCACATTCCTCCCGGATGATTCCTCATGAGTAGGCTTCTCCTCCATCTCCTCCTCGTCAGGCATCTCTTCTTTTGGGGTTAACTCAGCCGCCTCTCCCTCCTCTGGGTTGCTAGGCATCGAGCTGACTTGTAACCGGATTCCTTGGTCATCCTCAAGACAGAACGCTGGCGATTGGGTGCAGCGATCCCAGCCCTCTGATCTCTCCAGAAACGTGGCTGAAGCACTAATCACCACCTCACGACTGTCGAGCGTGCCAAAACGATAACAGCTCCCGTTTCTCTCATACCCGAGAAACCTCATACGTCTAGCCTTCAGTTGGCCTTTACGTCTGAGCTGTTGAGGAATATGAACAAAAGCTGTAACTCCAAATACATGCAAATTTGCCAAGTTAGTTACCTTGTCATGCCATAGGCTTGCTGGTATTTTGCCAGTAGATGAACACCAAACTCTGTTCAGGTTGTAGTTGGCACAGCACATAGCCTCTGCCCAAAATCTCCAGGGCATATCTGCATCACGTAACATACACTGGCACATGTCTTGCAATGTACGGCCTCTTCTCTCACAAAAAGCATTATGGGTTGGTCTGTATGGAGCAGTCAAACGGTGCTCAATTCCAAGCTCTGCAAACAAACTTTGAAAACGTTTATTAACAAACTCAGAGCCTCGGTCAGAAATAATGCATGCAGGCACATTTCCAGTTTTTCTCTTAACAAACCTTAGCCTATTCTGCATATTTTGAAAGGTTTCAGTTTTAGCTTTCAACAGGTAAACAAACCCATACCTTGAATAGTGATCTTCTATGCTTAAGACATATTTGGCCCCGCCTACTGATTCCTTAAAGGGCCCTATCAGGTCTAAGAACACCAGGTCAAGAGGTTTTTTACTAGTAAATTTACTTGGAGTACGCACAGGAGCTTTTGTAGACTTTACCAGCTTGCAGATTTCACAGTCAAGAAATTCCTTGCAAGGTTTAAGACTAAGGCCTTCTGCCTGTTCCACAGTCTTCTTTAGAGCAGGAAAACCAGCATGGCCTAATTTCCTGTGTAAAAGATGACAGCAATTATCATGCACTGGTTTATTTACACAGACGTTATTACACGTTTGTACCTTGGTATGCAAGAAGTATAAATCTTCCTTCAGCATTGCCTTTACACACACACCGTCACTGGTCCTCAGCTCACAGCACGAGGTGTCAAATTGCAGTTTGAAACCTTCCCTGCACAGAGCAGACACAGACAGCAGATTCATCTTAAGTGAAGGAACAAAACCCATTTGAAGCTGCTTCCTTAGGCTTGGCAGGAACACTTTCCCTCTGCCAAAAACAGTTGCTTTAACTCCATCTGCCAAAACAACAGACTGGTTATCAACAGGTGTGTAAAAAGTAAACAAACTCCTCTCTCTACAGAGGTTCTCCAATGCTCCGCTGTCAATTAGGAAAGATTGAGTGTGATTAGTTGACTTACCAGTAGTAACGAGATGCACATTACCACTCTTATCAGCAGCTGACCTCTTTTCAGACCGTCTCTCTTTCCCTTTCTGGCCTTGACAATTCCTAAACAAATGTTTAGATGAGCCACACCGGAAACATTTCTTCCTTACAGCCATTACATTACCTGTTTGACAGTCAGGATCCTCCTTAACAGTAAATCCACTGCCCCTCTCTGGCTTACAGACAGGCTTTTTCTCTGCACGTAGAGTGGAATTGGACTGTCTCTTGCCATATTCATCAAGAAGCCGTCCAGTCACGACGTTCATGGTTAACCCTGTCTCAGGCAAACCCTCCAGGCTCGTTATCACAGCGTCATATGATGCATCTAAGGAACTTAAAAGTATGCACACCTCCTGTGATTCAGAAAACATTTGGTTATGCTCTCTTAGCTCTAGAAACATTCTACGCATAGACTCTATATGAGATAACATATCTGCATTAGCTGCCAGCCTGGTATGCAGAAGCTTTCTCACCAAACGTATCTGAGAGCCGACAGTTCCTCGGACGTAAATTTCCTTCAAAGCATTCCAACAGTCATGAGCCTTCTCCAGTCCTGCTATATGCACCAGCTGGGAGTCGTCTAGAGAAAGACCTATTAAAGACAAAGCCTTAACATCCTTTTTACGCAAAAGGTCTACAGCTTTTCTGTCTTCAGCAGCTTCCTCTGCCTCCTCATCAGCCTCCTTTTCATCCTCCGGGCTACTGATAGGAGCAGCCACCACCTCCCACAGCTCTTGGTGCTTTAATAACAGACTGACCTTCTGGGACCACGTAGCATAGTTAGTCCCATTCAGCTTAGTAACGCTGAGCCCAGAGAAGGAAACAACATTTGCAGCTTCCATCTCTGCTACTTATCACTGGACACCTGGGCAACTTGGCAGTCTGCCTCCGTCTCTTCCAAAAACACTGTGCTGCCTCCTCTGTCTTCAGAACAGCAGCACCTCTGGAAACACTGGGAGCACTGGGAGCTCTGGGCCCATAACCAATGTTAGAGTATTTTGCACGCAGCAGAAGAGCTGAAGGAGAGGGACAGGCAAAACACAGGAATTAATAGACAAGAGAAACAGCTGTATTCAATGGTAGATATATTTACCAGGATAGTATCCAATATTCAGAGTCGTTGCCAGGCCAAGGTCATACACAGTAAACAGTAGACACTTCAGTAGATAACAGTATACAGCAGTAAGTATACACAGCACGATCCAAGCACAGTAGCCTAGGATCCAACACCAGCAGTGTTCGCTGCCACCCAGACAGTGGGCCTCACAGTACCCACAATCCTTACAGGCAGACTGAGCAGGCTCACTTAGCTTCCCTAAGTACACGTACCAATCATGCAAGGTCGCATCAGCTCTGTGAGTCAGCACAAAGCCTAATTACAGGTGAGGTCATCCCACCTTACCTCAGTAACAGGTAACAGCTGGATCATGATGCAGCATGACTCAGCATGACATTGCAGAAACAACATTACTATTACTAAGATGGAGTCAGTCAGCCATTTTAGGACTGAGTTCCAACAAATACAATGGTCCAGAACTATTCTAACAAGTTCATAACTGCGCATGGCAGACTATTAATAAAGTTCCTTTGTAGTCTGAATTGACATGGGTAACAGAACTTTATCTGAACATGGCTCCATAGTTGTTTTCCATCTCAAATAACTTGGTTCCTGCCTATCTTTGTATTACTTGATCTATAGCAATTGTTTTGTTGTGGCCTTTGATTTCAAACCAATGAGCACATGAATGCATGATGGTCTATCAAGGACAGTATTGTTAACTCAGACTGGAAGAGGCTCTCCAAGGTCTCTGGTAGCGGTCTTTCACATCACCTGCTGCTGGATACTTTTATCTAGAGATCCCAGGAATTGAACCTGTGACCTTCTGCATGCTATACCATTGATTGACTTGGGCCTGGAAGATATGGGTTCAGATCCCACCTCAGGCAGGAACTAGATATCATGTGTAACAGTCAAAACTAGCTACTGAACACAGCTCCTTTTTTCCACTGATTATATTACAAAATATGTGATGATACATCCTTGCACTGTGAATTTCTGTGTCTCACAAGCGACAGCCATGAAGTGAACAAATGGCAGCCAATGAAGTGAACCAGCAAAGGGAAACTCAAACTAAGGTGAGGAATCATCCTCTGTTTTGTGGTACTAGATATTACAAAGGAGAAACCTGATGTTTTCTTTGAAAGCCATGTGTCTCCCACCATATCTGGTTCTGACCATAGTAACAAAATTCACCAGAGAGCAAGTGCAATTCAAATATTAGACCTGGGTCCAGTTTCTACCTCAGTCATGAAGCTTAATGGGCTACTATCTCACAGCATCAGCAACCTCACAGCATTCTTGCAATATAAAATATATAAAATTCTATATATGCTGCCCAGAGCTTCTTGGAAGAAAGTCAGGATACAAGTTCAATAGATACTGCTCCATGTGGCAAACATCATTTTTGGATGCGCGCTGTATTTTCTCTGCAAGCTTGTAATATATAGACAGCATGCACACATGCATTGGAATACCTAACTAAGCCCAGGGGCAGACTGGTTGACTGCTGGTCAACTGCAGGTCTGCTGCTTGACTGAAGAAAGTAGACGTAAGCTCTAGCACCATTACTAGCACCTAAGGGACCACGTGGCTCGAACCTTTCAATGGCAACTGTGGTGAAATGGACTTGCTCTGGCTACTGGTTTTCACAACACCTGGAGAGGCTTTTCTCTCTCTCCGGGAACCTGCCATCACCACCTGACCTTTTTAGGAATTGACTGCTGGGAGAGTCAGGGTTCCCAGCTTCCCTTCCAAGTTCTGAGGCCTTGCCTGTGTGTCTCTAACTGCCCAGCATCAGGCCAACATGGGAACCTTTTTTTAAAAAAACTGCCTTAGTTTAGGAAGTTACAGGTCCTTAGTTTAGGAAGTTACAGATCTCTACAGTGTTTCTCACCTAGAAGCTTGCACTACACCTAGAGCCAGTTTGGTGTAGTGGTTAAGTGTGCGGACTCTTATCTGGGAGAACCGGGTTTGATTCCCCACTCCTCCACTTGCACCTGCTAGCATGGCCTTGGGTCAGCCATAGCTCTGGCAGAGGTTGTCCTTGAAAGGGCAGCTGCTGTGAGAGCCCTCTCCAGCACCACCCACCTCACAGGGTGTCTGTTGTGGGGGAGGAAGGTAAAGGAGATTGTGAGCCGCTCTGAGACTCTTCGGAGTGGAGGGCGGGATATAAATCCAATATCTTCTTCTTCTTCTTCTTGAGCTCTCCAGACCACCATATGGCTAATGGCCGACTCCTCAGGACCTCAATTAAATTGGCTCTGATGAACTCCACATCAAAAAGAGCTTCCTCTTTCCTCCCATGAGTTTTATTACCTCTTTTTCCCCTACCCACTGACCAAGTCAGGCCAGGTCAGCTAAGCTTTTCCTGCAGACTTTAGAATTTTCCTTCCTGAAGTCTATAGTATTTAATTCCTCCAAATCCCTGTTCCCTGCTTAGGGAAGGGGGAGAGCTCGAGCACCCATTATCTCTTCTGCTAGATATATTAGCAGTCATATGAAGATGGGCTGAGGTACATCTGAAAAGCAAAAGTACTAACCTCTCCCTGTTTCTTGTCAGCTCTGCATAAAGAGAGAGAAAAACTTTTAAAACTCAGAATGAAGGGTTTGCTGATTTCAAACCAGCTCCGTTTGAAGGCGGAAAAAAGCATTTCTTCTCAGCAACAAAGTCTAAGGTCACCTCATCAATTATCTCCTCCTGCACTGCTGCCAGTTTGCAGAAGGAAGCAATAGGCGAGCTGATTGTTAACACTGTTAGTAGGGTTTCATCTGAGTGGCCCCTGCAATGCTGACTTGTAGTGCCACAGGTTCTGTTCATTTGGCTTGCTCCTGGACCATTTTGACTTCCCAGTCTGCCCCTGGTTGAGTCAGGATTCCAAGACCAATGAACAGGAGTGTTTAAAGACACAGGTACAAGGTCATATATCATCCACACTTTGCACAGAAACACAGCAGTTTGTGTAGTAATTATGTTTGCTGAATGAGGTTTGGAACTTAGCTGGAACGATCATCGAAACAACTAGTTCAAAGGCAGTCTTTTAACCCAAGTTTTGGAGCTCTGTTAGATTCAGGTCACTGTCAAACTGAGCCAATATTCCTTTGTACAGCTGCAAAGGAATAAATTTCTTTTCTGCCAGTGATTTGCCTCTAATTTTGGCTATCCAAATTCTCCAAGCACTGAAAGGAGAGCAGACCTGTTCATGTTCAATCTAAAAATGGATCCGTGATTTACACAGTCATCTTACACTAGGGAAGACTGACACTGAAGTAAACGATGAGAACAGTGAAGGGGAAAAATGTTTAGACTGCACTCTCTAAATATGGATTCCGTTAGTGCCCAAGGCTATGAAAGCCCTTAGGTAATGGCTGAGTATAGATATATTTTTTTCTTCATTGTGGGAGGGAAAAAAATGACAGTTTTCGTATGTGTTAGCCCTAGGCTTCTTCGCAGAAGTTGATACCCAATTGTTGATGTTGATTTTGTGTTTCATGAACAGCCAAGTCATGTTCAAGAAACTGGAAACTGGCCTCAGACATGACAAAACCACTAGAGAGAGGGAGAAAATGACAGAATCACCTCAGCTGAAAAGCAAACTGGAAAGGGCACCTTTTCTTGAAGTTTGTCAGCAACTTCTAAGTCCTGTGGGCTAGCTGTATTAAGCAAAAGCTTGCCTTTATACAAATATTTTAATCTGGATCTGAACCAACCCTTTTTTGAGAATGTAAGGTGAAATATTTACTAAGATTTCTTGTGTCCCCTAGGGTTGCCAACCTCCAGATGCTGCCTGGAGATTTCCCACTACTAGACTTGATCTCCAGGTGACCAAGATCAGTTCCCTGAGAGAAAATGGTTACTTTGGACTATGTGGCATTATACTCCATTGAGGTCCCTTCTCTACGAAAACCTCACCCTCCCTGGGTTCCACCACCAGAATCTCCTGGTATTTCCCAGTCCAGAGCTGGCAACCATACCTCCCTTTTAACTAAGAACATAAGAGAAGCCATGTTAGATCAGGCCAATGGCCCATCCAGTCCAACATTCTGTGTCACACAGCGGCCAAATATATATATATATATATAAATATATATATATATATATACACACACACATACACACTGTGGCTAATAGCCACTGATGGACCTCTGCTCCATATTTTTATCTAACCCCCTCTTGAAGGTGGCCATGCTTGTGGCCGCCACCACCTCCTGTGGCAGTGAATTCCACATGTTAATCACCCTTTGGGTGAAGAAGTACTTCCTTTTATCCGTTTTAACCTGTCTGCTCAGCAATTTCATCGAATGCCCACGAGTTCTCGTATTGTGAGAAAGGGAGAAAAGTACTTCTTTCTCTACTTTCTCCATCCCATGCATTATCTTGTAAACCTCTATCATGTCACCCCTCAGTCGACGTTTCTCCAAGCTAAAGAGCCCTAAGCGTTTCAACCTTTCTTCATAAGGAAGGTGTTCCAGCCCTTTAATCATTCTAGTTGCCCTTTTCTGAACTTTCTCCAATGCTATAATATCCTTTTTGAGGTGCGGCGACCAGAACTGCACACAGTACTCCAAATGAGACCGCACCATCGATTTATACAGGGGCATTATGATACTGGCTGATTTGTTTTCAATTCCCTTCCTAATAATTCCCAGCATGGCGTTGGCCTTTTTTATTGCAAACGCACACTGCCTTGACATTTTCAGTGAATTATCTACCACGACCCCAAGATCTCTCTCTTGGTCAGTCTCTGCCAGTTCACACCCCATCAACTTGTATTTGTAGCTGGGATTCTTGGCCCCAATGTGCATTACTTTGCACTTGGCCACATTGAACCGCATCTGCCACGTTGACGCCCACTCACCCAGCCTCAACAGATCCCTTTGGAGTTCCTCACAATCCTCTCTGGTTCTCACCACCCTGAACAATTTAGTGTCATCCGCAAATTTGGCCACTTCACTGCTCACTCCCAACTCTAAATCATTTATGAACAAGTTAAAGAGCATGGGACCCAGTACCGAGCCCTGCGGCACCCCACTGCTTACCGTCCTCCACTGCGAAGACTGCCCATTTATACTCACTCTCTGCTTCCTATTACTCAGCCAGTTTTTGATCTACAAGAGGACCTGTCCTTTTACTCCATGACTCTCAAGCTTTCTAAGGAGCCTTTGATGCTTTCTGGAAGTCAAGGTAAACAACATCTATCGGGTCTCCTTTGTCCACAAGTTTGTTTACCCCCTCAAAGAAATGTAACAGGTTAGTGAGGCAAGATCTTCCCTTACAGAACCCATGCTGAGTCTTCCTCAATAACCTGTGTTCATCAATGTGCCTACTCATTCTGTCCTTGATAATGGTTTCTACCAACTTTCCCGGTATTGAAGTCAGACTGACTGGCCTGTAATTCCCTGGATCTCCTCTGGAACCCTTTTTAAAGATGGGGGTGACATTTGCTACCTTCCAGTCCTCAGGAACAGAGGCAGATTTCAATGAAAGATTACAGATTTTTGTTAGAAGATCCACAAGTTCAACTTTGAGTTCTTTCAGAACTCTCGGATGTATGCCATCCGGACCCGGTGACTTATTAGTTTTTAATTTGTCTATCAGCTGTAGGACCTCCTCTTTTGTCACCTCAATCTGACTCAGGTCTTTCAACACCCCTTCCAATATTAGTGGTTCTGGGGCGGGCAAACACTTCTCATCTTCCACGGTGAAGACGGAGGCAAAAAATGCATTCAGCTTCTCAGCCATTTCTCCATCCTCCTTCAGTAATCCTTTTACCCCATGGTCATCCAAGGGCCCCACTGCTTCCCTGGCTGGCTTCCTACTTCTAATATATTTGAAGAAATTTTTATTGTTGGTCTTTATGTTTTTTGCAATATGCTCCTCATAGTCCCTTTTTGCCTGCCTGATCACAGTCTTGCATTTGATTTGCCACTGCCTGTGTTCCCTTTTATTAATCTCACTTGGACTGGTTTTCCACCGCTTAAAGGAGTCCTTCTTACCTTTTACAGCTTCCATTACTTTGTTTGTTAACCATGCTGGCCTCTTCTTATACCTGTTTGTGCCTTTCCTAACTTGTGGTATGTATTTTATCTGAGCTTCTAGGATTATAGTTTTAAATAGTCTCCAAGCTTCCCCAAGGGTTTTGACCGTATTTACCTTTCCTTTCAGTTTCCTCCTCACATGCCTCCTCATCTCAGAGAATTTACCCCTTTTAAAGTTAAATGTGGTTGTGGCGGTCTTTTTGGGCAACTCCCTATTTATACAAACGGTGAAATCAATAACATTATGGTCACTGTTCCCAAGCGGCGCAATCACTTTTACGTCTCTCACTAAGTCTTGGGCATTACTTAGGACCAGATCCAGGATCGCTCCACCTCTGGTAGGTTCTGAGACCATCTGCTCCATAGCACAGTCATTGAGAGCATCAAGAAACTCAATCTCTTTCTCTCGACCAGAACACATATTGACCCAATCAATCTGCGGGTAGTTAAAATCACCTATTACAACACAGTTTTTACGTTTAGCCGCTATCTTTAAGCCTTCCATCATATTATAATCGTCCTCTCTCTTTTGATTTGGTGGGCGATAACAAACTCCCATAGTTAAATTTCCTTTTGGGCCCTCTATTTCAACCCAAAGCATTTCTAAAAGGGAATCTAATTCTCTGACCTCAGTCTTACTGGACCGTATATCCTCTCTGACATACAGAGCCACCCCACCTCCAACCCTTCCCTCCCTATCCTTCTGATATAACTTATATCCAGGAATCACCGTGTCCCATTGATTCTCCTCATTCCACCAAGTTTCTGAAATTCCCACAATGTCTATGTTTTCTCCCAACACTAAACATTCCAATTCACCAATTTTACTTCGGACACTTCTAGCATTTGCATACAAACATTTATAATTTCCCAGGCAAGCTAGGCCCGCCACCTCTGTCCTGCCGCCTCGAGACTCTGGCAGACAGTCCATACTGTTTGTCACCATCACAGTGGACAACTCTGATCCGTTACTCGGTAGAAAAATAGAAGCCAACCCTTCATCTCTTTGAGATGAGTCCTCCCGAACCAGAGACATTCCATCTCCTGTCTTATAAACTTATTTATATAGCATTTGTTTGTTTGTTCTACCTTTCCCCTAAGGAGTTCAGGAAGGCATATATGGACTTCTGTTTCTCATTTTAGCCTCACAGCAACCCTGTAAGGTAAATCTGTCTGAGAAAGAGAGAGAGAAACTGGCTAAAGGTTATCCAAGAAGCTTCTTTCTGGAAATTTGAACCTAAATCACTGGAAAGCCAGTGTGGTGTAGTGATTAAGAGCAGCAGACTCCAATCTGGAGTATTGGGTTTGATCCCCCACTCCTCCATTTGAAGTCTGCTGGGTGACTTTGAGCCAGTCACACCTCTCTCAGAATCATAGAGTTGGAAGGGACCTCCAGGATCATCTAGTCCAACCCCCTGCACAATGCAGGAAATTCACAAACACCTCCCCGTAAATTCACAGGATCTTCATTGCTGTCAGATGGCCATCTAGCCTCTGTTTAAAAGCCTCCAAGATAAGACAGCCCACCACCTCCCGAGGAAGCCTGTGGACAGAACTCTCTCAGCCCCATCTATCTCACAAGGTGACTGTTGTGGGGAGAGGTAAGGAAGGTGATTGTAAGCCACTCTGAGACTCCTTTAGGATAGAGAAAAGTTGGAGGTGGAATGCGCACGCTCTGAAGAGTAGCAGCCTCGGCTCGCCCCTCTCCGGACAAGAAAAGAGATTAGGACCGAAAGATAAGTAAATATTGAAGTTTTGGGGTCATAATATTTGGCAGTGAAGCTAGAGAGTCAAAGAAGTTAAAGGCGTGCTCAGAAGACAGCTAGCACTGAGAAAAATGGAGTATTTTGGAAAACAGATAAGAACCGGAGGCAGTGATTAGCACCGTTAAAATGGCTGCCACTACAGTGAAACAGCTTTCCGAACAGATAGCACAGTTTCAAGCTTTAATGATGCATTCTCAGAACAAAATAGAGGAGACTGTTGCTGAAATTAAAAATGAAGTTAGCTGGATAAACAAGGATCTGCAAGATATTAGGCAGCTGGCCAACAAAGCTGATAAGGCAGCGTCAACAAATCAGAAGGAAATAGTTTATTTAAAGGGGCAGATTAAAAGCCTCTCCGACAGAGCAAGAAGGGCAAACCTTATCATTCATGGTATTTCAGAAGACATTGACTCACGACACTTGGAAGACGGGATAATAAATTGGCTCTCAGAACAGCAAACAGGTGTTATGATTAATGCTGACCAGGTCGAGAGAGTCCATAGGCTTAGATCTAGAAGGTCAGGAGGATCTCCGAGACCAGTAATAGTCAAATTCACAAGAGAAAAAGTGCAGCAGCAAGTCTTTTTGGCTTTGAAGAAGAAGAGGGCACTGGAATTTAAAGGGAAAAGGGTATATGTGAGACAAGACTTTTGCAGTGAAACACTGGAAGAAAAAAGACAAATGAAGCCATTTGCAGATAAACTCTTTCAGAACAAGATATTGTTTACATGGGCTTACCCAGCCACTATTGTGATCTACAAAGAAGGCAAAAGACTCACAGCAAGGAACCCAGCTGAAGCAAGGAAACTCTTGGAGAAGATGGGTCTGGACCCAGGAGAAACAGGAACTCAACCAGAGGAAGAGCTTAATGTTGACGAACCTGAGGAGGGGCCTTCTACACGTCAGGAGAAACGACAGAGGACGAGACTATAAGACGTTCAAGGAAAAGGAGGAACTTCAAAAAAAAAAAAGGAAGTACCCCACAAATAAGAGGGAGGGAATATCACGGTCTTAAGTGAAGGAAGGAAATAATAAAAGATCCAGGAGGGGGGGGGAGGTGTGCCCACCTAAAGGTATAGGGAGGGTGGAGAGATCAACCCAAAAGCGAGCCCTATACCAGAAGAGGGGAGGGGGAATGATGGGGAAGAGTGGGGGGAAAGGGTGTGGGAGGGGGGAAGGGAGAAAGGGGAGAGGCAGAACAGACTTTGTTATCCAGCCAGGGAAGGGAAAGGAGGTGAATGATTATGGCTAAAACTTTGAAAATGCTCTCACTGAATGTCAACGGACTAAGTTCAGACCTGAAAAGATATAGATTAACAAGAATGGCAAAACAACACAATATAGATATCGTGTATTTACAGGAAACACATAAGGCAAAGGATGATATTAAACCGTTGATTAAACACCCAGGATGGAAAGTATTGGCTGAAGCAAGAAGTAGAACTAAGACGAGAGGAATAGCAATTTTAGTACACACAAGGATCGATATTAGGATATTAGATCTCATTAGTGATAGGGAAGGGAGATATTTGTTTATCAAAGGTAGGTTTCAAAATAGAGTAATAACGCTTATAAATATATATGCCCCAAATACAGGACAGAGGAGATTTTTGAATAAAGTTATGAAAAAAGTTCAGAAATTCTCAGAGGGAGAAGTTATTATAGCAGGAGACTTTAACATAGATATGACCAAGGAGAAGGAGGCTAGGTGGAAAAGGAATTTGGTAGAAGCGCATGAGGCCTTAGGCTTGGTTCCAAAGCCGACACATTTATCAAGTAGACACACGACAGCTTCTTGTATAGATTATATATTTCTTAAAAAATCAAATAATTGGGAGGTGAGGAAAGTAACAACACATCCAATATGGATCTCAGATCATGCTCCACTAACTATAGAACTGGTGATAAAAAACGAACAAATTAGAAGGACTTGGAGATTTAACAGTATGGTCTTATTAAAAAAAGAAAATAGACAATATATGGAAAATCAAGTAAAACAATATTTTAGAGAAAATAAGGGAACAGTGGCCACAAATATCTTGTGGGAAGCAGCAAAAGCAGTGTTAAGAGGTCATTGTATGATGAAGGAGAAAGAAATAAAAAAAGAATGGTATGCTAACAAGACACAGAAACTCCAGGAATTAGGCGCACTGCAGAGCAGTCAAGGTATTAGATTCTGCCCTGATAGGAAAAAAAAGATCGATGAAATTAGGAAACAATTGGACTTGATGGATTCGAGGGCATTATGGAAAAAACAAACCATGGTAAGAAATGAGTTTCAAAGAGATTCAATAAACTCCGTTAGGAGACTGGCTAATTATCTCAAGACTAGGAAAGAAAAGCAAAAGGTGGAAAGTATTAAGAGACAAGGAAAGGTCACGCAGAACCCGAGAGAAATTAGGCAAGTGTTTCAAGAATTTTACAAAGAGTTATACGCTAGGAGGGATATAACAGAACATATTGAAGAAAGTGGAGAAGTGTTGGGAGATACAGATAGAGAGAGTTTGGAGAAGGAAATAACAGTTCAAGAAATAGAGGAAGTTGTGAACAATTTAAAAGTGGGTAAATCCCCAGGGCCTGACGGCTTTACTGTGGATTTTTATAAGGAGATGAAGGAGTTACTGATCCCCGAATTACAACAAGTGTTTAATGCTATATTGAAGGGAGGGAAAGCTCCCGACTCTTGGAGAATGGCTGAAATAACCGTAATATTAAAACCCCAGAAGGATCCTCGGGAAGTGGGTTCATATAGACCAATAAGTTTACTTAACCAGGACTACAAAATTTTCGCTAAAGTTTTAGCAAATAGGTTAAGGAACATATTACCTCATATAATAAAAGAGGATCAATATGGCTTTGTAAAGAATAGGAGTATTGCACATCCTATAAGGAATATATTTAATGTATTGTACCATAAACGTCCTGGGCAACTTGCTTTACTTAAATTAGATGTATACAAGGCATTTGATACGCTGTCCCATGAATTCTTATGGTCCATAATGAAGAAGTGTGGGATTGGGCCACTATTCTTAAAAGCCATTCAAGAGGTCTATAGGGAGGGGTCAGCAGTGGTAAGAGTAAACAACGAACATACGGATCAGCTCCCAATTGAGAGAGGTGTGAGGCAGGGGTGTCCACTTTCCCCATCCCTGTTTATAATGGCGATAGAGCAACTAGCAGAAAGGATTAGGAATTCAGGGAGAATAGAAGGCTGTAGAATAAGAAAGGAGGAAATAAAAATCAATTTATTTGCAGATGACATAATCATGACAATATCTAACCCGAAAGAAGCCATTAGGGAAACGAAAATTATTTTAGAAGATTTTGAAGCAGTATCAGGTTTAAGAATAAATATGGGAAAGTCTGAAATAATGTACTTTAATGTTGGTTTGGAAGAAAGGAAAGAGATTAATAGGATAACTAATATGGGGTTGGGAGTTAAGAAATTTAAATATCTAGGGATAGAAATTTATAAAAATATTAACAGGATAGTGGAGGGAAATTATAATAAAATCTGGGAGAAAATAGAGAGGGATATGCAGCAGTGGGGGAAAAGGACGATGAGCCTGACCACTAGAATAAAGAGTGTATCGATGTTTTGGATGCCAAGGTTGTCGTACCTTTTTCAAACGATACCATTGGAGTTAGATAAGCAAAAAATGACTAATTGGAACACTAAAATAAGGGAATGGATATTTGGTAGTAGGAAACTTAGATTTCAAAAAAAATTGGCATACAATCATAAATCAGAACTTGGATGGGGAGTCCCAGATATAGTCAATTATTATGAAGCATTTCAGCTTAAAGCATTATTAGAAATAGAGAAGGAAGGGGACCAGAAATGGATAAGGTTTGAGAATGAAGCTAATAATGGGGTAGGAAAACATGGCATCTTTACGAACATGGGAGCGAAGGAACTTAATTTAAACGTGGGACCAAGGAAAAATGGGCTAAATGTTTGGAAGAAATGGCAACCGAAATGGCTGAATCGGGTATCTAGATGGACGCCATTAGAAATGTTGATGGAAGGAGACAAGGAGCATAGGTGGAGCGAACTACTTAAGGCTAAAGGATTTAGAAGGGTAGAAGATTTGTTAATACTAGATAAGTTAAAACCATTACATGAATTTCAAGAAGTCGTAGGAATACAATACTGGCTTAAGGCTACAGGATTGTATACTAAAGTTAAGAAGGAAGTGGAGAAGAGTAACTTAAATGAAGAAGAACCTATGGAAAAGTTTTATAAATTAATGGGTAAAACAAAAAAAGGATGAGTAAGCATCCTATATAGGAGCATGAATTTAGGTAACGAAGGAGCAATAAGCTACCTTCAACGGTCATGGAGTTTAGAAGGCCAAATAACGAAATGAACAGGGGAGAAGATAATGGAAGGTTTAAAAAAAGTTAAGATACATAAGGTTAGAGAAATGGAATTGAAAATTTTCACTAAATGGTATAGAACTCCGGCTACTTTAGCCAATATGTTTCCTGGGTTGAGCCCTAAGTGTTGGCACTGTAAGAAAGAAAAGGGATGGTATTCCCACATGTGGTGGGAGTGTCCTGAGGCCAAGAAACTATGGGATATGGTAGTGGGAATGATAAAGAAATTCTTTCAGGTAGAGCCGAGAATTAACTTTGAACTAATGCAGATGAGTTTATTAGGGAATGAAAAAATAGGGAAGAACAACCAACATTTACTAAAAGCAATGATATCAGCGGGTAAAGCGGTAATAGCGGCAGGATGGAAGGATAAAAGTAAATGGAAGGAAAGTACTTGGCATAACTATCTCTTTGATTTTGTCCAGTCAGATATAGCCGCTATAATGTTGCAAGAAGAATCATGGGAAGAAAGAAGATCAAGAATTAAAGAAAAGTGGCTGACGTATCTGAAATGGGCAAAGGAAGAAAGGAGAGTGGACATTCAGTGGAAGCTTCGAGTCCTTTGTCCCTGGCTGGAAGAAGAAAAGGATGTATAGACTAAGGGGGGTGGGTTGGGGGTAAATGTAAAATGGATATCAGAAACCATGTAGAGAAACGGATAATGTATTAATAATAAAAATATACATATTAAAAAAAAAAAGGATAGAGAAAAGTTGGGTATAAAAACCTACTATTTTTCTTCTAGTAGTAGCACAGTCCTAAGAACACTTCCCTGGGAATTGGCCTATTGAATAGACTCAAGTAGGATCCTTCATAAACCGTATTAGGATTGCTCTGTAGATCCTAGGCCAACGGTCTAACCGCTACACATCAGGACCGTAGCCACAGGGGGTCCTGCAGGGGCACTGCCCCCTGACTTCCAGGCAGGGCCCCCTGATTTCCAGGGGGTCCTCCAGGATACAGCTTGCTTTCCCCCCTTTTTGCCAAAAGAAAGCTTATGAGAAGTGGCAAGCCCCACAGTGGATGGGAAAGGGTGCTCCTCGACTTTTAAAATGCCCCCCGGAATTTTAAAATCTTGGCTAGGCCCCTGCTACACATCCTCTTATGTATCAGGTATCACAAATTTCTGTATGAAATCAATCCCAAACTTGATGCAAAAAGAAGTGATGGTACAGCTGTCCAAATCTCTGGTTTATACATCAAGAAGAATGGAAGTTCATTAGAGAGAGGAAGGCCAGATGCTTCCAACTGGTCTGCAGATATTTACATGTCCCGGGTGGCCCTAGCACTGAAATGAAGTTCTAACATTGGGTTGCCAACTGCCTCTGGAAGAAAGGGATGTCCCTTTGACAGAGGTGTAATGGCATGCAAATTTACCAGGTAGTGTTATTTATCTATATGCCACGAAAAGCTTTAGTTGCATGTATTTACACGTTAAATCTCTCTTGACAGAATAGCCAGTGCTCCAGGCCTGTAGGGAGCACTGACCTTAGGGCTACACTCTGCTCTTGGTGGAAAACTAGATATTGAGAATGCTGGAGCACAGTTGGCTGCAGGCACTCAAGTGACAGTGGACAAAATGGACAAGATAACAAAGAAGATGCTTCATCCAGGATGAATGAGAGAAATCCAGAAATTTCACTTACAGGGTAAGTCAGAAAAGGAAGCTAAGCTCACTGTGGCCAGTTGTTCTTTGTACTGGACTAGATGTCAAGTGCCTTGCCATGATAGAATTAAACTTGAGAAATGTCTGCTAATGAATGCTATACTCTTGCCTTATCTTGCTTCTTGACATTCTCAAATCTTGCACCTGCTGTTTATACTAAAAGTAGACTAGTACTGTTGCAACAATGTTTATCAAGAATGTAACCTTGGGAATACAGTGTGAACCACTATTGTTCCCAAAGCAAAAGGGTCTGTGGGAAGTGGGGGGGGGGGCAAGCTAGCGCATTTTTGCAAAAGTATAATACTTCTAATGATCCAATGCATGTTGGTCTGACCTGTCTGAACTACCTGAAGCCTTAAATAAATGGAACCAATGATGACCAATGAACTGTTTATTGAATGAACAGGGTACAGTTGTCACTAGATGAAAGTCAGCAAACTGCAGCTAATTTCAAATTACACATGTTGAGAGGTCATGAGGTTTGATGGCCCTTAACAAAATCGGGAGAGAGGAACTGCTTAGGAACATAAGACAAGCCATGTTGGATCAGGCCAGCGGCCCACCCAGACCAACACTCTGTCACACAGTGGCCCAAAAAACCAGGTTCCATCAGGAGATCCACTAGTGGGGCACAGATCCATCAGTGGGTTCAGCCCTCCCACTGCTGCCTCTCAAGCACCAAGAATACAGAGCACCACTGCCCCAGAGAGTTCTATCTATTCCTTGTGGCTAATAGCCACTGATAGACCTCTGCTCCATATGTTTATTCAATCCCCTCTTGAAGCTGTCTATGCTTGTAACTGACACCACCATCTGTGACAGTGAATTCCATGTGTTAATCACTCTTTGGGTGAATAAGTACTTCCTTTTATCTGTTCTAACCTGACTGCTTAGCAAATTCATTGAGTGCCCATGAGTTCTTGTATTGTGAGAATCTTATGCTTGCAGACTGAAGCGTAGCTGCTAGGCTGCATGAGCAGAGTTTGCTTCCCTGGATGGGAAGAGTCAGGGGGCGCCCGTTTCGGTGCACAGAGAAAAAGGTGGGATCTGACAGATCTGTCAGATCTCCGCTCCTCGTCGGCTCCTTTGTCTTGGCAGACGATCGGTTGAGGCTGAGGCTTTTCTTTTGTTTTTTGGTTGGACGTCGGGGTTTGTTGGGGCAGTCGACTGGGCAGCAGCGGGTGAAGAGTTGGCTGGAGCGTCGACTGCAGTGCTGTGGGCTGACGGAGGCTTCGGAGGCAGTGGAGGACGTGGCGTTGTCCTTGTTGGCTGAGTCTGCCTAGGGTTTGAGGTCTGCTGGGGCAGGGGTTGTGGAGCCCAGGGGTTGGTCTTTCCCCTTTTAATTTTTGAGGGTGTGAGCCTGTGGGGCAACCTGGGTTTTTTATTATTGCCCTTGAGGTTGGCAGGTGACTATTTTGGAGTTCCCTTTCTTCTTCCAGGGGGAAGCCATTTTAGAGTGGAGCTGCAGGAGGCCATTTTGTGGTCTTGTGCTTGCTATTTAGATGGCTGGTGGAAAAGGGTCGGGCAAGCCCAAAGGAAAAAAAGCCAGGTTCCTGCAAAACGGCCACCACCGCTGTTATCCTCTTCTGATGAGGAGGGTGATATGGTGGTTGATTCCAATATTGCTTGCAGATTGAGAGCATTGGAACAGGCAGTAGGCATCCTTTCTCCAGGTGGGGAGGATGGTGTGAGGCAATCTAAGAAGGGTAAGCAGGCGAGTATTCTCACCAGGCTGTCTATTCTTGAGGCAGGTCTGGTGGAGTCGTGCCTGGCAGGGACGCTGGCCTTTGTGGTCCGGATGTGGGTTTGATGGCGGCAGCTGGAGCATTGGGGGTTGGTTTGCCATTGGTTCCTGCTGGATTCGGCGGTAGGTCAGGTGATAATTTACAGGCAGGTTTGGCTATGGGGAGCATGGGGGCCTGCTTTGGCAGCCGGGCAGGGCGCTTCCATGTCAAGCAGGGGCACCTGCCTCCTCTGCATTGGGCGCGTTTCAGAATTGGGCTTGGCCACGTGGGCAAGGCGTTTCTAGTGTGTACCTGGGTGCAGGGCATCCTGGCATGGCTGGTTCCTTTATGGGGGCGTCCTCAACATATGGGATGGTGCCTTTTGCTGCTTTGCCGTTTGGGGAGGTTGCCTTGCCACTGGGGGACCACTTGCTTCCCGCTACTAGGGAAAAAATATTAAAAGGGGAGTACGTGGATATTTTTTCTCTTCTCTTTCGGGAGGTTGAGAAAAAAGACAAGGAAGAATTGTATGAGAAAGAGAAGGAAAAATTGAAAAAACGGAAGGTGGACAGGACCTGGGCTAATTGGCTTCCTGGGTTCTGTATTTATGCCGGGGTGATTGCGAGGGCGCAGCTGTGGCGGGCAGCATCCCTGTTCCCGTATTTGGACATAATTTATAAAGGCTATACGGCCTTTAGTGGACCAGCCTGGTTACAATATGACCAGGAATTTAGGATGAGGGCTGCCCTGTATCCGTCCCTTCAGTGGGATCGGATCCATCAGCAGCTTTGGCTGCAGGTTATGTCCCCAGCTAGGCCTAATCTGGGTGATCGCTCTGATAGTGGTCACTTGGTGAGTAGGTCATCCACATCTGCTGCTGGTTCATCAGGCTCTCCCCATGGTGCAGCGGGGCAGGCAGTTCAACCCCGCATGCTCTGCTGGGAATTTGGATCCTTTGGGGTATGTAATAGGAAGGCGTGCCAGTTCAAGCACGAGTGCCCCATGTGTGGTGGTTCCCACTCATTTGACAGCTGCCCTAGAGCCCGTGGGCGTAAAAATACGAAGAAGCCTGGCGGGAGCGGAGGTGCCTTTCCAGCTAAGAAAGGGGCCCAGCCCGATAAGGGTGGGACCTCTTGAGCAGTGGCTGTTGAGGTAACCTCGAAGGGTTGATAGTTTGTAATTGTTAGAAGGTTTTAAAGATGGGTTTAAGATTCCTTTTCAGGGTCCTCGAGTTCCGTTTATGTCAGGAAACCTTAAGTCAGTTCAGGGCTTGGAGCAGGTCGTTCGGGACAAGATTGCAAAAGAGCTGGCTGAGGGTAGGATACTGGGTCCTTTTTCACATCCTCCAGTGAGTATTCTTTGTTTCACCTTTGGGTGTGGTGCCTAAAAAGGCGCCTGGTGAATTTTGTTTGATTCACCATTTGTCTTTTCCTAAGGGGAAGTCCGTGAATGATGGGATCCCAGAGCACTTATGCTCTGTTAGGTACACCAGCTTTGACCAGGCTATTGCCGTGGTGAGGCGTTGCGGGGTGGGGGCAGAATTGGCATAATGCGACATTAAGTCTGCGTTTCACCTTTTACCTGTCCATCCTGATGATTTTGGACTTCTAGGGTTTTATTTTGAGGGTCAATTTTACATGGGTAGAGCATTGCCAATGGGCTGTTCTGTGTCATGTTCGGCTTTTGAGCGTTTCAGCACATTTTTGGAATGGGCTGTGTGGGAGAAAGTGGGTTTGCAGGATGTCGTTCATTATTTGGATGACTATCTTTTAGTGGGTCCCAAGGGGACTGGGCATTGTGGGCAGCTGCTGTCTGGCTTTGCTGAGCTGGCGGCGGAGCTTGGGGTTCCTTTAGCGCCTGAGAAAACTGAAGGTCCGACCCAGAGGTTGACCTTTTTGGGGATTGAGATTGACACTATTACGCAGTTCTCTAGGGTGCCTCTTCAGAAAATAGTGGAGCTGAGGGCTAGGATTTCTACCTTTCTTCTTAAAAGGAAGGTTACTTTGTTGGAGTTGCAGCAGCTAGTTGGGCACCTCAACTTTGCTTGCAAAGTGGTTGCTCTGGGGAGGGCTTTTCTTAGAAGGCTGTGCGATGCTATGGCAGGGTTACACTTGCCTCAGCATAGAACTGAGGTCACTTGCAGCATGAGGGATGATTTGAGGGTTTGGCAGGAATTTTTGGAGTCCTTTAATGGAGTCTCTTTTTGGAGGGACAACATGAGGCTCGAAACTGAGCTTCAGGTCATGTCTGATGCTGCTGGTTCCTTGGGTTTTGGAGTCTATTTCCGTGGACATTGGTGCGCGGATAGTTGGCCTGATTCCTGGGTAAAGGTTAGTGTGAACCGGGATCTTACGTTTCTCAAGTTCTTTCCTATTTTAGTCATGGTTTGGCTGTGGGGGAAGGATATGGCCAATCACACTGTCCATTTTTGGTGTGATAATATGGCGGTGGCCCACGTCATTAATTCCCTTTCATCCAAATCTGGCCGGGTTATGAGATTGGTGAGGGCCTTCACTCTGCGCTGTTTGCGGCTTAACATTTTGTTTTTAGCTAAGCATGTTCCTGGGGTGAGTAACGGGGTGGCTGATGTTCTATCTTGTAAACAGATGGAGAGTTTTCGTCAGCTGGCCCCAGATGCCGACAGAGAGCAGGTGCCAATGCCCCAGGAGCTATGGCTGATTGGAGAGCCGAGGCCTGCAGCGCGATAGGTCTAGCCATTGCGCCCAGCACCAGGAAGTCTTATGAACGGGCTGTGCGGCAGTTTGAAGACTTAGGGCTGAGGTAGGGTATTGCAGGGTTTGGCCCCTCCCTGTGGAGCATTTGCTCCATTACTGTGTTTCGCTGCGAGGTAAGGGGTTGGCCGTGTGATCCATTAGGGGTCTGCATTGGCTTTTGTCAGTAAGGCGCTGGGTTATAGGGAAGAAACAGCTGACTTTTGTATTCGAAAGATGCTGGAGGGGTGGGCCAGAGAGGCCGGTCCCAGGGTTGATACGCGGAATCCTGTGTCTCCTTCAATTCTGCGGGGTTTGAAGAGGGTTTGGGACGTGGTGTGTGCTTCATCATTTGAAGCATGTTAGTTTCACGCTGCGTCTTTGTTAGCATTTTGGGGGCTCTTAGAGTAAGTGAGCTGGTGGCACAGTCTAGAAATGATGTTTCTGGTAAGGCTCTGTTGTTAAGGAATCTGCAGCTATTTGCAGGTAAGGCGGTCATTACTGTCCGTCGCTCTAAGACAGATCCGTTGCAGAAGGGTACGGTGCTCGAGTTGGGTAGTTGTTCAGAGCTTGAGCTGTGTCCAGTTACTGCATTGGCTGCTTATTTGGCAGTTAGGGTGCCCATGGAGGGGTTTTTGTTTATGCATTCGAATGGTAGCCCATTGACGAAGCATCAGTTTTGGGCAGTAACGTCATGGGCTTTGGGTGAGTTGGGGTTGTCTGGGGTGCGGTTTGGGACCCACTTCTTTAGAATTGGGGCAGCCTCAACAGCGGCTATCATGGGGTATCCTTCCACTTCCATTCAGAGATTGGGCAGGTGGCATTCCTCGGCCTATAAGGCTTACGTGCGACCTTTTATTAGGCTGTGAGTGACTTGGTGTCTGTTTATTGTTGGTTCTGTTCTTGTTTAACTGTTTTTCTCTTTAGATGCTGTTGTTCCTGGCCAGAGGAGCCGAGTTCTCGTATGCGGCCATACAGGCTCGGAGAACTGCAGTTGGCTCTCAGCTGGGACTCAGCCAGCATGTTTGTATCGAATGGTAGGGGCGCCGGGGCCTTCAGTGGTCGGGCCTGCTGCCTTTGTTGTTTAAAGATTGTGTGGGTCCTCCTCCTCAGGTTTTAATTGTGCACCTGGGAGGTAACGATCCGGGACTCTTAAAGGGCAAGGCCTTAGTTTGGCAGGCCTGGGATGATTTCCAGCACATTTGGGAGTGATGGCCTGGGACCACCATAATTTGGTCAGCCATGCTGCCCCGCCTGGTGTGGTGTTGTGCTTGGGACCCTGCAGCTATAGAAAGGGCCCGGTATAAGGCTAATAAGGAGATCAGGAAGGTGCTGGAAAAGGGGTTGGGCCACTATTTGCCCCATCCGGACATTTTGTTGAAATTTCCTGACCTCTACAGAGGGGATGGGGTCCATCTCTCTGAGAGATTTGCAGCAAGGGTTGCGGGTGGCTTTGGGCCTCCCGGTGGGCGCTAAGCCCTAAGTAGAGTCTTTGGGGTTTAGGGCACTATGTGGCTAGGGGAGGACTGTGAAGCATCTCCCTTTTGGGGAATTTGGGGTCTGGAATGATCAGCCTTCGGGTTTGAAGACCTGGGTTTGGAGAATGTAGACTGTCCGGGAGGCTTGGCTAGAGGGTGCCTTTCTGGCGAGACGTGTGTCTGGGTTTGGGCCCTCTGGTGCATGCCTCCTTGCTGGGCCTGCCTGGAGGGAGCTGAGTAATACTCAGCTCCGGCTGGGGGGCTGGGTCTCTTGCCCGTTAATGGCAGGGGAGCGGTCGTGGTGACCCCTAGCCCTGGGCAGTTTGCTGGTGGGGTACCCTTGCTGTTTATTAGAATATTGAATAAAGTGGCCCAATTTTATACCAATACTCTGTGTCTGACTCTTTATTCCGTCCTTGGGGAGCAAAGGGAGAAAAGTACTTCTTTCTCTACCTTCTCTATCCCATGCATAATCTTGTAAACCTCTATCACAGGGGTGGCCAAACTTGCTTAATATAAGAGCCATATGGAATAAAGGTCAGATGTTTGAGAGCCATGAGGGAGGGAGGGCAGGCAAATAGATGGGAGAGGGGGCAAGAAAGCAACTTTCACTTAAATACCTTCTCCAAGCCAGCCAATGGGGTTGGGGTGGGGATTTGAGAGCCACCATAATGGGTGAAAGAGCCACAAGTGGCTCCTGAGCCACAGTTTGGCCACCCCTGCTCTATCATGTCACCCCTCAGTCAATGTTTCTCCAAGCTAAAGAGCCCCCAAGCGATTTAATGCGTGTTCATATTTTCCTTAACAAAACTGCAATATAGGGTTGCCAAGTCCATTTCAAGAAATATCTGGGGACTTTGGGGGTGGAGCTAGGAGCAAGTGTGTGACAAGCATAATTGGACTCCAAGGGAGTTCTGGCCATCATATTTAAAGGGACAGCACACCTTTTTAAATGCCTTCCTTCCATAGGAAATAATGAAAGATAGGGGCACCTTCTTTTGGGGCTCGTAGAATTGGACCCCCTGGTCCAATCTTTTTGAAATTTGTGGGGTATTTTAGGGAGAGGTGCTGGATGCTATGCTGTAAATATGGTGCCTCTACCTCAAAAACAGGGCCCCCCCAGAACCCCAGATGCCTGCAGATCAATTCTCCATTATTTCCTATGGGAATAAGTCTCCATAGGGAATAATTGAGTTCCCAGTAGCCTTTTTCCTTCTCTCCCCCCGCCCCGCTTTCTGATGATCCCAAAGCAGGTGGAGGGCCCCCAAACTGGGGAATCCCCTGCCCCCACCTGGGGATTGGTAATCCTACATAAACAGGTTCCTATACAAAGACTCTGAAAACAATGCAAAACAAGCACAGAGGCACACACCCTCTTACTGGTTCTACAAAGACTTCCTTCCTTCCTTCCTTCCCTCTCTCTCTCTCACACACACACACACGCATGCACACACACACATAACTGTCTCTGGTGCCTCCACAATGAGGTCTGAAAAATACAGGGGCTACTTTGCTCTCTTTTACACACACTTACTTGCTCTGAAATGAAAGCAAAACAAACTGAAGGGCTGTGCTCTGACTAGGTCTGCTGCTGACCCTTCCCAATGAAGTACTTCTTGCTTCCTGCTCAACTTTAAAGTCACACAAACACACACATTTTAAAACTGAACTTGTTTGCAGGTTTCTAAACCTGCTAGAGATCTACAGGTACATGGTGGCTGTGGCGGAGGGGCTTCGCTTACTGGTCAGCTGGCTAGGGGTGGGGGACCCTGTAAAACCGAGGGATTCCCCTAGGCTTGCCAATCCCCAGGTCCCAGCGGGGGTTCTCCTGCTTTCCCAGGCTCCTTCCTGCTTCTAATCAGCTGGCTGGCGGGAGGAAGCCCCGCCCCCACAGCCACCATGTGCCTTTCCGCCTCTGGAGGCTTCAGACCCCACTTGGAAAGGCTTCCTCTTGGGATGGTGTGTCTGTGTCTTTAAGGCTGAATGGGGGCAGGGGGAGCAGGCAGAACAATATGGCCGCTCCCAGTGCCTGTGAAAGCAGCCTAGACCCATTGGTTGTACTATCTTTTCAGAGGTCGGTTGCATAGGAAAGGTAAACGGGAATGTTTGGTTGCTGTGTTACTTTGAAGAAGTTGGAAGTTCAGCAACTCGTGAGTAGAGATGCCAATCCCCAGGTGGGAGCAGGCCCTCCTCCACTTCAGAGTCGTCAGAAACTGGGCTGGGGGGGGGGGGAGGGAAATGTCTGCTGGGCACTTCATTATTCCCTATGGAATACATTATTCTAATGTAGGGAAGGCATTTAAAAAGTGTGTGGTTCCTTTAAATGTGATGGCCAGAACTCTCTTTGGAGTTCAATTATGCTTGTCACAACTTTGCTTATGACTCCACCCCAAAGTCTCCTGGCTCCACCCCCAAAGTCCCCAGATATTTCTTGAATTGGACTTGGCAACCCTAGATCCCCCGCTGGGACCTGGGGATTGGGAAGCCTACTGCAATACCCCTAAATCTAGTTTGTTTCAATAATGTTTTCCAGTATTCAAAGTACTTCAGATCCATTGCCTTATAATCCTTACAACAACCCTGTGATGCGGGTCAGTATTGCAGACAGCAGGTGGAGGGGGAAGGTTTGCCAAAGGCCACTCCCTGAATTTATGGTGCTGCCAGTCTGAGAAGACAATACTGACTTTGATGGACCAAGGGTCTGATTCAGTATAAGGCAGCTTCATATGTTCATATATGTTCATGGTGGAGGCAAAATTAAATAAGAGACTTGCTGATTCGTAGCTTTTTCTCTTAGCTGCAGCACCAGAAAGAAAATGCTGGGAAGGCACAGAATGGGCAAAGTATATTTCTGGATGAACAAGCTTAACAGAGATGTAAAGTGATTTCAGAAAGAAAAATAAAGTACATTTTATGGCAAAACTGCAATGCTAAATATCTTTTCTCTGAATTAAAGCATGTTGTTGGGCAACATTCATTTCTAAACAGCATTTATTAATCAAATTCAAATTACAGTAAGGGAAAGGACTTTCAAACAAGTTTTAAGTTGCTGCATAAACATTTCCATGGCATACACATTAAACAGGCAGAACAAGACCAAGGGCGTTTTCCCACAGAGCTTACCGCGGAGCGACGCCCCTCTTCACGGTGCAGCGTCTGCGCAGATTTCCCACCAACTGCTCCACATAACCTGGAAGAGCCGCGGCTTTTGCGTCGCTAATGTAAACTGGTTTTTAGCGGTTTACATCTGCGACGCAAAAGGTCCGGCACTTCCTGGTTCTGCGGAGCAGTTGGTGGGAAATCCGCGCAGACGCTGCGCGGTGAAGAGGGATGTCACTCCACGGTAAGCTCTGTGGGAAAACGCCCCAAGTCTCCTTTTTGAAGCAATGCAAGCAGAACCCTCTAACTGTAAGGAAAGTAAAAGCAAACTAAGACACCTGGTCCCTGTACACAAAAGAAACCCAGTGCATGTTTGTTTTTTATCTTGTGTTTCTGTTGTATACTGAGAGAGAAAGGAAGGTATGCAGATCTAAAGGACCTGAATGCATAGATTTTTATGCAGTTCGGCAAAATGATCAGCATTTTCAAGGTCAAGGTTTTTTTCCCCAGTTGCCATTATGACAATGCTACTTAGCTGTTCATGACCCATACTGTTCCTTAAGTAGGTCTTAATTTGCCACAGACATGAAATTGTCCTTTCACATCCAGCACTTGATGGAGTTATTGCAAGGACTGTGCCATACAGTCTATGGCGTTCACTGAAAGACCATTTAAGTTCTTCAAGAAGAGTCAGCATTTGGTTTATCATTTTTTGTCTTTTTTGTTCATATTTCTCTAGAAATTTTGGAAAAGTCTGAGTTCTGCTTTAAAACCATCTATGTCACTACTATAATGTCTTGCAAATGATCTGAGTTTTTCTGGATAAAGAAAAAAAAACCTGGGATTGAAAGCACTAACACCATTTAAACATTGTATTTGTGTTGTGTCTTGCATTTTAGTCCTGAAGTTACAACACAGCGAACGCTACAGAGGTGACCAGTGGAAGTCCACTGGTCCCCGGATGTAGCTCGCAAATACGCTCCGCCAATCAAGATCTGTGGCAGGAAGTTTAACTGGCCAGGATTGGACCTGGCCAGACTGAGGGTTGTTCTGGGGTATGTATATAATTGGGACCCGGCCCGCGTTTCCTTGCATTGTGATGTACTCGCTAATAAAGCATGTTGCCTTCAACACGGCTCGTCACTCAGTATATTACAGTGGTGATGAAGGTGGGATTCTAGCCAGGTAACTCCCCAAGCGGGACTTCGTTGACCTGGCCGGAGACGAGGAAGGCACGCAGTCTAGGGAGACTGAAGCGCCCACCACCGCCACCGCCATGGCTAACTCAAGTGGGACGATGGGCCATCTTGCAGCGTTCGACCCCACTAACCCCGATAGGTGGGAGACCTACACAGAGCGGGTCAACTGCTACGTACAAGCGAACATGACTACAGATGACAACCGTAAGAGAAACATGCTCCTGAGTGTCTGCAGGGAGGCCACATTCGAGATTGCAAAGGGTCTCTCGGCCCCCGCAAAGATCATGGAGAAAACGTACGAGGAGATAGTCAGGCTCCTGACCGGGCACTTTTTGCCCCAGCCATCCATCATCGCCCGCCGATTTCTCTTCCACAAGAGGGATCAAAGGGCAGGAGAGACAGCCGCTGTCTATCTGGCCGCCCTCCACCAAATTGCAGGGAACTGCGGCTTCGGCAAGCTGGATGAAGCCCTGAGGGATCGATTCGTCTGGGGCCTTCGAGATGAAAAACTGCAGCAAAAGCTCTTTGCAAAGGAAGAGCTCACCCTCCAACTTGCCTTCAACGAAGCCACCGTGTTCGAGAGAGCAACTAAAGCTTACAACAACCTGCGAGTGGAAGCCGTCCACCAAGAGGAGATGGCACCGGGCAACCCAGAGGAGGAGGAGGCAAAGCAGCTCCATCGCCAACCAGGAATGGGGCCGAGAGCACCTACTCGGCCATGAGCGACAGAGAGACTAGCCAACACCAAGTGCACCAGCTGTGGGGATCCACACAAGTGCCGGGACTGCCCCTACCGCAATGTGGACTGCAGGAACTGTGGAAGAGTGGGCTACATAGTGTGGGCTTGCCGGGCCAAAGCCACCCGCAGATGCCAGTCCACCAACCACGACTCGACCAATGCCTACTTGACCGCATCGACAAGCCTGCAGGTAATGAACTTGCCCCTCACCACTCTTGATAAGGTCAGGGTATTGGTCCTAATCGAGGACGCTCCATGCCAAATGGAGCTGGACTCGGGCTTTTCCATCTCCATAATTTCGGAGGAGTCTCTAAGAAAACTGCTCCCGTGGCCGGCCCCAGCTGCGACTGGCTGACTTCATACTGCGGGACTTCCAAAAAAACCCGGTATAGATTTTGGGTTGGGCCACTGTAAGGGTAGAGTTTAAGAACTTTAAGGGCAAGCTGGACATTCTCGTGGTCAAACGCCAGCTCACCACATTACTGGGGCTGGCCTGGTTTCGACCGCTGGGTATTCAAATAGTAGAGGTGCAGCAGATGTGAATGCAAAATTTCGAGCATGTGTGCCGGGAATTCCCGGAAGTGTTTGATGGGTCCCTGGGGTGCTACAAGGGGCCTCCCATCACCTTACCCCCCAATCCCCACGTGAGACCGATAAGGCTGAAGGCCAGGCGAGTTCTGTTCGCTCTTAAGCCAAAAATAGAAGCGGAACTGAATCACCTCACAGCCCAGGGTGTCACGGCTGGGGCCGGGTCAGGCAAAGTCCAGGGGCAGTCCGAGGTCTGTAGCCAGTAAGCAGGAGGGTCCGAGGCACCAAATCCGAATCACTGTCCAAGTATCGCAGGTCCAAGGTCCAGAAGCCGAGGTCAGGGAGTCCAGAAGTCAAAAGCCAAAGTCAGGGAGTCAGAAACCAAAGTCAAGCCGGAGTGGATGCTAGAACGTCAGGGAGATGACTAGTTGCTTCCACAAAGCCTCCTCCCAAAGCCCACAGTTATATAGCCCTCTGCTGGCTGTTGCCCATTTGGGCTAATTGCTGGCTCAGAGAGGCAGCCAGGATCCTGTTGCAACTCAAGCATCCTTGCTCTTAGAAGGGCCAGAATCCTCTCAAAACTCAGGGCTCAGGGAGCGTCTTGCTTGTGAGCGTGCCACCCTCCTCTGATCCCTGAGGTCCTGACAGAGGCAGTCACACACACGAGCCACCCGAGAGGGCGAGGCAGGGGGGCTGGGATCTTCTCCAGCAGGAGGCAGGGGCACTGGTGCAGGTGGCAGGGGCACAGTTTCCTCTGCAGGCTCAACTTCCTCTGCAGGGTCCCCAGCACCCATGACACAGGGAGTGCTAGAACCGGTATCCTAAGCTGCATGGGAAACACCCATAGTCACTCCAGTGAAGCCAAATGGAGATGTGTGCATATGTGCTGACTATAAGTGCACAATAAATAAGGCACTCCAAGACAATCCATACCCCGTTCCGGTGGTCAGCCACGTACTGGCAGCCCTAGCTGGCTCTAAGGTTTTTGGGAAACTGGACCTGGCCCAGGCATACCAGCAACTCCCGGTGGACGCCGAGACAGCAGAGGCCCAGACCATTGTGACTCACGGGGGAGCTTTTTGGGTGCGGCGGTTGCAATTTGGAGTTAGTGTGGCTCCGGGGATTTTTCAGAGCATCATGGACTCTAATCTCAAATCTCAAGAATTACAACTTCTCTCCTGATTTCAAGAGATTACTTCTCCTGGAGAAAATGCCTACTTGTCAGGGTGGACTCAGTGCTATTATACCCTGCTAAGGCTGCTTCCCTCCTGTTTCCCACTGGAGATAGCCTGTACTTTTCCTAGGCAGAGGCTGCAGAGAGGGGGGAGGAGATGGAAAGCTGAAATCAGATCAATTCCCCTACAGAAAATGGCCACCTTGAGGCACATATGCTATGGTATACAATAACACAGCCAGGCCAGGCAATTTTTTTTTAAAAAAAAATCACACCATAAGCATACGCCGATACTAAATGCTGCAAGTCCAAATATGACAGAAAAAGGAGACAACAATGCACTGCAGACGAAAGGAATATTGAGCTTCAGCATCTGCATGATCATCATCATGTCTGAAGCCACAGCATATTGAAGCTGAGAGCCCAAGGCCAGGGCACTTGCCCAGAGCCTCTTTCTAGAGCCTGTTGTATTTATTTCCACAATGGGTCTTATTCCTAGTTTGGAATATATTGGGTCAGGTATTACATGGTACTTAAGAGAAGTTTTCCCTCTGAGCTAACATGAGCTAGCTCACAGATTTTTAGCCTCCAGCTCACAGAGTTTTGTCTTAGCTCAGGAAGGATGACACCAGAGCACAATAATGTATGCAGTAGCTCACAACTTTAATGCCAGTAGCCAGGCCTCAGATTCAGTGGGAGCTTACAGGAGCACAGCTCCTGAACCTTTCTGAGAGTTCCACCTCCTCCTTTTGAGAGTTTCACCTCCTTGTCCATTGAATAGCATGTGCAGCTGCATAACAATCCCTGGATGAGCTCCACCACCTATTTTTCTACAAAATGATCACTGCCAGTAGCTCACATCTTTAATGCCAGTAGTTCACGAAGTAGAATATATGTTCAAAAGACTCTGAAGCCTAGAGGGAACATTGCTTAAGAGTCTCTGAAGGCCTTTCTTATCCTCAGTGGGGATGTTTTGTTGACATCTTCCATTTTATTGTCAGCTAGTTTAATGCTATCTTTGGAAAACACGTGGCCCATATATACTTGACATCTTCTACCAGGGATTGTATCTTATTCTTGTTGAACTTTACACCCTTCTGTTGTGCTGTCTGAAGAACATGTTTTAAAATGGTATCATAATCCTCCTTGGCTCTTACTACAATGACCATGCAATCTGCAATAATATGGACATCTGGGATGTCACCAAAGCATTCACAATTTTTCTGCTGAAATACTTCACAATAACCAGATACGCAAAGGTAGTCTGTTAAAATGGCATCCCTATGGGATGTTAAAGGTACACACTAGGGGTGTGCAAAGAAAAAAAAATTCAGAAAAAATTGGATTCGGTTGAGACCGTTGAAGGCTTCTTGCTGCTGAGGCCCCCATTGTCACAGTGCATCATTTCTCAACAGGGTTTGCAGAGGTACAGTCAGACTTGATTCATCCCTTTGGCTATAAAAGGCAAGTCGTCTTGGCAACGACTCTCCTACCCTTCCGTTGACTGAGCCAAAAAATTTGGAATACCGTATATTTCCGAATACTGTTACTCAGAATACAGTAGATGCGTGGCTATTTCCGAATATACGGCCCCATTATACCCTATAGCTATTGAAATCAATGTCAAAATAGGGTATATTGGAAGCCACCTGGAGGGGAGGGGGTTTGAGGGAGAGCCCCCCAAATTTGCAGGAGACCTGCAGGGGACTCTCCCCTACGAAACCCCCAAGTCCCAAAAAAGGGGTCCACATCATTCTGTATCTGACTCAAAGCAAGAAGCATTTAGACTTACCTTGAGTGATGGATGGTTGGCTGGTCCAGGCACTTTTGTGTTACCCAGGGTGCACCATGAGGAGGTGAGCCAGAGTTGCACCCCAAATGAGGAAGATCACTGGGAGGGCCTCAGATTGTGTGAGAGGAAGGGAACCATTCCTTCTCTCTCAGTTCAGCAGCAACACACCAGCTATCACTGTCCCATTAGAGGGACCTCAGCATTGGTATGGCTGCTGGCTGCCTGTCATCATCACTGGCACCTCCCTCTTTCTTCCTCCTGCCCCTGAAAAAAAACCTGGGTTATCCAGGCTGGACCTGTGGGTGCTGTCAGTTACAGTTGGGGGCTGCAATGGCCCTTTCAGTATTATTAGGCATGTGTGGATGGGGACTGGGGAAATTTGGATTGCTTTGCAGATTTTAAACCAGCATTCACTTTTGGTTTGGGGATGGATGAGGGGTGGGGGGGGGGATGCACTGCCAATCAATTTGTGAGTGAGTTTTTGGGTTGTCTTTGGACTCTACTCTATGTTTAGTGGGAGAGCGTTTTACAACCACCTTCCAAGTGTGGGCGAAGAGAGGATGCAGGCACAAGTAGGTGCTTACTTCATTCACTCTCAAAATCTACGTTCGGGGAGCCGAACAGAGGCAAGTTGACCTTCAGGAAGACCAACTGCTCAACTGTCCAGGATTACAAGTGATTGCAATGTGGGCAGACAATGTCGTCCATATGCGAAAAGATGGACTCACTCTGCACGCTCGTCGGTGGGCATGAGAGGAACGCCTTGGCCACAGAGGAGAGGGCCGGCCAGACACCCTCCTTCGTGACCCAGTAGTCCAAAGGAGACATTTCCTGCGACTTGTTGGGCTCCAAAAGATAGTGTCTCACCATCTCAGCACCTGTCTCCGCTCTTGGGGGCCTAACGCTCCCAGAGGGGCCAACGAGCCATCCGATGAGTGTCATCTCAGGACTCTTCATGGCGTGAGTCTGGTGGGAAACACTGCCTAGCCGGGGAGGTTTGGGATGAACAGCCATGGAAGTGGCAGATGAGCTGCTTCCACCCCCCTCCTCCTCAGCTATCGACACTGGGCCCGCCCTGACTCTGCAGCACTCGACCTTCTGGGAGAGCTCGTCTTGCCAGCGTTCGAGCTCGTTGGCCCACTGTGCGACTGTGCCCTTAAGGCGAGGGTCTAACATGGTCGCCATCATGTAGACATTATCCTGGGTGAAAGTCTGAAAATGGGCCTCAAGCCCTTCCTTCAGCCTAACAACCAGGGCGCGCACCACTCGAAGAACGTCTGCACGGCCTTGAGCTGGCACTAGAAATGAGGCCAGGTCCTCACGGGCCATGGGGACCATAAGGACGACCAGTGTGATGCTCGCCGTGTCAGATGAGAGCATTTCTGTGTGGGTCTTGAAGGGCCCAAGAACCTCCACAGTCTGAGAAATGACCACCTAATCCTCTTGGGTGAGATGGTTCTCATCCTGAAAGACCCTCGTCTCAGAGACAAAGGCATCCAGGGCTGCTCTCTGCTCCACCATGCACTCCAGCGTGGCAAAGGTGGAGTTCCAGCGTGTGCTGACGTCACCAATCAGGCGGTGCCCTGGCACGCCTGTCAGTGTCTGTTTCTCACGCAGCAGATATGAGTCCGTATTGCTGTGTGAGAAGTGACCCATGATGTGCCGACACTTCTGGAGCAGAAGTCAGTACTCATGGGTCGCAGCTAGATATGAATGATCCTGGCTTTTCGTCTGGCCCAATGCGTCCTTAACCACGAGGTGGAGAAGGTGGGCCACGCAGGGAAGGCGTTGTAGGCCCTGATGCCTTGATGTTGGAGCCACCGTCAGTCACCACGAAGCCCGTGGTGACGTCCCCACTGCCTACCCAGCCCTCTAACTGCTGTGAGAGGATGGCTCTGAGAGTGTCTGCCGTGTGCAGCACATCGACTGCTTCGACTTGCAGCAAGGTCCAGCGATAGCCGGCCTGACGACCCTGACCCTGCCTGCCACTACTGCCACCTCTACCCTGCAGCTCACTGGGTTGCCACCAATGCGCAGTCAGGGAGAGATACCCCTCAAATGCATGCTGGGAGCTCCAGATATCTGAGGTGAAATGAACAGTCCCCCCAGCAGCACCGGACAAATGCTCCTTCACCACAGATCTGGTCGCCCTGAAAACAGATGGCACAATGGTCCTGCTAATGGTGGTTCTAGCAGGAACTTTGTACCAGGGCGCCAGGTACTTGAGCAACCCTAGCACCCCAGGATTCTCGACCACTGAAAATGGAAGCCCATGGGTGACCAACCTGGCAAGGTTCCAGGGGATCACCCTCTTGCCGTACCTGATTCCCCCTCTTGGCACACAGGTGCCACCCCCACCAAACATCTCAGGCAGAGATGACTGGTGTCCATGCACTGCCACGGAACTCTCCTGGAGAGCTCTGGAGGTTGTCGCGATGGGACAGACCTCCTGGCTGGGTGGTGTTGGCCACTTGGGCACCCCAGCACCAGTCTGCTTCTACCCCTTAAGAAGCACCGCCTGGTGGTGCTTCTGCAGGTGGTTCCGCATCCAACCCGGAGTCAGGTGGGAAGGGTCCTGTCCACGACTGATCCGGGCCCTGCACAGCTTGCACTGCGCATAGCGTGGATCCTCCATAAGTTGGAAATGCTTCCAGACTTTGGAGGTGTATGGATGCCCAAGCTGCCTGCCTGCCTGTGAGGTGCTCGGGGGAGACACATCGTGTCTTGGGGCGGCAGGAGGGGCTGGCCATCGGGGGGGAAGTGGGCGGAGATGGAGGCACCTCGTGTGTCTCCATTTATTTCCCCTCCACCCCATGTGGCCTCCCCTCCTGGCCATCCCCTGAAGGACTGCTGGTGCCTGAAGGAAATGAAGAAGGGGGCTGGTACTCCTCAACCAGCTTCTCCTCCAGCTCTTGCACGACACTCTGCACCCTCCTTGGGGTGATCGTTTTGGACAGAAAACTGTCCCTAAAGCTCATCTCCAAGGAGGGCTGCTCTTGCTGCCCCTACTTCAGTTGTTGAGACCGAGCGATATCAGCTGGAGTAGCGACTGCCTGAGCAGTAGACCCCTGCTCAGTGCCAGCACCTAATGGCACCTCTGCTGGGAGTGCCCCAGCAGCAGCCTCGATGAAGGGCCCAAGGAGGGACTTCTTCATCACACTCCGGCCAGAGGTCAGAGTGCTGGAAGGTGGCTGTGGAGTGGCCCTACGCACAGGTGAGGGAGGAAACGGGGTTCTCCCCCTTCCTTCCACCCCTCTAGTCTTCTCCTTGGCCTTGCCCCCAGGGCCCCTCTTCTGCTGCCTGTTCTCATGCCACCCTTGGCCAGTCTCACACAACCTGAAATTAGAGTATGGTTTTTTTCAAATCTAACTCACTGCACTGTACCCTGAACTAACAGGTGCCCTGACTTCTTTTTAAAAACCCTCCCACCAAAAGTTGTTTGTTTGTTTTTTTTGGTCCCTAACCTGTCCTTCTTTGGGTTGGGGTAGTAGTGATATGGTAAAGTTTAGGAGACTAGGTGATCCTGCCTCTACCTGGCTACAGTTTTTAAAAGGCTACCTTGAGATGAAAGCAATCCTTGTTATATCCTCCTAGTTAAACGTCTCCTAACTAGATCCTGGGACAAACCTGATTTCCTTGCAAACTCAAAATCAGGTCTCCCCTATAACCTGAGAGAAGCTGTGGTTTACCCTATGGAAATCTAAGGATGCACCAGCTTTCAGTGGCTGAAAGCAAGATGCACTGCAACCCTAGTCTCTTTAAAAGGGAGCCTGATGTGGCCTAGTAGTCACGCTGCCTTTTATGAGAAACCTAAAATCTTTTTAAATCACCCCTATCTGGCCTAGTTGATTTTTGAAAAAAGATAAAGCCCTATACTGGATTAATTTGTTTTTAAATTTCAAAAACACAATCCCTTAAAACACCCTTATTAGTGGGGCAGCTTATTTAGTGCCCTAGTCAAACCGAAAGCACCCTCAGACTCCAAAAATAACTCTATAAAAACATGAAAGTGACGCACCCCACACAGCCCACACATCAACCCCCACACCAACCAGAGGTAATTTAAAAAAAACCAAAACATGACAGAAAGAAACTTAACTTTTAAACTGCCCTCCCCCCCCGAACCAGGAAAAGGGACAACAGGACACGATGCAAAATCAACAGCAGCAGATCCAAACAGATCACTGAGAAAAGGCCAACAAACTCAACTGTTAAAAAAATGACCTTTTTAACAATGAAAATTAGGCCAAATAGCCCCCTCCTGAACCAGAACCAGAAGAGAAAAGGAACAACAGCAGCACAACACAGCAACAACAAATCAAACACAGAATCCTTTTAAAATAGTAAAAACGTTGACTTTTAACAATATAGGAACTTTACCAACCCCTCCCCCCAAAAAACCCTTCACCCTAACCCCAAGATATCCAAGCCACCCAAATCAGGAAAAGTAAAAGGACACTGCACTTTTAAAAGTCCTCTCACTAAAGTAAGATATGGGCAAATTGGCAACCCCCCCCCCCAGCCCAGGCCCCCATCCCCAGGAGAACCCTCTAACCCCAAATAAGCTACCCAGTACTCACCCACCCAAATCTGGATAAGTAAAGGGACTCTGAGTCTTAAAAAGTCCTTTTACTAACTAAAACAAAAACAAGAACTCCAAGACTGTCTTACCTTAGACGTCTTCTCTTCTCCAGGCAGGTCAGGCAAGGCTGAGAGAGAGCAGCAGCAGCTGAGGCCAAGGGCCAGCACAGCACAATCTCTCTCTCACACACACCAACACAGCAGCAATGTGATTGGCCAGAGAACAATGTTTACTTGGATACCCAAGTAACCAAAAAAACAACAATGTTGCTGATGGCTGGGGGATTAGCCCAGCCATCAGCTACACAACAGCCCTGCAAAGCATGCATTTGCAATACATTTTGCAAATGCATGCTTTGGATTGGCTGCTGGGGCTCCTCTCCCCCTCTCCCTCCCTCCCTAATCCCAGGGAGGCTATGGGAGAGGCGGGAAAAGGCTTCCAAAGGCGGGAAAAGAGGCAAGCAGCTCCCCTGAGGCTGCAGAAGCTCCTTTACCGCCTTTTCCGTGGAGTTCCGTATACTTCCGAATATTGATTCAGAAGTATATAGGGAGCCGTATATGGCTCCTGTATAATGGCTTCCAATTGGATTTGGAAGTATACGGTGCTGTATACTTCCGAATCAGGGGTGATTCGGGGGTTTATGCACATCCCTAGTACACTCTTCTGCTAACCAAATGCACATCCCTAGTACACTCTTCTGCTTATTCTTTGTCCAGTCTTACCTGTCAATAGCTGTTCTTTTCATCTAAGATAGCAATTAACTTCTTCCCAGCCAAGTTTTTCCTGACATCTTCAACCGTATGAATAGAGAAATGTTGCCTTGGTGCTGCCTTATTAAGATCACATGGATCGACAAATCTGTAGTGTACCATTTTCTTTTGTATACTCACTAGGCTACTGACCCAAGGAGTGGGCTTTGTAATTTTTGTGATGACTTCCAGCTGGCAAACTGTGTCCTTCAATTTGTCCAAAATGGAGAAGGGGATGTTTCTATACCCGTGGACAACAGTAGGGATTGTTGACTCCAGAAAGACGTGGTGAATGCCAGGAGATTGACCCAGGTTCTATATGGCTTACTGTTGCAATACAAGCTATTTATATTCCAGCCATTATAGAGTTAACGTTTACCTGAAAGAGGAAATTATGTATTGTAGCTTAAACTTAATAAGCAACTGAGTCTTCTAAGCCCAGGAAACATGTAAACATAGTATTGGTCAGAAAGCACCCTAGGGTGTGAAAAGCTTTGATGTTGTATGCAAGCTGGTCACCTTCAACGGATATGGAGTTCAGAAGGCCAAATAACGAAACAAACAGTATAAAAGTTAATGGAAGGTTTAAAAAAAGTTAAAATTTACAAAGTTAGGGAAATGGAATTAAAATTCTTTACTAAATGGTATAGAACTCCGGCTTCCTTAGCGAACATGTTTCCAGGGTTGAGCCCTAAATGTTGGCACTGTAAGAAAGAGAAGGGATGGTAAACCCACATGTGGTGGGAGTGCCCTGAAGCTAATAGATTATGGGAAATGGTAGTGGGAATGATAAAGAAGTTTTTTCAGGTTGAACCGAGAATAGACTTTGAATTGATGAAGATGAGTATACTAGGGAATGGGATAATAGGGAAGAATAATCAAGACTTATTAAAAGTAATGATATCAGCGGACAAAGCGATATTGGTGGTAGGATGGAAGGATAAAAGTAAATGGAAGGAAATAATCTGGCATGATTATCTTTTTGATTTTGTTCAGTCAGACATAGCCGCCATAATGACTCAGGAAGGGTCATGGGAGGAAAGAAGAACAAGGATTAAGGAAAAGTGGTCGATCTACCTGAAGTGGGCAAAAGAAGAAAAGAAAGCAGACATTCAGTGGAAGCTCCAAGTTCTTTGTCCCTGGCTGGAAGATGATGTATAGACTAAGGGGGGTGGGATGGGGGGAAACATGTTAAACGAAATGAGAGGAAGAGTGTAAGAGAAATGGACAATCAATAACAATAAAAATATACTTTAAAAAAAGAAAAAGATGTTGTATGCAAGCTCAATGGCCTGTCTTCCTGTCCCAAATGCTTTCTGGGGTGAAAGAGCGAGTGAGTCCCAAGGCCAAAGGGAGGGAGGGAGGGGGAGCAGACCTCACAGACTCCCAGCTAAGCGAGTCAGACTGAGCCAGCCAAGGAAACGGCTGCTCTTGGTTGCACGGAGGTCCTTTTGGTGCCAGCCTTTCTCAGCTTCAGTTTGAAAACAGCTGCTGCCCACCGTGCGTGCCTGCTCCGCCCCCTCCTGTGCCACCGCCAATCACCAACCAGTTTGCACAGGATGTCAGCAGGACTCTGGAAAAGAGCGCTGCCTGCTGGGAAAGCGAGTTTCAGAGTCATGCTGCAGAGGACGGCAGAGGGACGTACAAGGAACATGCTGGTCATGAAAAAGGCGTGGGGGGAGGGAAGTTGGCCCGGGGCCCCTCAGAGACACAAGGCCCCTAGGCAAGTGCCTAATTTGCCTAATTGTTAATCTGGCTCTGATCCTCATTATCAATCACATAAAAGGTCAGCTGGGCTTTGTTGGGGCCTGTTCTGCAATGTCACAATTGCCCCTGATAGTTTTATGTGGGCACCTCCAAAAGCAAGGAGCATAACTGCTGTTTGCATAATGTGCACTTTCCCCATCAGAGCTTTAGCCACTGCGGCAGGGATGCTGTTTGCTTCAGCTTTGCTGTCCAGCTTAAAAGAGACTGGGCGGCCCGCTATTGTTACCATGCTGTGCCATGCCTTAAAGCAATCAAGAATAGACACCGAGCCCATTAATAAAATTTTCATGTCCTTTTCTAGCTCTGCATGTTCTTTCTGCATTCTTAACACTTTAGCAAAATTGTTTTTTCTTGAGCATTTGTAACAAGTAGCTCAAAAAGCTAGACACTGTTTAGGCTTACCTTATATGTGTTTCTACATTTATTGCAAATCTTCTGTAGTTTAGCTGGGACAGACCCTTGTGGTGGGAGATCTGCTAGAGGCTTGCACACGGGTTGCAAGGAGCTGGAACAGTTTTGCTTTTGCTCCACAGCATGTAATGTTGCTTTTGCAGACATAGCTGTGGCCTGGGCACCTGTAAGAACTCTTGTTCTGCAGATACCAATTGCCTGCTGGGATTGGGTTTTTACAGAAGTTTCTCCAAAAGTTTGCTAAATACAGCCTTGTCCCTTAGCAGGAGATCCTGAGAAGCACCAAACTCGCAATGCTGAGTTTTTTGTTTTAGCTCAGTGACAAAATCATCTATTCCAGCAGCCTCATTATATTGTAACTGCCAGAACTAGTATCTCTTTCTGGATTCACAGTAGGTTTGGAAAAGCTGTTAAAACTTCTGACAGAGTCTTGTTGTTAAGGTTTGCAAACACACCTTACAAATTACTGTAAACTTCAAGGGCTTTGTCTCCTTTGCAGTGAAACATGACTGCAATTTTATAATCTTCAGACTCTTTTTCAGCCTTTGTGACTGCTAGGTACAGTTTCAACTTTTGTTCCCATCTCCTCCCTTTCTCTCCTAAATTTCCCACAGAGGATAAATCTGATAGAGGCTTGAACTGCTTCATTGCTTTATGAGGAATGCAATCTGGAACCTTCATGTTCAGCATTGAAGACCCAAATGAGAGATAGGCCAACTTCTGGCACTATGTAATGTCCAGTGCTTTTTATGTAGGAACCAGCAGGCTTGTTGTGGTTGGCCAGCTCTCCCCGTGTTGTTTGGGGCAGGGCTGGAGAGCTGGCATCTGGGTTTGCTGCAGCCAGGTCTGCAGAGCAGACCTTGAGCAGATTGTGTTTTGTGTGGCAGTGATGTTGGCAACTGGGTTTACATTGGTTCCAGGCCTGCAGGGTTCATAGAGTAGATGGAGGGATGTAGTGCATTTGGGTCCTATAGAGATTCTCTGGTGTGAAGTTAGGTTTGGCTTTGGGTGCCCCAGGAATTGGATCCCCTGGTCCAATTTTGTTTTTGGCCTTGTGGGTTTTGTGTGGGACAGTGCCCTGAAGCTGCACAGCAGTTTGGGGGGATCTCCTCAAAACCTCCTGCTCCCCAGAGCCACTTTTCCCACGACAATTACAGTGAGGAAGTGGCTCTAATTGTTTTTTTCTCACCATTGGGAGCAGTGTTCCTTTTGGGGTGCCCACAGATGGGTGCAGTCTTTTTGGGCCAGGGGGGTTGCATGCTGGGGAGTCCCCTAAAGCTGCCCTGCAGTTTTGGGGCCACTCCCTCATACCCCCCTCTGGCCAGAGCCACTTTCCCCACAGCAATTGTAGTGGAGGAAGTAGCTAATTGGGCTTTCCCCATCATTGTTGGCAATGAGCCTTTTGGGGTTGCCCAAAGACAGGGACCCCCTGGCCCAATCTTTTTGGGACTTGGGGGTGTGGTAGGGGAGAGTCCCCTGCAGGTTCCCTGCAGTTTTTGGGGCTCTCCCTCAAGTCCCCTGCCCCCCAGTAGCCTCTAATTATGCCCTATGTTGCCATTGATTTCAATGGACCATAGGGTATAATGATGGAATAGGGGCACCCAAAGAGGATGGAATGGGATCCCCTGGCCCAATCTTTTTGGGACTTGGGGGGGGGGTTGGAGGGGAGAGTCCCCTGCAAATTTGGGGGCTCTCCCTCAAACCCCCTCCCCTCCAGGCGGCTTCAAATATACCCTATTTGCCATTGATTTCAATGGCCCATCGGGTATAATAGGGCCGTATATTCGGAAATAGCTGCGCATCTACCGTATATGTGGCTATTCCGAATGTGGTATTTGGCAGTATACGGGGATTTCGAATCCCCCCCCCCGTATACTTCCGAATCCGTGTAATACCGAATTATTATATATTTTTTTGCACATCCCTAGGCCCTACCGGCTTCAAGGCACCTGGCATCTGAATGTTTTTTGAAGAGAGAGCCGGAGGAGGCTTCTCCCCACTCTTTTCCGGAACCAGAAAGCTCTCTCCTCCAGCTCTTTCTTCAAAAAACATTCAGTATGGCCCAGCCTCATCACAGCTCGCTCCTCTGATGGGTGGTGGTGAAGTGCAGTGCAGCAGAAGGGAAAAAGGGGCTGGCAGTGGGGGGAGAGAGAGGCAAATTTAGGCAGTTGTCTTGGGCATCAGGAGGGAGGAGCCCAATCCAGTGCCCCCCTCTTGGCACCCTAGGCAACCGCCTAGTTTGCCTAGTGGGCAAGCTGGCCCTGCCAGCGGAAGAACATCTTATTATACCAATTTTCTCTTAAGGTTTGTAAATTTTACAACTTTTGTCCATAAATTTCCCCACTGTTGGAAAGATATCACTTAACTGACATTTTGCATTCATTTTATCATGCACATCGTAACTTGTTCTGTTTCTGTATCATATTGAAGTAGTAACTTGTAGAGTAAGAATAGCAAAAATCCAGAAGTAAAATGCATTATTTAGTGTAGTGTGAACGCATCATCAGTAAGTTATTTTTATGTTGTATGATTACCTTTTCAATCTCAGTCAAGTCTCTTATTTCATCTCTTTCTGTATAAAGATCTTTCTGGAGTCTAAAAATAAGCTGTAAATAGACTAGACATAGTATCTTCTTGGATTGTTTGCCAAGTTTTAATTTCACGTGAGTTTATCATGTCTTTGTAGGTTAAGAAATCATTGTTTTTTCTCTCATATTTATTGTAATGTGCATTTATTAGTGACATAATAGGCAATATCATGGAGTGATATCATACTAGGTGATAACATAAGCAGGCAATATCATATTAGGCGATATTATGGTTTTTAAGAAAAAGACCCCCATGTTTAAAGTAAACTGATGCAGATTACATGATTTTTATCTTGTCTTTTATTTGGGGGGGGGGGGGTTTAATTTTTCAATCCAGATAAAGTAGTGCAGTCTGTTCTCTAACCCCGTAGCTTCTAATTTCATTTAAGAATCTATTTTGCAATCCAAACTAATTTAGCTGCTTGATAATATAACGTAATAATGGGAACTGCCATGCCTTCTCTTTTTTCTCTTCCTGCAGCACTTTGAATTTGATTCTTGGTTTGCTTTTTACCATTCCAAATAAATGTATTTATTTGTTTCCAACAGTCCATCAAAGGTTTTTCTTGTATGTGGATCAGTAGCATCTGGAATAAAAAGTTCAGTTTTGAAAGCACATTCATTTTTATTGTTGAAATTCTCCTAATTCATGTTAATTTGAATTTAGACCATCTTTCCAAGTCTTCTTGTATCTACATTCATGTTATTTTGTAATTGTTTTCAGTGCTTTTTTGGTAGAAAAACTCCAGCAGGAATTCATTTGCATATTAGGTCACACCCCCTGATACCAAGCCAGCCAGAACGCGTTCCTGTGCATTCCTGCTCAAAAAAAGCCCTTGTGAACAAACCATCACAAGTCTTTAAACAATTTACCATTTTGTCCAGACAAGTTTATTTCCAAATATTTAACTGTTTTTTTAATGTTATTTCAATCCTGTTTTCTTAATCATAGAATCATAGAGTTGGAAGGGACCTCCAGGGTAATTTGGTCCAACCTCTGGACAATGCAGGAATAATTTCCTCTTCCTGTTTTGTTAATAATTTTGTAATTATTTTTGTTTTCTTTCTTTTAAATCTATATCTTGAAAGGGACCTGAACTTTTCAATTTGTTCTATTACATGATGCAACTAAAGATGGGGGTTCTTAACTAACAAGACTTTATCATCTGTGTAACTTCTAAGTTTAAATTCTTTTCCATCAACTTACAAAACTTCAGTGTTTGGGTGCTGTCTTGTTTTGGAAGCCAGCACCTCCATTGCCAAAATAATCAGAAAAAATAAAAAATCTTGTTGGAAAGGACCTCCAGGGTCATCTAGTCCAACCCCTTCACAATGCAGGAAACCCACAAATACCTACTGGACTTGTCAATCAGTACAAATACAAGTACCTACTGGACTTGTCAATCAGTTTGTTTCTGAGTTCAATTCTGATGGCTGGTGATGACCTTGAAAGCCTTTCACAACCTAGGATCTGGATACGTAAAGACTGTCTCTCCCTGTATGTCCCCGTGCACCAACCATGGTGCTCAAGTTGCCACCTACTGATTGTTCCCACACTTAAGGTAGCCTGTGAGGCCCATATTTTTTTCTGCAGTAGCTCCAACCATCTGAAAGGGGCTCCATGAGTAGGTACCAATTCAGGATTGGAAAAAAATCTGGGGATTTTGGTGATGGAGTCTGGAGAGGGTGGGGCTTGGGGAGGGGAGGAACTTCAGCAGGCTATAATGCCATAGAGGTCACCTTCCAAAGCAGCCATTTTTCTGGGGGACTGATATTGATAATCTGGCAATCAATTGTAATAGTGGGAGATCTCCAGGTACTGCCTGGAGATTAGCTGTCCTAGGAGGAGTGCATTGTGTTTACAACTGTTTTTTTTAAATAGTTTTTGTCAAGTCAGCTGGATTCAATAACGAGTCCTTGGTTGAAAACAAGCTTCTAGTTTATTGAAAGCCGAAAAGTAGACCATGATAACAATTGAAGGACTAAGGTACCAAACATGAACCAAGCATTTTTAAGGTGTAGATCAAAGGATTCCTACGGGCGGGGTACACTAAACAACAGGTTTTCACACTAGGATGTTAATCTCTCATTCTCACCCCAAAGCCGCGGCGCTCTGTACTCCCACAGCCCTTTTGGTCTGAGAAGGCTCCAACATCTCATTCCCATATCAGCATTTCAAAGTAAACTACCCAACAAAGGCATAGCTAGGAGGAGGGGGGGTGGGAAGGAGAGTTAGCTAGCAGCATTCGGTGTTCAGTATGGACCCAGAATCCCTTGCTTCTGAACCAGAGTTAGAAAATATATTCCCAAAAATACAGCAGACTTGACATACTGCCCCCCCTAAGCCCCCCCTACGGTGCGGGCTCGAGGTTGTTCTTGATCATGCTTTCGTGCTTTGAAGCCTGGGGGGGGCTCTGCACTCCCCCGACCCGAGAGGGGCGTTGATTCCGTTTGATGCCAATTGGTCGAGGTTGGGCTTCGACGCAGCAGGCTGCAATGAAACACAGGGTGAACTTTACCAAGGGCCGGAGGCAAATCTAACTCCACAGTTACTGGGTTAATCACTCGTTTGATCTTGAAAGGCCCTATGAACTTAAAGGCCAACTTTCTGGATGGTTGGGAGAGAGGTAGATTTTTCGTTGACAGGTACACTGAGTCCCCAACCTTTAGTTCCCAGACTGGCACATGAGACTTATCATATTGCTTCTTGTAAGCCTCCTTTGCTGCTTTTAAGTTCTCCTGGATGGAGGGCCAGTATTGGCTAGGTCCTTGCCACCATTGCTCAAACGCAGAACCCGTTTCTGGGCTCTCCCCCCCCCCGGCAGCAGCGGGATTGGCTTTCCCTCATATCCCAACACCGTGGCGAAGGGGGAGGCTTTGGTGGAACTGTGGGCGCTGTTGTTGTAGGCGTACTCTGCAAACGGGAGGAGGTCTACCCAGTCTGCCTGGCGTTGGCCCACAAAGCATCGTAAATACTGTTCTAGCACCCCGTTCACTCTCTCCGTCTGTCCATCTGTCTGGGGGTGGTATGCTGAACTTAACCCCTGCTCCATCCCTAATAGTTTGCAGAACTCCCGCCAGAAGGTGGCAACGAACTGAGGCCCCCTGTCACTAATTACTTTGTCTGGGATTGTATGGTGTTTGGCCACGTGATCGAAGAATAGGATGGCCAGCTTCCTGGCTGTGGGTAGTTGGGCACAGGGAATGAAATGGGCTTGCTTGGAAAACGTGTCCACTACCACCAAAATGACCGTCTTCCCCCGTGAAGAGGGGAGCTCTACTATAAAATCCATCAACACAATGGCCCAGGGGCGTTTGGCTGTTTCTAGCGGCTGCAGGAGACCGGGGGGCTTCCCCCCTCTCTTCTTCGCCATTATGCACACTGGGCAGCTGGTCGCGAATTCCGACACGTCCCTTCGGAGGGACGGCCACCAGAACTGCCGGTTTACTAGGTGCAGCGTCTTTACATAGCCAAAGTGGCCCGCCAATTTAGATGAGTGGCAAAGCTGCAAGATTTCTTTTCTCAGATTCATCGGGATGTACAGTTTCTCCCCTTTATACCACAGTCCATCCTTCCCCTTCTGCACCCCCTCAGGCCGCCCGCCTCCCTCCCTCTCGGCCTCTAGAGCGATGCGTTCCCGACTGATTCCGTCCAGCTCCCTCCTCTTTTGCGAGCGGGTGGTGACCATGGCTGCCACTTGTGTGGGGGAAATTAAGGAGTCGACCACCTCTTCCCTCTGGCTTTCGTGCTGCGGGAGCCTGGACAGGGCATCAGCCAAGAAGTTACGTGTCCCCGGGATGTGTTTCAGAATGAAATCGAACTTGGAAAAGAACCCCGCCCATCTGATCTGTTTCTCACTGAGCTTTCTTTTCCCCGTGAGTGCCTCCAGGTTTTTGTGATCCGTCCATATTTCAAATGGCACTCTAGCCCCCTCCAGCCACGATCTCCATGTCTTTAGCGCAAACATGACTGCGAAGGCTTCCTTGTCCCACACTGACCAGTTCCTCTGCTCATCTGAGAATTTCCTTGAGATGTAGGCACAGGGTCGCAATTTCCCCTCCCCATCCCTCTGCATGAGAATGGCTCCTACGGCGACATCGGAGGCGTCGCACTGGACCACGAAGCCCTTGAGCTCGTCTGGGTGACTCAGGACTGGCTCGCTAGTGAACAGTTGCTTGAGCCGGTCGAAAGCCGCCTGGCAAGCGGGTGTCCAGTTAAGCTTCGACCCCGGTCGCTTTGCGTCTTCCCCCTTCCCCTTTGTTTTGAGGAGGTCCGTCAGGGGCAGGGCGATTTGAGCGAACCCCTCAATGAATCCTCTGTAAAAATTGGAGAATCCGATGAAAGATTGGAGCTGTCTACGTGTCCTCGGGGGGGCCCATTCTACGACTGCCTGCACCTTCGCGGGATCCATGGCTAGTCCATCTTTGGACACCCGGAACCCGAGGTAGTCTAATTCGGTGCGGTGAAACTCGCATTTAGACAGCTTGGCATACAGTTGGTGCTCCAGCAGGGTGGTTAGCACCTCCCTCACTAGTTTTACATGGGACTGTTCGTCCTGGGAATAAATAATGATGTCATCCAGGTACACCACCACCCCTTTGTACAGAAATTTTCTCAGTACATCATTTATAAAATTCATGAATACCCCAGGCGCCCCCTGCAGCCCGAATGGCATGACTAGGTACTCAAATTGTCCCATCGGGGTGTTGAACGCCGTTTTCCACTCATCCCCCTCTTTGATGCGCACTCGGAAGTACGCGTCTCTCAGATCAAGCTTTGTAAAGATCTTCCCCCCCCGCCACCGTGCTCAGCAAGTCTTTAATGAGGGGGATGGGGTAAGCGTTGGACATGGAAATCGCGTTTATCCCGCGAAAATCAGTGCAAAGTCTAAGCGTATTGTCCTTCTTCTTTCTAAACAGCACCGGGGCCGCATGGGGCGCCGTGGCGGGCCTGATGAAACCCCTCTCCAGGTTCAGGTCTAGGAACTTGCGCAGCTCCTTCTTCTCAGCCCACCCCATTTGGTAAAGTTTGGCCCGGGGGAGGGTTTCCCCGGGGATCAGTTCTATGGCACAGTCCGTGTTCCGGTGGGGGGGTAGTTGGTTGGCTTCCCGCTCACTAAACACTTCCATGAGGTCCTGATATACACTCGGGACCTGGTGCACCTCCTCTACCAGGATGCACGCCCTCTCTCGGGCGGCGGGCGCCCGCGGTCCCCACGCCGTGTCCCATGAGTGCCCGCTGCAATCAGGGTCGGGGAACCGGATGGTTTGTGCTTTCCAGCGGATAAGGGGCTCGTGTTTCTCCAACCATCCCACTCCCAACACCACGGGGTAGCCACAAGCCGGGGCGATGACAAACGTTTCCCTGTCCCAATGGCTCTCAATCCCCAGGGGGCATGGTTCTGTTTCCTGCGTGCAGGGCTCCCCCCCCATCACTGACTCGTCCATTTGTGCAAACCGCATGGGGTGGGGAAGTTGCAACCGCTCTAGTCCCAGGGCCTCCACCACCTTGGGGGAAATTAGTTCCCGGTTGCACCCCGAGTCTATGAGGGCGCGGATCTGCAGGAACCTTTTCAGTTTTGGGTTTAGCAGCTTCACCATTACAAAGTACAGTCTTCCCGTGGTTTTTACCGTTAATGGTGCCTCCTCCCGATCGACCTGCTGGCTGGCACCGTTCAAAGCAGGTCGGCGCCGTTTCCCGCCGGCTCCTCCTCCCACGCGAGGTCAGCTAACTCTGCGGAGAGACGGACTTCTTCCTCCTGCAACTCCTCTTGCACCATCAGAGTGCTGCTTTTCGCCGCGTCCTTAGGGCGGCCCGTGGTTTTCTTCGGACCCGGGGTGCCTTGCCTGTTCAGCCCCGGCGTCGGGGTGGCTCCTGCGGGCGGCTGGGGGCAGTTGGAGGCGAGGTGTTTGGGGTCGCCGCAACGGAAGCAGTGGCGGGGCCCTGCCGGGGCGGCCGCTGGCGGCTTCTTGGTTTTGGGAGGCTCGACCTTTCCGGGTGGGGTTTTGGGTGCGCCTCTTCCGGCAGTCAGTGCCTGCCGCAGCATTGCCACCCGCTTCAGGTTGGTCTCCACCTCTCCCGCGAGCTGGATCCACCCCACTAGTGTGTCTGGGTGGGCCTGGGTTAGCGCCCGGTCCAGGATGCTGGGGTTCAGCCCGTTGGTGAAGTGTTCAATCTTCATTACTTCGTTCCAATTCCGGGCCCGGGCGGCGTTAGCCTGGAAATCCGCCGCATACTCCCGGATGGATCGGGCCCCTTGCTTCATATTTCGTAGCGCCGAAAGCGCCCTGGCCTCTTGCAGGGGGTCCTCGTATTGGGTCAGTAGAGCTTGCACGAACGTGTTCACGAAGTGCAGGATCGGACTGTTGGTCTCACACAGGCTCACATACCACTTCTTGGCGGCCCCCCGCAACTTCGAGCCCAAATAGTCCACTCGGCTCACTTCATCGGGGAACAGATCTCCCCAATAGTACATGCAACTATTCGCTTGGATTGCAAAATAGTTCACCTCCTCCGGATCCCCGTCGAATGTTGCATCCAGCTCCCGGCTCCCCCCAAGGTCTCGCTGTCTGACCGGGGCGGGGCCCGCCGGCGCTTGGGGCGCCGCCGGCGCCTGGGTGGCCGCCACAGCAGCAGGTGGGGGTTGGCTCGGTCGGCCGCGTGGCCCCCCTGGCCCCGGCTGCTGTTGGCGAGTCCCGGTTACTCCCAACGCTCTCCCCAGTTGGGCGGTCAGGGTCTGTAGTTGGTCCTTGAGGTCCCTCACTGCCCCGTCCACCTCACGGCGCACCATTGACCGGAACATCTGGAAGTCCTCGTCGTGCGGGTCCTTGGGTTTCAGCCCCCCTTCGTCCTCCTCCCCGCACTCTACGCTTTCGCTCCCGCCGCCCGGGGCTTGGGTCGCGGTCGCCTCGGCTCCTTCCTCCGGCTCTCCCGGGTTGGTAGCCGTGGCTTCGGCCAGTTGAACCCGCTTGGTGTGGCGGGTCATGATCGCCTCTCGGCGGATCGGTGCCTGGTCCATCAACGTGGTCGAGGTCCTCGGCTGGTATTGCCGGGGGGTGCCCACCAACTGGAACTGGGGAGGGGAAGCCGCGGTCCTTCTGGCAGTGTGGATGTGCCAGGGTGTCTCGGCCCCCTCCGCTCTGGCTGGGAGTTCCCCGTTGTCCGGAGGCTGATCGGACATCGCCTTTTCAGTTGCCGGAAAGGTTGAACTCCAATAAAGGGAGTCCTTCAAAATGTCAAGTCAGCTGGATTCAATAACGAGTCCTTGGTTGAAAACAAGCTTCTAGTTTATTGAAAGCCGAAAAGTAGACCATGATAACAATTGAAGGACTAAGGTACCAAACATGAACCAAGCATTTTTAAGGTGTAGATCAAAGGATTCCTACGGGCGGGGTACACTAAACAACAGGTTTTCACACTAGGATGTTAATCTCTCATTCTCACCCCAAAGCCGCGGCGCTGTACTCCCACAGCCCTTTTGGTCTGAGAAGGCTCCAACATCTCATTCCCATATCAGCATTTCAAAGTAAACTACCCAACAAAGGCATAGCTAGGAGGAGGGGGGGTGGGAAGGAGAGTTAGCTAGCAGCATTCGGTGTTCAGTATGGACCCAGAATCCCTTGCTTCTGAACCAGAGTTAGAAAATATATTCCCAAAAATACAGCAGACTTGACAGTTTTATTGAATTTCAGTTATAGGGAAAGGGAAAGGGAAGGTTTTACAGGGGATTTGGGAAAACAGGGTTGGAGGATGAGGACAGAAAACCTCTCTTAATTAAATTTTCTTTCTCATTACATATACATCTGATTCAAACATCACTCAGTGTATATATCATTTACATGTGGTATTTTCTATTTTGTCTCTTATAACATTTCTATCTCTTTATAATTCTTACTTTGGCTTACAACTACACATTTCCTGAAAATTGCTTCATCTTATTCAGTATATTATACAGTATTCACTCCTTATTTTATGCATTCTTTATGTACAAACATGTTATTTCTTAGTGTCACAATTTCCACACCTATACTGCACCCAACCAATCATACAATGGTTGCCAAATCTTCTTCTTGTCTTGTATATTTCCTTCTCGTAATTTTGCAGAGAACATGTCCAGTTCAGCTGTTTCTAAGAGTTTCAGAATAAAGTCCTCTTGTTTAGGTATTTGTTGTGTTTTCCACTGTTTTCCATGTATTATTCATGCTGCAGTTGCAGTACAGATCAAGAATTTAATTAGAGGTTTAGGAAGCGAATCTTGGCAAATATTTTACAAGTACATCTCAGGTTTATGCTGTAAATTAGTCTTTAAATTTTTTTGTAGACAACTATGAATTTGTTTCCAATAACTTTTCGCTAAATCACAGTACCACCACATATGATAAAATGATCCTTTCAATTTTTGACACCCAACATTTATTTGAAACGTTTGAGTGCATCTTCACCAATTTATCTGGTGTAATATATCATTTATAAAACATCTTATAAAAGTTTTCTTTGAAAGTAACTGATCTTGTAATCTTTGTCAAGCATGATATTTCTGAGTATTAATTTAGTATGAATTCTGTGCTCATACTTCCGCCCTCTTTTCTATTACCCCTCCTTTCTGAATAAAGATCTCTCTTCAAAGTTCCTCCCCACCTGTTGACTCTCAAGGATGCAGGATATGCAAGTAATCTTCCTATTGTAAAGCAGAAGTGCCTCTCCCATGAGTTCCCATACATATCAGCAAGTCAGGGATGTGTGGGAACCAAGAGATATATAATAATATATCTATATATATAATATTCAAATGAGTAGTTGATAGTATGCTTTGAACCTTCTATGCAATTCACATCTGTATGTTATGTTTTGAAGTTATCTGAGCTTTGCCTTTGAAGTAGCCTTTAAGATGCCATGCTATGTGACATTCTGTATCACTTCCAAGGTATCGTTCCTTGGAGCAAGTAATGGATTATCAATAAAACGAATCTTTGATTTAAACAATAGCTCGATTATTCAAAATACTGATGCTTGACAATCTTGATATTTTCTTTCCATATTCTCTCCCAAGTGTCTAAGTCTATATTATAACCAATATGTTGTGCCCATTTCATCAAATTGTCTTTTACTATTTCATCTTGCATTTTCATAGTTAGTAAATAATTATAATTTTTTAAAATCATTTTTTCTTCTGGTCTTGTTATAATTTGGTTGAATTCATTTTTGTTTTGCAAAACCCATTTCTTTGTCTTTCATATATCTGGATTTTAATTGTATTTTCGTCCACCAATCTAGCATTTTATGTCCTTCTATTCTTAAGATATCAGTTTCATACAGTACATTCTCATATGTAAGAATTTCTTCAAAATTTAATAGTTTTGGTTGGCTCAATGCTTCTAGAGGCGATATCCATTTCGGATGAGTACAATAAATGAAGACCAAATGGGATTTTTACCAAAGAGGCAGATGAGAAATAATATGAGAACAGTATTGAATGCATTGTAGTACTATCAACAATATCCAGATAAATAGACGGCCTTTATTTTTTTAGATGCAGAAAAAACCTTCGATAATGTAAACATATGCTGAAATGTTTGTTATAAACAATTTTATTAGTAACATATGGTAGCAGAACTATATCTACAACTTATAAAAGCTTAAAGTAAAAGAAAGATCTTTCTACCCCATATCTTACTTTCCCCCCCACCCCTCCCTCCGTTACTTGACCCCCGCCAGTGTTATTTTCTTTAAAAAAAGCAAACATTAAAGGTACCCTTAACTATTAAGAAAAAACAACCCCCCCCCAAAGTTATATTCTTATTTTAAAAATCTTAATCATCATCAAAGATTGTCCAATGTCCTTTTATTTTCCACTCTTTTTCTACATATCTTCTGCATTTCTTCCACTCCAACTTAAAAAGTTCCAAATCATAGTCTCTTAGTTTTCTTGTTAATTTGTCCATTTCACTCCATGATATAACTTTTGTAATCCAATCCCATTTCTCTGGTATTTTTTCTTGCTTCCACAGCTGCGCATACAATGTCCTAGCAGCTGAGAGCAAGTACCATATTAAAGTTCTATCTTCTTTTGGAAATTTTTCCATTTGTAATCCCAGCAGAAAAGTCTCTGCCACTTTGTTGAATTCACATCCCAAAATCTTAGAAATCTCTTGCTGAACCATCTGCCAAAACATTTTAGCCCTTTCACAAGTCCACCACATATGGTAGAAAGAGCCTTCATGCTTTTTACATTTCCAACACCTATCTGGCATCTTGTTGTTCATCTTTGCTAATTTTCTTGGAGTCATATACCATCTATACATCATCTTAAAACAGTTTTCTTTAATACTATGACATGTTGCGAGTTTCATAGAATTCTTCCACAGATATTCCCAAGATTCCATCTTTATTTCTTTGTTTACATTAATTGCCCATTTTATCATTTGAGATTTCACTACTTCATCTTCTGTAGACCATTGTAAAAGTAATTTCTTATTATCTCCAAGCAGAACTCTTTCCATTTCTGTTTGCTCTTTCCTTATTCCTTCAGTTTTAATATCATTCTCCACCAAACTTTTTATTTGTTGCATTTGAAACCAATCATATTTGTAACTCAGTTCTTCTGCAGTTTTCAGTTCTATTTTCCCACTTCCTATTTTTAGTAACTGGTTGTATGATAGCCGTTTTTCTTTGGCTGTTTTAGCCGTTATCTTTATCACTTCAGCTGGCACTATCCACAAAGGTCTCCTCTCATCACCATATTTCTTATACTTTATCCATACATTTAGTAGATTACTTCTTATATAATGGTGAGAGAAAAGGCCATCCATCTTCTTTTTTCCGTAATACAAGTATGCATGCCAGCTGAATTTTTTTCCATGGCCTTCCAGCACTAAAAGCTCCCGGGCCAGACGGATATACAGCTAAATACTTTAAAACTTTTAAGGATGAATTAATACCAAAATTGCAGAAGCTGATGAATGTAATAAGAACCAAAGGGAATGTACCAAATACATGGAAAGAAGCCATTATTTCTTTGATACCTAAAGAAGATAGAGATGCCACAAATGTGAAAAATTACAGACCAATTTCGCTTTTGAATAATGATTATAAAATATTTACAAGAATTCTGACAGAACGACTTAAGCAACATTTGATAAATTTTATAAAGGAAGATCAAGCTGGTTTTCTTCCCAAAAGACAAATAAGAGACAATATTAGAACTGTTGTAAATATTGTAGAATATTATGAAAGACATCCAGAAAAAGAAGTAGCATTATTCTTTGCGGATGCAGAGAAAGCATTTGATAATTTAAACTGGGACTTTATGTTTGCAGTGATGGAAAAAATGGAGCTTGGAGAAAGTTTTATAAGAATGATAAAGGCAATATATTCTGAACAAAGGGCAAGGTTGTGTGTTAATGCAGATCTTACAGATGAAATGAAAATCAGCAAAGGTACTAGACAAGGTTGCCCGCTTTCACCATTGTTGTTCATAATGACTCTTGAAATTTTATTGATGCAGATCCAAGAAGAAAAAGATTTAGAAGGGTTACAAATAAAAGGATATACCTATAAGTACAGAGCATTTGCTGATGATATAATGTTTATAAATGAAAATCCCATACAAGTTACACCTTTGTTATTAATGAGAATACAAGAGTTTGGGGAGTTGGTGGAACTTTATATAAATAAAGAAAAATCAAAAATTTTGTGCAAGAATATGCAGGTAAATAGACAACAAGAATTACAAAGACTAACGGGTTGTGAAGTTACCTCTAAGGTAAAATACCTAGGGGTAGAGATAACAATGAAAAATATTGATTTGTTCAAGAATAATTATGAGAAGCTATGGCGTAGAATAGAGGAAGATATGCTAAAGTGGAACAAGCTCAATTTGTCATTGTTGGGCAGAATAGCTGCAATAAAAATGAATATTCTACCAAGGATTATATATCTGTTTCAAACTATTCCTATTGTGAAAGATGCTAAACAGTTTGATAAATGGCGAAGGAAAATTTCAGAATTTGTGTGGGCCGGGAAGAAACCAAGAATTAAAATGACAATTTTGACAGATGCAAAAGAGAGAGGTGGATTCCAATTACCAGATTTGAAATTGTATCATGAAGCAGTTTGTTTAGTATGGATGAAAGAATGGATAACGTTGTTAAATAAACATATGCTGAAATGTTTGGAGGGGATAGGCTGCAGTAAACAATTTAAGCAATGGGTACAAGCTATATACACAGAACAGAAGGCAAGAATTATGGTGAATGGAACACTGACAGATCAAATTAAGATCGAAAAGGGAACAAGGCAGGGCTGTCCGCTGTCACCTTTACTCATTATTTTGATGTTGGAATATTTAAATGAACAAATACAGTCTGATAAAGAAATAAAAATAATTAAAATGAGGGGGGAATCCTATAAACGTCAAGCGTTTGCTGATGACTTGATTTTTATACTGGATGAGTCATTAACCTATAAAAAGACTTAAGGAGAAATTGGAGAAATTTGGAGCAGTCGCAGGTTTTAAAGTGAATTATAAGAAAATTAAATTTTTAGCCAAAAATATGACGGAAATTCAGATCAAAGAATTAGAAGAAATATCGGGCTATGGATCTACGAAGAAAATTAAATATTTGGGAATATATATAACAGCCAGAGCAAAAACATTGAAAACAGATAACTATGATAAATTGTTAAATGAAATCAAAAATGACTTGGAGAAATGGCAAAACTTACACATTTCATTAATGGGAAGAATTGCAATGATTAAAATGAATATATTACCAAAAGTATTGTTTTTATTTCAAATGATACCTATTCCCCTGTCTAAAATATTTTTTCAACAATTAAATAAAATGATTTCTATATTTATATGGGAGAACAAGAAACCTAGAATTAAATTAAAAGCATTGCAGGATGCTAAACAGCGAGGTGGCTTTGCTTTACCGGATTGGCAGACCTACTATAAAGCATGTACATTACTGTGGGTCAAAGAATGGATTACTTTAAAGAATAAAAAGTTACTAATTTTGGAAGGCTTTGATTTAACAAGTGGCTGGCGCTCATATCTTTGGTATCAAAATGTGTCATCAAAGAATGTATTTAATACTCATGAAATTAGAAGATCAATATACCTAACTTGGAAGTGGAAAAAACTCCAAATATACAAACATATTCCGAAGTGTTTACAGCTTTTAAGGTAGCATTGCAAGGCCATTTCTTTCACTAAGCAGTAAAAAAAGCAAGAGCCCAGAGTGAGATTAACAAAATTTGTGGCAGGGTATGAGCTATTGTATTTTTTTCTGTTGCTACAGGCAGACTATCTTGGATGCCCATCTCAATTATTCACTAGGGTTTTCAATGGGGTATAAGCTGTGGGCATATTCTTGAGGAGAAAGAATGGGGTTTTACTGTATTTTGAAAATGTATTTAAGTATGGAATATCTAAGTGTAGGCAACGGCTATTCATGCTGATTGTTAGCTATAGCCATAGTTTCTCTACTTACATTTAAACTATCACTTTATAAGCCAGGGGTGTTGAACTCATTTGTTATGAGGGATGGATCTGACATGAATGAGATCTTGTCAGGCCAGGCCACGTGTGTCATGAAATGTAATGCCAGAGATATAAATGCAGACATATCAACTTTACAAAGGACACAAACACCATTAAAGATTTTTTTAAAAAACTTAAAATAAAACATACTTAAAAGATTAGCACTTTTGCAATAGTTTGTTTATTTAACAGTCTCTGATAACTGACACTTCTTGCTCTGAATTACTGCATCAAAATCTCGAGACAATGTCTGTGCTGTAGCAGTGTTGAGTATGCTGTTCAGGTGGTGTTCTGTAGGATTTTTCTGTAGTAGCTGTAAGTAGAAGAAGAAGAGGACTGCAGATTTATACTACAGAAATTTCACGGCCAATGCTTTGAGCCTAGGACCAGAGAAAGACATGAAATGGCTGGGCATTGAATGAATGAATGAATGAATGAATGAATGAATGAACTTTATTACAGTCATAGACCAATATAAAAACTATAACACATCATATAAAACCCTCCTAAAATACCTAAGATAGTATAAAATACCCTCCTAAAAAAACATGAAATACAATAAAATACATAAACATTTCCCCACCTATACAATCCAAGATAACTAAAATATAATTGAACCAATTTTAAAATTCAAGTCAGTTCCAATTTATATAAATCCTTTAAATCAGAGTATATAAAAACATTTATAAACTAAAATTCCAAGAGATCATACAAGACATGCAGTTTCTTGTTTCTTAGTATGGAACTTCACAAGATAATGGCAAAATTTGGCTATCTGTCTAGAGATAGTTGGATTTGCATCCACCAAAAGTTTCTCCAAACATGCCTCGTCCGCGTCTGCCATTGGTTTAACTACAAACGGGGAAACAAACCTATCCCTCTGTACCTGGTGGAAAGGGCATCGAAAAAACATATGAGTCATCGACTCCACCTCTCCCATAGCACAAGGACAGCGTCGGTCTTCATACGGGACTTTTCTATATTTCCCTTCTAGCACCTTTGAGGGCATGGCTGCGCATCGAGCCAACGTAAAGGCTCTTCTGTGGGCTGGTACCTCCAAATAAGAAAAGTACTTGGCCGTCCTCATAACATATTTGGTCTCAGTAGCTGCTAAAAAAGAGGGGGCCTGTTCTAGATCCCTTTGTCTCTCTATATCGCAGATTCTTTGTTTGATAATACTTTTTGCTTTGGCATAGCTCTGCGCCAAGAGGTTTTCAAGTGAGAATCCTATACTTTCTAAGTTGCTTCTGACCAATTGCAGCCACCTTGGCCTATAGGGGTCTTGAGTTATTAAAGGGAAGAGGCCTTTTTTGTTTTTATGGATCCTTAGCCATTGACATGCCGAAGATAACATAATTCTGGCCTCAATTCTCATTTGCCCAGTTTCTAAACGCAAAAGGGCATTTGACACACCTGGCGGAAGCTGTAAAACGTTACGAAGAAATTTAGATTGCACTTTCTCGAGAGCCTTCAGTTTTTTAGCCGAAATGCCCAGGTTAATACCATAGAGCAATTGTGTTAACACTTTGTATTGGAACAGTTTCAGTGCTGCCGGAACATAGAAGGCCCCCTTAGAGCGAAAAAATCTCAGGATAGCGTACATTGTTTTCTCAGCTTTCTCCACCCTCATATTACAATGTTCAGTATAGGCACCTGTATTCTGAATTACCATTCCCAAATAAGTAAATTTTGTTACTTGTTCTATTTTCTTCCCTTTCATAGTCCAATACCTCTTCTTGGCTTTTTTGCCAAATGCCATCACTTTTGTTTTTTCAAAGTTTATTACCAACCGTTCATTTTCGCAGTACTTAACAAAGCTGTCTAATGCTCTCCGCAACCCAATAGGTGTTCTAGATAACAGTACCACATCGTCTGCATATAGCAGTACTGGAAGATGGTGAAGAGCCAGCTTTGGGGGGTGAAATTTAGTATCAGTCATATGTTCCACCATATCACTGATATAGTAGTTAAATAGGATGGGGGCCAAAAGGCAACCCTGTCTTACACCCTTCTGAGTTTTTATTGGTTCTGTAAGTAATCCCTGCATATTACATCTCACTCTAAGAAATGATTCTTCATGGAGTCCAAGAATAAGAAATAGCAGCCTTTTATCAATATTAGAAGCCGCTAGTTTTTGCCACAATCGTTGCCTTGAAATGGAATCAAATGCTGCCTTTAAATCAATAAAAGCAGCATATAGAGCAGTTGTACCTCTGGCAGAGTACTTCCCAATTAGCTGTTGCAATATCAGGCAGTGCTCGATTGTCGACCTTTCTTTCCTAAATCCAGCCTGTTCCAGGGGAATAATTTCTTCTTGTTCCATCCATATTTCTAGTTTTTCTAAAAGATGTCTTGTATAGATCTTACTTATTATATTTAAAAAACTTATGGGCCTATAATTGGCGGGATTATTTTGATTGCCTTTTTTAAAAATAGGGACAACTATAGCTGTCCCCCACTGCTTTGGGATTCGGCCTGTTTGATCAACATAAGTGAAAAAAGATGCCAGAAATTGTGCCCACCAATTTACATTCTCTTTAAGCATCTCAGCTGGTATGCCATCTATACCTGGAGCCTTCCTATTTTCCAGTTGCATTATATGGGCTTTTATTTCTTGCGTACTAACTGGTGGCCACTGAGGGAAGTTCTCTATGTTACCTGGAAAAGAGGGTTGGACATTGTCATCATATAAATTCTGGAAGAAAACAGTCCATGTTTCCGCCAGAATAAACATGTCCAGGGGAGAGGCTATCTTAACCCCCCCAATCTTTGTTAATTTCCAAAAAAGCGCAGAATTTTTTAGTTTTACAGCCTGTATAAGTTCCTCCCATAGTTTCCGAGTATACTCTTTCTTCTTCCTTTGAATAATGCCTTTATAGGTTTTTTTATGGCTCACTAGGGCACTTTGTGTCTCTACCCTTTTTTCTATGCTACTTCTCATAGCAAGATGATACAAACGATTTAGTTCTTTTTTTGCTTGGACACATTCAGAATCAAACCAACGTTTTGTTTTCCTATAATGCTGATGTAATCTATTCCCTGCTGGCACAGTCATAATAGAGTAAATCTCCTGGATTATATCTTGGTAAACTATTAACGGGTCTTGGTTTTCCTCTAAAGCTGTGAACACTAACACATGCTTCTGCAAATTTTCTGGAGTTAAGATTTCTTTCACTTTTTTATCCAATTCCCCACCCCACCTTACTCTTTTCCCCATAATTCCTATCCTTGTTGTATAACATACCTCATTTTGGTTAGGATTTAATGGGAGAGCTATCTGCAGACATAGAGGTAGATGGTCACCCTCCAAGTATGGGAGTACTTGGAAATTTTTAATCAGAGGTAATAGAGAATTGCATACCAACATATAATCAATAGTGCTCATTCTATTCCCAGACATAAAAGTATATTCGCCTGGATGATCGCCATAGAATGCCCCATTTAGGATATGGAACTCTCTTCTTCCTGCTAATTTAGCTAAACATAGGCCAGCAAAGTTTGCCTTACAATCTTTAAAATCTCTTGTGAAGGGAAGTCCATTCTGGCCTTGTTTCTGCTCATTTAGTAGGGAATTAAATTTATTTGCTAAGAAGGCATCATTCATTCCCATACGGGCATTGAAATCCCCTGCCAGTAAGATTTGAGCTTCCGGGTGTTCCAGGGAAAGATTTATTATAAATTGGTCTAGTGACGCCCAGTTTTCTTCTATAGATGTCTGTTTTGTTAGAGGTGGGAGGTATACATTCATAATAATCAGGATTCCCCTATCCCATCTCACCAATATAGCCATAGCTAAATGGGACAGCGAGGGTTTCAACACGCATTGAACCTTAAGGGCATTGGAAATAAAAATGCTTAAGCCTCCTCTTAACCTCCCTGGACCTTTTCCTGGAACTGCTGGTAAACTATAGGAGGAATAACCGTCCAGCAAAAGAGTTTCTGCCATCCACGTTTCCTGCAATAAAATAATATCAAAGTCTCTCTGGAAAAAAGGAACCTCTATGTACGAATGAAGACATCTTAGCCATCCCGCCACGTTCCATGACAAAATTTCAACAGGTTTGTTGGTGATCCCCATGTCTTGCGTTGAGGACAGTCATTTGCATTTTCCTCCATCAGGTGCATGGGGGACATCCCTTATTTCGCATATTTCAGGGTCATCAGCTGCCACAATCAGGTTGGAATTATGCTTTCCTTTGTTAATTATTATAGTTGGTTCTAATGGGAAGGCTGGGCATTGTGAGCTTTTGTATATAAGTTGCTTTATGTGCTGGTCAGCCAATGCAGAAAACAAAGGATTTGCTCTGTTGCTTAAATTGAACAAGTCTAGCAAAGCAAGCTGTGACACAGAAGGAATAAGAGAGGGAGAAGGAAGCAGATGACAGTGAGTTGCTTGTGAGCCTGATAGGAGTCCTCTGGGGGCCTGATCCAGCCTATGGGCTGCACGTTTGACACCCCTGTTATAAACCTTCAGGATTGCAATAGGCTGTATTGTTGTCTCTCGGATATTTTACTCAGGAAGCAAATTATACAACTGATGTGGTATTAAGAGCAAATACACAATATTTATTTATTTATATTTATATCCCACCCTCCCCTATTGGGCTCAGGGTGACTAACAACAGGTAAAAATACGTAATGTTTGAATAGCATACAGTAAAATCATTAAAAATTATTGTACACATATAATACATTTCCAGTTTTGCTCCTAAAATCCAAGATGGCATCAGTATTATTAGTTTGTATTTAGCGCTGCTTACACTAATGTTGTCAAATATTGTTTGGCACTCTATATTTATACTGGGATAGGTTTAGATATCCATGTTGTGGTATAGTGGTCGCTTCCTCGTTAGTTATTGAAAGCTAATTTAAACAATTCTGTTTTACAGGCTCTGTGGAATTGTGGCAAGTTCGGCAGGGCCCTGATATTTTCAGGAAGAGAGTTCCATAGAGCAGGGGCTGCTACCAAAAAGGCTCTAGCTCTGGTGGTAGTCATCCAAGCGTCTTCTGGCCCGGGGATCACAAGAAGATTTTGGAAACTTGATCTTAGTGCTCTCTGGGGCTCATATGGGGAGAGGCGGTCCTGGAGGTAAGTAGGTCCCTGGCCATATAGGGCTTTAAAGGTCATAACCAGCACCTTGAAGCAAACCTGGAATGCTACAGGCAACCAGTGCAGCATCACCATCACAGGTTGAATGTGCTCCCGTAAAGGTAGCTCCAATAACAACCTGGCTGCTGCATTTTGAACCAGTTGCAGCTTCTGAATTCACATCAGGGGCAGTCCTATGAAGAGGGTGTTACAGTAGTTTAATCTTGAGGTGACCGTTGCATGGATCACTGTTGCCAAGTCGCTGCACTCCAGGTACGGAACCAACTGCCTTATCCACCTAAGATGATAAAATGTGGATTTGGCAGTGGCTGCTACCTGGGCCTCCATTGTCAGTTGAGGCTCCAGGAGCATCCCTAAGCTCTTAACCCTGAAGGCTGGTGCTAAAGGTGCCCAATTACAGGTCGGCAAAGGGATCTCTCTCCACAAACCGCCACGACTTAGGCACAGGACCTCTGCCTTCGATCGATTCAGTTTCAGTCAACTCTGCCTGAGCCATTTTACCACAGCTTGCAACGCCAGGACCAGATTTTCTGGGACACAGCCGGACTGGCCTCCCATCAATAGATAGAGCTGGGTGTCATCTACATATTGATGGCACTGCAGCCCGTATCTCCGGACAATCTGGGCAAGGGGGTGCATATAGATGTTAAATAACATCAGGGAGAGAACTGCCCCTAAGGCACACCACATACAAGTGGGTGACTCCTGGACAATTGCTCCCCTATAGCCTCCCTTTGTCCCTGGCCTTGGAGAAAAGAGGTAAGCCATTGGAGGGCAGACCCCTGAATCCCTGCGTCAGCGAGGCGGTGAGACAGTGGCTAGTGGTAAGAAATAGTAAGAATCACACCTCTGTGAAACTTTCTTTAAGAAAGTGTGTCCCCCCCCCCCACCTTCCAAGCTCTTGTGACTAGAAGGGAGGCAGAAGATGGTGTGCCATGCCTAGGCATCTTTTAAGATGGGGGAGAGAAAGGAGAGGTTTGAGGTTGATTCACTCCCCCTCCCACACACAGATTTTAAATTGGGAATGTTTTTAACTATTATTGAAATTTGCCTTGAATCACGATGAAAGGCAGGATGAAAATGTCTATTCATTCATTCATTCATTCATTCATTCATTCATTCATTCATTCATTCATTCATTCATTCATTCATTCAAAACATTTATTAGCTGCCTGTCTTTCTTATGGAGCTCAAGGGGGCTTACAATTTACATAAAATATTTAAGGGAATATTATGTAAGGGAAGTCTTGTATGCCAGCAGAATTGAGCTATTGAGGGACAGATGTTTATGTAATGCACCCAGATTGTTACAGGGAGGCAGAACACCCATGCATACCATCATGTTCAGAAAATGAGATTCAATTATATTTCTAGGGAATATATTTTTGTACTTTGCTGCTGCTGGGTATTTTTGGAGGCACAGAGGTATTTTTATATCTAGCACAATTTCCTCTAAAAAGTGGTTTTTCTGCCAATTTAGCCATTTCAGAGAAGATGTTTAGTGTAGTTCTATCTTTTCACATCTAATAATGTGTCATTTTCTACAAGGTCTTTTAAAATATATATTATTTTTTTCCACCCAGAAACTGCTTACTTGTAAACACCCATCTTGATTTCAGATACAAGGATGTGGCTTTTTTGCAGACTGGTATCAAGCATCTTATGGTAGGATGCTGGATGCAATCACAGGGTCAGCTCCTTCATTAGCATGAACAAAGAAAAGTTTCCGTTTCAGGTTAGTGTTCAGTTTCTCACATAATTTCAGTATGATAATGTACAAGGGGAGGGGGGAACCCTGTTCTTCTGTGTGTTAATTTTTTAAAATCTGACACAGTATTGCAAATGCATAATTTATTATTCTTTCACAACTGAAATAATTTCTGGATGGCATTTGGTGCAAGTATTTCAATAAGATAGCAAGTGGGATTGGAATGAATTCAATTAGATGTTTCATATAAGGACGAGGATCTGAAAATCTTTTATACAGTAAAGGCTTTGTTGTCCAGTGCTCATGGGGAATAGGGGTTGCCAGTGAATCAAATTATTATTATTATTTTAAAATTTAATTTCTATCCTGCCCTTCCCACAAAGCAGGCTCAGGATGGGTCACATCAGTAGAGGTCTCACAATAGATCAATTTAAAAACCTCAATACAATACATTCACAAACAATAATAAGATGGCATTACACCAGGATCAGATTTGGACTCTGGTCAGTTAAAAAATATAGGATGATATAGTCCAATACAATGGATTTGTAATTAAGTCCCTGACAGTACCACTCCAAGTTGGTTTGGCAGGCAGTTTAAGCAGGATACTCAAGTTTATTGATCTTCTCAACTCCCTACCCAGAGGAAACTTCTGTTACTAAACCTTTACCCCACTGGGGATGCTATGGTGACAAGCCTAACATCTGGCAAGACCTCCCTCCCCAAGCCAGGGAGCTGTACTGTGCAGTAAGCAGAGAAGTGGGCCAGTTGCCCAGGAGTTCTCCAGCTAAGATTGCACTGGTAACCTTCATTGCTCTCCACCACATGGAATGGCAGTGGAAGAATTTACAGTGGGAGAATGTACAGCAACATCATTTCTGCAGAAAATCTGGAATTGCTGTCATGTTGCTTTAGAAATCCATGGCTGGGTCCAGACCAGTATTTTGAGCTGGCACACGGACAGACCAAAAAAGTGCAACCGGAGATGTGCATCCGCCTCCTATCCTGCTCCCGCTCACAACCTGTCTGAGGGCCGTTCCAGTCACACTGCAAAAAAGTTACCACTGGTGGTAACTTTTTGTGGTGCAAATGAGACAGTCTTCAGATGGGTTGGGGGCAGTAGCTGGACGGGAGCCAGATGTGCATGTTTGTCATGCTTTTTTAGTCCACCCGCATCTCATGCGTGTGCTGGCTCAAAATGCCAGTCTGGACCCAGTCTATGATTTCACTATCCAGTATCTGGAGATTCCTTGAGCAATATGACATCACTTCCAGTTTTTCCTGAAATTGATGTCATGGTACATGTGACACCAGCACCCCTCTATGTCTTTGCCTCCTGAGTTCCCAGAGTATGCCTGGCAGTGCTGCCTCCAGCAGAGCTGGCTCCAGCCACCTTGAGGCAGGGAGGAGGCACCCAGGGATGATGTCAGCTGGCAACATGAGCTGGCAACTCCCTCATCTCCCCCGCTCAAGTGGCCAGCATGGTAACTACTCAGGCCAGATCCAAACAGAAAATTCATATCGAGAAGTGGGGAGGGAAATGGCTGGCCATAGAAACTGAAAACGAGGGGGAAGATCAGCCAGGCGAAGTTCAGAAAGGGGAGGATGGGTACTGGTACAAGGATGGTAAACTGTATGTTCCCAAAAGCCTCCGTGCAGAGGTGTTACAGTTCTGCCATTCCAATAAACTGGCGGGGCATTTTGGGTACGTGAAAACTCTGAATTTGATCAATAGACAATTCTGGTGGCCCTCAATGAAAAAGGACATATCAGAATTTGTGGCCTCCTGCCCCATATGTTTAATGGCCAAAAGGAGGGGGGGAGAGCCCCCTGGTCTGTTAAAACCTTTGGAAACAGTGACACGCCCATGGTCAGTGGTATCTATGGATTTTATAGCGGAGTTACCCATCTCACAAGGGAAAACTGTAATTTTGGTAGCAGTGGATACGTTTTCAAAGCAAGCGCATTTTATCCCCTGTACGCAACTGCCTACGACCAAAAAACTTGCGTACTTGTTTTTCCACCATATTGTGAAAATCCACTCATTCCCCGACAAGATAATTAGTGACCGCGGCCCGCAATTTGTTGCCAACTTTTGGCGGGAGTTTTGCAAGCTAATGGGGATAGAGCAGGGCTTGAGCTCAGCCTTCCTCCCCCAGTCGGCTGGCCAGACGGAACGAGTGAATGCGCTTCTAGAGCAGTATTTACGGTGCTACATGAATCACCAACAATCCAACTAGGTGGATCTGCTGCCGTTCGCTGAGTATGGGTATAATAACAGTGTTCACAGCTCAACCAAGGCTTCGCCTTTCCAGATAGTGAATGGGTACGAAGGCAAGCCTGTTCTGTCATTGCCGGGGGGAGAGGGATCTGGAACCCCCACAACTTTTGAACAATGGTGGGGAAAGTTAGAGAAAAGTTAGAAGCTCATACAGGAGAACTTAGAGGTGGCCAAGGAAGCTTATAAAAACAGTATGACAAATCACACATTCCCGTTTGGGATTTCAAGGTGGGAGATACCATGTTTGTATCGACCAAAAACTTGCCACTGAACCAGCCTTCCAAGAAACTGGCCTACCGGTACTTAGGGCCATTCAAGATCAAGCGGGTGATCAATAAAGTGACTGTAGAGCTGGAGTTACCCAAACTGTTTAGTAAAATACACCCTGTCTTTCATTGCAGTCTTCTGCACAGAGACCCGGGTGGTACCCCTTGGCACCCTCGACCACCAGTTCCACAACTTATCCAGATTGGGAATCAGAGTCATCATGAAGTGCAAGAAATTTTAGATGCCAAAATCAAACGTGGAGAGTTGTATTATTTGATCCAGTGGAAACACTTCCCTGCCAGCCAAAATGAATGGGTGGCAGAGCAAAATGTATTGGCCCTGGATTTAATTGCCAAATTTTACAAAGCATTTCCTCATAAACCTCGATGTTGATTAAAGGGGGGGCAGTATGTCAAGCATGGTAAAACTCAATGGTGATCTATGTAACTCAAGGGCCCTCCATAAAGCTGGTCTGTAAAACATTATGGAGGGCCAATGTAACATGGCTCTGTTATTCCTCCCCCCCCTTGCTTTATGGCTTTGTGTAGTGGAATAGGAAATGAAACTAGTAGTGAGATGAGAAGAAGTAACACCTTCCCATACATTCCTGCATGGGAGTGTAGACCATCTGGGAAAGCAAGGACGAGATACTGATAATGTAGTGGGAATGTAGACTTTTATGACAGTTTATGCACCGGCTGGCATTCCTCACCCCTTGCCGTGAGAACCCATTGAAGTGTGTCTTAAAAGAAGTGTATCAATGTATTGTTGGCATCACTCTCAAGGTCCTGCACCAAGAGAACATCTCGATTTAGCAATAAACATAGTTTTGTATCCACTTGACTCGTTCTTTTGAAAATCGCATGCTTAACACTGGCTAATGCTGGTTAATTGGGCATTCTATACAAATGCTGGCGAATGGGGCATTCTAGCTATTCAAGGGCTGGATAACACAGCTTTTCTGTAATATCTTGCTGATCTTGGTGGGGCTAGGATCACATCTTCTCCATAAACTTATGAATAACCATAAACCATACTAAAACATGTCTATAAATATATAGTTTCAGTTTAGTTTATTTCAATTTATATCCCGCCCTTCCCACCGAAGCGGCTCAGGGAGGCTCACAACATATAAAATCTAACATAGAGTTTGGTTTTAAAAATACATCAATTTGCAACAATTTAAAATAGTAAAATAGAAAACAAATAGAACAAACGATCTGCCAAAATGCTACACTACAACCTTCCATAAAATTTCCACTGTCAGTTAGTTGAAAGCCAGCTGGAAGAGGGCTACCTTATAGGCCCTGAGGAACTGCCCAATGTCCCACAGGGCCCTCACCTCTTCCTGCAGCTGGTTCCACCAGCAAGGAGCCATTATTTTGGGAGCCCTAATAACAGCCAGGCAGCGGCATTCTGCACTAGCTGCAACTTCCAGGTTCGGCACAGGGGCAGCCCCATGTAGAGGGCATTACAGTAGTCCAACCTCGAGGTGACCGTGGCATGAATCACCATTGCTAGATCGTCGTGCTCCAGGAAAGGGGCCAGCTGCCTTGCCTGCCTAAGATGAAAAAAAGCGGACTTGGCAGTGGCTGCTATCTGAGCCTCCATTGTTAGGGAAGGCTCCAATAGTACCCCCAAACTCTTGACCTTGTGCGCCGCTGTCAGTGGCGCACTGTCAAAAACTGGCAGGGGGATTTCCCCTCCCGGGCCACGACAACCCAAGCAAAGGACCTCTATCTTCGCCGGATTCAGCTTCAATCCACTCAGCCTGAGCCACCTAGCCACGGCCTGTAGCGCCCGGTCCAGATTTTCTGGGGTGCAGGCAGGCCGGCTGTCCATAAATAGACAGAGCTGGGTGTCATCAGCGTACTGATGACAACCCAACCCATACCTTCGGGCAATCTGGGCAAGGGGGCGCATGTAGATGTTAAACAACATCGGGGAAAGCACTGCCCCCTGAGGCACTCCGCAATCAAGTGTGTGTCTCCGGGACAGTTCACCCCCAATCGCCACCCTTTGTCCCGACCCTTAAGGAAAGAGGAAAGCCATTGTAAGGCCAGCCCCTGAATCCCCGCGTTGGCAAAGCGGCAAGTCAGCAACTGATGGTCGACTGTATCGAACGCTGCCAATAGGTCTAACAGCGTCAGTACCACCGAGCCACCTCGATCCAGATGTCGTCGAAGGTCATCCACCGGGGCAACCAACACTGTCTCCGTCCCATGGCCCGGGCGAAAGCCAGACTGATGGGGATCAAGAATGGAAGCATCCTCCAGGAAACTCTGTAGCTGCAACGCCACTGCCCTCTCGATAAGTTTGCCCCAAAAGAGCAAATTCGAGACTGGCCGATAATGGGCCCATTTGGCCGGGTCTAACGTTGTTTTTTTCAAGAGGGGGCGGACCACCACCTCTTTAAGCGGTGTTGGAAAATGCCCTTCTGTTAGGGATCTATTTATGATATCCTGTACAGGATATCTGAGCTCCCTCTGGCAGGTTTTAATAAGCCAGGAGGGGCACGGGTCCAGATTGTAAGTTGGTGGGTGTGCAGATAAGAGGATCCTGTCAACTTCCTCCAGGCTGAGAGCACCGAAGTCATCCAGAACATGATCTGAAGACAGGCACGGAGCCTTGGGTTCACAAACTGTCTCTAATATGGCAGGGAAATCGCAGCGGAGCGACGCGATCTTATCTGCAAAAAAATTCGCAGAAGCCTCACAGCCGATCGCCAATTCATTAGAATTTGGTCTGCCTTGTGGCAGCGTTGTAAGGTTCAGAATTGTATTGAACAATTGTGCCGGGCAGGAAATTGCAGACGCAATCTTAGCCGCAAAGTATGTTTTCTTTGCGGCTTTGACTGCCATCTCATAGGACTTCATAAACTCTCTATAAGATGTTCTAGTCGCTTCGTTTCGAGTATGCTGTCATTGCCTCTCTAGTTGTCTGAGTCCCTGCTTTAATTGCCAAAACTCCTGGCTATACCAAGGTGTCGGCTTTAAACGAGGGCGCATATAACTATATAAACTATACACTTACCTCTACAGGGGTCTTTGAGTGTGCAGTGGGGTCTAGAGTATGTTATGGCTAGGTGGTAGAGTGTAGATTGGCAAGAGAAAGTAATTTTTAAAAGGTAGATAGAATGGGCCAGGAAAGGGTTTTTCCCCCTCAGAGGAAATGGAATTTGTGAAAGAAAACTAATGAAAGAAGCAGGTAGCTGGGAAAAGGAGGTGAATCTCTGGATTATGGTTTGCATTCATTTATCAGTTTTAAATACATATACATTTACTATTTTCCAGTGCCTATAACTGAAGGAGAGTTATCAAAGGTATAGCGTGTGGAGAACAGATTGATGAGGTAGATGATAGTTAGCATAAGTAGCATAATCTTCTGATACCAAATTATACACTCACTAATGTATGTATAGACATGTTCTGGTCTTTAGATCAGTGCTGTCAAACCTGGATTTGGGGGTGGGTGGTGGGTGGGAAGCAAAATCCTAAAATTGAAAATGGTTTAAAACTGGACATGGAGTAATATAGTTAACCTTTCCACAACACTTCTAAGTGTTCACACAAATAATTTGCAACTTTTACAACAAACACCAGAAGACAGGTTAGTATTATTAACGACGTATTACAATTGTGAGGTTAAGGCCTACGGCCACCAATCCAATTCAGGGAGGTGAGGACTTGCTGTCTCTTAACCTTAACACTGCACCATCTTTCAGTAGGAAGCTAGTTTCTTCCCCCTTAGTTTTTGTGTGCAAATTCTATAGTGGATTTGTCTACAATTGCTAAACAAATTTGAGTGTGGCACAGGACTGCCATCTTCCCTTTGAGGAACATCCTACCCCAGCTCTCATTTCCTACCACCACTCCTTTAGCCAGTGAGGAAATTCTCCTAAAATTCATCAGCCCACTCTAGGAATCACTAGAATATCTACAATTTTACCAGAGTTTCTGCCAATTCCCAGGGGGATGTGACATCACTGCCATGTAATAGCCCTGGAAGTATTGCTACACTGTTGCCTAACATCCATGTCTCTGCCCCTTCAGACTCCTATGCCTGGCAACCTTAGCACAACATCTATCTATCTATCTATCTATCTATCTATCTATCTATCTATCTATCTATCTATCTATCTATCTATCTATCTATCTATCTATCTATCTATCTATCTATCTATCTATCTATCTGCCTCTCCCTGACACTCTATCTTCTACACTGAATTGCAGGTTTTACCTCCCCTATTGCCCCTGGAGCAGGAGTTCTACTGTTCCACCCCATGTTCACGGGTGCAGCAATAATCCCTGTTTGAAAATCCCAGTGAAAACATTATTCTTTTATTATCTGGGCTGCTGGTAAAATCCCTCCATCAGGTCAGGATTTTGAGTTCAGATATGCACAAAAATGCCTTCCTCTACAGTTCCTTCCTTTCTCTAAAAGAAACGCACTGAAATATACATAAATTACCATTTAAATACAGTCAAAATTGCTCAACAATAATTCTTCTTGGGAATGTTGGTTGATTGCAGACACATAGCAGCGTCAAACTTAAAGGGACAGCCTAAGGACTGTTAATTAAAAGAAAATGCTCCTACCTTGACATTTGTCCTACATAGAAATTTTATTCCTAGCGGCTCCATCTCTCTCTGCGTTTGTCTCTGTCTCACACACAAATACACAACTTTCCCGATTCACATTTGCCCCGAGCTCAATTTTGTAACAATTTAATGATGGAAACGAACAGCTTATAGCTTCAGTGCCATTAGGCTGTGGGAGAGTGTCATGCATTTCCAAACTAACCCAGAGACCCCAGGGGTCAAAAATATTACTCTCATTTGCACCATCCATTCTCAGAATACAGATTTTGTCTCCTGCACAAAATGCTGGGGAGGTAGGTGTTGGAGGGGGACAGAAGAAAGCTATGATCTCATTCTCTTTCCTTTCTCCTTCACTTTTCCCTTTCCTCTCACATTGCCTCTTCTGAAGCCAGTTGTTTTGGGCTATGCCTGGCAACCTAAGATGGCAGCTTCCTTGTCTGCTGTTCAGAACCCTTTCATTTTGTGATTGCAGTCTGCACTACAGTGCAATGTGCATTACAATCTCCACATGCCTGGGGCGATCTGGGAGGGACCTCATTCAAGAGGCCCAGATCTTCCTTTTCTTATTCTCTATGCAAATTTCCTTGTTTCCAAAATTGGTTTATTTGTCTACCAAAAAGGAAAGGATCTCAGGCCTCACCGTAAACTTAAAGAAAATGCAAAAAACACTGATCTGTTTAGAGGAAAGCAGGAATGGGGCCAGATGGTAGGTGTATGTCACCACACGGATCTGTTCTGCACATAGGGTTGCCAGGTCTGTGTTGGAAAATACTTGGAGACTTTGGGGGTAGATCCAGGAGAGGGGAGGGGCCTCAGCTGGTACAATGCCATAGCGGCCACCCTTCGGAGCAGCCATTTTCTCCAAGGGAGCTGAACTCTGCCAGCTGGAGATCAGTTGTAAAAGCAGGAGATCTCCAGGCCCCACCTGGACACTGGCAACCCTACCTGCACGCAGGTGTGGATGTGTGTGCAGAATGCATGAGTGGCACAGTTTTTGCAGAAGTTTTAAAGCAAGGAAAAGGGTGTCTGTATTAGAAACACTGGCAAAAAACAGCTGAGTTTTCCATGCTATTGTTTTTGGAGGTATACCTTACATCAGGAAGGATCTCTTCCTCTTTGAACCCAACTTTGAACCCAACTATACCCAAGTCATGGTGTAGCCTTATTAACAATGAAGGGGGGGGAGGAAGCACATGGGGACCTGACGAGGCAGTCTGCTGGCATAACTTTGAGACATACTGATGGTGGATTGTGGTGGTGTCACACTGGGAGCAGGCATGATAGTAATCCCAGCATGGAGAGATCTCCGTATAAACTGCTATGCCAGAAGGCACGGGGTTGGCCCAGAGATGTGTGAGGAGTTAGTTAGATCCCTAAGATGCTCCAGCTCCAGGGTTTCCTGGCAAATGGAGCCCCTCCCATGGAAGTGGAACTACAGACCCTGCTGGGGCCCTACATGTCAGAACTGGGAACTTCAAAAGAAACGCATGACTTTGTTTCAAAAGTTAAAACGTTTATTGAGAACTCAGGTTCAGGAAAGAAGCAGGTTGACTCTGATAGCCTGTGTGACTATCGGCACATTCTTTATACAAGGATAACACAAACAATAAAACTCTTTCTCACACTTCGGGAGACAGTTGTCTGTTCCCAGACCCCTTATCTTCAAACGCGGAGGAAGGAACCCCGCTGCCTTTCCCTGGCATGCCGGCTTCAAAGGACACCTGCAGATGTTTCCCAGGGGCTATCAGTCACCCTTCAGTGGTTATTGCTTGTTTGAAATGCAAAAGCCCTTGGTTAGTAAGCATGAATGCAAAGGCAATGTATTAGTAGGCTTTTCCAACATGGAGTCAGTTATGCTAACCCTACACAGTCAATCTAGGAAAGTTACAAGTTCTGACACTACAGGCATGGCTGTCACTGCGCTGGTTTTTGTTCAATATCTCTGCAAGTGATGATTCAGCAGGGACACCTGGGAGCACAACCAAAGCAGTTCCTACCACTGTGTTCAGTCACTGGTTCCAGCCTCACCCTTGGAGCATCCTGCCTCGGACAGCCTTCTTATCAGCATCCACCTCATTCACATGCATGTTGAGCTAGGGACAGCTCAGCCTGTCTCCTCATGGCCCCTGGGAGCAGCTCACAAAGGCACAAGTGCCATACTGGACAGATCTTATCACAAACTGGGATCTGAGAAACCCAGGTTTGAATTGCTACTCTGCCATGGAAGTTTACTGGGTGACCTTGGGCCAGTCACATAGCTTCAGCCTAATCTACCTCACACCCCTAGATGAAAGGGGAAGAATGTAGGGAGAGAAATGGAATAAAGAGGGGGAAAATGCCCCCCCTGCAGAAGGGCAGTTTGTAGAGGATGCCCCTCTTTTAATATCACCCCCAAAATAATATGTGTGTGCCACACAGCTTGGCTAGAAATGGAACTGGAACAACAAAATGGACACTGATCAGAAACAAGCCTGGGAAAACTATTTTGGGAAGGCCCCTCTTTATGGAGAAAAATAAAAATGGAGACAAAAAATCTGCTGTTCGACACAGTCAGGGCTGTCCCTGTTTGTTGGTGAGCAGAAGAGACTACCTCCACTTGCCTCCCTCCCCCACGTCCCCCCATCTGTGACCCCACTTGCCTCCCTCCTAACCATTAAGCCTGCCCCTTCACACATTTGAAAGGGTTGGCTCTCATACTGGAATAAGGCTTTTCTAGCAGCACCTTAAGAGCCCCATGGCGCAGAGAGTTAAAGCTGCAGTACTGCAGTCAGAGCCCTCTGAGTTCGATCCCAGCGAAAGCTGGTTCAGGTAGCTGGCTCCAGGTTGACTCAGCCTTCCATACTTCCGAGGTTGGTAAAATAAGTACCCAGCTTGCTGGGGAGAAAGTGTAGATCACTGGGGAAGGCAATGGCAAACCACCCTGTAAAAAGTCTGCCGTGAAAACGTTATGAAAGCAACGTCACCCCAGAGTCAGAAACGACTGGTGCTTGCACAGGGGACTATCTTTACCTTTTTTTTTAGCAGCACCTTTAGATTTCTAGTTCACCTATTGTTTAAAGTGTACCATTTTCTGTCATGCAATGGGAGGGGAAAAAATGACGAAGCAGTCTTAATGCTGATTATTTTTACGTTCCACTCCAGACACTTTTATATTTCACACATTAAAATGTGTCAACAATATTTGTGATTTATTTATTGAAAACATATATACACTTCTTACTTCTAATCTTCAATCTCTTTAAATAGTAAGAAAATGCAACTAGAAATTAAAATACATCAATAACTGGTAAATCTACATCACCAGAGGCACAAACCTCAAATTGTATCTACCGCAGCTGTTTTTTCTAATGGGTTTAAAAGGCAGAAAGAGGAATATTCTACCTTATTTACTCAAAAGGAAGACAACCCAGGTGTGGGCTGTTGTCCTTTCAGGTAAATATGGTAGTTATTTAAGGACCAAACAACCCAACTGGGTGAGTTGGGACCAACCCGACTCACTTTCTCTGCAGTCACCAGAAGCTTCAGGGAATGTCAGTGACAGGGAACCCAGACTTGACTCATGAAAATACGTATAGTGTAGTGTGACTCTGTGCTGGGAGAGAGAACAACATAATATTTCTTTCATTAACCCCCCCAAAAACAACCAGTCTTTCTAAATGCCCAGTCCATCCAAAATTGACTGCAGACTTATGTCAGTTTTGGAGTCTCTCGAGAGGGCCATATGACTTTTTAGGGATCGAGTAGCATTACTATTTGTGTCACAGGAAACTCATCATCTGCCAGACAGTTCATTGAAGTGTACAGCCATCTTGCTTCTTCTTTAGCTTGGCTGAATTACCTTCATTTTCACTTAAGAACAGAATAATTTCCCATCAACAGGAGTCCATTAGAAGGCAGACTATCAAGCATAAACACCAAGGAACCATCTCAGGAGCTCACTCCGTAGCTGAATCCCATTTCAGGGGTTATTCATTTTATGTGAATTTCACAAATTATGTTGAACTGCTTTAGATATAGAACTAATTGTGCAGAGGAACTGGAAAAAGTCCATGTGAATTTCTTATGTAGAGAAATAAATAGACCACTGGGGGCTCCAAAACTCACTTTTGTTATTACAGTATAATTGGAGAATTTAATGATAGTTGTGCAGTATATTTTTAGCCCAGGCAACCTTGGTTTTGACCAAATGAGAAAACAATTTAGCATTTTCCCCATTGCATAAAGACATTACACATATATTTAGAGAGCCCAATTAAAGCAGGAGTCCAGTGACACCTTACAGACTAACAAAATTTATTCCAGTTTTTGTGTGCCAGTGCTCACTTCATCAGGTGTGCTGAGTGTATATCCCTCAGGTCCAATTTGTATGCACAGCAAAAATGCGGGTGGGGGAATGCCACAAAGAAGTTGTTCAAAACAAGATTTATTCCCATTTGTTCTCTCAGTATGGATGTGAGACACTTCTAAGCGACTGACAAAATGTAAACTCTAGTGCAGGATGAAATGAGATAGGCAGATACAATAGCCATATTCGAGCCCAGTAGCACCTTAGAGACCAACAAGATTTTTGGGGTATAAACCTTTTTTTTTTGGAGGGGGGATAAACTTTTGAGAGTCCAAATATAACACTTCTACTGCAAACCAACACAGCTACCCTCTGAAACTATCTTCATGGCAGATACAATAGGAAGTTACAGAGCTATACTGGAAATGATCAACATCTGTAAGTTGTACCAATGTCAGTGGGGTCGCCTCTAAAACAAAGTCATAGGATGGCTTTGCTACTGTAGGATTAAGTTCCAAAATTCTGGCAAAACCCTACTGTCCTTACTAAGAAGAACCATTCTAATTCAAATAAAACTTTTCTTGTCAGAATGGGAGAGAAGGAACACAATGCATCCTGTTATTGTAATATACCTTCCTATTTTTATGAACCCTGACCTGGATAGCTTGGGTAAGTCTGATCTGGTCAGATCTCACAAACTAAGTAGGGTCAGCCCTGATCAGTATTTGGATGAGAGACCACCAAGGAATACTGGAGTTGGGATGCAGCAACATGCAATGGCAAACCACCTCTGTTCATCTCTTACCTTGCAAACCTTCCTGGGTAGGGATGCCAGCCTACCGAGGGATCCCTTGGCATTATGGCTCATATCCAAACTACATAGATCAGTTCCCCTGGAGAAAATGGATGCTTTGGAAGGTGAACTGTATGGCATTGTACTCCACTGAGGTCCCTGTCCATCCCAGGATCCACCCCCAAATTTCCAGGACTTTCCCAATGAGGGTCAGCCCTTCACCCCATCCCCCATCGGTGGCAAGGAGAGACCTGGCAACCGTCAGCTGTGACCTGACGGCATTTTTTAAAAATAAATCCTCTCATTCATAAAAGAATTAATTTGTAATGTGTTTGCCATTTATTACTGTGACTGTGAGAGGGCAGGGGGGGAAGGGCTGTATAATAAAAAAGAAACATGGTTTAGTAATTGTATTTGTACTATGAAATACTCTCCTTAATCAGGCAATAAGAAATGAAAGGCTGTAGATTTCTGTGTGATTATAGCATACCTCATGTTGTTTTAGGGTTGCCAAGTCCAATTCAAGAAATATCTGGGCACTTTGGGGGTGGAGCCAGGAGACATTGGGGTGGAGCCAGGGTGTGACAAGCATAATTGAACTCCAAGAGAGTTCTGGCCATCACATTTAAAGGACAGCACACCTTTTTAAATGTCTTCCTTCCATAGGAAATAATGAAGGATAGGGGCACCTTCTTTTGGGGCTCATAGAATTGGACCCCCTGGTCCAATCGTTTTGAAACTTGGGGGGGGGGTACTTTGGGGAGAGGCACTAGATACTATACTGAAAATTTGGTGCCTCTACCTAAAAAAACAGCTCCCCCAGAGCCCCTGAAACCTCCAGATCAATTCCCCATTATACACTATGAGAATCGATCTCCACATAGGGAATAATAAAGTGCTCAGCAGACCTCTCTACTCACGAGTTGCTGACAGCTTCTTCACAGCAACACAGGCACACCATCCCAAGAGGAAGCCTTTCAATCAGAGACTGAAGCCTCTGGAGGTGCAAAGGCACATGGTCCTCTGGGGGTGGGCTTCCCCCTGCCGGCCAGCTGACTGAGGGCGGGAAGGAGTCTGGGAAAGCGGAAGAACCCCTGCTGGGACCTGGGGATTGGCAAGCCTATGTTGTTTTAGGCTCGAAACCTAATGCAAAGTGACCACCAGAGAGTTGTAGCAATTACTCTAAAAACACACCCCAGAAAATCGAGTTCTGGTTAGCATGACAAAGAGACAAGAGACAGAATGGGGTATTCAGTCCAGGTTAGCCTGATCTCATCAGATCTCAAAAGCTAATCAGGACTGGTCCTGGCTAATACTCGGCAGGTAACCACCAAGGCAGTCCAGAGTCATGATGCAGAGGCAGGCAATCGGCAAACCAAAAGAACCCTTTGGAGTCACCAGAAGTCAGCCGTGACTTGACGGCAGTTTCCAACACCAACATCACATGGGATGCAATCAGGCCAGAGAGACCCAGGTTCAAAATTCTGTTAAGTTACTAGGCTTAGGGGGTAGTTTGGGGCCAGATACTATTTCTGAGTTTTCATAGGGTTATTGTGAGTGTAGAGCGGGGAAGGATGTAATGTACGCTGCTTTGAGCTCCTTGGAGAAAAATAAGATCTAATTACAAAATGATATTTAAGTAAGAGTGAGTATAAGGCCTAAAAACATTGCTATAGACTTACCTGAGGAGCACTGAGTGAATTTAAATTCCCTTCTGGAAAGGCCTTTGGATCTTATACAAAAGTGTGTCCTTTTCTAGTTATAAGCACAGTATTGCAGTCATTGCAACTATTTTTATCTAATTGTTTAGCTGAAAAGAAAACCTTAAGTCCACCATTTTTCTCCCCTCCCTTTGGTCTGTAATTTCAGGGACACCAATTCTGGCTTGGCTTGGAGAAGTGATTTAAAGAGACAAATGCCTTCTCCAAGCTGGCCAATGGGGTAGTGGGCGCTTCGAGAGCCACACAATATGTATGGAAGAGCCACATGTGGCTCCTAAACTGCAGTTTGGCCACCCCTGCTCCATGGCATTATACCCCTCCCCAAACCCCACCACCCCCAGGCTCTACCCCCAAACCTCCAGGAATTTTCCAACCAACAATTAAAAAGCCTATCAATCTAATGTTGCATTTGGATATCCTTTTAGTTACAATGTCAAATCAATAAACGCCTTTTTCCACAAGTGATTTGGAATTCCATAGATTTTATGGAACAGTATGCATTAAGAGGTTATAGCTGCCAAAAGAAAGGACTAAGCCATAGGAGGGCCCATGGCTTTGTGGCAGAGCCACTGCTTGGCATGTAGAAGGTCTTAAATTCAATCCTTGGCATCTCCACTTAAAAGGATTAGGTAATAGGTGATGTGAAAGAACTCTGTCTGCAACCCTGGAAAGCTGCAGCCATCATTAGTTGTTAAGGTCTGTATTGTCTAAGGCAGCTTTTACACATTGATGACAGTTCACCTTTACCTACATTCACCTCATGACATTTACAGAAGGATGTGGCTCACTGTGGAGAGCACTGGCCTACTCCCTTCATTAACAGGAAAACCTTACATCTCCACAAAAGCTTCTGCAAACTTCTTCATTAAGAAATGCATATATCATTGTTTAGTAGAGGCTCCATTCAGCAGCCACACATTTTTGTAATTTGCTTTTATGTGGGCACTTGCATGCAAAGATATTATTATTATTATTATTATTATTATTACCCTTCAATCTGAATGGGAAAGTAATTGAATTTAAGCAGATGCCCTCAATTTAAAGCTGTGGGGGAAAATGATTCAGTGTAAGGAAAGGCAAGCTCCCTAAGTGCAGGCATGCTGGACGTGGTGCATAGTGAATCATAGAATCATAGAGTTGGAAGGGACCTCCAGGGTCATCTAGTCCAACCCCCTGCACAATTATTATTATTATTATTATTATTATTATTATTATTATTATTATTATTATTATTATTATTGTTGTTGTTGTTGTTGTTGTTGTTGTTGTTGTTGTTGTTGTTATTATTATTAGTTTATTTCTATTCCACCCCTTCCCCCTTTTGGGGGGCTCAGAGCGGAGTACAACAATTTAAATTGAAATCACAATAAAATCATAATAAAAAACAAATTCAACATTCAGCAAGTGCAGTAAGTTAGTTCAGCAAGGTGATATGAGCAAGATGGTATAGCTCCACAATACAGTGATGCAGTGGGCCACAAAACAGCTCCATTTTACAGGCCCTACGAAAGGCCAGTAGGCCAGGTAGGGCCCGGATCTTTATTGGGAGCTGATTCCACCAGGTCGAGGACAGGACCGAGAAAGTCCTGGCCCTGGTAGAGGCAAGACAGGCATCCCTTGGGCTGGGGACTGTCAGAAGATCCTGGGAGGCTGAACGAAGCGACCTCCAGGGCGTATATGGAAGGAGACGGTCCTGTAGGTATGTTTGCCCCAGGCCGCGTAAGGCTTTAAAAGTCAAAACTAACATCTTGAAATGCATCTGGTACTCTATAGGCAAGCAGTGCAGGTTGCGGAGCGCCAGCCATATGCTCACCCGTATAGGTGATGCAGTCAGCATCACAATGCAGAAAACTCACAAATACCGCCACCTAAATTCACAGAATCCTGTGAATTTAGTGGAAGAAGAGAAAGTTGCTGCAATCTGACGAAGGGAGCTTTGACTCTTGAAAGCTTATACTCCAGAAATCTTGGTCTTCGAGGTGCCACTGGACTCAGATATTGTTCTGAAGGGTGGCTGTGGCTTGGGAAACAGTGCACAGGAGAGGTAATAAATTAGTAAGTTAAAAGCACACCCAGCAAAGTGTTGAGAGGCAGTATAGTGTTGTGTTAAGAGCTGTGGACTCTAATCTTGAGAACTGGGGTTGATTCCCTACTTCTCCTTCATATGAATCCTGCTGGGAGACCTTGGGACTGTCACAGTTCTCTCAGAACTCCCTCAGCCCCACCTACCTTGCAAGGTGACTTGTGGAGAGAGGAAGGGAAGGAATTGTAAGCAGCTCTGAGACTTCTTCAGTTAGAGAAATGTGGGATACAAAATCACTTTTTCCTCTTCCTCCTCTTCTTCCTCCTCTTCTTCCTCCTCTTTTTCCTCTTTTTCTTCTTCCCCAAACCACACATGCTGTGACAAAGGCAAGATTGCTTTCATTCTCTGTCTTTGAAACAATTCACATTCCTGTTTAGAGTCTTGTTCATGTGATCTTCAGATTTAGTTGTTGTTCTAGGCACAGCATCCTTCCAGCATCCTTCCTTTTTTCTTGGGGGAGGAGTAAACAATTACCTGTATTTGCATTTCAGAATGTAAACGTCAGACGAATCAAGACATCTTAATTTACACCTCCTTAGATGCTCTCTCTGGTGCTTGTGTTTGTCGAAGCTGTGTTTATTCACTTCTCTTGATTCTTTATCTCCTCCTTTCATGCCACATAGCTGCCATTCCTTTGTCTCTGCTTTGGTTCCTTAGCCTCTGCCATGTACTCGGCTCTCTATGCAAATCCTGGAACAATTTTAAAGAAATAAACTAACCTCGTCAAAGTCACCGGCATGCAGACAAATGGGAATAACGTTTTGTTTAATTTAGCAGCTTCAACAGATACATGATGGGTTCGTATAGGATTGTGGAAAAGATTTTACATTTTCTCATGGTTGGAGAGACAATATAAAGAGCTTGACTGATGGACTGATTCATTTCTTTCAAATTAGTCACATTCTTTGTAACAGCAGCGCACCAAGCAATGCACAAACTTTTTTTTAAAAAAATGAAATATAGTAAAATTCAGCAATCATCAACAATAATAAAAATGTCTGAGGTTATTCAATGGGAAGAACTTAACAGCAAACCTAAAACAGGATTCCAGCAGGGCACCTTGAAGTCCAACATTTCTTGCAGTGTAAACTTTTATAAACTTTTGTGAGTCGGAGCTCACTTCATCAGCGGGGGATCTCCCAGTTTTGCAGGCTCTTTCCCACCCCAGCCAGCTGGTTGGCAGGGGGAAGTCCGGCCCCCACAGCCACCATGTGTCTTTCCACCTCTGAAGGCTTAAGAAGATGCTAGGGAACAATTTGCTTTTAGAAAAGTGTGTGTGCCTTTAAAAAATGTTGCAGCTAGATTGCTGCTAGGGCTCTCCATGCAAGAGCATATATAACCTGGACTGAAAGCACTGCACTGGCTGCCTGTTGCATATTGGATTTGTTATGAGGTGCTGGCTATTACCTTTAAAGCCCTATATGGCCTGGGACCTGTTTACCTTAAGGACTGCCTTTCCCCATATGTTCCCCAGAGGGCACTATGTACAGGAAAGCAAAACCTTCTGTTGACCCCCAGGCTGAACAAAACTAGGACTGATTCCCCACTAGCCCCATCCTGGTCCCACGCTCCTCCTCTCCGTGGGGGCCCCCTCCACCCCGACCCCAAAGAGTGCTTGTGAAGGGTTCCTCATCCTCTTGGAAAGCAGTGACAAGTGGAGTGCCTCAAGGATCTGTCCTGGGACCCTTTTTATTCAACATCTTTATAAATGATTTGGATGAAGGAATAGAGGGAATTCTTATTAAATTTGCAGATGATACTAAATTGGGAGGGGTTGCAAATACAGTAGAAGAGAGACAGGATACAGGATGATCTTGACAGGCTGGAAAACTGAGCTAAGACAATATGAATTTTAACAGGGATAAATGTAAAGTTTTGCATTTAGGCAGGAAAAAACCAGTGCATCATTATAGGATGGGAGAGACTTGTCTTGGCAAGTATCATGTGTGAAATGGATCTAGGGGTCTTAGTGGACCGTGCACTGAACATGAGTCAGCTGCCCACAGCACAATTATCTTCACTGTGTGACTGAGGGTAAACTAGGGCAACCATTAGCTGGCTCCACCTCCTGCTATGGTAATTTTATGGCAGTTGTTTTGTGGCTGCATCCACTGCTCTGTGCCAGAATTCTAAAGGTGCCCATGGGCTCAAACAAGTTAGGGACCCCTGCTCCGATCCATCACAGCTACTCTTATATTCCAAAAGGCCAGAGAGCCATGGGAACTCTCTTCTTACACTGATTCTTCTTCAATGTATTACTAACACGTGCCAGCAGATATAGTGCTTTGCCATTAGCTACAACTCCTTGGGTGCACACACAAAAACCTGTAGAATAAAAGGATGCCAGACTAAAGGCCAAGATAAAAGAGGAAAACTGAAGTTATTACAGCCCAGGCTTAGATCTTTGTCACAGTGAGCTTCCTTAATTCCAAATGAAAACTGTTCAAGCCTCCCCAAGTACATCTGGGGCTACTGCCCAAAGAACACTTACATGTCATCAACTTCCATTAAATCAATGGGGCTTACTTCCAAATAACGTGTCTATGATCAAGCTGAAAGTAAAAGGGGGGGGGGAATCCTTAAGTTGTATTCAAGGGTTGGTGTGCTTTCTGTGAGGTCCTGGTAGATATGCTGTCATTTAAAATTGTTAATACAGCTGATTACCATGGTTACCACAAAGATGCATTATTCACCTTGTTTGTAATTTCCAGAGCACACTTAGCCAGGGGGGAAAAAAGGAAGGAAGTCAGAAAGAGCATTGGAGAATTGCAGATTGTACTTACTTACTGACCTCGTAGGGGACCGCTGGGGTTAAATTAGCTAATGTTTTTATGGAGCTTTGGAGATGTAAAAAGCCATTTAAGTGCCATGTATTAGCATTATTATGGCTATTACAAGACAGAAACATACTATTTTGAAACTGTCAGATTTCTTGAAAATATTACATTTGTTGACCTTTACCAGAAATATTGTGTGGCTCTTTGTTCACAAAAAGAAAGAGATGAAATATCCCTGTGTGATGAATGCAGCAGGAGCAATTCTAGCCACTGGGGCTCCAGTCTATCTCTTCAGCTATTTGCAAGTAATTTCACATTCATGAATGTCACAGCCTGATGCAAAATCCATCTGGATGCAGCTAAAGGATGTCACCTCATCCGCACTATTTGCTCCAGATGAATCGTCTTGGGGGGCCATACTAGGAAAGACCCTGTTTCCAGAGAACCTGGAGAGCTGCATCTACCAGGGTATACCCATGTAATCTTCTGACTTTCACTCCACTTTTTGTGTACATTGATCAACCTCCAGTGTGTTTGTAGAGGAACACTGCTTTTGAATGACATGTTAGGAAAAAAAGTAAACAGCACTTGCTTGCTTAGTTCATACAGTTATTTGACTACCATGTCTCTTGTGTTTAATGTGTTGATCTTCCTCTACACCGCAGATCTTCTATAATGTATGATCTGGCTTTGTGTGTATCACACAGTGACTTAGTGGGCTGTGTGTGATTCCATCTTCTTGAAAGTATACATGGATGTGTATGGGAAGATAGCACAAAGTGAGCTGTCATGCATACATTATGAGAGGCAAAGCACAAATAGAAGGATGTGCATTCACTCTATCATGGGAAAAGTTTTAGGGGCCTGGTAGTTTGATGAAGTAGACATCTCAGAGAGGCCTGAGAGGAACAGAACAGAGCAGAGCAGCTCTGATAAGCTGAGACAGCTGGAGAAGTTGCTAAGAATTTCTGCGTTTTGAAAGACTTCATTCTGAGGCTTGGGTGACTGCTGAAAAGGCTGAGTTGTGATAGCTGGGGAACTGCTGTACGTTTGGGTGAGTGGGCTAAAGGTGAAAGTGATTGATTGATTGATTGATTGAGAGTAATTTTTGATGATTGCTTAGGAGTGGTCTGGTCCACCCTCTTTGCATTTTAAGCTGCGCCTTGCCAAAGGCTGAGCACATCTCAGAGAGGCCTGAGAGGAACAGAACAGAGCAGAGCAGCTCTGATAAGCTGAGACAGCTGGAGAAGTTGCTAAGAATTTCTGCGTTTTGAAAGACTTCATTCTGAGGCTTGGGTGACTGCTGAAAAGGCTGAGTTGTGATAGCTGGGGAACTGCTGTACGTTTGGGTGAGTGGGCTAAAGGTGAAAGTGATTGATTGATTGATTGAGAGTAATTTTTGATGATTGCTTAGGAGTGGTCTGCTCCACCCTCTTTGCATTTTAAGCTGCGCCTTGCCAAAGGCGCGAGCCTTTGGCGCGAGCCGAAGGGCGAGAGCTAAAGGGCTCTGGGCCTGTGGCTCTTTGCCTGGGGGCTTCCTAAGGACCAGGAACCCAGATCCCTGATTTCCTTGTTCTCCCAATAAGGTAAGTTGACCTTCCAGAAGGGGAGCCACGTAAACAACAGCATTTAAAGAGGACTGTATATTTAATATATATATCATGAAGGTAGAATGCCAGCAGGGGGGTGGGGGCTTTCCAGTGTTTTGCACTGAGTGTCACATGTATGACTATCTGCCCACAGGACAGAAGTCTTGGGTGTGTGCTCGATGCAAGGAACTCCTGGTCCTCAGGGAACGAGTTCGTACCCTTGAGGCCGAGGTGACTGCCCTGGAGAAGCAGAGACGGTCAGTTAGGCAATTGGGGAAGACTCTTGGGGGCGTATTAGATGAGCCCCACTCTGAATGTGGCAGCCCCGTTGCTGCCAGAGAGCGTGAGGGTCTAGAGGGAACAGGGCACCTTGCTGAGGATAAGGGGAATGCGCCCTCAGAAGGGACCTCTTCTTCGGTTGGTGAGCGGGTATCCTTTTGCGCCAAGGAACCATCCCTGGGCAGGGGGAGAGGGGGGGTCTTGGTAGTTGGTGATTCGATCCTTAGGCAAGTAGACAGCTGGGTGGCAAAACCGCGTATTGACCGTATGGTGACTTGCCTGCCTGGTGCGAAGGTAGCGGACATTACGCATGTAGTAGATAGGCTGATAGACAGTGCTGGGGAGGAGCCTGTGGTCATGGTGCATGTTGGCACCAACGATGTGGGGAAATGCAGTCGTGAGGTCCTGGAGGAGAAATTTAGGCTGCTAGGTGGGAGACTTAAGGCCAGGACCTCCAAGGTGGCCTTCTCGGAAGTGCTACCTGTTCCACGTGCAGGGCAGGAGAGACAGGCGCAAATTAGAAGTCTCAATGTGTGGATGAGACGATGGTGTAAGGAGGAAGGGTTTAAGTTTGTTAGGCACTGGGATGCTTTCTGGAACAAGCCGGAGCTGTACAAAAGAGACGGTCTCCACTTGTCTCCGGATGGAACCAGGCTGCTGGCGCTTAAAATCAAAAAGGTGGCAGAGCAGTTTTTAAACTAAATCTTGGGGGAAAGCCGACAGGAGATGGAATGTCTCTGGTTTGGGAGGACTCGTCTCAAAGAGATGAAGGGTTGGCTTCTATTTTTCTACCGAGTAACGGATCAGAGTTGTCCACTGTGATGGTGACAAACAGTATGGACTGTCTGCTAGAGTCTCGAGGCGGCAGGAGAGAGGTGGCGGGCCTAGCTTGCTTGGGAAATTATAAATGTTTGTATGCAAATGCTAGAAGTGTCCGAAGTAAAATTGGTGAATTGGAATGTTTAGTGTTGGGAGAAAACATAGACATTGTGGGAATTTCAGAAACTTGGTGGAATGAGGAGAATCAGTGGGACACGGTGATTCCTGGATATAAGTTATATCGGAAGGATAGGGAGGGAAGGGTTGGAGGTGGGGTGGCTCTGTATGTCAGAGAGGATATACGGTCCAGTAAGACTGAGGTCAGAGAATTAGATTCCCTTTTAGAAATGCTTTGGGTTGAAATAGAGGGCCCAAAAGGAAATTTAACTATGGGAGTTTGTTATCGCCCACCAAATCAAAAGAGAGAGGACGATTATAATATGATGGAGGGATTAAAGATAGCGGCTAAACGTAAAAACTGTGTCGTAATAGGTGATTTTAACTACCCGCAGATTGATTGGGTCAATATGTGTTCTGGTCGAGAGAAAGAGATTGAGTTTCTTGATGCTCTCAATGACTGTGCTATGGAGCAGATGGTCTCAGAACCTACCAGGGGTGGGGCGATCCTGGATCTGGTCCTAAGTAATGCCCAAGACTTGGTGAGAGACGTAAAAGTGATTGCGCCGCTTGGGAACAGTGACCATAATGTTATTGATTTCACCATTTGTATAAATAGGGAGTTGCCCAAAAAGACCGCCACAACCACATTTAACTTTAAAAGGGGTAAATTCTCTGAGATGAGGAGGCATGTGAGGAGGAAACTGAAAGGAAAGGTAAATACGGTCAAAACCCTTGGGGAAGCTTGGAGACTATTTAAAACTATAATCCTAGAAGCTCAGATAAAATACATACCACAAGTTAGGAAAGGCACAAACAGGTATAAGAAGAGGCCAGCATGGTTAACAAACAAAGTAATGGAAGCTGTAAAAGGTAAGAAGGACTCCTTTAAGCGGTGGAAAACCAGTCCAAGTGAGATTAATAAAAGGGAACACAGACAGTGGCAAATCAAATGCAAGACTGTGATCAGGCAGGCAAAAAGGGACTATGAGGAGCATATTGCAAAAAACATAAAGACCAACAATAAAAATTTCTTCAAATATATTAGAAGTAGGAAACCAGCCAGGGAAGCAGTGGGGCCCTTGGATGACCATGGGGTAAAAGGATTACTGAAGGAGGATGGGGAAATGGCTGAGAAGCTGAATGCATTTTTTGCCTCCGTCTTCACCGTGGAAGATGAGAAGTGTTTGCCCGCCCCAGAACCACTAATATTGGAAGGGGTGTTGAAAGACCTGAGTCAGATTGAGGTGACAAAAGAGGAGGTCCTACAACTGATAGACAAATTAAAAACTAATAAGTCACCGGGTCCGGATGGCATACATCCGAGAGTTCTGAAAGAACTCAAAGTTGAACTTGTGGATCTTCTAACAAAAATCTGTAATCTTTCATTGAAATCTGCCTCCGTTCCTGAGGACTGGAAGGTAGCAAATGTCACCCCCATCTTTAAAAAGGGTTCCAGAGGAGATCCGGGAAATTACAGGCCAGTCAGTCTGACTTCAATACCGGGAAAGTTGGTAGAAACCATTATCAAGGACAGAATGAGTAGGCACATAGTGGGGTACCTTTCTGGAGTACATAGGGTTGCCAAGTCCAATTAAAGAAAAATCTGGGGACTTTGGGGGCGGAGCCAGGAGACTTTGGGGGTGGAGCCAGGAACAAGGATGTGACAAGCATAATTGAACTCCAAGGGAGTTCTGGCCATCACATTTAAAGGGACAGCTCACTTTTTAAAATGCCTTTCTTCCATAGGAAATAATTAAGGATAGGGGCACCATCTTTTGGGGCTCATAGAATTGGACCCTCTGGTCCAATCATTTTGAAACTTGGGGGGTATTTTGGGGAGAGGCACTAGATGCTACACTAAAAATTTGGTGCCTCTACCTCAAAAAATAGCCCCCCCCCCAGAGCCCCCAATACCTATGGATAAATTCCCTATTATTCCCTATGGGAATTGTTCTCCATAGGGAATAATAGAGTGCCTACTAGACATTTCCCTCCCCCCCACACGCTTTCTAAAGGGGGGGGGAGGGCCTCCATACCAGGGAATCCCCCCTCCCTGCTCCCTCTCTCTCTCACACACACAAATACTTACTGGGTCTTCTTCCCTCTGCCTGCTGTGAAAATGAAAGCAAAGAAAGGGAGGGGCCATTCTCCGAAGCCCTTCCTGTTTCCTCCTTCCTGCCCAGCCTTAAAAAGGCAGACATTTACAAACTGCTCAGGATCTCTTCACCAACATGAACCCTACAGGTATGTTCTCCCCCCCTCCACCCCCCCCCCCCCGCTTCCTGATTTCTGGAGACCGGGGGATGAAGCTGCGAACCCAGAAGTCTCCCGCCAAAGCGGGGGTGGGGGGGTGGGGGGGGGTTGGTAAGCCTAGGGGTACAATGCCATAGAGCACCCATTTTCTCCAGGGGAACTGATCTCCATAGTCTGGAGATGAGCTGTAATTCCAGGGGATTCCCAGGTTCCCCTTGGAGGCTGGCATCCCTATATCGTAGCAGGTGAATCAAGAACCCATATGTGCAGAATAATATTAAATTTATGGAATTAGATATTCTTCTATATTGTCTTGAGTCCACTAAAGAGTGTGTATGGCATCCATTCCGATATTGGCATCTCTTAAGTGCAATGTATGCCATATAATATCAGCTTAAAAAAGGTATGAACCATTTTATGGCCTTACTTAGTTTTTGATGTTTCAGTAAAAGTAAATATTTGCATATTGAAACAATGACCTTATGTTTGATTAATCTTGAGACTTTGCAGTTGAAAGGTTCAATTGCTGACATTTAGGCTGATAACAGACAGGCATTCCGGGGTGACTTGGAGGCTTCCCTAATCGGGATGGCCCAAAACGAGCTGACCTGGAGCCACCCCACACTCACCCGCATGCCGCTCGTCTCCGGTCCATGCGGCTGCTGGGCGCCTCTGCACGGGAATGTGACTTGGAAGCCGGATTCTTCTTTGTTCCCCCTTGGGGGGAAGCGCTGATGCGCATGAGCGCTCCAGCGCTCTCATCGGGTCCTTAAAAAAACCCCCGGAAACAGCTTGGGGCGACTTGGCAGCTCCACACTGCCAAGACACCTCACTTGCGCCCTTCCTCTTCCAGACAGCGGGGAGGCAACTACAGGCCAGCTCAAATATTGGCTACCACTTTCAAAGTGGTTGGTTTTCCAGCTGGGCGGAGCGGCTGGAAGGACGGGGTGAGTGCGGGCTGGGGACACTCGGCAGATGTTTCTGCGTGGAGGGATTATTTGGGTCGACTTCAGAGGCGTTTCTGAGTCGGCCCAAAGTGCTGGTTTGTAATCAGCCTTAACTTCCCTCATGATCCATCTTTTTGGGGGGCGGTGGTGGTATTTTTTGTATATTTGTGTGTGCATTTTTTGTATATTGTGTGTGCAGGGTCTCTGGTGACTGACCCTTCCTGGGGGGCCTGGAGGATATTCAGGGAGGTGGCTAAAGGCCTGCCCCATCCAAGTACTAACCACAGTTGATGCTGCTTAGTTTCTAGAGATTAGGCTTGCCTGGGCTATCCAGATTAGGGCTTTTTAGTTTCTGCTTTGAAGGCCATTAACTAAGTATTCAAAAAGCATGCTTAAATGCCTTATATATAAGGTTACCAACTTGTAGTTCCGAAATATCTGAAGATTTGAGAGTGGAGCCTGGGAAAGTGGGGTTTAGGAAGGGAAGGGACCTTGTTCGGGTATAATGTCATGTAGTACACCTTCCAAAGCAGCCATTTTTCTCCAAAAGAAGTGGAATATATGTTTTAAATAAATGTCATAAATAAGCTTAGTTTGGAGATCAGTTGTAATTCCAGGAGATCTCCAGTCTGCACCTGTAGGCTGGCAACCCTAACCCCCCCCCCCATTCTTTGCATATCCCCAGCAATACATCTGATGCCAATGGAGAATTACTAATAAGGAGACAGGATGTGCCATAAGATCCCCTGTGGCCCTCACATTTTTATCCTGAGCATGTTTACTGGGAAGTAAGTCCCACTGAAAACAGCAGAATTTTTTTCAGAGAGGCTGGAGATGGATAATAATCCCTTCCCAAACTGAATGTGGCTGAAAAAAGAAATGCTGCTTGGGTTTTATACATTCATATTGTCTTCACTTATGGTAAATGGGTTTGGTAGTATTATGAAGTGGTTCAGTCAACTCTATATCAACAAGAACACATTTATTCAGAAGAAACAGTCACAACAACCAGACAGTAACAACTAACTATATACAGCTGGAGTAAGGAAAACCATGCCCTGCAGGTAGGCACTCACCAATTCTGTTTGGCCCTCCAGGATCCTTCATTTGCATTTCCTTTGGAAATGCCTTTTGTCCAAATGGGCCAATTCTAGGAGACTGGCCAATCAGAATGTAGCCATCAGGATTCTGGCCTGCAATGGATGATTGCTTCAAGCTTAGTCATTAAGCTTCAGTACATAACAGATAGGTTTGGGTAGTATTTCAAAAACCTGTTTGATGGTAGACCAGAGACAAGAACAGCACAAAAGACATACAAGTTGTGGAAATCTTTCAGCTCCCTTAAAAACAATTTGCTTATGTGTGTAACAGACTAAAGAGGAATACTCACTTCACCAAATGCAGTGGATTATTGGTCAGATAATGTTGAAACCAGGAATATTCAATTTGATCAGACCTAGAAGTCAGTTTAACTCTACTACTACTATGCAATGGGAACAGCAGCCACAATCTCAGAGTTTTATTGTCTGAACTATTTCTTTATAAAACAAACAAACAAACAAACAAACAACTGGAATATCTAGAGCAAACTCTAGAATGGTACAATCTTTCATCAACAACAGACGCATCTTTCTGCTTGTATTGTGAACCCACTATGCCATGGGTGGCCAAACTTGCTTAACATAAGAGCCACATAGAATAAACATCAGATGTTTGAGAGATGCAAGACATGAACATCAGATGTTTGAGAGTCACAAGGAAGGAAGGAAGGAAGGAAGGAAGGAAGGAAGGAAGGAAGGAAGGAAGGAAGGAAGGAAGGAAGGAAGGAAGGAAGGAAGGAAGGAAGGAAGGAAGGAACATAAGAACATAAGAGAAGCCATGTTGGATCAGGCCAACGGCCCATCAAGTCCAACACTCTGTGTCACACAGTGGCAAAAAATGTTATATACACACATACACTGTGGCTAATAGCCACTGATGGACCTGTGCTCCATATTTTTATCTAAACCCCTCTTGAAGGTGGCTATACTTGTGGCCGCCACCACCTCCTGTGGCAGTGAATTCCACATGTTAATCACCCTTTGGGTGAAGAAGTACTTCCTTTTATCCGTCTTAACCTGTCTGCTCAGCAATTTCATCGAATGCCCACGAGTTCTTGTATTGTGAGAAAGGGAGAAAAGTACTTCTTTCTCTACTTTCTCCATTCCATGCATTATCTTGTAAACCTCTATCATGTCACCCCGCAGTCGACGTTTCTCCAAGCTAAAGAGTCCCAAGCGTTTCAGCCTTTCTTCATAGGGAAAGTGCTCCAGCCCTTTAATCATTCTAGTTGCCCTTCTCTGCACCTTCTCTAAAGCTATAATATCCTTTTTGAGGTGCGGCGACCAGAACTGCACACAGTACTCCAAATGAGACCGCACCATCGATTTATACAGGGGCATTATGATACTGGCTGATTTGTTTTCAATTCCCTTCCTAATAATTCCCAGCATGGCATTGGCCTTTTTTATTGCAAACGCACACTGTCTTCAGTGAGTTATCTATCATGACCCCAAGATCTCTCTCTTGATCAGTCTCTGCCAGTTCACAACCCATCAACTTGTATTTGTAGCTGGGATTCTTAGCCCCAATGTGCATTACTTTGCACTTGGCCACATTGAACCGCATCTGCCACGTTGACGCCCACTCACCCAGCCTCAACAGATCCCTTTGGAGTTCCTCACAATCCTCTCTGGTTCTCACCACCCTGAACAATTTAGTGTCATCCGCAAACTTGGCCACTTCACTGCTCACTCCCAACTCTAAATCATTTATGAACAAGTTAAAGAGCATGGGACCCAGTACCGAGCCCTGTGGCACCCCACTGCTTACCGTCCTCCACTGCGAAGACTGCCCATTTATACTCACTCTCTGCTTCCTATTACTCAGCCAGTTTTTGATCCACAAGAGGACCTGTCCTTTTACTCCATGATTCTCAAGCTTTCTAAGGAGCCTTTGATGAGGAACTTTATCAAAAGCTTTCTGGAAGTCAAGGTAAACAACATCTATCGGGTCTCCTTTGTCCACATGTTTGTTCACCCCCTCAAAGAAATGCAACAGGTTAGTGAGGCAAGATCTTCCCTTGCAGAACCCATGCTGAGTCTTCCTCAATAACCCGTGTTTATCAATGTGCCTACTCATTCTGTCCTTGATAACGGTTTCTACCAACTTTCCCGGTATTGAAGTCAGACTGACTGGCCTGTAATTTCCCGGATCTCCTCTGGAACCTTTTTTAAAGATGGGGGTGACATTTGCTACCTTCCAGTCCTCAGGAATGGAGGCAGATTTCAATGAAAGATTACAGATTTTTGTTAGAAGATCCACAAGTTCAACTTTGAGTTCCTTCAGAACTCTCGGATGTATGCCATCCGGACCCGGTGACTTATTAGTTTTTAATTTGTCTATCAGTTGTAGGACCTCCTCATTTGTCACCTCAATCTGACTCAGGTCTTTCAACACCCCTTCCAAAATTAGTGGTTCTGGGGCGGGCAAAAAGTTCTCGTCTTCTACAGTGAAGACGGAGGCAAAAAATTCATTTAGCTTCTCAGCCATTTCCCTATCCTCCTTCAGTAATCCTTTTACCCCATGGTCATCCAAGGGCCCCACTGCCTCCCTGGCTGGTTTCCTACTTGTAATATATTTGAAGAAAGTTTTATTGTTGGTCTTTATGTTTTTTGCAATATGCTCCTCATAGTCCCTTTTTGCCTGCCTGATCACAGTCTTGCATTTGATTTGCCACAGCCTGTGTTCCCTTTTACTAATCTCACTTGGACTGGTTTTCCACGGCTTAAAGGAGTCCTTCTTACCTTTTACAGCTTCCATTACTTTGTTTGTTAACCACGCAGGCCTTTTCTTATGCCTGTTTGTGCCTTTCCTAACTTGTGGTATGTATTTTATCTGAGCTTCTAGGATTATAGTTTTAAATAGCGTCCAAGCTTCCCCAAGGGTTTTGACCGTATGTACCTTTCCTTTCAGTTAGGAAGGAAGGAAGGAAGGAAGGAAGGAAGGAAGGAAGGAAGGAAGGAAGGAAGGAAGGAAGGAAGGAAGGAAGGAAAATAGATGGTGGGAGGGAGGAGGGAAGGAGAGGTGGAAAGAAAGCATATTTAAATACATTCTCCAAGTCACCAGTTGGCTTGGATTGGAGAAGTGATTTAAAGAGAGAACTGCCTTCTCCACAATGGCCAATAGGGTGGTGGGGGCTTTGAGATCCACACAATATATGTGGAAGACCCACATGTGGCTCCCGAGCTGCAGTTTGGCTGCCCCTGCTCTATGACTGTTAGCCGCTCTAAGTCCACTTGCAGAGAGGGCGGGATAAAAATCTAAAACAAATAAGTAAGTAAATAAATAAATGCCCTTTAAATGAAAAACAGAAGCTGGCTATATCAAGGGTTGCCAACTTGCTTTTGACTCCTTCAGCCAGGGTTCAAACTACCATTCCACCAAAAGCTGATGCTTTGAACTCATGAAGCTTAGTCATTTGTACTGAGTCAGATCATTGGTGTACTGATAGGGTTGGCAACCTTCAGCTGGTGGCTGGAGATCTCCCACTATTACAACCAATCACCAGGTGACAGAGATCAGTTTACTTGGATAAAAAGGCTATGGCTGATAACAGATGGATTTTTAAAGCTGCCCGGGGGACAGGGGGCAGGCGGACCAGAAAAGTGCGTCCACATGCGCACATCTGCCTCCCATCCTTGTCCTGCCCCCAAGTCGCCCCCGGCTTGCCGGGAGCTGACTCAAAAAGGCACCACTTTGAAAAAAAAATCTATTGCCTACCAATACAGTCAAAGTATACAAAAGGCCCTTTAAAAAGATTCTTTTTCAGGGTTTGGAGGCAATGCAAGTCTTTGTTCTATCCTTGTCAAAGGGAGGAATGTCTTCATTTGGTAACTCATCAGATGTATATCCATGGAGGGATTGCTTTGGTTCTTTACACAAAAGCTCTCTTCCTTCCCTCTCACATGCCTGAGGGGGAAAAATTACTTGAGGGCAAACCTACTTCTGGGATGGGTTGTGTTTGTCTTCAGGGCCACTAAAAGGGAAGAGAGAGTACAGAATGTTGGAGGCTCAGGTCACTCTGGGATTTCAGAAGCGGGACCAGATAACACTGGGGGATAATAGCGCCATATTCTTTCTGATTAAGCATCTTTTATATGCTCTTCTGAACATGGAATGCATACAAATGTGGTCAGAGATGAAGCCTAGAAGGAATCTTTGTCTGCTAGCTCTTAGGAGTCAGGGTTATTTATCCTTTGAAAGAAGTAGCGTTGTCAAGTCCAATTCAAGAACTATCTGGAGACTTTGGGGGGAAGGGCCAGGAGACTTTGGGGATGGAGCCAGGAGCAAGGTAGTGACAAGCATGACTGAACTCCAAAGGGAGTTCTGGCCATCACATTTAAAGGGACTGCACACCTTTTAAATGCTTTTCCTCCATTGGAAATAATGAAGAATAGGGGCACCTTCTTTTGGGGCTCATAGAATTGGGGCCCCTGGTCCAATCTTTTTGAAACTTGGAGAATGGTACTGGATGTTATGCTGCAAATTTGGTGCCTCTACATCAAAAAGCAGCCCCACCAGAGCCCCAGATACCTGTGGATCAATTCTCCATTACAGCCTATGGGAATTGGTCTCCATAGGGAATAATGAAGTGCCCAGCAGATATTTCCCTCTCCCCTCTGCTTTCTGATGACCCTAAAGCAGGGGGAGGGCCTCCAAACCAGGGGATCCCCTGCCTCCACCTGGGGATTTAGTGACACAACAGAGAAATGCGGATATGTGGATAAAGGTACAAAAACCTCCGCGAAAACCAGCTTCAACAGCAAAGAAATTTAAGTGTAATTTACAAAATACTTACAACACAACTAAACATATCAACACTTCAATATTCTTTGGTCGATTACATCTCTAAGAATATTGAAGCGTTGCTCTCCTAGGAAAGAATTTTAGTAATGTACTCTTGAAGCTCGTTGAAGCAGTATGTGAAACAGAGAGAATAGCGCAACTCTGTCGTGTTCTGATGCCTTGCTGCATTACATCATTTTGCTCATCTGTTCACCAGAAAGATTGGAACGTTGCACTCCGTTTGAATATCGACCTTTTTTCACCACAGCCCGGATCTTCAGTTCAAGAAATTTCATGCTTAAAAACTTAAGTACTATGGATACGGGTGTGGTCAGTGTTCTGTCACTTTAAATTGTGATTTATTTCGCTTTTGATATGCTTAGTTGTGTTATAAGTATTTTGTAAATTACACTTAAATTTTTTTACTGTTAATGCTGGTTTTCGCAGAGGTTTTTGTACCTTTACCCTGCCCCACCTGGGGATTGGCAACCCTAGAAAGAAGATAAAGGGCCTTTCTTATGTACCCTCATCACACAATACAACTTAAATGGGTGTGTGAACCAGTTATGGGCTGTGAGGTTGCTAACCTCCAGATGGGGCCTGGCACTCTCCCTCTTTTATAAGTGATCTCCAGCTGGCAGAGATCAGCTCCCCTGGAGAAAATGGCTGCTTTGAAGGGTGGACTGTACGGCATTCTACCCCGCTGAGGCCCCTCCCCTCCCTGGATCCACCCCCAATGTCTCCAGGTATTTTCCAACACATGTGACCTATTAATGGGGGCCCCATATCTTAGAACAATTAATGAAATCTTGTGTATGTTTGTTCTTTATCAATGCTATGTCTTTAGGGAGGGGAAGGATTAGTACTGGAGGCAGCAGTGGTCATAAGAACTCAACAGCCAACTAACAGCACATAGGACTCAGTAACTCTAACTCTTTCTCCAGTTACGGTCACAAGACCTGAGTCTCTTCCTTTCTAGAGAGCTTGTGGGAGTTGTCCTTAAAACAATATAGTCCCAATATACTGCAATCAACAGTTTAACTCTCAGTGAATTATTACACTTAGTTCTCCCTTTTGTTCCCTTCTACTGTCTTGATTACACAACAGTAAGATCCCAAACAATTAGGGTTGCCAAGTCCAATTAAAGAAAAAAATCTGTGGACTTTTGGGGCGGAGCCAGGAGACTTTGGGGGTGGAGCCAGGAGACATTGGGGGTGGAGCCAGGGACAAGGATGTGACAAGCATAATTGAACTCCAAGGGAGTTCTGGCCATCACATTTAAAGGGACAGCACACCTTTTTAAATGCCTTTCTTCCATAGGAAATAATGAAGGATAGGGGCACCATCTTTTGGGGCTCATAGAATTGGACCCTCTGGTCCAATTGTTTTGAAACTTGGGGGGTATTTTGGGGAGAAGCACTAGATGCTATACTAAAAATTTGGTGCCTCTACCTCAAAAAATAGCCCCCCAGAGCCCCCAATACCCACAGATCAATTCCTTATTATTCCCTGTGGGAATTGTTCTCTATAGGGAATAATAGAGTGCCCAGAAGACATTCCCCCCTCACGCTTTCTAAAGGGGGGGGGGGCCTCCAAACCAGGGAATCCCCTGCCCCTTCCCTCCCTCTCACACACAAATACTTACTGGGTCTTCTTCCTGTAGAACTTCTCTTGCTGTGAAAACGAAAGCAAAAGAAAGGGAGGGGCCGTTCTCCATGGAAACTGTTACTGACCCTTTCCAATGAAGCCCTTCCTGTTTCCTGTGCAGCCTTAAAGGGGCACACATTTTACAAACAGATCAGGCGCTCTACAACAACATGATGCCTACACGTATGTTCTCCCCCCCCCCCGCTGCTTCCGGATTTTTGGAGAGCGGGGGAGGAGGCTGCAAATTTGGGGGTCCCCTGCCAGGGCGGGGGTGGGTGGGTGGGTTGGGAAGCCTACAAACAATCTTGCTTCCTCCATGCATGTGAGCACTAAACAGATACAAAGCTGAACTGAACTGGAGGGGGTGAATACCCCAGAAAAAAGCATGAATGAGTTTGAAAAGGACAAATGAAACAGCAGAGACATTTATATTGGCCTCCCCTACTGCTCTGAACAAAACAATTATGAGATAAGACAGGCTCGAATGGGAGGAAATTCTTTCATTTTTCACATTGGAAGCTAGTAAGATCCAACAGCCTGTTTATGAAGAACAATAAAGAAGATACATGGACTTGGTAACTGCTTTGTTACAAATATAGAGGACCTGTTTGAAAGGGCAGGAGTTGGGTGTGGGGTGGGGAGGGTTAGAGTTTTGTCTTCTTTGCGGAAATGTGAGCTGCATTTTAAGGAGATCCCCCCCTCCAAATACAAGACATATTTGCTTTTATTTAGGCTTTCAAAATACAATAAAAAAGCAGATAGGAGCTTGAATTAAATGAAGCTTAAATAAGGTGGAAAGAATATCTTCTATGTTTTAAACAAAGCAGCTCCACCAATCACACAGTCAAAATTTCCTCTTCCTGGTTAATTTGAAGCTATATATAAAAAAGAAAAATCCAATACTGTTACAAGCAAAGGTTGTAGTCTGGCATGCTGTTGAGCTCATTTAAGTCCCCATTAATTTAACTGGGGTTTAAACACACTTAACTGCTAGCTGGGTAGAGGCCAAAATATAGAATGTTCTGTAGAATCACCATTATTGTAGAGCATGCAAAAATAATACTGTAGTATCTGTTTATGAATATTTTCACACCATGCCATGGCATTTCATAATATCCATGGCAGATCTTGCTATTCTTAGTAAACTTCAGGGGATTTTCATATATAGAAATAGAAACCAGCCTGGGGAAGGAATTTTCATGAATTTCGATCCACCAGAACATTTCCATGGATAGAAAAATTTCCAGCTATGGAATGTGACTTTCTCATCTTCGTCTCCCCCTGCAGCTCAGAATGCCCTTTCCAATGCTGGTCTTGGGGCGGGGGTCCCTGTAGGGTTGCCAGGTCTGACTCAGGAAATATCTGGGAACTTTGGGGGTGGAGCCAGGAGCAAGGTTGTGACTAGCATGACTGAACTCCAAAGGGAGTTCTGGCCATCACATCTAAAGGGACCGGACACCTTTTAAATGCCTTCCCTCCACTGGAAATAATGTAGAATGGTGGCAGCTTCTTTGGGGGCTCATAGAATTGGACCCTCTGGTCCAATCTTTTTGAAACTTGGGAGGGGGTTTGAGGAGAGGCAATAGCTGTACAACAACACCAACAGCAACATTTATTGGTATTATATACTAAGAAATATATAGGAAATAAGGAGTACTTAATACACTAAATCTTGCCTTTTTAAAGCCATATACAAAAAAAATTGCTGCCATTTCAATAGTTACAGTGTTTTTCGAGGCAAGAAGAAAAAGGGACTTATAGTTATCAGATTGACCTATTAAATCCACTAACAACCGATCTAATACTTAACATGAATGTCAGAGTTATAATCACAATACAGAAGAACATGCTCAATACTTTCTACTTCCTTTCTTCCACATTCACATAGCCTCTGCAATAAATGTAGATCTGCCAGTCTCCAGGTCTGAGTGGGGGATCTCCTGGTTTTGTAGGCTCTTCCCTACCACCAGCCAGCTGCCTGGCGAGAGAAGTCCAGCCCCAACAGCCATGATGTGCCTTCAAATCTCTGTAGGTTTAGAAGCTTGCAAACTGTGTTTTGGACTCTTTGGGCGTTTTCGCACTGACCTTAATCGGCAGCGACGTCCCTCTTCACCGCGCAGGATCTGCACGGATTTCGCACCAATTGCTGCGGAGCACCCGGAAGAGCCGCAAAGTCCCGCGGCTCTTCCGGGTGCTTCGCAGCAATTGGTGCGAAATCCGCGCAGATCCTGCGCGGTGAAGAGGGACGTCGCTGCCGATTAAGGTCAGTGCGAAAACGCCCTTTGTCTGCTTTTAAATCTCAGCAGAAGGAAAGCTGCATGGGGGCGGGAGTGAGCAGGCAGAGTCACGAGGCTCTTCCCTGTGAGTGTGTGAAGTATGTGAGAAAGGAAAGGAGCAGAGTCCCTGTGTTTGTTTTGCATTTGTTTCAGAAGTCATTTGTATAGTAAAACAGATAGTAAAGAGTTAACTAGAACCTGATTATAGGATGGAGGAAAACTCCACCCCTTAAGACTGCTTTGTTCCTTACTTTGGTTTTCCTGTGTTAGTCTGAAGAAGTTGGTTGAAATACAGCAGATTGTTACATTCAGCAACTCCCTTGAGTAAATTGCTCCAGTGAGAGCACAAAAGTGTGGGCTTGCAAACTGTTTGTGTTTATTTTGGCTGCTTTGTGAGTGTGTGTGTCCTTTAATAAAGTTATGCTTAGAAATGCTACCAAAGCTGGCAAGGGAATTGCTTCTTTCTCTTTTAACAGTGAAACAATCAACGCAGCTTCAAGAAGAATATGTGGAAGTTCTAGCAAGTGTTCACAAATGGCTTTAATAATGTGGGCCAGTCTCTGAAGTCTAGTAATGTCCATTCTCTTTAGGCAATTGTTTTCAAGTTTTTGAAATAAATATTTCTCTTGAAGGCTGGTAAGCACATCATGTGTCCCAATAGGTCATTTTTTTTCAACCCTTGTTGAATTCCCAAATCTGTCCCACGATTGTCATGTTCTCTTCAAATCTTGCCCTGAATTTTGAAGACTTGTGCTGTTGCAAAAGCATATGTGCCCGTGGCATGAGTCCAGCCTGTAACACCTGCTGCGTGTTTGTTCCATTGCTTGAGTTTCTTGATGAAATTGCAAGGGAAAATATAGAACATCCAGTGCACGCATAATGTAAAATGCTGTCTGTTGATTATTTTTTGTATGCTTATCCAGGGCTTTGCTGATATAAATGGTTGGAGGAAGCAGAGAGACCCAATTCAGTGGCTGATCATCTGTTTAACACACAGCAGTCCCCAAGTTCAATTTACAGCTAAAAAGATCAAGTGGTGATCTGTGGTCTAGTGCAGCCTACAGGACAGGGAGAAGCATGCCTAGAAGTTGCCATGATTCCTTCAGTCCATCTGATTGGGTAGCAAAGTTTTTGGAGGGAAAACTAGCCCACGAAGGGTGGGACTTGGGAGGAAAGCATAAAACAGCTTGGCTGGAAAGGGAAGTAGTTATCTCTGGAGAGGCTGCAGACAGAGAAGTGTCCTCTGGAAAAGCTGCAAGAGGAGGGCTCCCTCACCCTAATTAGGTGGTGAGTTTTTGACACTAATAGGAGGGGATATCCAATTAGTTGTGTCAGGGATGTTTATTTCTTTGCACCAACCTTTATTCACTATTGCAGTAAATATTTTACAACTAGGGTTGCCAGGTCTGGGCTGGGAAATGCCTGGAGACTTTGGGGGTGGAGCTAGGAGAGGGTGGTGTTTGGGGAGGGGCTTTAGTGGGGTAGAATGCCACACAGTCCACCCTTCAAAGCAGCCATTTTCTCCAAGGAAGCTGATCTCTGCCAGCTGGAGATCTCTGGGCCCCACCTAGGGTTGCCAATCCCCAGGTGGGCAGCCAAAAAACTACTGTGTCCAAAAATCAACCACTTAATAAGAAAAATATTTCATTCTATAACTGCACAAGCATCCATAAATTCATACAAAGTATCAAAAAAGGTTAAAATGTCCCACTAACAAAATGTCCATTCCACTGAGTGACTCTGACAAAGCTTGTTTCAATCTTCCATGGGTATCACTCCCAATTTCTCCTGTCATCCAGAGTCAAACCTCAGATATCAGCTATGAAGGCAAAATTCATCCCCACGTGATTGGCAGCTTTTTATCACATTTCACCGTTTCCAGCTTTTTCATAAGCTGATCAAATAACTTAAGGATGGAAATACATCAACAGACAACATAATAACCTTCTAAATAGCAGCAAGAAAAACTTTTTACAAAGAAAGAAGGAAACAAAACGTAAGCAGGCATAGATACCTGATAACAGCATTCTGCTTATCTTTTCTTACATGCCCATTTTCCAAAGTCTTAATTGCCGGCTTACTACGGATCCCCATTGCTGCCATTAAAACTCAAACCTCAGCTGTTGAGTATTAACAAGTTTAAAGGAGACTCACATACAAACAGCAATCCATAACATTCTACAAAACCAGAACCAACATAATAAAGCAAGAGAGATCATTACGCTGATTTAAACCAAAGGGTACAGTTGTATAAGATGATGGATCCATCTAGCTTCACTTTGCAACAAGTTCTTATGTATATTTCCCCCTCTATTATTAGTGCCTTCAATTTTCTGGATCACAAAGAATCTCAGCATTTCCATATCATGGCCCATTTCTGCATAATGTTAGGCAAGAGGAACCTCAGGGACCTGGTGCCAAACCCTAGAGATATGTTCAAGGACGCGAGTCTTGATTGTTCTTCGAGAGCAGCCAATGTACATTTTTTTGCATAGAGTCACAGTTAGTGAAGCTGGTTAATTTAATAGTTATTCGAGTCTACATATTCTTTTAAAGGTAAAGCGTATTTACATGCTTTACACCCTTTGCATCAGAAATGCCCAATAGGTAAACGTGATGGTACGGGAACCTTTTGCAAATCAGTCTGAATCAAAATGTCCCGAATGTTCCTAGACCTCCGAAAATCTACTACAGGGGAAGATTCACATCCCACAATGCTGGATACCACGTTACAATGGTGAAGAACAATTTTTTTGATAGCTAATGCTTTTGGTGTGTATTGGAATGAGCAAAATATTTTCTGTGCTTTTTCTTTTTCCTTTAGCCCCCTATCTGGTCATAACATTTCCCCTCTACATTGTCTTGAAGCTCTATATCTCACCTGTCAGATCACTCCTTCTGGGTAACCATGCTCTCCTAATTGAGTCACCAATTGATTGACTGCTCTAAAGTAGTCCTTCTCTAATGTGCTGTTCCATTTTAATCACAAAAACTGTCCATATGGCAAATTATTACGTAAATGGGGGGTGGAAGAACTCATAATGCAAATACCCATTTTTTGTCACCGGTTTTCTATTATTTTTAATCGCCAAGGCGTTCTCTCTAGAGCAAAAAACTACCGTATCCAAAAAACTATCATGTCTGGATGTTACCCTTTGGTCAGTTTAAAAGTTTTGCTAAAAAGAAAGATACAGGGATTTGGTGGGTGCTCTGGGCCCTCCCATACAGACCATTGGCAGAGTGGTGGCAGTAGTAGAAGGCCTTTCCTGGTCCCCTGCTGGGTGACAAGGTGCCATGAAAAACCTCTGTCAGAGACCATGGAGAACTGCTGCCAATCAGAGTAGAAGATATTGACTTTGACAGACTAATGGTCTGACTCAACACCAGGCAGCTTCATGTTTTCAAAAAAGGTGAGGGATTTGGTTCCCCCCCACCTGTCAACTAGACAGAATGAAGATGTTTGGGAGACACGTACCTTAACAGGAGCTTCATTTTGCTTGCCTTTTCTCTCCCACTGAGCAAGTCCATAAAGAAGGCAGGCAGGCAGGCCTTTTTAGCTTCCTCTCCTCTGCGCATTCAAAGATGGTCTATTTGTTAGAGGTATGTGAACCCAATTAACCCAGATCAGGCTAAAGCAAGAACAAAGATAAGGAAATGCATTTTTATTTAATTTGATTGGTCTTTTCATGCCTGCTTAATTCTGAGCAGGTATAAGAACATCAGAAAGATATATAGCAAAATGTAGTCCGGTAAATGGCCATTGTTGCCTCATTAGAAATTCAGAAAGAAAGAAAAAAAGGAAGGATGCTTGAGAGAGAGAGATTCTTCACATGTGTGTATCTTTCTCTTTCTTTTTGAAAAACAGGGCAAGATCCAGTCAAGGCCAGCTCTTTTAAGTGTTTCTGATTTCAAAAGGAAATATTTACATGCACCCTTATTAGGGAATAAGCCCCCCCCCCCCAAACACAGAGAGAGTTACTTCTGTGAGAACTGTCAGGTTCCCTGACAACTGGGTCAGCGTGGCAGGTGGTTGTACTGCATTGTGGTGTTCAGGCATGTTCAGTCATTCTTATTTCTTCCCACTATCTTGGAGTCTGGTATCATATAGATACTGAGATAGAGCAGAGAAGTGCTACAAGGGTGAGGTTTGTGGCTCAGCAGCTGGGGAAGTTGCTGAAAACTTCTGAGTTTGTGTGAAGGGCTGAAGGTGAAGATGATTGTTGCTGATAGATTAGGAGTGGCTGTGTTCCCCACCCTCTTTGCATTATTAAGCTGTGCCTTGCCAGAGGGCTCTTGGCCTGTGGCTCTTAACCTGCTGGCTGTGTAAGGACCAGGAACCCAGATTCCTTGCGTTCCCAATAAGGTAAGTAGACTCTCCAGACGGGGAGCCACATAAACAAACAGGGTTTAAAAGGGGACTGTATATTTTTTAAAAAGCTATCATGAAGGTAGAATGCCAGCAGGGGGGGGGGGGTTCCAGTGATTTGCACTGAGTGTCACATGTATGACTATCTGCCCACAGGACAAAAGTCTTGGGTGTGTGCTCGATGCAAGGAGCTCCTGGTCCTCAGGGAACGAGTTCGTACCCTTGAGGCCAAGGTGACTGACCTGGAGAAGCAGAGACGGTCAGTTAGGCACTTGGAGAAGACTCTCGGGGATGTGTTAGATGAGCCCCGCTCTGCACGTAGCAGCCCTGTTGCTGCCAGGGAGTATGAGGGTCGAGATGGAACAGGGCACCGGGCTGAGGATAAGGGGAACACGTCCTCAGAAGGGACTTCTTCTTCTGTTGGTGAGCGGGAATCCTTTCACACCAAGGAACCATCCCTGGGCAGGGAGAGAGGGGGGGGTCTTGATAGTTGGTGATTCGATCCTTAGGCAAGTAGACAGCTGAGTGGCAAAACCGCGTACTGACCATATGGTGACTTGCCTGCCTGGTGCAAAGGTAGCGGACATTATGCATGTAGTAGATAGACTGATAGAAGAAGAAGAAGATATTGGATTTATATTCCACCCTCCACTCCAAAGAGTCTCAGAGCGGCTCACAATCTCCTTTACCTTCCTTGCCCACAACAGACACCCTGTGAGGTGGGTGGGGCTGGAGAGGGCTCTCCCAGAAGCTGCCCTTTCAAGGACAACCTCTGCCAGAGCTATGGCTGACCCAAGGCCATGCTAGCAGGTGCAAGTGGAGGAGTGGGGAATAGACAGTGCTGGGGAGGAGCCAGTGGTCGTGGTGCATGTTGGCACCATCGGTGTGGGGAAATGCAGTTGTGAGGTCCTGGAGGAAAAATTTAGGCTGCTAGGTGGGAGACTTAAGGCCAGGACCTCCGAGGTAGCCTTCTCAGAAGTGCTACCTGTTCCACGTGCAGGGCTGGAGAGACAGGCACAAATTAGAAGTCTCAATGTGTGGATGAGACGATGGTGTAGGGAGGAAGGGTTTAAGTTTGTTAGGCACTGGGATGCTTTCTGGAACAAGCGGGAGCTGTACAAAAGAGATGGTCTCCACTTGTCCCCAGATGGAACCAGGCTGCTGGCACTTAAAATCAAAAAGGTGGCAGAGCAGTTTTTAAACTAAATCTTGGGGGAAAGCCGACAGGAGATGAAACGTCTCTGGTTCGGGAGTACTCATCTCAAAGAGATGAAGGGTTAGCTGTTACTTTTCTACCTTGTAATGGATCAGAGTTGTCCACTGAGATGGTGACAAACAGTATGGACTGCCTTCCAGAGTCTCGAGGTGGCAGGAGGAAGGTGGCGGGCCTAGCTTGCCTGGGAAATTATAGATGTTTGTACACAAATGCTAGAAGTGTTCAAAGTAAAATTGGTGAGTTGGAATGTTTAGTGTTGGGAGAAAACATAGACATTGTGGGAATTTCAGAAACTTGGTGGAATGAGGAGAATCAGTGGGACACGGTAATTCCTGGATATAAGTTATATTGGAAGGATAGGGAGGGAAGGGTTGGAGGTGGGGTGGCTCTGTATTTCAGAGAAGGCATACAGTCCAGTAAGACTGAGGTCAGAGAATTAGATTCTCTTCTAGAAATGCTTTGGGTTGAAATAGAGGACCCAAAAGGAAATTTAACTATGGGAGTTTGTTATCGCCCACCAAATCAAAAGAGAGAGGACAACTATAATATGATGGAAGGCTTAAAGATAGTGGCTAGATGTAAAAACTGTGTCGTCATAGGTGATTTTAACTACCCGCAGATTGATTGGGTCAGTATGTGTTCTGGTTGAGAGAAAGAGATTGAGTTTCTAGATGCTCTCAATGACTGTGCTATGGAGCAGATGGTCTCAGAACCTACCAGGGGTGGGGCGATCCTGGATTTGGTCCTAAGTAATGCCCAAGACTTGGTGAGAGATGTAAAAGTGATCGCACCGCTTGGGAGCAGTGACCATAACGTTGATTTCACCGTTTGTATAGAGAGTTGCCCCAAAAGACCAGCACAACCACGTTTAACTTTAAAAGGGGTAAATTCTTTAAGATGAGGAGGCATGTGAAGAGGAAACTGAAAGGAAAGGTAAATACAGGGCGATTTCCCACACAGCTTACGGAGGAGCGAAGTCCCTCCTCACCACGCAGCGTCTGCTCGGATTTCCCACCAACTGCTCCGTGGATTCAGGAAGTGCCGCACCTTTTGCATCTCAAATGGAAATCGCTAAAACCCTAGTTTACGTTAGCAGTGCAAAAGGTGCGGCACTTCCTGAATCTGTGGAGCAGTTGGTGGGAAATCTGAGCAGACGCTGTGCGGTGAGGAGGGACTTCGCTCCTCCGTAAGTTGTGTGGGAAATCGCCCACAGTCAAAACCCTTGGGGAAGCTTGGAGGCTATTTAAAACTACAATCCTAGAAGCTCAGATAAAATATGTACCACAAGTTAGGAAAGGCACAAACATGTATAAGAAAAGGCCTGCATGGTTAACAAACAAAGTAATGGAAGCTGTAAAAGGTAAGAAGGACTCCTTTAAGCGGTGGAAAGCTAGTCCAAATGAGATTAATAAAAGCGAACACAGGCTGTGGCAAATCAAATGCAAGACTGTGATCAGGCAGGCAAAAAGGGATTATGAGGAGCATATTGCAAAAAACATAAATACCAACAATAAAAATTTCTTCAAATATATTAAAAGCAGGAAACCAGCCAGGGAGGCAGTGGGGTCTTGGATGACCAAGGGGTCAAAGGATTACTGAACGAGGATAGGGAAATGACTGAGAAGCTGAATGCATTTTTTGCCTCTGTCTTCACTGTGGAAGATGAGAAGTGTTTGCCTGCTCCAGTACCACTTATATTGGAAGGGGTGTTGAAAGACCGGACTCAGATTGAGGTTAAAGAGAGGAGGTCCTACAACTGATAGTCGAATTAAAAACTAAGTCACCAAGTCCGGATGGCATACATCCAAGAGTTCTGAAAGAACTCAAAGTTGAACTTGTGGATCTTCTGACAAAAATATGTAATCTGTCACTGAAATCTGCCTCCGTTCCTGAGGACTGGAAGGTAGCAAATGTCACCCCCATCTTTAAAAAGGGTTCCAGAGGAGATCCGGGAAACTTCAGGCCAGTCAGTCTGACTTCAATACCGGGAAAGTTGGTAGAAACCATTATCAAGGACAGAATGAGTAGGCACATTGATGAACACGAGTTATTGAGGAATACTCAGCATGGGTTCTGCAAGGGAAGATCTTGCCTCACTAACCTGTTACATTTCTTTGAGGGGGTGAACAAACATGTGGACAAAGGAGACCCAATAGATATTGTTTACCTTGACTTCCAGAAAGCTTTTGATAAAGTTCCTCATCAAAGGCTCCTTAGTAAGCTCGAGAGTCATGGACTAAAAGGAGAGGTCCTCTTGTGGATAAAAAACTGGCTAATTAATAGGAAGCAAAGAGTGAGTATAAATGGGCAGTCATCGCAGTGGAGGATGGTAAGCAGTGAAATGCCGCAGGGCTCAGTACTAGGTCCCATGCTCTTTAACTTGTTCATAAATGATTTGGAGTTGAGAGTAAGCAGTGAAGTGGCCAAGTTTGCAGATGACACTAAATTGCTCAGGGTGGTGAGAACCAGAGAGGATTGTAAGGAACTCCAAAGGGATCTCTTGGGGTCATGGTAGATAAATGTAAAGTAATAAATAAATAAATAACTCACTGAAAATGTCAAGACAGTGTGCGATTGCGATAAAAAAGGCCAACACCATGCTGGGAATTACTAGGAAGGGAAATCAAAACAAATCAGCCAGCATAATAATGCCCCTGTATAAATTGATGGTGCAGTCTCATTTGGAATACTGTATGCAATTCTGGTCACCTCATCTCAAAAAAAATATTATAGCATCAGAAAAAGTGCAGAAAAGGGCAACTAGAATGATTAAAGGTTTGGAACACTCTCCCTATGAAGAAAGGTTAAAACGCTTGGGACTCTTTAGCTTGGAGAAACATCAATGGCAGGGTGACATGATAGAGGTTTACAAGATTATGCATGGGATGGAGAAGGTAGAGAAAGAAGTACTTTTCTCCCTTTCTCACTATACAAGAACTCATGGGCATTCGATGAAATTGCTGAGCAGTCAGGTTAGAACGGATAAAAGGAGGTACTTCTTCACGCAAAGGGTGATTAACATGTGGAATTCACTGCCACAGGAGGTGGTAGCAGCTACAAGCATAGCCAGCTTTAAGATCGGGTTTGGATAAAAATATGGAGCAGAGGTCCATCAGTGGCTATTAGCCACAGTATGTATATGTGTGTGTGTGTGTGTATTTTTTTGGCCACTGTGTGACACAGAGTGTTGGACTGGATGGGCCATTGGCCTGATCCAACATGGCTTCTCTTATGTTCTTATCCTGGTCTGTATATTCATTTTCTACTTTGCTCAAAGATGTATCTAATTATGCTTACTTTGGCATTTCACTTGCTGTAACTTATCACAAGATGTGCAGGAGGAAGACTTTAGCAGTGGAACTGTTATCTGGTAGCCGTGACACTGACTGGCTCTGGTTTGACAACCTTGAGCACCCAAAGAAGACTCGCTATGTTAGGGTTGGCCAAATTTGCATCATATAAGAGCCATATAGAATAAACGTCAGATGTTTGGGAGCTGCATGACATGAACATCAGATGTTTGAGAGTTGCAAGACAGGAAGGAAGGCAAATAGATGGTGGGAAGGAGGAGAGAGGGAGAGGTGAAAAGAAAGCAACTTTAAATGCTTTTCCCAAACTGCTGGCTGGCTGGGCTTGGAGAAGTGATTTAAAGAGACAAATGACTTCTTCAAGCTGGCCAATGGTGGGGGCTTCGAGAGCCACACAATATGTGTGAAAGAGCCACATGTGGCTCCTGAGCTGTAGTTTGGCCATCCCTGCTCTATGTTATACATCTAACCCTGGGAACCTTAACGGACAGGGGTTTGCTTTAGGTTGTGTGCCTTTTTGTTTGTTATAATATTGATTCTGTTTGTAAGTTACCCTATTCTTGGGAATGGCCTCGTGGCACAAAGAACCATTGCTCTGAATTGATCTCCAATAAACTTCTAACCATTTTCACGTGCGCTGAGTTGACTCGGATCAGAAACTGGCAAAACTTTACAAGAACATGCATAACACTGGACTCACACCAAAGTTCTTGACTTTGGCTGCTTTGCGTCTATGCATCTAGAAATCATAGAAGGAATAATCTAGAAAATAGTATAGAACATTGGGGAAAAGAGATTAAAAACTAATTCACTTCTGATTAAGCTTCATCCAGACAGTAGCTCTGAGCTTCGTTTATACGTATGTATGTCTGGGTACAGACATGCACTTGTAATGGTGAGAGCAATTTGACAATGGAACCGATTACCTAGAAGCAAAGAGACTGGCCTTTATGAGAAGTTTTAAAGCAGAGGTTGGATAAGGGTTGCCAACCTCTAGGTGGTTATAATCACAAGGGATACATGGAAAAAGGTAAAAGCAGATGGACACAATCATGAATAAATAACAAATATACCAATGTACAATAATCATATATATACGTGTGGAATTTTATATAATTAGTTTAGACAATCAAGTTTGTTCAGAATTAAAGATACTTTCAACAAAGTACACAAGAGAGAATCAATGTTCAAAAATGTCTTAAAGTGCAAGTGTCTTCTTGTCCTCTCCGCAGAGTAGGAAGAAGGTGCTTGTGCTAGACCACCATAAGTTGATTAAAGTACTTGAGTAGTCCTTTTAACAAAGTCATATATTAAAGTTCAATAGTCAGGCAAGCAGCATGGATGGTTTGTATAGTCTCAGTGGGTACTGTCAACGTGTGATACTGTTTCCTTATAATTTTTCTTCAAGAGGCATTACATGAAGTCCATATCATTCCAAATGGACAGCAACATTTCAAGCACAGTTTTCAGGAAGTAAGTCCAAGGTACTGGTTTTGACCTTTAAGGGATCCAGTTTGTGTAGTGGTTAAGAGTGCGGACTCTAATCTGGGAGAACCAGGTTTGATTCCTTACTGCTCCACATGAAGTTGCTGGTATGATCTTGGGTCAGTCATAAGTTCTGTCAGAGCTGTTCTCTCAAGAGTTTCTGTCTGTGGGGAGAAGAAGGGAGTGAGATTGTAAGCCACTCAGAAAACTCTGAAATGTGGGGTATAAATCCAATCTCCTCCTCCTCTTCTTCTTCATCAGGGACCCACATACCTTTGAAAACATATCTCTCAATATGCCCCCCTGAAGAGCATTATGCTCTGGGAATACGAACCTTTTGCTGGTCCTTGGTCTGAGAGAGATCTGCCTGTGCTCAACTGGCTGTCTCAAATTTAAAGATTATCCGCTTCCATTCAGCTTTGTGTTGTATCTTGTTATAATTACCATGGTTTATTCCAGGATGAGAGATCCTGAAGAAAATAAAGATGTTGCAGAGAGCATTAACATTGAATTGTAACAAGAGGCTAATAACGCTGAAGAAAATAGAAATACTGAGGAAGCTTTTTGATGAAATGAGCCTGTATCTGGGTGCTCATTGGATGGACCTTTCTTATAATATTGTAATATTATATGACTCTTTAAAAGGTTTTATTTAAACATTGTTAGTACATCACAGTGTTTGTTTTTTGTATGTCCTCAACTAGGACCAGGGCTTTTTTGACCTTGGCCCCCGCCTGGTGGAGCTGTCAGCCAGAGAACATCCATGCCCTGCAGGAATTACTACCTTTCTGAAGGGCATGTAAGGCAGAGATGTTCCACCTGGCATTTGGTTGAGTACAGTGACAGAACAGTATACAATCTGGCACTTTCACCCCCTTCTCCCATCCCCCTTGCAACCCTCTTCCTTAGGTGCTCCTGGATACTATAATCTTTCTCACCATCTTGAAATATGCATTGTTTGGAATTTACATGCTACTGCTATTTTAATGTTTGGTTTGAACTTGAATTTATTTATTGTTCTTTCTTTGTTGTTAGTCACCCTGAGCCCTGCTTGCAGGGAAGAGTGATCTAAGAAATCTAATCTATTAAACAAACAAACAAACAAACTGGATGGCTACACATAGGTTTCCATGTTGGATCAAATAACAGCTCTCCACGGCCATTTCAGGTCAGTGCAGAGGGAAGGCTTAAGCCCCTTCTCCCCATGACCTGCAGTGCTGATTTGAATTGGGTCTCTCAAAATGGAACTCCCAGTATACATTTGATCTGAATTCTTTGTGGAAGCCACGTCTACCACATGGACTTTGTGACATATGTATCAGGCCAAGGAGTCTGACATCAACACAAAAAAGAATACAGCACATTCTGGGAGGGGGACATTTGAAAGCTTAATTCATAGAATCACATAGTTGGAAGGGGCCATAGAGCACATCTAGTCCAACCCTCTGCTCAATTCAGAATCAGCCTAGCCTAGAGCATCCCTGACAAGTGTTTGTCCAGCAGCGGCTTAAAACCTGCCAGTGAGCGGGAATCACTTCTGATTCAGCTCCACCCAAGCAGTAGATATGTAGTAGTTTGTTCTATATGCATCTATGGGCACATACAAACTGTGGCTGAGAAGATAGGACTTTTATCTGAATTCTTTTTGAATTCCAAGTGCAGAAGCAATATTTTTAAGTGCAGTTCTGCATAAAGAAGGTTACATTGGCACCAAGTGACAGTAGAAGAATTAATGCTCCCCCAGGGCCCTTTTTCTCTGGCAATGATTGACAAAATAATTTTCTTCTTGTACTTTAATAAAAGTGTATACATTATATTACAGGGCCAATTACGTGTCACATGACTTATCTTGTCACAGCCCCTACGATCCAAACAATACATTAAAAGATGTTCTTCCTCTACTGATTTGCATGAAAGTTTTTCCTCCTAGCTTCTTAATTCAGGTTTCTTTGATAAAGGAAAATTTAAAATATATACATGGATCTTTCTTGAGCTCTAAACAGACATTTTTCTGTAGGTGAGGGGGATGCATTGTGGCCGCCATTGTCTCCCTTACATCCAGTGTCCATATGTACATGTAAATATTTGCACAGCAGTCTACACATGTGATTTGTGTGCAGAATGAGAAAACATTGCTGCAGAGAAAAAACTCAGGTAATACCTTTTATTTTATTTTGCAGTCAAGTTACAGCTGATTTATGGCTACTCCATAGGGTTTTCAAGGCAAGAGAGATAAACAGGAGTGGTATGCCATTACCTGCCTCTGCATCATGACCTGGAACCTCCTTGATGGTCTCTTGTCCAAATATTAACCTGGTTTGTCCAAATATTAACCTCGTCCAAATATTATCCCTGGTTTGCTTCTGAGATCTGATGAGATCAGAATTGCCTGGGATATCTATGTCAGGGTAGTATACCTTTTACTAGGACCAACTAAATATCACAGAACAATGAGCAACATTTTGAGGTCTCCAGAGCTCTTCAGAAGACATTACAACTCTTCCCCACCCACAATGGGAAGGAGAGAAAAGATGCTGCAGACAAAGTCTGAATGTGGTAGGCATCATTGGATTAGGTGCTGGTACATGCAAAATGGGCTTCAAGTTGCATCAAAGGTTATTGAGGCCAAGAAACAAACAAACAAAAATTTATGAAAGCCAGCAGTTAGTCAAATATCTCTTCAATACTAAAAAAAAAACCCACATGGCAGAGAACAGAGGAAAAATATGTTAGTTTTTATGTTAACAAGGCTGGAGATAAATTTTAGATGAGAGTCAATGGAAGCCAAATTAGGCAATATTAGTGAGCTGTTGGAAGGCAAACAACACTCCACATCCTTTTTCAGTCTCGGCCCCGACTTGGTGGAATGCTCTGCCAGAAGACATCAGGGCCCTGCGGGATCTTTTACAGTTTCACAGGGCCTGTACGGCAGAGATGTTCCACCAAGCCTTTGTAGAAGGACAGCAACGGCTGCTGTGCTGGCAACTTTTTCTTCTCCACCCCCTCTTGGGGGGGATTCCCCCACCCCTGATGTGATGTAATGACTGAATAAGAGCACTTTAAAGATGCCATCAGGGTTTGTAATTTTTTAATGAAACTGATTTTTTATATGTGTATTTTTTTAATGTGGTACATTGCCCTGAGCCTGACGCTAGCTGGGATAGGGTGATTCATCAAATGTAATAAATAATAATAATGATAATCCCAAGGTAAAGTTCCATTTGAAAATCATCTTGAGGAATTCCTGTCTTTGACAGTTAAAGTTGGTATTTCCCCAAATAGACAAAGGTCATTAGTAGCTGCAGGGCTTTTTTTTCTGTTTAAAACAATTTATTATATTGTAATTACACTTATCATTTGTTATTAAAAATTAATACATATACATTACATTTTCTCCCCCTCCCCCCCTTTTGATGACCCCCGGCAGTGTATTTTAATTAAATTGCTAAAAAAAGGTAATCAATTTAGTCTGTTTAAGAATCTTCATAAAAAAGAAAGCATCATAAAGCAAAAAGAGAAAAGGAAAGAAAAACCATATGTTATAATTATAATCCATCATAGTGTTCCTTTAGTCATTATCAAAAGAACAAAAAAAGATATATTCCAATAGTCTTGCTTTTTTACTATAATCCATTTAACGTTCCTTTAGAATTTAATCATTGTCAAAGATTGCCAAATATCCCTTAACATTCCATTGTTTTTCAACATATTTTTGAAATTTTCCCCACTCATTTTTGAACTTTTTAAAATCATGTTCTTTTAAGATTCTTGTAAGCTTGTCCATTTCACTCCAATGCATAACTTTTAGAGTCCATTCCCACTTTTCTGGTATTTTGTCTTGCTTCCACATCTGCGCATATAATGTCTGAGCAGCTGAAAGCATATACCAAATTATCGTTCTATCTTGTTTTGGAAATTTTTCCATTTGTAATCCCAACAGAAAAATGTCTGGTGCCTTCTTGATATTTTTTTGAGCAGGAATGCACAGGAGCGCATTCCGGCTGGCTTAGTGCCAGGGGATGTGGCCTAATATGCAAATGATCCCTGCTGGGCTCTTTCTACAAAAAAGCCGTGTGAAACAATGGTGGTGTCAGGGTTTGTGGCCTAATATGTAAATAAGTTCCTGCTGGGCTTTTTCTACAAAAAGAGCCCTGAGTTGCTGTGTGGGTTAGAATGGCTGCCTACCAAGTTTTATCTCATGATCAGCCCCCCCCCCCTCCGCACTTCACATGCCATTTGTCTGTTCAGGTCCCATGTTCTCCAGCATAGGCTTTTGGGTGGTCAAAGGGGACCCCCACCTATTTTTTTCAATCCAAGCTCCTATATCTTTCACTAAATCTTGCAGGTGGGAAAGTATTACAGAGCTGTTACTTATGATTTTTTAGCACCTAACTCCAATGAATGTAGACTTTATGGGCTAAAGCGGTTCATACTTTTTATCAGTTTAATTTTTATCAATGTTGTATCAGAGTGTCTAGAACAAGTATCTCTGTCCAGCTAGAGGTCAAAAGGAGAGCACTTCATCCTTCAGCTGTGTACTAGGTGCCATTTTAGCTTTGTCACCACTATCAATAATAGTTCATAAACTTGTTATACATTCCTGGTTCAAGATCTTTTTCTCCTAAGAATCACTTTCAGTAATATTGGCTATGAAGAGATGAAAGATATATCATAGCAATCGCATACATTGTCTTTACTGACTAAACTAGGATGATTTGAAAAATATTTAAGGAGTTTTGATTAAATAGTAGCTAGATGTGTAATTAAACAAAGATTAAAAGACATATGTTTTTTTGTTGTATTGAATTTATATCCCGCCCTTCCCGTGAGCAGGCCGAGGGCAGGTTCCATCATATATGTAAACCATAAAAACACATTAAAATTCCACATTAAACATCCCAAAATTCAGCAACCAGAATTTATGTGTCAACAGATACAGTTGATCGATTTGGAGCCCTGGGGCCTAGGGGAGGCCTAATAACAAGGAAACACCCACTGCCTCAACTGAAGGCCTGGAAGAAGAGCTCTATTTTGCAGGCCCTGCAGAGCTGTAGTAAATCACAGCTGAAAGTGCAGGGATTCCACCCAACCACTCTACCATCCCTGGTTACCTTCAATAAAGTTCTACCAGTGGGCTAATTCCTGGCCACAGTGTTTGTTACAAGACTGTGTGTGGAGGGTGCAGAAGAGGGTGTGTGGGAGTAACAAGGACGTCAACAACACAGGGGGGCCCCTTCCAATGGAATGCTGTCTGCACAGCAGCACACAGAGGTGGGTGAGTGGGAGGGGGCCAAGTCAAAGTGCCCTCAGCCAAAGGTACACACTGCACAGTGACAAACTACTGGGCCAGCCACCTGGGTAGAGGAGTGGCTGGGGAACAGTGCAAGGTTGAACACCCACAATAGGACACCATGGCTGGTTTTGCTGGTCCAGCCGACGGTGTGGGATCTAGCTCTAGGGGACCTCAGTGGCTCAAGCCAACACACTGTTATGGGCAGGTGAACAGACCCATTGGCTTTGGGGCCCATCCACACTCTGGTCGTTTTCGCACTCACCTCCAGCCGGCGCGACCCCCCTCTTCACCGCGCAGGATCTGCGCGGATTTTGCACTAAATGCCGTGGAGCAGCCTTTCGCGCCGGAAACTCCCGTCGCAAAAGCCGCTCAAACGTAAATCGCCAAAAAGCAGTTTGGCATTTGCGCGGCTTTTGCGATGGGAGTTTCCGGCACAAAAGGCTGCTCCGCGGCATTTAGTGCGAAATCCGCGCAGATCCTGCGCGGTGAAGAGGGGGGTCGCGCCGGCTGGAGGTGAGTGCGAAAACGAAGCCTGAGTCACAGCAAGCAGCACATAGTGCTGCCAACCAAAAAGGGATTCTTCCAGAGGTCAATCTCATATGGAGGCTTGCTGGGGCCACCCACTACCCAGGCACCCCAGTGGGATTTTTGGTATGCAACAAGAGGCTCAATTGGCCAACCATGGCAGCTGCTGGACAATGGGAACAGCTGCTGACATAAAGGGCTATGCACTCAGTTTGTGTGCCGGCCATCCTGGAGGTTCTCCTCAGCACAGCAACTATGATGTTAGATGCCTTCACTATCCCAGGCCATATTCCCACTATTGATGACCATATTATATTATTGATGCCATTATTATTATTATTATTCCTGGGCCCAGTGCTCACAGAGTTAGCAGCTACACTCATTATGTGGGTGCAAGAAGAAGAAGAAGAAGAAGATATTGGATTTATATCCCGCTCTCCACTCCGAAGAGTCTCAGAGCGGCTCACAATCTCCTTTACCTTCCTCCCCCACAACAGACACCCTGTGAGGTAGGTGGGGCTGGAGAGGGCTCTCACAGCAGCTGCCCTTTCAAGGACAACCTCTGCCAGAGCTATGGCTGACCCAAGGCCATTCCAGCAGGTGCAAGTGGAGGAGTGGGGAATCAAACCCAGTTCTCCCAGATAAGAGTCTGCACTCTTAACCACTACACCAAACTGTCTCTCCGGTCCTCAAGGGTCCTACGCCATGGGAGGATCACCAGTCTGTGTGGTTTTGCAGTTCTTCCCATGACCATTTCTCCATTATGCTTGTAAAAGTTACAGAACAGCCAGCTGTTGTCTGATAGGCTCTATGACCTTCTCAAATGGTAGAAATTCTTAGTTCTGCAGTCACTGCCACCTGTTCTTCTTTTCAAAGGATCATTGTTTTGTGAAAACCAGAATGGATAGCAGGGAGTGGCTTACTTGGGCCACAGCTGAGGGAAGTCAAGGGGTCCAAGGGCCCATGGACCCATGCCAGTGGCCTAGCTACTCCCCTTCAGGCCACCCACAGTGTCTGGATGGGTCCCTGACCCCCACCCCCAACATTATCTCCCTACTCTCTCAGTCTCTCGGTGCCTGACATCTGCAGCCCCCTCTGGTCAGCTCATGGCCATGCTGGGAGCATAAGGGCAGGACAAGAAAAAGGAAACTGTATTCCTGCAATAGATCAGCCCACCTCTGCATTCCCTTGTATGTGGGTGACATGACAGCAGAGGCCGTTATGCAAGCAGTGATACTTTCCATGGCAGTGGAAGGATGCAGTGTTGAGGTGCTGTGTGGTGAGTGTGAGGGGGGCTGCTACTGCCTGCCCCTGGGTACTGGCCTGAGGTATATCACTCTCTGCAGGGGTGGCCCTAGTGTGCCGTGCCTAAGGCAAGACCCCACCGTGCTGCCACGCTGTGTCACCACCCTCCTCTGTGGTGCCCTCACCGTTCCACTACCCACACCCTTGTGCCCCCAAGGGCGCACACAGAGGAGGATGGTGGGGACGGCGTGTGTGGTGGCTTGGCAAGCCTCTGAGTGCCGCAGAGGCTGTAAGCCATTTGGGAGCTGTCGCTTTGCCTCCCTTCCGGAAGAGAGGCGAAGCGACAGCAGCTGGACGGCGCGGGGCCCCCTGGGGTGCTAAGAGTCTTGCTTGGTGGTTGCGTGGCTGCTACGCATGCCCTCCCCACCCTCCTCTGGTTTTGCCTGTGGCCTGTGGGGGGCAGAAGGGCACGGGTGGTGAGGCGGTGACGGCACTGCAGAGGCAGACAGCAGTCGGTGAGCGGCTCTCCTCCTGGGCGATATCAATCACCTGGGAGGTAGGGGAAGGGCCCAATTTGGCACCCCCCTGAGGCCTGCACCCAAAGCAAATGCCTAATTTGTTTAGTAGGCAGGACGCCACTGACTCCCTGCCATCTCTGGCCTGTACTGTATTCTGAGGAGTTTCTTTCCCCCTGGAGGCCATTTGCAGGGTGGGGATTCTGTCATGGGGCCAGCCTCCAAGGTCGGCGAGGAGGGCCAAGGATTCAGCAGCGGCCACAGCAGTCAGGGACCCCCATCCCCAGGGTGGAGAACAATTCCATCATTGCCATACCCCTTTCTCCACAGCCGAGGTACTCCTATGACACCTCTTGAATCTCTCAGCAAGAGTCCTGGCACCCAGGAGAAGATGGAACTGAATGATGATGAGGGGGTCCAGGCTGGCTGGGCACCTGGATTGGCAGCTGAGGAGGGTAAGGAGTCCCCCTGGGGGTGTGTGGCTGGGAGGCTTTGGTTGCTGCCAGGGTGCTTCCATGGACTGTCTACTATGTCTCTCCCCTGTGCCTAGATCTGTATTACCTGATGTTTGGAGCTGTTGTTGTGAACTACTACATGATCTGACCCCAAGAAGGCACATGGCAATGTGGTCCTCCAATTGCTGGGCATCCCAGGGTACCTGGACTCACTGATTGAGGGGGAGCCGATGCATAGCGTGGTCAGAGGTGCATTGAGAGGCTCCTGGGAGTCCCTGCCCTGCCAGCCTCCTCCTGCAGGGGTGGCACAGGGTTTGGCACTGGGATGCCCTCCGCAGCATGGTATCTTTGATGGACAGTGCAGCTGCTGGTCATGTCTGTCATGGTCCGCAGGAGCCCTCTGTGCTCTGTGTGTGCAGTGAGAACTTGGGGTGTCTGTAGGGTACAGAGGGGATGGTCCCCTTGATGTTTACAGGTGGCCTGGGCTTCTGACAGGGAGAAGTCTCTTTATGGAAGAGTGTCCTTCAGTGGAGGAACATTGCTCCTCTGGGCTGCCCTGCCCGCTTGTTTGACTCAGCCCCCTCCACTCATTACTCTGATTGGTCCTGTCTGCCTTGTCTATCAGGCTGCCTCTTCATAGCAACAGTGATGGGACAGTCTGCTGTGGTGGAAGCTTCAACATGGCAGCACCTCCACCAACACTGACTGAGCACTCCCCCCCCCCCTTTTGACCACTACATAACTTTCCCTTTAGGGAGGTGACTAGCAGTACCACAGTTACGCTGTAGCCAACCACCGTGATACAAGTTCAGCACCGGATTGCTGTGCCCATACCATGAGTTCAGGCACTTTATATAAACAACATATATTTTCCTATAGCTTACCTGATTTACCTTGGTTACCTAATGGTTATAAAATATATAGAAAGGCATTTACTAGAGCTCAAATGGATATTTTACAACTGGCAGTAGTGAATGGCTGTTTACTGTAAGATCTCCTTTGATGATTGACTGCACTCCTGTGACTTCAAATCCATTGAGGATCTGGCTCAAATAATGTTTTGATGCCTAAGATTTGCAGCTGTTAGGGAGAACTACCTTAGATATTTTCTATGACATTTGTCAAGGAGGTCAGAGCGAAATTAGTTGTGTTACTAGTGGATAAAGATAGATCACAATGCAAATGGAAAAGTTTGTAACATCAATTATCAAGATACAGTTAAGATGAAATAAGTTATATTTATAAATAAGTTTGTTTAATAAGTTCTATTTGGTAAGATTTATTACATTGTTATATATATATTTATGACTTTAAACATATTAATAGGGTTATGTCAATCTATATTATTGTTTTATCAATTATTTTATGATAGCTTGCATTAATGTGATCTGATATTAATATGGTTTTTATTTTCTTCCTTTTTGTGCTCTGTTGATTGCTGTGGCTGAGCCGATGCAATAAGGGACAGTACAATGCAGTACAATGAAGCGTTAGAGTGAAAAGAGACTCAGTTCTACATTTAAGGGTAGAGATTACATGAACTGAACCTATGCACAAGGAATCTCTGTGAGAAGGTCTGTGTGCAAACATTTTAATTTATGTACAGATATCAGGCGTGTTGAGTGACACAATCTGCAGTCCCATCCATGATTGCCCTTCCACACATATGCTGAAGACACTGTAGGTCTGTGCCATGTTCAGATTTTGAGATGATGAGTTGCAGTTCAGACAAGTAGACATTCTTGCAACTGGTAACATTTGCTTTGCAAACTGGATTTACGGATTGTGTGTGTGTGTGTGCACACACACAAAAAGCACAGCAAGATGACACAATGCTTCATTTCTAGACAGAATGCTATTTTAGCTATGGATCTCTTCACCCTTATCAAAATGATGCTGTTATATGAAACCCATGCTGTTATATGACACCCATTAGACCACAAGGCAAAGATTTGCTTTACTTGTGATAGAAAATGCTAAAAAGTCCTGAATAAATGAGGAGTGTCTCCAGAATGTTTTACCCGATGTAAGGTGCAATGAAAGATTCATCTGAAGAAATGTTTCCTCTTGTTTCTCTTCATTGAATAGATTAAATAAATAATTGTAAAAACCCTACCTCGGCACCTGCTTTATTCATTTATATCTATTCAGCCTTCACAGGATTAATTTTATTCTGATCTCAGATGTGCTTTTGTTCTTATGTCTACAGTGCCATCACAGTCAAATCAACTGGAGGTGATTAGCGCTATCAGAACTGCAACAACCACATGGATCAGGTATTTGTTGGGGGAAAGGATGCCAGATGCCAAGCTCCTCTGCCCAAGCATCTGATTGGCTCTGTGGCAGAATGTGCCTGCTCTGACCTTCAAGCCCTGTTCTGACCTGCCCTCCCTGGGGGTTCCCAACTCTCTGGAGGGGCTTTATTTTTCTCTAAGGCGGTCTGCCACCACCACCTTCTCTTTTTTGGAAGGAAATGCCCACTGGGAGGGACAGAACTCCCAGCTTCCCTTGCCTCAGTGTTTCCCACTATCCCAGCCACTGGCTACCACCAGGTCAGATTAATGCCTTGTGCACATCTAGGGGAATAGCCACTCCCAGGATCAAAAGTTTAAAATATTTATTAAAAAGAAAATGGTTGCATGTCTATTTTTAGCACCACACCAGATTTAAGCAAGGAAGAACAAAAGAAATTGATGAAACGTGAATCCCCTTTCTAAAACATGTCCTAAGTAGAAGTTAAAATTAGGATAGGCTCTATCCTAGGTGTCCTAGTTCTCTAAAGATCCTCCATTACTTTGAGGATTAGTTCAGCAGCTCTCTGAGTCAGCCACATGGTCCAAAATGGCCTACTCCCAACTTCAGACAAGAGATCTGTTCAGCTCAGCATCCCAAGGAAAAAGAGAGACCACCTTAACAAATCTATGTCTCCTTCCCCTTGACCCCAGTCAGCCCAGGTCAAGGCTTCTTTTCCTGTGGTCTCCAAGAAGTCCCTTCCTGTACTGTCTAGCCATTAATACCTCTGCCTCTATTCCCTGCTTGGAGAGGGAGGGGGTGAACTGGCCCATCCCATTGTCTCTAGCAAGACCCATTAAGATGTCTGTTGTGGGGGAGAAAGGTAAAGGAGACTGTAAACTGTTCTGAGACTTTGAGATTTGGAGTGAGTGTCAAGATCGACTGATTCTGAATAAAGACTGGGGGGATCTTGGCCTAAGTATCAGGCCTGGTTAAAATCATAATGGATCCACTGCTGCTAATGTTCTACCCTTAGCTATTTCCCTTCCCCCTTTCTTATTTTGATTTGCAACTGGTGTGAAAGAAATAGTCGGCGCCTTCTCAGGGCCTGAGGTGGGAGGAAGCCTTGCATGATAATACAAGGACAACCGGCTAGCTATCGCCTGAGAAAGCTGGTAGTTTACATCCCCCTGGTAGTTATCTGTGAATGTTTCCTCCTGACCCCTGTCTGTGAATGTTATCTGTGAATGTTTCCTCCTGACCCCCCCCTCCCCCGTAGGAATGTTTTTGAAGTGTATCTTAAAACCCATGTATCAATGTATTGGTTTCTTTCTTAGCAAGCTAGAGGCTTGCGCCAGAGTACCGGCTATCAATAAATGTAGTCTTAGTATCAACTTTGACTCATTCTTGAATCTGTCGACTTGACAGTGAGGGCGGCGTATAAATCCAATATCATTGTTGTTGTCGTCATCATCATCATCATCTTCTCTTCTTCTTCTTTGTGTCTGGAAGGCCATGGGCCAACTTCCTCCCCCCTCCTGCTTCCTCCCCCCTCCTGTTCTTAGCTCAGAGGAGGGAAATGGTTAAATTGCACAGTCAAGCCCTGCTCATCGCTAACCTACCAGGAGACAAGGTATTTTGCTGCAGGCACTGTTGCTAATTATATAAACGGGACTATAGAAGAGCACTAGAAGCTAGCCTGGGCCATGGATAAGGTGTTTAATATGGTGCCTCTTTGGAAGTGATGTTTCTCCTACATCTATGAATATGCATGTGGAAGCTCATATATGTCCCAAGACTGGTGTGGCGTGTCAGAATCCCACTCTAGAGAATCACATGACTGTTCCTTATACTTAGTGTACCTTAAAAGAGCCAGTGTAGCATACTGGCAACAACACTGGACTGGGATTTTGGAGGCTCAGGTGCAAATCCTTACTCCATGGAAGTTCTCTGGGTGACCTTGGACCTCTCTCTCTCTCTTGGCCTAATTTGCCTCATAAGTTTGTGTTGTGAGGATAAGGACATAGTAGAGGTGAGCAATATTGGTAGCTGCTTTGAGTCCCCACTGGGAAGAAAAAATGGAGTCTAAATAAGTGTAGAAGTATTGGATGGTTTTCTCCTCTGAAAGCATTCAGGGGAGTTTAAAAAGCAATTAATATAATCAGGGTTTGATCTTTTGTATATAAATGACCATTTCTGTACAGCAAGGGGGGACTTTTACTGCTTAATCATATAAATTAGACAGAGAAAGGAAGTCCTAACAGCAGCTGCCATCCCAAGTCCCAAAGAAGTCAAGTACATTACATTGACTGGCCCTGACTCCATACAGCTTACTGTTTAATGAGTTTCACTAGTTAAGGGAATTATGGCATTTTGTGTATGTGTGGCCGGGGTGGGGGGATGTAGACTTGTATTATTTATCTTCTTTTTATGGAACTACCAGCAGCTCTGAATCTTTCTACCACTCAAATAAGTGGAAAACATTAAAAATAAATAAATAAACAGATCTGCCAGCTTCTCAAACATTCACTGTTCAGAGGTGATTTTATGAAAAGCACTTTAAGCATATCTATGCAGGCACTTGACATATAGTTTTTGCTAATGAGACTAGAATTATAGAACACTTAAAGTAGCAAGACAAGTGAAAACGCAGGCATACAGAAATATATAACAAAAAACAAAACAAAGAAACCCACAAACACAAAAAAGGCTTATGTTTATTAAACTGAAATTGTCAGGTTGTGTAGATTTAAAAGGGGTCTGAACTTCAATGCCTGCTGCCTACTTTTCTCAGTCAGGGGAAAGGCCAAGATGTGCTCTGGAAATTCCGAGGAGGTTTACTTTGTCTGACAAGGAATCCCAGTGGGGTTCCTTTGAAGCTTTGAAGAATCCTCGTCGAAGGATTGCACTCCAACGTCTGCAGAGGGCTCCGTGGTCATTAATTTGACTTAAATTCAACACGGTCCAAGCTTTCTTGGGACTATTTTAATTTCTACCTATTTACTTCTGGAAAGGACAGTGTTGAGAAGGGTCTACTCAGTGGCAAGGTAGGAAGATTGTTATCTATCATTCCGGGACTAATATAAGCTTCATATGAAATAAGGATAAAAATTTGGCCTCAAATACAGTATTCTAAAGTAAAGAAGAAGAGAAGGGGGTAATTTTGAGACTTTTGGAGTTTAGGAAACAAAGTTAAGAGCAAAAAAACCCTTATGCTTTGAATACCTGTGGTTTCGGCATAAGCCCCATCGTCATTGAGTTGTTGGATGTGAGGACGACACAGGAAGTGACATCATTGAAACATCGCGGGATCCCTTTACCATAAAGAATGAGACTTTGTGGCAAGAAAAGCAGGGAGGAGCCATTGGGAGAAGGGCAAAGAATAAACCTCCTGGCCTTCTCTAGGAACATAAAACCATAGAAAAAGTTAAGTGGCCATTAAGGGGAGGTCAGAAGTTTTAAAAACTTTTTAAAATTAGGGAGCTGGCAGATATCATTTGGAAAAGGTGAAACCCACTGGAGTATACAAGTGAAATCAATTTTGGTGGACTTAAGGTGAAAAAAGAAAACTTTTAAAAAGGTGCCAGAAAAGTCACAGACACCATTTTGTTGAAAATATAAACTTCAAAAATTAATATTTGGAGTTTGGCAGCTGTGAGGATGGCGATTTTAGGCTCTTTGGAAAGGGCGTGCTTCAAGCTTCAAAATCCAGTGGTTAAATTGTAATTTGTATTTGTAATTGTAATTGTAATTTGCTGAGATCAAGTTTTGCTATGGGAGGACAGTAACGTCAGAGCATAAGCTCTGTCAGAGGGCCAGTATGTTGGAAGAAGTACATACATAATAGGAATAATTGCTGAGTTTTTGGGAATGGACCCTGAACAATCTAGACAAAAGATCTAGGATTTATGACAAAAAAAAATAGAGATTCTTCCTAAAGTTGGAAATGATCACAATCCATTGATGTGGTCGGCAAAGTGTGTGAAAAAGATCAAGAGATGGAGAATAAATGAAGATTTGCTACAGAAAACAGAGATAGTTGTGTCTCTTGAAAAAGAAACTAAAGCTTTCTTCCAAATAATTGAAAAGGAGGACATTCAATTCCAAATTGTGTGGGACGCGTACAAAGCAGTAATGAGAGGTATTTTAATTGCAATGAATAATAAAGATAAAGGGGCCCAGGAGAAACAAATGTTGGATATTCAAAAAGAAATTTGGAAAAAAGAAAAGGAACTAAAAAAAAAGACCGGGGAAAAAGAAAATAATAAGGAAAATTACAATATTGCAGAATCAACTGAGACATTTGTTAAATAAAGAAGTTGAACGGAACCTTAAGAGACTTCAACAGAAATCTTTTGAAGGAGCAAATAAGCCTGGAAAATACCTGGCTTGGCAAATGAAGAAAAAAAGGGAAAATAAATTTGTGAACAAAATTGTATCGGGAGGCAAAGAAATTGTTGCTCAAGCAGGAATTAAAAGGGAATTTTATAAATATTATGCTAAGTTATTTCAAGCTCAAAAGGTGGAGAAAAGTAAAATAGATGCATATTTACAGAAAATGCAAGTAAATCCCTTAACAGAAAATATGGAAAAGGTATTAAATGAACTAATTGAAAAAACTGAAGTTGAAGCAGCCATAATTCAATGAAAATGGGAAAAGAATCGGGTCCAGATGGTTTTACAGCAAAATTTAGTAAAGTCCTCGCAGAGACATTGGTGCCTAAGTTCCAGAAGCTGATGAACATCATAAGGATTGATGGGATAATTCCAAACACATGGAAGGAAGCTACAATTTCGCTGATACCAAAAGAAGATAGAAACACAACAAATGTAAAAAATTATAGACCGATTTCATTACTTAATAATGACTATAAAATATATGCTAGGATACTAGCAGAACGACTCAAACAGCATTTGAATAATTTTATCAAAGAAGAACAAGCAGGATTTCTACCCAGGAGACAAATTAGAGACAATATTAGAAATGTTATAGATATTGTCGAATATTATGAGAAGCACCCGGAAAAGGAAGTGGCATTATTTTTTGAGGATGCAGAGAAGGCCTTCAATAATTTGAATTGGGATTTTATGTTTGCAGTGATGGAGAAATTGGGATTAGGAGAAGATTTTATAAGAATGGTTAAGGCAATATATACTGAACAGGAAGCAAAAATTTGTATAAATGCAGATTTGACGGAGAAAATGAAGGTCGGTAAAGGAACAAGGCAAGGTTGCCCTCTATCTCCATTGATATTCATAATGACATTAGAGATTTTGCTTAGACAAATCAAGAGGACAAAGAGATAGAGGGGTTGAAATTGAGAGGATTTTCCTATAAATACAGAGCATTTGCCGATGATATAACGTTTATCAATGAAAATCTGTTTAACTGTGACACCATTGCTGCTTCGCAAAATACAGAAGTATGGAGAATTGGCTGGCTTTTATATAAATAAAGAAAAATCGAAACTTTTGTGTAAAAATAAGTCAGAGTTGACAGGAGGAACTGCAAAGTGTAACAGAGTGTGAAGTCACTTCAAAAGTTAAATATTTAGGTGTGGAAGTTACCATGAAAAATATAGATTTGTACAAAAATAACTATGAAAAGCTTTGGCAGAAAATTGATGAAGATTTTGTTAGAGACAATCTGCCTGCCTCCCCTGGCGCAAAAGATAGGGGAGGTTTTCAACTACCGGATCTAAAATTGTACCATGATGCAGTGAGTTTGGTTTTGATTAAAGAGTGGATGACATTATTAAATAAAAAACTGTTGGCTTTAGAAGGTCATGGAAATATTTTGGTTGGCATGCTTATATGTTGCATGGGAAAAATAAGATGGATGGCTTTTTCTCACACCATTATATAAGAAGAAATTTCCTAAGTACTTGGTTAAAATACAAAAAATATGGTGATGAAAGAAAGCCACTATGGACTGTACCAACTAAATTATCTTCATGCTTTGTGATCTGAGGCTAGGTCAGACCACTGGTGATGGTTAATGCAACAGGTACCAAGGGATTTCTTCAAGGAGTCCTTGTACCTCTTCTTTGGTGCCCCTCTATTTCGATGGCCGGTGGAAAGTTCGCCATACAGGGCAATCTTGGGAAGGCGGTAGTTTTTCATCCTGGAGATATGCCCTGCCCAGCACAGCTGCGTCTTCAACAACAATGCCTCGATGCTTGTAACCTCAGCCCGTTTGAGGACTTCAGTGTTGGTCACAAAGTCACTCCAGTGGATGTTGAGGATGGTGCGAAGGCAGCGCTGATGAAAGCGCTCATGGAGTCGCAGGTGATGACGGTATAAAACCCACGATTCGGAGCCGTAGATGAGGGTTGTCATCACAACCACTTTGTAAACATTGATCTTTGTGCCTTTTTTCAGATGCTTGTTGCTCCACACTCTTTTATGCAGTCGGCCAAATGCACGGTTTGCCTTTGCCAGCCTATTGTCAATCTCCTTGTCGATCTTGGCGTCTGAATGATGCACCCCAGGTAGCTGAACTGCTGGACTATCTTCAAAACTGATTCACCCACAGTGATGCAAGGAGGGTGATAATCTTCCTGGTGTGCAGGCTGGTGGAGAACTTCTGTCTTCTTCAGACTAACTTCTAGGCCGAATAGCTTGGCAGCCTCTGCAAAGCAGGATGTCATATGCTGTAGAGCTGATACCAAGTGGGAGACAAGTGCAGCATCATCAGCAAACAGTAGCTCTTGGATAAGTTTTTCCATTGTCTTGGAGTGGGCCTTTAGTCGCCTAAGGTTGAACAGGCTGCCATCGGTGCGATAGCAAACGTAGACACCATCGTCAACATCTAAATCTACTGCGGCTCTTTGAAGCATCATGCTAAAGAAGATCGTAAAGAGAGTTGGTGCGAGAACACAGCCTTGCTTTACACCTGTGCCTATTGGGAAGGGCTCCGAGAGATCATTGCAGTGTCTGACTTGGCCTCGCTGGTCTTCATGTAGCTGGATGACCATACTGAGAAACCTTGGGGGACATCCTAAACGTTCCAAGATTTGCCACAGGCCATTCCTGCTAACGGTATCAAAAGCTTTGGTAAGGTCGACAAAAGTCACATATAGACCCTTGTTCTGTTCCCTGCATTTCTCTTGGAGCTGCCTGAGAGCAAATACCATGTCGGTGGTGCTCCTGTTAGCTCTGAAGCCACACTGGCTCTCTGGGAGGAGTTCTTCTGCAATGGCGGGCACCAGTCTGTCCAGGAGTATTCTAGCAAGGATTTTGCCTGCGATGGAGAGCAGGGTTATCTCCCAGTAGTTGGAGCAGTCTGACTTTTCCCCTTTGTTCTTATGTAGAGTAATGATAATTGCATCGCGAAAGTCCTGTGGTAGTTTGCCTTGTTCCCAGCAGGTGACAAGTACTTTGTGAAGTGTGCTATGTAGTACTATGCCCCCATGCTTCCAAATCTCTGGTGGGATTCCATCAACTCCCGCTGCCTTGCCACTTTTCAGTTGCTTGGTGGCTTTAACAGTCTCTTCTAGGGTGGGGATCTCATCCAACTCTGTTTTCACTGGTTGAAGTAGGGTGAGGTGGATTGCTGAATCTTGAACTAAGCGATTGGCACTGAAGAGAACCTGAAAATACTCCAACCACCGGTTCAGTATGGATGCCTTGTCTGTGAGGAGCACTTGGCCGTCTGCACTATGCAAGGGACTCTGAGCCTGATATGATGGACCATATACTGCCTTCAGGGCTTTGTAGAACCCTCTTAAATCACCAGTGTCTGCACACAGCTGGGTTCTCTCTGCAAGCTTGGTCCACCACTCGTTCTGAATGTCTCGAAGCTTGTGCTGGAGGTTGCTACATACAGCGCGAAAGGTTGCTTTTTTCCCGGGACAGGAGGGCTGAGCAAGATGTGCTTGGTAGGCAGATCTCTTTTTCACCAGTAATTCTTGGATCTCTTGATTGTTCTCATCAAACCAGTCCTTGTTCTTCCTTGTGGAGAACCCGAGGACTTCTTCAGAGGTCAACAGGATGGTAGTTTTTAGGTGTTCCCAGAGTGCTTCTGGAGAAGGATCTGTGAGGCAATTGGGGTCCTCAATTCTTGCCTGGAGGCAGCTTTAACTTCAGCTGACTGAAGGCTGCCAACCTGAAACTTCCTCCGGGGGATACCGCCTCTCCTGGGTGTAGATTTAAAGTGAAGACGGAGATTGCAGCGTACAAGACAATGATCCATATGACATTCTGCACTGGGCATTACTCGGGTGTGTAAGACATCTCGAAGGTCTCTCTGGCGCACCAGAATGTAGTCAATAAGGTGCCAATGCTTGGAGCGTGGGTGCATCCAGGTTGTCTTCAGACTGTTCTTCTGCTGGAAGATAGTGTTGGTAACGGTGAGCTGATGCTCCGTGCAGAATTCTAGCAGGAGGCGCCCGTTATCATTGCAGTTGCCAATGCCGTGTTTGCCAAGTACTCCTTTCCAGGCTTCCGAGTCTTTACCTACTCTGGCATTGAAGTTGCCAAGGATGATCACCTTGTCCTCTGTAGGGGTCTTCTGTACGAGGTTGCGTAGATCAGCATAGAACTTGTTCTTTTCTGCAGGATCTGCTTGAAGGGTTGGGGCATACACACTGCATGCTGCTTGTTTTGAAGTGGGAGGCATAGACATGATGCAATCTGAGTGACCTGTTGGCAGGTTTTTGAGTTTGGAGGCAATGGAGTTCCTGACCATGAAGCCAACGCCAGAAAGGCGGCTCTCAGCCTTTGACTTACCCGACCAGTAGAGGGTATAACCAGCACCGTGTTCTTGAAGACTACCTTCCTCAGGGAAACGGACCTCACTGAGAGCTGCTATGTCAATATTCAACCTGAGAAGTTCGTGGGCAACTAGAGCAGAGCGTCGTTCAGGGCGACCACTGTCTACTGTGTCAAGCATGGTTCTGATGTTCCAACACGCACACTTTAGTCTTTGCACCCTTTGTGAGGCAGGTGCATGCCTTTTCTTTGTTGCTATTTTTCAACCGCAAGTAAGGATGCCCGTTGACCGCGGCTAGCCAACTGGGGGGGGGGGGAGGAGACGAGCTTTGTTTAGGCCACCTTTTCTAGGCCCCTCTCCATACGGAGCAAGCAGTGCTGTCCCTAAATAAGGCTGCTTGGTCATTCAGGGTGCTGCCAAAAAATGCTTTCGTCTCCGGGTCAGCATCAGGCGACCAATACCCTGAACCGCCTACATGCAGGATCGGGATTGCGGCTTCCAGTGGCATCTTCCACCTGCCATTTCGCCCATTGCCCATCACTGCAGGATTTGGTATGTTGTGGGTTGTGGATGTGAATACCCTTCAGGCCTGTGCAGAGGAATTTTTAGGTGAAGCGCAGTGTGCGCAGTACTGGCTCCACCCTTTTACCATGGGGTCATCTGCCATGGCCCAGTAAGCCGGGACGCCGGCAGCGAGTCCTCCAGGTGGTAGATGTTACATTAACGAGCTCTGTCTGCCCGGGCTTGATGTTAGAGTTTTCCTTCTCTTGGCTGGCGAGGTTGGTGAGCCCAACCTGCCCATCCGGTTATACCACCGGACATTCGGTCGCACCATGACGTGGCAAACTCTGTGAAAACGGGGGGACCAGCGAGAAGGTGTTGCCATGGATTCAGTAATGTAGGAGAGGCCATTGCAGTGACCATCTGCCAGGCATAGCCAGACAGTGACCACGCAGCATTCACTACACCGGGAAAGGAGAGGCGATGAATTGCGCATGCACTTTCCCTGGGGGGGCAGGACACCCAGAGGGAGCCCCCCTCCGGTTAACGTATAACCAACTATTAAAAATACATGGAGGAAAGGTGGAACTAAAATCAGCTGAAGAATTACAATACAAATACAATTGGTTTCAATTACAACAAAATAAGAGCTTGGTGGAACAGGACATTAAAAATGAAGTTATAAGACAGGAGCAAACGGAATTAGAAAAAAATGCTGTTAGGTGAGAATGAAAAACTGATTTCAAGGACTTATAAATTACTATTGAAGTGGTCTACTGAAGATGAAGTAGTTAAATCTCAAATGATAAAATGGGCAATTAATTTTAACAAATAAATACAAATGGAATCTTGGGAGTATCTATGGAAGAACTCTATGAAGATATCAACATGTTATAACATCAAAGAAAACTGTTTTAAAATGTTGTATAGATGGTATATGACACCTAAGAAACTGGCAAAAATGAACAATCAGATGTCAGATAGATGTTGGAAATGTAAAAAAACCTGAAGGATCTTTCTACCATATGTGGTGAACCTGTGGAAAAGCAAAACAACTTTGGAAAATGATCCAGAAAGTAATGTCAAGAATTTTGGGCTTTGACATTAAGAGGTCTTCAGACTTTTTTGTTGAGATTACAAATTGAAAGTTTTCCGAAACAAGATAGAACGATGGTGTGGTACCCACTTTCAGCTACAAGGACATTGTATGCATAGTCATGGAAGCAAAATAAAATACCAGAGAAATGGGACTGGTTTTTAAAAGTTTTGTCATGGAGTGAGATGGACAAACTTACAAGAATCTTAAAAGACTATGATTTGGAGAAGTTCAGGAAGGACTGGGAGAAATTTCAAAACTATGTTGAAAAACAATGGAAAGTAAGGGGACACTTAGTGATTTTTGGATAAAAGTTGAATGGAATAATGGACTATAGCTTAAAAAGTTTATAAAGGGAAAATTTCTTTGAAAAATGAAGAATTTTTTTGTTTTAATTTCTTCCGTATTGCTATAAGGTTTTAAAATGGAGATTCTTGATTTGTTAAGTTACCTTGCTTTCTTTTTCTTTTAATTTTTAGTAAACACTGGTGGAGGTAAAAAAGGGGGGGAGGAGTGGAGAGGGGGGAAAGCGATGTATTATTTATATTTGGTATTATTTTAATTTTTTTAAAAGATTATTGTAACAATGTATTGCAAATGAATAAATTGACACTCAAATATACACACTCACCACTTAAGAATCATGTAGAATATTATAGCATTTTAAATGTGAAATGCCATTGCATCAAAAGTTCATAAGATTCTCTTAACATCGTGTTCATAGTAATATATATATATATATATATATATATATATATATATATCCTTGTAGACAATATATAACTCTATTTAAAATTGATTCCAGGTGGTGTCTTAAAGTATGACGTATACAAAATCAAGTCCTTTTTGCATTAAAGCTGCATATTCCCATTTCTATGCTATTATAATTGTATAATATCACCGGATTGAACAGAAAATGAAAAACCATAGGGAATTGTTATCCTATGTATATAAAAAAGCTATTTCATCTTGGCAAATCTGAGCTCCTTTATCGGTTGGGACTGGGTGGGACTGTGATGTATCAAATTTTGACCTGCCAAACCATCAATCAACTACTCTTGCACTGCATTTGCTGACTCTGCTGTCCCCTACCCAGTGCTGGCCCCAGGACAGACAAGGATTGGCCCTTTGAGGAAACTGCTAGGCAGTGGCTGCTGCTAAGTGACTAACCTTGCTTCTCTCAGTAAAAAGCAATCAAGCTTGGTTCTCTCAGTAAATGGCGGTGGGGCCCTTTCAAGTCCTATTTTAGCCTTAGAGGGAGAATTCACTGGTTGACTTTGCTCCTCTCTCCTGCCCGAGTGGCTGCTGCTAGACAGCCAAGCTGCTTCTGTCAGTCAAAGGCTACCAACCTTGATCGGCAGTTTATGACTCTCGCTATTCTCTCATTAGCTAAGCTGCCTGTCACTCTGCTTTGCAGAGGAGAGAAAGAAAGCCTTCCCTCAACTGGCTGAGGGATGGAGGAGGACGGAAAGAGCCATAGAGAAAACCTTCTCATGATTGGCTGAGGAAGGGAAGAGGAGGGAAGACTTTCTAAGAAGTCTAAGAAGAAGATATTGGATTGGATTTGCTAAGAAGAAGAAGATATTGGATTTATATCCTGTCCTATACTCTGAATCTCAGAGCGGTCACAATCTCCTTTACCTTCCCCCCTCCCAATGGACACCCTGTGAGGTAGGTGGGGCTGAGAGAGCTTTTACAGCAGCTTCCCTTTCAAGAACAACTCTTATGAGAGCTGTGGCTGACCCAAGACCATTCCAGCAGCTGCAAGCAGAGGAGTGGGGAATCAAACCCGGTTCTCCCAGGTAAGAGTTCGTGCACTTAACCACTACACCAAACTGGGTCTCTAAGGGCTGTCAAGCAATGTTTTATATTACCATAACTGTCTATGTTTCTCAGAATATAACTGATATACTGTACCTGTTACTAACCATGAAACAAAGCTAAGGCACATCAAAGTAGAATAGTTAGCTGGCGCCTCCTCCCTGCGCCTCTCTCACTTTTACTAACAAATGCAGGAATTCGCTCTTTGAAGATAAAGCCTCCAGGAACATTTTCCCAGGCCAAGCATGGACCCAGGAAGTATAACCCCAGGGAGACTAGAGAAAGTACTGTGTGAGTTTTCACACGTGAATACAGGACTGTTTAGTAATTATAGCTTTGTTGATAGAAACTTTGATGTGCCATCTTTAAGTATGCACTCTGCCATTACTCTGTATCAGTTCCAATTCTTGGCGCACTAGAAGCACATAGATTATCAATAAACCTATACTTTGTTTCAAATCAAGGACTGGTTACTTTGAGATCCGCTTGCTTGACAAGGGCCCCTTGATTGGCTGAGGACCCCTCCCTATACACCTCTGGAAGGGAAAAAGATAGAGAGGGGAAAGGCCAGATACAGAGAGAGAGAGATAAGGAGGGAAAGCAAGAGACAGATTGAAGTCCTGTGCTTAAGACCAGCAACACAATTTCGCTTATGTGCTAGTAACCTACAGGAGTGCTGAGCCTACACAATCTGGGGCTTGCAGCCTGCTAGCCTGCGTTAGCCCGGTTTGCCTCCCTGGGAGGAAAGAGTCAGTATTCGCCCGTTTGGGCACGCAATGTTGGGGGCAGGGTCTGGCTGTCATTTTGAGGAGCACTTGTGAGCCATTTTAGTTTAATTTAGTGCCTGTGATCATATCAGGTGGTAAGGGGTCTGGCAGGTCCAAAGGCAAGAAGCCTGCGCCTAAGGCCCCCACCCCCGTCATCCTCGTCTGACGAGGAAGGGGATGTGGTGGTTGAGGCCAATATTTTGAGTAGGTTGCGGGCGTTGGAGCAGGCGTCAGGTATTCCCTATCCAGGAGGGCTGGAAGGGGATAGGGCCTCTAGAAGGGAGCAGCAAGGTAATATCCTAACCAGGATGTCTATTCTCGAGGGCAGGTCTGGTGAAGTTGTAGCTGACAGGGATGCTGGTTTCAGTGGTGTAGATGTTGGTGCGGTGTCAGCAGCTGGAGCATCTGGAGTTGGATTGTCCTTGATTCCCTCCGGAATTGTTGGTAAGTCGGGGAGCAACTGGCAGGCTGGAGTTGGGCAAGTGTGGCCATGGGGACCATGGGGTCCTGCCTTGACGGCTGGGTAGGGTTATCCTGCTGTGAGTCCGGGGGTGCCTACTTCATCTGGGTCGGGGTCCCTATTGAATTGGACTTGGCCTAGCGGGCAAGGTGGCCCTTGCAGGGGTTGCACGGGTGTTCGGCACCTGGGTATGACGGGTTCCTTCATGGACACACGTTCTTCTTATGGGATGGTGCCTTTTACATCTTTGCCCTTTGGGGATGTTGTCTTACCATTAGGTAAGGTAAGGTAAGGTAAAATTTTATTTGTATCCCACCCTCCCCGCCTAGGCGGGCTCAGGGCGGCTAACAACATTTATACATATACAATAAATATAAGAGCTTAGAATTAACAATAAAACTTAAACTTAACATCATAAAAACCCGTTAATGTATTTAAATTTCATAGTTTAATTTAATCTGGCAGCAATGGTGACATTCTGACGCTAATTTCTGCCAGCATGATTATTTCCATATTGACATAGGTCCTTGAACAGGACCATGTTGGTGTGTCCTTGGTTAACAGCAGCAGTCAATATACGCTTGTTTAAAGAGGGCGGTTTTGCAGGCCCTGCGGAACTGATCAAGGTTCCGCAGGGCCCGCACCTCCTCAGGAAGCTGATTCCATAGGGCGGGGGCCGCTGTTGAAAAGGCCTGTACTCGGGTACTCTGGAGCCTGATCTCTTTTGGCCCAGGGATAGTCATTAGGGGATCACTTGCTTCCTGCAACCAGGGAAAAAATCCTGAAAGGGGAGTATGTAGATATTTTTTCTCTGCTCTTTAGGAAGTTGGAGAAAAAAGATAAGGAGGTGTTGGATGAAAAGGAGAAGGAGAAATTAAAAAAGCGTAAGGTGGATAGAACCTGGGCAAACTGTCTTCCGGGGTTTTGTATTTATGCCGGTGTGATTGCCCGGGCGCAGCCTTGGCGGGTGGCGGGCCTTTTCTAATAATTGGATATCATTTATAAGGGCTACACGGCCTTCAGCGGCCCTGCCTGGCTGTAGTACGATGAGGAGTTTCAGATGAGCGCTGCCCTGTATCCGTCTCTTCAGTGGGACCATATCCATCTGCAGCTGTGGCTGCAGGTTATGTCCCTGGCTAGGCCTAACTTGGGTGATCGCTCTGATAGCAGTCACATGGTGAGCAGGTCAGCTGCATCGTCTTCGACTTCATCAGGCTCTCCCCGCGGTTCAGTGGGGTAGCCAGTTCAACCCCGCTTGGTCTGCTGGGAATTTGGCTCTTTGGAAGTGTGTAGCAGGAAGGCTTGCCAGTTCAAGCACGAATGCCCCATGTGTGGTGGGTCCCACTCCTTTGACAGCTGCCCCAGAGCTCGGGGATGTAAGAATGCAAAGAAGCTTGGTGGGGGTGGTGGATCCTATCCAGCTAAAAAAAGGGGCCCAGCCCAATAATGGTGGGGCCTCTTGAATGTTGGCTGTCAAGATATCCTTGAAGGGCTGGCAGTTTGTATTTGTTGGAAGGTTTTAAAGTTGGTTTTAGGATTCCCTTTCAGGGGCCTCGGGTCCCATTTATGTCCGGGAACCTTAAGTCAGTTTAGGGTTTGGAACAGGTTGTAAGGGACAAGATCGCCAAGGAGTTGGGGGAGGGTAGGATCTTGGGTCCTTTTTTACATCCTCCAGTGGGTACTCTTAGGACTTCGCCATTAGGTGTGGTGCCCAAAAAGGCGCCTGGTGAATTTCATTGGGTTCACCATCTCTCCTTTCCTAGGGGAGAGTCCGTGAATGATGTGATTCCTGAGCACTTATGCTCAGTTAGGTATACTAGCTTCGACCAGGCTGTTGCTGTGTTGAGACGCTGTGGGGTGGGTGCAGAGTTGGCAAAATGCGATATTAAATCTGTATTTCGCCTTCTACCAGTGCATCCCGATGATTTTGAGCTTTTGGGGTTTTCTTTTGAAGGCCAATTTTACATGTATTGAGCATTGCCAATGGGCTGCTCTGTATCATGTTCTGCTTTCGAGTGCTTCAGCACATTTTTGGAATGGGCTGTGAGGGAGAAAGTAGGTTTACAGGATGTTGTTCATTTTTTGGACAACTATCTTTTTGTGGGTCCCAAGGGGTCTGGGCGTTGTGGGCAGCTCTTGTCAGGCTTTATTGAGCTGGCGGTGAAGCTTGGAATCCCTTTGACCCCTGAGAAAACGGAAGGTCCGGCCCATGAGTTGACCTTTTTGGGGATTGAGATTGATACTGTTGCGCAACTGTTTAGGGTGTCTCTTCAGAAGATAGTTGAATTGAGAGCTAGGATTTTTGCCTTTCTTCTTAAAAAGAAGGCTACCTTGCTGGAGTTGCAACAGCTAGTGGGGCACCTCAGCTTTGCGTGTAAAGTGATTGCTCCAGGGAGGGCTTTTCTCAGAAGGCTTTGTGATGCTATGGCAGGGTTGCGCTTGCCTCAGCATAGAGCTCGGGTTACCTGCAGCATGAGGGATGATTTGAGGGTTTGGCAGGAATTTTTGGAGTCTTTCAATGGAGTCTCCTTTTGGAGAGAGGACATGAGGCTTGAAGCTGAGCTCCAGGTTGTCAGACAATGGAACTTCAAATTAACCAGACTCCATTTGTTACAATGTTAAGGCTTTATTTGATAGTTCATAGTTTCTGAGCACAGCAAGATTGGAACTGATACTTTTCCCTAGGTGCATAGATACTTTAAACACTTGTACGTCAAAGGCTTCTAAGCAAATCTACATTCCCACTATGAAGTGATACATTTCACAAGGTTGCTTTCTCTTATCTCTTTGTGGCTCCCATTCTCACAGGAAAGGCCAAGCCGGCATTCCCAGAGGCACTTTATCTTCAAAGGGATGTTGCTTTTGTTAGTATCAGGGACAGGAATTCACATCAGTGTTAGTAGCAACTATGCTTCTACTTTGATATGCAAGGTTTCTTCTTGAGGTTAATAACATGGGTTAGAAAATGGAGTCAGTTAAGCTAAGCACCACAGTTTAAACTAAGCATCATACTATATCATAGTAACTTTCCAGTGTCTGACAAAGGTCATGTCTGATGCTGCTGGGTCTTTGGGTTTTGGAGTCTATTTCTGCAGACATTGGTGCGCAGATAGTTGGCCTGACTCCTGGGTAAAGGTAGGTGTGAAACGAGATCTTACATTTCTCGAATTCTTTCCCATTTAGTCACAGTTTGGCTGTGGGGGAAGGATATGGCCAATCACACCATTCATTTTTGGTGTGATAATATGGCGGTAGTCCATGTCATTAATTCCCTTTCATCCAAATCCCGTCGGGTTATGAGGTTGGGGAGGGCCTTCACTCTGCGTTGTTTGCGGCTTAGTATTTTGTTTTTAGCCAAGCATGTTCCTGGGGTGAGTAACGGGGTGGCTGACGCTCTCTCTTGTAAACAGAGAGGTTTCATCAGCTGGCCCCAGATGCCGACAGAGAGGCGGTGCCAATGCCCCAGGAGCTATGGCTGATTGGAGAGCCGAGGCCTGCAGAGCGATAGGCCTAGCCATTGCGCCTAGCACCAGGAAGTCTTATGAATGGGCTGTGTGGCAGTTTGAAGACTTTAGGGCTGAGGTAGGGTATCGCATGGTTTGGCCCGTCCCGGTGGAGCAGTTGCTCCATTACTGTGTTTCGCTTCAAGGTAAGGGATTGGCTGTGCGATCCATTAGGGGTGCCTGTCTGCATTGGCTTTTGCCAGTAAGGCGCTGGGTTATAAGTCTTCGAAAGATGCTGGAGGGGTGGGCCAGAGAGGCCGGACCCAGAGTAGACATGCGGAATCCTATGTCTCTGTCGATTCTGCGGGGTTTGAGAGGGGTTTGGGACGTGGTGAGTGCTTCTTCTTTTGAAGCACGTTTGTTTCATTCCGCATCTTTAGTAGCCTTTTTTGGGGCCTTTAGAGTCAGCGAGCTGGTGGCACAGTCCAGAAACGATGTTTCTGTCAAGGCTCTATTGTTGAGGGATCTGAGGCTGTCTGAGGGTAAGGCAGTGATTACTGTCTGTCACTCTAAGACGGATCAGTTGCAAAAAGGTACTGTACTTGAGCTGGGTAGTTGTTCAGAGCTTGAGCTGTGTCCAGTTACCACGTTGGCTGTTTATTTGGCAGTCCGGGGGCCCAAGAAGGGGGTTTTGTTTTGCCATTATGATAGTAGCCCGTTGACAAAGCATCAGTTTTGGGCGGTGACGTCATGGGCTTTAGGTGAATTGGGGTTGGTTGGGGTGAGGTTTGGGACCCACTCCTTTAAAATTGGGGCAGCCTCAACAGCTGCTGCTATGGGGTATCCGTCCTCTTCCATTCAGCGCTTGGGCCGTTGGCGTTCAAGTCTTATGTTCAACCGTTCCTCAGGCCTTAAGTAGCTCGTTTGTTGGGCTGTTTGGTTATGTTCTCGTTTAACTGTTTTTTCTCTTTAGATGCTGTTGTTCCTGGCTAGAGGAGCCGAGTTCTTGTCTGTGGCCATAGTCACATGTTTTGGGCTACTCATCAGGCGCGGAGAACTTCGGTCGACTCTCAGCTGGGACTTAGCCAACATGTTTGTATTGAATGGCTGGGGCCTGCTGGCCTTCAGTGGCTGGGCCTGCTGGCTTTGTTATTTCAAGACAGTGTGGGTCCTCCTCCTCAGATTTTAATTGTTCACCTGGGAGGTAATGACCTGGGGCTTTTAAAGGGCAAGGCCTTAGTTTGGCAGGCCTGCGATGATTTTCAGCACATTAGGGAGCGATGGCCTGGGACCCCCATAATTTGGTCAGCCATGCTGCCCCGCCGTGTTTGGTGCTGTGCTTGGGACCATGCGGCTATTGAGAAGCCCTGGTATAAGGCTAATAAGGAGATTAAGAAGGTGTTAGAAGGGGGGTTGGGCCACTATTTGCCCTATCCGTCAAAATTTCCTGACCTCTACAGAGGGGATGGAGTGCATCTCTCAGAAAAGAGTAATATGCTTTTCCTGAGAGATTTGCGGCAAGGGTTGCAGGTGTCTTTGGGCCTCCCGGTGGGTGCTAAGCCCTAAGTAGAGACTTGGCCTTAGTAGTGGTAGGTTTTTGGGGTTTAGGGCACTATGCAGCTAGGGGAGGACTGTGAAGCATCCCCCTTTTGAGGAATTAGGGGTCTGGCATGATCAACCTTGGGGTTTGTGACCCGGGGTGTGGAGAATGCAGACTGTCCTGGAGGCTTGGCTAGAGGGTGCCTTTCTGGCGAGACGTGCATCTGGGTTTGGGCCCTCTGGTGCGTGCCTCCCTGCTGGGTCTGCCTGGTGGGAGCTGAGTCACACAGCTCTGGCTAGGGGGCTGGGTCTCTCACCTGCTAATGGCAGGGGAGTGGTCGCGGTGACCCCTAGCCCTGGCCAGGCCACTGGTTGGGTGCCCTTGCCATTTATTGTGATATTTAATAAAGTGGCCCAATTTTATTCCAATGCATTGTGTCTGACTCTTTATTCCGACCTTGGGGGGCAATCACAGCACTTAAACAAGGAAGAGATGCAAAGTCTGTTTACAAGGAGCTGAACACAGGAATTTCAGATTTAAGGTAGATTAATAAGGGAGGATGGGATACAAATCTAATGAAAACAAACAAACAAACAAACAAATGTATGTGCTGGCAGGCATTATGGTGCACCCAGGCACCATGTCAGGGACCCCTGTATTAATGAAATACATATTTAAATACAAGTTCTATTCTACCTCATCCCACTCCCCTCTATAATGTACCTCCCAGAATTGTTGCAAGGAGGCGGTGAGAAAACTTCAGATAGACTACCTAGCTCTCTGTGTAAGAAAGACATAGAGTGAATTAGAAGCCCAAATCTACAAGGGTTGTGGCAGCATTTTTAGTCATAAGTATGATGCAAAAATGAAGAATCACAGACTAGTGTCAATCACAGACAATTCCAGCGTAAATGGAGAATGTCAAGAGCCCTTGCCATTGTTTTTCACTATGCATAAATGCTTGCTTTGTCTTTTGTTGTTGTTCAGTCGCACAGTCACGTCTGACTCTTTGCAACCCCATGGACAAAGTCATGTCAGGCCCTCCTGTCTTCCACCATCCTCCGAAGTCTGCTCAAATTCGTGCTTGTCCAACCACCTCATCTTTTGCTGTCCCCTTCCCCTTTTGCCTTCTGTCTTTCCCAGCATCAGGATCTTCTCCAGTGAGTGCTCCCTTCTCATTTGGTGGCCAAAGTATTTGAGCTTCAGCTTCAACATCTGACCTTCCAGGGAACAGTCTGGGTTGATTTCCCTTAGGACTGACTGATTTGATCTTCTTGCAGTCCAAGGGACTCTCAAGATTCTTCTCCAGCACCACAGCTCGAAAGCATCTATTCTTCTGCGCTCGGCCTTCCTTATGGTCCAGCTCTCACAGCCATACATTACTACTGGGAATGCCATTGCTTTGACTATACGGACTTTTGTTGGCAGGGTGATGTCTCTACTTTTTATTATACTGCCCAAGTTTGCCATAGCTATCCTCCCAAGGATCAAACGTCTTTTAATGTCATGGCTACAGTTACCATCTGCAGAGATCTTGAATCCCAGAAATGTGAAGCTTGTCTAGAGAAAACCAAAAGTTTGCATCCCATGAGAGAGGCCAGCTTACTTCTTCTCAGCCTTGTCTTCAAGATTACTCCAGTGTATTATCTCATGGTGATTTCATATGTTGCCTTGTAGTGTGAGAAAGAATTTGTAGCATCTTGCGTTTGCCTTGCTTTTGAATTATTTTTGTGCCCAGCACAAAAGGCATGCTTGTAACGGTTACAAGGAACGTATATATCTGACACACTTGCAGTTGTATCTCAGTTCTGACACTGGTGCTAACCCGTGTCACTAGCTCTATCTTACAATAAACGCTTATCCTGAACCCATGGAGAGTCATTATTATTGAAGATAGTTCAGAGACCTGACATAGAGTGCCAAGCAACATCTAACAACATCATTATATGTAGCACTAAATAAGAACTAAAAAAAATGACACCATCTTGGATCCTAGGGATTGAAAGTTTAACTGTATAAAACAAGTTTAATGATTGAAAGGGATCTAGAGATTGAAAGTTTAACTGTATGAAATGATTTTAATGATTTTATTGCAATTCTAGTTTTAATTCTATGTTGTTTTAACTTTTGTTAGCTACCCTGAGCCCATCAGGGAAGGGCAGGATATAAATATAATAAAATAAATAAATAGTTGAAAGAAGTCTGCAGTTTAAAAAAATGTGTTAGGTAGGTGCTGGACAGTAGTATAAATAAGAAAGCACAAGGTATAGGATAACCAGCTTTCCAAAAAGAATAAAATCAACTTTTTCCTCAGCCAGAATCAGGCTAAAAAACCAAAAACAATAATAAATAAATATCGTCTTAATACTCCTGTGCATAAGACTTCTATTAGATTATTAACTTCAGTGGAAGTTCACAAGACTTCACAGTTCACAAGTTATTGCGAAAATTGTTCAGGGACGCAAACCTTTTTTTTTTAATAAGGAATTTTGTATTTTTATGGGAACAATAAAGATTGCACATCCATGTGATAGGACATAGCAATATTTTTAACGCTTGCATATGGTTTGAGAAAAAAATTAAATTAAGCACTACATTCAAAAGCATTATGGAGAAAAATAAGATCACAGGATTGAGCAGTTAGTATTTTCTGTGGATATTAGGCTGGAAAGGAAGGGGGCATAGTATAGCCTGATCTTGTCAGATCTTGGAAGTTAAACAGGGTTGGTACTTGGATGGGAAAGATTCTGCAGATGAAAGCAATGGTGAATTACCTCTCCTTCTCACTGGCCTTCAAACCTCTTTCTTGAGGTTGCCATAAGTCAGTGATTTGATGGCGCTTACATATCTAAGAAGGAGGATGATTTTTGCTATTTCTCCCCTTCTGCAGCACCCCTCCTCTCTTGAAACACTACTTCTGGAGGATGGAGGACCCCCAGGAATAGCTTGTGGAGAGGGGGATCAGAGGTCTCTGGCAACAGGGGGAAATCAGCAAAATTGTCTCCCTTTTTATTTCCACAGAGTTCTAGGTGGGATCCAAGCCTTAGAGTTTGTACACATCTTTTTCAAGAAGAGGAAGAAGAAGAGACTGGATTTATACCCCAGCCTTCACTACCCGAAGGAGTCTCAGAGCGGCTTACAATCTCCTTTCCCTTCCCTTCCCCACAACAGACACCCTGTGGGGGAGCTGAGAGAGCTCTAACAGAAACTGCTCTTGAAAGAAACAGCTTTGTGAGAACTTGTGACTGACTCAAGGTCACATCAGCAGGTGCATATGAAGGAGTGGGGAATCAAACCTGGTTCTCCCAGATAACAGTCCTCACACTTAACCACTACACCAAACTGGCTATGTACATGAGTACAAAGAACCTCACATCTGGATCTTCACAAGTCAAGATCAACACATGGATTGGAAGTGAGTGACTATCATGTAGGAATGGAAGTAACCCTGAGTGAAGTATTCGGCCCATCTCCGGTCACGCCGCAATAGCGGCCGTAGGCTGGGGGACTGCATTTGCCTCCTCGTCGAAGGAGGAGGCTGCGCCAGCTTCCCAGGCATCCGGGACTTTGCTGGGGGGGGGCGGAGCGTTGGGACTATAAGAGTCCTGACCCCGCTCCGCAATGCACAGTTCTTTTTGGCTCTTGGCGGTGGCACATGTAGCCACGCTGAGAGGGTTTTGTCGGGATCCAAAGGCCAGCGGACGAGGCGGCGGCAGGCGGGCGGGGCTCTCGGCAGCTGCACATGGCAGCTGAGGCCAAAAGTCCACTTGGTATCGGGCGGCGGTGGATGTTGGTGGTGGAACAGGCAGCAGCCTAGCGACGGTTGTTGGGGGACTATGCTGGGCTAGGGCCTTTGCAAGCGAGGGAGCAGTTGGGGCTTTGTGCCCGGGCGAGGGAGGCCTTTTCAGTGTAGGGCCTGGGCATTCTGTGGGCCCCCTGTGGCTGGGAGCTTGGGGAAATTGGCAAATCCTTGTGGGGAAGCGGGGCCATCAGGGTGAGGAGGTGAGTGACGTTATCCCCCCCCCCTGCATAGTTCTAATCGAGAGTGCCTTTTGGAAGGAGCAAGGCGTGCTGCTGTAAGGGGGGGGGGTCTAGTTTTTGGTGTGGTTTTGAATCCACACCCCCCTCCATCTAGTTATTACGATGGGGCCAAAGAAAGGGCAGGGACCCTCTAAGGGCAAGCAGCCTGCTAGGCTGTCCAAGAGGAGGGTGCAGGTGGCCAACCCCAATCAGGAGGCTGAGGATACGAGCTGGATGCGGTGGGCAATTTTTGACCGGTTGGGGGCCCTAGAGCGAGAAAGGGGCTCTGTTGGGGCATCTGTGGTTAAGTCCGGATGCTCCAAGGTTTCTGGGCAGTCGAATAAAATGACCTTCAAGAGGGAGGTGCTTGCACGACTCTCTGCATTGCAGGAAGCCAGTGGCCGTTGGGAGCAGCTGGTGGATCGAGCCCAGGAATTGGAGCCGGACATGGAAGCAGAGTCAGATGGAGGGACGGAGGTCCACGATGTGGCGGTGGAGCAGGAGCTACCAGCCCAGTCAGCACCGGTAGCTGTAGTGGTTATACCATCTATGGGGGAGGGTAAGTACCTGCAGTCACAACAGGTTCCCACATGGCCTTGGGCCCCTTTGTGTACCCCTTCAACATCAGTGGGACAGGGTTCAGTGGGTGTTTCATCACCCTTGTGGGGCAAGGGCGCTGTGGTCATACCCTGGACAAGCAGGGCCATCATGGGCATTGGCTGGGCCTTCCCACCAGAGTATGAGTCAGGTTGGTTTAGGAGGGGTTATCCAGCCCCAACAACATCACCTTCACAAGTGGTTTCAGGGCAGCCATCAACTGGTGTCCTCCCATGGGGGGGGGCAGATGTTGATGCCGCAACAGTCTGGGTGGTCTAATGATCAGTGGACCACATGGGGTTATTTGCCTCACCCTTACAGGTCAGTGATGTTTCAGGCCCTTCCCTTTGGTGATGCCCTTAGGGGACCACTTGACTCCGGCTACCTGAGAAAAGATTCTTTGGGGCGAATACGTAGATGTATTTAGCCTGCTATATAGGGAGCTGGAGAAGAAGGAGAAGGATGACCTCAACAAAAAAGAGAAGGAAATATTGAAGCACAGGAAGGTTGACAGGACTTGGGCCAACTGGCTGCCAGGTTTCTTGATTTATGCCGGGGTTATTGCGCAGGCGCAGCCATTTAGGGCAGCGCCTTTGTTTCAGTACTGCAACATTATTTACTGGGCATATACTGACTTTGTTGGTGCAGCCTGGCTGCAGTATGATGAGGCCTTCCGAATGAGGGCAGCGATTAACCTGTCCTTACCATGGAATCAGAAAAACCAGCAGTTGTGGCATCAGCTCATGTCCCCGGCTAAACCTAATGCTGGTGATAGGGCAGACAGCAGCCACATAGTCCAGAAACTGCAGAGCAAGTCAGGAGCCTGCACAATAGCAGGCCAGTCGGTTCAGCCTCGGCTGTTATGCTGGGAGTTTACATCTCAGGGCGTATGCTCGAGGAAAGCATGTAAATTTAAGCATGAATGCCTGCTTTGCGGGGGGTCTCATGCCTTTTCAGTCTGTACAAAAGCCAAGACAAGAAGTGGCACCAAGCGAACAGGGGGCGGGGGTAACCCTCCACAATCTGGAAAAGGGTCCCAGCCCCATTCGGCTGAAGGTACTTAGAAAGTTATTAAAGGGGTACCCTGTGGTGGCAGACAGAGTCTATTTGCTTGAAAGCTTTACCTATGGGTTTTGGATTCCATATCTGGGTACCCAGGTGCCTTGTATGGTGTCCAATCTTCGTTCTGTCAAGGGTATGGAGCAGGTTGTGCGGGAAAAGATAGCTAAGGAATGCAGGGAAGGTCGGGTGATTGGCCCCTTTGAGGCTCCCCCGGTGCCCAACCTGAAGGTATCCCCCCTCGGGGTGGTGCCTAAGAAGGCACCTGGGGAGTACCGGCTTATTCACCACCTGTCTTATCCAAAAGGGGGCTCGGTGAACGACGCCATTCCTGATCAGCTTTGTTCTGTGAGATGTACCTCCTTTGACCAGGCGGTCAGAGTAGTTAGGGGGTGTGGTAAGGGTGCTGAAATGGTGAAATGCGACATTAAGTCAGCTTTTCGTCTGTTACCCATCCACCCCAGGGATTTTGAGTTGCTGTGTTTTATGTTTGAGGGGAAATATTTCATGGATCGATCCCTGCCAATGAGTTGTTCAATTTCCTGTGCAGCCTTTGAGCGATTCAGTTCCTTTTTTGGAATGGGTGCTCCGAGTTAAGTCTGGGTTAACTGAAACGGTTCATTACCTTGAAGACTTTCTTTTCGTGGGCCCGGCAGGCTCGGGGCAATATGCCAGACTGATGGAAGCATTTGTTCAGTTGGCAGCAGAGCTGGGGGTACTGTTGGCTCATGAGAAGATGGAAGGTCCAGCATCGGTTTTGACATTTTTGGGCATTGAGCTGGACACTTGTCAGCAAGCTTCATGGCTTCCTGATGATAAGGTCCAGGGCCTGAGAAAACGCATTGCTGGGATCAAAGGGCAGCATAGGGTGTCTTTGCTGGAGCTGCAAAGACATCTTAACTTTGCATGCAGAGTAGTCGCCCCGGGAAGGGCATTCCTGAGGCCACTATGTGATGCAATGGGCTCCCTCCGTTTGCCTCATCATAGAATGAGAGTAACTGCAGGCATACGGAGGGATCTTGAGGTGTGGGAAAATTTTTTGGAATCTTTTAACAGGATTTCCTTTTGGAGGAAGGACATGCGAATTGAAGCGGACCTCCAGATAACGTCTGACGCTGCAGGTTCCATTGGTTTTAGAATATATTTCAGGGGGTACTGGTGTGCTGAAAGGTGGCCCAAGGAATGGTTGGCCAGTCGACTCTGGAGAGATTTAACATTTTGGAATTTTTTCCCATTGTTGTGGCATTGTGGCTCTGGGGGGGATCAACTGTGGTGCATTTTTGGTGTGACAATTTGGCGGTTGTCCATGTGATCAACTCATTGTCATCCAGATCTGCACCAGTTATGAACCTAGTCAGAGCGTTTACACTGCACTGCCTTCAATTGAATTTGTTGTTTACGGCTAAGCATGTTCCTGGGGTCTGTAATGGTGTGGCAGACACCCTGTCTCGCCAACAGAGGAGCGTTTTTGCCAGCTGGCTCTGGAAGCCGACCCCTGGCCGGTCAGGATGCCCCAGGACCTGTGGCAGCTTGGAGGGTTGAAGCCAGTAGGGCAATTAGTTTAGCCTTGGCTCCAAGTACCAGAAGAGCGTATGAGAGGGCAGTCTGGCAATTCAAGGAATTTAGGGCTTCAGTGGAATTACAGGATATTTGGCCGGTGCCTGTACCCCATTTAATGCAGTTTTTGGTGCATCAACGGGAAAGGGGCCTAGCAGTAAAATCCATAAGAGGACAGTTGGCAGCCATCGCCTTTGTTAGCAAGGCCCGAGGATTTACTGAGATCACGGGAGACTTTAGGGTTAGAAAAATGCTTGAGGGTTGGTCCTGAGAAATGGGAGCAAGGGCTGACTTGCGTCAGCCTATTTTCCCCACCCTGCTCAAGGGGTTGGGCAAGATTTGGCCTGTGGTATGTGTGTCACAGTATGGAATTGCCCTGTTTCATGCAGCTGCATTGACAGCCTTTTGGAGGGCCCTTCGAGTGGGTGAGCTGGTTTCACAGTCCCGCGGGGATCAGTCCAGCCGTGCTTTGAGGGCCAGCGATGTCTCCTTTAAGGGTAACCAAGCAGTATTGATGGTTAGGCGATCCAAAACAGACCAGAAGGGTAGGGGCACAGCTGTTACACTTGGGCCGTGCGGGGAGACTGAATTGTGCCCGTGACGCTTAGGGGGGAGATGGAGGGGCCATTATTTCAGCATAACGATAGTTCCCCGCTTACCAAATTTCAATTTTGGGTGGTAACCGAAAGGGCTTTGGACAAATTAGGGCTCAAAGGGGTAAAATTTGGTATCCTCTCATTCAGAATTGGGGCTGCCTCCACAGCGGCGGCAATGGGGTACCCTGGCCTGGTTATACAGCAAGTGGGTAGGTGGCGTTCTGTGGCCTACCGCTCTTATGTGCGCTCTTTGCTTTCTCCAGTGTGAGCAGTGGAGATCTTGTGCTACTAGTTCAGGCCTCTGTTGGGCAAGTTTGGTTCTTTGTTGACTGTTGTTTCCTTTCAGGTGCTGTGGCTTGTCAGGAGAGGCTGCGGATCCTCGTCTGCAGGCACAGTATGGTGTTTTGGGCAGCCCACTTTGCAAGGAGGTCTCCAGATGGTTCTCAATTGGGTCTCAGCGAATGGGCCATAGTGAAGTGGCAGAGCTGCCGGAGGCTTCGGTGGCCTGGTTTGCTGCCTCTCTTATTTCAGGGGAGGATGGCCCCTCCTCCCAATATACTGGTCATACACCTTGGTGGGAATGACCTTGGATGGATGAAAGGGAAGGCCCTTTCTTTACAGGCAGTGGTGGACCTGCAGGTCATCGTGAGGAGGTGGCCTGGGGTCCGCCTAGTGTGGTCTGCAATTCTCCCTTGGAGGGTTTGGCGAGAGGCCTGGGACCCTGCGGCCATTGAAAGGGCTAGAAGAAAAGCCAATCAGGCCCTGCAGAAGGAAATGGAGGGGGGGTTAGGGATGTTTTTGGCTCACCAGAAATGCGAGCCGAATATGCCGCTCTGTATAGACCAGATGGGGTACACCTATCGGATGTTGGTAACCGGGCCTTTCTAAATGACCTACGGCAAGGGCTTTGGATGGCTTTGGGCTGCCTGGTGGGGTGCTAATACCTAAGCGGAGGCTTGGCATTGGCGTTGGCAGAATGGGTAAGGGGTTGCAGAAGCCCAGGTGAGCACCCAGGGCACAGCACCAGTTGAGTGCAGGCGATCAGCAGGAGCGGCAGATGGGCTCCACGGCTCAATGTTACATAATGCCAATCGTGTCATGCCTCCCCACAAGATTGGCACTTCCTGAGTGATGATGCCAATGGGGGGTAGGATGACCTGGCCTGGTCGGCCTGACATGAGCCAAATCGGTGGCTCATGCCAGGGGCAGGGTGGCTTACCCGTATCTGGACAAGGAAGGGCCATATGATGACCCCGGGGCTTGTCCAGACTAGGCTGCCCTTGCCGTTCAAGCTGTTATATTTAATAAAGCGGCCCGTTTTACCAAAATACAGTGTCAGCCTCTTCATTCCGACTTTGGGGGCAAACTGTCCCTAGTATACTAACTACTCGATCCTATGATTTTATTTTTCTGCATAATGTAGTGCTTAAACAGAAGGAAAAGGTCAGCATTCTTTTCTACATGCATGTTGTTGTTAATAATGATGATGATGATAATAATATCTTTATTTGTTCTGCTTTAATGGTAATAAAGACCTCATAATTCACACACTGAAATTATAATTCAGTCTATAAAAAACACTGATGAATAGGGGGTAAGATTCCAATGCTGGACATTTGGAAAGACTGAAGAATAGGGAGATGTGCTATGCACAATTCATGATATTTGGCATTAATTTGTCTTTGTACGTTATGAAGTTTCAAGCAATGGAGTTTCTTGCTTTTAAGCACTCAGATTTGCAAAATGATATCTAATAGACAGGTCCAGTATCATCCCTTTTAAGAACACAGTCTGGGTTAGTTTTACAGTGGACATGGTTTTGTATATGCTGTGCAGTAAAATAGTGCAATAATGGCTAACAATGGAAATCAAAGTTTTAATTCCCTAGGAGTTCCACAATTGGTATAGGAAAAACTGTCATTGTAAATGCAATGTGTATGAGTGATGCATCACATTAGATTAGTGTATTTGAAATGAAGGTGATCAATGAAAGCATAACTGGAACAGGTAAAATATACCAATGGACAACTTCTTGCCTGGAGATCTCCCACTTTTACAACTAATCTCCACCTGAGAGAGATCAGTTCCACTGGAGAAAATGGCTGCTCTGAAGGGTGGACTCTATGGCACTGTACCATGCTGAGGTTCCTCTCCTCCCCAAACCCTGACCTCTCCTGGATCTACCCCCAAAGTCTCCAGGTATTTTCCAACCCAGACCTGGAGACCCTAGAGCAAATACTACTCTTAACATTTTTTGTATTTTCACAAATGTTTGTCCATCTGTCTATATGAACTCATTAATTGTTGAACAATCTCTGTGGTTCACAATAATGGCGGCGAATGACAACAAACTGAATAGCAGTAACCATTTTCTAATACTACTTGAGCTTACCTCTATGGAATAGAAAGAATTCATATCCAAATCTTAAGGTCTCCAAGTGAAACCTGTAAGCCAAAATAATAACTTAGATAATACAACATGCCAGAGCAAATACTCAAGGTTTCTTGAGCCCTTCTATTTGTTCCATTTACTAACATAAGCAAGTTGGAAGGCTTAATGATCCCTGAAGGGGATTTGATTTCCAGCAGCAGCTACCTTATGTGTATTGAGCATATGTTGCTGTAGTATACCCTCTTTTTGGTACTTCCTGAGACTTAAAGGGCCCTATACATATTTCTTCTGAATTCATTACCAAGGTTACAGTTCTGCTCATCTCTTTGTGTATGATGAACTTTTCCCTTTTTTATTAAAGAGGAAATTTTTGCAGATAAGAAAGCTTCATATATATGCTGAAGCACTATGTATGCAAAAATGTGTAGATCCAGACAATTATATTTTATAAAAATGTGCGGATGCAGTTGGTGTGCAGTGTCTCAAACGTTTATCTTCTGACATAGCACATCTGATAAAATTGTCTTTCTTTGGTTAATTTGCCATAGTGGATAGGGAATTTAATTATGAATAAATTTTAAGAGCACCTTACAGTTCAAGAATGCTACTGGAATAAAATAATGTATATATTTTTATATGACATCCTTGAAGTCTTAGTGCATACATACTTAATGCATACATCTTTAATTTCTTCAGTTAAGAAAAATAAAAGGCCAAGGAGTTAGCTTTTAATTATTCATAGTTCATTTGAGAAAAATGTTCATAAATGAAAGTAGAGCTATGTTATCTGTCACAGGGAAAAAGAATAGATAAAAATTCCACTTTATAAACTATTCATTAATATGTACACTTCAGCTTTCATTAGCAACTATAGCATGTGAAGAAAGATCTGTGTGGGAAGAACTACCCATTGGGCTGCTGGGATGTAAAATCCCTTGAATTGAACTTCATCTCTTTAATTCATCTCTGTAAAGCCCTAAGTAAGCTGGAGATTCCTAAGGGGACCATGTGTACATTTAATTTGAAATTACACACAGATGCCCTGTACATCTACTACTATGGAAATGAAACTGACACTAAGATGTCAAGATATTTTTAATTTTCTTTGTGTGGGTTTTTTTTTTGCTTCATTAGATGAGTTTAGGCAAGAGATTTTCTCAGTCCCTTGTCAGTATATCCAGGGCTTGGCAAGCTCAGGTTGTATAGTGCATATGGCCATTCAAGGTCATATGCAGTATAATCTGATGCAGTTACTCCAGTCTTATACTTTGAAATCAGTAGTTTATTGGGCGTTTGGTAGCCATAACATATTTCCACCTGAGAGTTAAACAAAGACTAGACAGAAACTGACTCGGCTTCCCAGCCTGCCATCTCCTAGACTGTCTGAGAGGACAGCCTAGGCAGACTGCAGACAGAGTTGGTAGGCCTCTACCATATGTTTCTCAGCTGTATATTGTGCTCCCGAAACTCAGAGTTATATACACCTCTATTTTGTAGCATCCTTTGAATATTTTGCATCCTTTTGTAATATCCTTTGCATATTAGGTCACACTCCCCTGATGTAGCCAATCCTCCAAGAGCTTACAGAGCTGTTAATACAGGGCCTACTGTAAGCTCCAGGATGACTGGCTACATCAGTGGGTGTATGGCCTAATATGAAAAGGAGTTCCTGCTATAAAAAAAGCCCTGATATATAAGCAAAAACAGAAGATATCTTCAAGGAGCTTAGTAGACAATGAGAAAACAACAGAGGGAGGGAAAGCAAAGTGTGAGGGAGAGGTGCATAGGGACAAAGGCAGTTTCACAGCTTTAGATCATGGCTGCAGTTGGCAATGAGAATTAAGGTGTTAAGCCAACAGTTACAGGGGAAAGGTGGGTTTTGTGACAGGAATTGAAGGCACCATTTTTTTTTTGCCAAGCGCTGGGCTTAGCTTCTCCCTCCTGCTCCCCGACGTCTCGCTCCGGCCAGGCTCCTCGGACCCGGAGACGGGCTCGTCGGCTGTGAGGCGTTGCTCGGGCGGCTGTCGGTGCCCCGTCAGCCCAGGTGAGGGGTGGGGCCGCCATGGGGGCTTGGGAAGGTGTGGGAGGCTCTCGGGGTGGCGACGGGGGGGTGGGAACGGCTGGCAGGCGCCGGGGGGTCTTCCTCGCGCAGTCCTCGCCCGGGCTGGGCAGGACAAAGTGTCTTTAAAGTGCTGGTGCAAAGTGCAGAGGTAGCAAAGTGCAAAGGTAGCAGTTCTATCAAAGTGCTGGTGTGCAGTGCAAAAGCAGCGGTTCTTTTAAAGTGGTGGTATAAGGTACAACGGTGGTAGTCCTTTTGTAAAGTGCTAGCGCAAGATGCCAGGGTAACAGTTCCCAAAGGCCAGTAGCTCTCACGAGCCAGCGGGCTTCCCCTCTCTCCTCTGGCCAACAACGCACCTTGTCGGACGTTGCAGTGACCAGAGAGGTAGAGACTTTAGAAAGAGAGTATATCGGCTCACATTTAGACAAAAAGGGTTGTTTTTGTTGCTGTTGCTGAGGAGTCAGAATCCCAGTCAGAACACACACATTGGGACTGAACGGATAAAAATATGACTACAAATGAGGATATCAACTGAACTAGATTTACTTCTTCCTTCCACAGCTTTATTTTAAAGACCAAGGCATACAATACAGCCTTCAGTCAAAGACGTTTTCTGTTCATCATGGGAAAGAGACCACTTCAAGTGAATGATATGTTCCATCCTTCTTTGTGTTCATTGTTTAGCGTTATACTCATAATTTCAACTCATCCACGCAGGTGGAAGATCAAGTTCTACATGGACTGGAAAAAAATGGAATAAAATCCTAGGCACTTTTGGACAAATTGGAATCATAAGGAGAAATCATACTTAATGATCTGGCATAACTGGAACTATCATTTGTAAATAATACAACTATCTGTGGTACAACACCTGTAATTGTATTTAAGGGAAGAAGAAATCTAAAAGATAAGTTGATACATTGACTAGACATAGTAGAAGTCTGCAAATTTTGCCAGGAATAGGGACTTTTCCTTAGTGAAAGATGTATTTATTGTGTAGTTAAATGCAAACAAAATAATTATAAACACTGTGGACAATAGATAATATGAACTGACTTTACTACATATAGTCCAGGGTTGGCCAAACCTGCTTAACATAAGAGCCACATAGAATAAACATCAGCTGTTCATGAGCTGCAAGGAAGGAAGCAAAGGAGACAGGAAGGAAAGAAGACAGGAAGACAAATAGATGGAGGGAGGGAGAGGCAGAAAGAAAGCATCTTTAACTTTGAATTCTTTCTCTAAGCCACCAGTTGGCTTTGCTTAGAGAAGTGATTTAAAGAGACAAATGCCTTCTCTCACCTGGCCAACAGGGCAGTGGGTGCCTTGAGAGCCACATAATATGTATGAAAGAGCCACATGTGGCTCCCAATTAACAATCTGGCCACCCTGATATGCTCTAACCTAAATGCCTTTGTCAGAAGCTGCTTGTGGGGAAACATTGAGAAATATTTAAAAAATAAAATGGGAAACACAAAAGCAATATTTACTTGAAGAACACTGGTGTCATTTTAGTGAAACATTTTGTTATCCCAGCACTGAAGGTGTAAAGAGATGGTAAGGCATACTTAAGAACATAAGAAAAGCCCTGCTGGATCAGACCAGTGGTCTATCTAGTCCAACATCCTATCTCACACAGTGGCCAACCAGTTCCTCTGTTATTTGGAAAGACTTGAAGGACTGCCTCTTCCTATATCAACCATTGCACCAGTTACAATCGTCCTAAGAATCTTTTTCCCACCTCATTGCCTTGGCAAAGCTGTACTTCTTGGAGGTGGCACCAGCTCTTTGAAATTTGTGGATCTTCTACTCTGCTTAGATTGTGTACATTATGTACTATTTTCTATATTATCTATAGTATGTATATATTATATGGCGGAACTCTCTGCCAAACAACCTCAGGGTCCTGCTGGACCTTATGCAGTTCTGCCAGGCCTTTGGTTGATGTTTGGCAACGAAAGTGAGAACCGCAGAGAGAGGGAGATAAGGAAGGCATTGCCTGCATGAAAATCATCCTGTAACTCAACTTCAAACACACTCAGAATGCTCAGAACAAAAAGTTACTAATATTCATTTTTGTACAAATAGTAGAATAATTAATTAACGATCCATGGAAAAACCATAAAATGGAACATGTAAAGTGTCAGACATATAATGCAAAGTCCTAAGTGGTAGTTAACACAGACAAGTACATTCATGCTTTTCCTTTAGTCACACAAAACAGATCCCGTTCCAGCCACTGAAGAAGAGGATTCTGCTCCGGACAAGGTGAAAACTTCAGGCATGCAGTCGCACAGCTAACAAGTATTTCTGTTTTTGCAAGAAGCTTTATCCAAGCTATATTCCTTACAAAGAGATTTCTCATAGATCCCACACATCTCCAAGTTCCAAGCAGGTTCTTAGTGTATGCAATTCCATATAAACCTTTGGTTGAGGGCAGCGACAGTCGATTTTCTGGCTGGCACCCTCCCCTGTTCTCTGTTCCCCTCAGACTGATTTAATTCCTCTCTCCCACACAGAGTAGCAATGGGAGGAAACCGTAAATTTTGTAACTTGGTTTCTTAAAATTAATGTATTACCTAACTTGGTACTCATGTTATGGTATTTAATGTTGTTTTAAATCTAATTTATTGTGTAGGTTTTAATTTGTATATGCTTTTTATGATATATGTTGTACAGCGCCCAGAGCCTGGCATGAGCCAGGCAGGCCCGGGGCTAGGGGTGCCTGTGCCCCTAGGCTGAGCCTCTAATTTCTGCCCCCTTCAAGTGTTTGTATTCATGCGTGCCCGGATGACATCACAATGATGTCACTGCCATGCCCCCCAGACTCTTCTGAAGCATCGGAAAGCATTGAAAGGCTTCAGAAGGGGGGGGGGGTAGACACGCTCCAAGCCAGTTGGCTCAGAATCTTCTGAAGCCTCTCAAGCCTCGGGAAGCTTCGGAAGAGGGGTGGGGGGTGGGTACGCTCTGTGCCAGTCGGCTTGTACTCTTCTGAAGCCTCCCAAACCTTGGGAAGCTTCAGAAGAGTAGGGGGGGGGGCGGGTACACTCCAAGCCAGTCAGCTCAGACTCTTCTGAAGCCTCCTGAGCCTCAGGAAGCTTCAGAAGAGTAGTGGGGGGTGGGTACGCTCTGAGCCAGTTGGCTCAGACTCTTCTGAAGCCTCCCAATCCTCAGGAAGCTTCGGAAGACTGGGGGATGGGTGGGTATGCTCCGAGCCAGTCGGCTCAGAATCTTCTGAAGCCTCCCGAGCTTTGAAAGAGTTGGGAGGGGGTATGCTCCGAGCCAGTCAGCTCAGAATCTTCTGAAGCCTCCCGAGCCTTGGGAAGTTTTGGAAGAGTAGTGGGGGGAGGGTATGCTCCGAGCCGGTCAGCTCAGAATCTTCTGAAGCCTCCCGAGCCTTGGGAAGTTTTGGAAGAGTTGGGGGGCCGGGCACGTGGGGGGAGGAGGCAGGTGCAGGAAGGTGGTGGCGGCGAGTGCAGGGAGGTGGCTTCCAGTGCAGTGACTGTGGGGAGCACAGCAGGTGAGTGCGGGGAGGCGGGGGCAGGCAGCCAGTGCGGGGAGCAGCGGCGGGCAGAGGTGGCGGCGGGCACAGGAGGCAGTGGGCGTGGGGAGAGGGGGTGCCTCATGGCACCCCTATGCCAAGTGGCACCCTAGGCGGCTGCCTACTTGGCCTACTGTCATGCGCCGGCCCTGGAGCCAGGATGGGGCAAGTGACAAATCCAATTAACACCATATCCCCCAGCACCATAATAATGGTCTTCTTGGAATTGTCACTGAGGATTTTATTCTCAGTGGTTTTGTTTAAGTTAGGGAGCGCTTTTAATGGCTGGATTTAATGTTCCTGAATCATTGTGACTTAACAGTTGTATTTTGTTGGTTGCCTTGGGCATAGAGGTGAAGCATAGAGATGAATTTTTGAACAAAATAAATAAACATTCCTGCTTTCCTGTGTTCCTCAATGGTCACATGGGGATTTGTTCAGTAGGTAAACACTATGCCACAGTAAGACATTTGTAAGTGAGATTCAGTCATTTTTATGGTATCTGCAAAACATCATTTTATTTGGGGAATGCTTAGCTTTGGGGAATGTTTAGTTTTGGGAAATGTTTAGCTTTGGGAAATGTTTAGCCTCCTTCTGTCATTCTTAGGAAACATTCCTAGTTAGCTTTCTCTTTTTCATCTTCTGCTTAAACATTATCAGAGTTTGCTGAGACCCCTCCCTCTCTCACTGCTCTTCCACTTTCACACCTCATCTCCCTCTGTCACCTGTACATAAATGCAGGCCACTGTGTGTCATTTCACACTATTTTTTTTGGGAAAAAACAAACCAAGGATTAAAATGGGTGTAAAATTACATGGGGAAAATTGCAAGCAAAGATCAAACATACACAACTGATGTCAAGTCACTAATGAAGCTATACTCAAAACACTAACCAGCACACACAGTATAATATAAGAGAAACAGAAAATGGGAATTAGCACTTTGAGTGTGAAGTGACTTGCTGTTCATGTTGTTTTATGGAGGTTACTTTATGGTACTGATGGACTTTCTAAGTATTGAATAGGTTTATTAACTAATTACAGTGTTTCAGAGTATTTTTGTGGTGATAGATCAAAGTAATTTATTTCTGTTGTTATTAGCTGCAGCAGCAGTATTTGATTATTTATAGTCTGCCTTTCTCACTGAGACTCAAGGTGGATGACATAGTGTAAGTCAAGTACAACCAACTGGATGGGACATCCAATGAACAATGCAATAGGGTTTGGATTACAGAAATCTGAAAACAAACTGAAATCTCAAACAGAGCTGAAACAAAGCATGAGCTTTCAAACGTGATAAATATGGTTTGAAACTTCCTAGTCTGGAGTGTATTGACCTTGTTAAGTGCAATACACTGGGTTAGATCACAACTTTCTGACCATTTTGTTACAGTAAAGTTCAGTTTACCTGTTCAAAAAGTCTTCTTGAGTAAGTTTGTTTTGCTTATTTGCAAAAAGCCAGGATAGCCTTCCTATCATAAGAAGAGTGCTGCTGGATCAGACCATCTAGCCCAGCATCCCATTTCACACAGTGACCAACCAGTTTCTCTGGATGGCCAACAACAGGGCATAGAGGCCAAGGCCTTCCCTGATGTTGTTTCCTGGCTCTAAGATTCAGAGGATTAGTACCTCTAAATGCGGAGGTTCCTCTCAGTTACCATGGCTAGTAACCACTGATAGACTTATCCTCCATGAGTCTATCTAATCTCCTGTTTATTCCTGTGGCCATCACATTTTCTGGCAGCTAATTCTATATTTTAATAACTCTGTGTAAAGTAGTAGTATCCTTCTCAAGGAGGCTATGTCATAAAGTGGGGCTTACAACAGAGAATGCACAAGTCTAGGAAGTTATCAATTTTGCTCATTTGGAGGATGGTACCTTCAGAAGACCCTGCTGGAATAAGCAAAGTTCTGGTGGCAGAGCAGAGGGAGAGAGGTGGTCCTGAAGAGGACCAAAGCTATGAAGAGCTTTGTGTGTGATAGGCAACTCCTTGAACTAAGCCTGATAACTGATGAGAAACCAAAGGAGTAAATGCAAATGATATGCACATTCCCACCCAGCTGCAGTGTTTTGAACTAACGGGAGTCTGAATTGATTTTGAGGGGTGACCTACATAGAGTGCATTACATTAGTCTAGTCTCAATGTTATCATGGCATGGATCCAGGTTGCCAGATTGGCTGAGTCAAAGAAGGGGGTCATCTTGCAGGATAGACTGAGTCAGGAGAAAGCACCTTTTGCAGCTGCATTAACTTGCTTCTCTAGCAGCAATGCTGAATCCAGTATAACCTCAAGGTTCTAAACTGAGTCAGTAAGTGTTAGCTGAACTTCATCGAAAGTGGGAAGCAAAGGGTGGGACATTGCAACACTTAATGGCAGATGCCTAGGGACTTTGCTGTCTCATCCCCACCATTTTTTTAAAATACCTAGACTCTTAACAATTGCACCTACTTACCTTGATAAGATCGGCAGGTCAAGTAATAACAAAAACAAACGTTTTGACGGCCTCACAACCAGGCCTCAGATTCAATGGGAGCTCACAAGAGCACAACTCCTGCACCTTTCTGAGAGTTCCACCTCCTTGTCCATTGAATAGTATGTGCAGCTGCATAACAACCCCTGGATGAGCTCCACCACCTATTTTTCTACAAAATGACCGCGACTCACAACTGCTGATGGACTTCTTCCCGGGAGAAGAACAGAACACCAGGGCAGCTCAGGAAGATGAACCAAGGCATAAGATGGAGGATGGAACAACTAATGCACCTAATGAAGTGATAGCAGTGAGTTCTTTACTGCAATCATAAAACTGGAGGAGAACATAGGGAAGCAGATCCAAACTGCATTCAAGCCCACCACAAAACAGCTGGAGAACCTGATGGAAACACTAGCACAGGAATTGCAAATGGTCAAGACAGCTTTGAGAAATTCTATTACAACCCAAGAAGAGGACTGAAATTTCAAGGACTACCAGAAAAAGTGGAGGGTGAGTCTGAACTAAAAACATTTATGGCTTCTTGGCTAGCAAAGGGCCTAGACCAGTGATGGTGAACCTTTTAGAGAACGTGTGACCAAACTGCAACCCAAACCCCAGTTATTTATTGCAAAGTGCCAACACGGCAATTTAACCTGAATACTGAGGTTTTAGTTTAGAAAAACAATTCATAGTGAAATTAAAAAACTGGAAGAACATTTGGTCTGGATAGCATTTGCTTAGGAAACCATCAAAATAGTAACGTCAGAATGGGAGAATGATGGTGAGAGTGTCATAAGGCAATAAATGGAGGCTGTATTGCTCTGTTGCTTGCAGGTCTGGGTTAAACTGAGAACATGCCTTTCCCAGAGGTGTTCCTGTCCATCTAATTTACTTTTGAACATGTAACATACATTATAAATGTCATTCTAGTTTGCCACTAGGAAAAAAGAATACATTAAAATATAGTGTGTTTAGTAGGAGCTGGTGGTTAGGGTGTCCAAATCAGACCTGGGAGGTCCTGATTCATATGCCCACTCTGCCCTGACAGCTTGCTAGGAAACCTTGGACCAGAAACCTTGTTGTGAGGATAAAAGAGAATGGGAGAGTGTGTCAAACCACTTCTATGTCCTTTTGGGGCAGGAAGGCAGGGGATACATGATGTTAGTTAATAAATTAAGCTGATGAAAGGAGTCCACTGATTTATATGGCTAAATCTGAGTCCAGCAGCACCTCGGAGAACAAGATTTTTGAGAGTCAAAGCTCCTTTTATCTAATCAAGGGAGCTCTAATGCTGGAAAGCTTGTGCCCCCACCCCCAAATCTTGTTGGTCTCTAAGGTACTCCTGGGCTCAAATCTAGTTGTTCTACTATGGACCAGCATGGCTACCCTTGGAAACTTCGGGGATAGTCTGAATTGTATTAACTAGAAAGTCTGATGTGAGAAAGGAGGGCCAGTTTGGTGTAGAGGTTAAGTGCGTGGACTCTGGGAGAACCGGGTTTGATTCCCCACTCTTCCACTTTCAGCTGCTGGAATGGCCTTGGGTTAGCCATAGCTATCACAGAGCTGTCCTTGAAAGGGCAACTTCTGGGAGAACTTCTCTCAGCCCCACCTACCTCACAGGGTGTCTGTTGTGGAGGAGGAAGATAAAGGAGTTTGTGAGCTACTCTGAGACCCTGAGATTCAGAGTGAAGGGCGGGATATAAATCCAATATCTTCTTTCTTTCTTTAAACTAAAACTGCAATCCTGTTCATATGTAGAGAATAAGTGCCCCAGCGCTCACTGTAGATTACTTCTGAGTAACCATGGAGAGCAAGCCCAATGAGGAAAGGCTAAGGGACGTGGGGATATTCAGTCTGGAGAAAAGGAGGTTGAGGGGAGGGAGACATGATTGCTCTTTTGAAGTATTAGAAAGGCTGCCACTTAGACGAGGGCAGGGAGCTATTCCTGCTGGCAGCAGAGGAGAGGACTGGCATAGGAAAAACTTTTTAACAGTAAGAGAGTACTGGCACAGGAAAAACTTTTTAACAGTAAGAGTTGTTCAACAGTGCAATTGACCCCCTCACTGGCAGTCTTTAAGCAGCGGCTGGACAAACACTTGTCAGGGATGCTCTGGAAAACCAGAATAGCAGTGCAACAGTTCAAAAACAGTTTACCACCAATTTGTCTTATGGTCCCTGTAGCTTGAAAGAGCTCTGCTCAGATACTGCTATCAGAAGCATCGTATTTGAAAGCAAGGAAGCCTGCAGTTCCTCCCTTTCCACTCCTAAACCAGAGGCAATCCCAGCTGCTGTTTCTGCCAGATTAGTGGGATCCAACATTTCCTGTAATAAACGCAAAAATGTGCTTGATTCAAGGTCTTGATCTCTCCTCCCCTCTCATGCCCACACACCCATGCTCTCTTCTTCCCTTCAGTTTGGACCATGCCACAACAGTTTTGAAATATGAAACCAGGTCTTGGCCACATGAAAATGAGAAACTGCCTTATACCCATCTCTCTAGTGCAGGGGTGGCCAAACTGTGGCTTGGAAGCCACATGTGGCTCTTCCACACACATCGTGTGGCTCTTGAAGCCCCCACCAGAGAAGGCATTTGTCTCTTTAAACCACTTCTTCAAGCCAAGCCAGACAGTGACTTGGAGAATGCATTTAAAGTTCAATTCACAGAGGTCTGAGAGGAGCAGAGCAGCTCTGATAGCTGAGACAGCTGGAGAAATTGCTGAGAATTTCTGAGTTTTGAAGGACTTCATTCTAAGGACTTCATTCTAAGGTTTGTGGGGCTGCCTAAAATTCTAAGGTGTGATAGCTGGGGAACTGCTCTTTGTTTGGTTGACTGCTCTTTGTTTGGTTGACTGGCCTAAGGGTGAAAGAGATTAAGAGTGATTGCTGCTGATTGCTGAGGAGTGCCTCTGCTCCACCCTCTTTGCATTTTAAGCTGCGCCTTGCAAAAGGGCGAGAGCTAAAGGGCTCTTGGCCCGTGGCTCTTGGCCTAGGGGCTCTCTAAGGGCCAGGAACCCAGATCCCTGATTTCCTTGTTCTCCAAATAAGGTAAGTTCCCAATAAGGTAAGTTGAGGTAAGGTAAGTTGACCCTCCAGAAGGGGAGCCACTTAAACAAACAGCATTTAAAGAGGACTGTATATTTTAATATATATATATCATGAAGATAGAATGCCAGCAGGGGGTTGGGGGCTTTCCAGTGTTTTGCACTGAGTGTCACATGTATGACTATCTGCCCAAAGGACAGAAGTCTTGGGTGTGTGCTCAATGCAAGGAGCTCCTGGTCCTCAGGGAACGAGTTCGTACCCTTGAGGCCGAGGTGACTGCACTGGAGAAGCAGAGACAGTCAGTTAGGCACTTGGGGAAGACTCTCGGGGGCGTATTAGATGAGCCCCGCTCTGAACGTAGCAGCCCCGTTGCTGCCAGAGAGTGAGAGGGTCGAGAGGGAACAGGGCACCGTGCTGAGGACAAGGGGAATGCGCCCTCAGAAGGGACCTCTTCTTCGGTTGGTGAGTGGGAATCCTTTCGCGCCAAGGAACCATCCCTGAGCAGGGGTAGAGGGGGGGTTTTGGTAGTTGGTGATTCGATCCTTAGGCAAGTAGACAGCAGGGTGGCGAAACCACGTACTGACCGAATGGTGACTTGCCTGCCTGGTGCGAAGGTAGCGGACATTACACGTGTAGTAGATAGACTGATAGACAGTGCTGGGGAGGAGCCTGTGGTCGTGGTGCATGTTGGCACCAACGATGTGGGGAATGCAGTCGTGAGGTCCTGGAGGAAAAATTTAGGCTGCTAGGCGGGAGACTTAAGGCCAGGACCTCCAAGGTAGCCTTCTCAGAAGTGCTACCTGTTCCACGTGCAGGGCAGGAGAGACAGGCACAAATTAGAAGTCTCAATGTGTGGATGAGACGATGGTGTAAGGAGGAAGGGTTTAAGTTTGTTAGGCACTGGGATGCTTTCTGGAACAAGTGGGAGCTGTACAAAAGAGATGGTCTCCACTTGTCCCCGGATGGAACCAGGCTGCTGGCGCTTAAAATCAAAAAGGTGGCAGAGCAGTTTTTAAACTAAATCTTGGGGGAAAGCCGACAGGAGATGAAATGTCTCTGGTTCGGGAGGACTCGTCTCAAAGAGATGAAGGGTTAGCTGCTATTTTTCTACCGGGTAACAGACCAGAGTTGTCCACTGTGAAGGCGACAAACAATATGGACTGTCTGCCAGAGTCTCGAGGTGGCAGGAGGAAGGTGGCGGGCCTAGCTCGCCTGGGAAATTATAGATGTTTGTATGCAAATGCTAGAAGTGTTCGAAGTAAAATTGGTGAATTGGAATGTTTAGTGTTGGGAGAAAACATAGACATTGTGGGAATTTCAGAAACTTGGTGGAATGAGGAGAATCAGTGGGACACGGTAATTCCTGGATATAAGCTATATCGGAAGGATAGGGAGGGAAGGGTTGGAGGTGGGGTGGCTCTGTATGTCAGAGAGGATATATGGTCCAGTAAGACTGAGGTCAGAGAATTAGATTCACTTTTAGAAATGCTTTGGGTTGAAATAGAGGGCCCAAAAGGAAATTTAACTATGGGAGTTTGTTATCGCCCACCAAATCAAAAGAGAGAGGATGATTATAATATGATGGAAGGCTTAAAGATAGCGGCTAAACGTAAAAACTGTGTCGTTATAGGTGATTTTAACTACCCGCAGATTGATTGGGTCAATATGTGTTCTGGTCGAGAGAAAGAGATTGAGTTTCTTGATGCTCTCAATGACTGCGCTATGGAGCAGATGGTCTCAGAACCTACCAGGGGTGGGGCGATCCTGGATTTGGTCCTAAGTAATGCCCAAGACTTGGTGAGAGATGTAAAAGTGATTGTGCCGCTTGGGAGCAGTGACCATAATGTTATTGATTTCACCGTTTGTATAAATAGGGAGTTGTCCAAAAAGACCGCCACAACCACGTTTAACTTTAAAAGGGGTAAATACACTGAGATGAGGAGGCATGTGAGGAGGAAACTGAAAGGAAAGGTACATACTGTCAAAACCCTTGGGGAAGCTTGGACGCTATTTAAAACTATAATCCTAGAAGCTCAGATAAAATACATACCACAAGTTAGGAAAGGCACAAACAGGCATAAGAAAAGGCCTGCATGGTTAACAAACAAAGTAATGGAAGCTGTAAAAGGTAAGAAGGACTCCTTTAAGCGGTGGAAAACCAGTCCAAGTGAGATTAGTAAAAGGGAACACAGGCTGTGGCAAATCAAATGCAAGACTGTGATCAGGCAGGCAAAAAGGGACTATGAGGAGCATATTGCAAAAAACATAAAGACCAACAATAAAACTTTCTTCAAATATATTAGAAGTAGGAAACCAGCCAGGGAGGCAGTGGGGCCCTTGGATGACCATGGGGTAAAAGGATTACTGAAGGAGGATAGGGAAATGGCTGAGAAGCTAAATGAATTTTTTGCCTCCGTCTTCACTGTGGAAGAAGAGAACTTTTTGCCCGCCCCAGAACCACTAATTTTGGAAGGGGTGTTGAAAGACCTGAGTCAGATTGAGGTGACAAAAGACGAGGTCCTACAACTGATAGACAAATTAAAAACTAATAAGTCACCAGGTCTGGATGGCATACATCCGAGAGTTCTGAAAGAACTCAAAGTTGAACTTCTGGATCTTCTAACAAAAATCTGTAATCTTTCATTGAAATCTGCCTCCGTTCCTGAGGACTGGAAGGTAGCAAATGTCACCCCCATCTTTAAAAAAGGTTCCAGAGGAGATCCGGGAAATTACAGGCCAGTCAGTCTGACTTCAATACCGGGAAAGTTGGTAGAAACCATTATCAAGGACAGAATGAGTAGGCACATTGATGAACACGGGTTATTGAGGAAGACTCAGCATAGGTTCTGCAAGGGAAGATCTTGCCTCACTAACCTGTTACATTTCTTTGAGGGGGTGAACAAACATGTGGATAAAGGAGACTCGATAGATGTTGTGTACCTTGACTTCCAGAAAGCTTTTGATAAAGTTCCTCATCAAAGGCTCCTTAGAAAACTTGAGAGTCATGGAGTAAAAGGACAGGTCCTCTTGTGAATCAAAAACTGGCTGAGTAATAGGAAGCAGAGAGTGAGTATAAATGGGCAGTCTTCGCAGTGGAGGACGGTAAGCAGTGGGGTGCCGCAGGGCTCTGTACTGGGTCCCATGTTCTTTAACTTGTTCATAAATGATTTAGAGTTGGGAGTGAGCAGTGAAGTGGCCAAGTTTGCGAATGACACTAAATTGTTCAGGGTGGTGAGAACCAGAGAGGATTGTGAGGAACTCCAAAGGGATCTGTTGAGGCTGGGTGAGTGGGCGTCAACGTGGCAGATGCGGTTCAATGTGGCCAAGTGCAAAGTAATGCACATTGGGGCCAAGAATCCCAGCTACAAATACAAGTTGATGGGGTGTGAACTGGCAGAGACTGACCAAGAGAGAGATCTTGGGGTCGTGGTAGATAACTCACTGAAAATGTCAAGACAGTGTGCATCTGCAATAAAAAAGGCCAACGCCATGCTGGGAATTATTAGGAAGGGGATTGAAAACAAATCAGCCAGTATCATAATGCCCCTGTATAAATCGATGGTGCGGTCTCATTTGGAGTACTGTGTGCAGTTCTGGTCGCCGCACCTCAAAAAGGATATTATAGCATTGGAGAAAGTCCAGAGAAGGGCAACTAGAATGATTAAAGGGCTGGAGCACTTTCCCTATGAAGAAAGGTTGAAACGCTTGGGACTCTTTAGCTTGGAGAAACGTTGACTGCGGGGTGACATGATAGAGGTTTACAAGATAATGCATGGGATGGAGAAAGTAGAGAAAGAAGTACTTTTCTCCCTTTCTCACAATAGAAGAACTCGTGGGCATTCGATGAAATTGCTGAGCAGAAAGGTTAAAACGGATAAAAGGAAGTACTTCTTCACCCAAAGGGTGATTAACATGTGGAATTCACTGCCACAGGAGGTGGTGGCGGCCACAAGTATAGCCACCTTCAAGAGGGGTTTAGATAAAAATATGGAGCACAGGTCCATCAGTGGCTATTAGCCACAGTGTATGTGTGTATATAAAATTTTTTGCCACTGTGTGACACAGAGTGTTGGACTTGATGGGCCGTTGGCCTGATCCAACATGGCTTCTCTTATGTTCTTATGTTCAAGTTGCTTTCTTTCTGCCTCTCTCTTCCCCTCCCCACCTATCTTCCTTCCTTCCTTCCTTCCTTCCTTCCTTCCTTCCTTCCTTCCTTCCTTCCTTCCTTCCTTCCTTCCTTCCTTCCTTCCTTCCTTCCTTCCTTCCTTCCATCTGACGTTCGTGTCTGGTGGCTCTCACACATCTGACATTTATTCTATGTGGCTCTTAAGTTAAGCAAGTTTGGCCACCCCTACCCTAGTGGGTCCCATCTAACTCTCTCCCTAAAACTGCAGGAACACTTGCAAGGAATTTTCCTCTGTGTGCTGTGCTCGGGGGCTGCATTGTGGTTGCATGTCAAAATTCCAAAGGTGCCCACGAGCTTAAAAAGGTTGGAGTGCCTTGTCTCTCTGAAGGAGGCCCAGTTAGAGTTGCCAGGTTTGGGTTGGGAAATATCAGGAGATTTGGGGGAAGGAGCCCCATGGTCAGGCAAGGTGTCCTTCTTGAAGACCAGAGTCAGTGTCAAGGGTCCACGCACTTGCAGGCGGATAGCCATGCTGGTCTGCAGTAGAAGAGCAAGATATGAGTCCAGTAGCATCTTAGAGACCAGTCAGACTTGAGGGGTATAAGCTTTTGAGAGTCAAAGCTCCTTTCATCACATCTGACAAAAGGAGCTTTTCAACCCCCCCCCCCATATGTTTGTCTCTAAAGGTCAGTACAGTGGTCCTCCAGTGGTGCACCAGGTGGGAGGAGAATGGAGGTTGTGGCAGGATGACTCAGGAAAGTGCATAGGAAACCTATGTGGATGTTCCATTGCTTGTGTGGATGTCTTTGCCTTTGCAGCAGCAATAAGTTCACAACAGAGAGTCACTGCTGAATGGATGCAGCCCTTTGTGAAATTTAATCATTTATTTAGTAGGGTTTTTTTGGTTGCCATTTGCCCAAGGGGTCTTGTGGTGACTTACTGCTCTTAAAACAACATCATAATAAATAAATTAGGGGTCATCACTAAGAAAGCCTTTCCCCTGAAATGCCTCAGCTTGAAACAGAATTTCTAGCTCATGATCACCCAGAGATCTTCGTGGCTGAGTGGGGCTCTGAACCATATTTTAGAGTGTCCTAAAAGGAATGAGAACATAAAATGCCATGTTTGGTAGTGATTAATAACTGAGCATGGGGTCCGCTCTTGCTGTGCTGGCACAGCAGAGTTATGCTGGGGTTTTCCATGCCACATTTCCCTGGTTTTCAAGGCATCTTGGAAGAATGCTTTCCTTCTACTTCTTGCCATGTTTTCAGCATGGCAGTGGAAGGTGCTGCAGTCACTGCTTTTGACAGCGTTGAAATGTATTTATTTATTTATTTAGCGGATTTATATTCTGCCCTTTCCCATATGGACTCAGGGCAGATTACAGGCATAAACTTCCCAGTTCTTTGCCGGCAGGAGAGTCTCTTCTAACTAGGTTAGGTCTCAGGCAGTGAGACTGCTTTTGGCAAGGCATAGGTTCAGTGAATAAATGCATTTTTTCTCCCTGACTCTCACATGGAGTGCAACTAACAGATATAGCAAGAATCCCACAGCTAGCTAGTGAAAAATGTCATATTTCATGCCTTCCACATAATAGCCATCTGTTCTGAAAAATGAAACACAATGTCCAAATGTCAGCTTACTGCAGGTATCTTCAAATCTCTTTCCTATTTTTTTTTGGGGGGGGGGGGGGTGGCGATTGTTGTATATCTCTTGTACTTTTCCCCTCCCTATTTCCACTTGCTGTGATATTACGGCATTTGGTTTTTGTTCTTGCCAAGAGGGCAAGGTGTTAAGTTCAGTGCTAGTTATCTTATAGGTTCATAAATTTACTGTTAAGACTCTGTTGATGATTAATGTTACCTCGTGTTCCACTATGTATGGAATAGGAAGACAACACCTCCATTAGTAATTTATTCTTCAACTGGTTTGGGGCTGAAAGCAGAAATCTGATGTCCTGTCTCTGTTTTGACCCTCAGGCTTAGTTGATTATTTTTCTAAATTCCCCCTTCCTTGTTTAAGAGCATTAAAGTTTGCTTCTGCACTGCTGGGTTTTCATATATTCCTCTCATGATCCAATGAATCAAATCCATATTCATTTGTGCAGCTACAGTTTTTTTCAACCTGATGGGGCTTGCCCCATCACCTTGGTACATCTAGCATTGATATATCAAGCCACCTTGTCTTTTTTCCCCATTTCCTAATGGAAAAGTAAATGCTTATTCTCTTTTTTACTTGATATATGCCTTCAGTGTGCCGTAAAGATATGAACCTGATGGAGTCCGTAAATTATAAAGCAGGAGTTCTTTTTCTATTACTGTGAATAACAATTGGATATCTGGTTCTTTACAATAAGTTATTTATTCTCCATTTTGAGGTTTTATCCACACCCCAGGTGGTGGCCATGTATATTTCAACAGGCACTGGCACAGAGGCGGTTATGATGCTCTTGCACTGTATTAGATTGTATCCAGTGGAAAGAAATGAATTTGAGAGCAAGACATATAGACCGATGGAAAAAAAATAAAGTCTTCTCTTGTTGAATGTGAGATTTTCTATTTGCTTCATATCTGTTATCAGCATCGTCGTCATGTAAATGAATATGATCTAGCACACAGTATGCACAATATGTCAGAGAGAGCAGGTGTCTATACACTACACCATGTCTGAGAAATTTGTAAAAGCATTCCTAACACCATTTTAAAAAATAAAAAAATGGAGGTGAAGAGAAGCTGGGTAGATGTCACCTGTCTGTTTATGACCACGCTTCCTGTCATTGCAGGAGAGACAAGCAGAATGGATTAGAATCAGGGCTACCAAACAATGACAGTATTTTAGCTCACCTATCATCTGGCTTTTAACTGATCAGTTTCTTATAATTATTTTAAAAAGTACATATTACTAAACTGCAGAGATGTCTCTTGAGTAGGGCAAATTGAGGCAGCTGCCATGTGGCAATGCTTTTGGGGGGCTCACACATCTCCAATGAAGCCACTGATCACATGGGTGCTATCATTATTAATATTTATTGGATTTATAGCCCTCCCTCCCCTGTACTGGGAGGTGGGCTCAGAATGGGTATGTGTGAGGCTTCCTCCCTTGGTGATTGGCAGTGGCTTGGGAACAGAAGTTTTATGAGGTGGAGGATGGTGGGAAGAGCTTATCCAAGGATTGCACCCCCACGGCAATGAGCATACTAAGCCATTGATATTGATGTCTCCTGGATTCCGGATGCTTCCCTTTCTATGGAGGCCCAGGTCACTAAGGTTGCCCAGTCAGCCTTTTACTATCTTTGGCTGGTCAGTTTTACTATCTTTGACTGGTTCCCTATCTCTGCCCCCCTCCCATGACAGTGATCCATGCAATGGTCACTTTCAGGTTAGATTACTGACTCTCTCTACATGGACCTACCCTTGAGTCTGATTCAGAAGCTTCAACTTGTACAGAATGCAGCAGTGTGCCTGCTGACTGGGACGTCTCTGCAGACGCACATTCAGCCTGCGCTGCACCAATTGCATTGGTTACTGATTGAGTACTGGATCGAATTCAAGGTGATGGTACTAACCTTTAAGACCCTATATGGCCAGGAACCATCATACCTACGGGACCGTCTCTCCCTGTATGTGCCTTGAAGAGCCTTGTGTTCTTCTGAGCAGCACCACCTAGTGGTCCTCAGCCCAAAGAACATCCACTTTGCCTTGACTAGGGCCAGGGGCTTTTCAACATTGGACCCTGCCTGGTGGAACATGCTCCTGGATTAGGTCAGGGCCCTGCTGGGCCTGCAAAATGGAACTGTTCTGCCAGGCTTTTCGCTGAGGCAGTGGATATCCAAAGAGTATCAGCCTTTCCTTCTCTATCTGCTCAATTTGTTCAGTCTGCCTCAATTGCCTTAAGGGTACTTCCTATACCAATTTGGTGCCAGTATCAGCTGAGTCTAGTGAGTCTGAGAGAAATATGCGCTTCCTGATATTGTTGCAACATGCAATGAAGATATAAACTGTTAAGCTGCCATCATGTGTTAATTTAAGTAGTAAGTATTTATTTGGATGCAATTGTTTGACGTTTTTATGAACTACTATTTATTGTTTTATCATGTGATGTGAGCCGCCCTAAGCCCACTTGTGGGATAGGGCAGAATACACAATAAATAAATAAATAAATAAATAAATTTTAGTCTATTGGTGGCATGCCATTGTGTTTCTCTCATAAGTAAGATTTCTTATAGTACTACAGTAGGATTGTCTCTTCCTTCTCTTGTGGAGGTTTAGGAGCTTACCATTCTGACTGCAACTGGGTTTGGAGGGCCAAGGCACTGTCTTCCATAATTCAGTAGTCTTCTAGTGTGTTCTTTTAGTCACAAATACTACTGCACCCTGTTCATTTATTACTCTTAATCTGACAAGAGGGTGGGCAGGTAATGTGCCTCGGGAAGGACCAAATGCACCAAAGGTTTCTAGTTGTTGACATGTGGTTGGTGGTAAATAGCTGAAGAAATGAGAGGAAGAGAGTGGGAAGAGGAGACCAGGCTTCCGTGAAAACACCCAAGCAATGAATCCACTGAACTCATATTCAAAACTAGTTTTAATCACTGTGGACCTTTCAGAAATATGGCCGTTGCCTGTTTGATTTTTTTTCTCTTCAAAACTTGCGGCTACATTTGGCATCAGATTTCTGCTCGGAAGCGTTCTGAAGCTCAGTACATACTGGGATATTACTATTCTTATGGATTCATAAATTTTCTGAGCATCTTTACAATCTTCTTTGATGGCTTTCCATTCTGAAAGTCCACCAAAGAACACATTTGTCATGATGAGCAGTTTTTGCAGAAACGTAGAAGTTTTTTTTTTGTCTTAATGGACAATGTGCCCAGAAGATAGACTGGACTGGAGATTTAGTTTTCAGATGCTGCCCCTGCCACCGGGTGTCCTTGAGAAAGGCAGTATCTCTTCAGTTTCCACTTTTATTGGGTATAGCGACGACCTGCTTCACTAAAGATGATATAGGAATGATTGGGAAACAAGAAAGCAGTATTTGTAAAGATGGCTTTATCAAGTCAGTTTCATATTATGTGTATTCTAATGGTCTTGAAATTTTATAAGAAATAATCAGGCCTCATTTTGGGCAAAGCTCACAGGAGTGGAGTTCTGGAACCTCTAAATTTTATTGTGCTCCTTCTTTCTTATCCCACCCCACCCCAATACTTGCTTCTGGGATCCATTGTTCAACCCTCCTGTGAGAATTTTGTTGAATGCTAAGATTTGACAAACTTTCTAATATTTTTTCTCAACCCCCCAAAATGGGGAAATAACCAAAACATATAAAGCAGACAGATGGAAATCTTTATCATGCCATTGTGGCCACATAGAAGAAAGTAATTTAACAAATATGATGGGAGTAAGGTTTTATTATGACAATTGTAATTCAAGCAGCATTTTAAGGTAGATGCTGAAATGATACAATTCAGTACCCCTTCTGGTGCTGTCAGGGTATGTGGCATATGCAAATGAGTTATGCAAATGAGTTGTCCTAATGAGTTCTGGCACCTCTTTTTCTATAAAATGACCCCTGGAAATAATTGTGGTAAGCTGCAGGAAAATCCTCAGAATAGCATCTGTTATTTTAAAAATTAACTTTTTATAATATGGCAAATTTGAATTTTGGTCTCCATAGGCTACTTTGTAAGAATGATGGTAATGATACACCTGACCACTTGTTCTCAGAGGCAAGATTTTCCCTCAGTTTTTCTTTCTCTTTTCAGACTCAGCTGCCCTAGTTATGTGTTTTCTTTTTTGCTGTAGAAACTATGGCTGTTCTACCCTATCACAGTTGGTATTTTGTTGCTGGTTTAGCCCAGGAACTTGAGGGAAGGGTTGAGATGCCCCTTCAGCTTAAACCACTGAAATGGCACTCAAGGCTTTTTAAAATTCAAAAAATAGAAATATTTTATTTAGCACATTAAAAATTCAGGCAGAATCAGGGGGGGAAATTCTGAAGTAATTTAATATACAATTTTGAGTTAAATCAATACATGCATAGTTCATAGGCTATTGAGTTTCTTAAGGTTTTCACAGTGACTTAGAATCTTTAAGATGATATGCTTTTGCCTCAGTGTTTTTCAAACACTCCAATACACTTTGAGTATTCACTAACTCTTTTGGTTTCCAGAAGGCTGGGACACTCTATCTAGTGTACCCAAACTAATTCACTAAACACACCAGTACTCTTCTTGAGCTTTACTGATCGTTCCAGTTTCAAAAGGCAGTCTCTAACCACACCAGACCAGGGATATCTCCACTCTTCAGAGCTATCGTCTTGTTTTGACTGGGTAGGGAAATCCTTCTCTCACTTAGGCTTGCCAATTCCCAGGTCCCAGTGGGGGTTCTCCCGCTTTCCCAGGTTCCTTCCCGCTCCCAGTCGGCTGGCCAGCGGAGGGAAGCCTCACACCCATAGCCACCATGTGTCTTTTCACCTCTGGAGGCTTCAGACTTCACTTGGAAATAGGGTTGTCAAGTACCTTTTTATCTCTGATGGGGGATGATCTTCATGTGCACAAAGCGCGCAAGACATGATGACGTCACCTGGAAATGACATTGTCATGTGGCGTCTACTCTAGGCATTTCCGGGATAACTCTATTCTGTTCTCCCAGACACTCTAGCCATTTGGGAGGGGGGACTCGATGGTACCTATTGTACCATAGAGTTTTCCCTCTCAAATGGCTAGAGCGTCCAGGAAAACCATAGAGTGGATGCCCCACAATGTCGCTGGCATGATGACATCACTTCCAGGTGATGTCATCATGCTGGCAACATCAGGGGAGGTTCTCCCCACCAGTGCAATGTGGGCCAGTGGGTTGGGAACCTCCCAGGTGGGGGAACCCCAGCCCGGACTGGGGCTTGGAAACCCTACTTGGAAAGGCTTCCTCTTGGGGTGGTGTATCTGTGTCTTTAAGGCTGAATGGGGGCAGGGGGAGCAGGCAGAACAACATGGCTGCTCCCACTGGCTGTGAAAGCAGCCCAGATCCTCCATTGGTTGCCCAATCTTTTTAGAGGTCGTTTGCATAGGAAAGGTAAATTTGTACCTTTGATTGCTCTGTGTTACTTTGAAGAAGTTGGAAGTTCAGCAACTCGTGAGTAGAGATGCCAATCCCCAGGTGGGTTAGCAAATAAGGGAAGTGTCACTGGGAGGATGGGAGTCTAGGGATAACCGCGCACAATTATAGTTTTTAATATAATATCTACTGTTGCAATTATAACACCAAAGTATGCTTCTACTGTTACTTTTATAATATTCACTTGCAATTATTAACAAAAAATACTTAGAGTGATATTACAAACATCTTAATCAATGAGTTCCTATACAATGAATAAGATAGTTATACAAGCCCATAGACATTTGGAATTGATTCCACTTCATCAATGTTATGGATAGGTAAGGTGACAGTATTTCTTCCAAAAATCAGTGACATGCTTCTGGTAACAAATAGGCATGTTTTGGTAAAGATTCCTTTTTCTGATTATTAAATAATTTTTCTGGAACCACTGCTCAATTCATGAAACATACACTTTCAGTTTCCAAAGCAGAGAGGGGTTCTCTCTCACGGCTTAAAGCTGTGCTGCATAATTTTTCTGGAACCAGTGCTCAGTTGCTACAAACGCATAAGTCCAGTCAATGACTCTCAAGTCACTAAATATTGTTTGTTAATAATTGCAAGTGAATATTATAAAAGTAATAGTAGAAGATACTCTGGTTTAATAATTGCAACAGTAGATATTATATTAATAACTATAATTGTGTGCGGTTATATCTAGACTCCAATCCCCAGGTGGGAGCAGGCCCTCCCCCACTTCAGAGTCATCAAAACCGAGGGGGGGGGGAGGGAAATGTCTGCTGGGCACTTATTCCCTATGGAGATCGATTCCCATAGGGTATAATGGAAAATTGATCTAGGGGTATCTGGGGCTCCGGAGGGGCTGTGTTTTGAGGTAGAGGCACCAAATTTTCCGGATAGCATCTGATGGCTCTCCTCAAAATGCTCTCCAAGTTTCAAAAAGATTGAACCAGGGGGTCCAATCCTATGAGCCCCAAAAAAGGTGCCCCTATCCTTCATTATTTCTAATGTAGGGAAGGCATTTAAAATGAGTGCAGTTCCTTTAAATGTGATGGCCAGAACTCCCTTTGGAGTTCAGTTGTGCTTGTCACAAATTTGCTTATGGTTCCACCCCCAATGTCTCCTGGCACCACCCCCGAAGTCCCCAGATATTTCTTGAATTGGACTTGGCAACCCTACTCTCACTAGAAGATCTATTCCTTTCTTTGGCCCGAATGAGAGACTTCTCCTAACTACTCTGTCTTCCTTGACAACCTCCCCAGTGCTTCATCTATGTTAAACTGCTTTCAGTCAAGACTGAATTCAAACACTATTAGTAGTCAACTCTTCTCAGCTAGGGCAGAAATCAGATTGAATACTCCTCAGAATTAACCTCTAAAGTCTTTGCTCAGATGCTACTAACCAATCAGATTCCTTGGAGGAGCTTGTCACTCAAGGTTTTCTGTTTCTGTGAAGAACTAATCCTTCACAGTCCTATTTCTGTTTATGCAACACTTCTAAGTTTTTAAAAGTGCAGGCCATCACAGAAGGCAAAACAGAAAAACCAATATAGTAGGGAGGGACTATGGCTTAGTGGTGGAGTATGTGTTCTACATAAAGAAAGCCTCATTCCAAGATTCAGATGATGTGAAAGTCTCTCCCTGAGACCATGGAGAAGTGCAGCCAGTCAGGCTAGACAATACTGACCTTGATATCTTTGTGGCCTTACTTAAGGCAGATTCATGAGGGTAGCAAAGAAGGATTCAATATAAAAAAACAAAGCCAGGCATTATTGTAATAAACCTGTATCTGTGAAAATATGACCATCTAATAAATGCTACTGACATTTACAGCAGAGTATGATTTACCTGTTGCAATCTGCTGCCCTTGGTCAAAACCTGTTTTGCCTATGACTAAAGTGGTGTCAAGATCGACTGATTATGACTAAAGACTGGGGGATCTTGGCTCAAGTATCAGGCCTGGTTAAAATCATAATGGATCCACTGCTGCTAATGTTCTACCCTTAGTTACTTCCCTTCCCCCCTTTTATTATTTTGATTTGACTGTGTGAAAGAAATAGTCGGCACCTTCTCAGGGCCTGAGGTGGGAGTAATCCTTGAATGCAAGGACAGGAGGTCAGCTATCGCCTGAGAAAGTATCTAGTAGTTATGTGTGAATATTGCCTCCTGAACCGCCCCCCACCCCAGTAGAAATGTTTTTGAAGTGTATCTTAAAACCCATGTATCAATGTATTGGTTTCATTCTTAGCAAGCTAGAGGCTTGTGCCAGAGTACCGGTTATCAATAAATGTAGTCTTAGTATGAACTTTGACTCATTCTTGAATCCGTCGACTTGACATTTCGCTAAGAATCCGTTTGAAGCTTAACCACCCTGGCCACTTTGTAGCCAAATGGCTGAAAAGATACCAGAAGGCGGTGAGCTTCCCAACACTGAAGAAGGGCCGTCTATTCCGTGGCACATCTTGGACGCCCGGAGAGTAGCAGCCTCCCCTCCGCAGATCCAGCAGCTCCTTGTTACCCCAAGGCCGTGGCAGCCCTGGACCTCCACCAGCACAATGGACGAGGCCCCGGCTAGGAGGGAGGCCATCCTGACCAGGCATATGCGAAGGATGCGGATGGCGAACGCGGAGGGGCCCAATCCAGGGCCAATGGAGCCGGAGGAGATCGACACTATCATCCCAGTGCATGAAGAGTGCCCAGAGCCAGACGAGGGAGAGCTGGGGGCAGCGGCTCCAAAAGACGAGGAGGACGAGACGGCCTGAGAATTTCGAGCGATGGTCCGCAAGGAAGTGGAGATTGTGGTCAGGGGCCTGAAAGCGGAGATGCAGACCATGACCAACCGCATGGCGGGAGAGATTACCCGAGAAATCTTTCGCTCTCTAGGGCTGCCCGGACCCAGAAGGATCCCCCAACCTCCACCGATCTAGCTGCACTGGCAGTGGCCCCGGCTGCAGCGCCCCGGCCGGCAGCACCCCCTCCTGCCCCTCGAGACGGAGGGAGAGGAAGGGAGCTCGATGCCACATTTGATGGGGATCCGGATGAAGTAGAGTACTTCACGATCCAGGCAAACAGCTACATGCATTACTGGGGGAATACATTCCCTGATGAATTTAGCCAATTGGACTACCTGGGGTCGAAGCTTGAAGGGGCGGCTAAAAGGTGGTACGTGAGCCTGTACGAAGCCGTGAGCCTGGAACTGGACTATGTAGCAACGTTCCTTCAGGCTGTGTTGGCCCAGTACGAAGACCCCCTCCAAGAGACCCGGGCCCTGGCGGCACTGCGAGACATGCAGCAGGGGCAGAAGACAATCCGGGAATATGCCGCAGACTTCCGAGCTAACGTGGCTAAGGTTCGAGGATGTTCATGAGCTTCATAAACAATGTGTTGCAAAAGTTTTTGTTTAAGGGGGTGGTGGTCTACCTGGATGACATCATTATTTACTCGCAAGACGAGCAATCTCATATGAAATTGGTGTGGGAGGTGCTAAGCACATTCTTGAGTCATAAATTGTATGCTAAGCTATCAAAATGTGAATTTCATAAGACAGAGCTGGATTACTTGGGTTTCCGAGTATCCGCTAGGGGGTTGGCAATGGACCTGGCAAAAATGCAAGCCGTGTTGGATTGGGCTCCCCCGAGGACACGTAGACAGCTCCAATCGTTCCTCGGGTTCGCAAATTTCTACAGGACGTTCATACCGGGGTTCGCCCAGATCATGCTCCCCCTGACTGAGTTGTTAAAAACCAAAAGGAAAGGCCCGGAGGCAAAGCAGCCGGGAGCACGTTTGAATTGGACGACAAATTGCCAGTCGGCATTTGATAAATTGAAGCGGCTATTCACGAGTGAGCCGGTCCTGAGCCACCCCAAAGAGCTTAAGCCCTTCGTGGTGCAATGCGACACCTCCGATGTAGCCGTTGGAGCCATTCTCATGCAGAAAGATGAGGAAGGGAAACTGAGGCTCTGCGCCTATATCTCGAAAAAAATTGTGGTGGAACAAAGGAACTGGTTGGTGTGGGACAAGGAGGCGTTTGCAGTGATATTTGCTCTGAAAACGTGGCAGTCTTGGTTAGAGGGGGCAAAAGTGCTGTTTGAAATATGGACAGACCACAAAAACCTTGAAGCCCTCACAGGGAAGAGGAAGCTGAGTGAAAAACAGATCAGGTGGGCAGGGTTCTTTTCTAAATTCGATTTTGTGCTCAAGCACATCCCGGGCACGAAAAACTTTCTAGCTGATGCGCTTTCCCGCCTTCCCCAACACAATAGTCAGAGAGAGGAGAGAGTGGACTCCTTGATTCCGCCCACCCAGGTGGCCGCGGTTGTAACCACCCAGTCACAAAACAAACGCCAACTACAGGGGTGGGGGACAGAGAGAATGGCGGCAGAAATCGAGAAGGAGGGGAAAGAACGGCCAGGGGAAATTCAGAAACGGGAGGATGGGCTATGGTATAAGGGAGAAAAGCTATACGTACCCAAGACCATGAGATTAGAAGTGCTACAGTTCTGCCATTCCAACAAACTGGCTGGGCACTTTGGGTACGTCAAAACCCTGCATTTGGTTAACAGACAATTTTGGTGGCCCTCCATGAAAAAGGATATATCCGAGTTTGTGTCCACTTGTCCTATTTGCATAATGGCCAAAAGAAGGGGAGGAAAACCCCCTGGATTACTCAGACCACTGGAGACCGCCTCTAAGCCTTGGTCAATAGTCTCCATGGACTTCATTGTGGAGCTACCGCCCTCTCATGGCAAAACAGTAATATTGGTGGTAGTGGACACTTTTTCCAAACAAGCCCACTTCATTCCCTGCGCCCAGCTCCCCACTGCCAAGAAATTGGCTTACTTGTTCTTCAACCATGTAGCCAAACTACACTCAACCCCAGATAAGGTGATTAGCGACCGCGACCCGCAATTTGTTGCCAACTTCTGGTGGGAGTTTTGCAAACTAATGGGCATGGAGCAGGGGTTGAGTTCCGCCTACCACCCGCAGACGGACGGACAGACGGAACGCGTGAATGGATTAATAGAGCAGTATTTAAGGTGTTACATCAACCATCAACAATCCAATTGGGTAGATCTCCTCCCTTTCGCCGAGTACTTCTATAATAATAACGTCCACAGCTCCACTAAAGCCTCACCAGTTCAAACGGTGAGTGGATATGTGGGAAAACCCCTCCCTTTGCTCCCAGGAGGGGGCGCAAAGAAGGAGCCAAGCCCGTTCAATCAGTGGTGGGACACACTGAATAAAAGTTAGAAGGAAATACAGGAGACTCTAGAAGCAGCCAGAGAAGCTTACAAAAAACAATATGACAAAAGCCATGTCCCCACTTGGGATTTCAAAGTAGAGGACTCGGTATTTGTGTCCACAAAAAACCTTCCACTCAATCAACCGTCCAAAAAATTGGCATAAAAGCACCTGGGGTCTTTTAAGATCAAAAGGGTGATAAATAAAGTTACAGTAGAGCTGGAGTTACCAAAAATGTTTAGTAAAGTACACCCTGTCTTTCATTGCAGTCTTCTTCGGAAGGACCCTGGGTGTTCCCCTTGGCCGGAAGCACCTCAACCTATCCAGATGAGGAACCAGGGTCACCATGAGATCCAGGAAATTCTGGACTCAAAGATTAAACATGGGAAGCTGTACTATCTAATCAAATGGAAGCATTTCCCTCCTAGTGAAAATGAGTGGGTAGCAGAAAAAGATGTGTTAGCCCCTGATCTGATTAAGAAGTTTCTAATTAAGCACCCTCAGAGACCGAGAGGGTCAGCTTAAGGGGGGCAGTATGTCAAGATCGACTGATTATGACTAAAGACTGGGGGATCTTGGCTCAAGTATCAGGCCTGGTTAAAATCATAATGGATCCACTGCTGCTAATGTTCTACCCTTAGTTGCTTCCCTTCCCCCCTTTTATTATTTTGATTTGCAACTGTGTGAAAGAAATAGTCGGCGCCTTCTCAGGGCCTGAGGTGGGAGTAATCCTTGAATGATAATGCAAGGACAGGAGGCCAGCTATCACCTGAGAAAGTATCTAGTAGTTATGTGTGAATGTTTCCTCCTGAACCCCCCCCCCCCGGTAGGAATGTTTTTGAAATGTATCTTAAAACCCATGTATCAATGTATTGGTTTCAGTCTTAGCAAGCTAGAGGCTTGCACCAGAGTACTGGTTATCAATAAATGTAGTCTTAGTATCAACCGGTTATCAACCAGAGTACCGGTTATCAATAAATGTAGTCTTAGTATCAACTTTGACTCATTCTTGAATCCCCTGACTTGACAAGTGGGTCTTAATTACTTCCATGTGGAAGTGTTGGCCATATGCATTGCATATGAGACACAATGGGAATTGAACACACGGACACAGTTAAGTTCAAACAACCAATTTTTATTAAAATGTTGAGCATGAGGTGCATATAGATCAGCTCAAAGTGGCTTAGGCGCTTTAAAAAAGTTTGACTATCATAGAGTTTCTTTAAAACTTCCTTAAAATGGAAAATGTCAACCATTTGGTTATATTGCATAAAGAAAATGTGGACTTTTTTGTTAGTAGGTGCCTATAAAGAGATATACATTTAAACCAGCTATACAGTGGCTATAGTATAGTGGTCATGTCACGTGGTACTAAATCTGAAGATGGCTATTGTGGGAAACGGAAGATGGGGATGAATAGCCAAGCTTTTGCAAGCCGGAAAAATCAAATCTAGCAACTTCACTTTAGCCAGAATAAATTTACTTTATTTTATGTCTTCTATCTTGCTTTATAGCTCAAGGTGCTCTCAAGGCAGCTTACAAATAATTTAAAAGTTTCATCTTTGTGGAGCTTTGTTGATAGCTGAAAGCTTTGTGATTCAAATCCACCTGGGAACATGGATGATCTCTCATGGATTTCGGGGGGTCATTTAGTAGAAAAAGAGGTGCCAGAACTCATTAGTACAACTCATTTGCATATGCCACACACCCCTGAAATCATTGGAAGGTGTACTAAATGATGTACTAAATGTGTACTAAATGATGTTAGCTCAGCATCTACCTTAAAATGCTTCTTGAATTATAATTGTCATAATACAACTTTGTTAAATTACTTTCTTCCGGTACTTTTTTGGTAGAAAAATTCCAGCAGGAACTCATTTGCCAATTAGGCCATACCACCCCCCCCCCCCGACATCACCATTGTTTCACACAGGGCTTTTCTGTAGAAAAAGCCTAGCATGACCACATTTGCATATTAGGGCACACTCCTGATGCCAAGCCAACTGGAACTGGTTCCTGCGTGTTCCTGCTCAGAAAAAGCCCTGCTTGCTCCTATTTGGCTACAGTGGCGTGACGGAAATTTCCATCTGTCTGCTTTATATGTTTTGGTTATTTCCCCATTTTTTGGTTGGGAAAGTATTAGAAAGTTTGTCAACTCTTAGAGTTCAGCAAAATTCTCACAGGGGGTTTGAACAATGGAGCCAGAATCAAATATTTGGGGCGGGGGGGGGGGAGTAAAAAAGAAAGAGCACAATAAAATTTAGAGGTTCCAGAGTTCCACTCCTGTGAGTTCCTGCCCAAAACGATGCCTGTGGATTACCTTTTACAGTATCAAGTATAGTAAGAGAGGACATGATACAGTAATCTTGCTGAATCTAAGCAGGGCTGCTTGTGGTCTGTTTGTAGATGTGGAACTACTTGGGAATCCTATGTATGCTGTCTTTAGTTCCATGATGGAAGAGCCAGCATGGGGTAGTGGTTAGTGTGTGAGACTAGGACGTGGGAGATTCAGGTTTGGATTCCTGTTCTGTCATGAAAGCTCTCTGGGTATCTTTCTCCCTTAATCTAACCTTCCTCATTGGGTGATTGTTGTGATAAAATGGAGAAGCAGAAAATGATGTTGTATGCTATGCTTGGTCGCTATGAGGGAGAAAAGTTGGATATAAATAATTTTTAAAAATGTAATAAAAATGATCATACAATACAATGAAAACAGTCTCCAAAATCCATCCAAACAGAAAAAAGTGGCATCCTAAGACTTTCTTGGAAGTAAGGCCCATTGAATAGACCTTAGTAGGATTCCAAGTAGGCCTGCATAGGATTGCACCCAAATACACTCAAAACTGTCAGCAGTACACCTTAGACATATTTCCCAGTCTTTTAGATAAGTAGTATGAAATGAAACTGGTGGTCTCCCTTAGGGAGTAAATGCTACACAAGGAGGTAATCCTTTGGATTCATGCAAATGTCATTGATATCTTGACATTATAAACTGATCAAATGTATCTGATTCAATTATTTGATTCCATATGAAGCTGCCTCCTGCTGAGTGAGTCTATTAGTTTCTAAAGGTCAGCACTATCTTTCATGTTACCCACTATTGGTTTTTTTTAAAGTGAAGAAAGTGGAGAAAGGATGGCTCAGTAGTAGGACATCTGCTTGGCATGCAGAAGGCCCTGGGTTTGATCCTCAGCATCTCCAGTTAAAAGAATCAGGTAGGATGTGGTAAGAAAAACATCTCTCTGCCTGAGACCTCAGAGAGCCACTGCCAGTCTGAATAGACCAGAGGTGTCAAACGTGCGGCCCGAGGGCTGGATCAGGCCCCCAGAGAGCTCCTATCAGGCCCTCAAGCAACTCACTGTCATCTGCTTCCTTCTCTCTCTCTTGCTTCCTTCTGCATCACAGGCTGCTTTGCCAGGCTTGCTCAATCACACAGGAGCTTCAGAACAAAGCATCTATTTTCTCCATTGGCTGACCAGCACATGAAGCAGTTTACGCACAAAAGCTCACAATACCCAGCTATTTCATGTTTTCCCCTGGGTCTTAGGCTCAAAGCATTGACTGTGAGATTTCTGTAACAAATATCAAAAAATCAAAAGTAGGTCTGCAACTTACTGATACACACCTGAACAACACCTGAACTGTCTACTCAAGATGGCTATAGCTCAGGCATTGCCTCCAGATTTTGATGCAATAATTCAGAGCAAGAGATGTCAGTTATCCGAAACTGTTAAATAACATATTGCAAAAGTGCTAATCTTTTAAGTATGTTTTAAGTTTTTTTTTAAAAAAAACTTTGTCTTTGTGTCCTTTATAAAGTTTACATATCTACTACTTGGCATTACATTTTATGACACAAAAGGCCCAGTCTGACAAGGTCTCATTTATGTCAGATCTGGCCCTTATAACACATGAGTTCAATGCCCCTGATCTAATAAGTACTGTTGGGATAGTTCTCCCCATTTTGGAGAAACGAGGCTAGTCACTGCAAGACCAGTCCCCATATCCCCACATTGCCGAAGTGGTGGGTCAACATGTATTGATGCTGCTGACAGATCTGGAAGCAGGGCCGTAGCCAGGATTTTAAGGGGCCTTTTAAGGGGCCCAAAGACATTATTTTTGTTTTGGGGGAGGCCAGGGGGCTGCCTGAGGTGAGCCCAGCTGCAACCAGAGGCTACAACGCTGGTGCAAAAGGCAAGGAGAAGAGCACAAGAAACAGAGACTTCTTTCCACCTCTTCTGGAATCACACAGTCCCCCAGTCCCTGCACCAGACAACACCAGGCAGCTGAGGAGTGTGGGGGCGTGGGGGGTTGCTAGATATCTGCAGAGGACAGTGCCAGCTGCTTCCCCCTGGGCTCCTGGTGAATTGCTAGATGGCTCAGAAAGCTTGGCTGGGCAAAGAACAGTACAGGATGTGGGGCGGGAGCTGTCCAAAGCCAGTCCTTTTGAGTGGGTACTGACTTACCCCAGGTGAGTACTCATCAGAAGGGAGAGCCCAGCAATCAGAGAAAGAGGAGGAAGTCCCTGCTCGAATAGGCTGGGGTTCAATGAGTGGGGGGAGGCAGGGTCTCCTTGGCCAGGATTGGCAAGGAGTGCCCCCTTGGAAAAAATTAGCTGTACTCTGCCCTTTCTGCCCTGGTTTGAACTTGGTGTGCTGCTACCATCCCTCACCCAGGACTACTTTCATGGGTTGAGAAGGATGTTGCAAAGAAGCCAATTGGCTGCCACCCCCCCCCACCACCCATGCAGACCCGAGGGGTGGCAAGAGAAAGCAGCTGGAGCAGCTCAGTCCCAGCCCTGCCTGACTCTTCAATGAGAGGGCATATGAAGGATCTGGGTCAGGAGGAAGCCAAATGGTGGTGGTGGGGAGAAAGGGCACAAAGAGAAGGCCAGGGGGTGGAGGCCATATTGGCAGGGGGGGATGTTGGAGCAGGAAAGATGACAAGGAGCAGAGAGTAAGGCGCAGTGGAGGAGAAGAGAGGAAGCGATGGGGAGGGTGAGTCAGAGGTAATGGGTGGACAACGTGGGAAGGAAACTCGATGAGGGCACCGCAAATCCACTTCAGTCCCCAGGATGGGCAGCCTCTTCTTCTTCTCACAATGTGCTCCGCTGGCAGCAGCAGCTCTCTTTGCCGATCCCTCCCCCACCGTTGAGCCCCCTGTGGTTGGGGCTGCTGCTATTCCAGGCAGTGGGCCTGGGGCATCCTTCGATGCATGCCTCCCTCCCCCTGCCATTGCCTGACTTGGAGGGAAGCTATGCCTTAGCCCCCATCCTGGCTCTGTAGGATCCCAATTGGGGCATCCAATCAGGAAGCCACCTGCTCAGCATTCCTCAGTGGCAGAAAGGAGACTGGCAGCCATGGAGGTGCCTTCAGTGGAGGGGCCATGCAGTTGGAAGGGGGGATTGGAAGGATGGGCCTGTCTAGAAGTATTAGCAGTGCTGATCCATGAGCAGGGTGAAAGCTGGACCCAAAGAGGTACAAGTGGCTTCCAGTTCTCTTATTGTATCAAGTGTGGCTGGAAGGTTGTGGTGTAGCAATAAGACTTTGTCTGCAAAATGTCTTGCAAGTGCTTCACAGCCTATTTCCAATCCCCTACTATTTGGCATATCCTGAGGCGAAGTAGTTAAAGATTGGATTTTTCTAAACAACTGGGCCAGGTGAGAGCTGCAGATGCTGTGGAGGCTGCAGTGCTGCCTTCACTGCCATCTCATAGGTCTTCATAAATGATCTATAGGAAGTTTGTGTTGCTTTGTTACAGGCTTGTCACTACCTTCTCTCTAGCCGTCTAAGCTCCTTTTTCATCCTCCTTGGCTCTGGGGAATACCATGGAGCCATTTTGGTACAAGGGTGAAGAGGACACCCGGGAGCAATCTTATGGATGGTTTAAAAAAAAATAGCTCTGCCAGTCTTCCACTAGCTCATCTAATGAGTTGCCAGGGGGAAGCAGATCCCATAGAGCTTCTTGGAACATACTTTGGTCTATTAGGCTCCCTGGGCAAGCATAAATCTGCTTGCCACCGAAACAGGGAAGGTTAGAAGTATTCAGTTGGGCCTTCAGTGCAAGGCTGTCTGACCATGGCACCGCATCAGCAGTAATATGGTCCACCTCTATCCCTGATGCAAAGATAAGGTCCAGTGTGTGGCCTGCTTGGTGGGTGGGGGATGAAACAAACTGGAAGAGTCCAAGTACTGCTATGGATGACAGTAGTTTCCTGGTCTGAGAGGAAGCTGCATCCTCACCATGGACACTGAAATCTCCCAAGATCTCCAGTTTGGGGTATTCCAATGCCCAGCCAGATATGACCTCCAAGAGGCCTGGCAGGACATTTGCTGGTGTGCTAGGCATATGATACACCAGCCAAATGGCCAAACTCTCCTCAGCATTCCATACCCACACATTTAATGCTGGCAATCTTTATCTCAGGGAGTGCTCTGAAGGAGATAGCCTCCCAGATGAGTAACAACACCCCTCCCCCTGCCCATCAGTCCAAGACTGGAGAAGGACTGAGAAACCTTGGTGGGGGGTGGGGGGTGGAGTCGACTCAGAAAGACTGTTTTGCCTCCCTCACCCAGGTCTTGGTCACACAAAGCCAGGTCTACTGCCTGCTCAACCAGATAATTCTGAAGAACAGAGGTCTTATTATTGATAGACCCGGCATTGCACAACACCAGTGTCGGAGAAGGGTGTAGTTTCCTATCCCCACAGCCAGCATCTTTCAAGATGGGACGAAGGTTGTTCCCTGCAGAGTGTTGTCCTCAGTCAAGCAATATCTTTTGGTTGTCCTCAGCCCCAAGGATGTCCATCTAGCCAAACGAGGGCCAGGGCTCTTTCTGTCCTGGCCCCAACCTGGTGGAACAAGCTCCCTCTTGAGATTAGGGCCCTAAGAGAGTTGTTGCAATTCCACAGGGCCTGAAGGATGGAGTTGTTCTAGGGTTGCCAAGTCTTCCTCAAGCCCTGGTGGGGGACATTTGCATGTGCACAACGCATGTGCACAACGAAATGATGTCTCCTGGATATGACATCATCAAAATGGCGGTACGCACCAGGCTGCTCTAGGCATTTCTGGGAAAACTCTATAGTTTTTCCAGATGCTCTAGTCATTTGAGAGGTTAAAACTCTATGGTACCTATTGTACCATAGAGTTTTACCTCCAAAATGGCTAGAGCGGCCCTGCGTGTGTGCCACCAATGTGGGCTGGCGGGATGAGAACCTCTGGGGTGGGGGATTCCCCACCTAGACCGGGCGCTTGGCAACCCTAAGCTGTTCTGCTGGGCTTTTGAATGAGGCAGCAGACTTCCAAATCCACCTTGACCTCCCCTGCTGACAATTAGCTGCTGAGCTAATTTATCCTGATTGTTAGGGTTGCCAAGTCCTCTTCATCCCCCAGCAGTGGACAGTCGTCTGCACGCCACACGGCGAAATGACGTCGCCCGGACATGACGTCATCAAAGTGGCAGTGCCCTGTGCGGGGCTGTTCTAGGCGTTTCTGGGAAAACTCTATGGTTTTCCCAGATGCTCTAGTCAGGCAGGTTAAAACTCTATGGCACCTATTGCACCATAGAGTTTTACCTCCCAAATGGCTAGAGCGTCCAGGAAAACCATAGAGTTTTCCTGGAAATGCCTAGAGCGGCCCCACATGGGCACCACCATTTTGATGATGTCACTTCTGAGTGACGTCATCATGCCAGTGACGTGGAGGGAGGTTCTCTCCGCCATCCCAATGTGGGCTAGCGGGTTGAGAACCTCCTGGGCGGGAGATTCCCCACCTGGATTAAGGGGTTGGCAGCCCTACTGACTGTATACTGTTTGTGTTTTATTGAAACAAGGTTCTAACTATTTAGATCTTTATTGTTATTTTATGACCTGTAATCTGCCTTGAGCCCGCTTGTGGGGAGGGCAGAATAAAAACGGAAATAAATAAATAAATTTATACAAACGGGCAGAAGTCATGGAGGAGACTGCATCTTTGAGCTACCTGCTTCTGTCTATCCAGGCGGTTATTCCAATGTAGTAATAATTCAATTTGTAGACGAGAGGTGGCAGTTTCCACCAACTCTCCCCTTCCACTACAGACTCCACCCCTTTTGCCTATAGTGCAGTTCTTGAGAGTCCATTGATACCCCCCCCCCCCAAAAAAAAAACCCCACAAAATTTTGGAGGCTCAGTGGATGGCAGGAGGAGTGGAATCAGGAAAGTCCTACTTTGGAAAGTCTGTGGGTGGTTGGATGCATACCATGTGCTTCTTTAGGGAAACCTGCTTCAACCAAGCCTCCCTCTCTCCTTCCCTCCCAGTTTGGTGTAGTGATTAAGTGCGCAGATTCTTATCTGGGAGAAATGGGTTTGATTCCCCACTCCTCCACTTGCAGCTGCTGGAATGGCCTTGGGTCAGCCATAGCTCTTGTAGGAGTTGTCCTTGAAAGGGCAGCTGCTGTAAGAGCTCTCTCAGCCCCAACTACCTCACAGGGTGTCTGTTGTGGTAGGGGGATGTAAAGAAGATTGTGACCACTCTGAGACTCTGAGATTCAGAGTATAGGGCAGGATATACATCCAATATCACCATCATAATCATCATAATCTCTTCTTCTTCTTCTTCTTCTTCTTCTTCTTCTTCTTCTTCTTCTTCTTCTTCTTCTTCTTCTTCTTCTTCTTCTTCTTCTTCTTCTTCTCCTTCTTTCCTCAAATCTATATATAAATTTTTATTAAAGTTTTCCAAATATCTAAAAAAGTCCATCTATATGCCATTCATGCAAATACTGATAAAGTTGTAAGATCTTTAGTCCATTGATCTACAGGTGGTTGACATTTATCCCTCCAATGTTGTAATACAAGTCTTTTTGCTGTAGTAATGGCATGGAGGATTTATTTTTCTTGACCATTGGTTATTGTCCATAGCACAGGCAGATAGTTTAAAAGTATATAACCATTCTCAAATACAAAATGAATGTGATGAATAACTTTCTCTGAGAAAAAAAAAAGAATGACTGGACATGTTCAAGAGATATATTTAAGGGATATGTACTGTGAGTTACAGCAACAACAATTAGACACTTTACTCAAAAGTTATGTTGTTTTTGTGTCCTTGTAAATTCTTTTTAGCCACTTTGAGTTTAAGGCAATAAGTCATGAGAATATATATATATATATATATATAATTTCTAGCTCCTATTTCATTATTATACAGTGCCATCTTAAACAGAGTTAGACTCTACTAAGCCCTTTAATTTCAACGGACTTCTTTCTAATAACAGCTCAGTTAGTAGGTGATGTTATTTACCTCCCTGCCATGAATAGCTTCAGCTGCCATTTCCATACGTTAAACCTCCATTAAAGTGAGAGGACATTTTTCTCCAGGCCGATCGGTGTAATTCCCTTCCTAAGACGTTCAGAGAGGCTTATGAGATTCCCAGTGGTTTCCCATCCAGGCGCTGATCTGTTCTCATGCTTCCTTACCTTCAACCAGAATACAGCATCAGGTCCTGCCAGACCAATGTCAGATCCCAGCTGCAGCCTTTTGTGAGGCTTATCCCACACTGCTTGGTAACTGTTGTGTTAACTGCCCTTGTCTCTGTAGTCATTTCTTTTCCACAAAGCTCCATTTTCTCTAGTGTGTAGCACATTTGCTTTTCACTGCCTGTAAACGCTGCTCAAGCCTGCCAGCTTTCTCTGGTGTCCCAATCAAAGGCTAACATCTTCTTCCCTTCAGCTATATGAGGTCCTCACTAATCCCCTGCAGATCACTAGGATAAAGAAAGTAGAGGCATTTTGCCATTCTCCGTGTGTCACGGAGTACTGTCTTTCTCTTGTTATTCCAATCGTTTAAATTGTTCTGGCCTCTCAAGATCATGGTGCAACTTGAGGTGCTTATGGGGCTTTCAGCTACTGCCATTAAGTACTTTAAACCTTTTCTCCCTGTCTAGGCTCAGTTTATCTCATTAGACAATTCTCGCTTTTGAGCCTCGTGAGGTAAACTGTGGTGAACTCCCAGAGCTTCATAATGGTTCTCATCTTTGGTATTTATGTGCTGTTTCCCTACATCCCTGTGCACTCAAAGCTTAATATAACTTGAGTATTCTTTCTTGTGCACAGGACAGCCAGACACTATATATTATGTTGTCCTCACAAATGTAGGCTACTGGCATTTTCATGGTTGTTTGAATATATACTTGACACCCAAGGCTAGCTATTTCAGGACTGAACATGGCTTTGGGCATGCCAAAAATGCAGATACTTCTAATTGACAAAGAGAAAAACTTCCAGCCTGTCAGTTTCTCCTTCAGTTTAAATGGTACCTTAGTCAGTCACTTTAATGATAACATAGCACCTTTACCTTTTTCTCCCTTGATAGCACTTTGCTGTCCAAAAGAGATCAAAACACTTCACAAACTCACTTCAGTACATTATCTGCCTTATCCCTTCCCCTGCCACTGAACTGCAATATCCTTTCTAGTGAAAAGTAAGTGCCAAATGGATAAAATCTGCACTGCACCAAAATTTGTGCCAGAGAGGGCCATTGTCAAAAACTGCAACACTAGCATCCACTGCAGATGGAGTCTCTTAATAGAATTATGCTCTAATTCAGGCCTTGCTTCTCCTCTAAACCAAACAAAAACAATTCCATGTGATTTCTGTCCTTCTGGGCCCTGGTATTATAGTAGCAGTGCCTTTTTCCTTTTTGGCTTAAGGTTTGCTGCTTCTGTAGGTAACAAACAATTACTGAAATACTACTACTATTATTCCCATGGGAATGGGGGTTCTCCAGGGACAGACATAACAAAAAGTGGAGGTGAAATATGTGCCATTGTGGTACTACTGAGAGCAAATTGTGAGCTTCCAAGAAGCTGAACTACTTGGTTGTGGGTCAAAAGTAAACTGAATTTCTCTGCCCAGGAATAAGTAGCTGCTGGTTCAAAATGCAATACTCTTGCAGTTGCTCAGAACTGTATTGGAACTAACAACAGCATAAGAGATATAATCACTGTACTTTCTGTTCTGTCCAGAAAGCCAGCAGAAGAAAAGTAAGCTCAAATGTTTCTTCAGTCTTTACAGTAACAAATCTTATGAAGAACTGAATGCAATCTCTCTGTGGTTCACAATCTCATCACAAATTTGTTTTGTAACTTGGTGCAGGTAGGATCAGACAGGATGCATAACACAAGGTTTTATTCTTCTGTTTTTCCTTCAGGGCCTGCTCTGCTTTCTCCTCCATTTTACTTTTCTCTCCCTCCCTCCTCTTCTTTTTTGTTCAGTACTTAGGGGTCTAGTCTGCCCAGCAACAGACTATGGTCTCTCTAATAGGACAAATTTCTAAAACATGAACAATGAAGTAAGCTATTAAAACACTATATTCCTTTCAGGAGGGATGAAGCATAAATTATTTGCTTTCCCGATTCAGAGTCTTACTGATAGTATTACTTGGTTTGTCTATGATTTTGTTGCATTTTTGCCATTGCATCTTGTACCAGGCACTAATGTTAGTGAGCCAAAGTCTGTTGATTGAGACAGAGCTGGTGTTTTTCTCTCTCTTCAGGCAATCACCACAACTTAATTTATTTCCAGCTTGAGGAGGAAATGTATGGAAGATTTTCCCAGTGATAGAGAATATTACATTCTCTCTCTAGGTTGTTTACTCTATGTCAGAAGTTGTGCTTTATAGCTCTCGTTGGGATTACTTTTGGTCCCTAGCAGGGACTTTTTCAGGAGACTGCTCTGAGCAAGGCCAAGGCCAAAGATGTCATTTCAGTGGAGGTGTTTCATGAAGGCTGCTTGACAGTTTCTGTTATCTAGGAGCTCAAGCTCTTTCTCCCTTGCTTGCTTCCTTCTTGAATTATGTGGGGCTGTGGCAGAGAATGTATGTGGTTCTGTAGCAATGGATGATTTCTTCACAGAATTGCTGGGATTGTCTGACGTAGTGTCACTGTATTCAGTAGGGTTGCCAATCCCCAGGATCCCCCAGTTTTGTAGGCTCCTTCCCACCCCCAGTCAGCTGGCCAACGGGGGAAGCCCCACCTCAACAGCCGCCATGTGCCTTTCCACTTCAGAAGGCTAGAAGAAGCTTGGAAAGGCTTGCTATTTAGAACTGCACTGATATATTTTTACTTATTTATTTTAGGGAAAGTCTCCTGGTTCCACCCCCAAAGTCTCCGGCTCCACCCCAAATATTTTTTCTTAGTTAGACTTGGCGGGTTTTTTTTAGCTACTTATTCATTTTTTAGGAAATTTATACTCCATTAGAGTTGCCATTTGCCTATAATGGGGTATCCCTCACTAGTACACAGTGGTACAACAATGGGGGTATAGTATCAGATAACACTACAATGTCTTCTTGAGGGAAGGGACCTCAGTGGCGTATAATGCCATAGAGTTCAACTGTCCAAAGCAGCCATTTTCTCCAGGGAAACTGTAGTATGGAGATAATTTGTAATTTTCATTCATTCATTCAAACATTTAAGCAATTAAATATACAGTTAAAATTATAAAATAATTCATTAAAACACTTGAAGAAGAGCCAGTAACAGTTTGTTTCATCTGACAGAACAAAAGAGTCTTCATCTGCTGGCAAAATATATTGATAGAGGGAGACAATGAATCTCTCTGGGGAGGGTTTTCCAAATTTCTGGTGCCTTGAGTGTGAAGGTCATTGCTTGGTTTGCCACTATGACTGGGAGTGTGCATAATCAAACCCCCAAGATGAAAATATACACAAAAATTGCTGTTTTGGGTAGTTACTTAAGGTTCCCAGAATGGTATTAGGAATCTGGGATTCTTACTGACATAAAAACACCCTCCCTGACAATCTGTATTGTTTCAAGACTCAGTGCTTACCAAGCCAGCAGTACCATGTGCATGTGCTTGTTTTCCTGGACAACAGCATTCTTCCAACCAATTGGATCCTGGCAAGGGTCTAGCCCTACCTACTCTGCAGATAAACTAGAGAGAGGAAATACATTGAGCATGCATACTATGAGTGCACATTGCCTAGACCATTTAAAAAGCAAACCAGTGGTCTGTCATTCCCACCATATCAATCTATAGAGAGGTATGCATGCAGAGAAATGAGCTCCTTTTGGGGCCCCCAGTAAAACAGTTCTGTTTGTTGCTTGTGGCTGAAATTCAGGGGGCCTGCAGAGGAGACAGAGTGCTGCATACCATGTGATTTTGATTACATCATGTGTCATGGATGTTATGAGGGAGACCCTCAAATTGACTGGACATCTAGACCAAGTAGAGTTAACCTCAAATAGAGATCTTGCTGACAACACCTTTAAGGCTCTTAATCTCCTTCATCATTGGTAAAAACACTACAGTCTGTGATTGTTCTTTCTTTAGATGTTGAAAAGGCCTTGATCCTGTGGAATTTTCATATCTTTAAAGTTACAATAGCAAAGCACCCCATAAAAAGTCTGCCGTGAAAACATTTTCAACTCTGCGGTGATGTCATATCCCCAGATGGCAGAGATCAGCTACTTTGCAGGGTGGATTCTGTGTCATTATACCCTGCTGAGGTCACTTCCCTCCCACTTTGGTCCCCACTGTGGAGAAAGAATGTACTTTTCCTAGGTAGAGGTTGTAGGGAGGGGGTAGGAGATGGAAAGCTGAAGTCAGATCAGTTCCCCTACAGAAAATGGCCACCTTGAGGCACATCCTCTATGCCATGGTATACCATAACACAGCCGGGCCAGGCAAAAAAAAAATCTGATTATGCTACAGTGATGGTAAATGCCGCAAGGCTGATCCTGACAAGAAGAGGTAGCAAAATGGACTCTGGCTCTACTGCAAAGGGTGCCACCTCATCAGCCTTGGTACCACCAACGTGGAACACATCAGTTACTAAACCAGAGACCTCAGCTCTGAGGTCAACTGAGCTTGACTCCAAAATCTTCCTTTGTTTCTCTGATGAACTGCAAAAAGGATAAGTCACACAAGTCCAAAGAACACAAGTCTAATCATAAATGCAAACCTTCTCTGACCTCATCGGAAGAGTCCTTGAGTCATTTTTGGTATATGCTAACCACATCACTATTGGACCTGACACCCCACATCAGGTAGACTCCCTGGCCAGAGTTACAATGTCTCAGGCATCTTGATCGGTTTCCCCTCCTGATTCTAACATCGAGCAGATCAATTTAACAGCCACACCACTGCTCTGGCTCTGCTTCAGCAAGAAGAGTAACTCCTCACAGATGCCAATAATCAGAGTGGGATCCTTCTTGCCCACCTCTGAGGGATCCTGCAGCCCCCCACACCTGACCCTCACTATCAGTACTGACCTGATGAAGTGTGTTTTGCATGCTGGTACCCCCCTGAGCCTTGCTCCACGGGACCAACGTCAACTGAGCTATCTGTATGGACCTTACCATTCACCAATGTCGTGGCTCTCATCTCAGGGCCCATATGATTGCGATTGGTACACCTCCCTAAGATTGCCTGATGCCAGTTGGGAGGAGGTGCCCCACAAATGCAGACAGAAACATTCAGTCCAACAGCTCTGGTCTCCTCTCCACCAAGATCCAAGTGAGCTTCGACTCCGACATCAGCTCTGAAGGCTCCATCCAAGATGGAATCTTCTGATCTAAATGAGCCGTGTTGCACAGATGAGGCAGACTCAGACCATGAGGACTCTGATCATCAACCCACCAACCTCTCTCCTCCAACTCTGATCACCTATTTTGCCATCTGAAGACTTGGAATCTTATGGTGACTTGATCAAACACATGACCTCCACCGTTGGCCTCTCAATCAACAATTGCAGCCTGAAGTAGATGACCTTGTGTTCGACATCATCCAAAAAGATGTCTCCACAGCAGTTGTTCTTCCACTAACCAAAGTTATCCTACAGGCAGTTAAGGTTCCTTAGGACAAAGTGGCTTCAATGGCTGTTTTCAACAAATGCCTTGATCATATGTACAAGGCAAAGATGCTGAGTTCCTTTTTTCCCAACCAAAACCAAACTCAATGGTAGTAACCACCTAATCGAAGGGGAAACATTCTGCTTCCCCTCCTCCAGACAAAGAGGATAAGAAAATAGACTCCTTTTGGCCCAAGTTTTATTCCATGGCAGCTCTTGGGATCAAGAACACCAACTTCCTCGCCTGCCAAGGGCGATACCAGTTTGCTTTGTGGGACCAGCTTATGTGTTTTCTCCAATCCCTTCCTGAGGACCAACGCCATAACCTATTCAAGCTTCAGAAGGAGGGCATGCTTGTGGCCAAGCAGCAGGTCTGCTCCTCTAAACACAATGTTGATACCTTCGCCAAATCATTGACGTCAGCCATCACCTTGTGACGCCACTCCTAGTTGCAGAGAGAAAGACCAAGCAGCATTCTAGTCACTTCATGGTGGCCTGGGCAACTTTGGTTTTCAGTCCTTCTTCATTTATCCAAGTATTGGACACACTTCCTTCCCATGGAAGCAGATCTCCTGCTGACTCACAGGGGCAAAGTGATGCACCAGAACATTCCTCAGCTGAACTGACTGCTTGGCTAACAGACTGACCTTTTTCCCTGGCAGAGTCTGGACGGTACTCCTCAACTACAGAAAGCCTTCCACCAGGCGATCTTATGCCTATGTGGGGAAAATTTTCTGATTTTGCCACTGACCTGCAGTTGGCTGCGACAACAGCAGGCCTTCCCACAATTTTCTCCTACCTCTTGCATTCGATGGACAAAGGACTTAATCACTTCTCTGTTAGGGTCTATCTCATGCCTTAACCATTACCACTCTCAGATAGATGGCTTCTTCATGTTCTCACACCCGGATTTCAAGAAGTTTCTGAAGAGACTTCTGCATTTTTCCTGCCTGTCAAGGAACCTGTCCTGGCTTGGAACCTACATCTCATTCTGAAACATTTGACAATAAGAACATAAGAGAAGCCATGTTGGATCAGGCCAATGGCACATCCAGTCCAACACTCTGGTCGTTTTCGCACTCACCTTCCGCCGGCGCGACCCCCCTCTTCACTGCGCAGGATCTGCGCGGATTTCGCACTAAACGCTGCGGAGCAGCCAGAAAAGCCGGAAGCTCCCGTCGCAAAAGCCGCGCAAACGCCAAACTGCTTTTTGGCGGTTTCAGTTTGAGCGGCTTTTGCGCCGGGAGCTTCCGGCTTTTCTGGTTGCTCCGCAGCGTTTAGTGCGAAATCCGCGCAGATCCTGCGCGGTGAAGAGGGGGGTCGCGCCGGCAGAAGGTGAGTGCGAAAACGACCCCTGTGTCACACAGTGGTCAATACACACACACACACATATTGTGGCTGATAGCCACTGATGGACTTCTGCTCAACAATGAAACTGTTTGAGCCGATGACAACTTGCCCATTTCAACTGCTTTCTTGGAAGACTGCCTTCCTTGTGGCAATTACTTTAGCCAGGAGAGTGAGTGAGCTCACAGCCCTTAGATCAGACCCTCTGTATTTGCGATTCCATGAGCAAGACCTAGGTCCTCTTTCAGTGGACATCAAGTTTCTTCCAAAGGTAGTCTCATTGTCAATCTGAATCTATGCTTCCTGCCTTCTTCTCCAGTCCTCAGAATCCCTAGGAGAGGGCTCTGCACTCACTGCATGTAAAAAGGCCCTCCTCTTCTATCTGAACAGGACTAAAGATTTTCATCATTCCAAATGACTCTTCATTGCCTACTTGGACCCCTCCAAGGGCAACAAGATTTTGTCTCAGAGACTTTGAAAGTGGATAACAGAAATTATCAAACTCTGCTACCTATTGGCCAAGACACCTTGGCCTGGTAGACTTTGGGTCCACTCTACCAGGGCATTAGCCACCACTCAATGGGGTCTTTTTACAAGGTATTTGCAATGCAGCCACATGGGTGACCCCTAACACCTTTGCCAGACATTGTGCTCTGGATGTCTGTGAGCGTTTGAGAATGGCCATGGGACATTTGCTTCTATAGACTGCAACACTGTGACTGTCAACTCCCACCTTCAGGTAGGCTACAGCTTGTTATTCTCCCAAGGGTGTGATGCACAGAGACCGCAAAGAAGATAAACAGGTTGCTTATCTGTAACTGATGATCTTCGAGTGGTCTGCTATGCATTCACACCACCTACCTTTCCACCCCTCTGCTCTCAGCTAAGTTGCAGTCCTATCCTGGGTTGGACAATGGTCAGAAGGAACTGGTGTGATCTTCATGCTCCACCTCCTGAGTATGCGTGATGGAGTTCCTGAGCATGCTCAGGGGCAGGGACACAAAAATCCCTCTAGTGGAGCCACATAACACTGATCAGAACCAGTGCAGGCGCTGTAGATCCCAAGGGTGTAAATGCACAGAAGACCACTTGAAGATAATCAGTTTCAGGTAAGCAACCTGTTTATTTGATGGGTGGAGCCTGGAGGGGCTTGAAGAGGAGTGTAACCTCAGATAGGTACAATGCTATACACTCCACCTTCCAAATCACCATTTCCTCATGAGAAACCATTGTTGTCAATCTTCAGGTGAGGGCTGGAGAGCACTCAGAATTACAGCTGCTCAACAGATGGCAGAGATCATCTGAGATGGGGGGAGGAAAGTAAATGCCTTCACTAGTGTGGGAAGACAGCAAGGATGGGGGGCACTTGTCCAGAGTTTCCTTCTAGAGTCCACTATATTTTTCTTCATAACAGGCCTTATTCCTATTTGTAAATAAGTTGTTAACCTTCCACTAGGTATTAAAATATCTATGAATACATATATTCAGGCTTACAAAAAAAATCTTATTTAAAGTGGGAAATAGTTTTTTTTTCTGATCTGGCTTTAAGATACCAGGAAAGGTCCCCTTTCAGTTTTTTTAAAAATAATATGCCTTAGAAAGGTTGAAACTGAGCATTATCTTTAACTTGATCAAGGACAGAAATGTAAATCTTTACTGAAGGTGAGAATTCAGATCAACAAACACTCACCGTGAGAAAAGTATTCAAGAGATAAATAGAATTTATCTGACAATGTATGTTCCAACTAAAATCTAAAGTGATACAGCGAACAATGTTTAACAAGATTTCAGTGACTCCTGTTGGCTTTATAATCTGCCTAGTCTTTTGAAAATGTCTCCTATAGAAATGTTTAGCCCAGCTGTCTAGCAAGATTAAGAGCTTTACTTCTGCCACACTCCCCCTGACAGACCCAGGAAGGCTCTTCACAGAGCAGCCTTCATAGGTTTCCGTGAAGTGGCAATAGCAATTGAACCACTTACTTGGGAATCGCCCCACCAAAGCCAGAGGGACCACTCTGAATCAATTACTTTGAGGGCTGTAACCCAGAGGCATGACTGTGCAGAGCATGACTTTCAGGTAATCTCCATAGAAATGAATGAAGATTGCAGTGGAATAGAACCTGACAGGTTCTTGCAGGACACAGTGTGACGGTGTTTTTGTTTGAAAGTTCACATGTATTGACATAGTTTATCTGTATGTGTTGCTATTTATATTTTCTAGAAAATTGCATTTTAACATTTTGGAAAGGGAGATGTTATGTTAACTCATGGAGCTTGAGGAAAGGGTGAAAAGGCTCCCCTGTGGCTGCTAGGGAAAATAGCCCAGGACTGAAGGCACAAGCACCTCCTCTCCCTCTTGCAGTGCTCTGAGCCAGAGGCGTCACTAGGGTGGGTTGCACCCTGGGGTGTAACTGATTCAAGTCATTGCCCCCCCATTGGGCATCACCCCTTTTGGAGGGCTGCGTCACCCCCTCCGCACACAACCCCACCCACTTCACATGGCCCCTCCCTCATCCACCCTCTGGTCACATGACCAGCCCCTGTAATCCAAGATACCAGTTTTACAGCATTTAAGTTTTCCCCACTCACCCACACACTTTTAGCTGAGCTGGCGGCAGCGCGGCCCCGGTTTCAGAATCCCGGACAGCCCACACACAGCAGCAGCGTTCTAGTCCCAGGGCCAGCCTCTTCCTGTTGGGGGGGGGTCATGGGTCAGTGCCTGGGGCCAATGAGAATGCTCTGGGGGAGGGCCGATGGCCCCCTTGGCCCTGCCCTAGTGACGCCGCTGCTCTGAGCCACATCAAGTGACAGGGCAGTTTTTAAGGGGAGTATGCCAATGAACATGTGACTGTGAGTTAGGTCAAGAGACCTTACATGTCACATATAGCTGGACTTGATGCTTCCCTTGTTCTTGCCCACCAATGGCCCTCTAGAAATTTCCATGTAAATGAAATGGTGAGTTTGCCTATTAAGGAATGCAATGCAGCATGTGAGGGAGAAAAGTATTTGTAGGCTTGCCAACATCTGGGTGATAGCTGGAGATGTCATGGGATTATAACTGGGTGATAGCTGGAGATGTCCTGGGATTATAACTGATCTTCAAGTGATAGAGATCAGTTCACCTGGAGAAAATGTCTCCTTTGGAAGGTGGACGCTATGACATTATATCCCCTCTCCTCCTCAAACCCTGCTCTCCTTAGATTCCACCCTCAAAATCTCCAGGTATTTCCCAACCCAGATCTGGCTATCATAGGGACTTGTGGTAGCAGAATTGATCTGTGGAACATCACTGGTTATTATTTACCTGCACTTTATGTCTTTCTTATCAAAAGCACGCTTTGTGGTTCACAAAACGTTTTTTAAAAGTATACAATTTCAGAGGTATAAGGACAATAAAACTATATTTAAAGGGATTTCTAAATAGTGTAAACAATATTAAGATGCAAATCTAGTGCTGTGTATCCATTAGTCATTCTATAGGCCGCGGTCAGACGTACATTTTTATCCGACACAGCAGCGCATGCTCTTCGGATTGAAAGTGCATGTCCATACGACAACATCTGGGAGTAGTCGGTGAGTTGTGGGTATCCCGTCATGCTGCGACTTACTGTCGGACTTTTTTGATAGTGGATAAAATCCGGTTCTAAATGCTTGACGACGGGCCAAAAACAGATTTCCCCTGTATGATCATGCCAGCGTTAGCGAGTCGTCTCAACTTGCATCCCAGATCAGCACCATTTTTTTTTAAATCTTAGCGATACACGCATAACCACAAAAGGATCAGCAAAAGGCGGAAGGGCTCCTGGGTGCTTTAAGCACCACAACAGATGAATTCCGAGCAACTGCAAATGTTTCTTTTTAATTTTGTGGGGTTGAATTTTGTGACACAATCATTGTTTAGTCCATATTTCTAGAAAATAGTCCCTGAGGTTGAGCCAATCAGCGGCATTGTTTATGCACATGCGCAAAGGCCGGGCCATCTGATCAGTCAACAATGGGACAGGCACTCGGCAAGGTGGAGGACGGGACAGGCACTCGGCAAAACAGGAATGCCTTGCTGATGGATTTGATGGTGCGTCTGACCGCGGCCTATAGTAATTCTTTTTTAAAGAAAAGTTTTCAGAATTCCCTGGAAGGTTTCTAGTAATGGTGCCACCCTGATGTCCTGAGGAAAGGAGCTCCACAGGTGAAGAAAGGCTCTCTCATGGGCAGGGCCAGTGCTAGGCTTTCTGGTGCCCTAGGCAAATCACCCACTAGTGCCCCCCCCCATTATTAAAAAATATAGGGAAAATGAAGAGTGCCAAACTTGAAACTTTTCACATTTTTAATTTACTGATTTTTAATTTAATTTTTTAAAAAATGTGATATGTTATAAAAAAATTGTGAGAATAAGTGCTTGCTGGCCACACCAGGAAAGAGGGTGGCGGGACAGGATGAGGTGGGAGACCAAGTTGCACATTGGGGAGAGGGGGTGACTTGGCTTTGTTGAGGACAGCTTGGTGATGGGAGAAGATAAGGTGACAGTGGTCAGGAGCCAGAGTAATGCATCTGGCAACTGCCTACTTTGCCTATTCCCATGCACCGGCCCTGCTCATGGGTCCCTGCCATTTTACAGGGTCTTGCAAAGGAAGGCATCATACACTGATCTTAAAGCCAAGACCTGCTGATATCAGAAAATCATGGATACTTACTGGAAATATTGCTTTACGCAAATTCAAATTGTTCTTCAGCTATATTCTAATCCCTTCTCTTTTTGCACTGTTGTGTATGTGTATAAACCAATAGTTCTTGGTTTCATGCTGTGAGGGTCAGTATGAAAAAATAATAACTTGTGTGAATTTTGTAGAGCTGAGTAGTTCTATTAATACAGTGCCATTGTTCAATTCACATTCCTGGGGTTTATGTCTCCCAAATACTCCCTCCAATAAATTACCACCCCTATATACCATTCAGACTCAATTTCATTCTTTCAAGGTTTCAGTAATAGCACCCCCCCGTCAATTGCTGAGCTGAAGTTTCCTTTGAATCTGAAATTGTATAATTGAACTATTGAACCAATTTCTACCTCTCAACTTCTGGTGGTTCAGAGTCCCAAAATCCAGCTTTGATGATGTCTGATTTGCAAGGATGCCCCTTCCTTCCTAATTTTTATCTACTGAACAGTGTTTATTTCTGGTAATTTCTTCCCCTCTCTCTTTGGGAACCACAAAGGAGCTGATTTCCTTTGAGGATGGCATTTCTCATTTATGGAGCTTCTTTCATTGCAGCTTTTCTAAAGATTTGATAGCCAGCAAACTTCATGTCATCTCCTTGATAACTACAGTTTACTGCTGAAGTGGCTGAGGGAGGAAGGTGCTCTAATTTCCCACTGTGTCTTTACAGCATCAAGCAAAGAGCTGGACTGAACTATTAATATAAATGATGGAATTTGCTGCCTTGCAGGTGAAGAAGTACATAAGGCTACCTGACATTAGCAATCACAGAACAAACAAGAAGTTTGTGTTGCAGTAGCTAAGATAGCATTTCTGTTCTTGGCAAGCAGTGCCGAGTGATTTAGCTCTGCCTACGGCTCTGTTCCCTTCACACTTTTCATCATTTCACACTTGACAGCTGTGAGGGTAGGGTCAAGATTTTTTTTTTTAAGGTAGTTGTGTTAATCCATTAGGACAGAATTCTTAAGAAAAGTTAAATAATATGATGGTAAGCATCTTACTGGGATACAGAAACAACATCTCAACATTTAGTACTTCTCTAACCAAAGACTCCAAAGGACCCGTGAGGGTACTCCACAAGGGTGCTCTAAGGGGACCTGAGAGTCGTTTGTAAAGACAGAAAGATGAGCCCTTCTAGTCCTGTACGGCTGCTATGAAAATTGAACCCTTTCAGTTGTCTGGGAATGGAGGCAGGGGCTCTCCGTTTCAGTGGTAAGGGATCAAACTGAACCCAGTTGTCCCAAGACCTAATCCAATACTCTAACTACCATGTAACACTAGCTCTCAATGGAAAGAAAAGGCTGAGAAATGTTTCATCTTCCTGATTTTGATTTTGGAGTCAGGTTGCTATTTCAGGCACAGGAGGAAGGTTGGAAGAACAGTTGGCAAATCACCTTCCATTTTAATACATGCTTCCTGTAAATGACCAAAAAACAACTGATACATTCTAGAGCACTGATAATTCCAGAGGTTTTAGTAGTAGACTTAAACTGGAATTCAGTGGCAGAATGTCTTCTGGGCTAACAGAATGTCTCCCACCATAAACTTTCACAAGTAAGACCTCATATCAAAAGTTGCAGGGAAGTCATTCTAATCTGCTGCTAGCAACTTGTGCATGGTTTCTGGGGGCATAGACATTCAAATGTGTGTTACTTTGGCATTCAGAATCACTGTTGGCATCATGGAGATGCTCTGGAAACTGTTATTTTAGTGGTCTATATTTTATGGTGGGGTGGGCTAATGCTAGATTTTAATATTTTTATTTAATTTTTTTATTATTTTGTAAGCTGCATTGGGCAGGTTCCTGGAGAGGCAGTATAAAAATCAAATAAATAAATAGGATCTTACCAAAAGCCTCACCCTGATGTGATGATGTCATTTCCGGTTTCCCACAGGAAGTAAAGTTGCCTGTCAAAGTGACACATATGCTTTTCCTCCTCCCCTCATACCAGGGCTGCCATCAGGAGGTTTCTCATTGAAGTGGGAGATCTGGAAGCCAAAGATGCACCCAAAACAATAGAGACTTTTATAGTACCTTAAAGATTAACATATTCAATGTGTTTATGCGTTTATGAGGCAGAACCCACTTTGTGAAAATTAAAAAGTCTCACTAAAATCTAATTTTTTCAAGGGTACGCCCAGGATATAAGTTTCTACATGCCTTTGAGTTCAGAATATCATGATTAGGTAGTTCTTTTCTTCAGTGTTCCCCTCTTTTTATAGGGACAGAGTACCTTACAGCTCGTCCTTCTGCTTCCAAAATGCCATGCCAGAGGTTTAGAGAAAGAACCATTGTTTTCAAATAATGGACTCTGGAGTGCTCTTGGGAATATAGGCCTTTCCTGAACCACCTCAGGCAGTAGAATATAAAGATATTATTGATTTAATAATGAACATGCCAAGAAAGCTTTCTATCAACCTTTCCTGGCTTTGTCTTGAGCTCCTTGAGGCTATTGCTGTGTGCAAGTTTCAGACACAGTATATTTTTCTAATCCCAAACCAGGACAGAAAGGGACATCCCATCTCCTTAGCACATAAATTCTTTGAAGCAAGGATTGCAGAGTAGTCTTTGTAGCATTAACACGGCCAGCCCTTCCACTAGGCAAACTAGGCAGGTGCCTAGGGCGACGGCACGGTGGGGGCACCAAATTTAGCCCTCCCTCCTCCCCATGCCATAGACAAAATGCTAGTTTGCCTCTTCCTTTGCCCATCTGCTTGTTCCCTTCCTCCTTGCTTGCCTATTCTCATCCTCCACTCGCCTACACTGCCTCCTCCCCACTGATTCCCTTTGTCCTCTCACGCATCCCTTCTTGTCCTCCGCTTACCCGCCCTGCCTCCTTCCTGCCGATTCCCTTTGTCCTCCCACCTGCCCCACCTCATCCCCATCCCTTCTCATCTTCTGCTTGCCTGCCCCGCCTCCTCCCCGTCGATTCCCTTCATCCTCCTGCCCATCCCACCTCCTCCCCATCCTCCGCTCACCCGTCCTGCCTCTTCCTTGCTGATTTGTGGGTCTACTCATGAGTAGGTGGCTGCTGCAGGCCTACTCACAAGTAAGTGGCAAGCCAGGGACTCAGTTGCGGAGCAGAGTTGTGCTGCCTTGGGTGCCAGAAGGGCTGGGGCTGGCCCTGAGCTTCAAGGAGTTACTAATAGAATGACAGGTGTTGGTGATTTACAAATAGTTCCATGTGGTTGTATATGCAAAGAAGGGACAGAATGGGTGAATGGTAGCACACATTGAGCCGTACATGCAGCGATTTTTGTGGTCAGTGAAATGGATCCTGTAAAGTGTAGGAGAACATTAATTTGGCATGTTAAACTGGATCTAAATGATGCATCATGAGCCTAATTTGCTGACTGAAAATGAATTTGGGAACTGGATTATGATGCCAAGAGATGGAAGTGGTCCTGGTGGCTTGTCTGGTCCCCAGTTTCATTGTCAACTGATTTCTAGAACTCATCTCAGTGAGAACAGAATCCAGCTGGACTGTTTTGGTAGAAAGTTCCTCAGCAACTTCATGACTATTAAAATAGCCCACATTTGTTTCAGGGAATAGCACTTGACATCTAACTCTGTCACCTTTTTGGCATTTTTAACTATTGAAGGGCAAAGGGGCAAGTTAACTAACTGTTCTGGGAATATCCCTTGCAAGCCATTGTGTCCATATTCCTGTTCGCATATGAATATAAATGCTTCTGCAAATCTGGGTCAGTGATGTCTGAAGTGCTTTACACTTGAATCTTTAATTGACTAAACTTTAAACAAGCCCTTCTGTGAACCCAAGTAGGCTGCATTGACAGTAATTTCATTTGAAGAAAATGTCACCTCTCCTGTTTTTGAGAGGAAAGCCATAACAAAGCTTGAACTTTAACTGTACCTTATTTTTCTACAGCTGCAAATTCCTATTTGTTTTCTGATTGTCAAAACTCCAAAGTTTGGACCTGCTTAAATATGCAATTCCTCTGTCTCAGTCTTGCTTACAAATGCACTCACACTTTCTTGACTTTGTTCAATGTATGTTACAGAAAACATTTTGTGATGGTGACACCAATGGTGCCATCCTAAGTAGAGTAACCCCTTCTGCCAGTGTGGTGTAGTGGTTAAGTGTGCGGACTCTTATCTGGGAGAACCGGGTTTGATTCCCCACTCCTCCACTTGCACCTGCTGGAATGGCCTTGGGTCAGCCATAGCTCTGGCAGAGGTTGTCCTTGAAAGGGCAGCTGCTGTGAGAGCCCTCTCCAGCCCCACCTACCTCACAGGGTGTCTGTTGTGGGGGAGGAAGGTAAAGGAGATTGTGAGCCGCTCTGAGACTCTTCGGAGTGGAGGGCAGGATATAAATCCAATATCATCCAATATCATCATTCTGTGTCCACTGAAGTCAGTAGACTTAAAAGGGTGCAACTCTGTTTAGGATTGCACGGTAGCAATGTAATGCTAATAACATTTTCCTGGGAGTAATCCCCACTGCATGGGCCTCAGTAGTAGAAGAAGAAGAAGATATTGGATTTATATCCCGCCCTCCACTCCGAAGAGTCTCAGAGCGGCTCACAATCTCCTTTATCTCCCTCCCCCACAACAGACACCCTGTGAGGTGGGTGGGGCTGGAGAGGGCTCTCACAGCAGCTGCCCCTTCAAGGACAGCCTCTGCCAGAGCTATGGCTTACCAAAGGCCATGCTAGCAGGTGCAAGTGGAGGAGTGGGGAATCAAACCCGGTTCTCCCAGATAAGAGTCCGCACACTTAACCACTACACCAAACTGGCAGTAGAGTAGACCTGCTTAGGAGCGCTTTTGAAATTCAGAATTTACTCCAATTTTATTCAACAGGGCTTACCCCTAGGAAAGTGTTTTTAGGATTGTAATCCAGCATCCCAGTTAAGAGGTTTCTCAGAGCTTAAACAGAGGAGACAACAATCACACTTCTTGGTCTAATAAAATGCAAATTCTTTATTGTCTTGCCAACAGAACCTGTTCTCCCCTAAACTTAGGGATTGTTCCAAACGTAAATATTTTAGCTGTGTACCTCTATCAACTTCTAGCTCCAAATTTGCACAGAGCAAATTTTCCTTGGCCAGATTCAATGCCTTTTCATCAGCCATTTTATTTGGCATATTCCAAGGGACTCCCTATTCAAGTAGGTGCTGTCCCTGTAAAATGGATTGTGTTGAGATTGTTGCCCGTGTTCTTCTCCAGTGTCCTCTTTATTTGGCGTCTCACCGGGATCTTTTATACCCCATATTGGCCCAAATTTTAGAGACCTCTGATGATTTTAAGGTGCTTTTTTTGCTTGATAATTCTGATTTGGAAATAACTGAATTAGTAGCAAAGTTTCTTTATAGCGCCATGGTCACTTGTCCTGATAAGTAGTACTATGTATCAGGTTTTACTATGTTGCTACTTTGTTTTTATTTTGTAATCCTAATTTTATTCTGTATGGATTTTGTACTCTCCTAATCTGTAACCTGGCCGACCCTCTATTTTATATTTTTATATATGCCAATAAAGGCTTGTTTTGTGTGTGGGAATAAAATGCAAATTATAGACATGTGCAGCCTCAATTTGCTTTGGGTACATGCAGGGGAGGTTTTTTTTTTTAACCCTCTGTTTTTGCTACTTGAAACTGGTTCACCTGCTCTGCTATTAGCACCCTGAAGGAGAAACAGCCCTTTCCCCCATTGGTAAAATCCTATTCCTTGTAAGGCCCTGAGGCAAAATGAGGCTGCACAAGCCCACAATTCATACTTTATGAACAGACCAGAAACATGATCGTCGTCTTATCTATTTGAGCCCTTCATGACTCCAAAGAATGGACGTGGAAGTTTTGGAAGTAGCAGAATGGATATATTTATATTTTAAAAGATCATCTGCATCCTTTCCACAGTGAGTCTTGCCAATAAATGTGGCAAGGGTATTCAGTTCCTTCACTGGAAAGGAATACATGTTTGAAGAGAGGCAATCCACGAGACCCATTTTCTTCTCAAGCAAGCATATGCAAATCTTTAGACATTCAACTGATCAGTGAGGTGTCTTGCTTTCCTAGCTAGCTATGCATAGCTACATATGTAATAGCTTTATCAATACCTTGTGAAATCAAATAATTAGTGGGTAACCGGGTGGTCTCCGATCCAAGTACTAACCAAACCTGCTTAACTTCTGGGATCTGACAAGATCAGGTAAGCTGTTGTCTGCTTCTGCATAGTGACCCTGGATTTCCTTGGTGGCCTCCCATCTAAGTACTAACCAGAGCCAACCCTGCTTAGCTTCCAAGATTTGACAATATTGGGCTAGCCCAAGCTATCCAGATAGAAATGATTCTGAAGAATAATGGCATGGGGAGGTGGAATGAAACTGTTCCATTCTATTCCTAAAGGTAACCTATGCAAGTGCATATATGATGATGGTGGGGAGCTATTCAGAGAATTTATTCAGTTGCTGCCCATAATATTTGTAGAACCACACCTGATATGGGAACTGCAAAAGTCTGTATGAAAGAAGGGCTTTGTTTTCCACATATCAAAATATTTTGGCTTCAGTGCTGGCTTGAGAAAAGATGTATTGGTCTTGAGCACACAGTCACTGTTAGTAAGAATTGTACATTTATTACACAAAAAGTAAAGTTATTTATTATTGCATTTGTTTCACCTTTTTACTCTGCAATTCAAGGTGTGCATAACTGGTCTCCTGTCCAAATACTAACAAGTCCTATATCTATTTAGCTTCTGCAAAGTTTGCCTTCAGACCATATCCTGGACGTAAACATACAGTAAAGGCTTCACTTTGCTCCACCATTCTGCTAAATGTTCTTTTCTTCCTGGGTGATTACCAGCAGAGGGTTTGGAACTGTTGAGACATTCATCTTTCCTTTGAGCAAGTAGTGTCTGTGATTATTATATCAGTGTTCTGCAAAATGTGGTTGGTCTAGGGTTGCCACACACCCCCAGTAGAGGCAGAGGTCCCCTGCTGCCAGGCTCTGCCCCAAAGCCACCTCTAAAGTAGTGGGTTTGGATGCTAAAGTGATTTCAGCATAGGTCTTTATTAGCGAAAACATGACTGAAAAACACAAGTGGCAAGACACAACTATATACGCATAACCCACCACCAAAACACACCCCCAGAATGCAAACCCACCAATAAGAAACACCAGGCATTGTGGAAACCCCATTTGCTACAGCGTTAGTCCATACAGGTTACCTGACTGGCTGGCTCTACAAGAGTGGCCAATCTGAGCGCAGCTGCAAGGAGTCTCTCAAACAAAGGGTCTTTGCTTGAAGCTCTTAATACAGTACACCACCAGTCAGCTGGCTGGTGGTGGTGGGGGACTTACCTGTAGAAAAAGGCCTATGACACATTGCCAGCATTGCATAGGAAATGACATCATCACACCAGTGACATCCAGGTAACGCTGTGGTATTTGGGCAAAAACTCTATGGTAGAAGCCAGTTTTACCATAGAATTTTCACCCAAATACCAGAGAATCACCTGGAAGCTGCTGTCATGATGACCACACTTCCTGTGTGATGCTGGTGACATGGCCTAGGCCTTCTTCTTTCTACCCCCCATCCACCACTGGTTGGTTTTCATTTGTTTCAGCCCCATGAGGAACCTATTAACAACAATTTTCATGGGGCAGAAATTTGACTAAACTGTGTACATCTGAGGTGCAAATTCTTCTTGATAGCCATAACAGCAGGACTTTCTTTGTAGAAAAAGCCCAGCAGAAACTCATTTGCATCTTAGGCCACACTCCCTGACCTCACCTTGATTTCACACAGGACTTTCTTTGTTCCTGCGTGTTCCTGCTCAAAAAAAGGCCCTGCATAACAGCATATATAATAACATGTATATTGTAAGTTCTGTATGGAGTCTTCAGGTGGGGAGGCTGTAATGTTTTGAATTGGCCCTTAATGTACCTGTCCATCAGTGCTTTTTATGAGTGATTTGATTTAGCACATCCATTACAAATTTTGAAAGAACACTCTAGGCAAGGACTTGTTTATGTTGCTCACGTCATTCCTAGTTCGGTGTTTATTAAACCTGGATGTCCTGTCAGTGTATATTACTTTGGCATAATATAGATCTGTATCTACTGTGCTTTTTTTATTTCTTGAACCGTCCGGCAAACATAAAAGCTCTCCAAGTTTTATCAGTTGCTTGAGATAGTTCTGTGCTTTTCTTCACTAAATCTGGCACATAATAATGTGGCAGTTCTTCAAATTTACATGCTGGACAGGCAGATAGAGAGACTCTTTATCTACTCCCTCAGTTAAATTACTTTGGCCTTTTTAAAAAAAGATTACACTAGGTGCTAAATACTGACTGCTTGAAAGATAAGATTCTGCCAAAGAGGCTTTTGAAAAGCAAACAATTAATATGCATAGAATTTTGAAACCTTCCTAATTGTAGCACAACCATGCCATCTGATTTTGGGGGAAATGCTCTGTGGAGTGCACAATCATGTCTATAAACTAATGTTGGAATTTATTTATTTATTATTTATTTACAAAATGTATATCCTGCCTTACTGCCCTCACAAGGGCCACCAAGGCAGCTAACAAATCTGCCTTGAGAGAAAATGCATAAGAGAAATCACATTTTAAAACCATTAGAATCACTCCAACACACACACTTTATTAAAACAATTCAAACCAGAGTTAAAATACATAGAAATACAAATTCAGTCTGAAGCAATGTTCTAACTGAATGTTGTCAAAAGCAGAATTAAAGTTGAATACTGCAATCTAGCATGCTTTGATGAATCTATCTCTGGAGAAGATCTGGAGTGTTTATACTTCACATTCTTGTATTATGTGTATCCTTGTGATATTTCAGACTGCTCTCCTTAATAATGAAACTCCCATCATAATGAGGGTTAGGGCTGGTAAGCCCCTAGTGGGGATGGGAGAAAATTGAAAAACTCAGCAGTGCCATGTGTTATGCTATGTCACTTCCTGTACTATCCTAGAAGTGACATTGGGAATCTCTAGGAATCTGTTTCTGGCAATTCCTACAGCTACCCTATGTCGCATACAGGTTTTTATCAGAAATTATGTAGCCTCTCTCCATGTATCTGCCCACTACCTTCTCACTTGGCAACCCTAAAAGGCTGAAGAACTGGCTGGATGAAAAGGAGGCATCACTGTGCTGCTTCTCAGCCCTGCCATGCCCAAACCGCCAGCGCTAAGTTGGGTCCCATTGTGCTCCTCCTCACCAGCTCCACTATGAGGGAGTGGAGGCCAAGACAGGCCTGCTGCAGTGCAATGGGCCTCTGGGATTTCTTAAAGTAAATGGCTACACCCCTGATTATGATCTGAAGCTTTGAAAAGGCTCTGGCCAACAGACATTCATGTGGTGATCATCTGTGATTCACCCAAATCCTACTCAGGGAATAGTCCCACTCAATCTAGGCACTTACTGTCTTATTAATTTCAATGAATGAGTGGTAAACGTATCCTTAATTCTGACATTGAGATCAATGGGACCTGAAAGTGAATTATGCTCTGAACTGGAAACCAGGCCTTGGAGTACATTTTTTTAAAAAGTATATTTACCCCACACACTTCCTCCAAGGAACTCAGGGCATTGTACATGGATCTCTTTTCCTTCATTTATTATTGCAACAGCCCCATGAAGTATATTTTGACTAGCCTAAAGTTACCCAATGAGTTTTGTGGCAGAGTGAGGATCTGAACCTGGAGCTTGTGGGTCCTAGTCTAACATCTGAACTACCATGCAACACTAGCATAGCGTCCTTTCGGCTTTGGCCCAGCCGCTTCACTCTTTCTGTGGTTACTTGAATGCTCTTCTCCAGTAGCATATTGGGTACCTTCTGACCTGAGGGGCTCATCTTCCAGCGCCATATCTTTTAGCCTTTTGTTTCTATTCATGGGGTTTTCTTGGCAAGGATACTGGAGTGGTTTGCCATTTCCTTCTCCAGTGGATCACTTTTAGTCTGGGTTCTCAGCTGTGGCCTGTCCATCTTGGGTGGCCCTGCATGGCATAGCCCACAGCCTCACTGAAATGCGCAAGCCTTCTTGCCACGACAAGGCAGCATGTTTATTTCTTTTGGGACTATACACTACAATTTACCTTCCATCATGTTTTTCAAAGATTACACATTAAAACGGCACATTAAAATTCACAGCCCTGTGGAACCTATTGCAAACATTATATTCCTGATAAGAATTTGTTCTATCATGCAGTTGGATATGCTTTGTGCTGTGAAAACCCAGGGCCTGCTGGCCTTCCTTCCTCCCTCCACTGTTGGACATATGGATCTTGATAAGGAGCTCAGTGGTTTCTAAGGTTGCCAAGTCCAATTCAAGAAATATCAGGGCCTGGCAATTAAAAAAAAAGAAAGAAAATAAGACTATAAATAAAATCATGGCAAATGGGAAAACAATAGTGGATCAAGAAGGAATTAAAAGAGAATTCTTTAAATACTATGCAAATTTATTCAAGGGTGTGAACATAAGTAAAGAAAAAGTGGAAGAGTATCTACGAAATATTCAGGTGGCACCTTTGACGGAATATATGAAAAAGACATTAAATGATCCAATAGAGAAAATTGAAGTAGAAGCAGCAATAAAAGCAATGCAAGAGGGTAAAGCTCCAGGACCAGATGGATTTACATCAAAATTTTACAAATCTCTTAAGGATGAATTAACACCCAAACTGTTGAAGTTGTTAAATACGATAAGAGAAGAAGGGAAAATCCCAAAGACCTGGAGGGAAGCTGTAATATCTTTGATTCCTAAGGAAGATAAAGATAGCACAAATGTAAAAAATTATAGACCAATCTCATTGCTGAATAATGACTATAAGATCTATACAAGAATTTTAGCAGAGCGATTGAAACAATACTTGATCAACTTTATAAACAAAGACCAAGCGGGATTTCTTCCTAAAAGACAAATAAGGGACAATGTAAGAGCTGTTGTTAATGTCGTGGAATATTATGAGAAGCACCCAGAAAAAGAAGTGGCCTTATTTTTTGTTGACGCAGAGAAAGCCTTTGACAACTTAAATTGGGACTTTATATTTGCGGTAATGGAAAAAATTAATTTAGGGGAACAATTTATAAAAATGACAAGAGCAATATATACAGATCAGCATGCAAAACTGTGTATAAATGCAGACCTTACCAAAGAATTAAAAGTGAGTAAAGGAACAAGGCAAGGATGCCCGCTATCACCATTGTTGTTTATAATGACTCTTGAAATTCTGTTACAAAAAATTCAAAAAGATGAAGAAATAGAAGGTCTAAAAATCAGAAGATTCTCTTATAAATACAAAGCTTTTGCAGATGATATAGTGTTCATAATGGAGAATCCGGTTCAAGTGTCACCATTGCTGTTCGCTAAGATAAAAGAGTACGGAGAACTAGCAGGATTATACATAAATAAGGAGAAATCGAAATTCCTCTGTAAAAACATGCAACCAAATAAAATAAAAGAACTACAACAGGTGACGGGTTGTGAAGTCACAACCAAAGTTAGGTACCTTGGAATAGAGATAACAATGAAGAACATTGATTTATTCAAAAACAATTATGAAAAACTGTGGTGTAGGATGGACAAAGATTTGATGAAATGGAATAAGCTCAACTTGTCTTTACTGGGCAGGATAGCTGCAATCAAAATGAATATTTTGCCAAGGATAATGTATTTGTTTCAAACTATCCCGATTGTAAAAGATGCAAAACAATTTAACAAATGGCAAAGGAAAATTTCTGATTTCATTTGGGCCGGAAAGAAACCAAGGATAAAGATGAAGATCTTAACGGATGCCAAAGAGAGAGGAAGTTTCCAACTTCCCGATCTAAGATTGTATCACGATGCAGTTTGTTTGACATGGATAAAGGATTGGATAATGCTGTTAGACAAAAAACCTTTATGGTTAGAAGCTCACGGAAATAGATTCGGCTGGCACGCGTACATGTACTATGGGAAGAATAAAATGGACGGTTTTTTCTCTCACCATTATGTCAGAAATACTTTACTAAGTACTTGGATAAAATACAAGAAATACGGGGACGAGAGAAAACCGCTATGGATAGTGCCAGCAGAAGTAATAAAAATAACAGCTGAATCTGAAGAAAAAAGAGAAATGTCATATAATCAACTGCTTAAGATTCAAGGAGACAAAATTGAATTAAAAACCTCAGAAGAGTTAAATAACAATTATGATTGGTTTCAAATGCAACAAATTAAAAGTTTGATGGAAAATGATATAAAATCAGAGGGAATTAGACGAGAACAAACAGAACTGGAAAGGGTCCTGCTAGGTGACAATGAAAAATTGATATCAAAAGTATATAAGTTATTATTGAAATGGTCTACAGAAGAAGAAGTAGTAAAGTCTCAAATGGTCAAATGGGCAATCAATGTGAACAGAGAAATACAAATGAAAGCTTGGGAGCACCTTTGGAAGAACTCAATGAAGATATCAACTTGTCAAAGTATCAAAGAGAACTGTTTTAAGATGATATATAGGTGGTATATGACTCCGAAAAAATTGGCTAAGATAAGTAAGAAAATGTTGGATAGATGTTGGAAATGTAAAAAACATGAAGGTTCTTTCTTCCATATGTGGTGGACATGTGAAAAAGCGAAAGAATTCTGGAAGATGATACAACAAGAAATCTCCAAAATTTTGGGCTATGATTTTAAGAAAATTGCAGAGACGTTTTTACTTGGATTACAATTAGAAAAATTTCCAAAAGAAGATAGGACTCTAATTTGGTACCTGTTATCAGCTGCCAGGACTTTATACGCGCAGCTTTGGAAGCAAGAAAAAATACCAGAGAAATGGGAATGGACCATGAAAGTTTTATCGTGGTGTGAAATGGACAAATTAACCAGAACACTAAGAGACTATGATTTAGAGATATTCAAAAGGGAGTGGAGAAAATTTAAAGGATATATGGAGAAAACTTGGAAAGTAAAGAAACATTGGACAATTTTTTAGTTGTAAGAATATATACATTGAACTTTGAGCAGTTAGAAGTGCCTTTAGTATTGGTTTGAACTTATAACCTCGGGGAAGTCAACATTGGAGGGAGGGGGGATGGAAATGTCATATGGGTCAATGTGAAAAAAAAAATAAGAAATAGTTAAGTTTTGTAACCATATGCTACCAATAAATTGTTTAAACACACACACAAAAAATATCAGGGGACTTTGGGGGTGAGCCAGGAGACTTTGGGGTGCTTCTAGGAGACATTGGGGTGGAGCCAGGAGCAAGGGTGTGACAAGCATAATTGAACTCCGAAGGGAGTTCTGGCCATCACATTTAAAGGAACCTCACACCTTTTAAATGCCTCCTTCCATAGGAAATAATGAAGGATCGGGATACCTTCTTTTGGGGCTCATAAAATTGGACCCCTTGGTCCAACCTTTTTGAAACTTGGGGGGTATTTTGGGGAGAGGTAATGGATGCTATTCTGAAACTTTGGTGCCTCTGCTTCAAATAACAGCACCCCCCCCCCGAGCTCCAAATACCTGTGGGTCAATTCGCCATTATTTTCTATGGGAATAAGTCTCCATAGGGAATAATAGAGTTCCCTGCAGACATTTCCCTCCCCTCCCTGCTTTCTGATGACCCTGAAGCAGGGGGAGGGCCTCCAAACCAGGGGATCCCCTGCCCCCACCTGGGGATTGGCAACCCTAGTTGTTCCTTAGAAATCAACAGAAGAGAAAAAATAAGATAAAAATAGAAAATGAGTATGAATCTTGTCATTCTCTATTTTCCCCTTCCCTATCTTTCCCCTTGGGTTCTTCTTCTTGTTGTGCAGTATTTGATTCTTGTGCAGTAGAAAAACCAAAAATTTAGAATCAAACCCATTCCTGGCACTTTCCTCAGCCTATGGCCCCCTGCTAATCTGTGATTTATATTAGTGTGAATAATGTTTGGAATTTAGACTTTACCAGAAATGATTTAAATGCATCTGTTAACTAAATAATTTGATTTTTCTCATAACTGAGAATTAGCTTCTCACCCATCTCTCTATAAACCTGTTAAAAGAAAATCCAGAGTTCACCTATGAAGTCCGGTTTGGCTTGGTTTTCATTGGTTCCCATGGAGTTCCGAAGAGCAAAGTCAGTGAGTGGCAGTTTGGGACATAGTTGAAAGGGGGAAGAAACCTGCTTCTCATTTCAGACTGTCAGTCCGAAATTCTCCAAGAACCACCTTCTGTACATTGTCATCCACTTAGGATAGTGTTGCCAATCTCCAAGTGGGGGCAGGGGATCCCCCAGTTTGAAGGCATTCCCCCCGTTTCAGGGTCATCAGAAAGTGGGGCATGGGGAGGGAAATGTCTGCTGGGCACTCCATTATTCCATATGGAGACTGATTCCCATAGCGTATCATTGATAATTGATCTGTGGATATTTGGGGCTCTGTAGTGGATGTTTTTTGAGGTAGAAACACCGAATCTGCAGCATGGCATCCAGAGCCTCTCCCCCAAATACCCTCCAAGTTTCAAAAAGATTGGACTAGGGGTCCAATTCTATGAGCCCCCAAAGAAGGTACCCCATCCTTATTTCCAATAAAGGGAAGGCATTTAAAAGGTGTGCAACCTTGCTCCTGGCTCCACCCCCAATGTCTTCTGGCTCCGCCCCCAAAGTCCCCAGATATTTCTTGAATTGGACTTGGCAACCCTAATTTAGTAGAACCCACTGGAGCATGGCATCCTCAAATCTTATCCTGGATTGTGTGTGTGTGTGGGGGGGGGGAGATGCAGAATGTGGGTATCATTTTAAAATGTGATTTGCAGACTTAACATCACAAAGTATTAATATCCAATTTAGGAAATTAGTGTGATAGTCATGTTCATTAGTTTAAATATGGAAAGTGCATTTCTCTGTTGCCCATTGGGATGAAATTGTTAGGGGATTTACTCCACATGTAAGGGTTGTGTCTTGTAAATCTGTACATATAGCATGGTTATTTTACAAGCAACTAAAATTCTCTCTTGCCTAGGGAGGCAGGAATTGTGGGTGGTGTTTCCCTTCTTTTCCTGCGATTCTCAAGCAGGAGGTCTGCTTTTCTTGGTGTTTATATATCTTAGAAGGAGTGCCAAAGCCTGCCTACCCACCTTGCCAATAACCTGTTGGGCTGGAAAAAAATATTTTAAAAAAAGTACCAATTAAAAGAGCAATCCTAAGCAACATTACTCAGAATCCTACTCATGTCTATTTGGTGGGGCTTAGTCTCAGGAAATTGTTCATAGGATAGCACTGTTACCGGGACTTTTTTGGTAGAAAACCCCCAGCAGGAACTTATTTGCATATTAGACCACACCCCATGACATCACCATTGTTTCACACATGAGAAACTTATCTGCATATTAGGCTACACACCCCGACACCAAACCAGCCAGAACTGTGTTCCTGTGCATTCCTGCAAAAAAAAAAAAAAAGCCCTGTTACATACAAAACGGAATAGGCATTTTTCTCCCCCACCCTGTGTATTCAACATGTGGTTAAAAATGGATGCCACCCACCTTTTTTTAAACTTTAAAAGACAAGGTTCTTGCCCATTCTCAAAGCTGAGGAGGATTTTGTACTTTATTATACATTCTAATAAAAGCTCTAACTTGTGTTCAATAACAATTATTCCAAGGGTACTGTCACATTCACTAAATAACACACTTTCAACCCACCTTCAGTGTGCTTTGCAACTAGATTTTACTGTGTGAAATGGCAAAATCCACTTGCAAACAGTTGCTGAAATGGATAAAATAGCATTATTTAGCATGTGTGAAAGTGCCCCAAGTTGTTCTTGTGTTCCATCCATGATTCCAGCCAAGTAGTTCCCTTAAGTTGCCCAATATATCAATTGGTCAGTAAGAAAGAACACCCAGGAATGATTATGCCAATAGTCTACCTCACTTCAGTATTCCATAGCTTCAACAGATCTATCGGAGCCTCCTGCAGCCCGACGCGTCGCGGCTTGTCTGCAGGAGGAATTTTGCCCCCCTGGAGGAGAGCGGACGTTTCGGCGTGCTTCCAAGAGTGTTTGGAGGAGGTGGGGCTTTTGCGGCTGTTCTGAAGCCTCCGCACCCCATCTCCTCAGTCCTCTCGTCAAGCTTGGACAGCTTGAGCAAGGGAGGGGATTAGGCTTTGAGGCCGGTGCGTCGGAGGATCGCGGTTTTGAAGAGCGGAGAGACGTGGGATGTGGCTGGCTGTATTATTGTGTCACGGTGGCCCCGTGTTTCGTTTTTAGTTACCTGCACTCAGGAATTTTATCTGCCCATATTTTAGTTGGCAGGGGAGTGTCATTGGGGTTGTGGGAGGCTTTCTTCTTCTAGGGGCCCCAGTTGCCTGCGCTTCTTTATTGGGGGCAGATCATTGTTTTGAGTGGCCTGTGGTTTTTGAGGCCATTTGAGCTTTGTATGGTGCCCTGGGGAATTAGTTGGCACGGGGGCGTTATTTGGGTGGTAGGAGGCTACCTTTTCATGTGGGCCCTGGTTGCCAGCACTTCTTTGAGGGAAAGGGCCCTGGCCCAGGGGTAGAGCATCTGCTTTTCAGGCAGAAGTCCCTGGTTTTTGTCCCCAGCATCACCAGTTAAAAAGCTTAGTCAGAAGGTGATTTTAAAAGACCTCTACCAGAGACTCTGGAGATAAGGGTTAAAAAGTTGGGGGCAGATCAATTTTTTGGTTTGCCCTTGGTTTGGGTGGTTACTTGAGCAGGGTGAAGTGGCTGTCGGGGTGGGTCGGCCATTTTATAGGCGGCTATTTGTCATAAGGCACTGGGGTGGTTGTGCTGTTTCTGCCCTCTTGTGCTTGGCGGCCATTTTAGGCTTCCTTCTTCTTATTCATTCCTTGCTCTTTGGCGGCCATTTTTATGAGGTGGTGAGGCAGCAGACAATTGAGAGTAAATTGGGGCAGCGGCCATTTTAAGGCCTAGTTGGGCGGCGGCCATTTTAGAGGTAGGCTTTTGCCCTCCTCTCACCCCCCTTTTTTCTGTCAAGATAGTTGAGGAGTTTTGGGGTTTTGGTGCCTCGCCCCTTTTTGGTGTAGTGTAGCTAGCTGCTTTACACCAGGCCTTTCTCCCTCTAATTGGGACAGGTGCTATGCTCTTTAGTGAACATGGCAGGGGGTAAAGGTACTGGCAAATCAAAGGGGAAGCAGCCCGCCCCTAAGGCACCCCCGAAACGTCCTCCGCCCCCTTCGTCTCCTGATGAGGAAGGGGACGATGAAGTGAACGCAGTCATTTTCCAGCGACTGCAGGCCTTGGAGTCTCTCTCTCGGCTTGGCTTCGCGAACGAAGATTTAAGAAGGGTGCAATAGTCCACGTTTGCTGCAGGCTCGCTGGTGGCTGACAAGACCAATGTGGGACAGGCAGGTCCGGCCACAGCGGCTGCAGGGAAAAGTCTGATTTAGCGTTGGTCCTGTAGCAGTGCGATTCTTCCTCAATCTCCTTTTGTCCTCAAGACCAGCTATGCGTGTGTTCTCAAAGGAAGAGACAGCCTGGTGGATGGTGTGCCTCCATGCTTTGCGATCTGAGGCTAGGTCAGACCACTGGTGATGGTTGATGTGACAGGTGCTAAGGGATTTCTTCAGGGAGTCCTTGTACCTCTTCTTTGGTGCCCCTCTATTTCGATGGCCGGTGGAGAGTTCGCCATACAGGGCAATCTTGGGAAGGCGGTGGTTTTCCATCCTAGAAATATGCCCTGCCCAGCGCAGCTGCGTCTTCAACAGCAGTGCCTCGATGCTGGTAACCTCTGCCCGCTTGAGGACTTCAGTGTTGGTCACAAAGTCACTCCAGTGGATGTTGAGGATGGTGCGAAGGCAGCGCTGATGAAAGCGCTCAAGGAGTCGCAGGTGATGACGGTATAAAACCCACGATTCGGAGCCATAGATGAGGGTTGTCATCACAACCGCTTTGTAAACATTGATCTTTGTGCCTTTTTTCAGATGCTTGTTGCTCCACACTCTTTTGTGCAGTCGGCCAAATGCACGGTTTGCCTTTGCCAGCCTGTTGTCAATCTCCTTGTCGATCTTGGCATCTGAGGAGATGATGCACCCCAGGTAGCTGAACTGCTGGACTGTCTTCAGAACTGATTCACCCACAGTGATGCAGGGAGGGTGATAATCTTCCTGGGGTGCAGGCTGGTGGAGAACTTCTGTCTTCTTCAGACTAACTTCTAGGCCGAATAGCTTGGCAGCCTCTGCAAAGCAGGACGTCATATGCTGCAGAGCTGATACCGAGTGGGAGACGAGTGCAGCATCATCAGCAAACAGTAGCTCTCGGATGAGTTTTTCCATTGTCTTGGAGTGTGCCTTTAGTCGCCTCAGGTTGAACAGGCTGCCATCGGTGCGATAGCGGATGTAGACACCATCGTCCTCATCTAGATCTACTGCGGCTCTTTGAAGCATCATGCTAAAGAAAATCGTAAAGAGAGTTGGCGCGAGAACGCAGCCTTGCTTTACACCTGTGCCTATTGGGAAGGGCTCCGAGAGGTCGTTGCAGTGTCTGACTTGGCCTCGCTGGTCTTCGTGTAGCTGGATGATCATGCTGAGGAACCTTGGGGGACATCCTAAACGTTCCAAGATTTGCCACAGGCCTTTCCTGCTAACGGTATCGAAAGCTTTGGTAAGGTCGACAAAAGTCACATACAGACCCTTGTTCTGTTCCCTGCATTTCTCTTGGAGCTGCCTGAGAACAAATACCATGTCGGTGGTGCTCCTGTTAGCTCTGAAGCCGCACTGGCTCTCTGGGAGGAGTTCTTCTGCAATGGTGGGCACCAGTCTGTTCAGGAGTATTCTGGCAAGGATTTTGCCTGCGATGGAGAGCAGGGAGTAGGCGTCAGGGTTTCCACCTTCTCAGATGCCTAAGAAGGGGCGGGTTTTTAAGCGTGTTTTGCAGGCAGATATATTGACCCGCTTGTCTCTTTTGGAGGGCAGATCTGCAGCTGCTGCTGGAGGAGCTGTGGGGCTTGTTGGCTCGGACATTGGTGTTGGCCCGTCGTCCGGTGCGGTTGGGGTGCGGTTGGGGCCGGGTCAGCATTGGTGCCTGCTTTACCTTCTGGTAAGTCTGGGGATGGCTCATTGCCTCACTCTGGGCCTGTGTGGCCTTGGGGGGTTGCTGGCCCTAGTGGGGCTGGGGCTCTGTCTGGGCTTTTTCCAACTTTAGGCTTTGAGCAGCCGAGCAATTGGAGGTGGCCGCAGGGTCAGTGCGGTCCATTTGGACATTGGCCTGGGGTAGGACAGCAGGGGTCAGCAGCGGCTTGGCCTGGCAGCTGGGGTTTCCCATCTCCTTATGGGGCGGTCCCCTTTGGCGCTATGCCTTTTGGTGAGATCGCCTTACCTTTGGGCGATCACCTGCTGCCTGCCACAAGGGAGAAAATCTTAAAAGGGGAATATGTGGACATATTCTCCCTTTTATTTAGAGAATTGGAAAAGAAGGACAAGGAGGAACTGGATGATAAAGAGAAGGAGTACATTGAGGAAGATTGAGTACAAGAGGAAGGTTGACCGGACCTGGGCCAATTGGCTTCTGGGGTTTTTTATATATGCAGGAGTGATAGTGTGTGCGCAGCCCTGGTGGGCCGCCTTAATTCAATATATGGACATCATATACAAGGGTTATACAATGTTCAGCGGCCCAGCCTGGATCCAATATGACCAGGAGTTCAGGATGAGGGCCGCTTTATACCCTTCACTCCAGTGGGATCGGATTCACCAACAGTTGTGGCTGCAGGTTATGTCACCTGTGCGACCCAATTTGGGGGACCGATCCGACAGTGGTCACCTTGTATCCAAGGATTCCTCTTCTTCTTCTGGTGCTTCAGTATCTTCCTGCAGTGCTGCGGGGCAGGCGGTTCATCCTCGCTTGCTCTGCTGGGAGTTTGGGTCCCAGGGGGCGTGCAGTCATAAAGCTTGCCAGTTCAAGCACGAATGCCCCCTGTGCGCTGGCCCACACTCTTTCAACAACTGCCCGAGAGTCCGGCCGCGCAAGGGTCAGAAAGGAGCAGGGGGGCCCCCTTCTCAATCTGGGGATAGGCCCCAGCCCGATGAAGGTGGGTCCTCTTGAGGAATGGCTTCGCAGGTACCCACGTAGGGGGGAAAGTTTATATTTGTTAAAAGTTATATTTGTTAAAAGTTTTAGTTTCAGGGAGGGATATTAAGTTATCAGGGGGTAACTTTAGGATCGGCGCGGCCTCTACGGCTGCTGCCCTGGGTTATCCTACTTCGTCCATTCAGCCTTGGCAGTTGGCGGTCTCAGGCTTACAAAAGTTCTATTCGCCCTTTGCTCCGCTTGTAGTTTTTATTAGGAGCGGGGGGTAGTTTAAGTTAGGGTTTTATAACTTGTCTGTTTTTTCCTTTTAGATGCTGTTGTTCCTGGCCTGAGGAGCAGAGTTCTCATCTGCGGGCGCAGTTATGTGTTTTGGGCAGCACATCAAGCTCGGAGAACTGCTGTTGGCTCTCAGCTGGGGCTCAGCAAACATGTTACGATAGAATGGAGGGGGCGCAGGGGTCTTCAGTGGCCTGGCTTGCTCCCCCCTTTTATTTTATGGGTGTTTGGGCCCTCCTCCACAGGTATTAATTGTTCACCTGGGAGGGAATGATCTCGGGCTGATTAAGGGCAAGGCGTTGATCTTGCAGGCCCGAGATGATTTCAAGTACATAAGGAACAGATGGCCTGGTACCATTATAGTTTGGTCGGCCATGATTCCGCGCTTGGTGTGGCGCAGTGCTTAGAATCCAGCTGGGTTAGTAAGGGCTTGTTACAGAGCGAATAGGAGATTTGCAAGGTTTTGGAGGGTGGTTTGGGTCACTACTTGCCCCATCCGGACATTTCTAGGGAATGTCCTGACCTCTACAGAGGGGATGGGGTGCATCTCTCGGAAAAGGGTAATATGCTTTTTCTGAGGGATTTGCGGCAAGGGCTTGTGTTGGCTTTGGGCCTTTCTATGGGTGCTAAGCCCTAAGTAGAGACTTGGCCTTAGTTGTGGCAGGTTTTACGGGGTTTATGGCACCATGCGGCCTGGGGAGGACCGGTTAGCCTCCCCCTTTTGGGGAGTTAGGGGTCTGGCAGGATCAACCTTTGGTGTGGCCTGAGGTGTGTGAATGCAGACTGTCCTGGAGACTCGATTGGATGGGTGCCTTTCGCTGAGACTTGCGTCTGGGGTTTGGGCCCTCCGGTGCGAGCCTCCCAGCTGGGCCTGCCTAACGGGAGCTGTGGCTCACAGCTCCGGCTGGGGGGCCGGGTCTCTCACCCGCTGAAAAAGGCAGGGGAGCGGTCTGAGGAGACCCCTGGCCCTGACCTGGCCGCAGTTCGGTTGCCCTTGCTGTTGCTGTGTTATTTAATAAAGTGGCCCATAGTTTCACCAATCTAATTGTGTCTGTCTCTTTATTCCGACTTGGGGGGCAACGGAGCCTCCTGCAGCCCAACGCGTCGCGGCTTGGCTGCAGGGAGAATTTTGCCCCCCTGGAGGAGAGCGGACGTTTTGGCGTGCTTCCAAGCGCGTTTGGAGGAGGCGGGGCTTTTGTGGCTGTTCTGAAGCCTCTGCACCCCGTCTCCTCAGCCCTCTCGTCAAGCTTGGCCCTCCCGCTCGCCCTTTTGTTATGTGGGCACTTTCTGGTCGCCTCTTTGTTGAGGGGCCGGGTAGGAATTTTTTACTCCCCGGCTGTTTGGCTGGTGACTGGGGGGTGTTTTTTGCCTACCCCGCATAACATACTAGTGGATTGAGGAATTGGCTTCGGGTTGGCACCTTTGTTTAGATTGGTCACTTTTTAGGGCAGGTTTTACGGGGTTTATGGCACCATGCGGCCTGGGGAGGACTGGTTAGCCTCCCCCTTTTGGGGAGTTCGGGGTCTGGCAGGATCAACCTTTGGTGTGGCCCGAGGTGTGTGAATGCAGACTGTCCTGGAGACTCGATTGGATGGGTGCCTTTCGCTGAGACTTGCAAAAGGGGTTTGGGCCCTCCAGTGCGAGCCTCCCTGCTGGGCCTGCCTAACGGGAGCTGTGGCTCACAGCTCCGGCTGGGGGGCCGGGTCTCTTGTCTGCTGAAAAAGGCAGGGAAGCAGTCTGAGGAGACCCCTGGCCCTGACCTGGCCGCAGTTTGGTTGCCCTTGCCGTTGCTGTGTTATTTAATAAAGTGGCCCATAGTTTCACCAATCTAATTGTGTCCGTCTCTTTATTCCGACTTGGGGGGCAACTACTGTTTCACACAAAACATTACTGAACATTACCGAAGCATTCTGATCATCCCTACTTACATAGCTGGTCTTTGTACAAAGGGCTGGAGTCCCTTATGAACCCAAACCCCATCAGGGAATGATGTGTCGGTGACAAGGCAATAACTGCCAAATATCCACAGATCACCATCTCAGCCAAGAATATTAAATCATGTTTATGACCTGCCCTATATGTAAGTATGATGACATTTTGGAGCATCTCCATACTTGTCCTAGTGACCAAGTGATCTCCATACTTGACCTAGTGATCCTGCCAGACCCCTAACTCCCCAAAGTCCCAAATTGCTTTGGACATATAATGGGGATCTCAGCATGCTATTCAAGAAACCATGTGTGTGTGTGTGAGATGAAACTTCTGTAAACCATAGCTATGTCCTCTCCCCCACCATTGGGTTTATGTTGGAGCTTCACTGAGAACATAGAAGGACATAACTGTGGCCAATTTAACACCACCTGTCTTGTCTAAGGTCTCAATATCGTAAGCCTTCCTTCTGTCTACTGCATGCCTTTGATTGGAGATCTTATCTTGCTCTCTGTTTATATAATCCTCAACACAATGAGGTTCTGATCTTTGGCCTCTGTTGTTGAAATACTAATAATAATCGTGATCTCTCTCTTTAAAACCTGCATTTATAGTGGGAGGGCAGCTGTTCACTTGGTTAGACTAACAAAGGAAACAACCTTTTCAAAATCTTAGGAAATTAATTATTGCCTTCAGATTTATTGAAATATGGGCCGTTTTACAGCATGCTGTTAAAAACAGCTGTGTGTACTTTTTTCTTCTTTAGATGCAAATTTACAGTTTTCCTAGTTAATTATTTAAAAAAATGCTTACTGGCAGAATTCTGAGTGTCGGGAACTACAGGAGTCTCAGGCTAAATTTTACATATATTCTTATGTAAAGTAAGGCTGCTGAGAAAAGGAGGTTAAAAAATAGCTAGCTGTTCCTAAGATTTCAACTGAAAGGAATACCGAAAGTTGTTTTTGTTGCAAGGTAGACACATGCTGTTCCAGACTACTGAACAGAGGTAACTCTTCCACTCTCAAAGTGATATTGCTGTTAGGGGACATTGTTCATGGTGTCACCATGCAAATAGCCAAAATTGACAGGTTCCCAAATACATGCATTCTCTGTTGTGGCTCCCACTTTGTGGAATGGTCAGCCTGCCAGGAAAGCTCCCACATTTCTCTCCCCCTCACCCTGTTTTTAAAAATAATTTTATTTCATTAAAAAAAACCCCATGTCATTAGGGGAAAAAACAGGCAAAGGAAAGAAGTGATAACACCTATGTAGTAAAGGGAAGGAAAGTAGCATACTCTTGCTATTCGGGGCATTAAACCAGTACAACAGAGAAAATGTTAGTGACCATACACTCAGATATAAATCCAGTCCCAGAACTGTACATTAGATGGAATAATTTCATTCTGAGGAAATGGATGAGTATGTCTGGAGGCCTCATATTGTAAGGTGGCTTTAATTTGAGCCTACTAATTTTCTTCTTTTGCACTTGGAGGATCCAGCAGGGGTGAACAGTGGGGATGGGCTAAGGAACTGTGAGTTAGGGATTCTTCATTCTTCTGTCACTTAATGATCCATCGTTTACACTCATCAAGACACATCTGCATTTGAGATGATATGTGATCGATAACTGCTGAGGTTGTGAGATGTCTTTCTTAGGATTAAATATTTAAAATTCTCCTTCCCTGCACATTACTTGATGAGTCAAGTCAGCCAGGATATTTAGATATCAGGCTGATGCTTGGTCCTTCACTAACTGCAACCCAAACTACCCAGTTTTCAATTGTCTCTAAGTAATTTAACCCAGTTTCAATGGACTCTAAGCCATTTAACCTACAAAAGAATGTAGGTCTCTGTCTTTATCTCATAATGGAGAAGAAGCCCTGGCAGAGGAGGATAGAGAAAACCCATTGGTCTTTACATTGATTAATTTTGTTTGTGTCATTGCCATAACATTGGTTAATTGCTGCTTTCAGTGCTTACAAGTGCAGTCTTTTAGCATCAAGAATAACTCTAGCACAGTTCTTTTTTGCCCTTGCAGAGATGATGCAAAAGATGAATAGAGAGTGTGATGTCTATAGACAGTATGTGCCAGACCGTATAGTATAGACACCAATTACAAAATCATGGTTGCTTTTGCTATGGATCTTGTACTTTTTAAAACAAAAATTCACATTTTGAACGAGAGCTCACTCTCACATTGTTTTTCATTTTTTCATGGCTAGTCCCCCAATCTTGTTGACCTTGTGGGCATTTTTGGAATTTTGAAAACAGGGAGTGGGGCACCATCACAGAATGGTTACCATAGGAGCTGGGTTCAATCACAAAATGGTTGCCATAGATTACTGGAGTGAATTATAAAATATTAGAAGGCTGCAAACTGATGCTACAAGAAAATCATCTTACCACAAGGTTGTATGCTCACTGTGAAAAGTTCTCATTTGAGTCCTGTTAACGCATTAAAAAAGGTAAAAGGGGTAAAAGGACAGGTCCTCTTGTGGATCAAAACTTGCTAATTAATAGGAAACAGAATATAAATGGGCTATTTTCGCAGTGGAGGGGGATAAACAGTGGGGTACCGCAGGGCTCAGTACTGGGTCTGATGCTTTTTAACTTGTTCATTAATGATTTGGAGTTGGGAGTAAGCAGTGAAGTGGCTACATTTGCAGATGACACTAAATTGTTCAGGGGGTGAGGACTAGAGAGGATTGTGAGGCAATCTAAAGGGATCTGTTGAGGCTGGGCGAGTGGGCATCAACATGGCAAATGAGGTTCAACGTGACCAAGTGCAAGGTAATGCACATTGGGGCCAAAAATCTTAACTATAAATACAAGTTGATGGGGTGTGAACTGGCAGAGACTGACCAAGAGAGAGATCTTGGGGTCATGGTAGATAACTCACTGAAAATGTTGAGACAGTGTGCAACTGGAATAAAAAAGGCCAGCACTATGCTGGGAATTATTAGGAAGGGAATTGAAAACAAATCAGCCAGTATTATAATGCCCCTGTATAAATTGATGGTGCGGCCTCATTTGGAATACTGTATACAATTCTGGTCACCACACCTAAAAAAAAATATTATAGCATTGGAAAAAGTGCAGAAAAGGGCAACTAGAATGATTGAAGGGTTGGAACACTTTCCCTATGAAGAAAGGTTAAAGCGCTTGTGACTCTTTAGTTTGGAGAAACATCGACTGCGGGGGACATGATAGAGGTTTACAAGATTATGCATGGGATAGAGAAGGTAGAGAAAGAAGTACTTTTCTCCCTTTCTCACAATATGAGAACTCGTGGACATTCCATGAAATTGTTGAGCAGTCGGGCTAGAACTGATAAAAGGAAATAGTTCTTCACCCAAAAGGTGATTAACACATGGAATTCACTTCCACAGGAGGTGGTGGTGGCTGCAAGCATAGACAGCTTCAAGAGGGGATTGGATAAACATATGGAGCAGAGGTCCACCGGTGGCTATTAGCCACAGCATATTGTTGGAACTCTCTATCTGGGCAGTGATGCCCTGTCTTCATGGTGCTTGGGAGGACTTCTAGTGTCCTGGCCTCACTGATGGACCTCCTGATGGCACCTGGATTTTTTTTTTTGCCACTGTGTGACACAGAGTGTTGGACTGGATGGGTCATTGGCCTGATCCAACATAGCTTCTCTTATGTTCTTACATTTTTACCTCACAAGATGTCTATTGTTGGAAGAGGAAGGGAAGGAGATTGTAAACTGCTCTGAGACACCGAGTGAGGAGAAGGGTATAAATCCAATCTCCTCTTCCTCCTCCCCGTCTATGCAAAAACAAATCCCATTCTGCTAATGGGGCTTGCTCCCAGAAAACTGTTTTTAGGATTACAGCCTTTGTTACCTATTGCTACCTAGTTTTACTCATCTTTGTAGTAAAACAAAGTTCGAGTCGGTGGCACCTTTAAGACCAACAAAGTTTTATTCAAGGTATCATCTTTTATGTGCATGCACACTTCTTCAGATACAAGGAAATGGGACTTACCAGTCCATGCAACTAGGTAGAGAGTGAGCAGTAAATTAGAATAAAACACAATGACGATTTTTTAATAGATATAAAGACCAAAACAGGGATAACAAGCTAAGTCTATATGGTTGCCACTTGTTTGGGTTTAATTCCAGGGGAAAACATAATGAAACATTATTCCTGATCCCCATCCACATAACACATGGACCATAAATTGAATGCATTGACTTTCCAGAAAAGATTAGCACATGGTGAATTACTGAACTTGTTAGCATAAGTCAGTGGGGAAGCAGCTTACTTTAGTGCACTCGACAGGGAAGTAACACCTGAACGTTCATGATCAAAGCAAAGACAAATGAAATTACGAAGGGTAGTTTTGGATGTTACTGAACAGAAGATGAGCAAATGATTCCGGTGTCTTCTTTTGATGCCTCTGAGCAATGTTGGAAGTGATGATTTGTGCTTCTGTCCAATGACTGTGAAGAACATCTAGAACTTTAACATCTCCCAGCAGAGAGGTGTACTAGTCATCACATCAGAATCTATCTATCTATCTATCTATCTATCTATCTATCTATCTATCTATCTATCTATCTATCTATCTATCTATCTATCTATCTATCTATCTATCTATCTATCCATCCATCCATCCATCCATCCATCCATCCATCCATCCATCCATCCATCCATCCATCCATCCATCCATCCATCCATCCATCCATCCATCCATCCATCCATCCATCTATCTATCTATCTATCTATCTATCTATCTATCTATCTATCTATCTATCTATCTATCTATCTATCTATCTATCTATCAATCATCTGTCTGTTATGTTTGCATGCTGCTTCTCCAGAGACCTGCTCAGGTTGGCTGACAATAAAAATATTAATAACATGGATTAAATCAATGAAGCAATAAGACAGTTCAATAAAACTAATGCACTGGTAACAAAGCTAACACAGTCTGTTTTCATAAAACTAACAGTATCTCGGTCGCATTAAGCAAACATTGAAGAAGTCACAAAAACATCAAACAAGGAGGGGATCATTAAAATACCAAACAATTGAAACATTGATGACACCCTGGGTACTGGAAGGTAAAGACAGGGAGAACTGTGTAAGAACCCTTCATGGTTGTAGATGTGGCTTTGCCTTATTCCTCTGAAGTGCAGGGCCACAGCTAGCAAGGAAGATTGAATGGGGGTGCTGCAGATTCTATAGGGAGCACTGCCCCTGTGCCCCCTCTGCTGGTTACAGTCCTGCTGAAGTGGAAAGGTGAGCCCCCTAATATCAGAACTGAAGGCAGTGGTTGTGAGTTTTCACATAGCCTCTTTCCAAAGGTATATCCAGTAACTATTGTATTAGAAGATTTATATTTGGCAATGTTGAAACTTCAGCTACTGGGTGCTCAGGTGTGACCTCCTTTCCAAGGTGCAGCCATTCACTTGCATGCAACCAGGGTAGGCACTAGGTGGGCTTCAGTGGGGTGGACACTGTAAAAGTTAGGTGCCACACCACCATAAAGACAGCCCCATTTCTAACTGCCATCTGTCTTATTCCCATGGCAAAGACAATGAGAGAAGGCCTTGAGATTAAGAACTTTACATCTGGGTAGTATAGGAGAAGGCAGTCCCAGAAGATTGGATTGATAAATTCCTATTGCAGAAGATGCTATTTCTGAAGGTTCTGAAGGTTCAGAACAAAGCTATGATGGCCCCATCTACCTCCCTCCCTTACAGGCAAGATTTTCCCTCCACTTTTTCTTTCCCTTTTGTGACTGAGCCTCCTTGATTATCTGTTTCTTCTTTTCCTGAAGAATTCTGGCTGTCCCACCCTGTCACAGTATAATATTTTGTCAGTTTGCTCAAGAACCTGAAGGAAGGAATGGGAGCCCCCTTTAATTTATATGACTTAAATGGCACTTAAGAAGTTTTTATATTCCAAATGAATAAAATGTTTTATTTAACATAGAGGGGAAAGGCCAGGTGAAATCAGGGATAAAATCTGAGGTAAAACCGGTTTCATGCACAGACGTTAGTTCTTATGCTTCAGGCTAATGAGAGTTTCTATTTTACAACCAATATGAAAGACATGTAGTGTCTGTTTGGTAACCGTTACTTACTTTTCTTTCTGAAAATGACATAATTCTGCAGAATCAATATTATAGAAAGTTAATTTATTTTTGATAGTCTTGTTGCTTATGTATATTATGCAACCAATTGTTAAACTTCGGTTAGGTTTATGTAACACACAATGAAGATCAGACTTTGAAGGATTGTATTAGATTATATATAGCAATGTATCTATTTATGTTTCCATTGGTTTTCTGTTTGATTTTTAAATGTTGGATTAAAAATTATTTTAAAAAGAAAAGAAAAAAGAGTTTCTGAAGCTACTCAGTTACTTAAAATCTTGTATTAAGAGGCTTTTTCCAGTGTTTCCCCCAAATGCTCCTGTACACCTTCTTTGAGTATTCTCTAACTCTTTTGGTTTCCAGAAGGCTGGTGCACTCTTTCCAGTACCTAAACCCCTAAACTCCTTCTCTTGAAACACCAATACTCATCTTCAGTTTTTAACTGACTTTTTAGGTTTCTAAAGACAGTTTCTAACCACACCAGACCAAGGATCACTGTTCTCTTCAGAACTATCAACCTGTTTAGACTTGGGTGGGAAATTCTTCTCTCTTTAGAAGATCTATCTCCTTTCCTTCAGGGCCAGCCCTAGACTGTCTGGCACCCTAGGCAAGGCTAGCTTCTGGCAATCCCCCTGCACTGATAATGTCACCGAGTCACATGGGGGCACCCAATTCAGAGCCCCCAGAAGGCCAGCGCCCTAAGAAATTGTCTAGCGGCACGGTCGGCCCTGCTTTTCTTGGCCAAATGGGAGTCTTCATCTAACTACCCATTCATCCTTGCCAGCTTTCCCCAGTTCTCCTGTTCTAAACTGTTCTCAATCAAAGCTGAATTTCAAATGATTTCTCCTCCTCAGCATTCTGCTCTAAAGTCTCTCTCTGCTCAGCTGATGCTAATCAATCAGATTACTTGGAGCAGTCTGCCACTCAAGGCTCTCTTTTTCTGTAAAGAATTAACCCTTCATAGTCCTTCAGCTGTTTGTACAGCACTTCTGAACTTTTACATCACAGAAGCCACCTAAAAATGCTGTTCAGCATTACCACCTCTTAGTTTGGCAGAGCACACAAACAGTGTCATCTTAAGCAGAGTTATACCATTCTAAGACTGTTGAAGTCAGTGGACTTAAAAAGGTGTAATTCTGCTGCAGGATTCATCCCTCACAATGCAAGACCTTGCACTCTGTTGCTGTCAAACCAAAGATTCCTTCTGCTTATACTAAACACCCCAGCAGCAGTCATTAGCAGTTCATAGGCATCAGCTGCTATCCTTTTATTTATTTAATTGTGCAGTGCTTTGGCTCCTTTAGAAATCTGCTTGACTTATACACAACAGCACGAGCTATTACTTAGGGAACAATGGCAGCTTAATGAATAAATAAAAGCGTTTGTGGTTGTTAGCACCATTAAGTTGTTCCCATCTGGATTCTAACAGTGTGATAGCAAACTCCTCGCAAGAAAATGTTCAGCATAAAATAAAACTACCCCCTTGCTTTTTGAGGAATGATCTCTCATAGATCTTTTGTAAAAGGTCACTCAGGATCTCTTCTGGTAGAATATAATTCATGTGAAGTACATACTCTTGCTGAGCTTTAATCTTCTGAAAGAGGCACAGTACAAAAAGTAAGGTGAGGTCAAATAGTGCACTGGGTTTTAACCAGCAGAGAAGATCAGGAGAAGTGTTCAGAGAAGGAGGGTGATCTGAAAAATTGCCAGAATTGTTCAGCTATTGCAATCCACCTGGAAGAGGTATAAGAACATAAGAGAAGCCATGATGGATCAAACTTCTCCAGACCAACACTCTGTCACACAGTGGTCAAAAAACCAGGTGCCATCAGGAGGTCCACCAGTGGGGCCAGGACACTAGAAGCCCTCCCACTGTTGCCCCCCCTCCAGCACCAAGAATACAAAGCATCACTAGCCCCAGACAGAGAGTTCCATCTATACTTTGTGGCTAATAGCCACCGATGTCCTCTGTTCCATATGTTTATCCAATCCCCTCTTAATGCTGTCTATGCTTGTAGCTGCCACCACCTCCTGTGGCAATGAATTCCATGTGTTAATCACTCTTTGGGTGAAGAAGTACTTCCTTTTATCCATTCTAACCCAGCTGCTGAGCAATTTCATTGCATGTCCATGAGTTCTCGTATTGTGAGAAAAGGAGAAAAGTACTTCTTTCTCTACCTTCTCTATCCCATGCATAATCTTGTAAACCTCTATCATATCACCCTTCAATTGACATTTCTTCAAGCTAAAGATCCTCAAGAGTTTTAAGCTTTCTTCACAAGGAAAGTGTTCCAACCTTTTAATCATTCTATTAGTTTTCAATTCCCTTTCAAATAATTCCCTGCATAGCTCTGGCCTTTTTAAAATTGCAGTTGCACATTGTCTCAGCATTTTCAGTGAGGGGCAGCCCAATCCAGACATATGTGGCGGCTGGCCTCTCGGGTGTGGGCGGATCTACAGCTCCACTCATTGGCTTCCAAAGGGGAGATGTTACGCCATGCTTGGAAGGGGAAGAGCGGCCCGACGAGTGAGAGAGAACCCATTGCCATGGTGATTCCGCCCAGGCGCACGCCATTGGCCCACTGCCGAGGCGGGGGTGGGGGAGGCGTAGGCTCACGCAGGACCACAGGATTGGCCAGCCCATTGCACATGACCAGGCGAGGGGGCAGAAAGCCCGCACTTGAGAGGCTGTCAACCCCCCCACTTTCTCCCACTGTCAGAGACTCTGCCAATGGCAGGCAGGCAGGCAGAGGCATGCGCGGACATGCAGGAAGTGCCAAGTGCAGGAGTTTGCTGTCCCAGACAGTGGCTGGAATGTTTGTCTGGGAGCGGCCAGACCAAGTCCAAAAGACACCTCCTGGAGCCCCCCCCCCGGTGTTACCCTGCTGCCGCCCCCTGCTATGTGCAAGGAACACCTCCCCTGGGGGCTGCAGAACTCAGAGCGCAAGCCGCTGCGCATTCATCCACTTCAGTGCCCCCCCAAGTGCCCAGTGCACAATAGCCCTGTGTGATCGGGTAGGCCATCAGCCCAGGCAGGCTGCGGTGCGGCATCCCCCCTCCCGTCCAGCCACATGGGGCAGTGTGGCGGCTCATAGCCCATCCCCCCCCACAAGAACCAAGTCTGCCCACCCTTCCAGGCACTCCCTTTGAGAGGCCACTGATGGGGGGGGGTGCCCCGGGAAAGTGCAGCAGATGCCAAGCAGGAGAGACAACAGAGGGCACAGCTCAGACTTTATTTTTCTGGAAGAGAGCATACTGAGCAGTCTCGCCGTGGGCAGGGCTCCATTCCGAGTGGCAGGCAGAAGCAGCTGAGGGAGTGGGGGGGGGGGGCGGTGGTGGAGCAACACACGCGGAAGCCTCTGTGTTGGAGTCCCACCTGCAAAACAGAGACAGAGATTAAGAGCACCTGCAGGGGCAGCAGCTGGAAGAGCAGGCTGCATTTCAGCTGGGCGCTCTCTTAAAGGGGCAGTCTCTGACCCACCTCCCCGCATCGGGGCAGCTACCACACATACATACCCCGTGCCCTCCCAGGGGTTGGGAATGCGGCAGAGGGCAGACCAAGGGAAGGGAGCAGGCAGCAGCATAGGGGAGTGTGCTCAGCAAATGCCCCCTGCTGGAGCCCACTGCCGGGTTCAAGTGCCAGAGACGCTCGCACACTGAGCGGTCAAGAGCGAAGGGAGGGGGAGGATGGGTGGGGGGGGGACAGTGGAACTTACCCAGCCATGGGCAACAGTCCTCACATGCAGAGCCTCTGGGAGCCCAGAACCTGTGGAGACCTGGAAACAAGAGCAGTTAGCCGCAGGGGAAAGATCTCTCTCTCCCCCTCGCAAGTCAAAGATACTGTCAAAACAACCGTGCGGTGCAAAACCCATCACCAGCGTGCCTGCCTGCCCCTCACTCTAAATCTGTATGGCTGGGAGCTTGCCAGCAGAACTTCCCGCCACGCGAAGCTGTCCCTAACAAATGAGTTGTGTGAGGCAGAGCAGAAGTATTTCTGAGGGGGGCCGTGATTGGACGCCGGGGAGGGGACTCACCAGGCCGAGGTGCGAGGTGATTGGTGAGGCAATCACACCACTCCCTAAGGGGTTTGCGAGCTTTCGCAGCTGCAGAGGCGACCTTTGTTTCTGGTTTCAACGAGTGCCTATGGGACACAACGTTGTGCCTCTGGGGGAGGCGTGTCATGGGCCAAGCTGCTCAGAAGCCGCCTAAGCTTGGTCATGCCCCCAACTCCACCCCCTCCTCCACCAGAACGCCACTCTCCGCCTCACTTCCGCCCACGCTTGGGCGCTGCCCTTGGGCATAGCGGCGCTCGGGCGGCCTCATGCCCATGTAATTCCCCTCCACTGTGGCGGTGCCAGTCGTACGTTGGTGCAAACCCTTCCTGCGCCCACGTAGCGGCTCGTCTGCTCCCAAAAGACTTTCTGCCCCCCCCCCCCCGGATTGTGCTGTTAAAATGTTATTTTTTAAATGTTATTTATCCAGTAATAACAGTGAGTTAGACCCTAAGTTAAACCCATGGAGTGTATCCTCCCCTTTCAGCTGCAGCCCCACTGAGATTCCCCCAAATTCTGTTCCTCTGGGGAGTGAGGGGGTGAGTCAAGAGAGCCTCAAAAGCAGTGTTTGTGGGGGATGTGGGGTTCTGAGAGAAGATGGAAGGAAACCAACAATATAATTCTGCCAGTATACCTGCTGGCAAACCAGTAGAATGGCACTTAGAATCTAAGCCATTGTTTTGGAGAAAAAGCAGTCTTGACTTTTGCTTTTAGCATTGTTTTTCTGAGCTCATAAACATAACATTTATATCCTCTGCCATTCTTTTGTTTTTTTTCTAGCTCATAAATAAAGCTTTTAAACTGGACGTTGCAGCATCAAAGTTTAATTTTTTTAGTAAACAGAGTAAACAAACGTTCAACAAACTACTTCACACTATTTACTATTATTCTGGCGGCATTTTCCCTCTTTATTTTCATTTCTGAGAAAATAACTGCCCTACAAGCACACACATGTGCAATCTATACACATTTTTAGACTATATGCCTGTGTATGCTTAACCATTTGATTACAAGTTTATCCCAAGCCTTTAATAAATGGACAGTTTTTTCCATTCATTTTTATTCATGCTGTTTATTTATTTTTGTTTGATCCTCCCCCTCCAAAAACAAAAACCCAAATAACACAGTATTTAAAATAGTCACAATAATACTTGGATTAATTTAGCAATTTTAAATTGAAAGAGAGAAACTCAATCCTATGGCAACAATTGTAATTCCTGGGGGAAATCAGAGTTTCCCTGAAGCCCATGAGGTTATGAGGCAGGGTTAGAAACAGCCAATATAATATCCTAAATCCTGTCTTTATTATTAAAAAGGCTACTGTCTGCCACTGAAGCAAACATCATCTGATCTTTTGACAGAAACCTGAATGAAATTTCTGATTCCTAATATTGTCTTTACTCCTTTCCCTCAAAATAAGAGGCACCTGGAAATCCTTCTGGTTTCTGAGTCTGAATTGCAATCTCTAATGCTGTCCATGTGCCCCATTCTGACAGCCAAAATTAGCATGTTGAAAGAAACCAGTATTGATACAACTGATAGAATAGACCATGGACTATTACATTTCATGTCACATGACTCTCCATCTTGTTCCATGGGGGTAGCAACATTAGCCTCTTGCAACAGCTACCACAACAAAACCTACAACAAAAAGGCACCTTGAACATATGAAGCTGCCTTATAGCATGTCACTCCACTGGGTCCATCAAGGTCAGCACTGTCTACTCTCATGAGCTGTGGCTTATCAGGTTCTCACATGGAAGTCTTTCACATCACCTACTATCTGAGCCTTTAAACTAGGGGTGCCTTGGACAGGGCTGGTTATAGTTTTTTGTTAGCCTAGGCAAAGACAATCCCTCTCACCTCTACTGTCACTGCTTATCAATCTTTCTCCATGTTTGGATACACAATATCTTAGAGGGATGGTGCGTTCTTCCTTTGGTGTTCAAAAGTGTCATGGAGGAGGGCATCTCTACTACCCATTTTATCTGACATTTCTATATTATTGAACAGGCTTTAAAGATTTTAAAATGCATTGAAAAGCAATTTATTCTCCAACAAATAATGTAAAAGAAAATATATTTCAGCTTGCAGTCCTTCTCATAGCACTTTTTTTTAAACATCTACTTTATTCTAATGGCTTTTACAGGTAAAAACATTTGAATTGCCGTTTACATAATTATTGACTCTAGAACAAAAAGGGATAATTATACAAAGAACATTAAGCAATCCATTGTTTGTTTAAAACCAGATATCCCCTTCCATTCTTTATAGGTGATGAGCAGAATCTTGTAAATGCATGAAGATTCCCACCCCACCCCCCATATTATTTCTCCTCACTTCCACTTTCCTGGGTTGCATTGTGTCAAATGGGAATCCCCCACCCACCAGTGTTTCACTATAAAAGTGTCTGTTTCTTCCTCTGAATATAAAATAGGCTTTGCTCACTGAAGAGTATGTATTTTGTTGGATGGATGCCCCTTTGACATATACCATCTTCCACTGAACTCACCCCATCCTCCAAAAAAAAAAAAAAAAAAAGTCCAAAGCCCTGCTCTATTTTGACTCCATGGGCGTTTTCGCACTGACCTTCAAGTGGTGCGACCACCTTCCTCACGCCGGCGGATCTGCAGGGATTTCGCACCAGAAGCGCCGGCGCACCCAAAAGAGCCGGCGACTTCCGTCGCGAAACCAGCTCAAACGTTTTCCTGCTTCTTGGTGGTTTCCGTTTGAGCTGGTTTCGCGACGGAAGTCGCCGGCTCTTTTGGGTGCGCCGGCGCTTCTGGTGCGAAATCCCTGCAGATCCGCCGGCGTGAGGAGGGTGGTCGCACCACTTGAAGGTCAGTGCGAAAACGCCCCATGTATCTTGCTATAGGAGGACTGGAGATCTTGATTCAGTTATTTTGGGTTAAGTTTTGTCTCCCCCCTTTTTTTCTTTCTTTCATGGGGCCTGGAGATTTCCGAGAGTTACTACTGTTCTTGTGAAAAGCAGAATGCAGAGGCTGCCACTGCAGCTCCCCTTTTCTGTCATCTTTGAACACTCCCCTCCTGGAAAAATAAAGTCAACCCCCCTCCTAATTTATGTACTGTTGATGAGGGAACTTGATGGTTGGCAAGAGCAGGTGGGCCAAGGCATGAAAAGGACTGGGCCATGTGCAGGGCAGGACCTAGACTGTTTGGAACCCGAGGCAAGGCTAACAACTTGCCCCCCCCCCCCCACACGCACTGATAACCAATTTTCAAAAACAGATTAATTGTGGGGAAAATGAAAAGCACAGAACTTGAAATTGCTCCCTGACCTGGATAGCCTATGCATGCCTGATCTTGTCAGATCTGAGAAGCTGAGCAGGGCCAACTCTGGCAAGTTTTGTTTGTTTGTTTTGAATTTCAGTTTATGAACTTGCCAAACATACACATATGAAATATGAACATAACAATAACCATAGCCTTGTAAGAATCTCAGAATGAGCATCAGGCAAGAGTAAAAGCAGACTTGAGCTGCTGGCACAACCTCTTTTTTATTTCCTGAATTTTTTCTTGAAAGTGAAATATTCTTACAAGCAGTAGTCTCTAGCTTCCACACTAGACACCACTTGCAAGGGTGAGAGCACATTAAAAACTATCCAGGGTACACACACCCTCTTCCATCAAAAGCATAAGTCAAACTACAAATCCACTCCTTGCCTTAAAATCTGGGTAGCTGAGGATGAGAAAGGTTTTTTTTTACCATTGAATTCTTAGACCCCCAATAATGCTGTGGGTCTTTGAGGTATTACTGGATTTGAATCTAGCTCTTCTACTGCTGACCAACATACACACACACACACACACACACAGAAAGTATCAGTAAAGTCACTTTTGCTAGTCTTAAAGGTGCCACTGGATTAAAACTTTGTTCCTTTGGTTAATGCCGATATTGTAAAGAGCTATAGTGCAATTACTGTTTTTTTTTTTAAAGCTGTGGTGACACCATAGAAAACAAAAAGTTGGGAAAATGGCACCAGCAAGATGCTGATGGAGAGGAAAAGACATCAATGTTGGCAGAATCTTCAAAGTAGGAAAATGTGCCCCATTTCTTCCACATGACACGCAAATGTGCTTAGACTGAAGTAAAGCAGATTGGGAAGGAGTCTCTTGCAAGCCTTCTACAATGTCAATGGACCAGTATCCCACTTTGATGCAGCAGATTTCCCTACCCCACCCCCACATATTTGTTGCACCAGGATGCTCAAGAAATCCAGAACATGCAATGCTTCATTTCCATGAAGCTGAACTCTTTGTGCAAGGCTCCCAATATTCATTCAAAGGACATTAGATTCCAGGATAAAACTACAGACCCAGAATTCCCTGCTGTCTGGGGTACTGCTGTAGTAGTATTGAAAGTGCCAGGAAGGGAGAGAATGGGAGAGACTTCCCTCCTTGCTGCTCCATCTTCTTTCTTGGTGAAGTCACCAACATCCACAATTCCAAAATACAAGGCTCCCCTACAATCCAAGGAAAGCATCAGGATCAAGAATTCTTCTTTGCTTTGGACTATGGACTTTGGCTTTGATCAGCCTACTAATTACACCAAGTGCCCTTCAAGCAGCATACCATAGCTGATGACAGCAGCAATGGCAGAGGAGGCCACTGATCTGGTGTCCAGATCCTAGGACAGCAGAGTAGGGCAATGGGGAACCCTGGCAGGACTTCTGGAGTGGAGGAGGCCACCTCAGCGTGAGTAACAGATAGTCTGGCTGGGGGGTGCCCAGAGAAGGCAGGTCACAGGTGGTGGCTTCGGGGGCTGGGGCTTCTGCTGCTGCTCAGGACAAGCCAGCCATCATTGCCTGCACCCTGGTGCTGCTCTCTGCCTTCAGTGCAAACCTGAGAGCAGCAGCCAAAGAGCCAGGGGCAGAGAGTCCAGGTGACATCAGCCATGTGAGGCAAGGGGCTCCTGCGGTTGCTGCAAGTGGCTCAGCTCAGGTGCACAGGCTGCAAAGAGTGGGAGTGTGGTGACCAGCAGCACATGCTGTGCGTTGAGCCAGCACCCTTGCCAGCACCCTCTCTAGCAGTGCCCAGAACAAGCAGTAACCAGATCCGGCCCTTGCCGTTCCAGAATCCACTGCAGCATACTGCTCTCAGTCTGCATCATGGAGTCACATGGGTGGTGTCAATTCAGAGCCCTGGGAAAGCTGCCACCCCAGGCTATTGCCAAAGGTCCCCTAGTGGTGGGTCCAGCCCTGGTCATGTGCTTCAAAGCCTATAAGAGCAACTGCTTTGTGCACCAAGCAATCTACAAAAGAAAAGCTGGGAATGGAGGTGGGAGAGGGACACTCTCTCCCTCATTGGCAGAAGCTTTTCCAGCCACCTTTCCACCCCATCCTTTTCCAACCACCTTTGAACACTCCCCAGCAAAAATACAGCCGCCCAAAGCTTCTTCCTTATGTGCTGCTGATGAGGGGAATCAAGGGCTGTTTGGTACAAGTTAGCAGGCTAAGGTGTGAAAAGGACTAGGCCACCTGCTTCAGAGACTGCAGGGACTTCATGCACTAAGCAAGCTGCAATGGGAAAGCTGAGGTGGGTAGGTGGGGGAGGGAGACGACTTCCCTCATTGGCAGAAGCTGCAATTGGGAGTGGGCCAACTAGCAGCTCTCATTTGTCAGCAACTGACCAAGTAAACCCTGTTCTGACACTGATATTGGACTGAATCTGGGACCTTCTGCAAGCAAATCAGATGTTCTCCCATTGATCCAAAATCCCGTTTCAAGACTAACAAATTTATCAAAGCAGAATTTCATGGGCTTGAGCCTTCTTCATCAGATACATAAAACAGTCTACAGAATATATATTTGTGAAATGAAGATTGTGACATTTCTATGCAACACTCAATAGAAGATAAGTACAGAGACCATTCACAATGGATGTAGTTTGTGATAACAAGTTATGAATTAAGTGGTTATGTTAAACAATTTTACATCTGTAGTGGTCCAGGAAAGTTTTAGCTCTTTTAACCCTTTTTGAATGCAGGAAAATCTATTACTGAATTCTAATGCATCATTTCTCACTTCCCTTGAAGTTCTCCAGTTTGGTTGGGTAGAAATCCTGATGAAATCTCTCAAGAGATTCCTTCCAGTGAATCCAGATAACCAGGATGTCATTGATGTATCCCAAGCAGAGGAATAATATTTGGGGATAAGACCTTATAGTGTTATCATATTATCATGGACCCCAGTAAATTCCCAACCTCTGAAGTCATATGTGGCACCATCTACCGACAAGGTCCCTACACTGTTTACACAAGACAATAATGGATACGTATCCAGTCACTTCATTAAATAAAATTTGAAGTCTTCCTCAAGTTTAAGCCTTCCTCCCAGTCCCAGCAGAAATGGCTCCTCCTCCAATGGAAGAGACACTAAAGTTGGAAAAAACCTCCTTAGGCTGGAGGAAATGGCCCAGCTTCTACACAAAACAAGACCAGGGTTGCCAGCTTCCAGGTGGGGCCTGGAGATCTCCCGCTTTTATAACTGATCTCCACCTGGCAGAGATCAGCTTCCCTGGAGAAAACGACTGCTTTGAAGGATAGACTCTATGGCCTTGTACCAAGCCGAGGCTCCTCCCCTCCCAAAACCCCACTTTCTCCCGGATCCACCCCCAAAGTCTCCAGGTATTTTCCAACACGGACCTGGCCACCCAAAACAAGACAGAAATGCAAACTTGACAACATTAGAAATGGCACTGAGCCGGGGCACTCATCAACTGACCTGGAAACAGACTCTTTTTAACACATTCTAATTCCCACTCCCACAAATCAAGGCAGGGCTAAAAGGGTTTATAGTATAACTAGAAAATGCTCAGGCTTCTCACTCTCTAAGTAATTTTGTAAAAATAAAACCAACCCATTATAACTAAACAAAATGGCTCTACTTTCCGAAGTAAGAAAAATTATTCCTTCAAATTATGCATTTTCCAAGGGCTATTTATGATATTTCTAAAAAGAAATATCTAATCCCAGAGTTAAAAGATCTGTGAATTCTGACCTTTTCTGTGCCAGCCTGGTAAAACAGTTCAGATAATATGGGATTTTAAGATTTTGGAAGATATTCAACAAGGAGCATGCTATAAGCATTCCCACTCCAAACAAGCTTGCCCAGCGGCCTCATATAAATGTTGAACAAAAGACAGAACAAATAAGAACCTCACAGGACCCTACAAGGGAAGTTCTACAATGATGATGAATAATGGATGAAGCTGCTTCTCCCAGCCACTGGCCTTCGTCAGCGGAGATGCTCCATTATTAATATGTTTGCTGCCAAGCCAAACTTTATAATCACAATAAACAGATTTGATGAAGTAGCCTAACTTTACCATCAGGGCCTGTATCTCCTTGATCTTGTTGCTAAGCTTCTTAAATTTTCTACGCATCAAATCATAAACCTTTCTTTCCATTTATTTTTCTAGAAGCAGTTTAGGATCATAAGCTATTTGCTTTGTAGAAATAACAGATAAATTGGCTTTATACTGGGGATTAAGCAGGACCCTGATATTTTCCCCGTATTAAATTTTGAAAATGGGATACTTATATGGGGGCAAATTGAAACCTTGGGCTTATAAATTTGTGTTGCCACTGAATTATTCTCAGCTTTGGACATGTCTCCTGGGCCATGTCCATTTGAATTCCATTTTTCAGTAGACAAGATGCATATAAAACATGACACAGGTGAGCAAACTGCAAAAAAAACCCCCCTTCTCTCTTTGGTTCTCGTTTCCTGTTATTTTCCTCGAATAACTTAGTAATAATCTTGGAAATTAAAGGCTAATGATTCAAATATCTTCCTTTTTATTCATTAATATGCACCATTAATAACTCAAATCCCTTCCTTGCTGCACTGCAGAGTTTAAAGCAATTGCCCAATAAAGGTCACAGTGTGATCTTGCAACTTTGGCTTATGAAACAAATAGTTTGGATGTTTTTTGGTGAGGATGCTGAAGTAGCAAGAAGCTGAGAGGCAAATGTATTATAACAGGTATCAAATTGTTTGTGCAATTCTGAATAAGATAGAGATGAGTGCTGTAAAAAAACCATTCCATAGGTTTCAAAATGCTAATCTATAAGGCTGTAGAGGTGTTCACATACATGTGCACACATATTTTTGCTCAAATTTTTCTTAAATCACTTACAGCAGGGGTGGCCAATGGTAGCTCTCCAGATGTTTTTTGCCTACAACTCCCATCAGCCCCAGCCAGCATGGCCAATGGCTGGGGCTGATGGGGCTGGGGCTGATGTAGGCAAAAAACATCTGGAAAGCGACTGTTGGCCGCCCCTGACTTATAGAACTTAGAATTTTCCTGCTGAATTGGAACAAAGGTTGATTTAGGTCAACATTCTCTTTCCACGATGCTGCCTATGGGTGGGGGAGGTACATTCTTAGCTGGGAAAAGCCATTGTGAGACCTGCTATCTGTTTATTTCTACCTGCCCTCTTAAACACTGCCTTAAATGCTGCCTTCAGGCCATTGGTCTGAAGCAGAATATTGGTCTATTAAGATCAGTATTGCCTGCTCCATTGGTACCCAATCTGAGGCTCACATTCTCAATTATACTCAACTGGAAGGGCCGGATTTACTTCCATCTCTGGCACCTCAGGGAAGCTCACAGCTTCCCTTTTACTACAGAAGTAGCTGTTTCAAGGTGGGAACCACAAGCCCCCTGGGCAATGGCCTTGCCCACTTTCCTGAAACATGGAGTGGGTTTCATCCTGGGGAACAATGCACAGAAGAGCCACAGTGGCTCCCAAGCCACTGAGTATCTCTGGTCCACTCGGACTTGAAGCTGCCCAGCCGGGATGCAAGTCAAGATAATTCACATTGCCTACTACTTGATCCCTTTAATTGGAGATGCTGGGATTGAATCTGGGACCATCTGTGTGTGAAGAAGGTGTTCTGCCACTGAACCATAGCCTACTGCAAGAGTTATTTGGCTATTGAAATGAACATGATGGAGATGGTGATGACAATGAGAATATCTGATATTATCTTTTCCTTATTAACTTGAATATCTATGCTCTTCTTCAGAAAAAAAACACACTTGAGACATCTTATCTATCCTCTAGCTTATCTTCCGGCTAGAGTGGCATACTCAGAAGTAGCCAGAGCTCAGATGTGAAACATAATATTGTAGAGCTTTGTAAAATGCAATATGCCTGTGCCCTGTAGATGTCTTGTATGACGTTTAGCCAGTTTAATCTGGTAGGAATGGTTGATCCAATGCTTCATAGAATTGTAACTGACTGTGGAATATCAAATAATGATTGAAAATAAGAATAAAGCTTCACAGAGGAAGCCCAGCGGCCATAGCTCCAGAAACAGCCTAAGGTTCAGGCAAGATTTCTTATGGAGTATTTTATACTTGCTGTTTAATGATAAACTGGCTTTGCATCTATCATACATTTTGTATCAATGACCTTAATAAACAACTTCTGTAGGCATTGCGTCTCCCATAAATACATTGCTATAAGTTTATGGGATCCCTTCTATTTCAATGGCATAACATTTTTCATAGATAGCAGAGAACATAAACAGCCAGTACTGTGTAGAGCCTGGCTTCACAGGTGTGTGAGTTTATTGAAGAACTTTTCCCTCTCTTTTTTTTTTAATGCAAAGTCACTCAAAATCCTGCAACAGCAGCAGCAGTTCAGGTGATAATCTAAATGCCAGTTTGAGACTTGTTCACTATGGTTGCAAATGAGTCCTTTGTTGAAGTTCTTCTAGTAACTATATAGATATGGCAGAAAATTGATCTAGGGAAGGATCACTTGATTTACTTTCTAGAGATAAACAAAATGTGTATTCCTCCTCTTCCTAAATGCCCTTTGGAGCTGTCTGTTGCCATTCCCTTGAGGAAGGCATATCCAATTTGGGAAATCCTTCTAGGACTTCACCCTGCCTACTCATTTTAAAGCCTCTAGGAAGAGATTATTCAAACACCAGATGAACACAGGCAGTTGTAGTATTCAGTACCTGAGCTAAGAGCAATGCCAAGCATTCAAGGTGCAGACAGTTCAAATTTTGATAAATGACCCAGTAAACATCTTCATATTTCTCTCTCTCTCTTATCAGCTATCAAGCTCATAAAAGATCCAATGGAGGGGATAACCGGCTGTTACAATGTGGATGGAGCATTTGATGATGCTAGCCAAGGGGAAATAAGAAGGACACACAGATAATGGTGAATAATGGATGCTTTCAGTCCAGTGCACATGCCAGTTAAACTGAAGGACTTGGGTTGCAGACTATACGGAGCTGGTTCAAACATCTGGACTCTCAGTAACATCCTTTGCATAGTTGGGGCTGGTCTTGAGGAGTATGTATGTATGTAAAATGCTGTCAAGTCACAACTGACTTATGATGACACCAGCAAGGGGCTTTCAAGGCAAGTGAGGAGCAGAGGTGGCTTGCCATTGCCTTCCTCTGCGGAGTCTTCCTTGGTGTTCTCCCTTTCAAGTATAGACCCTTCTTAGCTGTTGAGATCTGACAAGATCATGCTATAGTATGTCAGCTTCCCCCCCTACCCAACAATATACAACTGAATCATATATTTTTAAAAAGAACTCTACATAAAAATGATATCTTTTTTAGTAGAAGGGAGTCTAAGAGTGAATCTGTCATATTACAAGTGCCCCTAAGGGAATTACATTTTCCACCCTTTTAAAATCCAAGAGACCACTGAGTAAGCAGCTTACTTTATACCGCAGAAATCAAAATACAAGTTAGGGCATGCATCCCCTGAGCTGTTGCATACATACTATTTTAGTGTACAACTGTTTAAGGATATTAGGGTTTGTAGAATCTTTCGGGCTCAAGTGCCGTGTTGTACTGGAGAAAGTTTTTCTTCCAGACGTTTCGTTCTCAGCTGCGGAGAACATCCTCAGTGGCGTTGCAGCCGGAGCAGGCGCTCTGACCTTCTTGGCTGCTGTGCATTGAGTGTGGCCAGGGCTGCTGGAGAGCTGCTATTTCTAGGCTGGAGGGGGTGCGGTGAAAGGGCAATAGGTTTGTGGATGTGCCCATTGTGGATGTGCCCTGGCCTCCCTCAATGCACAGCAGCCAAGAAGGTCAGAGCGCCTGCTCCGCCTGCAATGCCACTGAGGATGTTCTCTGCAGCCAAGAATGAAACATCTGGAAGAAAAACTTTCTCCAATAGAACACGGCACTTGAGCCCGAAAGATTCTAGAAACCCTAATGATGTTAATAGCCGTGAAAACCTGAAATCTTTGTTTAAGGATACTAGTGGTTTTCTACAGCACTTGCAAAAGTATGTTTGAAAACATGTATGTGATATGGAGTCACCTGGAAGGGAGGTCCCCAATGTTCTTCACCACTTTGCAGTGTATGCCCTATTGGGAAAGGAATGTCTTTGGGCTGTATTGTGTGAAAGGGCCCTTTAGGAGAGGAAAGAAGTGGTAATTGCAGACTCATGTGATGATACCTTGGCAGAGATAAACTCTGGTCTCCCAGTTGACATTCCAATGTCTTCTTTCAAGTACACTGACAAACTGTTAAAAACTGGAATGACAGCTAATGGCCCAGCCAATCGTCATTCAGGCCTTGGAGAACAGCATTTTACTTGGGAGCAGCTGAGGGCATAATCATTAACAGCCTTGCAGTTTTTCAGAAAGAGAAAGGAGCTGATTAAGTTAAGTGATTGCCAAGTGTATTATAAGTTTAACAAAGCTCACAACATATTTTTCCCCCCTTACATGCCATACAGTAATTGTGCAAAATGCATGATTTACTTTGGCAGCATTATTCAAACTTAATTATAGTGCTAAGAAGCACCACAACTGAAAGAGAAAAAGCTACATTGCTCTGGGAGATCAGCAAGGCACTTCTGGTTTTAAAAACACTTCTTTTGTCTGAGAAATAAATTGTGCGGAAAAACTTTTTAGTGTGTAGAAAAGCACATTTAAAACAAACTTTTAAACAGATCTGTGAATAGATTTAAACAGCCGCTTGGAGACAGGGGTTTTGAGAGAACTCTTTGGCGTGGTTACATGGTTTTATTCTATTTTATGTTATTATTACCTGTTTGGAGCCTGTCTTGGTCTGGAGAAAGGTGGGGTTATAAATATTGTAAATAAAATAACTTAATGACTAAATAAATTATTTGATTTCCTACTTTTGATCCAGCACTTATATGCATAATAGGCTTAACAATTTAGCTGTTGAGGTAAATTCTGTGGTATGTAAGGTGTAAAGGAAACGATTAAATACTGTACATTTCAGAAAGAATGGATAATAAGGCAGTATGGCAGCTATCTAGCTTGTGTATGTGCAGCTGACTTATGGTGATTCTAGCAAGGGGCTTTCAAGACAAGTGAGAAACAGAAATGGTTTGCCATTGCCTTCCTCTGCAGAGCCTTCCTTGGTTAGGGTTGCCTAGTCTAACTCAGAAAATATCTGGGGACTTTGGTGGTGGAGCCAGGAGACTTTCACATTCCCTAAAATAAATATGTAACAATACAGAAGTGCAGCTTTCCTGAGTACAGTCTTCATTTCCTCATCCCCAACTAGCTGCACATCTGTGTTCTCTCTCTCTCTCTCTCTCTCTCTCTCTCACTCTCTCTCTCTCTCTCTCTATCCCACACAGACACACACCAGCCAAATCGCACACTTGTGTGGTCTCACTGGAACAATTTACTCATGAGTTACTGAAGTTCCAAGTTCTTCAAACTAACACAGGGAAACCAAAGGTTTCCATTTATCCTTAGCTAAGCAAACGACTTCTGAAAAGATTGTAAAACAAGTGGAGGGTCCTAGCTGCTTTCACAGCTACTGGGAGCAGCCATGTTGTTCTGCTGGCTCACCCTGCCCCCATTCAGGCTGGCTCCTAGATTTAAAGGCACTGACACATCTTCTAAAAAGCAAGCCTTTCTGAGCTTCTTCTTAAGCCTTCTGAAGTGGAAAGGCACATGGTGGCTGTTGGGGTGGGGCTTCCCCTCACTGGCCAGCTGACTAGGGGTGGAAAGGAGTCTGCAAAAGTGGGGGATTCCCTGCTGAGACCTGGGGATTGGCAAGCCTATCCTTGGTTGTCTCCCATCCAAGTGCTGATGCTGCATATCTTCTGACAGGATTGAGCTATACCGTGCTGCCTGCTCTCCAGGTACCTAGTTTACCAAGCTCCAATCTTTCATTAGAGCTGTCATACTCACTCAGTAGTTGTTTGACACAGTACCTGTGGCTCTTCTGAACACTGTTACCCAGTGTGGAACCTGCTCTATGTTTCAAGAAAGTAGGCAAAGCCTGGTAGATAGGACTGCCAGCTGTGGGTAGGGAAATACCTGGTGAATGGGAAGGTGGGGTCTGGAGAGGGGCGGGGTTGGAGAGGGAAGGGACCTTAGTGGGGCATAATGGCAAGGAGTCCACCTTCCAAAGCAGACATTTTCTCCTGGGGAACAGGTCTGTATTACCTGGAGATCAGTTGTGATAGTGGGAGGTCTCCAGGGCCCACCTGGAGATTGGCAACCCTATCAGTGACAGGGCTTTTGGTTGGTAATTGGTTCCCACCTTGAAATAGTCAATGCCAGAGGAAAAGGGAAGCTGAAAGCCTCCCAGGCCTCATGCCAGAGATGGAAGTAAATATTGCTCTTTTGGTTGACGGTAAGTGCAAACATGACTCTCCATAAGCTGAGGAATGAGTAACACTGCCTTAGAACAAAGAAGAGATTTATCTTATATATTCTGTAATGTCTGAAAAGAGCAACAACCCTGGTTTTTCTTTTTTGAGTTGATTGATTCATGTGAAGAAGTTTGAATTTCAGCTCTACATTTTGTATTGTTACACACACATAAGAACATATGAAGAGTCCTGCTGTCTCAGAGCAATGGTCCATCTAGTCCAGCATCCTGTCTCACACAGTGGCCAGTCAGTTCCTGTGGATGGTCAACAACAGAGCATAGAGGCTGAGCCCTTCCCCTGATCTTGCCTCCTCCTAGCTCTGGGATGCAGAGGCTTAGTACCTCTGAATGTTGAGGTACCCCTCAGTCACCACAGTTATTAGCCATTGACAGCGTTCTCCTCCATGAATCAATCTTATCCTCTTTTAAAGCTGTTTATTCCTGTGGCCATCACTACATTCTCTGGCTGTGAATTCCACATTTTAATCACTCTCTGTGTAAAGTAGTATTTCCTTTTGCCACATAGTTCATTATGGCTCAGTCAGTATTCCGAGGTCACTAACTTCCAAGAAATGAGATGAAGCTATTAGAGGACATAATTTCACGACCCCTTTTTGGCCTAGGCTGTTTCAGGCTACCATGATTACACAAACTGCAGTAGCCTTCAATAAAGCTTGTACACTGATAGTCTAGTTGAACCATGTATCTGAGAGAGTCTATGCTGCCATCTGATTGTCAGCCTGACTGCTCCTAGGATTATCAGCCCAGTGCTGGCACCCAGTGGGAGCTTTTTGGAATGGGGGGGCATGTTAAATGGAGTCACTTCAGCACTGTGATATAACTTTTTGTGCTAACTGGGGCATGACATCATTGTGCCAGGACAACATTCTAGGATTTCACAAAACTCTATGCTTTTACAATAGAGTTCCATGGAATCCTAAAGTTTCACCCTGGCACAATGATGTCGCAGCACTGGAGGAATGCCAGTTCTCTCCACTCCCCCCCCCTTCGCTACCCTACTGAAGAGCAAGAAGAAGTCTAATGGCACCCTTTGCATGCTCCGATGGAGCACCTTATGCCAGCCATAAGCACGAACTGCCCCTGCCATTAGTATTCAACTGAAACCATGCTCGTCTACCTCTAAGTTCTGGTGTGAGGATGAATGAGAATGGATTGAAATATCTGTATGTCCAAATTGGACACACAGAGAGAAAAATCAATTCACACATCATGGGGGATTCAGTATGAGTTTGGAGATCCCACCCTGTGTCTATGTACCAGTTGCATGTGATTTGTGGATTTTTCTCAACTCCTGGGCATGTGATGCATGATTTAGATCATGACTGGTGGGCACACAGAGAAGGGGATTCCCCTGGCATAACTGTCCAAACCTGCAATGGTTCAGGGTCACTATATGGTCCACTTGGGAAACTTATATACACTTGTGGGCTTCCAAAACAGATGAGTTTTTCTTCAAAAAGCCGAATACCTTTCAGGCTAGAAAAATGCTGCGTGTGTGTGTGGCAGGTAAAGCCCCTTCTGTATACATGCCACCATTGTGATCCAGATTGGGCACAGTGTGCCAGGAATTAAGGAGAACCCACATCTCATGTGTCACTGTTCTATCTTAGTCACAGGATGGAAGACCTCAAGCCTAATTGGAGTTTTCTAAAAATGTGTGAATTTGCAATCTCAAGGGGGAGGGGGCTGGAATCTCATGCCACCAGCTTCCAAAAGAACCATCAGTGACCTCAGACAATTTCTACTGTCTTTTAAAAACATTTTCAACTGTGAACTACTTTAAGTGCTTTGGGAAAAAACCCAGAATGTTAATGCAGTCCACAAATAAGTAAAGTAACATCAACAAAAATTGTGAAGACTGGTATTTTTCTTAAAGAACTTCAAAGAGTCTTGCTGGAAATGTATCAAGACAAAAAGATTTCGAGGAAATATACATAGATCAAAAAATATTTTAAAAACCAAATTTCTGATGAAATCAGACTGCTACTGGGAATCTTTCTGGACAATTAAGAAGAACTTCACAAGACTTACTTAGATATATGCTGTCAGAGTAACATTTGCAATAAAACGGAAGACAGAAGACTGTCCTATAATAGATATCTGGAAAGGAAAACTAGCTGGATATGCAACAATGGCAAAATTAACTATTTAAATAGAATTCCACTGAATGAATTTCAGCAGAAATGGCAAGCTTACTACTTTTGATTTTTGAATTTATTTGAACAATATATTAAAGGGATGCAAATAATGATTATAGTTTTAATCCTTTAATTCAATATTCCACTAGCATTTAAATATTTAGCATGAATAAAACTTAGAAATTGACAAACAATTATTATAATATTCTGGTTTTCAGAATGGTTCAAGTTCAGGAATTTGTTTAACTGTTAAAGATGTAATCCTTTTTACTGTTAATAGATTACAGCTATTTAGATAGTTTTCACCTATTCCTTTAAAGAGAGAACTCACCTCAAAATATTATAATAATGATGTTTTTTTTTTCACACTTAAATTTTTATTAATTTTTCTAAACAAAATATTCATAGACATTAAACATAATAAACAATAACACAGATAAATACTAAAACAACATAAAGAGTACTCTTACAGTCTTCTGTTAATACATATCTAAGCATTTACCATCCATGTTTCAAGTATATTATTTCACAATGTATCCTATCTTTTTTCCAAATTAAGAAGAAATTTAGTAGTATGAGAAGGTTATGTATTTTTTTGGAATGCATTTTTCAAATTCATCATCCAAGCTAATATGATGTTTAACTGTTAAAGATGTAATGCTTTTTTACTGTTAATAGATTATCGCTATTTAGTTTTCACCTATTCCTTTAAAGGGGAAGCTTGTCTCAAAATATTGTAATAAAGATTCTTTTAGTATCTTCTTCTACATTTGAAACTGTACTTTTATTAATACAGTTGATTTTACTTGTGTGTAATTATTCATAATATCCAGGGCTGGTGTGTGGGAGTAGGCAAAGTAGGTCGTTGCCTAGGGGGCATGACTGGGCGCCCCCTCCCTGATGCATGACTCTGGCTCCTGACCACTGTCACCTTGTCCTCTCCCATCACCAAGCTGCCCTCAACAAAGCCAAGCCACTCTCCTCTCCCCTATGTGTGACTTGGCCTCCCACCTCATCCTATCTTGCCACCCTCCTTCCTGACATGGCCGGCAAGCACTTATTCTCACATTTTTTATAGCATCACATTTTTTTTTGAAAAAATTAAAATTAAAAATAGTATAGTAAAAATCAGTAAATTAAAAATGCGAAAAGTTTCAAGTTTGGCACTCTTCAATTTCCCTATATTTTTAAATTATTGTGTGTGTGTGGGGGGGGATCGCACTAGTGGATGATTTGCCTAGGGTGCCAGAAAGCCTAGCACTGGCCCTGATAATATCTGACAAATTCAGATAAATATATATTTTCCTTACCCCTTTTTCCCTTCTGTGCCCCACTTTTTTTTGGGGGGGGGGAGAAAATAAAAAAAAAAACTTTTAGAAATTGTGTGGTGACAACTGGTGTTTTTAAAAAAATGTTTCTGATGTTTAAATGGGTCCTTCTGTGCATTATTCAAGATTGTTTGGAAGCCTGTAAAGGTGAAGCATGGCTTGGTGGTTTGGCAAACCCACAGGGAACTGCTGCTAGAACAGCTGCAAAGACGATCTGATCAAACTGTCCTGGAAATGGAGGGTGAAAGTGTTGTGTTTCTCTGTTGGTATAAAAACTGAACAGCAGGAAAGAGATGTTGGGGGGCAAATATTTTGGAGACACAAGGTATGATCTACTCAGTCATTTTGAAGATAGTTATTTGATTTCAGCTAGCTCTTATTAATAGGCTTAGCAGCTGTTCTGGAATGTTTCGCATTCCCTATAGGTCTGTCAAGCACCCCGCCATCCACAATATACTGAAATACATGCAACACATTCTTTCTGTACTTCTTAACTAGAAGTGTGCTGTGCAGATGAAGAAAGTTTCTGTAGCAGTAGAGCAACTGAGTACAATGGGACTTAAGTGTGTTTAGGATTGCAGCTTTGCGCTTTATAAGTGCTATACAAATGAGAAATAATGATATCCAATGAAACACCAACCTTGCCACAAGAAATCTGCTGTTAAAATTTGCAGTGGGAGAGGTACGGAGAGAAAGGATAAGTTTCACAGTAGCCTGCAAAGATGTTGAGGAATGGTTTTAAAAGCACCATCTAGGGATGGCCATGAAACGCCCAAATGGTGGTTTGTTTCAATTCACGATTTGTTGGTTTGCCTGATTCAGTTGTTCATTTTGTTTTGTGGGTTTTTAAATTTATTTTCTGAATGAATTGTGGTTCATTGTTTCGTTTGGTTCAGGAGGGCTAAAAAGAATTTTAAAATGTGTGACAATAGTTGACTGAAAAGTAATGAATAGTTAAATACTACACACACACAATAGTTAATCTCTCTATCCTCTCTCTCCCCATACATACACACACACAATACACACAACTTTTTTGTAGCAGGAACTCATTTGCATATTAAGCCATACAACCCTGATGTAGCCAATCCTCCAAGAGCTTACAGGGCTCTTCGTACAGGGCCTACTGTAAGCTCCAGGAGGATTGTCTACATCCTAATATGCAAAGGAGTTCCTGCTACAAAAAAAGCCCTATATACACATGTGTGCACGCACACACACACATAAATAGTACCATATGTAAATGATTTTAGATAAATTTTAGGTTGTTAAGAACAGTAAAATATTAAAAGTCGCCAATACTTTAAAAATGTCAGATTTTACATGCAGCTGCACAGATTTTCACACTGAGTACTGTGACCTGTGGGTCTTCTCATATAAGTAGCATTCTGAGATATGCCAGATTACAGCAACCAGGGTTTTTGCTAAGCAAAGGAAAGATATACTTCAGACGTATTTTATGATAGAAAGAGCAGTGGAGAAGAATATGTCCTATTGTTTCTATTGCCCCTGTGCCCACATGGACAAGATCTGTCTGCCATAGGCACCTTTTCACACTGAGGAGAGAGCTTGCCAAGGGAAAATGCCCTCTGTTGACTCAGGATCATTAGCTGGAAAAGATAGACAGCTGACACCACTGTATATCTAGCACAATGAGGAGTTAGAAAGGATAGTGAATTCTCTACATCACACTGCTACTCAGTGTCTAGCACTCTTTGCCTTATAGTTGTTTTTGCTTGGTCGTACCCCTTAAAATCCAAATAACAGCCAGTTGGAGAGCCAGTTTGGTGTAGTGGTTAAGTGTGCGGACTCTTATCTGGGAGAACCGGGTTTGATTCCCCACTCCTCCACTTGCACCTGCTAGCATGGCCTTGGGTCAGCCATAGCTCTGGCAGAGGTTGTCCTTGAAAGGGCAGTTGCTGTGAGAGCCCTCTCCAGCCCCACCCACCTCACAGGGTGTCTGTTGTGGGGGAGGAAGGTAAAGGAGATTGTGAGCCACTCTGAGACTCTTTGGAGTGGAGGGCGGGATATAAATCCAATATCTTCAATATCTTCTTCTATAAGAACATGTTCACCAGTTTATTGATTACTGCCTTTAATCACAACGATTGGAAGCTATCACTTAGGATCAAGGGAGTCAGGCCTTTAGGATTATAATTTAACTTTAATCATAAATTGATAGAGGCTAGACAGTGTCCATGTACTAACATTTGAGCATTTGATGTCTCCCAGCTAAATATGTGAACAGAGTTGACCTTCAGTGATAGGATTAAGCTGCCAGGACTGGTTCACACATTTACTAGAGGCCAGAAAAATGTGTAACACCATGTATGACCACTAGCATTCATAGCATCATGGAGCTGGAAGGGACCTCCAGGGTCATCTAGTCCAACCCCGGCTCTGGGTTGAGAAATACCTGGAGGTTTTGTGGGTGAAGTCTGGGGAGAGTGGGGTTTGGGGAGGGACCTCAGCAGGGTACAATGCTATAGTGATCACCCTCCAAAGCAGCCATTTTCTTCAGGGAACTGGATTGCATTCTATCTCTATAAGAATGTCATGATTGCTTCTTAGACTTGGAGCACACTTTATGGGCTGTCATAAAATAGCAACTGAAACCAACCTGCCCATATTGGAGTACTCAGCAAGCATGGTAGCTTCCATGATTTTGGGGAAGGCCACAGCTTAGTACTAGAATACATGCTTTGCTCACAGAAAGTCTCAGTTTCACTTCCCGGTATCTCTAAGTAAAAGAACCCCAGGTAGCAGTCACTGGACAAGATCCTTCCTGGTGTGAGACCCTGGAGAGCTGCTGCTCGTCAGATGAGATAATAATGGACTAGATGTACCTATACTGAGTCACAGTATAAGGCAGCTTCACACACACAAAAAGCTGCCGGATTCTTGGTAACTGCTGGGAGAAGCATAGACCCAATCCACATGAGGAAACGCTCTAAGACATTGCAACTTCACCGTGCATTCCTAAGTACATTGACTTCAGTGGACTTAAAACTATATAAATCTGTTTAGAATTGCATTTTTGTTCACCAAAGAGAAGCAATTTTCAGGGCTAGCACTGTGGCAATCATAAAATTCTTAGCAGAAGTGACAGGATTAAACATGCTGAGCAGGTCTGGCCCCAGCTGCCATCGTTTTCCAGTCGTCTGTTCTGCACGTAGACAAAAATCTATTGAAGTGCATATAGACTATATTACATCTTCTGGCTTGATGTAATTAGTTGACTCTCTTTTGGTTTGAGCGAACTTTTTCCCTGGAACAAAATTGATTTTTAAGTTATCTGATTTGTATTGAATAGTGTATTCAGATCTCCTTTCCCAGAATCCACAGACCATCTTTCTCTGACCTGCATTGACAGAACATATCTCAGAATAGTTTCAAATCAAATGTACTTGGAGCACAGTTCTTCATTCCTAGCAAAGAGGAGTGATATTTGCTTGGGTGGGCTTTCCCACTTTGTTCTTTAAAACCAGGTTCTTGTTTTCTGAGAGGCTTCAGATGTGGTTATGGTGTGAACAGATGTAGCTAGGAATGCAGATTAAGACTTGAAAGCATTGTTGTGTATTTACAGTGCAGGCATACGGCAAGGCAATTATGAAAGCAAGAACCATAGATGTTATGCTTCAGCGTGACAAGTCATTTTTATTCTGGTTCGAGAAAGATCTTCTGTTTTTTTTAAAAAATGCCACAAAGTAGTCTATGCTCCTGGGATTCAGCAAACACGGCAGCTTTCTGAAGCCCCCAAACTCTTCAATTCAGGGAAAAGCTAAGCTCCTTTTTCTGAGAATAATCCTTTCTTTAGTAGAAGTACGTGCAATACACATGTCCCTGAATCCTCAGCTGGTACAGCTTCAAAGATGAAGTCAACAGAACAATGTTCATTTACCTGGGGGATGGCCTACAGAACTGAAGGGTGCAACTGATACTGAATGCAGTTAAAGCAGCAGTTGGCCTTCCTAGGTATAACATTTCTGGGTCCACAGATAAAGACTACCAGAATGAGGAATTGCTTTAACAACCTGAATATGGAGAGTAAGTAAAGCATCTGTAAACCCTGTTCTAGAAATTAAGGTCATAAGAATGTTAGAAGGGCCCTACTGGATCAGACCAGTAGATCCATCTAGTACAGCATCCTATCTCACACAGTGGCCAACCAGTTCCTTGGAGGTCCAATAATGGCATAGAAGTCTGAAGCATTCATCTGATGTTGCATCCTGGCTCTGGGATTCAGAGGTTTACTGGCTTTGAACATGGAGGCCATGTGGTCTTAGGACAAATCCACAAACTATCAGGTCCTTAATATTGTTAAATATAAGGGTATGTCTGCAGCATTTCACGACTAAAGAGTCAAATTACGTCAAAATTCAGAGGAAGTAATCAATAAAGAACTGCTATAAGAACGTCAATTTACATAACTGAACCTAAACAAATTAACATTCTATATGTATAAAATCCCTAGCATGTTGGCAGTTTCCGACTCTCCCATTGGCTGTGGTGTGCCCCCCATTAGCCATTGGCCTGTCAATCACCACTCAATAGTCCTTGCATGCCATTCACTGGGTCCGTTCCTCTCCCCTGCCCACTGCCAGCATGGACATGAAAAACTACCAAAATGCCTGTCTCGTCTGAGGAACACACTTCTTCTGCCCATCTACTCCACACCTGCTTGGCTACTGACATGCCTGACTTTTCTCAGGAACTCCTGCCTGTCTTCAAGAGGAGCCTTCCACTGCTGCTCCATCTCCTGCTTCATGCCTTCACAGCAGCCTGGCTACTGAGGTGATCCACCTGCCATTAAAAGCCTCCACCTTCCCTCCCCTTCTATCTGATTCGTGGGTGAGGACGCCACTGTCAAGTCTTGCCAAGGCCATGAGAGGAACACTTACCCCTCCCTCCCTCCTACCATCCCTCAATGCCCACTCAACTGACTTACCATTCATGCCCAGACTTCCCACTTGCCGTTAGCCCTCTCTCATGAGGCCTGCTGACTTCCAAAGACTCCTGGACTGTCTTGGGTGGCCTGAAATGCAGTGGCAGCAGTAGTGGCCCCAGTGCAACTCAGCCATGGAGGTCATCCAGGATGGTCCAAGAAGTAACAGCAGAGGCCCTAGTGCACATCATACACCACTGGACGCTGCTTCTGCCCCTCCTTCAACAGTTTCCCTCCAACCAAGTCACCTGCATGCCTGCACTTCTCCTCCACTTCAATACTGATGGTGGCAAGGTTGCCCCAGCCAACCATAGTCTCCCACCCTCCCTTCTCCCATCCACGACTCCTGTCAATGTTGACAAGCATTGCCCAACAGGTTAGGCCACTACTCTCCTTTCCTGCCCTCCCACCTTCCCTCCCACTGTTTGTGTCCACTGGCAGCTCTTTCATTCACCCTTAACAGTCACTTGGTCCTCTCTCCACAAAACCAACCCCCCCCCCCCTAAGTTCCAAGAGGTCTCAGCTACGGCAGGACACAGCAGCAGCGGTGTCCCACAAACGCCTCCAATAGTAGAGGAGGCTGCTTCTGGCGCTACTGCTCTGGCCAGCCAGCTGGGCTGCAATGTGGGCAACCCGATGGGTGGTTCTACATATCATAACGGCACTTTGCTCCATAGAGTTTAATGTCTGCAAAATGTGTCCCTATATAGTATTCCAGCGAAAATATGCTTGAAAAGAAAAAGAATGTATGGTTCTTGATGAAAATGACTTCACCATATTTACTGACTGCTTCTGACTTCACTTCTCCTTCACCATTGTATTTACACTGCCTGCCACTTTCTTGTACCTCGACCACAGCTTTTTCTAGAACCCATTGTATTTTTTCTCACGACAGGCCTTATTGTTAGTTACTGATAATTGATGTTGAGAAATAATCCATGACATTTCTGCAGGCTTAACTCTGGTCGCTGCAAGACCTTGATTAGAAAGTGGGCACCCACAAGGTCTCACCATAACTAACAAATATATATAGGTACATATGGCACAATTGCTTTAGGGCACTGGCATAAACCTGCACATGGTTCACATTGGGATTACTAGCAGCTATTCATTGTTATAATTTCCCTTTCTGCAAATCTTCTCTAAGAAGCCCTTTCATCCCATCAAAATCTTGCCTGCTGTTCCTATAACAAACTGGTTCTTCTAGCATCTTACCTACTCCTTCAATATACCTGAACTTAAAGGATTGATTTTCATTTTTAAAAAGCTGCAGTTAGTTCCATACTGAGCCAGAGTCACAAATTGTACAGTCCACCTCTACATTATTTATTCTGTCATTAACCTGGGTAACATACAAATTTTCCATGCTTTCTGCACCACCACAGCCTCGGGATCAGCATATGGAACTGTAGGCAGTGTGTTCCTACAGCCCAGAATCCTTCAGGTCCTGTGAAAATGATTCCAGAAAAGAAATCCAAACACCAAGAAGAGAAGGTTTTTATACTTCACTTCCTATACCTTAATGAATTTCACAACAGCGTACAATCACCTTTCTCTTCCTTCCCCCCAAAACAAGCACCTTGTGAGGTATGTGGAGCTGAGAGAGTTCTGAGGGGATTGTGACTGGCCCAAAGTTTCCCAGCAGGCTTCATGTGGAGGGGGAGTAGGGAAGCAAACCCGGTTCTCCAGATTAGAGTCTGCCACTGTTAACCACTACACCACGCTGGGTCTCAATCATGGCCAGCACGTCCATTAGACAGCCTAAGACAGCTGCCTGGAACACAGCCCGGGGGAGAGGGCGCTGGTTTCAGCTCTCCTTCCCCACCCTCACCCCTGGAGAGGGAAATTTATGAGCTTGGCAGTGGCAGCACACTTTTCACAGTGTGCCCTGCTACCGACTGCCATAGTTCCGCCTCCCGCGCCATGTCAGTGCTTCTGGAAGGCAGATCTATGGCAGTCGGTGGTGGGGTGCACTGTGCTGTGCTGCTGCCAGCTGAGCTTGCCCTCACTGGGGGCAAGGGTGAGGGGAAGGAGGAGTGCATCGGACAGGGGTGGGGAGGGGCACCATGCCTGGGGTGCTGGCCTTGTGCCAGCACCCTGGCACTGGTGCTGGTCTCAATCTGGAAATTGTCTCTCATAAAATTTCTGTTTTTGGTATTCTCTCTGGCTCTGGATGATTTTTATTATTATTATTTTTTTGCTGAAGGAGGCTGCTGGATATTTATTATTTTTCTGGTATTTTTTCTTTGATGCTAGCACCTAATACTTCTGGTCTAAACGCCAACATTAATATTTCCTATGCTTTTAACCACATGTTCCTTAGAACTTGAGAAACATATTTTATTACTAAATAACACTTTTAACCCACCAAGTTTCAACCTGGTTCACATAGAAAACTTCATGCTTATTACTTATTTGATGTTAATTCACTCAAGGCACAAATCCAGCCAAACTTAAGCACTTTTTAAATCTCATTGATTTTAATGGAAGAGAGCTTAAAACTTGTTTCATTCTCCTGTTGAGATCAATAGGACTTAAATGTGTGGTGGAATTATACCCTTTACTTTGGGGGGCTTATTCTCTTGCTTGCCCCATCTTTTTTTTTCATTTATTTTCAGCATTTTCTCACTTTCATCCTTTTGTTCCTTGCAAACATCGGAGCCACTTGTTCCATCCATCTATATAACTTTGTTTAAGGTTGCAATCAAGATAATACAAAGGATTAATTCTTATTGAATTTAGTGGTGTGTGAACTTCTCCAGGCTAGAACTGGAAAAGGTCCAGGTACATTTGAGCAGCACTGGAGAACATCAACCATCTTTTACCCAAAACTTGTTTATTAATTAAACTGTTTCCCCTCAAGCCTCTCCAACCACCACCAACAACCAAAACCAATAAACTGCTGCCACTCCTCCAACTGCCCTCAGCCATTTATCTGTGATGGCTACAACTTCTGGGATGCAGGCAGGCAGATGAGTGGGTGAGAGTCCTCCATATCCGTCTGTGTCTCCCCTGTAGTCATGCCCTCCTGATTCAATGAATGCTGGTTCTGTCAACCTGGAGGAATATAGTCCCTAATCAATATGACATCCTAATGTTGGAATTTAGCCTGTGTTCATGGACAGGTGCCTAATTGCTGTGCCAACCATCAAGAAACATATCAAGATGCTGTCCCAACCATCAAGAAACATAACTTCATTCCCAACCCACAGGGGGAAAAAACTAGAAGGGCCCTACATTCCTTCACTCATCTTCTGCTTCAGTCTCTGATGTGGATATTTGTCTCCTGTTTCCCTGGAGAACAAAAAAGAGTAGAATAGTTAGAAAAGGACCCCAACCCTTCCTTCATATCATGCTTCCTTCAAGCTCAAGATGGGATACTGACAGCACCATCACCCTTACCATAAACCTCTCCTCCTCCTTCCTTCATGCATGCACGTGCCCATCATTGCTCAGGACAGGACAGGGGCAAGATTTTAACTCTTCCCCCCCCTACATGCAGGATGCTATTTGCCTCTTCAAAGGAAAACATAAAAGTTTGTTGGAGATGGTGGTGGTGGTGGTTTGCTTTGGGAAAACAGCAATGGAGATGTTTCCCAACCTGAGCATTGTAGACATGCTCTGAAACACTTTATTTTTTGTTCTGTGACTGGCTCTACCCACCAGATCACAATTTTGTGACTGATAACTGCCAAGGCTCTTGAAACAAATTAAATAGCTCCCCAAAACATTAAATCTATCCTCCCTAATTTAGAAATGTATCAAAATGAGTCCTAGGACTCTGATAGTCTTCTGTTTCAAGGCAGAACTTTTCACTCAGGCATTCTCCTAGAAAGATCTGGAAATATCATGAACCATTCTGTGGCACTGTGCATCCAACATTAAAATATCAATCACTATTGCCAAAACACGGTGAAATAGATCCATAGCACTCACCACTCCTTAAACTGAGCCTGGAGGGTTCTTGGTGAACCATTGATGCTACTAATGAGTTAGTCACCAAAATGGCTTCCAACAGTGTTGCAGGACCTTCCTCTTGAAATCCATTGGAGTAGATGGGTTTAGAATAGAATTACCAGCTTCCAGATGGTGGCTGGAGATCTCATGGGATTACAACTGATCTCCAGGTGCACCTGGAGAAAATGGCTGCTTTGGAAGGTAGACTCTATGGTACCCCATTGAAGTCCTTCCCTTGCCCTCAAGCCTGATTTCCTCAGAGTCCATCTCCAAAATCTCCAGGTACTTTGCAATCCAGAGGTGGAACCCTAGCTTAGACGGAAGAAATTCTACATAGGGCTGCATGGTTAGTTTGACTACAGATATAGCAGACATGGTTACAGAGAAAGGCAAAAAACAAAACTGTGACAACTCACTAAGATTTTTTTTAACTATGTGCACTGCTTAATGTTATCAAACCAAGTGAATGATAATAAACTAACAATACTAAACAGTCACAGTCTAAATATAAGTAGAAACAGAAATGATGTAGTCATGCCCACCTGTTAAGCAAGTTCTTGTGAATTTGATTTCACCTAATTGGCTACTGGGAATCTGATTTCATCTGAAGCCAGTTTCTGTACAACTATTCTCAATTGAAAACATGAGAATTTGGTGTTTGTGAAAGACTGCACTTGAGTATGCATGAATGGACATGGTTTCACTGGTCTCTTTAAGGAGATTCATCAGAAAAGTCATTATTTGATGAATGTATGGACATGACTGCGATATTTCTGTTTCTACTTATATTTGGACTGTGACTGTTTAGTATGTTAGTTCATTATCATCCGTCTGGTTTGATAACATTAAGTGGTGTACAAAAAAATTCTTTTTAGTGATTTGTCACAGTTTTGTCTCATGTTGTTTTGCTTATGGATATAGTGAAGGCCTTGAGCTGAGACTGCAGGTAGGAAGGTAAATGGAAGGCTTCCTTTCATGTTTTTGTTATATTTTTGTTATATTAACTTGGATTATAATGTAAGGAGGGTGCTGCTGATCAGGCTTTGGTAAGTCTTTTAGGCTCTGGTAAGTCTACAGGATCAGTAGCACACCAAAGATAGTTATATATGATTGTATATTTGTATATATGTGATTATATATACAAAGTTTAAAAGAATTTTTTTGCTGTCCACTTTCCCCTGACCATTATTATTATTATTTGTTTTATTTCATGATTATAACGAAAAATATTTTTGTTGTATTGAGGAGGGGCCCTGACCTGGATAGCCCTGTCTAGCATGATCTTGTCTGATCTCAGAAGCTAAGCAGGGCTGACATGGAGGCAGGCAATGGCAAACCACCCATGAATGTCTCTTGCCTTGAAAACCCTATGGGGTTGCCATAAGTCTGCTGTGACTTGATGGCAAACACACACATACACATCTGCCCCAGGCACCAAATAGGGTAGGTATGCTACTGTACTGAACCTATCTTGGTTCTCGAACTGTATGCCAGACTGCCACCTATGTGCTAGAGATATGTGTGGTTGGAGAGTGGGTGGATGCCAGGCCCTCTAAGTTAGTGGACAATGCTAATTGCTCACCAGGCCACAATCAGACTTATTTCTCTACAACCTCGCAAGCTAACTGATAAGGCTGCAGGCCCAGAATCCATTTAATAAACATATGAAGCTGCCTTCTACTGAATCAGACCCTGTGTCCATCAAAGTCAGTATTGTCTACTCAGACTGGCAGTGGCTCTCCTGGGTCTCAAGCTGAGGTTTTTCACACCTATTTGCCTGGACCCTTTTTAGTTGGAGATGCCGGGGATTGAACCTGGGACCTTCTGCTTACCAAGCAGATGTTCTACCACTGAGCCACCATCCCTCCCCTTAAACAAAACAATACCCTTAATTCAAAAACTCTATGAAACACCACTCTGTGTTAATAAGAGCTTAGAGGATATAGCCCTAAATTCTGTGAATGATGTAGATCATGGATAGAATCCAGCAGCCTTTCAACTTGTGAAAAAGACTTCACTGAGGATCATGGGAATAGCGTGGGCAAAAGCCATGTAGGACAGCAACTGTGGTAAGGAGGGGAATTTGGTCAGATTGGTTTAAAAAGCTGACTGGATCCAATCCTGTAAATACCAATAGCCCTAGTAAAACAGAGATATGGTGGTGTCAGTCAGATCTGTCCCTATCACATGGGAAGGAGGGAGGTTGTATACATGTCCATTCTTTAATTAAAAAGGGGGCAATATGAGGCCTCAGCTCTCCTCTCCTCAGTCTCTTCTCCCAGGTGCATTTCTCCTCAGCTGTGCTCTGGTAAGCAGAAAATTGCTCAACTGGAACAAAAGCAGTTTGGGAAAGGAGGCGTGGGAAGAATTCTGTACTTCTCATGGCTGCTCCATTTTAAAAACAGGTCCCTATATTCTTCATCTTTCCAAGTAAATGGGACAGAACTGATATCTGACGCAATCATGTCTAATTTGACCCTCAGAAAAAAAAAATGGAAATCCTGTTTATAGACAGAAAAAAGGCACTTGGTACGCCACAAATTTCAGCAGATTCTGCCTTTATTCTGCATTGTGCACAGCATGGTGTTCGTGCCGAGCACAATGGCCTCTTGCCTGCTAGTAGCATGAGTGATTTCTCCTAGTGAGTCAGGAACATACTTCAAAATATTTGGCTTTGAACTAACACTGGTATAAAGCTCCAATATGCAGTAAGTGTTTGAGAAAATATTTTAACATATTTAAAATGTTTCATAGAGTAAAAGAAAGCCTTAGATTGCTGTTGTAGGTACTCACAGTACTGGCATTTACATTCCAAAGTAAGTTTATTCTATTATGTGGCAGCCACTTCAGCAAAACTCAGGAAGGAAATCAAGCAGCTGAATCATTAAAAACTGGGGTTGAGTTCTTTTGCTGAGACTGTTCAGTCTTTCACAGTGCAATCTGAAGCAAATTTATACCCTTCTACAGGCTTACCACCATCATAAAAAAAATTCCTGGGAGAAAGCTCCACTGAATAGACTTGAGCAGAGTTCTGTCTGTTTAGGATTGCTTTCACAGATCTGCTCAGAGGTAAATTCCATCTAAACCAGTGGGATTATTTACTCCCAGTAAAGTGTTGCAGCTTTAGATTCCCAAGTCTTACTAATCTTTTTGCTTTTTTTTAAAATGAAGCAAACTTAACTACATTGTCATGTTCTCATAGGAAGATGCTTCAAGGCCTTGATTGTTTTTAGTTCCTTTCTATTGTTTAGAGCTCTGTGATATCCTTTTGAGTTACAGTACCATAACTACAGCCCTATGATAGACATCTCTGTGTTGATTTGGATCCAGCAGAGTGCTTCCATGGAAGGATTTATTCCCATTAGGGTTGCCAGCTTCAGATTAGGAAGATTTGGGGGGGGGGGTGAAGCATGAGGAGGGCAGAGTTTGGGGAGGGGAGGGATCTCAATGGGGCATGATGCCATGGAGTCCACCTTCTAAAGCAGCCACTTTCTCCAGATGAACTGATCTGTGTTACCTGGAGGTCAGTTGTAATAGTGGAAGAACTCCAGCCTCTACCTGACAAACTTACTTCCCATGGAATGTGACCTTTTTCTTTCTCCTTCCTTCTGTAGCCTAAAATGTCTGCTTCTTCCAAGAACTATCAATTCTGGCTTTGTTTTCAGATCTGACACGTGATGTTGAAGCACAACAAACAATGCACAATAGGAAGGTATTTTATTTGTTCAGAAAATGCATATGCCACCTCTCCAAAGACCTGCTCCAGATAGTATCAGAATCAAAACAATTCAATAAAATCATAACAACAGGAAAATACAAAGTATAATTATAATGAGAAATCATTTGAGAGGTATCAGCGATATAAAAAGCTTACAACAAAATTCAGCCGCCTATAATGATAGCCAGGCCCGTAGCAAGAAAATTTCTGGTGGAGGGGTCCCCAGAGGAAAAAAAAATTGGTGTGTGGGAGGGCTGTAGGGCTGCATGAGCAGCAGCAGGGAGATTAGGTGGGGGCAGCAGTGGCTCTGGGGCAAATAGTGCCCTAGTCAGGCGCCCCTCCCACGGTGCTATGCTGCCCCCCCGCTGCTGCCCTGCCACCACCACCATGGTGCTCCACTCGCCTGCCCCCATGCTCTGCTCACCCGCCTTCGCTGCCCCCGCTGCCACGCTCTGCTCACCCCCACTGCCGCTGATCCCCGCTGTCGCCACGCTCTGCTCCCCCCTCCCCCAGCACATTGTGACTAAAACCAAGCCCCGCTGCCAGCTTCTTCTCGCAGCCCACACCTGTGCATTTTGTTAAGAGAGTCTCTTAACAAACGTGCAGGCATGGGCTTCAAGAAGAAGCCGGCAGCAGGACTTAATTTTAGTCATGGCGAGCGGGGAGGGGGAAGCAAGTGGAGCACCTCTGGTGCTGGCGGCAGTGGGCCAGAGGGGGCTAGCAGCAGCAGTGGTGGTGGTGGGGAGCTAAATCAAGCACTTGCCTGGTGGGGAAAGGAGGGGCCATACATGTTGAGGGGGGTGTTGGGTGGAGGGGCGGTGCCCCCCGTGGCTATGGTCCTGATGATAGCTATAAAATAACTCAGGGTCAAGGCAGGCTACAGAAACAACTAAAATGATAGAACCTTTCAGTTAAAAAATTAGGTGAAAAGGATGATTTGACTTGGTGCTCAAAAGCAGTAAGCAGAAAGTCTCAGGGAGGAAGGGATTCCAAGGGAAAGATGTTACCACTGAAAAGGCCCTGTCCCTGGCTGTCACCCAACTCCCCTCTGTAAGTAGAGGCGCAGAGAGAAGGGTTTGGGAACAGGATCTTTAATGGGAATGCTGGACAGAACGGGATGGGGTGGGGAGTCCTTTAAGGGCCTTGGCCTCCTGTCACTTAGGAAACTGTAAGTTAAGAACCAGCACTCGGGGCCAGGTTCAGAATCAGAAGGGCAGAAAATGCAGACCTTTCAGCAATGTATCTTTCTAATTCATTAGTTTATATAGCTTGAAAAACCAAGACTATAGACAGTCTTGTTTCAGGTAAAGCCTGATTCTTATTATAATGCAACAAAGTAAAAAATTTCTCAAACTAATGTGGCTGGAAATGGAATCAGGTCATTAAGTGAGCTGCCTCCATAGCAGAAAATTAGCATAGAAGACCACATACTAAACCTTGACTCCTCAAAGTCCCTAAGAATGACACTGTTGCCAAGTCCAATTCAAGAAATATCCGGGGATTTTGGGGGCAAAGCCAGGAGCAAGGTTGTGACAAGCATAATTGACCCATTTTGCATAGCCATCCATCATATACCAAACACTGAAGGTGGAGCAGAGTTTGTTTTTAGGTCATTTCTACACAGGTTATCTATCCTGGGTTAAAAGCTGTCTGGAAGAATTTCTCCCCCCTGTATTCCCACAGCATAATGGTATATTGGTGCACCTCCAGAGTTTTTCCTGGCCTTTCTCTGAGTTTCCCCAAACCTGCTCTGCTGAGAAGTTTGGGGAAAGGTTGTAGCAAAGTCTAGATGGGCAGGAAAGTTTGAATTTTTCCATCCATATGGCAGCCATTTTCTTTTACATTGTCCCAGCAGCAGCAATTTCCTTCTTCCATATGCATGGCATCCTGCAGGTGGGACATGGAGTGGTTCTCCTGGAATTATAACCGATCTCTAAACTAGAATCAGTTCCCCAGGAGGAAATTGCATTTTCAGAGGATGGTCTTTATGGAATCCCATCCCATCTGAGCTCCTTTCCCTCCCCAAACTCTGGTTTCCCCAAGTTAATCTCCCAAATCTCCAAGAATTCCCTAACCCAGAGTTGACAACGCTATTCCTCATGACCAAGAAGCTTTTAATTTTTTTTAAAAAATGGCAATTGACCATCATTATGTCAAAATAAGATAATAACCATATGTGTAACAGGGTCCTTGAATTCCCAGATTTCATTTTTTAAAAAAACTCTTTTCCATTGTAGATATATAAGAGGAAAGGCATATCTCCACAATGGAATAGGATAGAGATTTATTTTTTGAAAGAAATTAAAGCTGGGAATTCAGAAGACCAATATAATGATACTCCATTGCAAATTTTATTTTTTAAAAAATACCGCTCCAGTGGCCCCCAAGGTGGTGCTGGGGGACTGGGGCAAGGAAATTGTGGGGACAGCTCCCATATGGAAGCCCAGTTGCCACTGTGCTATATTAACAGCCATACCAACAATAGGGAAACTGCACAAACCAGTCTCCATGTGGAAACCTTTGTCTCATTAAGCATGGTACTATGGCTGGTGAGAGCAGATGCAGACGGTGCATTCACATACACTAAGTAACACACTTTGCAATTGGATTTTTACTGTGTAAAAATAGCAAAATCTACTAGCAAACAGTTGCCATGTGAAAGCATCCAAAGAGTCTAACACGGGGATAATTTGAGCTTTATTTTCTAGAATAGAAAACCTAGCATTGCATATTGGGTCCCTGCTTCCCAATACCAGTTACACACTAGCCCTGCACAGACATTACAGTGAATGCATCTACAATCCAGGCAAAGTGTATACTTGAATCCTCTCTGTATGCAGATTAAGTATTTCTTATTTTACATTCAACACATGCACAGCTGGATGTTTGATATAAACCCCACACTTACCGAGGTTCTGGTCTCTGTTCTCCCCCCCACCCCCTTTTTTCCTAAAGTGTTGGTATTTCCTTGAAAACTGAGGTGTGCATGCACATACACACTTTCACTGTAACATGTGAGCAGGGCTAGTTTGACCCATTTTGCATAGTCCTTAAAAAATTATTTGTTCTTAGCCAAATTACCCTGTTTTCAGCAACGTGGGACTGTTCCATATCCTTGTAGCAGAGATAATAAATCAACAGTCTGTTAGAATTTACTGACATAATTCCACTGAGATAAACTTTTCCTGCTTTCAAGTTATTGTTTCTGTCATCAAGATGTACCCATACCTGAACAACAGTGGTACTGAAAACACATTGGCTGAGAGCTGTGTGTTTGGGCTAAAAGTTGAAGAATTGGTTATGAAGTGTGGGTACTACATTGTGATCTCTCCAGGGCTTCTTAGTCTTGTCAGAAGCAACAGATAAGATGAGATGGAATGCTTGCTGAAATTCGGGTCTATTGACAAGGACTTGTCCATCATCACTGCAGCATGGCAGCCTAAAGCCATTCTTCCTAGAAAAGGAGGCAAAGGCTGCTCAGGAGATGGTAAATCTTTTTGTGTGTGTTTGCTTTTGCTGATGATCACTGCATTATACAAAGACTACAAAGATTCTGAATGCCACATGAAATCAAAACACATGTGGGTACTGGGATACATTGTTTGAGCTTGTGCACCATCTCAAAAAATGTCACAGCAGCTGACAGAGCAGAAGTTTGGGGAAGGGGATCTTTTAGGGTTGCCAGAAATATCTGGGGACTTTGGGGGTGAAGCCAGAAGACTTTGGGAGCAAAGTCAGGAGCAAGGTTGTGACCAGCATAATTGAACTCCAAAGGGAGTTCTGGCCATCACATTTAAAGGGACCGCACACCTTTTAAATGCCTTCCCTCCACTGGAAATAATGAAGGATAGGGGACCGCACACCTTTTAAATGCCTTCCCTCCACTGGAAATAATGAAGGATAGGGGCACCTTCTTTGGGGGCTCATAGAATTGGACCCCCTGGGCCAATCTTTTTGAAACTTGGAGGGTGTTTTGGGGGGAGGCATTGGATACTATGCTGATAATTTGGTGCCTCTATCTCAAAAAACAGCCCCTGAGCCCTAGATACCCACAGATCAATTCTCCATTATGTCCTATGGGAATTGGTTTCCATAGGGAATAATAGAGTTCTCAGCAAACATTTCTCCTCCCCCTGCTTTCTGAAGCAGGGATATTTATATAGGATATTTATATAGGATATAGGCCTAGGATATTTAGGCCTTCATCTGCTTTTACATCTGCCATGGTGTTGTGTAATGATATAGATGCATTTGTCCTCTTCTGATACTTGTTTTGGTTGTTTGGAAAAGGATTGTCTGAGCTTTGGATGCACATGGGCTTAAAGTAAAAAAAGGGGGCCAGGATACTGTTCTCCTGGCTCTGTACTTTGGATAGGAAACTAGGGTCAACAACTTGCTTTATTCTCCTAAACAACCACATCCTAACAGGGTATGGCCTCACAAGAAAAATGAGAACCAAACAATCCACATTAAAAGCATTGCCAGAGATATTCTTCACCAGTTCTGCTGAAGCTAACTAACTGACAGAGCAGAGAAATATCTCATAAAAGACTTACAGCCAGTAACTCATTTAAAAATCTTTGATGAACTGCAGAACATACGATACAAAATGAAGCTGATATCACAGCTTCCACCCACTTCTTTCTCCATTTGTAACCGTTACCTGAAGATGCTCCTTCGTGTTATGAGAATGTCTAACCTTGTCAAACTCTCTTTGGCATCCAACAGATTCTGGGTGGGGGCCAGTTTCTTCCAGACAAGTGCCTTCCGGCTGTCTCCGAGATAGGGATGATTACTGGAATCTGCAGAGCATGCAGAACTGTCCAGTGCAAACCCAAAATAAATTTTATTGGCTGTCCTAAATACTACAAATGAGGATATAGCTGGGTAAATAAAAACAATTAACAAAATTTTTCATTATGAAAAACTTGTTTCTATTTGTATTCAGTCTCTGATATCCATGACAAGTTTCTTTCATTAAAATTTGAGAAAGTAGTATTTTCTTTGTTATTTAAGCTACATAATTTAATCTGTATAATGGAACATTGTTTTTATGGCTTAACAGCAAACATTTCACTTCAGAGCTGCTGTTGCCATTTTCAAAAATTATGTCTGCAAACTGCTAATTTTCCAATATTCGTTGTCCCAGACAAGGTTCGGGTGATCTAAAATCCCCATGATCTGAAACCCCAGTTACATTTCTGCATTACTCAGGAAGGGAATTAACACACCAAGATAGGATAAAGGCAGTCACTGAGGAATATACTGAGGGTTTTCTTAAGTAAAGAGAGTATAACTTTATGGAGAATGTGACTGTAAAGGTTAAAATGGAGGTTGCATGATGTAAAGCTCAGCCATTGTGGTCACTACTTAAGTGGCTTTTGAATGCAGTAAGTTCAGCACTCATGAAGCAAACAAAAAGAACAGTAACTTTTATTTAATTCTAGGGATAAAGGAATATGGTTGTTCAGAAAGGAAGACAAGAACTATTTAAAGGTGTAACAGACTCTTGCTGGGTCCATTCAATTATAAGGTTACAGTTGATAATTAAGGAGTGTAGAGAGGTGTTATCACTAAGTTTGTACCCATGAGGTGAATACTGGCCTTCTCTCGGTCTTAGGAGTCTCACAGTGTAAATGTGACTTCTCAGAAACCACAAATCTGCTAGTTTCTCTCAGAAACTGGGGCTTCAAGGTAGATTCAGTCTCTTTCTCAAGCTAGTTTGCTTTATCACAAAATACAGGTTCTGAGACTTCCAAAGTCTCCTGAGAAACCCAAACCCTATCTCCACACATTCCTTGATTTATCTTACTTAAACACATCATAAACTTCCTGGCCTCTCCTCTGAAAGTTCAGACCCTATTTGATCTGAGCTGACACGTAACAGCTTTTTCTCTCTCATTCCTCCTTCCCATCTGGTCAGGCCTCAGATTCAGTGGGAGCTCATAGGAGCGCAGCTCCTGAACCTTTCTGAGAGTTCCACCTCCTTCTTCCCACCTTGTTCATTGAATAGTAGGTGCATAACAATCCCTGGATGAGCTCCACCACCGATTTTTCTACAAAACGACCCCTACATCTGGTTATTCCAGCCTTTTTAGGGATCCTGGTTGGCTGCCAGCTACTCTGCTCACACACCAAACAGTATTAAAAGGGACTGGTGTTTTTCAGAAAGGGACATGAACTTTTCCCATCCAGTAAAGCCTGCTCTGGAACTGCTGTAGATTCTGGTATACAATAGGAGTTATAATATAACATTTGAGTAGATTTCTACCGAAGGCTCCCCCCGCAATTCTTTCACATGCATTCTGTATGGCACAAGTTGTTAATCAGTTTTCACTTTGCCACAGGCGTCTAAGCCACAGGCAGAACTTTGATGGCAGATAAGACTCACCTTCTGATAGACCTCTCTTCCCTGACTATTAGCCATGATAGTTAAATGAAAACTCTGTGTCTAAAGGCTGTATACTTCTGAAGATTAAATGCTGGGCAAAACAGAGGATGACACTACACCTCTCCTCAGGTTGTCAGCTTTCTGGCTGCTGCTAGGAACAGGGTATGAGATTTGACAGACCTGACAGAATTCACCTGCTTATGGGTCATGAGCCTCTGCAGAATTGCCATTTCCCCCTTCATTTTGGAAGTATAAGTGCTTATTTGTAGAGAGCCAGTGTGCCAAGACTCTTGCCCCTCTTTCACATATATAAGGAACAGCAGGGAAGCCAGGTGAGCTTAGCAGAAGAAAGGATTCCTTTTAGCACAGAAAGGTTCAGGACCCCTTCCTGCCTGTCAAATCTCCTACTTGCCTTCTTCCCGACCAGTCATAACTCTGGCTCCTCTTCCTGTCATGTGACCATGATATCATCATGTGCTTGCAATTAGGGGAGTCTCATGGCACAGCCTGGAGGAGTCTTGGCTCTGGAAATGTTGAAGACCCCTGCTGTAAGGTGCATCTAAGACAGGGCTGCCAAGTGAGAAAAACAATGCTGGGAAAATGGTGATTGCTCCAATACGGCAATGTCACTTCCATCATGAACTTGGAAGTGATGTCATCACATTGGGACAACACTTAGGGATTTTAATAAAAATCTATGATAAAGGTGTGGCATTTGAATGGACTCCTAGAATATCAACTTGTCATCATGATTGGGCTTGCGTCAGAAGTGATGGTGCGCCATCAGATCAAAGGCAATTTGCATCCCCCCTTCCCAAACCTCCCACCACTTGCCAGTTTTCGGCTGGCAACCCTAATCTAAGGGCAAGTTTTGTAACTAGGCCAAGTTATATCTGAATTACTAAAAGAATTCTGTTTGTAATCCACATGGTAAATATTTCTTCTGAGTGCATCAAAATATGGTGTAATCTGAAAATTGCCATGCCCTGGAGTTTCATCAATGCCAAAGTAGATTTGGAATACATTTTTGGCATGTGAAAGTGGTTAGTAAAAACACTTGGTGATGTTATTCACTAAAATCATGAGCATGTTGAATTGATTGCATTCGATCAGAGCCTTCTTGGCTGTGGATCCAACTTGGTGGAATATGCTTCCAAGTGAGATCTGGGCCTTGTGGAGCTTGATACAGTTCTACATAGCCTGTAAAATGAAAATGTACTCCCAAGAACACGGGTGAGGTCAGGGGAACTCCTATCCATACACACCTTCTTACCTCTCCCTTCCCCCCCATCCCGGGGCAGCAGTATAGTATCGTATGTGCCATCTTATGAATTGTAAACATTGGTATTGTTTTTAACTGATATGTTTTAATGTTATAGTATGTTCTGCTATTATGGGGAAAAGCAGGATACAAATTGAAGAAATAAATAACAGATTGGTTGAGTTACCGAGTATTCCAGCAGACCTTATATTTCTCTCTACCCACAGAAAGGCCTGATATAGAGACTAACCATAATTTCCCTTGTAAACAGCAGAGGAGCATGTTTACTAGCTCTGGCCCACCAGAACCTAGAGCTAGCATTTGTGAGAACAGGCATGTCCATACAGCTCACAGAACTGGTGCTGTTGTATGACTATGACAGCGCAGAACCTAATTATGAGGCACCTGAAGGCAATGAAGCCTGGAGCTCTAAGGAGCTGTTTAAATGCTGAACACATGAACCACCGGGAAAACTAACTCCTTCAGGGCTGTCTGTCCTGAACGACCCACCCACAGCCCAGCCAGCCTTCTGATTGGCTGGTCAGTGGGCAGCACTGCCGGGAGCTCAGGAGAAGGCAGAGAACCTCAAGCAAGCACCAGTGCACTGCTGGAAACTGACATTGAGCTACAGTTTGCCATGAGATCTATGCTTGTGGCTTGTGAGACTGTGAATCTGCTTGTGGCAGCTTCATGGACATTTCCAGAGAGGCAGTGTGTTAGACTATCAGAACAAAATAAAAACAGAAGTCCAGTGGCACCTTAAAGACTAACAGCATTTATTTAGAAATAAATTGTGGAAATATTGGTTTCCACAAACAGCATCTCTGTGTGAATTATAAGCCTGGCAGCAATACTACACATTTGAAATGCATGAGTAGGGGCTGCTATAAGCTATGAACAGGGCCACAGGAACACGGATTCAGGCTGCCTTGGAATACATAACTAAAGAAGAAAGGCTGTTTTGGGGTCATTTTATTCTTGGCACCTGGTAATTAGTGGTTCTTCTCCCTGACAGAAGGTTTACAAAATGATAATGTTAATTTGTTTCCCAAAGAACAGAGTCAACTTTCCCATTTCATGCAAAAGGTTTTGTCCAATGTTTCCCCTTCTTTTTTCTTGGTGAGGCTGTTTGATCATACGGAGTTGAGCTTGAGAACATCAGAAAGTTGGTTTTGCATGAAATAAAGTCACTTGGTGATCGTCTCTTTCATGCTTGTTAGGAAGCTTTTCGGTGTTGTGATGAGCCACTGTGGATGCTAGGGAAGCACCTAAGGCTCCCATAAAGATTGGGCTCCAACTGTGCCAACTGATTTTTCTTTCCAAATATATATGCAGCAATTCAGAGGAAGGATGGAGACAAGAGCTAACATCCTAAGATCAAGGTGATGCTTGGCATATGATATGGGTGGCATGTGTTGCCATTGTTTTTATTAATCTGTCTGCAAGCAGATGGTCATATTTACACATTTGGTGCTTGCCTAAAACTGTTCGCTGAATATTTTCTTTAAACAATGCTTTTTAAAAATAAAATAAAAATCTTCTTGCCATTTCAGAGGCACACTTTGAATTCTAGTTACTTAGCCTGTTTTCTTGGTTGGCCACACTCAGCGGTTCTGTGTGACTCCTTTTTTCTCTGAAACAACTTTCATTTGGCTCCCAAAATGTGCATTTTGTGAGCTGAACAGAACTCTAGAGATCAAAACCTCAATTATCCCAAATGGCTAGATGTACAAATTACACTGTTGGTTCCCCATGGCAGCTGGTTCTGTACAACCGTTATGTACTTTTAGTCATCTCTAGAAAAAGACCTAATTATCCCCAGCCAGCTGAGAAAAAAATGAGGTTGGCCTGTAAGCGAGTCATTGGATCTTGGAATTGGCTACAGTATTTCTTGATTCAGAAAAAGCAGGCCCACTGCCAGTGGAGTAGAATGTAGAGCAGAGCAGTAGATAGCTGGCAGAGTGGGATGGCTACAGAAGCCTCAAGAAAGCAAGTTAAGCCACATTCTGGGGAAGGGGAGCTCACTGGGGATGTTATGCCATAGGCTCTCCGAAGTTGCCATTTCCTCCAAGGGAACTGATGTCTGTAGGTTGGAGATCAGCTGTAATTCTGGGAGAAGTTGACAACCTGATCTTAAATAAGAGATGCAACAGAAAAGCACATTTCAAAGAAAGGGTGGAAATTAGACAAAGATGATTCTCAGCCCACTGCAAAACTCAAATGCAGTATAGGTAAGATTTGCACTGTCATAGTTAACAGGTGTATAGGTTGTTCACATGTATATTTTTAGAGGGACAGTTTTGCTACATATGGGAATTCTACAGTAATATATGGAACTCATAGGATACTGGACAGGTGATAGGTGTGTATTGTGTACTCTAGAAAGTGATAGTGTGTGATGCAGAACAAGCAAGTCAGCCTATGTTTAAAGCCCAACCCTGATGCTCCCCAGTTTAGCAAAGGCTATTTTCACATTTTTCTTTGACTCAGACTGGAATAGAAACATTCTGTTAAATAAATATTGAAATGCCTGGAATTCTAAAGAAATCACCTTACTCCACACTGGAAACCAAGGCTGTATTATTTACACCCATTAACATTTCCAGAATCTTCCCATCTCTTGTGCTGAAAGTGGCCCTGAAAATACAAGACCATCGATCTGAAAGCTACAGCTAAAGATGCTGGGAAGTGCTGTGCATGGTGCCTTCACCTATTTTATAAAATCTATTAATGAGCCAGCACCTGGAGTGTTTTATTTTTAGTGTACAGTATTAGCAGTTATCTAGAAGCATTAAGTGAGCTGTGAAAAGCATCTGCTGCAATTTTAAAGCACGAACATTGACTATTAAATTAGACTAAATTCATATTGGGAGCATCATTTTCTCCTTGCATAAGCTGCCAAGGAGACAGCTTGGTCCATATGTCAGACCCGATCCTGTTTTTTCTTGACACCTGAGTACTGGGACAGCCTCCTGGTTCCCAGAGCATTGTTGCACACCATTATCCTCCTGGACATCTCAATGCTATTCCTCCTTGAGTTGCTACCAGGAGAGTTCTGTCTGAGTCCGTTTATCAGGCAGCCCGGATTGCTTTCACTTTTGGAGATATATTTGGGCTCTCTTAAATTTATGACGTGCTTTCCTAGAGAAAAATGCAGGGAGATGCAGGCTGAATTCACAAATACTTCTTAAAATGATTTTGACATAGGGTTGCCAACTCTGACTTGGGAAATTCCTGGAGATTTGGGGGTGGTGCCTGAGAAGGGCAGAGCTGGGGGAGGGACCTCAGCAGGGATATAACACCATAGAGTCCACTCTCTGAAGTTGCCATTTTCTCTAGGGGAATTGAATACTGGAGGTCAGTTGTAATTAGGGTTGCCAGGTCTGATTCAAGAAATATCTGGGGACTTTGGGGGTGGAGCCAGGAGCAACGGTGTGACAAGCACAACTGAACTCTAAAGGGAGTTCTGGCCATCACATTTAAAGGGACCACACTCCTTTTAAATGCCTTCATTGGAAATAATGAAGGATAGGGGCACCTTCCTTTGGGGCTCACAGAATTGGACCCCTTGGTCCAATCTTTTTAAAACTTGTGGGGTGGTATTTTGAGGAGAGGCACCAGATGCTATGCTGAAAATTGGTGCCTCTACCTCAGAAAACAGCCTCCCACGTCTGAGCCCCAGATACCTATATCTATTCTTCATTATACTCTATGGGAATTGGTCTCCATAGGGAATAATAAAGTTTCCCTCCCCCCGCCCCTGCTTTCTTATAACCCTGAAGCAGGGGGAGGGCCTCCAAACTGGGGGATCCTCTGCCCCCAACTGGGGATTGGCAACCCTAGTTGTAATGCCAGAACTCCAGGATCCACCTACCAGAGTTATGCACATGCAAACCAGATAGGCAACCCTTACTGTGCTTGTACCGGGTTTCTCAGTTGATTGAAAGATGGCTGGGAAGGTAGAGTAACTATCACATCAACATCCCTGGGCTTTACATAGCAATACTTTGTTATGGTCTTGGGCTGTGAGTTTTGCATCTAGTTAGAGATGCTTTAGTACTAATTACTCATTTGACATTATGACTGGATGCAGGAATGTAGCTTTGTTTTCTCCCTCAGGGATTTGCCCATAACGGGCATGATTTTGTCAGGAAAATTGGAAGTATTTTTTAATACCATTGACTAAAAGGGTATGCTTTAACTCTCTCAAAGCATCATAGTTTATGGCAAGGGTGTCAAATGTGTGGCTCGTGGGCCAGAATTGGCTTACTCAGAGCTTTAATCAGGCCCCTGGGGCTCTTTTCTTCCACCTTCTGTCTTCACCATTTGAAGCTCCAAGGCTGATAGTTCCCTGTTCTTTCAGTTCCTTGCCTTTTCTGCCTTGTCTTTGCAGGCTGCAGCACAGACAAAGTTGCAAGGAAAACGTGGAGTGGATTTTCTATTACGGTCTCTTTGCCCAGATAGATAGGGCCCAGGGACCTTGATGAAAGATCCATTTCACATTTTCCTTGCAGCTTTATCTGTGCTGTATTTTGTGTTGCCAGTTCCTATATAGGCAGCTGAAGCTCAGGCTTCCTGGAGTTGTGTCATTGCAAATAAAAGGCTGATGCTTTGAGCCAGCTTTTCTCTGATCAATGGACCAGACTTAGTGAGTACTCCAACCTGGGAACCTACAGCCAAAGGTTGATATTATACTGGAGAGCCAATGCCAATCTGAGTAGACCCGAGGGGGGGGGGTGGCCGGGGGGGGGGAGAAGCTTGCAATGCCGTTTCATTGTTTTCCCAGGCTCAGAGCATTTTATATTTCTAGTTTCTGCTGTGATCCTTCTGCTTTTTCTTGATATTTTATTTTAAAAATACATTGCAGGAGTTTTGAGAATGTTTGTATTTGAAGTTTTAAAAATAATGTATTTATTTGTATTTGTCAGTGTCCTTTATAAAGTTTATATTTCTACTACCTCACATTACATTTTATGATACACATGACCTGGCCCCACAAAGTCCCATTTGTATCAGATCTGGCCCTTCTAACTCATTTGAGTTTGACATCCTTGGTTTATGGATTCAGACTGATTGGTATATAGCTTTCTATGTGTTTAAAGCTCAGAATTTGTCTTTTTAGATGATATATGAAAATATGATAACCAATTTTCATATACCAGCTACAACCCACCTCCTGTAAATTGGACCTTGGAGCCTATGTGAATACATTTACATCACAATTTATATAGCCTTCTGTATGAATATCCTCCCTCTCATGGATTGCTGCCTTGACATGGCGAGGGGGCTTGCGTGGTTCAATGAGGCTGTGGGTTATGACATGCAGGGCCACCCAAGATAGACAGGCCACAGCTGAGAAGCCAGACAAAATGTGATCCACTGGAAATGGCAAACACTGCAGTATCCTTGCCAAGAAAACCCCATGGACAGTAACAAAAGGCTAAAACATATGGTGCTGGAGGATGACCCCCTCAGGTCTGAAAGATGCCCAATATGCTACTGGGGAAGAGCGGAGGGCAAGTCCAAGTAACCACAGAAAGAGAGAAGCGAATGGGCCAAAGCCAAAAGGACGCTCAGTTGTGGATGTGTCTAATGGTGAAAGAACAGTCCGATGCTGCAAAGAACAATACTGCATTGGAACATGGAGTGTAAGATCTATGAATCAAGGTAAGCTGGATGTAATCAAACAAGAGATGGCAAGACTGAACATCGACATCTTGGGAATCAGTGAACTAAAATGGATGGGAATGGGTGAATTTAACTCAGAGAATCACTACATCTATTACTGTGGGCAAGAGTCCTGTAGAAGAAATGGTGTGGCCTTTACAGTTAACAAGACAGTGAGGAAGGCAGTAATGGGATACAATCTCAAAAATGATAGAATGATCTTGGTCCGTATTCGAGGCAAACCATTCAATATCACAGTAATCCAAGTCTATGTCCCAACCACTGATGCAAAAGAGGCTGAAGTGGACCAGTTCTGTGAAGATCTACAACACCTTCTAGAATTAACACCAAAAAAAGATGTCCTCCTCATCATAGGGGACTGGAATGCCAAAGTAGGAAGTCAAAAGGTCACCAGAACAACTGACAAGTTTGGCCTTGGAGAACAAAATGAAGCTGGGCAAAGGCTAGTAGAGTTTTGTTAAGAGAACAAGCTGATCATAGCGAACACCCTCTTCCAACAACCTAAAAGGCAACTCTACACATGGACATCACCTGATGGGCAACACAGAAATCAGATTGATTATATACTCTGCACTCAAAGATGGAGAAGCGCCTTACAGTCAGCAAAAACAAGACCTGGAGCTGACTGTGGCTCAGATCATGAGCTACTCATTGCAAAAGTCAGGCTTAAACTGAAGAAAACTGGGGAAGCCATCAGGCCATTCAGGTTTGACCTTGATCACATCCCTTATGAATATACAGTGGAGGTGAAGAATAGGTTTAAGGAACTAGAGTTGATAGACAAAATGCCGGAAGAACTATGACCAGAGGTTCATGACATTGTACAAAAGGCAGCAATCAGTACCACCCCAAAGAAAAAGAAATGCAAGATAGCAAAGTGGCTGTCTGATGAGGCTTTACAAATAGCTGAGGAAAGAAGGAAAGGGAAAGGCAAAGGTGAAAAGGAAAAATTCACCCAACTGAATGCAGATTTTCAGAGAACAGCAAGGAGAGATAAGAAGGCCTTCCTGAAAGAGCAATGCAAAGCAATAGAGGAAAATAATAGAATGGGAAGAACAAGAGATCTCTGTCAGAACTGGAAGAACTTCAATCGAGGCCCAGGACTTCGTTACAAAAGTATAGGCGTTTATTGAGAACTACAAGGCTGAAGGTACAGGATAACACTGATACCGAAAGCTAGCATTAGTTACATTTTATGCGGTTATGGCAACAACAATAAAACAATCTTTCACACGGCCAGAGACAACTGTCTGTTTCTCAGGGTCTGTTATCAGCAAGGGAGGATGAAGTCCTGCTGAGAAGGCCTGGCCGGCTCGGCTTCAAAGGGGCACCTGCAGATGTTGACCAGAGGCTATCTGTCACCCGCCAGTGATCACAGTTTGTTTGAAATGCATAGGAATTTTGGTTAGTGGCCTACAGCAGGGTACACTGGGTTAGTATCTGGTTACAACATGGAGTCAGTCCGGCTAACAGCACACAGGAAAGTTACAAGTTCTGACATACTGCCCCCCCTAAGCTTTCGCCCTGGGCTTGTGTGGGTACAGTAGGTGAAATTTCTTAAGCAGTTGCGGGGCGGATACATCACTAGCTTTGACCCACTCGTCACAGCTCAGGGGGAAGTACTTCCAACGGACTAAGTAGTACAGCACCCCCCGCTTGACCCTGGAGTCTAGGATCTCCTGCACCTCATGGTGGCTCTGGCCCTTCACTCACGTAGGAGGTGGCTCGGGAGGGCGAGGGTGCCAGGATGTAGCTCCAGGATCTTTGCAAAGAAGGCTGCAATGAAAACAGGGTGGATCTTACTCAGTAATTTGGGCAGCTCTAACTCCACAGTTACGCTGTTAATCACTCGTTTTATTTTGAACGGACCCAAGTACTTGTAGGCCAGCTTCCGGCAAGTCTGAGGTAGGGGAAGGTTCTTGGTTGACAGGAACACTCTCTCCCCTTCCTTAAATTCCCACTGGGGGGAGTGTTTCTTATCAAACTGCCGTTTGTATTCTTCTTTGGCCTTCTCCAGGTTTTCTTGAATCACTTCCCACCCTTGGCAGACCCCCTCCCATCATTGTTGACAAGAGGTCTGTTCGGGGGGCCCTGCTGGTAATGGGAGATGAGGGAAGGGCTTGCCCTCGTACCCATTCACTATTTGGAATAGAGAGGTTTTTGTGGAGCTATGCAAGCTGTTGTTGTACCCGTATTCGGCAAAGGCCAATAGTTCTACCCAGTTTGACTGCTGAAAGTTGACGTAGCATCTGAGGTACTGTTCTAGAAGCCCGTTCACCCTCTCCGTCTGGCTGTCCGTCTGTGGGTGGTAGGCAGAACTGAATCCCTGCTCTATCCCCGCCATTTTGCAAAACTCCCGCCAGAAGTTGGCAACGAACTGTGGCCCGTGGTCACTAGTGACCTTATCTGGGAACAAGTGGAGGCGGACCACGTGGGTAAAGAATAGGCAGGCCAACTTCTTGGCGGTGGGCAGCTGCTTGCACGGGATGAAGTGGGCTTGTTTAGAAAAAGTGTCTACCACTACTAGGATCACGGTTTTCCCCTGGGAGGGAGGGAGTTCAACTATGAAGTCCATCGAGACCACTGCCCACGGTCTGGTTGCAGTTGGGAGGGGGACTAGGTGGCCGGGCGGTTCCCCCCCCCTCCGTTTTGCCATGATGCATGTCGGGCAGGAACTTACAAACTCCGACAAGTCCCTTTTTAACTGCGGCCACCAAAATTGCCGGGTGATCAGGTTCAGTGTTTTCACGTAGCCGAAGTGCCCCGCTAAGCGGCTTGAGTGGCACTGCTCTAGCACCTCCCTCCGTAGGCTCTTCGGCACATAGATCTTTCCGCCGTGGTACCAGAGCCCCCCTTCCCCCTTTTCTACTCCTTCGGGCCTTTCCCCTCCCTCCGCCTCCATTTTGGCCACGAAACGTTCCTTCTCTTTTGGCTCAGGGGTCCCTGTTTTTTTTCCTGACCGGGTGGTGACTCTGCCCGCCACTTGGGTGGGTGGAATGAGGGAGTCTATTACTTCCTCCCTTTGGCTGTCTTGCTGGGGCTTGCGCGAGAGCGTGTCGGCTAAGAAATTCTTGGTGCCGGGGATGTGTTTTAGCACAAAGTCAAATTTGGCAAAAAACCCCGCCCACCGTATTTGGTTGGCGGTTAATTTGCGGCGGCCGGTTAGTGCTTCCAGATTTTTGTGGTCCGTCCAAATTTCTAACGGGACCCGGGCTCCCTCCAGCCACGATCGCCAGGTTTTGAGAGCGAACGTGACCGCAAAAGCTTCCTTGTCCCATACTGACCAGTTTCTCTGCTCGTTCGAAAATTTGTGGGAAATGTACGCACAAGGCCGGAGCCCCCCCCCCGTCGTCTCGCTGCATGAATATTGCCCCCACCGCGACGTCAGAGGCGTCGCATTGCACCACGAACGGCTTTAACTCGTTGGGGTGGGCTAGCACCGGTTCGCTGGTGAACAACCTTTTCAATTCCTCGAAGGCGCGCTGGCACTCGGGCGACCATGGCAGGCGCGCTCCGGGTTTCTTCACTTCCTCCCCTTTCCCTTTTGTTTTGAGGAGCTCTGTGAGGGGCAACATGACCTGGGCGAACCCTTTGATGAACCCGCGGTAAAAATTTGCAAACCCGAGGAATGATTGTAACTGCCGTCGCGTTCAGGGCGGCTCCCAATCTAAGACCGCTTGGATTTTCACAGGGTCCATCGCTAGCCCTTTCCACGACACTCTAAAGCCGAGGTAATCTAGTTCCGACTTGTGGAACTCGCACTTGGTCAATTTAGCATACAATTTGTTCTGATACAGGGTATCTAACACTTTTCTGACCAATGGCACATGCGACTCAAGGTCTTTCGAGTAAATAATGATGTCATCCGGGTAGACCACCACCCCCTTGTACAAATATTCCCTTAGCACCTCATTGATAAAGTTCATAAACACTCCCGGCGCTCCCTGCAGCCCAAATGGCATCACTAAGTTTTCAAATTGTCCCATCGGCGTATTGAACGCCGTTTTCCACTTGTCCCCCTCCTTGATTCGGATCCGAAAGTACGCATCGTGGACGTCAAGCTTGGTGAACACTTTGCCCTCTGCCACCGTGCTTAGCAAATCTTTTATCAGCAGGATCGGGTAGGCGTTTGACATGGAAATCCCGTTTATCCCGCGAAAATCTGTGCAAAGTCTCAAACTCCCATCCTTCTTCTTGCGGAATAACACGGGGGCAGCATGGGGTGCCGTGGCCGGCCAGATGAACCCCCGTTTCAAGTTTTTGTCTATGAACTTTTTTAGTTCCGCCTTCTCTGCCCAGCCCATCGAGTAGAGCTTAGCTTTCGGTAGCTCCTGCCCTGGTATTAGCTCGATGGCGCAATCGGTTGGGCGGTGCGGGGGCAGCTCATCCGCCTCCTGTTCGCTAAAGGCCCCTCTCAGATCCCGGTATTCTCTGGGGATCGATTTCACTTCTTCTATGGTCAGGCACAGTCGCTCATTTTGAGGCAGCTCTTTGGGTCCCCATTCCTTCCGCCAGTGGTGGTGCTCACACCGCCAGTCCGGAAAGCGCACGATTTGTGCTTCCCATTGTATATCTGGCTGGTGCCTCGCTAACCACCCCGCCCCCACCACCACATCAAATGAGGAGGAGGGCGCTACTACGAACACCTCTATCCCCCAGTGATCCTTGGTCCCTATCGGCACCGCCTGGGTCTCCTCAGTGCATGGTTTCCCTTTCATCACTGACCCGTCCATTTGTTCGAACTGGATCGGGTGGGGCAGGGGGGATTTGGCTAGCCCGAGGGCCTCTACTAAGCGGGGGGTGATGATGTCCCTAGTGCACCCTGAGTCAATTAGGGCTCGGGTGTGCATAAAGCGCTTCAGGCTGGGGTTCAATAAAGTCACTGCCATAAATAAAAGTTCCCCGGTAACTCTCACCGTCATCGGTGCCGGCGTTTCCCGGACCTGCTTTGCAGCACCTATTAAAGCAGGTCGCTGTCGTTTCCCGCCGACTTGGGGTCCTACGACTCCTCACTCGACTCCGCGATGCTTATAGTTTCGTCATCTATCGCCATGGATGTGGCGACGGCACCCCGACTGGGCTCTTTGGCGCGTCCTCCTCCCTTCTTCGGGGTGCCCGCGAACGGCTTGGGCGGCGGGGTGGCTGGCGGCGGCTTCGCGGGGAAGTTGGCGGCTAGGTGCCCCGGATCTCCACACCTGAAGAAGAAGAAGAAGAAGAAGAAGAAGATATTGGATTTATATCCCGCCCTCCACTCCGAAGAGTCTCAGAGCGGCTCACAATCTCCTTTACCTTCCTCCCCCACAACAAACACCCTGTGAGGTGGGTGGGGCTGGAGAGGACTCTCACAGCAGCTGCCCTTTCAAGGACAACCTCTGCCAGAGCTATGGCTGACCCAAGGCCATGCTAGCAGGTGCAAGTGGAGGAGTGGGGAATCAAACCCGGTTCTCCCAGATAAGAGTCCGCACACTTAACCACTACACCAAACTGGCTCTCCTGCTGGTCCCGAAGCATCTCCTGCTGGTCCCAATCGGGGTAGAGGTTGCGGGTGGTTTTTTCCCCTCTGGCTTGGGTGCCGGGAGGGCTGGCCTTCCCCTCTTCTTCCCCAGTTGCTGCTGGAGGCGCATTCCGACATGTTGCAGGTTAGTCTCCACTTCTCCTGCCAACTGAATCCAACCCACCAGGGTATTGGATCTCCCTTGGTGGTAACATCTATCTAATATGTTTGCGTTCAGGCCATTCTTGAACGCCGTGTACTTCATCAGTTCGCTCCAACCCCTCACCGCAGCACAGTGGGCCATGAACTTGGTGGCGTACTCTCGGGTGGTGCGGTTCCCCTGCTCGATCCTCTGGAGGGCTTCGATGGCCTTTTCCTCTCGCAGGGGGCCCCCGTACTGCCGTAGCATTGCTTGGAGGAACTCTGCTACCGTGGCCAGCTCAGGTTTTCACCCCGTGTATAACCCCACGTACCATTTTCTCGCGGCCCCCTTGAGTTTGGATGCGATGTGATCCACTCGGCTTGCTTCCGTCGGGTAGCTTGCTCCCCAGTGCATGAAGAAACTGTTGCACTGGATGGTGAAGTACTCCACCTCGTCTCCATCTCCGTCGAACGTAATCTGCAGTTCGCGGACCCTCCCGCCGTCGCCTCCTCCCGGTGCCGCAGGCGCTGCAAGGCGGCGGCCCGGCTGGGGGCGGCTGGGGTGGGGCTACGGGGCCCGGCGCTGGTGGAGGGACCGCCGGTGTGGCCGGGGCTGCGGGTGCGGCCGGGGCTGAAGGTACAGGATAACACTGATACCGAAAGCTAGCATTAGTTACATTTTATGCGGTTATGGCAACAACAATAAAACAATCTTTCACACGGCCAGAGACAACTGTCTGTTTCTCAGGGTCTGTTATCAGCAAGGGAGGATGAAGTCCTGCTGAGAAGGCCTGGCCGGCTCGGCTTCAAAGGGGCACCTGCAGATGTTGACCAGAGGCTATCTGTCACCCGCCAGTGATCACAGTTTGTTTGAAATGCATAGGAATTTTGGTTAGTGGCCTACAGCAGGGTACACTGGGTTAGTATCTGGTTACAACATGGAGTCAGTCCGGCTAACAGCACACAGGAAAGTTACAAGTTCTGACAATCTCTTCAAGAAAATTGGAGATATCAAGACAACGTTTCATGCAAAGATGGCCAGGATAAAGGACAAAACCGGTAGGGACCTAACAGAAGCAGAAAAGATGAGGAAGAGGTGGCAAGAATACATAGAAGAATTGTACAAGAAGGACCTCAATGTCCTTGACAACCATGACAGTGAAATCGCTGACCCTGAGCCAGACATCCTGGAGTATGAAGTCAAATGGGCCTTAGAAAGCATTACTAACAACAAAGCGAGCGGGATGACGGTATCCCAGTTGAGCTATTCAAAGTCCTAAAAGATGATGCTGTTAAAGTGATGCACACATTATGTCAACAAATTTGGAAAATGCAACAGTGGCCACAGGATTGGAAAAGGTCAGTTTATATCCCAATCCCAAAGAAGGGTAATGCCAAGGAATGTTCAAACTATTGCACCACTGCACTCATTTCACATGCCAGTAAGATCATATTAAAGATCCTACAAGCTAGGCTTCAGCAGTACGTAGATCAGAAACTACCAGAAGTTCAAGCTGGGTTTCGTAGTGGTAGAGGAACTAGAGATCAAATTGCCAATATTCGCTGGATTATGGAGAAAGCATGGGAGTATCAGAAAAATGTCTATTTCTGTTTCATTGACTACACTAAAGCCTTTGATTGTGTGGATCACAACAAACTGTGGTAAGTCCTTAAAGAAATGGGAGTACCAGACCACCACATGTCTCCTGAGAAACCTGTATAAGGGTCAAGAAGCAACTGTCAGAATGGGATATGGAACAACTGACTGGTTTAGAATAGGTAAAGGAGTTCGACAAGGATGTATATTGTCAACCTGCTTATTTAATTTATATGCAGAGTACATCATGCGGAATGCTGGCCTGGATGAAGCAGAAGCAGGCATGATGGGGAAAACATCAACAACCTCAGATATGCAGATGATACCACTTTATGCCATTAGAACCTCTTGTTGAGAGTGAAAGAGGAGAGCACAAAAGTAGGCTTGAAACTCAATATCAAAAAACCTAAGATCATGAAATCCGACCCCATCACACAATGGCAAACAGAAGGGGAAGACATGGAAGTAGTGACAGACTTCACATTTCTGGGATCCAAGATCACTGCAGATGGTGACTGCAGCCATGAAATTAAAAGACGTTTGCTCCTTTGGAGGACAGCTATGGCGAACCTGGGCAGTATAATAAAAAGTAGAGACATCACCTTGCCAACAAAAATCTGTATAGTCAAAGCAATCGAATTCCCAGCAGTAATGTATGGCTATGAGAGCTGGACCATAAGGAAGGCCGAGCGCAGAAGAATAGATGCTTTTGAGCTGTGGTGCTGGAGAAGAATCTTGAGAGTCCCTTGGACTGCAAGAAGATCAAATCAGTCAGTCCTAAGGGAAATCAACCCAGACTGTTCCCAGGAAGGTCAGATGCTGAAGCTGAAGCTCAAATACTTTGGCCACCAAATGAGAAGGGAGCACTCCCTGGAGAAGATCCTGATGCTGGGAAAGACAGAAGGCAAAAGAAGAAAGGGACGGCAAAAGATGAGATGGCTGGACAGCGTTACTGATGTAACAAATACAAATTTGAGCAGACTTCGGAGGATGGTGGAAGACAGGAGGCCCTGGCGTGACTTTGTCCATGGGGTTACTGATGTAACAAACACAAATTTGAGCAGACTTCGGAGGATGGTGGAAGACAGGAGGGCCTGGCGTGACTTTGTCCATGGGGTCGCAAAGAGTCGGACTCGACTGTGCGACTGAACAACAACAAAAATGAATATCCTACAATTTGTTTAAGCAGAAAACAACCAAGCTGCCCCACAGAGGAAAGATGCTGTATATCTGGCATCCCTAGGAAGTGCTCTCACACCACCCTCGGCAGTCAGTTACAGATAAAAGAGATCAATACACTGGGTCAGTCCTTCTGCATAAATGGTTGGACTAGAATCCAGGAGGTCAGGGTTCAAATCTCCACTCTGCCATGGAACTTCACTGGGAGATCTTGGGCAAATCACACTGACTCAGCCTAATGCCTTACCTTACATAGTCTTATGAGGATAAAATGTGGAGGAGAGGAGAATGAGGTTTCAAGCCACTTTGGGCCTCAGCAAGGCTTCTGGAGAATAGCGGGATATCTAAGTTAACTTGCCATTAGAAGTCATTGCAGAAGAAGGGAGAGGGGGCTGCCTAATATCCCACATACATTCCCATCCCCAAACAATACCCCTCAAGATTTGTAGATTGCCCCTAAAAGGAGGAGTGAGTCTATTAAGAACCACTGCTCAGTGCTCACTCTCCTCCTTCCCATGGCTCATCCGATCCTGTTAAGCACCAGCATTGTACTCTCTTGAGGTTTACAGTGTTTATCTTGTTTTTCCAGCTCTAAAGAGGATATAAATTAACCTTGTTAAGGTGATTATTTCCCACACATTCGACAAGACTGCTTGTGTTGACCACTTTTGATGCCGAATGTAAAAAAAAAAAAAATGCACTCAAGTTTTTAGGATAAAAAAGTGTACTGTAACTGCTCTCCCCACCCCCCCGGAAACTGCCCCTGCAAATCAGTCACTTACACCTCCTGAACATTTTCATAGCGTGCAGTTGATGGAAGGTACTGATGGAAGGACTTTCAGAGGAGAGCATCTAGAATTCAGAAGACAGTTGCAGTTTAAATGATAACACTCTTGAGAAAACAAATTCTTGCAGCCAAAATAAGTGCTACTACCAAACGTCATTTCCTCCCACCCCAGTACTTTGCAACTCACTGCCGTGAAATGGATATTAAAAGTCTGTCACCCATGTACATGAGTGGAGAATTCCAGTTCAGTAGTGTTCTAGTCAGGGCCGGCTCACCCACTAGGCATAGCTGAGGGTATCCCCAAAGACATGAAGATTCCTACCTTGTCTGTAGGAGGCTTGGTTTTGCTGCTCTTCTGGTTTGCATGGTGTCCAACAACTTCACTATTCATATAGTCAGAACTTTTTTTTGAGCAGGAACACACAGGAATGCAGTTCTGGCTGGCTTGGTGTCAAGGGGTGTGGCCTAATATGCAAATGAGTTCCTGCTGGACTTTTTCTTTTAAAAAGATATAATAATTATTTCCCTCCTTTATTTCCTCCACTATTTGTTTTTGTCTGCAGGATGCATCTAATGATGCTGTAACGTGATGGTGCCATTCTTACAAGCAACAGCCTGTCATGTGGCTGAATTATCAATACTTAGTCAAACAGCTCAGTAGAAACAGAAACAGTGTCAAGCGCGCTCATTTCTGGACTGCATTTTTTCTAAGCAGAGAGCAGGTCATCAGCTCTCCATCTCTCCCCCCTTATTTACAGCCAGTGGGCAAGTAGTAAACCATCTGGCCCTGAGATGTTTATGTTACAGACTGGCTGTTAGTACCTTCACGTCGCCTCTCCCACGGTTTCACACAGACGGTCCTTATCTCTCCCCAAAGAAGTGTGAGAAAGTTTGATGTTTCCAATAGACTAAAATTCCTTAGTAATAAAATAGATAGTTGCTTAGTAAACTTTAAACCCATGACTCAAGTATGCATCTACAGTGTAACCTTTGATGATATCCTATATAGCAAATGTGTAACTGTTTGTACTCCATTACTCCCAAGGCTTGTGTCCTTGGTACAGCTCCTGAGTTTCTAACAATAAACCTACTTTTGATTCAAAACAAAGGACTTGGTTATTGAGAAATATCGGCGCTTGACAAACAGCTCACATATAACTTTTTTTCTCCCACTCAGTTACCATTTCCTAGCCAGTTGAGAATAAAGTGAAGGTCAGCCATTTCCTTGCATGAGAGAAGTAAGTTTAACTCAATAATTTAGCAGATGTCCATGAACAGCAGGTGGTCCAGTGAACTTCAATGCAGATTAGCCTTAGTGTTAACCAGAAACTCATTAGTCACCAACAAGATTGCAAAACTACCTTTTAAACTGCATCTTCTCCCTTCCAAACACTAGGAATTATATCCCCATATGCAGCAAAACATGATTTTACTTTAATTGTTTCAGCTGCTCCATGTAAAAAAGCAAACATAACAATGGTTTATGTTCCTACCATGTGTGTTTACTTTAAAAAGACACATAATAGAAAGAAGCAGGCATTTGCCATAAGCTGGAGAAGCATTTTGGCTAATTGTTACTAAAGTGAGGTCACATCTGTAGCAAATGTGTAGTATTGCCTTTAAAACATGAGCACATCGAAGGCAATGACAAACCCTGTGGGGGCTGGATACGGCCTGTGGACCACATATTTGACACCCCTGCTTTAGATGAGTGATGACTAATATATAATATTATATATTACCATTTAGATTAGCAGTAAATTATTATATTATTATTGTTATTATTATTATTAGTCACAATCATATGACTGTCATTTGACTGTGACAAACAACAACAACATTTGGTGGTGATGGTGGTTGAAAATGCCATCAAGTCACAGGTGACTATTGGTGACTCTATGGGTTTTTCAAGGCAAGAGATATTCAGAGGCTATTGCCTGCCTCCACATCACAATCCTAGTTTTCCTTGGAGGTCTGCCATCCATATACTAGCCAGGGGCAACCTTGCTTAGCTTCCAAGATGTGATGAAATCAGGCTAGCCTGGGCTATCCAGGTCAGGATCTGATAATATATTTACTCAGGACCCTTTTTTTGTAGAAAAAGCCCAGCAGGAACTCATTTGCATTTTAGGCCACATCCCTGACACCAAGCCAGCCAGAACTGCATTCCTGTGTGTTCCTGCTTTTTTAAAAAAGCCCTGTATTTACTTCATTTATATTCTGCCTTCTCAGGTAGGATGCAAATCAACTGACTGTGAGGTTGGTTAGGCTGACTTAGAGTATGTGATTGGCCCAAGGTCTCCCAGCTAGCCTCCATATAGTGAGGAATGAAATTTAGGTCTCTCAGATGCAAGCCTGAAACACTAACCACTCGACCACAATGGCTTGCTGGTGGTGTAAACGTTTGCAGTCTATCAATCTTAAGAACCTGCAAGCTAAGAGGAGCTCTTAGAAAGGGATATATGCTACCTTACCTCTATCTCTGTAGCTTGTGAAAGGCTGTTCATAAGGGTCTCAAGTCCCTTTATTTACAGGTCCCAAGACCTTTATTTAGTACATTAAATGGGTCCCAAGTCCCTTTATTTACTATGGAGCCAGAGTTGGTAGCAACAGGAAAAGATAATGTAGTCGAAGTAATCAATTCATTGTCAAGCGCCAATATTTCCCAATAACAGAGTTCTTTTGTTTTGAATCAAAAGATAGGTTTATTGTAAGAAACTCAGGAGCTTTGCCAAGGACACAACAATGCTACTTTCATGGCCCAAGAGGTGAGGAGGCAGTTAGAGCAGTTAGAGCAAGCGCTGCAGTCATCGGGCCTGAGAGGGAGGCAGCTACCTCTGCCCACCCCCCCCTCCAGTATTACAACAACCTATGCTACCGCAGCCACCACCACTGCCACGAGGCTACGGAAGAGGCCGCGAGCTAGATGCCACCTTTGATGGGGATCCTGAAGAGGTGGAGTACTTCTCTATCCAAGCCAATAGTTTTATGTACTATTGGGGAAACACCTTCCCAGATGAATTCAGCAGAGTGGATTATTTAGGCTCGAAACTAAAAGGAGTGGCCAAACGATGGTATTTGAGTCTGACGAGACCAGAAGCCCTGAATTAGACAACGTGGCAGCGTTTTTACAAGCCCTGCTGACCCAGTATGAAGTTCCGCTACAGGAGACCCGAGCCCTTACCACCCTGCGGGATCTACAAGAAGGGTCTAAGGCCGTTCGAGAATACGCGGCCGAGTTTCGCGCGAATGCAGCCAAAGTGTGTGGGTGGAACAAGCAGATGAAGATAGAGCAGTTCCAGAGAGGCCTGAACGCGAACGTGTTGGATCAAGCCCTCCAACAGGCTCGCCCCACCACGTTGGTGGGGTGGGTGCAACTGGCCGGTGAAGTAGAAACTAATATGAAGAGAGTGACTCTCCAGCGCCAACAGCAGCAAGGGGGGAAGGGGGGACGTGAGTCTCGGCCGGGGGCAAAAGCAGAGGGATGGAAAGCAAACCAAGGGGGGGGGGAAGGGGGGGGGAAGCAAATAAGAACCCATGACTCAAAATGCATCTGTATGTTATCCTTTGAACTAATCCTATATAGTAACAGTATATCATGTATATGTCATTACTTCCAAGGATTCTGTCCTTGGTAAAGCTTCAGAGTTTCTACAATAAGGCAACTTTTGATTTTACAACAAAAGACTGATTATTGAGAAATATTGATGCTTGACAGAGGGGAGGCAGCTTGGAGGTACCAGCGGCCAGCCTCTAGTATAAACATCCCAGGGCCAGATGTTTTCGCTGCGTGCCCTCTGGATTGTAAATAATGGGGGAGAGCTGGTGACATGCTCTCTACATAGTAAAATGTGGTTCAGAAATGAGTGCGTTTGACATAAAGCTTTATTGGCTCCTTTTAGCTAGCTAATGAATAAAGGTGCCCTTATGTATGCTTTGCTCAAACCTGATTAATTATCTTGGCAAAATTTGCTTTATCCACATACCAATCACCTGTGGTTAAACTAATCCCTGAGCATTTAATTTTGCTTGTTGCCTATTAAAAGAAAAGATACAGTATTGGCCATTATATTTTGCATGTGTGTGTCAGTTATTGTCAAAGACAATTATGTACTGGAGCCACCATGATTTAACAGTCAGCGCAGTGATCCTCAACATGGAATACATAGAGGAGTTCTTGGCACCCATCTGCTCCTTCTCAAAAACAACTTTTTCCTGAACCAATAGTCAGTCTTGGCTTTTTACCATCTCAGTGGAGCAGAAGATGCTTCAGCAGAACCCAGAAGACATTTTCTTTACATCTAAAGGCAGCATCCATTCTGAAACAGCTTACCTCCATTATAGAAGGACATTTGACTTGCAATGTCTCAACATTATATGATTGGACTCAGTACCCTGTGACAACCATTTTATGGTAGCACCCACTCATTCTCAAAATTCCCAAAGTGCACACAGGTTCGACAAAATTGAGGGTGATCCAGCATCAGATCCCAATTCAGCCTTGGGAAGTGGTAAACTTCCAGCCTAATCTACCTCACAGGATTGTTGTGAGGATACAAAGGGACTAGGGGAGAGGCATGTACATCACCCTAAGCTTCTACGAAGAAGAGTGGGATAGAAAGTTGAGAGATGCAATGCACAGATCTAAGAATTCAGAGATATCTATAGTTAGACAGACACCTTATAGTTATTATATACACAAATATTATACCGACCTATCCATCCCAAGCTGACATTTAAAAGAGGCAAACTCTCTAATTCAGGTCACACATGTTTAAATTTTGACACTCTGAAGAGCAGGATCTTATATGCATACTGTGCTATTTTATGGCTGCCACACTCGTGCTTTTAATTAGCACTCATTGTCTCACTACTTGGCTGAATGGTTTTACAGCTAACATGAGAAAAAGGTAGGATGAGGAAACCCCTCGTCCAATACATCAAATTAATTAGAAGAGGGGGAAGCATGACTTTGCTGGTGACTTTTTGAGAAATAAAACCTCCTGAAACCAATCTCAGCCTAGTGTTAAAGAGTATTGCCAAAATAATACTAAAAAGCTCATTATTATTTTACCCTCATTATCCTTACCTTAAGGATTCAGTGCAAAGTCAAGCGTTGCAATCCTAGATCAAAATTGCTAAACCACACTATTTATTTTTAGACATTTGAGAAACTTGTGGTATAATTTATTCCTCATGTGTAGGACTCAGAATGATCTCATGGGCCAAGACTTTTTGGGTTCACTGATAAAGACTACCAAATGAAGAATAGTTTAAAATATGAAGAGTAATTAAAACATACTATTTAGCATGTTTTAAATGTTAGCAAGATTTTAGGAAATAATTCAGTACGGCAAACAGAAAGTTGACCTCAGTACAGTTGACTGCAACAGCAAGATTGGCTAAAAGCATTAACTTGCTATAGGTTTTTCAACAGCAAAGAGACGTTTAAGATATAAGAACTTGCTTGCAGGTAGAGGGAAGCACAGCAAAAGTGGGGTGGAGGGAAGAAGGGAAGCCTTCATTGGCTCTGAGTGGTGGGACAAATACCCTACAGCTCCCCCTAGAGTTGAAATGGACTAAACACAACTTGTGTTTTTACATTAAGGTAACTATTCACTTGCTGTTGCCTTCCTGATGCTAACGTCTGCTCTGGAATTAAAGTCATGTGATATTAAAGCAAGTTCTTAAACCATTAGTTCCCTAACACTTCTAGATAACATCAAATGTCTCAAAAGTACAATTGCTATAGGAAAGGCTGTCCCTTTAGTAGGCACCCAGTGGTTGGTACCCAGCTGGAGGTGCAGGAGGCAGAGACAGGGGGGGAGTAGGGTTGCTATTCCTCAGTTGGGGGTGGAGGTTTCCCACTTTTGCAGGCTCTTGCCCACTGCTGGCCACTGGCTGATGGGAGGATATTTCCCCAAATAGTGACATAACCAGAAAAAAATGTGATGTGCCTATGTCACCTGGAAGTAATGTAGACATGTTGGTGGCATTGGGGGTGACATTCTGGTTTTTGGGCAAAACTCTATGGTTTGAGGCTGATATTGCCATAGAGTTTTGCCCGCAAATAAGAGTGTCTCCCCTGTCACTAGCATGCCTACATCACTTCCGGGTGATGCAGGCATGTCATGTGCTGACACTTCCAGCTCCCAGAACATTCCCCACATCCCCTAGCAGAGTTTCTGATGGACCTGGCAACCCTAGGGGGGAGGAGCCTGGAATCACATGTGATGTGATGTGACTTCTGGGAAATACTGGAAGTGATGTATATCTCTAGGAATTGCTCTAGAGTTTTTGGCAATTCCTTGAGTGACGTAACATTCAGGGCTCATTTTGTAGAAAAAGAGGTGCCGGAGCTCATTAGCACAACTCATATACATAACTCATTTGCAGATGCCATATACTCCTGACATCAATGGAGGGTGTACTAAACGATATCAGCTCAGCACCTACCTTAGAGTGCTTCTTGAATTATAATTGTCATAATAAAACCTTACTCCCATCATATTTTTAAAAATTACTTTCTCCTATGTGGCCACAGTCTCATGAGGAAGATTTCCATCTATTTGCTTTATACGTTTTGGCTATTTCCTCATTTTTTTTGTGGGGGAAAATATTAGAAAGTTTGTCAAATCTTAGAGTTCAGCAAAATTCCCACAGGGAATTTTGAACAATGGAGTTTGAACAATGGAGCCCGGAAGCAAGAGCCCCTTGGCGCAGAGTAGTAAAGCTGCAGTACTGCAGTCTGAGCTCTCTGCTTACGACCTGAGTTTGATCCTGGTGGAAGCTGGGTTCAGGTAGCTGGCTCAAGGTTGACTCAGACTTCCATCCTTCCGAGGTCAGTAAAATAAGTACCCAGCTTGCTGGGGGGAAAGTGTAGATGACTGGGGAAGGCAATGGCAAACCACCCCATAAAAAGTCTGCCGTGAAAACGTTGTGATGCGACGTCACCCCAGAGATGGAAACGTCTGGTGCTTGCACAGGGGACTACCTTTGCTTTTTAAAAAGAAATAAAAATACAATTTAGAGGTTCCAGAGCTCCACTCCTGTGAGCTCCTGCCCAAAATGAGACCTGGTGACATTATTTCTGAGTTCCTCATGGCAGTGATGTCACATCACCAGTAATACCAGCATTTTTTAAAAAAATTTCCTTCTGCTGCCCAAAAGTGCACTTACAGGAAGAGTACCATTAGGTCTGAATATGAACCACCACGACCAAGATCCATTCAATTCGGCTTGCTGGCTGCAGCTTCCATTTCCATTTCTGGCTTTGTAGGAAAAAGCTTGTCATGGCAGGTGTGCTGGTGAATGTTGCTTCGTTAGAACATCAGTGGAGGGAAGCAGAGCTCAGCGTACAAAAGTGGCTTAAAACAGGCCTGCACTTTTTATTTTTTAATTGTTGGTTTCTGCTACTGCAGTGTTGAGATTCTGCCTGAGAAGAAGCTAATAACATTGACTTCTACTTTTTTATACATCATTCCCCCAAACTGTGTTAATAATGAGATTCTACATTTGCAACATCCCCATTTCACTTGATAAATTATGAAGAGATCAATTTCTCCCCATTAGTTTCCTCCTTATTAAGGACTTGGCAGTGGTCAACTAGCCCTTCTCTTGTACTTAATGGTGAACAACCTTTGTCTTCGGATAAAAATTCTTCTCTGTCAAGATCCCACAGAAGAAAAATCAATAGCTCTTTTTTAAAGTTCGAAGTGAAATAATTTTTCTGTAAATTAAAAAATAATCATAACACTGTCAAGTGGCGTGCAAAGCATGTGCTCAGGGAGGATATAGTTAAGTGTTCAGGATGATAAAGAACTCGACAAAAAGCATTGTTCTTGTGCAAATTGCATTAAAATAAAGAACTGTTTGTGTAGGGACAGTAGAGTATGATGAAAGGATGTATATTACAGACCAGGGTCCAAACAAAAACAGCAGCTTGTCCTTTTTATTCCCCCACCCCCAGCTATGGTATGAGGCCTCATGCTGATAGACTTCGTTTCTTGCCCCTACTCCCAGTGGAGGTGGGAGAGAAATAAAGGGCAGGGGGAGAATTGGCCTCTGTAAATGACAATGGGTAGTACCTGGAAGTGTCATAGTAACATTGGCCTATGTGTCCCCACCTCCAGGGCTGGCCCTAGACTGTCTGGCGTCCTAGACAAGGCTAACTTCTGCCTCTTCCTGCACTGTTAAACGTCACCAAGGCACATGGGGCACCCAATTCAGTGCCCCCAGAAGGCCAGTGCCCTAGGCAATTGCCTAGTTTGCCTAGTGGCGTGGCTGGCCCTAACCACCTCCCAACCCTCCTGCAGGTTGCCCGCAGGGCTGGTGCATGGGAGTCGACAAGGCAGGTGGCTGCCTCAGGCGTCACCTCACCCACTGCTCCGCTGTGGAGGAGAGTGATGTTGCTCTGAAGCTGCCTACCCTGCAAAGGGAGACAGCCTCAGAGCGAGGCAGGCAGTCCTGCAGCCATTTACCCTGCCCAGCAGCCAAGCAGAGGAAGGAAGAGGTGCACCATCGCTCAGACCCCCCAGTACAGTGTACACTTGTTTGTTCTTTGTATGCATGTTGAGTAGTTCTCACGTTACAGCCAATACATATGCAACTGAATATGTGATACAAATCCCACATTTATCCAGTTACTGGTCTAGGGCCACCAGTTCTGGACTAGGAAATACCTGGAGATTTTGGAGGTGGAGCCTGGGGAGGGCAGGGTTTGGAGGAAGGGGAGAGACTTCAGTAGAATACAATGCTATTCTCCAAAGCAGCTCTTTTCCAGGTGAATTGATCTCTATTGTCTGGAGATCAGTTGTAATAGCAGGAGATCTCCAGGCCCCATCTGGAGGCTGGCAGCCTTATCTGGTCACTGGTTTCATTTTTAGGGTGAATGTACACTGGCTCTTTCTTTCAAAGAGATTAACACACTTTCAGGCAGGATTACACACATTCCCACCAGGGGTTGTGATAGTCAAGACCAATGTTCCCTCTAAACTGTGGAGTCTTGTGAGCAAAAATTCTACTTTGTGAGCTACTGGCATTCAAGTTGTGAGCTACTGCATAAATTCGTTTGCTCTGGGGCCATTTTTCCTGACCTAAAACAAAAATGTGTGAGCTGGAGGCTAAGAAACTGTAAGCTAGCTCAAACTAACTTAGCTTAGAGGGAACACTGGTCAAGACTGGAATATAAATCTCCACAGGGATTCAAACAGAAAATGAAGCTGGCACCAGAATATTTCAAAGGGTGGTAGGCAAAATTTTCACTGAGTTGATACATGGTGCATTAGCATGAGAAGATGAAAAAAAAAATCAACATAGTCATAGGAAAAGCAGAGTAAGAATGTTCTAAATAAATAACAAAATTAATATGTTTATTCCCCTCTTTGGCATCAGGGTTACGCGGAGCAATGCAACCTGGCTGAAAAGCTTGCCGTTCTTCACCTAGAATGGTAGAAAGGCAGGCAGATCTATGCTAGTATTCCTCACCCTAGGCTTGGTGAGCAGGTTACCAGGATAAGGCTATCCCCGGTAAGGGGAGGGGGGCTCGTCTCTTATGCCAACAACAGCATTAATTAAAATAAGCCAAGTCAAGGTGTGCTTGCTGACTGTGGCTGCAGTCACACATGCTTAATAATGCAGTTTCAACTCACTTTAAATCCACTTTCAAACTGGGTTTTGTCAGTTTACACAGTAAAATCCAGTTGGAAAGTGCATTGAAAGTGGATTGAAACTGTATTATGTAGCATGTGTGATCACAGCCTGTGAGCTTCAGAAGCAGAGAATCCGGGCATCTAGGCTTTCTCATCAGCTTCCACTGGCGTGTCTATTCTAATAAAAAAGAAAGAAAGAAAGAAAGAAAGAAAGAAAGAAAGAAAGAAAGAAAGAAAGAAAGAAAGAAAGAAAGAAAGAAAGAAAGAAAGGAAGAAAGGAAGAAAGAAACAGACTTTGCAGCTTTTCCTTCTCAGCCAACATATTCTGCATTAGGGACATTCTTTGGAGAGTGAAAAAAAACACCAGATGAGAGAGTTATCTCCTACGAATCTTTAAGCTAATGCTTGGCTGGAGTCAATAATCACTTGCCTTCTGGACAGATGTTCACTGATGTTAACTGCTGCAGAAGAAAATGAAAATGAGGGAGAAAAAATTCTTCCCTTTCCTCCTCCAAAATAAATCTCACGAAAGCTGCCTTTTCAATTAGGATTGGCTGCATATTGTACATGACAGAGCCAAGTTATTTACATATGCTACTTATTTCATGATGATACTTCTAAATCATAACTAGATATTGGCTTAAAATTAGGAATATGCACAGCAATTTTATTATGGTTGTAAATGGGTAATTGTATTATTTAATATTTATTTTCTTTATTATAATTATTGAACCTGGACCAGTTCTTTTCCTATTAGGATTCTCAGCCTCCCACTGGGGGTGGGTTTTCCCAGTTTGGGGGCCTCCAACCCGCCAGTATGGAGTTGCCTGGTGGGAAGATCCCCACCCTGAAAAGCTCCATCGATACCCAATACGTCTGACATGATGACTTCACCCAGAAATGGTGTCATTGCACTGGTCACATTGTGCACGGGATACTCTAGCATTCGGTAAAAAACTCTATGGCACCATAGAGTTTTTACCCAAATGTTAGTGTCCCATGTGCAACATGCCTGATGCAATGGCATCACTTCTGGGTTATGTCATTGTGTCATGCACACAAGAGGCTTCCCCTGCCAGCAGCAACCCTATTTTCTATTCTATATTAATTTCCAATGGTTTGAACAGGAACACACATTTCTACTGTAATTGTTTTGGTTTGCTACCCATTTAGGACAACATTTTCAGGGATTTCACTACTGAGCCAGGGGATCTACCCTACCAAATTTCAGGCTGATAGGAAAAAATATTTGGGCAGATAGAGAAACAAATCACTGCTTTATTATCAGGTTTCTCACTTGCTCATGCATGCCCTGACCTGAATGGTCCACACTAGCCTGATCTCATCAGATCTTGAAACCTAAGGAGGGCTGGCTGTGGTTAGTACTTGGATATGAGACAACCAAGGAAGTCTAGGGACTCTATGCAGAGGTAAGCAATGGCAAACTACCTCTTGCCTTGAAAACCTGATGGGGTCACCATAAGTTGCCTGCACCTTAACTGCACCAGGCATGCTTACAGGAGTCTTCTACTACTGGGATCTTTCAACAAGAATGAGGTGGGTGGGGTAAAAAAATGAAATCCTTCCCTTCCTACTCTTTGAATCACTGACAATAACTGACAAAAAGGGACAGTCTCCTGATTATATAGCTTTGATTATAGATGCCCATTACCTTCATGGCCGCATGCCGTAATGTACCTGTAAACAGGTGGATATCTAGTAATCTGTGGTGTCCAGACACTGTATAACTCAGAAACTGGAGACTGTTGACATAAGCCGCCAAAATTTAGCATCTTAAAATCAAATTGATTTAAACTGAAAGTTTTAAAATACTTCCCCTTTAGTGGGAAAGATGGTGGTACAGTGGTGGCAGGAAATGGTTGGTGCGCCTGTCCTTCAAACTGAGCAGCCAGAGATGATGGAGGGAATTGGTGGGATGTAGATGCCCTTAACAGGAGGAGACATTATTCTTGTAAACCATTATTCTTGTAAAACAGGAGGCTCCAAGAGCCCTATACAGTCAGTTATCTGCTACAGATGGAGATAATTCCTGGTATCTTACTTAGAATCTGCTTTTAATGTTATTTAATCTTGGTTTAGACTGTACATTGTTTTAGTTTTTTATCTTGTTGTAAACCATCCTGAGACCTGCATGCAGGGGAGACCTGCATGCATGTGGCCTAGAAGCCTAAACAATAAATAAATAATGCTGGGTGATCATGGGATGAATGTTTTGCCAACAGAATGGTGGAAGCAATGAAGCATGATGTAAAAACAGTACACAGGAAATCTTGTCAGGGTTCTTCTCCTGAGAGACAACCTAAGTTACTGAGAATATGTTGACTGTATTGCTGAAAGCAAAGTTAACAACATCCCTCTCATTTCCATACAGCTTTAAAAATTGTATTAACAGAAACTCAACAGAAAGACCTTAGGAAAGCTGGCAAAAAAGAAAAAAGAGAGAGAGAGGATTATTTCCAATTCCACATTTCCTTCTGGTGATGTCACACTACAGTAAGGCTCCATATACCAGTTGTTGATTGGTGCTGCAGCGATCAAAGAAATATTCTGGCTGAGAGTGATTGTTTCAGTGGAAGATGGACAATACTATCAACTAGACACTGAATAAGGAAAACTGTTGCACCATTTCACTGCATGTCTGTTTTCAATCTCTTCTGAAAGGGTGGTGGCTGGCGAAAGATGGAGTTTCTGACAAACCAGTTCTGAAGCAAATGGCAGAACTGCAGTTGTGGTCAGTTAGCCAAGGATATCAGCAACATGATTGCAAAGCAAAGTACTCCATAAACAAATGTAAGTGCAAGAATATGAATGCTCTTTGCAACTCACGTTGTTGCCCTACCCAACCATGTTGTAACAAGTAGCAAAAACTCACTATGAAGACTGCAGTAAAAGTGTGATTGAATTATTGTAGTGGCTTACCGATGTCTTATGTTTCATGACACAATTTCAACAATCAGAATTAAAATTTCCAATATTGTTGTTGTTGTTAAGCTGTTCAGTATTTTTAGACTTTAAGAATGGTTTCCTAAAGATAAGCAGAGTTAGTGGCACACACAAAGAATCAGTAGCTTGGATTCCACACAAAATTATTTTGGACAAAAATCACCATTTTCCATTAAGTGGGATTTTGGACAAAAATCACCATTTTCCATTAAGTGGGATTTTGGACAAAAATCACCATTTTCCATTTAAGTGGGATTTAAGCCAATGGTGCAACTGAAGCTAGCATATCCTATTCAAGAAGAGGTGAAAGTATAGAGTGTGTATGAAGTGAATGCTTAAAGTTGTCTTTTAGCACAACTGCTGATTAACTAAAGTTCCTTATGAGTTCCTATAAAAATGACTACATATATTCCTCAATAATATATTTATTATTATTAAGGAATAATAATAAATTATTATTATTAAGGAATAAACTATTAAAACATTTTGGATAATTTATTATCTTGCTTCGGAACTGAAATGTTATGTACTTACTGCTAAGATCTCACATCTAAAACCTGAAAAAAGAAAACCCTACTGTGTTTATTATCACGTTTGATAGTGGCCACCTTCTAACACAAAATTAAATGTGCTCGAAACCATTGGAAATGATGGGCTTAAGTACACTTAGCACTGTTGGATTGTAGCCAGTGTGTTTAAGGGCAAAAGTAGTAATTTGAAATTATTTTTTTTTTAAAAATGATTGTGACATTTTGGTAATGCTTTCCTGTTGATCAGGAAATATATGAAATCCTCAAATGAATTCATACCTCACTTGCCAACACATCAGCACAAAGTATGCTCTCAATACCATTAACAGTCATTGATTACCTGTCAATGGCTGTGGACAGACAAGCTATTTGATCTGATGTTGTTGCTGTTACCCTGCAGATTTAAAAAATCATGTTCGAACAGCATAATCAGTATCCCATTCCTCAGTTGTCATCCCTCCCCACACAAGTCTCACACCTTTTCAATTGCAAGTTTCCCAACAGTGGGGAAAGTCCGGGGTTTATGGATATAAGTGGTTTTACCCCACACTTCTGGGTGTCTGAACTCCTCTGTTGTGAAGTCAAGTCATTTGGAAAGTCTGAACTCTTCCTTCTATTTTTGCCGCCTTCTTGAAGCTGTTAGTTATATGCACATCATTAGATAGTCATGCAAGGGTTTTGAATCACTGTTTGCATGCTTCTCTTCCACAATATTTTGTTGTGATTGGGAGCCCACGGGGGGGGGGGGGTGTTTTACAGTGACAAATTCAAGAAAAATGACCCTTTCTGCCAATTCTTGGAGTGGAACAGTGGCTGGAAATAGTCCCTATTTAGGCTCCCATATCGGTGGCCAGGATTTTGCCCCCCCTCCAAGCCTAGTAGGAAACTGTATGGGGAGAGAAAAAGGTGCAGAATGCACTCAGGCAGTGCAATAGAACTATATAAAGTCCTATGGAATGAGTGGGAAAGGGAGTGATTTCTGGTGGAGAAATAGAATTGTATAGGAACCAATTATCACAGTACTTGGTGGAGGGATTGTTTGTCAAGTCTGCAGATTCAATGATGAGTCGGTGTGGATACAAAGACTCTATTTTATTGATACTGATACTTGTGGCCTAAGCCAGGTCTTGAAAAGACTAAAGAACATACAGTAGTTACATTGCATATAAGGTACACTTCAAAGGGATTCCTACGGGGGGGGGGTGGGGAGGATTGTGCAGAAGACATTCACACATAGATGTTACAAATACATTCTCATGTTGATTAGAGGCCCATTTGGCCTTGATACTCCCAGGCTCCTTCCTCTCCCCCAAGCCTGAGCTGAGAAGGCACAGATAAGACTTTTCACACATTACCATTTCAAAGCAGGAACAGTTCTCTGATGGGAGGGAGGAATAGGAGAAGATGAGCTAGCAGCATTTGGTTGTACTTTGGTTCTACCCAGCATGCTCTTTGCTTGAGCCAGAGTTATAGACCGACTTGACATTGTTGAGCTGTCAAAAAGGACCTGATGCTTCGGATACACACTTATGCGCATGTGTGAAAGATTTTTTTAAAAGATGCTGCCTGACTTCCCACTCTGTTGTTACCACACAGCAGTAATCTGAACTGTCAACCATGGGGTGAGCGCATGGAGAAGTGGGTTATGGGTGGATGTTTAGTCAAAATTCTCAAGCACAAAAAAAATAAGGATCAAATTAGAGGCATGGTCAAAATGTGCTAAGCCTGAGGTCTGACTGCAGCCAATGTTAGTTAAGGCACAGCCTGATCAATCATTATTCCAGGTTTGGATCTCTATCATTCATTAATGTTGCAATTTGGACAGGAGATTACCCTCTGCACATGTTGGAGTTTTGCACTGATAGAGAGAAGGGAGCATACCTACCTCTTCATAGACACAAAAAGATGCTGAGAAGCAGTCACAGTGTAAACGGACAGGTTTTATTGAAAGCAGTTCTGGAAATGCAAAGTTACTCTGGCAAGCATCTTTCCTGGCTGCCTGGCCAGATCCATCTTCTGGAAAGGTCAGAGCCTTTTTTCAAACAGGGATTTTGAATGGTGGAAGAGAAAGAGCTCAGTGGAGGCATGAAGCCACATAATGTGACCTTCATAGCTGCCATTTCCTCCAAGGTATTTTGGAGGGAAAAGATCTGCTGTAGTCTGGAGATCAGTTGTAATTCTGCAATGCCAGTCCCCACCTTGAGGTTTTTAACCCTACACTGGGAAGACTTACAAATAACCCAAACCTAGTGCTCATAGACCAACTGCCCTGACTCAGTTGCCCAAGGCTAGCCCAATCTCATCAGATCTTGGAAGCTAAGCAGGCCCTTCATGGGAGACCTCCAAAGAATTCCAGGCCTGTGACACACAGGCAGGCAATGACAAACCACCTCTGAATGTCCCTTGCCTTGGAAACCCCATGGAGTCACCATAAGTAAGCTGTGACTTGATGACACCTTCCACCACCACTATAGACCAACTGGTCATAAGCGATACAAGAAGAAGAAAAAATACAGTAATGCACAAGCAAACAAGGGGAAACGCAATGGTACAGAATGATGGGTAAACAATTACATTAAAAATAATACCATTAAATGTCTTAGATAAAAAGTTTACAACTTTGAGAGTCACAGCTTAGCTACAATCCCTTGTTTTACAGCAGGGCTCAATTATTGGATGTAGACTGTGATCCACTTGTCAAGGGCAGTGTTATATTTGTTGCAATCAATTAAAAAATGTTGTCACTCCCCTGGTGACCCTCGCCACGACCCGCCATGGCCGCTGCTCTGGGTGTGCCCGAACTCTGATCTGGGCCCATCTAGGTGTCCCGGAGGTCTCATAATTGGGAGGGCAGAGCTGGGTTACTTCACCCCTTTTGCTCTTGCCTCTTCCCAGCTGTGCTTGAGTTCCACCCCCTCTCCCTCTGTTGGCCACCCTTGTGCTACATCAGCCTGCTTCCTCTGGCCTTTTATCCTTCCCCCGGCCCTCTCCCCGCCTCCCATGTCCCACCCCTGGCTAGCTCCACCCTCACTCATAAGTGAGGATGCTGAGGTGGGGCTTCCTGGGGCGTGTCCTTCTTGGGTCTGCTGAGGTGTCTGGGGCATCGGTGTTGTGTTCAGGCTCGAGGTTTCAGCCTTTCCTGCTCTCTCTGCAGGGCATTGTTTGGGCCTCCCCCTCCTTGCTGCCACAACCGCAGCTGCGCCAGCTTCCCCGGGCCCGGGGGCGGGCACATAGACTCCTCAAACTGGCGGGTGTCTTGGCTGACGGGGCCTTGCCAGGAGGCTGCGAGGTATGTCGGGGCCCCAGGGCATGCGGGGGGGGGGGTGGGGGGTGGGCGGAGCGCGGTTCCAGGTGGAGTTGGGTCTCAACCAGGTCCGGACAAATGTCAAATGGGATCAGAACTCCTGGATTCACAGTCACAAAGCTGCTCAGCGAATAGGATCCATGTGAACCAACCTACTAGTTCCCCTAATGGGGAGACATTTAGTCTTGCCACAGAGAATAGTATGGTATATTTGGGAACTGTTAGGAACTTACAGTAAGCAAGTAGATTATTTGGAGTTGAGAGACCCAAATAATATAGGGAACATACCCTTCAAACTTTACAGCCAGTGCTCCATTTATCAAAGTGTAGCATGCTAGATTTAGTCAGCTTACATGCAGAGGGATATTTCATTTGGTTAAGAAACTCAAAGGAAAACCCCAACCTCTGTAGTCTATGATTGACTAATTTTAGCCATAAGCTTCAAAAACCATCATTAACAAGATGGTGCAGATAGTACCTCTCTACAGAATAGAAAATTTTCAGTCTGAAGAGGAATGTTGCTATCCAAGCTTTGGCCTTCAGGGATGGCTCAGTAAATTCCAAATGAATGGCTGGACCAGAGATACATATCAGGATATTGGACAATTAATGTAGAAAGGTGGTGTTATTGTTAACCTTGGCTATTGGACCAACAAGTTAATTATTGCTAATGTTAAGCTGCATATTTTCAGTTATGCAATTAGGCTTTGTTATCTTTTGTTGATTTCTTGCACTGAATTTTGTCATAGCTTGGATTTTTAAATATAAAAATGGCCCCTGGCCCCTGCCATAGTCTCTAAAGCCGCCTACCCTCCCAGCAAACATAGCCCTTGACAAATCATTGCTTTTCTCAGGCACCGTCGTCTTGTAATTTTGTAAGCGTTAGTTCCCTGACAGCACTTGCCAAAAATTATTCACTGAAGCCAAGCTTCAGATCTTGAAATAAGAAGGGTTTGGGGGGAAAGGACTGTGTGTATACATGCATATATATGTTTCTGGTTAGATGGATCCAATTAATACTACAAATTGCTGAGGCTTCTTGTGCTGGTGCTTATACAGAAAGGTATTAAATGATGCATTAGTCGGATGCCAGAGAAGGCTTTAATGGTGATGGTGGCAGGGAAAGCTTTATTGTAGTACTTCCTCAGTCATTTTCTTTGTTGAGATGACTTTTAGGTTCATCATGATTCTGACTTGAAACAACAAAAAAAGATATAAATCTGGATCAGTTTGTGTAATGTATGGTGGCTCTAGACTTTTGTTATTTTTTTGTTGGCTGGGTTTTGTGACTTCCTTTTAGAGGTCACTCTCACTTTTAAGTGTGTGCCATCTGGAATAGATGAACATCAGACAGAACTTGCCAATTAACATGGGATTTACTTATATAGAGCCAGTTTGGTGTAGTGGTTAAGTGTGCGGACTCTTATCTGGGAGAACCGGGTTTGATTCCCCACTCCTCCACTTGCACCTGCTAGCATGGCCTTGGGTCAGCCATAGCTCTGGCAGAGGTTGTCCTTGAAAGGGCAGCTGCTGTGAGAGCCCTCTCCAGCCCCACCCACCTCACAGGGTGCCTGTTGTGGGGGAGGAAGGTAAAGGAGATTGTGAGCCGCTCTGAGACTCTTCGGAGTGGAGGGCGGGATATAAATCCAACATCTTCTTCTTCTTCTTTAGTTCAATTTTCCTGCCACAATGACTTTTTAAATAGTAGAGTGCTTTTGTTTTAAGTAAATACGGTAAATACATTCTAGTAGATAGACTTGGATAATTTTGCTTCTGTTTTATGCAAGTAATACATTCCAGTAGATAACCTTAGATAATTTTGCATTTGATGCCAAATTTGAAAATGAATTCTCCTCTACCAATCATTTTAAAAGGTGACTCAGAACTGAAATAGGAAGGGAGTCTGGAAACTGGCATTTACTTTGGAATTTGACATCTGAAGGAGTCGGCTTTTGTCTGGGGGGTGAAGACTGGATGGTTTGGTGGGGCTTCACCCTGAAAGAGAAGACTTAAGTAGGGAGCTTAAGGCTGGCCAGGAAGGAAGAGCACGGGAGAGACCCAGAGGGACAGAGCAATGGGGAACTTGTGAGCAGGAGAGAGGAACTTAGGTGACTGCCAACATCCCCCCCCCCCCCCTGTAAGCCAAAATGCCCTCAAAAGAAGTTGGGGAATTGACAGGTGGGCACCTTTGGCTTAAAAAGGGGATGTATACAGGATTCCACTTCCAGAAAATATTGCTTAAATTTACCAAGGACACTAATTAAGTAAAACCATTAAAAATTTATTACAGAAAAATATAGAACACACATACAAGGTAATGGATGCATACAACAACACACATACAGTCCTAATAAAAATAGAGAGAAATGCATAGAGGTAACACAAGGATGGACAAACAGGGTGATAATTACCGATCGTAGTCTTCAAGGAAGGCTCCAATGGCGACAAACGAGGATGATGGGGAAGGGGACCCTCAACTGGCCAAGAATCGGGGATGTACCTAAGCAGCAGGAATGGGGTACTGCTAGATGCACACCTGTGGGGAGCTGGGTCACAGGTTATAAGGACTACCTTGAGCCCTTAGGGGATTGGAGGTACAGGGGTGGATGACAGGTGGTCAGCTGGTACATGACCTCAGAAAAAGGGGAGGTTCCGCAATGACCATAAGGGCTAGACTTATTCGGTAGCCAATAGCCAGTTTATTGGGGGCACCTTTAAGATTGGACCTATCTGTTCTCCTGGTTAGCACTCCTCCAGAGACACGGAGTGCTGCTGCAATGTCCCTTACAGTCTGGTAGACAAACCCCATGTTCTCCTGCCAGATGTGTGTGAGTTGAGTCTCCAGGCACCCTGGCAACCAAACGGGTGACTACGATGTTCTGAAATTAGGGGTCTTTTTCTCACACCCCCCCACATCATCTGAGGCCACTGCTAAACTCTGTAACTTAAAAGCTGTGCCCTGGAGGTCTCTGCTGCATCAAGCCTGCACCTTGCAGACACAGGACTTGACAGCTTCATCTAGAAGAGAGCCATCAGTAATGATGGAAGTTCTGCTGATCATAGGAGAGTTTATTTTGGGGGTCTTGGGACCAAGTGGGGTGCTACACACGGAAGAGGGAGGTGGGAGGAATTTTGCCCTTTCCCTCACACTACAGCCTCTTGAATTGCATGGCTGTTGTCCAGCTTGATCTGTTTCTGGCTGTTGGTGACATGGCAGAGGTGAGAGGAACAGGCTATGCTTGTCACCACCTGCCTGACCTATGCTGCTGCTGGCTACAGACAGACATCATGCTTGCCATTGCACCCTGGACCCACACCAACTGGGTGATAGCCAAGCCAACTGTCAGGGCTCAGCATGCTCCCACTTAGAGTTGGCAGAGGAGGAAATGATAGACATTGTAATATCTTGATTGTGTGGAATTGTCTTCTGTGGCACCAGAAGATAGTAACAGAACCAATGGATTGAAATTAAATCAAAAGAGTTTCCGGCTCAGCATTAGGAAGAACCTCGTGACTGTTAGAGTGGTTCCTCAGTGGAACAGGCTTCCTCGGGAGGTGGTGGGCTCTCCTTCTTTGGAGGTTTTTAAACAGAGGCTGGATGGCCATCTGACAGCAATGTGGATCCTGTGAATTTAGGGGGAGGTGTTTGTGAATTTCCTGCATTGTGCAGGGGGTTGGACTAGATGACCATAGAGGTCCCTTCCAACTCTATTATTCTATTTTTCTGTGATTCTATCATCTGCCTGTGGGTGTCTCAATAACAGAGGTCTTGGAATGTATTTTGTATATTGATGTGTGTTTTATCTATTTTTATGTATTTTACTGTATAAATTATTAATGTATTTTAAATTGATCTACTGTTAGCATTCTGTGTTGTAAGCCGCCCTGAGCCCGCTTTGGTGGGGTAGGGCAGGATATAAATCGGACAAAATAAATTAAAAAATTCAAATGTGCCACAGAAATGGGAACACAGCACCTGGGCTCTGGCACTCAGACCTCCAAAAGTCCTTGAAGAAGATGAAAGAATAATGTCAAGCCCACCTGATGTTTTGCAATGTAAATAAGAAGGAATTTTTTTTAAAAAAAAAAAACTCTTAAGAATTAATTAGCAGAATTTATGAGGCCATCTGCATAACATAAAGAAGAGGGAAATGGCAAAATGGGAGGAGGGGTTTTGTTTGCTAAACTGTTCCTCATTAAGGGCACAGTAGTGAATTATTTACAGTCCATGTGGATGAAAGGGACAGTATAGCACAGAGAGGCTGGGGGAATCAGAGGAAAGGTCATAAGAGTGCTATACTGAGCTACATGAACACCCATACTCTCTGTACACTGGCAGATAAGTATACTGTTAGCTGAAATGGTTCCTCCATTGGTAGTCTCCATGTATCAAGCAGAGGGCAGAATACAGGTTTGAGGGGGGAACTTACCCAGAAAAAGAGGGAGATCCTGACATGTAGCAACATGTCTACATCAGCCAGAAGCAGAGGCCATTTCATAGAAAAAGAGGTGCTGGGGCTCATTACCACAATGCATTAGCATAACTCATTTGCATATGCCACACACCCCTGACATCACCTGAAGGGGTACTAAATTATATCAGCTCAACATCTACCTTAAAATGCTTCTTGAATTATAATTGTCATAATAAAACTTTACTCCCATCTTACTTTTAAAATCACTTTCTCCTTTGTGGCCACAGTGGCATGAAGATTTCCATTTGTCTGCTTTATGTTTTCGTTATTCCCATTTTTTGGGAGGGAAAACATGAGAAAGTTTGTCAAATCTTAGACTTCAGCAAAATTCTCACAAGGGGTTTGAACAATGGAGCCCAGAAGCAAGTTTTTTTTTTGAGGGGGGGGTGTAAGAAAGAAAGATCACAATAAAATTTAGAGGTTCTGGAGCTCCGCTGCTGTGAGCTCCTGTTCAAAATGAGGCCTGCCCAGAAGTGATGTTATCACATCTGGGACATCAGGGTCACGCTCTGGTATCTGGGCAAAATCTCTATGGTAGAAGCCAAATTTACCATAATGTTTTTGCCCAGATACCAGAGCATCACCCCAACATCCCAGACATAACTTCCAAGTCACTTGAGCAGTAACATGGACACCTCACCGTATGTCGGATGGGCTTCATGCTGCTCCCAGTAAGTCCCCTCATCCCCTGGTAGTTGCCAGGAGGGACTTGGCAACCCTAGATATAATGCCATAGAGTCCACCTTCCAAAGCAGCCATTTTCCCCAGGTGAACCAATCTCTGTCAGCTGGACAGCAGTTGTAATAGTGGGAGATCTCCAGCCATCACCTGGAGGCTTGGCAACCCTACCTCCCTTAGTTTTCTGACCATAAGCTGCATTTCCAGTTCCATACTGACTACATACAAACTTTGTTGTGGCTCCCTCTGTTGTCAGGATAACTATCTATTCTGACAAATTCTTGTAACAAGGCAATGGCATGTGTATTACTTTATGTCCTTCTAAGGTTATGGTCTGCATCTTTGGAATTCTGACATGCTACAAAGCTACAAAATGGTTGCCACAGGAGGCAGAGCCAGCCACTAAATGGCTGCTGTGTCTTACCTTCGGTCACACAGTGAAGGTATTTATGCTATGTGGCAAAGCAACGTTTTTGAAAATATGCACAGCCAATCAACTCTCTAATAGCCAATCTGAAGTTTTGCTGGGTAAATCCCCATCTGACCCTGCCCACCTTCTAAAAACACTAGGAGAGTACCAGGAAAGGGTGTTGGCAGGCATCATGGCGCCATGCTCAAGATGTTGGGGACCTCTGTTCTAAAGTTCAATCCTAAACATAGAAGTTGGATTTCTGGAAAGTCTGTGTCAGTGATCTGCAATGTGGCGCTCATGGGAAGCTGAGTTTCCTGATGCCTACTTTTTTCTTCCACAAAGCAAAGAGCTAATCCTGGCTTTCTTCCACCTCATTGGACCAGGTGGTGCTTGGAACTGCCCAATATTTTGTGATTGGCCTCATGCCCCCCAGGCAGCCATTTTGTGGCTGACTAATGGACCTGCTATCAAAACCATTTTGTGATGGCACCCACTCATTGTTCTCAGAATTCCAAAAGTGATCCAGAAGCTCAACAAGGTCAGTGATCCTGGTCTACACAAACAATGGAACAAGGTGCAAGGTTGAGAGTTTCATTAGATCTCCTAGATCCATATTTATTTTGCTAAATGCTTCATTAGGGGATCTTGTATAAAATCTTCTCTGGGTCCCACCCTGAACAGTGCTGCAGTTGTCTTTTCTGCTTTTCCCTCTTCCTTCCCTCCTGATATTTCCTCAGCCAGAGAAAAAGAGAGAAACTGAGAGGGAAAAGCTGTGTGGGGGTGAAGGGACAGAGACAGACACCAACCTAAGGATGACTGTGGACTTTAATATTTTAATATAGGCTCTGCTCCTTGACTGATTTTTTTCCTATCCTTGGATGGTGACTCTCAGCAGGTCTGGGCCATGGCTCTGATGCCAGCATATCTGTAAGCAAAGCCATCTATGTCTATTTTAATTTTCAGTTCCAGTTCCAGATATGCAGGACCACTGCTTGAGCTGAGAGAAAAACTCTGGGAAAAACAGAATTAGTATGTGATATTTCTCATATGTCCTGGGATCTCTGGATTAAAGACTCTATTTAAATGCCACTTATTATTATTAGTAGGTTTTCTTGAAACAATTTGTCAAAATAATAAATGTTTGGTTTTTGGCACAATGCATTCCAGATTCCTGATTCCTCCTTTCATATTAATCTGAAACAAAAAAGACAAAATAATAACATTTTAAACATATGGCAGTGATAATTTAGGTGTGTAGGGGTTTTTTTTTAAATGCTGTTGAGGAGCTGTTGCAAATAAAAATCAGGGAAAACACATTGTGAAGGCAGAATATTAAATGCTTATGAAATGAACAGCAGGAGTACTTTAGTTGTAAAAAGGTCCAATCCTACTGTAGTCAAAATTGTATAGATATGTGTATATGTGTGTAGGCTATGTAGCAGGAAAAAGCAGGACTAGTCGAGCCTCCCTTGGAAGAATGTGCCAACCTTTTTAGCATTCACAAGCAAGCTTCAGCTATAAAAAGTGTAAAAAGCTAATTCTAGGACTTTCCATGGGTATAAGCATGGATCACACATAAAGATACCCTTGAGAAGGAGGCAGGGAAAAAAGAACCAGGAGGAGTAATTTCATGTTTATGCATCTGAATGCCTCTGTTGAAAACCAAAGAGGTGAAGCTGATTAAACTCATAGTTGGGAATTATCCATAGATCAGGAAACATTTACAATCCCATAGTTCCTTTGCTCAGAAATGAAGTTTCATATGGCTTGAATGCCTCTGACTTGATTTGTGAAGGGTTTCATTGTAACACAGGCTCTTCAAGCAGGGCTCTATGGCGTAATGAAGAGTGAAGGGGTAAAGATTTGCAAGATATTGTCATGGGGAAATCTGAATTGTATGCAACGAGTTGGAAGAATTTCAGGGATCTTGGTGGACTGCTTTTGAGCTTTACAAAGCATTGCTCCTTTTAGAGAGACTGAACAGGATTGTTTTGACCAGAAAAATAGAGGAATATAACTTGAAAATATTATAATTATGAAATTAGGCTGCAAAATTATCTCAAAAAGAAATAATTAATAGACTGTTAATGAATTGGAAAGAGGTATCTTCATGGATTACTCAAGGAAAGTCAAAGATGGCTGGTGCTTAGGTGGCTGGAAGTTCTACATACAATGCCAAGCCATTCCCATTATACCTCCAGTCTCCTGCACCCCAGCCTTCACTCATTGCATGATAACATAAACAACCACATTCCAGATGCTGGCAACAAATAATAGAAGAATATTGAGGTACTGCTGGTGAGAGGGGTTAACCTGACCTGGGTTCTGAGCACTGACATCTGGCAGGAGATGCTGATGGCTCTGCAGTGTCATATCTTGTTCAGGACTGATATCACTGCTTCAGAGTGACACTCTGGGATTCACCTGAAACTCTCTGCTTTTATCATAGAAATGCTGGGGGCAGGGACAGTGAAATTTGTGTGACTTTACTTTTGGCATGAACCCAAAAGCAACATCTCCTTATTGGTTCAACACTCTGGGATTCACTTGAAACTCTATGGTTTGGTAAATTCTAGAGCATTGTACCAACATGGTGATGTTATTTCTAGGTTTGTCCTGTAAGTAACATTGTGGTATTGGCACAACACTGTTTTTTCTCCCCCATTTTTGCTCCTGCTGCTCTACTGCGTGGCAAGGCTCAGGGCAGGAAACCTACTGTAGGAAGATAGTTGGTCATCCTATGTTGACCGCTGCTGGAACTGGACTGCTGTTCCTAGCCACAAAATAATACAAAGCAGAAGTCTGAGCCCAAAATGCTGAACCAGTTCTTTGACCTCACATTTGCTGCTGGAACATCCATTTTATGGAAGATACAAATCAGTAGTGATATTACTAATGTTAATGGTTCCTCATCCTCTTGGAGAGGAGTGATAAGTGGAGTGCCTCAAGGATCTGTCCTGGGGCCTGTTTTGTTCAACATCTTTATAAATAATTTGGATGAAGGAATAAAGGGAATGCTTATTAAATTTGTAAATGATACTAAACTGGGAGGGATTGCAAATACAGTAGAAGACAGAAAATGGAAACAGAATGATATTGACAGGCTGGAAAACTGGGCTAAAACCAATAAAATGAATTTTAACAGAGATAAATGCAGAGTTCTGAATTTAGGTAGGAAAAATCCAATGCATGCTTATAGGATGCAGGAGACATGTCTTAGCAGTAGTATGTGTGAAAAGGATCTAGGGGTCTTAGTGGACCATACACTGAACATGAGTCAATAGTGTGGTGTGGTGGCTAAAAAGGCAAATGCAATTTTGGGTTGTATCAACAGAAGTATAGTGTCCAAATCACATGAAGTGATGGTATCGCTTTACTCTGCTCTGGTAAGACCTCACCTGGCATATTGTGTTCAGTTTTGGGCACCACTTAAAGAAGGATATAGACAAGCTGGAACGGGTCCAGAGGAGGGTGACGAAGATGGCGAGTGGAGACCATGTCCTATGAGGAAAGGTTGAAAGCTGGGTGTGTTTATCCTGGAGAAGAGGTGGCTGAAAAGTGATATGATCACCATTTTCAAGTACTTGACGGGCTGTCATATAGAGGATGGTGCAGAATAGTATTCTGTGCCCCGAAAAGGTAGGATCAGAACCAACAGGTTGAAATTAAATCAAAAGAATTTCTGGCTCAACATTAGGAAGAACTTCCTGACAGAGCGGTTCCTCAGTGGAACAGGCTTCCTTGGGAGGTGATGCGCTCTCCTTCCTTGGAGGTTTTTAAACAGAGGCTAAATTGACAGCAATATGGATCCTGTAAATTTAGGGGGAGGTACTTGTGGATTTCCTACATTGTGCAGGAGGCTGGACTAGATGACCCTGGAGGCCCCCTCCAACTCTATGATTCTACTAGAATTTTACTACTAGAGAATGTCCTTATGTAGAATATGACAATCAACAATTCATAATGCTTGCCACCAAACAAGGAGAACATTATGGTCCTCAAATTCTTCTTCAAATTGGAAAATCCAAGTTGGAGAAGAATTTCTGAGTCCCACCTCCAGCACCTATTTGCCTAAATGTTTTGCTCTGCTATGGCAGTGCAGAATCAGATAGGAAGTTTTTCCTTACCCTTTTGCTACCTCCCTAGCACCTGGGATGTTAGTATAGCAACATCCCTCGTGATGATGACCCTGGAAAACAGTTTTTTCATGGACCAAACAAAATATCTCAAGGAGGGGGTTGCCCAACTGGGACCTAAGAATGAAGCTGAAAAGGCCTGCCACCAGTTTGAATCCTACCAGCTTTCCTGCTTGATCTAATCCAATTTCTTTCCTCATCCCTTGTGGATTTTGTCTTCACAAATCCTCTGATCCCTGCCATAGTCTTTTCAGTGGTCAAAAGGAACTCCTCCTCCCCCTTTTGCCAGCTGAAAAGTTGGTGGGCTCATTGCACAAGTCAGAGTTATGGTCTTAGTCACAAGTATAAAATGCCAAAATGAGTCCCCCAATATATCACCCCACCAGCTCCTGTTTCCATCTGGCTTGGGTGAGCACTGCAGTCTGTTTTTGAATCTCTGTGCTTGCACAGTGTAAGGACCTAGAAGTCTTTAAAAATTGCCAGTTCAAGGGCAAAAAAAGAGAAACAGATGGTGACTGTGTAAACATTTTCCTTTAAGATGGCAGTTTGGTGTGTTGTGCTTTCTGTAGAGGAAGATATTGATGTATACAAGCCACACAGTTGATCTACATGTTAATATTGCCTTGGGGGCCTGCATCTCTGTGCTGTATTTCCCATCCCTTACTGTACTATGAACATGCCTCATAAAGTGGGGACATCACACAGTAAATTTTCCTATCCTGATACACTTAAACGAAAGCTTCTGCTGCTGATGGTGCAATTGGAGAGACACCATGAACAATGCTATTTGGACTCAAGTGAGTTTTGTTTCACATATTACTGTGGAAGAGGCTGCCTAATTTTGGGTAGAAGTTCTGCAGCTCTTATATTACCGTCAGTTACCACTGGGTTGGGGTGGCAGGCACAGGCACTAAAATATTTTTGGTGAGAACGCCCCCCCTCCCGAATACTCATCCCATTGAGGACTACTGACAGCACCACACTTCCTGACACACAATCAAGCACAGCCCATGAATGAGGCAAAAGAAATATTTATTTACTGGCCTGCCAGTGCTTGGCACTATTTACTGAGGTAAATTGAGATGGTATTCCTGAGGTACACTCTCACCTGCTTTGGTAAAACCTGTTCATAATTTTTTCCATCCTTAATAGCAAGGAGGAGAACACAGAAATGTTTAGGAGGTATAAGAATATCTGCCATACCTGAAAGCTATATTCTTAGAACCCGAGTGTCCACAAGTATTAAATCACTACCTAGCAAAATGGTTTTTGGAAACACCCAAAAATAATCTGTAAAAATAAATTCTTTTCTTTCATTATATATAATGGGAGATGGGTAGGTGTATTGCTTTCAACCACTCTGGGGATAATAACATCTGAAACCCTTTAGAATCTAGATGTCTTCAGACACAACACTTGTTATCTCAGGGCCTTGCAAACCCAAACAATAATCATTTATGTCTGGTAAAATATTTCTTAATGCAGGTAATGTACTAAGCAGTTGAACTTTTGAACATACCCTGCTGTAACTGGAAAGAAAAGGGGCACTGGTATTTTTGGTTCCAAATTAACAAACAAACAGAATACATTTGAGTACATATTATACTGCTCATGGCTTCTACCCTGTGGCTGCAGCTTTGAAATAAATCTATTATAGAATATTCAGATGGAGTTTTCTGAGCATTGCACCCTAGAAAAACAAGGTCTGTTATGACACCTTCCCCTTTTTTACCCATATGTGCCTCTATTGATGTGAAATTCATTGTGCAGGGAGAAAAGCCAATTATGAATTTGCTAAGCAGAATCCATGAGGATATGAGACACTGCCTTATATCTTTGGTCCATGAAGCTCTGCACCATCGACAAATTTCCCAAGGCATATGTCTTCTTCAACAATACTACCTATGGTCTTTACACACAAAACGAATACTCTTTCACTTAACTAGGGACTGTTGTAGTAACAGTTGGTTGTCAGTGTGTCATATCCTTCCAGGTTTACTAGCATTGCCAGATCCACCCTGGCAGGGTTGGGAAGGGAAGGGTTGCCAGATCCAGATTGGAAAACTCCTGGAGATTTGGGGATGGATCCTGGGGAGCACAGGCGCCTCAGTGAAGTGCAATGCCATAGAGTCAACCCTCCAATGCATCCATTTTCTCCAGGGGAACTGATCTATATAATCTGGAAATGAGCTGTAAATCTGGGGATTCCCAGGTCCCACCTGGAGGCTGGCATTCCTAAAATTTACAGTTCAACCCAGGAGCCATACATTGCTTCGTTGTAAATGAACGTGGCAGTCTAGCCATATATGAAACATGAACCAAAATATCCTGTGGATTTTTTTCCAACAGTAAACAATCAGCGGCCATGTAATGTTTTTATATACCAATTTTGTCTTCATGATTCTTTTCCAGGGTTCACACATGCATGTGTACAACTTGATTTCCCTCCTCTTGATCATTGTATTCTTACAAAGCTGCCTGATACTGAGTGAAACTATTGGTGTATCTGACTCTGTGTTGTCTGTCCACACTGGAAATTGTAACCTAGGGTTTCAGGCAAAGAAGGTTTCCCCATGGCACCTGCTACTGAAGATTCTTTAACAGGTGAGGCCACAGACTCAACTTGGAATCTTCTGCATATGAAGTGGGTGCTTTACCATTGAGCCACAGGCCTTTCCCTTGATTCTTGGCACCTGACTACATAGGAAAGCATTGTGTCTGAGATTATATGAAGATTGCCCATTGATTTTATTGATGTTTAGTTATAGTGGTTTTAAATTACGTTAGCTGTTCTATGGTATTTAATTTATTTAAATCATGTTATTCTATATTGTTGTTAGTTGTCTCGAATCACATTTGTTGTGGGAGAGAGGATATAAATTCGAAAAATAAGATAAATAAATAAACTGTGATGATCTCTTCATGCATGACAGCCATTATCTGATATTGCAGTCATTGGGTCAAGAGCTGAATGTGGCCAGCCCTAGGAAACAGCCAGTTAGAAAATCCTCATCCTGATCTTGAAAAAGGATTATCTTGTCAAGTAAATTGTAATTTCTGAGCCAGTGCTGGAAGCCAAATACCACCTCTTCTGGGGGTATAAGATATGTACCAAACTGCCAAATCTAAAAATATGCCCCCCCTCTCGTTGCTAATCCTCTCATCCTTTCCAAAATCTCTACATTTTAGCTGCATATATTCAAAACCTTACATAGTTTTCTGAATGACTGCATTGGCTTTTCTTCCTCACTGAACCTGAAATCTGAGTGTATCTGTTTGTGCAATTTCCTGTTCTTTGTTTCACTGACCTTTGGTCACCTACTGTACTTGCAATAATTATTTGACTTCAGCTGTCCATGAGTACCCATCTAGTTTTCTCAACTCTAATTACTTTACTGAGCATCAGAGTGGAAAGGCCACTTTCCCTGAGGTGTTCCTCCTCCTTTGGTGTCACTCTGTTGAGTTGTCTGTGCAATGAACAGAATTTTCCTAACTTGTATGTGTGAAAGAATTACACTACACTTATGAAATTGAATTGTCATCTGTCCTAAAATTATGTAGGTTTAGCAATAAATTTACATGTATTTTAATAATCCCTATTGACAGCATAGTATAACCTGATCTCATCAGATCTTGGAAACTAAGCAGGGTTGGTACTTGGATGGGAGACCATCAAGGAAGACTTTGCAGTGAAAGACAATGGCAAATCACCTCTGCTTTGCACTTGCCTTGCAAATCCCTTGCTGAGGTTGCCATAAGTCAGTTGTGACTTGATGGCATGTGTGTGCGTATGCAAGGGGGGGGGGGTTGGTAGTAGGAACTCCTTTGCATATTAAGTCACATACCTCTGATGTAGCCAATCTTCCTGGAACCTACAGTCGGCCCTGTACTAACAGCCCTGTAAGCTCTTGGAGGATTGGCTACATCAGGGGTGTGTGGCCTAATATGCAAAGGAATTTCAGCTCTATGTGTATGTATTACTTGTGTTAGTATCTGTAGAAACTGACCTCTCTTTGTAACATCTTTCCTTCTACCTCCCCATCTTTCTGGTGCTTGCAGCCTTTAAAATATTACACTAATTAGTGAATAAAGTTACTTTAACTCAGGCATACGCATTCATTCAGAATAAAAATAACAAGCACACATATATCTAACAACACAGTAAAGAGTCACAATCGGATGTGAGGGCAATCTGGTTGCAACATCTGTCACCCCACTGGTTGCCAGGATTGATTCAGCTGATCTGGCTGGCTAGGCAGATTTCCCTTACCTCCCTCACAGCTCCATGTGTGTGTCAGAACTTGTAACTTTTGCTTTACTTGCCTTGACCAAACTGACTCCATGCTGTAACTTAGTAATAACATAGAGTGCCTGACCACAGCAATTAACCCTGGCCCCTGTGCTATGCCAAGTATTTAGGGCAGTAGGGCAGGCGGCAGATAGTCTCTGCTTAACATCCACAGGTGCCCTTTGAAGACAGGCCGTTTGGCCTTCACAACAGGGGAGCATCCTCCCTTCTGATAACGAAGGCTGGGAAGAAGAGACACTTGTCTGAGACCGTGTGAATGATTGTTTTATTGTGCTTTGCTGATGGCATAAAATGTAACCAACTGCCAGGAATTGGCATTACTGTTATTTCATTGCTCTAGTACTGTAGTTCTTCAATAAAGATCCTAACTTGTAACAAGTATTGGACTCGTCTGAAGTTCATCCAAGTTCTGACATTATAACAGTAATCTTTTATTTGGGACTTATCTGTACTGGCAACCTGGCCCGATGGTGGCAAAGGCTCCAGACAACGGAGAGCCCAGCATCCCACCCGACGAGGAACCCCTCGACCCGAAGGTAACGGGAGCGAGACGGAAACTTAAAGTCCCCACACCCTTCTCCGTCGACGCCTTCCCTCCACGAACCTGGAGCCCGAGGAAGTCCACGGCAGCTATGGAGGCCGTGGAACAGCGATACCGAGTCCTCGCCACAGGCGGAGGGGAGGGAGAGGAGGAAGAAACCAGAGACGAAGGGCTCGGCACCTACGGCGGAGGGGACCCGATCCGAACGCTGCGCAACGAGCTGTTCGATTGGGTGAAGGAGATCCACGACGAGGTCCACGCGTCCAGAGCACTGATGGCCGAGGAGATGCAGCAGAACCTAGGAGCGATCCGCGACCAAATACGCACGCTCCAGGGCGCCGTGCCCGTGGGCCCGATTCCGGGGGGGGAGGCCCGGTGGGACCACCGCCAGCCGGCCCTCCAGCCCCACCGCTGGCCGCCCCTCCGGCCCCACCGCCGGCCGTCCCTCCGGCTCCACCACCAGGCGGGCCGGCCCCACCCGCGCTGCCTGGGGTTCCAGCGGCCCCGGCCGTACCAGCAGCGCCAGTGCCCCCCGCGCCCGCAGCCCCAGTGGCTCCAGCCGTGCCAGCGGCCCCGGTCCCAGTCGCCCCGGTGGTACCGGCCCCCGCAGCCCCTGTCGTCCTGGCCGGGGGAGATGGGGGGGGCAGGGAGCTAAAGATTACGTTCGACGGAGATGGGGACGAAGTCGAGTACTTCACAATTCAGTGCAACACGTTTTTCACGCACTGGGGAGCAGGTTACCCTACAGAAGCGAGCCGGGTCGACCACATTGCATCCAAGCTACGGGGGCCGGCTCGAAAATGGTACGTGGGGCTTTACACGGGGAGGAAGCCCGAGCTGGCCACGGTGGCCGACTTCCTGCAGGCGATGCTCCGACAGTACGGAGATCCCCTGCGGGAGGAGAAAGCCATCGAGGCCCTACAGAGGATCGAACAAGGGAACCGCACCACCCGCAAGTACGCCACTGAATTCATGGGCCACTGCACGGCAGCCAGGGGTTGGAATGAAGTGATGAAATACACCGCGTTCAAGAATGGCCTGAACGTGAACATCCTAGATCGGTGTTACCACCAAGGGAGACCCGACACCCTAGTAGGATGGATTCAACTGGCGGGAGAAGTAGAGACCGACCTCCAACATGTCGGGATGTGGCGCCAACAACAAGGCAAGAAGGGGGGGAAGCCGAGTCCCTCTCCCGGAAAACCGGAAGGGAAGCGGGCCCCCGCAACCTCGACCCCCACTACCACGACTTGGAAGTGCTCCAGATGTGGGGACCCGAATCATCTGGCCGCCAACTGCCCGGTGAGGCCAACGCCGACCCCGACTCAACCCAAGCCGGCGCCCACTGCGCAGAAAAAGAAAGGCGGCCGCGCTAAGGAGCCCAGTCGGGGTGCCGTCGCCACTTCCTTGGCGATTGACGAGGATGTTACCACCATAGAGGAGTCCAGCGAAGAGTCCTGGGAGCAGGAGTCGGCAGGAAACGACAGCGACCTGCTTTAATCGGTGCCGCAAAGCAGGTCCACGAAACGCCGGCACTACTAACGGTGAGAGTTACCGGGGGGTTATTGTTCATCGCAGTCACCCTCCTGAACCCCAACCTTAAGAGATTTATGCACACCCGCACCCTGATTGATTCCGGGTGCACCCGAGACATTATCACCCCGCGCCTAGTGGAAGCGCTGGGACTGGCCACGTCCCCCCTTCCCCACCCCATCCAGTTCGAACAGATGGATGGGTCAACCATGAGAGGGGAACCCTGCACCCTAGAAACCCAAGCTACCTCCGTGGGGACGGAGGAGCACTGGGGGATAGAAACTTTCGTCATAGCCCCGTCTTCCTCCTTTGATGTGGTGGTGGGGGCAGGGTGGCTTGCCAGGCACCAACCGGACATTCGATGGGCCGAGCAAATTGTACGATTCCCAGACTGGTGGTGTGAGCACCACCACTGGAGGACTGAATGGGGCCCGAAGGCACCTCCCGAGAACGAGAGACTCTGCCTCACCCTTGAGGAAATAGGGTCGATCCCCAAAGAATACAGGGACTTGAGGAAAGCCTTTAGTGAGCGGGAAGCAGACGAGCTCCCTCCACACCGTCCTACAGACTGTGCCATCGAACTGATCCCAGGGCAGGCGCTACCCAAGGCAAAACTGTATTCCATGGGGTGGGCAGAGAAAGCCGAACTGAGAAAATTCATTGACAAAAATTTGAAACGGGGTTTCATCCGACCGGCCACAGCCCCCCACGCGGCCCCGGTCCTATTCCGCAAGAAAAAGGATGGGGGTCTTAGACTTTGCACAGATTTTCGTGGGATAAACGGGATTTCCATGTCTAATGCTTATCCGATCCCGCTGATAAGAGACCTATTGAACACTGTGGCCGAGGGTAAAATCTTCACCAAACTCGATCTCCGAGACGCGTACTTCCGCGTGCGGATTAAAGAAGGAGACGAGTGGAAAACGGCATTCAATACACCCATGGGACAATTTGAATATTTGGTGATGCCCTTCGGGCTTCAGGGGGCGCCGGGGGTTTTCATGAATTTTATCAATGAAGTGTTGAGAGAATTTTTGTACAAGGGGGTGGTGGTGTACCTTGATGACATCATTATCTATTCTAAAGATCTTGAATCACATGTACCCCTGGTGAGAAAAGTGTTGACTACCTTGTGCAAGAACAAACTGTATGCTAAACTGTCCAAATGTGAATTCCATAAGACGGAACTAGACTACCTGGGGTTTTGAGTGTCTGGGGAGGGACTAGCGATGGATCCCGCTAAAATTCAAGCGGTTCTAGATTGGGAACCCCCTCGAACCCGACGGCAGCTACAATCATTTCTCGGGTTCGCAAATTTTTACCGCGGATTCATTAAGGGGTTCGCCCGTGTAATGCTCCCCCTCACGGAACTCCTCAAAACGAAGGGGAAAGGAGATGAGGCGAAAAAACCCGGCGCGCGTCTAACGTGGACGCCAGAGAGCCACCGAGCTTTCAAAGAGCTCAAACAACTCTTCACCTCTGAACCAATATTGGCTCACCCCAATGAATTAAAACCCTTCGTGGTGCAATGCGACGCCTCCGACGTCGCCGTAGGAGCCATATTGATGCAGAGGAACGAGGAGGGGGAACTCCGTCCTTGCGCCTACATCTCACACAAATTCTCAAATGAACAGAGGAACTGGTCGGTCTGGGACAAGGAGGCTTTTGCAGTAATGTTTGCTCTCAAAACATGGAGATCCTGGCTGGAGGGAGCCCGAGTCCCTTTCGAAATTTGGACCGATCACAAAAACCTGGAGGCCCTCACCGGCCGCCGCAAACTGACTGCAAAACAAATCCGGTGGGCGGGATTCTTTGCTAAATTCGACTTCGTGCTGAAACATATCCCCGGCACTAAAAACTTTTTGGCTGACGCGCTATCGCGCATGCCCCAGCACGAGAGTCAGAGGGAGGAAGTGATCGATTATCTCATTCCTCCCTCCGCCGTCGCGGGGGGGGGGGGGGTGTCACCACCCATTCAGGAAAACAGACCGGAGCCCCTGACCTGCAGCAAAAAGAACGCTTCGCAACAGAAGCAGAATTAGAGGGAACGGAACGACCAGAGGGGCTCGAGAAGGGGGAATTTGGTTTCACAAGGGGAAAATCTACGTGCCCAAATCCTTAAGAAAAGAGGTCTTGGAGCAAAGCCACTCTAGCTGCCTAGCCGGCCACTTCGGGTATGTTAAGACCCTCAACTTAATCACCCGACAATTCTGGTGGCCCAAGCTAAAGAAGGATGTCTCTGAGTTTGTGCTCGCCTGCCCCACTTGCATCATGTCTAAACGGAGGGGGGGAAAGCCACCTGGCCATTTAGTTCCCCTCCCCACAGCGAGCCGCCCATGGGCAGTGGTGTCAATGGACTTCATCGTAGAGCTTTCTCCTTCCCAAGGGAAGACAGTGATATTGGTGGTGGTGGACACGTTCTCCAAACAAGCCCATTTCATCCCCTGCAAGAAACTCCAAGAAATTGGCCCAGTTATTCTTTAATCACGTGGTCCGCCTACACTCATTCCCAGAGAAGGTCATTAGCGACCGCGGCCCACAGTTCGTTGCCAACTTCTGGCGGGAGTTTTGCAAACTAGCAGGAATTGAGCAGGGGCTTAGCTCCGCGTACCATCCGCAAACGGACGGACAGACGGAGAGAGTGAACGGGCTTCTCGAGCAGTACTTGCGATGCTATATCAACTACCAGCAAACGAATTGGGTGGAACTCCTCCCCTTCGCAGAATATGGGTACAATAACAGCCTCCATAGTTCCACCAAAACCTCCCCTTTCCAAATAGTCAATGGCTACGAGGGAAAACCCTTCCCCAATCTCCCTCTGCCATCCGGATCCCCGGAGCCCACTTCATGTCAACAATGGTGGGAAGGAATACGGGAGGGGTGGAGAGTGATTCAAGAAAACCTGGAGGAGGCGAAAAAGGAGTACAAACGGCACTTTAACAAAAAGCACGCCCCCCAATGGGAACTGAAAGAGGGAGAGACAGTGTTTCTGTCCACAAAGAATCTGCCCCTCCCGCAGGGGTGTTGCAAACTCGCTCTGAAATATCTGGGTCCATTCAAAATAAAAAAGGTTATCAACAAAGTAACTGTTGAATTAGAGCTACCCAAATCCTTGAGTAAGATCCACCCTGTTTTTCATTGCAGCCTTCTTCGCAAAGATCCTGGAGCTACGTCATTCCATCCTCGCCCCCCGGAGCCGCCTCCAACCCTAGTGAAGGGTCAGAGTCACCATGAGGTGCAGGAAATTCTGGACTCCAAAGTCCAACGGGGTGTGTTGTACTACCTTATCAGGTGGAAATACTTCCCCCCGACCTGTGATGAATGGGTAAAGGCTAGCGATGTGTCTGCTCTGCAACTGCTCAAAAAGTTTCACCTACTGTACCCACACAAGCCCAAGGCGGAGAGCTTAGGGGGGGCAGTATGTCAGAACTTGTAACTTTTGCTTTACTTGCCTTGACCAAACTGACTCCATGCTGTAACTTAGTAATAACATAGAGTGCCTGACCACAGCAATTAACCCTGGCCCCTGTGCTATGCCAAGTATTTAGGGCAGTAGGGCAGGCGGCAGATAGTCTCTGCTTAACATCCACAGGTGCCCTTTGAAGACAGGCCGTTTGGCCTTCACAACAGGGGAGCATCCTCCCTTCTGATAACGAAGGCTGGGAAGAAGAGACACTTGTCTGAGACCGTGTGAATGATTGTTTTATTGTGCTTTGCTGATGGCATAAAATGTAACCAACTGCCAGGAATTGGCATTACTGTTATTTCGTTGCTCTAGTACTGTAGTTCTTCAATAAAGATCCTAACTTGTAACAAGTATTGGACTCGTCTGAAGTTCATCCAAGTTCTGACAGTGTGTCCCTCCCGAAGCTGTGTGCTTGGTGGAAGAGGACGACCATCTCAGATAGAAGGAGTGTATTGTTCTTTGGTCAAGGGTATATGATAGCTGCATGCCCCTGCTAGAACCTCCAAACAAACTCAAGGTGTAGAGTCACAATCCCAGTCTATGCTGCACTGTAGGGCTTCTTGATTTTCACTGGAAAGGGCTTAAAAGTTTCTGGTACACAAGGGATAGATGGATCAAAGTCCAGCCTGAAAATTCCTCAGTGGCTCATATCCAAACATCTCAGGTGTGACAACATGCATCCTAGGTTAAAAATTCTGCATGTTTCAAGAGAATCCCTTCTTCCACCCCCCCTTCCCCCAATTTCAAATCGGGACCACTGCTTAGTGGTGTGAGTTAAACCAAATGTGTAGGCAGTATCGTTTTCAAGCTTTCCCGTGGCTGGGACCTGGGAGGGGTCGGGTGACTGCTCCAGGACGGATTTGTCAGGTTGTGTCAGTAACACCTCAGACTGGGCAATGGGTGGGTTAACTTCACCTTCTTGCCCCCATCTGCCCCAGCTCCTGCCGTTCGCTACTTTCCCTCTCTCTGAACTGTTCGAACTGGCGGCACTGAGCTCTTTCTCTCTGGCGTGCTTCACTGATTCCCTTTAAATCTCGTCGCTCTTGGCCCCTGCCCCCTCCCAGCTCGTTTTCCCCAACTTTATTAAGCCCAGCTGTGAGTGGTTGGGTGCGGTTGGTAGCCCTGGTGCCAGACGGCATCTGAGAGCCTCCTCTCAGAGGGCTGTTGGGTAGGTCTTCACTGGAAGCAGTGGCGTGTGCGACGCTGTCCGGACAGACATCCTTTGTTGGTTTCACCATCTGGGTTGATGGGGAGGGTGAGACCAGAGGCAAGCTGCAAAGTGGGCCCTCTGGACACCCCCCCCCCCTTAGGCCTTTCCTGGTATTCTGGTTGTCTTTATAGAATCGGGACATGAAGTCTGCGTTGGCGTGGAGACGACCCTTCTGGTATTGGACATGGAACCTAAAGGGAAAGGTATCAATGAGAGACCCTGTCATTGTGATCTTTCATTCTATTGAGCCATTGTAAGGGACCGCGGTCAGTGACTATAGTGAACAGGTTTTTAGCAAGGTAGAATTTGAGTGCCCCCATGACCCATTTGACTGCTAGGGCCTCTTTCTCAACGGTAGAATACTTTAGTTCAGATGGGTGCAGCTTTCGACTGAGAAAGAGGATGGGATGTTCCACCCCATCTTACTCCTGAGAGAGTACAGTGCCCAGTCCGTAGTCGGACACGTCCATATGTAACAGGAAAGGCAAGTTAAAGTCAGGGTTGTATAGAGCCATCACGTCAGTCAGGGCACGGGCTAAGTCCTCGAAGGAAGTCTTCTGTGTAGGCGACCATACTAGTTGGTTGGGTTATGTCTTTTTGAGAGCATCGGTGAGAGGGGCTGCTCTTGATGCAGGGGTACAAACCAACTGTAGTACCCAATAAGGCCCAGGAAACGGCGGAGTTGCTTCTTTGTAAGGGGTAAGGGCATGTCGTGGATCTGGACCACTTTCGGGGGCCAAGGCTTCACCTGCCCATTCCCTACCAAGAAGCCTAGACACTTTAGCTCATGAAACACCAACTTGCTCTTTTGAGAGTTTGCCTTGAGAACGGCCCAGGCGAGGGCCTGTAGGACAGATTCCACATGTTGGAGGTACTCCTCCCATGTGGAACTAAAGATGATGATGTCATCGATGTAGGTTGTAACGAACCTTTGGCATTCGGCCAGTGCCTTGTCCACAAGGCGTTGGAACGTCACTGTGGCCTCATGCAGCCCGGAATTGATACAGGCCTGAGGAAGTTACGAAGGCCATTTTCTCTCAGTCCTCTTCTTTCGCTGGAATTTGCCAGTACCCTTTCGTCAAGTCCAAGGCGGAGAGGTACTGGGCTGCCCTGAGGAGGTCTAGGAGGTGATCCATATGTGGCATGGGGTAGGCATTGAACTGGGAAACTCGGTTCACCTCGCGATAATCGACGCAAAACCAGGTAGAACCGTCTGACTTTGGCACCACTACTATCGGGCTCCGCCAGGCACTCCTTGATGGCTCAATAATCCCCATTGCTAAAATGTCCTGGACCTCTTTCTCTACCTGTTCTCATCTCTTCCGTGGCATCGGTCTCCATATGGCCCTGGCTACTTGGTGGGGTTCGGTAGGAATGCTATGTTTGGTGAGCGGGGGTGCGTGATAAGACCCCCGGAATTCGGGCCGTTTCCCGTAGGGCTTGTTGTTGCTCCCTAGACAGCTGGTCATCATACTGGGGTTCCTTGGGGGACACAGTTGGGATCCAGGGAAGCACCGGGGAGGGCAACTCCTCCAGCTGGTGGCCCAGACCACACCAGGACCCCATCCGGGGGGTACCATTTCTTCAAATGGTTGATATGCAGCAATCGGATATCCCGGGCACGTTGCCCACAGCAGACTTCATAGGTGACCAGTCCTACTCAACGATGGACCGGGAAGGGCCCATCCCAGTTGTCTGGTCCGCAGCCAGGGGCACGCAGTGGTGCACCAGGACTGGGTCTCCCACCTGCAGCTCTCTTCTATGGGTCCCCTGGTTATAATAGTGGCGTTGTTGCTCTCGGGCTTGGACCAAGTTATGGCAGGCCTCTTCATGGGCAGCTTGTAGGCGCCCTTGAAGGAGTTGGATGTGTTTGGTGGGGGTACAGGTGGGGTTATCTTTTGCTCACCTCCATTGGTCTTCAACCAAATCTAAGAGCCTGCGAGGTTGTCATCTGAAGAGTAGCTTGAATGGACTGAAACCCAGGGAGGCCTTGGGGGTTTCCCTGAGGGTGAAGATCAAGGGGTCTAAGAACAAATCCCAATTGTGGGGCTGTTGTGGGCCAGACAGCAGAGGCCCGCTTTTAGGGTTTGGTTGAATCATTCAACCAGCCCATCCGTTTGGGGGTGATAGAGCGAGGTGAAGACCTGTTTAATGCCCAAAGACTGACATAACTTGCACACCAAACTGACCAGAACGTAGTCCCTTGGTCGGTGAGGATTTCTTCTGGTAGCCCAAAGAGTACAAAGATGTGGAGTAGGACCTGGGATACTAGCGGGGCCTTTAGAGACCACAGGGGAACCGCTTCTGGGTATCGTGTGGCATAGTCCATTAACTATGAGTAGGTACCAATCTCATAGTGTGGCATAGTCCATTAACTATGAGTAGGTACCAATCTCCCCGAGGTGTGCGATCCAGGGGTCCTATAAAATCTATGGCTACTCTTTGAAAGGGATTCTGCTGTATGGGCAACGGGTGCAAGGGGGCCCAGGGAGGCGATTGAGTGGAGACCGTCTGGCACAGTGGGCATGAGCGACAAAACTCCTGAACGTCCGCGTAGATAGAGGGCCAAAATAACTGGGCCAACACCATGGCCAGGGTCTTCCATGGCCCCCGGTGACCAGCCCACAGGAGATCATGAGCGGACTTCAGAATCACCACCCAATAATTCTGGGGGATGAGGAGCTGCACCTTCCCTGCCGCATCTCGGGGGGCTTTGGGGATTCTATACCAAACCCCTCCCTTTTTTGATACAGAGCCACCATTGAGCCCATCGAGTGCCTTGCACTACGCCTTCACTTACCACCACCACCTCCCATGAGGCCTGCAGAGTGGGGTCTGTTTCCTGGTCACGTTGGAACTGTGGATTCACCTGGACCTCTTCGTCTTCCTCTCCTCCTTCTGAGTCGGAACCCTCGGTGAGCGGTCCCAGGCCGTCCGTGTCACTTCCTTCGGCGATGTGATCGGCGGGATGGGCATTTCGCCCAGTAGGTTGCTCTCTTTGGGTGCGGTGGCCTGGTGGAGGAGATGCCTAAAGCCCGGGAAGTCACGTCCAAGGAGGACTGAGAATGGGAGCCTCGGGATGACGGTGACCTCTATCCATTCAGCTTGTCCCGCTATTTCTAACACTATCTCCACTACTGTCCAGGCATGTGGCTCATCCATAAAACACGAGATCTCCGTCCAGTGTTGTATGTGTAACTCTGCGGGCAGGAGGTTTTGCCTGACCATCGAAATAGTGCTGCCCGAGTCTAACATTGCTTCCACCAGGTACTGGTCTAATCTGGCATGCACCATGGAAGGAGGGAAGGCGGAGCAGCGATAGATGACCGGTAAGGCCCGGTTGCGAGAGTAATCGCACTCCATCGTTGTGCAATCCCGCTGTAAATACCCCCACTGACTGCACATGTAACACCGGCTGATGGCTGGGGGAGGATTTCCCGGACGTCCGGTCCTGTTGGGGCGTGGTGGAAGGGACATCGGCAAAAGGGTCAGCGGATCTCCTTTGGCCATTGGCTCTTGGATCCACCCTCTTGGAAAAGGGCGTGACATCTCTAGCTGGGGGAGGGCCAGGTGTCTTCTTTCCCCTGGGTCCTCCACCCCTGTCATAGCTTTTTGGGATCGTACGCAGAGTAATTTTCCAGGAGAGTGACCAAGGCTTTCAAGTCTACCGACTTGTTCCTTACAACACAAAGGTGGACCTCCTTCAGCACGATTTGGAGCATCTGCTCACCCCAACCTTCTCGATTACTCCTTCCGTCATGGCGGCTCAGGGTGCCAGCCACCGTGTGGCCAACTGGGTTAGTTCTGCTGCCACAAGCTGGGGTCGGTCTTCGGCGCTCCAGTGGTGTGCTCGGAACTTAAGCCAATATTACTCTTCCATTACCTCAAAGCGATCCAACAGGGCATTTCTCACAGTGTCTCATAGTCAGTCATTTGTCTCCGGGGCAACCCCCGGAACGTGACTTGGGCCCCTCCTGTCAAATAGGGGCTGGGGATGTAGGCCCATTGCATCTTGGGCCATTGGGCCATCTCGTCTGTAAGTTTGAAAGTGTCTAGGAAAATCTCTGTGTCATCTTCAGCGGTAAGCATCGTCAGCAGCGGTGGCGAAGGGCGCACAGAAATGCCGGTGGGATTGAGATGGGTAGCCTGCCATGCTTCACATGTCACGCGACAGTGTTTTTTGGGATTTCCTTTGTTGTGCCATCCACTCCTGCATCATCTGGTCTTGTTGTTCCATCATCCATTGCGTAAACTGTGCCACATCGAAGGCCAGAGGGGCTGGGTCCAACATGGTCGTCGGTAGCACAGTGGGGTGAGGCCCCAGGAAGTGTGGATGGGCTAAGATCAGTTGTTGAGGTTGCCAGCCAGTGGGGGTAGGAATCAACGGGCGGGGCTGACTCATCCCTGTATGGGCCACCAGTTTGTCAGGCTTTCCCGCGACTGGGTCCTGGGAGGGATCAGGTGACTACTCCAGGACAGATTTTTCGGGTTGTGTCAGTCACGCCTCAGACCAGGCAGCGAGGTAGGTTGACTTCACCATCTTACCCTCATCTGCCCCAGCTCCTGCCGTTCGCTACTTTCCCTCTCTCTGAACCATCCGAACCGGCAGCACCGAGCTCTTCCTCTCTGGCGTGCTTCACTGATTCCCTTTAAATCTCATCCCTCTTGGCTTCTGCCCCTTCCCAGCTCGTTTCCCCCAACTTTATTAAGCCCAGCTGTGAGCAGTTGGGTGCGGTCGGTAACCCCAGTGCCAGGCAACGTCTGAGAGCCTCCTCAGGGGGCTGTTGGGTAGGTCTTTGCTGGAAGCGGTGGCGTGTGGAACACTGTCTGGACAGACGTCCTTCATTGGTTCCACTGTCTGGGTTGGTGGGGAGGGCGAGGCTGGAGGCAGGCCGCAAAGCGGGCCCTCCGGACACCTACACATTTGGTGTAACTTTATGCACTAATTAATGTTATAGTACATGGTGTTTTTGTTCAGTTTGGTTTGACTCACACTGATGAAATTGCTGAGCAGTGATTCCCATTTGAAATGAAGGGTGGCTGGGAGAAGGAATTCTCTTGAAACATGCAGAATTTTCAACCTAAGATGCATGTTGCCACACCTGAGATGTTAGAATACAAACCAAGAGAGGTCACTATAATGGATAACACAACAAAAAAATACAAACTAGTGACCAATTTACTAAGAAATATATAGAAACCAGTCCAAATGTCCAAAACATGTACATTGAAGTCCCAAAGTAGTGTGGTGACAAGCCAATCGATTAAGTATTTGTTTCTTTCCAGTCTTCATCAGACCTGGGACCAATATTGATTCAATTATATAGATTCTTTGCATAATCTTTTTAAAAAGGGAACGCAGAGCGTCTTCAACAGCAATTTCACATCGGCTACAGCTCAGTATGAAGCTTCTTGAGATGTTTGCATATGAGCAATTGAGGAATTTTCAGGCTGGATTTTGATCCATCTATCTCTTGTGTACCAGAAACTTTTGAAACTTTCCCAGTGAAAATCAAGAAGTCCTATGATGTGGCAGAGACTGGGATTGTGACTCTTTACTGTGTTATTAGATATATGTGTGCTTGTTATTCGTATTCTGAATGAATTAGTATTCCTGAGTAAAAGTAACTTTATGCACTAATTAGTATTATAGTACACAGTGTTTTTGTTCAGTTTTGCTTAACCTGTACATCATGTCGTTTCTCATTTTGTTGCCTTTAAAATATTAAGCAAAAGCCTAATAGGCGTACTCTTCTTGCAAATGGTGTACATATGCAACCCTAACCCTGAAGTGAACTTTCCAAGGTGCCAATGGACTTCTGCTGTAATTTATCTCCTGAAACATAGAATCATAGAATTGGAAGGGACCTCCAGGGTCATCTAGTCCAACCCTCTGTACAATGCAGGAAACACACAAATACCCTAAACACCATGAGGAAACACCATGTCCCCTAAATTCACAGGATCTTCATCGCTGTCAGATGGCCATCTAGCCTCTGTTTTAAAACCTCCAAGGAAAGAGAGTCCACCACCTCCCAAGGAAGCCTGTTCCACTGAGGAATCACTCTGTCAGGCAGTTCTTCCTAATGTTGAGCCAGAAACTTTTTTGATTTAATATCTACCTATTAGTTCTGGTCCTACCTTCCGGGGCCACAGAAAACAATCCACACCATCCGCTATATGACAGCCCTTCAAGTACTTGAAGATGGTTATCATATCACTTCTCAGCCGCCTCCTCTCCAGGCTAAACATCCCCAGCTCCTTCAACCTTTCCTCATAGGACTTGGTCTCCAGACCCCTCACCATCTTCGTCACCCTCCTCTGGACCCATTCCAGCTTCTCTATATCCTTCTTAAGATGTGGTGTCCAAAACTGAACACAATACTCCAGGTGAGGTCTTACCAGAGCAGAGTAAAGTGATACCATCACTTCATGTGATCTGAACTCTATACTTCTGCTGACACAATCCAAAATTCGGCCCCGCCCTGGCCGGGCCGCGTAGCGGCTATGCACCGCGGGGCTGTGTTTTGCCTCCCCTGAAGGAGGGAGGCCGAAGAGGTTCCCGGGCATCTGGGGCTGCATTGAGCGGTGTGTCGGGGCTATATATAGCCCTGCCCCCACCCAGAACAATGCATTTTATTTTCTGTTCTCGGCGGAGTCGGACACACGCAGTGTGTCCTGAGCCGAGAACAAGGTCGGGAAGGCATTGGCCCCCTTTGTGGGCTGCAGAGCAGCGTTGGAGGCGGCTGGCGTGGTGAGCTTACAGCTGGGCAGCGTGGATGTCGACTGCAGGCCATCACCGGGGAACAGCGCCTGCAGTATTTGGGGTGTGTTCAAGGCCTCAGCAAGAGTGACTGGGCTTCTTCGGGGGCAGCAGGCATCAGTGGGCTTGAGGAAGATCTGGGGGCGCACCCCCCACTCTAGGCTTTGGTGTGGGGAAAGGAAGGGCTTTGTGTTGGAGGTTGGAGTGGCCAGGCACGAAGGCGGGGGCAGGCCGGGAGTGAAAGAGTTGGCCGAGAGTTTCTTCCCCGCCCTTCTTTCCTGCCTCGTTAGAACTGGGGTTTCTTGCTTGCTAAGCAGCGACTTGGTGTTGTCTGGGGAGGGACTTCACCCCTCTTTGCCTATTGTACTCTTATTGTGAGAGGGCAGCTTATAAGGAAAATTATGGGCCCAAAGAAGGGACAAGGCCCGTCAAAAGCAAACATGAATGCCCGATATGCAGGGGCCCCCACGCATTATCGGCATGTAGTAAGACTAAGCAGAAAGGGGGAGTTAAGCGCCCCGGGGGTGGAGGCAATTCCCAGACGCCTGGAAAAGGGACCCAGCCTTATTTGGCTGAGGGTTCTTAAGCGTTTTCTGGAAGGTTATCCCAGAGTAGCGGATGGAGTCTACTTATGGGAGAGATTAGCGGATGGAGTCTACTTATGGGAGAGATTTACTTTAGGATTCAGGATCCCATTTTAAGGGCTTCGGGCACCTTGTAAGGCTTCTAACCTTTGTTCTATTGTGGGGCTTGAGCATGTGGTCAGGGAAAAGATTGCAAGGGAATGTGCGGAGGGGCAAGTCATTGGTCCTTTCGACGACCACCCAGTTCCATGCTTATGGGTTTCCCCTTTGGGAGTGGTGCCCAAAAAGGCAGAGGGTGAATCCAGGTTGATTCATCACCTGTCTTATCCTAGCGGTGGATCGGTGAATGATGGAATTCCTGACCATCTATGTTCAGTTAGATACACTTCCTTCGACTAAGCGGTCAAAGTAGTGGGGTGTGATCTGGGAGCGGAAATGGCCAAATGTGACATTAAGTCGGTGTTTCGTCTTTTACCAGTACACCCAGATGATTTTGAGTTGTTGGGATTTAAGTTTGAGGGGGAGTATTACATGGACAGAGCCCTGCCCATGGGGTGTTCTATATCTTGTGCAGCCTTTGAGAGATTCAGTTCCTTTTTGGAATGGTTGTTGAAATTAAACGGTCCTTTTGGAATGGTTGTTGAAATGAAACGGTTCATTACCTGGATGATTTTTTGTTTGTGGGCGCGGCTGGGACGGGGCGGTGTGCCCAGTTGCTCGAGTTTTTTATGGAACTAACAGTGGAGCTCGGCGTGCCATTGGCTCATGAAAAGACTGAGGGCTTGGCTACACGGCTGACATTTTTGGACATTGAGTTGGACATGTTGCACCAAGCCTCTCGATTTCCGGAAGAAAAGGTCCGGCAGCTTAGGGAACGGCTGGCAGCGCTTAGGAGGAAACACAAGGTGTCACTGTTGGAATTGCAACAACTAGTTGGGCATCTCAATTTTGCTGCAGAGAAGTAGCACCGGGCAGGGCATTCCTCCAGTGCTTGTGTGATGCCATGGGGTCCCTGCGGTTACCCCATCATAGGGTGCGTATAACGGCAAGTATGTGCAGTGATTTGGAGGTATGGGAGACCTTTTTGGAATCATTCAACGAGGTGTCCTTTTGGCAAGAGGACAGGAAGGTCGAAGCTGACCTTCAGATTACTTCGGACGCTGCCGGTGCCACCGGTTTTGGGGTTGTGTTTCAGGGGCATTGGTGCACTGAGCAATGGCCTAAAGTGTGGCAAGCCAATGGCCTTTGCAGGAACTTAACCTTTTTGGAGTTTTTTCCTATTGTTGTGGCAGTTAGGATTTGGGGGGAGCTGCTGGCAGATGAGGTCATGCACTTTTGGTGCGACAATTTGTCGGTGGTCCACGTTATTAATTCTTTATCCTCCAAGTCAATACCCGTTATGAACTTAGTGAGGGCCTTTGCATTGCATTGCCTTCAATTGAACGTGTTGTTTTTAGCAAAACATGTTCCTGGTGTCTGTAATGGGGTAGCATACGCTCTGTCTCGTCAACAGATGGAGTGCTTTTTCCAGCTAGCCTCGGAGGCCGATCCGCAGCTGGTTTGGATGCCCCAGGACCTGTGGCAGCTTGGCAGGATGAAGCCGGTAGGGCAATTTTACTAGCATTGGCCCTGAGTACACGGAAAGCGTATGAGCGTGTGATTGTGGCTAATGCTGGGCCGGCCAGGCCAAAAAATACCCTCCCCTTAAACTTCAGCCCCGATCACCAGAAGGAGGCGAATTTAGTGGGAGGCATGACTATAATCCGCATTCTACAGCATTGAGCCGTAAAGCCCATCTGCCGTTCCTGCGTCTCGACTGCACTAACATGTGCAGTGGCCTGGGTGCTCACCTGCAAGGTATAAACCCCTTGCTCCTTCTGCCAAGTGACCGAACTAACTTATCCCTCCCTAACTTCCATGCTGCTGCAATCAGTACAAGGTAGGCAAAAAACACCCCCCCAAGGCCAATAAGGTGGGGTGAAAAAATTCCTACCTGGCCCCTAATAAGATGACCGGATAAACCTGTAGTACTGCAGGGTGGGTGGGTGGGCCGAGAACAGAAAACAAACTGCGTTGTTCTGGGCGGGGTCGGGGCTATAAGTCTGACCTCAAATTTAACATCCCCGCTCTGCAATGCCCAGTCAGATTGGTCATTCCATGACAGCTGCACCAGTTTGCAGACCCTTAAGGCCCCCCAAAATGCCGTTAGCGCTGCTGAATGGAACAGTGCCACCTCGTAATCATAACTACACACCTCGGGCCAAACCTGGACCAACCCCCTCAATATGGATGGAGAGATGGGCTGCTGAGCATCTGCCCATGACCCCCTTTCTCTGGACCAACCTTCAAGCATCTTTTTCAACCGGAAGTCCCCAACCTCCACCGGGTACCCTTGGGCCTTACTGATAAAAGCCAAGGCAGCAAACTGTCCCTGAATGGACTTAATTGCTAAACCCTTACCTTTGAGATGCACACAAAACTGCATCAGGTGCTGAACTGGAATGGGCCAGCTATCCTCCAACTCCGCCATATGCCTGAAGACCCTAAACTGTAACGCAGGAAAAGTAGGAATTGAGCAGTTCCGCCCTCTCTTCATTACCTGTTACAATTTCACTTTCACTTTCCTGCTCTCGCAACAGGCCTACCATGTCCTTGGTCTTTTTCTTACTCTGAACATAAGAAAAGAACCCTTTTTTTTGTTGTTTTTAGCATCTTTGGCCAGCCTAAGCTCATACTGAGTTCTAGCTTTCCTAACTTTTTCTCTACAAGCACTGGTGATTTGTTTATATTCATCCTTGGTTATAAGGCCCTCCTTCCAATTCCTAAAGGAGTTTTTTTTTTATTTCTCAAGTCTTTAGAGAGCTGTTTATGGAGCCAACTTGGCTTCTTTAGGCTTCTTCCATTTTTTCTTCTCATAGGAATTGTCTGTGATTGCGCTTTCAGTATTTCGCTTTTAAGAAACTCACACCCCTTCTGAACCCCCTTCTTCCTAAGTGTTTCTGACCATGGGATTTTACCCAGCATAGTTCTAAGTTTATTGAAGTTTGTGTTTCTGAAGTCCAAACTATAAGTCTGACTACGTATAGCTTTTCCCCTTCCGTAAGACTGTAAATTCCAAAATCACATGGTCATTATTGCCCAGGGTGCCCACTATTTCCACTTCTTCAATCAATTCTTCCTTGTTGGTGAGAATCAAATCCAAGACAGCAGATCCCCTTGTTTCCTTCTTCACTTTCTGGAAAAGGAAGTTGTCTTCAAGACAAGTCAGGAATCTATTTGATTTTTCATTTTCAGCAGAGTTGGACTTCCAACAGATGTCTGGGTAATTGAAATCTCCCATGATCACTGTATCCCTTCTCTTGGAGAACTTTGCAATCTGTTGTAGGAGTCTCTCATCCAAGTCCTCTGCCTGACTTGGTGGTCTATAGCAGACCCCCACAATAATATCTCTGTTACATAACAGGAAACATAATGAAATGATGGAAATGTTTCTAGACTACTGTATCACCACTTCTTCCTACAGTCCAGTAGAGAACTGATGAGAGTCTCTGAGCCTTCGTGATCATAACAGCACTTAAAAATGTCACCTTTTTGACCAAGTGGATCTGTACTTGCAGAACAGATCTTTCCTCTCTCTCTGCCTTCTGTAGTCCAGCATTTCACCTGAAAAGCTGCTCTTGAAGTTTGGGAGAACCTCAGGAATGGTGTGAAATGCAACTTTGAACTTCCATCACATTGTATCTGAAGAAGCGTGTGTGCACACAAAAACTCATATCTTGAATAAAACTTTGTTGCTCTTAAAGATGCCACTGGACTCTATCTTCATATTTTGGTTAGTTTTCTCTGGAAAATTAGGTGGGCCCTTAGCTGCGCTGCATAACTCTTATTCACTGAGGAGCTGCTTCTGGGCTTAGTCTTTTCGCTCTGCTGAAGTTAATTATAATTAGTGATTAACCCCCTCCTACCTGCTGAGATCAATGTTAGGCACTTTCATATATTGGAGATCAATATTAGACACCTTCACATATAAAAATTATGTGAACACAGCAACAGGGGTAATCTGGTTTGCTTGCAGGACTTGTTTAAGGTGGTTTTAATTGGGGGAAAAGATAAGTCTGCCCTAACTGGTTGGTTCATTTTCTGGTTCTGAATCAAGATTCAAAACCCAAAGTTTAAATTCCAGATTGGGCATTTCAGACATTTAAGAACAGAGTAATATTCTCCCTCCTTTATGAACAATGAGGGCCATATAATTAGGTCTATGTATGTGAATGAAAGAGAAACCTATAATTTGCTATAAAATACTCCTCTTTTCTTCCAGTGACTGACTCCCAGTCTACGTTGGAACTGTGCTCAGTGATCTGTAGTTTACTCAGTGCACATCATAAATGGGAGCATCAGGAGACAGCTCCTTTTTAGCTTCTAATGTGCAAACTATGTATCCACCTCACTGTGGGAGGGGAAGGGCCCCATAGAACGGGAATCCATTCCTATTTGCACAATTCTGAATTTAGGGAAGAACTGGTAGGGACTGAGAATGTGTGTATGCATCATGGAATGCAAACAGTCACAAATGTTTCAAGAGTTCTATGCACTGCACTAATCTTTTTGTCTATATGGAAAATCTTGTAAACTAGAAATGTACAGCACAATCCTAAACAGAATTATAGCCTTCTGAATTCATTGGCTCCAGTTGACTTAGATAGGGGTGTAACTCTTCTTAGGATTGAATTGTAGTACAGTGTAGTAGTGCAACAATATAAGATCAAATCTTAAAGGGACTTGTTACATATAGACAGGGCTTTTTTTGAGCAGGAACGCACAGGAATGTAGTTCTGGCTGGCTTGGCATCGGGGTGTGGCCTAATATGCAAATGAATTCCTGCTGGGCTTCTACAGAAAAGCCCTATGTGAAACAATAGTGACATCAGGGGATGTGGGCTGTTATGCAAATGAATTCCTGCTATGATATAGAGATATCACATATCACGGAAAGGCTCTATGGGATTTGAAAAGGGGGGTTGATTCAGAAGGAACTTTACTATGTATTATCCAGCTGGCCTACTTTTCCAAGACTGAGTTCTATTAAGATTGTTCTGCAATCTCACTGCAGAACTTGACTTTGCCTAAGGCTTTGTGGTGTGCATCTATGATGTCATTATGAAACTCTCCCCTCTCCCTATCTGGAGAAGTTCTGCAGCTTTTGGAAATTTGGAATTGACAAGGTAGCAAATGAAATTATCAATTGATAAGATCTACAGAAATAAAAAGGCAGAGAACCTACCTGAAGCATGGGAGTAGGAGAAACATGGTGGCATACACTGGGCTTTTTTTTGAGCAGGAACGCACAGGAATGCAGTTCTGGCTGGCTTGGTGTCAGAGGGTGTGTGGCCTAATATGCAAATAAGTTCCTGCTGGGCTTTTTCTACCACCCTCACCTCCCCGGGCATATATATTTGTCATTTTCATTTTGAAGCCAGGAAGAAGATGGGCTTGCACTGCCATTGAAGTACCATTTTACATGCTGAGGTGCTTTTCTCAGGCATGTGAAGCTCCACTCTTAATTTATTTATTTAAGTTAGAGTGTACCTTCCTCACTGAGATTCAAGGAGGATGACAAAATGCAACAATGCAAGAGGAACAGTATAAGACATATTATAAACATTGTAATGAGGCAAAATGGTGCAATAGAAACAGTATAAGGCATGATATATAAGCTGCACAAAAAAAAAGATTACAGCAATTAGAACATGATGCAGCGACAATATAATGCATACAATAAACAGGGCCATAAACTACAGATCTCATCCCTTTCTAAAAACATCCTCCTGAAAAATTCTATTTTTACATAAAACGATTCCATTTCACACTCCATGTGGAATGATAGAAGCCTTTCTGACCTCTTCAGTGAGGCCATTCTACAAAGCAGGAGCTGCAACAGATACTGCTCTGGTATAGGCAACTGTTGGTCTTACCCCTTTGCAGAAAATGCCTTCAGAACACTTTGTTCAGGAGTTCAGCTGCTGCAGAGGGACATTCTTGGGGTCTTGCTAGCATTCTTGCTAGCAAGTTTAACATGTATTGGTTGAAAATCCAATTTTGTATGTCTTAAACATCCATATGCATTTAATGTGGTATATTAGCTCTCCTATGCTTAAGTAACAATATTAGAGGGATCACAGTTAGGTAGAAACATTTAAACTCTATTCTTGATTTGATATTGTATATTAAAAGTTTAATATTAATCAGAAAAAATTCATGCCAGTATTAGAAAGTTGATAGGTACCCATTATTTAGCTGGAACTGCCTCTTCGTGGCTTTAATCTACAGGTAACAAGTTACATATTTGTATAATGTTTGACCATTTTACCATCAGTAAAGGTCAACAGTAGTACTGTTCCTGTATTTACAAAAGGGAAATAAAATACATCTTGACACTTGCAGATTGGTAGCCTTCATTATATTTAACACAGCTCCTTAGAACTTTAATTGGAAGGCTAGCTCATGGTAGCACTGGGCTGTAAATAGATAAGGTGGAAAGAAAGATAAAATTGAAGGGAAATTAATTCTCTGGACATATTAAAATAGAATCCACTTGACTATATCATGGACCTCTTGATGGGAAGAAGTAAGGCTTCTCCTTGAAACATGGTTACCATCTGCTCAGTTTCTAGGGCATATAAAATATACAGAGTTTAAAAAGTTTAAAAATCGGGCTGTGCATGTGTATGAGTGTGTGTACTAATACCACAGAACATCTTTTGACATATATATGCTTCAGATGTTCAACAGCCAGTTTAAGTATAGCATAGTCTAAGTATAGATTAGTAGATTGTAATGTAACATAGTAAATGAAATATAAATTTGGGATAGTAGATTGGAATGCATTTTTCTGGCTTGGAGACAGAGGAGATAAGCCTACACAGCCACTCTCCCCTCTTCAAAGAAGATGCTGTGAGGTCACGTCTATGCTTGAGAGGAGATGAGTGGTTTGTAATGGCATGTCTCAGTTAATTACTCTCAGCATTTCACAATTAAGGATACATCAGTCCATCAATCTCCAATTTTGACATATTTCTTTCACTATATTTTTCTATGGAATTAAAACCAAACAAAAGGTAACCATATAAACTAAGTTTGTTGTTCCTGTTTGGTCCTTGAATCTGTTGAACATGTACACAGGGCTTTTTTTTTGTAGCAGGAACTCATTTGCATATTAGGCCATGCCCCCTGATGTAGCTAATCCTCCAAGATCTTATAGGGCTCTTAGTACATGGCCTACTGTAAGCTCCAGGAGGATTGGCTGCATCAGGGGTGTATGGCCTAATATCCAAAGGAATTCCTGCTAAAAAAAAGCCCTGGTTGTATGCATTGCTAATTTACTGCTTACCCTCTACATATGTATGGACTGAATTAAGCAGAGTGAGAGCATCAAGGAGGATCCTGAATTAAGGAAGTGTGACCAGTAGTCCTCCCCTGAGGGAAATAGCTTCTAGTAAAGGAGGGTAATTCCTATCAAGTATTTAAGAATGAAAACTGGAACTTGTATGTATGTTCCTGCCTTCATAAATGTAAGTATTTCTGAAAGAAGTTTATGCATGTTAATTTAAGCAATAACTGCCAAGAGATCTCTCTCTACAGTTTTAAAGGCCTGTCTCTATAAGAAAACAGCTACTTTATTGTGACAAAATATGTATTGTTTATGATTATACAAAGTTACCTCATTTCTGTTGCCCGTTTACCTGCCAAACTTAAACCTGAAAGCTACCTGATAGTCTGACTTCATTTTTTCCCTTCTAAAGTGAAATAAAGCAGTTTGTTTGTTTTGAATTAACATCAGCCTGTTATGTGTCATTATCAAACACATACAAATGAAGGATTTTTGTTGGTTTCTCAGTTCCCTAGGCTGGGTCAGCTTATATCTAGATACATTGGAACAACTGGATGAGACAGACAAATGATGAACAAGAAAAGGGATTGCTCAGCGAAGAAAAAGAAAAAGTGAAGCAGGGAATCTTAATAGCTGAGTGTCAGAAGTTTTAAGTTTTCAGTATATTTGACTGAGTGATGAATATATGAAGGTGATTCTTGTGGTTCAAGTAGAAAGGTATCTCACCTTCTTTATAGGAAATTGGCGGTACAATCCTTGGCAGAGTTAGATCCTTCTAAATCCATTGATGTCAACTCTATTAAAATTGCTCTGTTAATCCCATGTATCACCTTGTAGTTTCAAGGAGCCATGTTGTTTCTTATTTAGTCAATATAGTTGTAGGAATGTGTTGTCTTTGGGGTTGCCAACTCTGGGTAGAAAAATTCCTGGAGTCGCCTACAGAAGTAAATATTTGGAGTGAGCATGGTGGCCCCATTTTGGTTATCTGTTGGAAATGTTTGCTCAACAGAAGACTCCTCATAGTAATGGCTTATGGGTATAAAAAGCCTCTTTCCCTTGATAGGGTCTCTTGCAGACAAGACTGAGACTTGTTAACAAAACAGCAGACTGATGTGGAGCTTTTGCTGCTTGAGGGTGTCTTGAGGGTAAACAAATGTCTTCAGTCTCCAAGGTATTAATTTCTATCCTTTGTAAAATGCTTTACTCACACAAAGGCAAAAGAAAAAGAAAAGAAAAGAGCCATGGTCATCATCACTTCAGTTGAAATGAAATGGCAGCTACCTTTGTTATAACCATACTGTGTAAACATATTTATTTGGAAAATATAAGCCACTTGACCTGGGGATATTTTCTCTAGGGGAAACACAAGTTTGGCAGAACACTTTATTAATGGAATCTTGGTGAAGTAAAAACAGTTCGCTTGCTCTGTGGCTTTAAATTACCTCTATGCTTAGAGTCTGAGAAGTACCCAGACCCTGAGAAGTACCCTGACTCTGACTGCAGCAACTGTAAGTTCTACTTTATACATGTGTGCTCAAAACTATTTTTTTAGCAGGTGTTACATTGATTTAAACATTTAGTCTGTCACTCTCTATTCCCCTCTCAATGCGTACAATGTTATTGTTGATTTTAAGAACAATGCTGCTGGATCAGACCAGTAGTCCTTCTAGTCCAGCACCCTGTCTCACATATAGCGGACAAACAGTTCCCTTGGTGGTCCAACAACAGGGTATAGAAACTGAGGAATTCACCTGATTTTGCTTCCTGGCACTGGGTTTCAGAGGTTTACTGCCTCTGAATGTAGAGTTTAGTCCCTTTAGTCTAATAGACTTATCCTCCATGAATCTTATACTCTTTTAAAGCTGTCTATGCTTGTGGCCATCACTACATTCTCTGACAGCTAATCCCACATTTTAAGCACTCTCCATGTGAAGAAGTATTTCATTTTGTCTGTCCTGAATCTACTGCCCATCAGCTTCATTGGATGCCTTTGAATTCTAGTATTTTGGGAGAGGGAGGAAAAGTTCTCTTGGTCAGCTTTCTCCACTTCATACATGATGTTATAAGCCTCTATCATGTCCCGCCTTAGTTGTCTCTTTTCTGAACTGACAAGTTCAAGACTCTTCAGCCTTTCCTCATAGGGAAAGTGCTCCAATACCCTAATCATCTTGATTGCCCTCTTTCTATTTTGGTTTCAATGTTTGTTCTCTAAAATGCTGCTTCTCTTTAACACTAGGTAGATTTCTCACTGACCCTAAAACTAGTGGCTTGGATCCCATGACTGGAGTAATTTCTGCCCATGGAGCATTACTTTCTTGGCTCCTCTCTCCCACTGTAGGGTGGGGAGGGGTGAGACAATTGTGCTCCATGAGCAGAAACTATTCCATTCATGGAAACTCTCTAGTGGAGTCAAACCAGTGTCATCTGGATTTCTGTATGTTCAGCAGAGACACATCATATAATTTCTGTTATGCTGATGATGTGTGTGGATGATGTGTATTGGGGAGGGAATGTCTTTTGTTGTATCTTATTATGTGCCCATTACAGCTTTTATTCTCTCAGTCCAGACAGAGTGTCAATAATTTAGTGCTGGCGACACATTCCAGAGGAGTAGCCATGTTAATCGTAAAGAATTAAGAGTTTTGCAGCACCTTACAGATTAATAAATTTATTGTAGCATAAGCTTTTGTGCAGCTATAAAGATAATTATATGCATCAAACTAAACCCTTAGAAACAGACTACCAGAATGCAAATTACATTAGAAATGCATACAGTAAAACGATATACAATACTGACTGTAAAAACTCAAGTCAACAACATGGGGAACCCCTCTTGCCCCCAAATTAATGCACTGCCTATCTTGGGCCTTAATTATATCGTAAAGAAACAGTCTGGTTTATGACACAACACATCTTTCCCATTTCCATCAAGATTATGGTTCACTGGTTCATTTCAAACTGGATTTGTTCATCATAGGCTCTGGACAATAGGCTCTCCCCCTATAGGCAGGCATACATTCTAATAAAGTGGATGTTTTCAGTTCAAACAGGTCTGTGGAGCAGTCTCCCATGGGTGCTGGATCAGATAATTATTTTTTAAAGAATGGACTATGTGATTAACTAAGTGCAATCAAATCCTAAGTCAATTTACATCCTTCTAAGCCAATTGGCTTCAATGGACATAGAAGCACATACATAGAAGCGGTACTTAGGACTCCACTGTAAGATCCTGGAGATACATCTCTACTGGAAATCACTGGATTATCTGCCTCTGCTTATGTGCAAAAGCAATTTTGTTTACAATTAGTGTTTACACATGGAGTTGGGTGCAACCAAGCAGGGGCCACATAGCTGTCTAAACGCTGTTCTCTTCTGCAAAAGTTCATGTAACACTTTGATGGGAAAGTCACAGAGTAGTTTCTGTGCTTCTTTTTGTATAAGAGATGGTGCAAGCTGTTGTGTAACTGGAAGAACAATTTGTGATCTGGTTTCATTCTCATTCAGTGCTGCAGCGAGAGGTGTAAAATGGACCTTCTGTGAATGTAAAATGGACCTTCTGTGAGAAGAACATGCCTTCTGGATACAGGAGGGCACCTTTGGATCCAAATCATTTGCTATTGTTCCACTGCATGAAATTTATCATGCCATTTTGCCTCACTGTCTAGTATATTATGATATTCTGTTTTTAAATGACTTTTCATTGTTTTGCATTCTGTTGTTACAGCAGGTGTATCTTTTTAGGCCTTTTTTGTTTTTGTTCCAGAGACGTTCACCCTTTTCTCTTTTCAATGTATTTGGTAGACCATGAAACTTTGGTTATATTCAGAAAGAATTTGAATAAGCACTAAATGGGAGGATTTCAGGTATATTTCTTTGTATAGCATTTGAATTATTTCAGCAGGCTATTGTCAAGATCGACTAATAACGACTTAAGACTGAGGGATCATGGCCTAAGCAATAGGCCCTGTTAAAATCATAATGGATCCACTGTTGCTAATGTTCTACCTTAGTTGCTTCCCTTCCCCCCTTTTCTTATTTTGATTTGTAACTGGGGTGAAGGAACTAGTCGGCGCCTTCTCAGGGCCTGAGGTGGGAGGAAGCCTTGAATAACAATTCAAGGGCATTTGCTAGCTATCGCCTTAGAAAGTATCTAGTAGTTGTGTGTGAATGTTTCCTCCTGTAACCCCACCCCCCTGTAGGAATGTTTTTGAAGTGTATCTTAAAACCCATGTATCAATGTATTGGTTGTCCCAGAGGCGCTTACTTAATTGTGGGGTACCTCAGGGGGCAGTTCTCTCTCCGATGTTGTTTAACATCTTCATGTGCCCCCTTGCCCAGATTGCCCGAAGGTACGGACTGGGTTGTCACCAGTACGCTGATGACATCCAGCTCTATCTATTGATGGATGGCCGGACTGGCGACGTCCCTGTAAATCTAGACCGGGCGCTGCAAGCCGTGGCAGGGTGGATCAAGTCGAGTGAGCTGAAGTTGAATCCAGCGAAGACAGAGGTCCTTTGTGTGGGTCGTGGCGGGCCAAGGGAGGAGATCTCCCTACCAGCCTTTGACGGTGCGTTGCTGATACCAGTGCACAGGGTCAAGAGCTTGGGAGTGCTACTGGAGCCTTCCTTGACAATGGAGGCACAGATAGCAGCCACTGCTAAAGCTGCCTTCTTCCATCTTAGGAGGGCGAAGCAGCTGGCTCCCTTCCTGGAACGTGGCGACCTAGCAACAGTGATCCATGCAATGGTCATCTCGAGGTTGGACTACTGTAATGCCCTCTACATGGGGCTGCCCCTGTACTGAACTCGGAAACTGCAGCTAGTGCAGAATGTGGCGGCCAGGCTGTTAGTGGGACTACCCTGGTGGGAACACATGCAGCCTAGGTTGCGGGAGCTGCACTGGCTGCCAATTGTGTTCCGAGTTCGTTACAAGGTGCTGGTTATTACCTTTAAAGCCCTATATGGCTGAGGACCTGCCTACCTTAGGGACCGCCTCTCTCCATACATCCCCCAGAGAGCACTGAGATCTAGCTCCCAAAATCTCCTAAAAATCCCTGGACCAAGGGAGGCCAAACTGAAAACAACATGAGAGCAGGCCTTCTCAATAATGGCTCCCCATTGGTGGAATCAATTACCAGCGGAGGTTCGAGCCCTCCGGGACTATAATCAGTTCTGCAGGGCCTGTAAAACTGTCCTTTTTAAAATGGCCTACAAGATGGAATCCTGAAGTAACACCTAGCCATCTGATATATACTGTGTTGTACTACAGCACCTTTAACTGTTGTGGTTTTAATTAATTCATTTGAATGTATTTTATTCTATTTTATTGTATAATGTATTTATTGTAATCATGGCACATGCCATGTCTGTGAGCCGCCCTGAGCCTGCCTCGGCGGGGAGGGCGGGATATAAATAAAAGTTGTTATTATTATTGGTATTATTATTATTAGTAGTAGTAGTAAGCTAGAGGCTTGCACCAGAGTACCGTTTATCAATAAATGAAGACTTAATATCAACTTTGCCTCATTCTTGAATCCGTCGACATGACATTTTGCTAAGAATCAACTTTGAAGCTTAACCACCCTGGCCACTTTGTAGCAAAATGGCTGAAAAGATACCAGAAGGCGGTGAGCTTCCTGATGCTGAAGAAGGGCCATTCATTCCCTGGCACGTCCTGGACGCCTGGAGAGTAGCGGCATCTCCTCCCCAGTTCCAGCAGCTGCTCGTCACCCCAAGGCGTGGCAGCCCCAGACCTCCACCAGCACCATGGATGAGGCCCCGGCTAGACGCAAAGCCATCCTGACCCAACACATGCGAAGGATGCAAATGGCAAACGCGGAAGGGCCCAATCCGGGACCCATGGAGCCGGAGGAGATCGACACTATCGTGGCGGTCCCATTACGCGAGGAGTGCCCGCAACCAGACGAGGGAGAACTGGGGGCAACGGCCCCAAAGGATGAGGAGGACGAAACAGCCAGGGAGTTTCGAGCCATGGTCCGCAAAGAAGTGGAGAGCGTGGTCAAGGGCCTGAAGACGGAGATGCAGGCCATGACCAACCGCATGGCGGGAGACATCACCAGAGAGATCTCTCGCTCTCTAGGGCTGCCTGGGCCCAGAAGGATTACTCAAACCCCCATCCGGCAGCCACCAGCCCCAGCGATTCCCATGCCAGCGGCGCCGGCCGTGGCCCCAGTGCCACCCGCAGCACCCCGGTTGATGGGGCCCCCTCCTGCTCCTCGCGATGGAGGGAGAGGAAGGGATCTTGATGCTACCTTCGACGGGGACGGACCCGGATGAGGTTGAATACTTTACAATCCAGGCAAAGAGTTAATGCATTATTGAATACCTTCCCGGATGAGGTCAGCTGAGTGGATTACCTGGGGTCGAAGCTGAAAGGGGCGGCCAAAAGGTGGTACGTAAGCCTGTACGAAGCCATGAGCCCGGAACTAGACTATGTAGCAACGTTCCTGCAGGCTCTGTTGGCCCAGTACAAAGACCGCCTCCAGGAGACCCGGGCGCTGGTGGCTCTACGCAACATGCAACAGGGGCAGAAGTCGATCCGGGAGTATGCTGCAGACTTCCGAGCCAATGCAGCCAAGGTGCGAGGGTGGAGTGAGCTGATGAAGATCGAACATTTCACCCGGGGGCTGAATGCGGGCATATTGGACCGGGTCTTCACCCAAGCTCGACCTACCACGTTGGTCGGTTGGATCCAGCTAGCGGGTGAGGTTGAGACCAATATGAAACGTGTCGCCCTGCAACGCCGGCAACAGAGCGTAAAAGGGGGATGGGACCCGAAAGCAACCCCGAAAGCAGAGGTGAAGAAGCCGGCCGGTGGGGGTAAACTAAGCAAGACTGGCAAGCAGCTGCCTGAACCCACCGCGAGCACCACCAAGTGCCCCGAAGCAAAGCGCTCCCATCCCGAAGAAGGCTCCTGGCCGCCCTAAGGAAGCGGCGAAAGGCAACATGGCGGCCTTTGAAGAGGGGGAAGAGGAACCGTTCCTGAGCAACGAGCTGGGCGAGCTGGTCTGGATGGAGGAGCCATTGGGAAACGAGAGCGACCTGCTCTGAAGGGTGCACAACAGCAGGTCGCAGAGGAGCCAGCACCAGTGAGGGTGAGAGTAACTGGATCACTATACTTTGTATCAGTGAGACTGTTGAACCCCAAACTCAAGAGGTTCATGAAAGTGAGGGCGTTGATTGACTTGGGGTGCAACAGGGAATTAATAACATTTAAGCTAGTAGAGGCCTTAGGCCTGACTACCACCCCCCTCCCCTGCCCCATACAGTTCGAGCAGATGGATGGGTCAGTGATGCGGGGGGAGCCCTGTGCTTCAGAGACTCAATTTCTGCCGATGGGGATAGAGGAACATTGGGAGTAGCAGTCTTTTGTAACTGCCCCCTCCTGCTCTTACCCAGTAGTGTTGGGGGTGGGGTGGCTGGCCAGGCATGAACCGGACATTCGGTGGGGGAGGCAAACCATAAGGTTCATAGACCCGCTGTGCAAAGATCACCAATGGAACCTAGAGTGGGGGCCTCACCCTCCGCCGAGAGGGTGTGCCTGACATTGGAAGAAGTCCCGGAAGTCCCCCGGGCATACCAGGACTTGATGGGGGTGTTCAGTGAGCAGGGCGCCAATGAGCTGCCACCCCATAGGGACATGGACTGTGCTATCAAGCTAATACCGGGGGAATCGCTCCCAAAGGCCAAACTGTGCCTGATGGGATGGGCGGAGAAGGCGGAGCTGCGCAAATTTCTGGACAAGAATTTAAAACAGGGGTTTATTAGGCCAGCCACGGCCCCCCAAGCAGCTCCGTTCCTGTTCTGGAAAAAGAAGGACGGCTCGCTTAGACTTTGCACAGATTTTCGCGGGATAAACGCGATTTCAACCTCCAACGCCTACCCCATCCCCCTCACTAAAGACTTATTGAGTACTGTGTCGGATGGGAATTTTTTTTACAAAGTTGGATTTGAGAGATGCGTATTTCCGGGTGCGCATTAAGGAGGGGGATGAGTGGAAAACGGTGTTCAACACACTACTGGGGCAGTTCGAATACCTGGTGATGCCCTTTGGACTGCAAGGGGCCCCCGGGGTGTTCATGAATTTTATAAACAATGTGTTAAGAAAGTTTTTGTTTAAAGGGGTGGTGGTGTACCTGGATGACATCATTATTTACTTGCAAGACAAACGATCTCATGTGAAATTGATGCGGGAGGTGTTAAGCATCCTGTTGAGTCATAAATTGTATGCTAAGCTGTCCAAATGCGAATTTCACAAAACGGAGCTGGATTACTTGGGTTTCCGAGTGTCCGCTAGGGGACTGGCAATGGACCCGGCAAAAGTGCAAGCCGTATTAGATTGGGCTCCCCCGAGGACATGTAGACAACTCCAATTGTTTCTTGGGTTTGCAAATTTCTATAGGACGTTCATACCGGGGTTTGCACAAATCATGCTCCCCTTAACTGAGTTGTTAAAGACAAAGGGGAAGGGCCCAGAAGCCAAGCGACCGGGCGCCCGGTTAAATTGGACATCAAACTGCCAGTCGGCGTTCGATAAATTGAAGTGGTTGTTCACAAGTGAGCCGGTTCTGAGCCACCCCAACGAGCTCAAACCCTTCATTGTGCAATGCAACGCCTCCGATGTAGCCGTCGGGGCCATTCTCATGCAGAAGGATGGGGAAGGGAAACTGAGGCCGTGTGCTTACATCTCAAAAAAGTTTGCGGCAGAGCAAAGAATTTGGTCAGTGTGGGACAAGGAGGCGTTTGCAGTAATGTTTGCCTTAAAAACATGGCGGTCTTGGTTAGAGGGGGCGAAAGTGCCGGTCGAAATATGGACCGACCACAAAAATCTCGAGGCCCTCACAGGGAAAAGGAAACTGAGTGAAAAACAAATCAGGTGGGCCGGTTTCTTCTCTAAATTCGATTTTGTGCTAAAGCACATCCCCGGCACGAAGAACTTTCTAGCAGATGCTTTGTCTCGCTTGCCCCAGCACAACAGTCAAAGAGAGGAGATAGTGGACTCGTTAGTTCCGCCCACCCAAGTGGCCACCGTTGTAACTACATGGTCACAAAAGAAGCAGCAACTACAGGGGTAGGGAACGGAAAAAATGGCAGCAGAGGCCAAAAAGGAGGGGGATGAACGGCCAGGGGAAATCCAGAAACGAGAGGATGGGCTTTGGTACAAAGGAGAAAAACTATACGTTCCTAAGACCATGAGATTAGAAGTATTACAGTTCTGTCACTCCAACAAACTGGCTGGGCATTTTGGGTACATCAAGACCTTACATCTGGTCAACAGGCAGTTTTGGTGGCCCTCCATGAAAAAGGATATATCTGAATTTGTGTCATAAGAACATAAGAGAAGCCATGTTGGATCAGGCCAATGGCCCATCAAGTCAAACACTCTGTGTCACACAGTGGCAAAAAATTTTATATACACACATACACTGTGGCTAATAGCCACTGATGGACCTGTGCTCTATATATTTATCTAAACCCTTCTTGAAGGTGGCTATACTTGTGGCCGCCACCACCTCCTGTGGCAGTGAATTCCACATGTTAATCACCCTTTGGGTGAAGAAGTACTTCCTTTTATCCGTTTTAACCTTTCTGCTCAGCAATTTCATCGAATGCCCACGAGTTCTTGTATTGTGAGAAAGGGAGAAAAGTACTTCTTTCTCTACTTTCTCCATCCCATGCATTATCTTATAAACCTCTATCATGTCACCCCGCAGTCGACGTTTCTCCAAGCTAAAGAGTCCCAAGCGTTTCAACCTTTCTTCATAGGGAAAGTGCTCCAGCCCTTTAATCATTCTAGTTGCCCTTCTCTGGACTTTCTCCAATGCTATAATATCCTTTTTGAGGTGCGGCGACCAGAACTGCACACAGTACTCCAAATGAGACCGCACCATCGATTTATACAGGGGCATTATGATACTGGCTGATTTGTTTTCAATTCCCTTCCTAATAATTCCCAGCATGGCGTTGGCCTTTTTTATTCCAGACGCACACTGTCTTGACATTTTCAGTGAGTTATCTACCACGACTCCAAGATCTCTCTCTTGGTCAGTCTCTGCCAGTTCACACCCCATCAACTTGTATTTGTATCTGGGATTCTTGGCCCCAATGTGCATTACTTTGCACTTGGCCACATTGAACCGCATCTGCCACGTTGACGCCCACTCACCCAGCCTCAACAGATCTCTTTGGAGTTCCTCACAATCCTCTCTGGTTCTCACCACCCTGAACAATTTAGTGTCATCCGCAAACTTGGCCACTTCACTGCTTACTCCCAACTCTAAATCATTTATGAACAAGTTAAAGAGCATGGGACCCAGTACCGAGCCCTGCGGCACCCCACTGCTTACCATCCTCCACTGCGAAGACTGCCCATTTATACTGACTCTCTGCTTCCTATTACTAAGCCAGTTTTTGATCCACAAGAGGACCTGTCCTTTTACTCCATGACTCTCAAGTTTTCTAAGGAGCCTTTGATGAGGAACTTTATCAAAAGTTCCTGCCCTATTTGCATAGTGCCCTATTTGCATAATGGCTAAAAGAAGGGGAGGGAAACCCCCTGGGCTACTCAAACCACTGGAGACCGCCTCTAGACCCTGGTCGATAGTCTCCATGGACTTTATTGTAGAACTACCGCCCTCTCATGGCAAAACAGTAATATTGGTGGTAGTAGATACTTTTTCCAAACAAGCTCACTTTATTCTTTGTGCTCAACTCCCCACCGCAAAGAAACTGGCTTATTTATTCTTCAACCATGTGGCCAAGCTACACTCAATCTCCGACAAGGTGATTAGTGACCGCGGCCCGCAATTTGTTGCCAACTTCTGGCGGGAGTTCTGTAAACTGATGGGTATGGAGCAGGGGTTGAGTTCCGCCTACCACCCACAGACGGACGGGCAGACTGAGCGTGTGAACGGGCTTCTAGAGCAGTACTTAAGGTGCTATATAAACCATCAACAATCCAACTGGGTGGATCACCATGAGATCCAGGAAATCTTGTACTCAAAGCTTAAACATGGGAAGCTGTATTATCTAATTAGATGCAAATATTTCCCTCCTAGTGAAAGTGAGTGGGTAGCAGAGAAAGATGTGTCAGCCCCTGACCTTATCAAGAAATTTTTATCTAAATACCCTCAGAGGCTGAGAAGGTCAGCTTAAGGGGGGCAGTATGTCAAGATTGACTAATAACGACTTAAGACTGGGGGATCATGGCCTAAGCAATAGGCCCTGTTAAAATCATAATGGATCCACCATTGCTAATGTTCTACCTTAGTTGCTTCCCTTCCCCCCTTTTCTTATTTTGATTTGTAACTGGGGTGAAGGAACTAGTCGGCGCCTTCTCAGGGCCTGAGGTGGGAGGAAGCCTTGCATAACAATTCAAGGGCATTTGCTAGCTATCGCCTGAGAAAGTATCTAGTAGTTGTGTGTGAATGTTTCCTCCTGTAACCCCCCCCCCCGTAGGAATGTTTTTGAAGTGTTTTTTAAAACCCATGTATCAATGTATTGGTTTCATTCTTAGCAAGCTAGAGGCTTGTGCCAGAGTACCGGTTATCAATAAATGAAGACTTAGTACCAACTTTGACTCATTCTTGAATCCGTCGACTTGACAGCTATACATTAGGCCGTGCACAGAATGAGATGTGCCCAAAAACACATAAAGAAACATTGACTTTATTTTTTTTTAACCTAGAAAATGAATCAAACTAGGTATTAGAATACAAAAAAAGGTAAATAAAAACAGGCAGGCTTACAATGCAGTTCTAAGCACAGTCACACCCTCCTAATGTCCATTGCAGTCAATGGTCTTAGAAAGGTGTAGCTCTGCTTTGGATTGCATTGTTACTCATTGGGTGTCAAGCATTGTATACCCCTTCTATATTGCTGAAGTCAGACCTTAGAATTGTTATTCTTATGCTAGAGAATTTAGATGGTAGAAATGCTACTAACCCAAAGTTAAAATGTGAGCACATCAAAGTAGCAACCCCCACCTTTTTTCTTTTGCTTTTACTAACAGATGCAGGAATGTCCTCTTTGAAGATAAGACCTCCTGGGACTTGTTCCCAGGCCTAGCAAGGCCTGAACCCAGGATGCGATAGCCACAATAGAGATAAGGAACCCAGAGTGTGAATTTCACATGTGAATGTAGAATTGTTTACAGAACTTTTGATGTGCCATGTTAAAGCTTGTGTTCTAGTGTTACAAAGTATCAGTCCCAATCTTCAGCTCAAATGAGCAACATAGATTATCAATAAACCTAATTTTGTTTCAAAATCCAAGGACTGGTTATTTTGAAATCTCATGCTTGACATTGGGTAGAATGTCTGCCAAAGTACAGTCTGGGTGAAGACCATTTTTCCGGTGAGAGAAGCAGCTTGCCAAAGGTCTGAATACCTAATGGATTTCTAGGCACACTGCCCAGGCACACACTCAAACATAATGCCTTTATAATCTGCCACATTTCTAATTCAGTGGGAGAAATATATAACAACCCCTACACACATTTGCGACACATCATCCCTGACCGTAAGAAAACATGTGACATCACAGCAGACCTTTGCCATGTCTATGCTTCAATATGGCAAGGTTGGATAAGAACATTGCTTACATTCATCATGAGTGAGTCAGTAAAAGGTTCTCCAGGCTGGATTATTGATCGGGAGTTCTAGCTTCTAGCAACTGGTTCTGGTTTTGTTTTTGTTTTTTAAAGAAGGCCTGGGCAAAAAAAAAAAAAAAAAATGCTGGCATTTTCAGGGAATGGCCCTTGCTTACTACCTCCTATACATGAACCTTAAAAACTGATGAAGGGGAAAGAGAAAAGCATTAGTAAAAATTATCTTTCATTTAGTGGGGTGAAAATAAAAACTGCAATCACTCCACAGCACCTGGTACCAAAACAGAAAATATTAGCATACAAGCAAGGTCTGGTCTGGGCCCTTCTCAGTCCTCACCAGCCACAGCCAACCCAGCACCAACAGAACAAGGGAAAAGAAAGTGGGAGCTTTTCTCTTAAGGGGTTGTGTTAAGATAACTATACCATACAATAAGAGAACATCAACAATTCACAACTGCCCACCTATGATATAACAAAAAACGTAAGTACACAAGAAGAGCCTGTTGGATGAATCTATGTGCATATTTCCTATGTGCCCTTCCTTTGTTTCCGAATCCTTCCATTCTTTCTTAATTCAGATTTAACTAGGAGAATTTCTAAAGTTCTAAAATTGGATCATATGCCATTAGCTCCATCTGTTGTTTCACCCGCATCATTTCTCATTACTGTCTTAATGATGCCTGTGGAAGAAAAAGCATTACTAAAATGCAAGTTTGATGGGACCATACACATTACTAATATGTGTGCTCTTGCACATTCCTTACACACCCACAAAAAAAGTTGATAATCTGCACATGCAGCCATATCATTATTACATTTGTGCAATGTTTATCAATTTGGATTACCACCCTTTGGTAATCCTAGACTCTGAAATTTGGTTCTGATACTTACAGTGCAATACTAAGGACACTGTCCTGGGAGTAAGCCCCAATAAGTAGACCTGGATTCTGCGTTGACATGCGGTTGAGCTCTGAAACTGGATCCATCTCTCAGTGCCTGGATCCAATATCAGGGCCCAAAAGCGTATAATTCTAAGCTCTCTGAAGCAATCTGGGTACTTAGAGAACTATCTCTAAGTGCCTGTCTAGATCATAACATTTTGATAAATGGAACAGCTGTAGCTTGCACATTTACGGAAGAACCATTTACTGGAATATAACTACATGCAACCATTTTGTAGAAGAATGCAAGGAAATTTTTTTTAAAAGTTAGTAAACCAATGCATGTTACTGAGTTAAAAACAACAACAACCCTGCACATTCTACACAGAAGGTGAAATGAAATAGCAAGGATTTAAAATGTAACGAGATTCTGTGCTCATGGGATTTATTTGCCTGCTTGACTTTTCTTGTAGCATCTTGAGACTTAGAGCTGCAGGACTTCTGTTGTATTGCATTCACCCCTTTGCCTCTTTCTTTATGCCACATGGACAGGACCTTGTGTTAGAAGGAGAGATCAGGCTTCATGGAATATAATCAAAGAAAGCACAAGTCATATCTATTCAGAACTGCCTGAAATATCTCTAATATATGCTACATTCTTGAGAACAGCCTCTTTTCTATGGCTAACCTTTACAGATATCATTCTGAGAACACTGTGTTAATTAGCTCTTTTGGTGCACTTTGTATGTCGACAGGACACAGAACTGTCCATAAAAATCACATGACTATGGTGACTTCACTGGGGTATAATTGATATATGGGCCACCCAAATGATCAACTTTTAAAACACGCAGCATTGAAGTCTTCCAATTCCAAATCTGCCTTGTTGAAATTCCTTGAAAAACAAAGGAAACACGCATACCTTTCTATTACTGGCCTGTTAGCTGCTTGCTTAGTGGGGTCCCGGGAGGATTCCCAACTCAAAAGTCAGCACTGCTGAAGGGGGAGGTGAATGTCACACCTGAGGGCATCAGGAGGTAGCCAAGAAGATTCTGGGACTATGATGCCATCATCATGGAGAAACGCGGCTGCCAAGTGGTTAGCAGAACCTAGTACTGAGAAGTGATGTGTTGAGTTCTGCCATCTCTTCAGTAGCTTTGTGCAGCACAGGGCTCAACCTGTATCCCCACTGGTCTCTCTTTGGCCATCTCCGAACATCATCTGGGAAGGGAATGACATCTTTCACCCACCTCCCCTTTAGTGACTTTCAGTGGTAGGAGTAGGAATGCTTCCAGTGAGCTGTTGCTGCATCTATTAGGAAGCATCTGTGAATCAGTAGAAGGAACACAGGTTGGTGGTTAGGGTCAACAAAACCGTTGGCATATTAGGTACAAAAATAATCTCATGCTTCTTGCCTTCCATTTGTTCACTAGATATTTCCACTAGAAAGCAGTAGGTTGAAAAGGTGATGTCAAAAGAAGAGGGATTTCTCTTGGTATTCTCTGAGGTTGGCAGCACCAACTGTATCTCATGTATTGTTACTGATGCATCAGCTGTTGAAGAATTTGTCTGCACAATGTATGGAGGGCAATAGGTGAAGAATTGAGAGTGCCAAACTACATGCTATGTGAAGTTTGGCCTTGAATGAAATGACAGTTCTGATGTTTTGTGGGAAAAAAATGCATGCACCAGGTGAGAAACATAAACTTCAGAAAACAAATCTTCCCTCCACCTGGTTTCTTCCTTGCAAAGGAGCTCTGGATAAGCATTTTTAAAGGCTGTTTGCATTAAAATAACGTAGTAGTTCAAAGAGTCAATCAATCTGTATTTCAATTGGTTGGCATGCCCGGAAATTAGACAGTGACAATCAGTTGGTAGTTCCATACTCAAGTTGTTTTGAAGTTAGACTCCTGCAATGCTTTCCAATGTGGGGCTGCCTTTGATTCAGCCGGTTCAAAATATAACGAGGTTGCTGTGTTTAGAGTTCATATTGTGCTGGTCTTCAAAGAATATTATGGTTTTTTTGTTCACTTCAAGGCAGGAGTGCTAGCTATTACCTATAAAGTGTCAAGCATGGTGAAATTCCATTGATAATTGATTGTTTTAGGGTCCTGCCTAACACTGGTCTGTGAAGTATCATGGAAGGCCCAACTTTGTTAGCTCTGTTATTCTTTCCCTCCCCCCTTCTTGCTTTATTGCCTGAAAAGTAATAATAATAATAATAATATAATAATATTTTTTTATTTCTATCCCGCCCTCCCCGCCGGGGCAGGCTCAGGGCGGCTCACAACATAAAACATACATTACATCAATTATACTTATAAAACATAGTTAAAACAATTACAGGGTATTAAAATTAACATAACAGTATGGCGTTATAAACAGGTTTCAATAAATTTCAGAAGTAAAAACATTTCAAGAATAAAAGCATTTCTAGCCGCATATCTAGATTTGTCACAGTTTTCCGCTAGTTGAAGGCCATCTTGAAAAGGTGGGTCTTACAGGCCCTACGGAATCCCTCTAAACATCGTAGGGCCCTCACCTCCTCAGGGAGTTGGTTCCACAGTAATGGAGCAGTAATAGAGAAGGCCCGGTCCCGGGTGGCTTTCAGTCTGGCCTCCCTTGGCCCAGGGATATTCAGCTGGTTTTTCCCAGATGACCTCAGTGCCCTCTGGGGCTCATATGGGGAGAGACGGTCCCTTAGGTAGGTAGGTCCTCGGCCATATAGGGCTTTAAAGGTAATAACCAGCACCTTGTAGCGAACTCGGTATGCCACTGGCAACCAGTGCAGTCCGCACAGCCCCGGCTGTATGTGCTCCCACCTTGGGAGCCCCAGCAACAGCCTAGCCGCCGTGTTCTGCACCAGCTGCAGCCGCCGAATTCGGCACAAGAGCAGCCCCATGTAGAGGGCGTTGCAGTAATCCAGTCTCGAGGTGACCGTAGCATGGATCACTGTTGCTAGGTCGCGGCGCTCTAGGAAGGGGGCCAACTGCTTCGCCCGACGAAGATGAAAGAACGCGGACTTGGCAGCGGCCGCTATCTGTGCCTCCATTGATAATGAAGGCTCCAGAAGAACCCCCAGGCTCCTGACCTTGTGTGCCGCTTTGAGCTGCACACCGTCAAGGACTGGCAAGGGGATTTCCCCTCCCAGGGCACCGCGACCCAAGCACAGGACCTCTGTCTTCATTGGATTCAACTTCAGCCCACTCAGTCTGAGCCAGCCTGCCACGGCTTGCAATGCTAGGTCCAGGCTTTCTGGGACGGAGCCAGGCCGGCCATCCATTAGCAGATAGAGTTGGGTGTCATCAGCATATTGATGGCACCCAAGTCCAAACCTCCGGGCAATCTGGGCAAGGGGGCGCATATAGATGTTAAATAACATCGGGGAGAGAACTGCCCCTTGTGGGACCCCACATACTAGTGGGTGCCTCCGGGACCGTTTCCCCCCCAATGGCCACCCTTTGTCCCCGTCCTTCGAGGAAGGAGGAAAGCCACTGTAAGGCCAATCCCCTAATCCCCGTGTCGGCGAGCCGGCGGGCCAGTAGCTGATGATCGACCGTATCAAATGCGGCCGACAGATCCAGCAATATCAGCACCGCCACGCCGCCTCGATCCAGATGCCGCTGGAGAAGTAGAAGTAGTGAGAACTGAAACTAACTTGAGAAGAAGTAATCAGCACCTTCCCATACATTCCTGGTAGGGAGTGCGACACATCTGGGGAAAGCAAGGACAGAGTCCTGATAACACTATGAGAATGTAGACGTTTATGATAGTTTATGTGTGAGAGCTACCCTGCACTCCCATCCCTTGGAATCCTTTTGAAGTAAGCCTTAAAAGTATTGTATCAATGTATTTGCAGCATTACACTCAAGAACCTGTTACACAGAAAGTATCGGTCTATCAATAAACGTAGTCTTTGTATCAACTTCGACTCGTAATTGAACCCGCATGCTTGACATAAAGTCTGTGGATGGGGTTTCAGAAGGATCATCTTCTTCTGTATGAAACTGCCCCTGGTTACAATTGTCATTGGAGATCCTGCTATATGATCCCATTGCCAGAAGCAAGTTGGATGAGCATGGGACAGCGCCTTTTCTGTAGATGTTCTACTTCTGTAGATGTTCTACTTTTCCTTGACCCTTCATTCCTAGCTGTAAGATGGTGAAACACATATAAGTGCATTTGTTCCAAAAAAGATTCCCTCTGTTTCATTTTCACATTAACACACACACACACACACATGGAGAAAGACATGGGAGGAAACTCACCAATCTTTAGTGGAGCATTTTAACCCTTTGTTTAATTTGAAATCATAACAAATGCTTTCTTCTTGTAAGAGAGCTCCTGAACTGATTTCTTTCTGCATAGGATTCAAATAATCAAATATGGAGTCCCAGAAAGGCTTTTAGTTGTTGAAGGCTGAGCTTGCTGGCATTATTCTGCAACAAGAGCAGTAGAGAGGCTGCCTGACTTTTCACCCCACCCAAAGCAACATGGATTTGGGAAATTGAACTTCTAGCCACTGCTCTCCCCAGCAAGCCCTATATAAAACATGGTTATTTAAGAGATTTGTGATATCATCTAATGTACTCTGAAATATTAGAAGGCAGTAGTGGTTTTTTGGGGTGGGTGGGTGGGTCTGATTTGGATTGGGGATGCAGCTTTAAAATCTTTTCCTGGCACATGTTTTCTGATACAAAGCACTGCACTCAAGCTATTGTTATTCCCAGTGAGGTGCCCATATTGTGCCTTATGTTTTCTCAGTGGGATGAATAACAGTTTGTGGGGTAAGGGCAGGATTGCCAGTTTCCATCCAGGAGGTTTGATTTCCTCCTGCTGCTCCTGAACCCAGAGGAGGGACAGTAATGGGAGAAAAAACTGTCAGGAAGCAACATTATGTTACTTCTGGGAAAAACCTAGAAGTGATGTCAGTCCATTCTAGGAATTGCCAGAAAATCTATGATTTTACCACAGAGTTTCTCTGATTTTAAAGAGGCTTGATATCTCTTCTGGATTTCCCCCAGGAGGGACATCATGCCATTGCCTGATGGCACCCCCTTCATGTCCCTTCCCACCCCATCTCCTGCTGGCAACCCTGGGTTGGGGTTGGTGGGAATTTTTGACTGGAAAATGGTGCAGTCTCCCATCAGCACTATAGTTTCAATCCAGATAAGGAAATAACAGCTCCTGCTACTGTGGCAACCTAAAAATTGGCCTTCCATATCCTTATTGGTGGTCATTGCTAGGAGAAGAGAGCATGAGAAACACCATTATTCCTAGTGGAGGGTCAACAGTCCAGCAAGTATGGCTAAAGTATAGTCCATGGTTCTAAAAGATTCTTCTGACCAATTGCCTTTAACATATTTGCACAGTGTTACCCTCAGAATTTCTGCTTTCACTATCTCGTAGTGTCAGTCATATAGAAGGACATCATGCTTCCTCTCCAGTTATTGTCCTCTGTCTCCCTTCCCAGTTTGCTGATGTGTCTGAACAACAACAGCTGCCAGAAACAGCATCCCACAAAGGGTAGAGTGTGCGCTCCTGGAGCTTTCGAGGGACTTCCATTGCAAACTGCTTCCAGCATTAAACTGCAAATTGCTTTTTAAACCCTGCTGAGTATAAAAACCAGTTTGACAGTGCTAGTTGCTGTGGCAAAAACAACCTTTCACCCACCCAAGAGTGTATTAATCTTTTGCGATTGAGGCAATGAAGAAGGGGAAGTCACAGATAACCAGTGAATTCTGTCACAGACGCCATGTGAAGACACAATTTATACTTTTCTCTTCATCTTCCCTAGAAGATGAAATCATAGACTGAGGAGAATAAAGAGCCTGTCAGTGATTTAGTGCTGTTATGTTTTAATGAACATAATGAAGACTGAAGATTTTGTTCTGCATGGAATACTTACTATACCTTTATGCAGATCAGAACTGATTTTCCACTGTCACCAAACAGACAACAAATATGAGTTAGCTGACAGTTTGATAGAAAATATGGGAGTAAGTTTCCATTAGAATTTTGAGAATCCATCATCCCTTCACATCTACTATTCAATTGCCATTTGAAGATGGGGTGCCAGAGCTGGCCTTAGAGATTTCTGTTCCTGTGTCCTGAAGCAGAAAAACAAAAATAGCCCTTTTCACCCATCACACTTTATTTTACAAATGAAACTGGGGACCAGTACCTGGATAAATGTGGGGTCTGAATCACACATTCAGAGGGACATGTGATGATGTAACATGAAAATTACTCAATGTATGTATAAAGAAAACAAAGTATGCAGTTCACAAGATACACCGAATGAATGTATAATCTGTGTACAATGTACACTTGATCGTTCTTTGTCCATGTTCTGAATAATTCTCATGTTACTGTCAATGGATGTGTAGCAGGACATGTGATAGAAATTCCACATTTATCCAGGTACTGATCCCCGGTTTCATTTGTAAGGTGAACACATGTGAGTTCTTTCTTACAAACAGATGTGCAGTTGTGCACCCATACAGACAGGATGTCTGTGCGTTCACTGTAACATGTGAACAGGGCTAATCTGTATGTGTATTCACTGTAGTTTGTGTGAACATAGATACTGATGTTCACCATTCTAGAACAAAGCTCTGGTTCAAGATGTTGCCTCCATAGGTGGCCCTAGGCAAGTGTTTCTCTCTCAACCTCTCACCTACAATACAGAGATAAGAAAATGAGTAATACTGAAACATCTACTCCATGTTTTGTTACAGTTTCAAGGTACTAGATTCTGGAGGAATTCCAGGCCAGGTTTTCTGCATGGCTCTCTATCTAGGCTGTATATAGACAAGCTGCTATGGAGGACTCTGTGTTCTTTGTTTCATACTGTACATATTTGGAGTAAAGTTATACTCTATTTACTTAAGAAGATCATCAGTATATTCCTGAGTTACTCTATCTTACAATACTATATAGAGTGGTTGTTAAAGATGATTGGAAGATTGTACATGAACACCGTTGAACACTTTTAAAAATGGATGGTGTGTTGTTTGGTTGCAAGTGACTCATGGCAACCCCATGAAGAGATTTGCCATTGTCTTCGTCTGTGTAGGAGCCCCAGACTCCCTTGGTGGTCTCCCATCCAAGTATTTAGTCTTCCAAGCTCTAATGAGACTGGGCTAGCCTGGGCTATTAGGGCATTTTAAAGTGCTAAGTATTATGCATCCAAGTTAAATGTAAGTGTAACTCCATTTATGAACTTTAATTTCCACAATGATAGCACTATATATGTTCAGCCATGGTTCTGTTTCTTACCTATAAAGCCTTTCATGTCCTGGGGCCATATCTCTGAAAGATAGCCTCTCCCCTTAGGGATCCATATACTAATAAAGGTCTATTCCAGGGGTGGCCAACGGTAGCTCTCCAGATGTTTTTTGCTTGCAACTCCCCTCAGCCCCAGCCAGTATGGCCAATGGCTGGGGCTGATAGGAGTTGTAGGAAAAAAACAGCTGGAGAGCTACCGTTGGCCACCCCTGGTCTATTCAACAGGGTCAAACTGGCTTTTTCCTCACCCTCGCCCAGGTGTGGACAACCTCTAACAGAATATATGTTTTTTTGTGTGAGAACAACAAGTCTATTAAATGGATTGCTGTATGGAATCTGGAAGATGAGATTGGTATTTCATAGGGCCCAGAGAACAGGCCTTTTTCTGTAGAGTGTTTTTTTTTTCTGATCTCATGTATTTCCTTTGCTCCTGGTATTATCTGGTTATTTGAACTTTTTAAAAACATGTTTTGTATTGACTTGTTGTGTTTTCATTTCTTTTAAAGTACTGATGGGCTGTAAGCCACTTTGAACTTCCAGGTAAGGCAGGTTACACATATGCAAATAGGTAAATATGTCAAGTGATAGCATGCCATTTCTGATCAGTTAAGAAGCTATATGGAGCCTACTCCATAACTAGTTTAATTGGAAGGGTGGGGGGTCCTCCCAAAGGATTATTTCTTTTTGTGAGGTTGGAAACTGTAAATGAGAGATTCTAACCTTATTGTTTGTTTTTGAATTTGACTTGAAATGTTGTTTTGATAACTTGTAAATTGCTTTGTTCCTTGGCATTAGTATCACTTTATGCTACAGTTGTGTTTATATTTTTAAAGTGCTAGAAATAAAGAATAAAACAAACCATGTATTTAAAAAGTACGTTTAAAGGCAGGAATAAATAAGGATATCAAGAAGGTGTGCTGCTCACTGAAACATCTAAACAAATACTACATGTCTTTCCCAGAAGTCAATAAAAATGTTTTCATATTAGGGCAGTGTTAAGATTTCTCTTTGAAACTTTATTTTCATTGTTCCCAGCTCCATAAAAAAAGGGTGGAATATGAACTACATACAGAGAAGTGGGTTTTTACTTTTATCCACAACCCTCTACAAAATAAGCAGCATTATCCTCCTAGAACACCTAAACCACAAGTCAAATATTGAGGCACACAACAGTTAGGGTTGCCAAGTCTAACTCAGAAAATATCTGGGGACTCTGGGGGTGGAACCAGGAGACTTGCTCATTCCCTAAAAGAAATAAAAATACAGCAGTTCCCATGAATACAATAAGAACATAAGCGAAACCATGTTGGATCAGGCCAATGGCCCATCTAGTCCAACACTCTGTGTCACACAGTGGCCAATATATGTGTGTGTGTGTGTTTGTGTGTGTGTGCTCTCGAGCTTACTAAGGAGCCTTTGATGAGGAACTTTATCAAAAGCTTTTTGGAAGTCAAAGTAAACAACATCTATTGGGTCCCCTTTGTCCACATGTTTGTGCACCCCCTCAAAGAACTGTAACAGGTTAGTGAGGCAAGATCTTCCCTTACAGAACCCATGCTGAGTCTTCCTCAGTAACTTGTGTTCATTAATGTGCCTACTCATTCTGTCCTTGATAATGGTTTCTACCAACTTTCCCGGTATTGAAGTCAGACTGACTGGCCTGTAATTTCCCGGATCTCTCTCTGTCCCCGCTGCCTGGTCCTTTTCTAACCTCCCCCTGAGCCAGGCAATAGGAGCTCCATTACTTTTGCCTAAGGGCTCAGGCGATGAATATTGATGAGCCTTCTGGGGCTCTTATTTTGCAACTAGAGCTGTGAGGTGGAAGCGCAGGCAGGATGGAGGTGGGGAAGTGTGATGTGCCCATAGGTCAATGGCTTTAGTAGCTGTCAGCAGCCGGCAGAGGCAAGAGGAAGGAGGGAGGGCGGCAGGCATGCAGGCAGCACAAGGCATGGGGCTTTGTTAGCTTGCACACAGTCACCAAACAACTTCCCCGAGCCCACTTGGCCGCTGGTCTACACCTTCCACAAGGACGAGTGGGCTCCACTACCTGCTCAAAGTCCTGTACACAGTTTAATTTAAATTAATTAGTGCCATCACTGTTGCCCCGGCACCCCGCTCCACCCCCCCCCCAAAAAAAAATCCTGCTTACAGCCCTGATTGTATGGCTGTAGGCTATCTCATAAATGTACAGTGAAGGTAAATTAGGGGAGGAAGGTAAAATGAGTGAGAAGAGAAATGAGAAATCATGCATATCACCTTAAGCTCTTTGGAGGAAGAGTAGGATGAAAATGGGATAGATAGGCTGTTCTGTGCAGGCTGAACAGTTTCCTGCCACCACGCCTTCAGCTGGCTGCAGAAAAAGAATGTGGGGGAAAAATCACTGTTGGGCAAATTGCATGATTACACTTTCAGGGAAAACCTAAAATTGACAGTAATCTGTTCTGGGAATTGCCAGGGTTTATCATATCTAGTGATTCCTAGAGAGGCATGATATCACTTCTGGGTTTTCCCTGGAAGTGACACCATGCAGTTACCTGATAGTGCCTACTCATGTCCCTGCCCATCCCCCACCAGACTTTTGCCAGGTGTCAGCCACTGGCTGGTAACTATAGTTTTATAAAGCCTGAAAGCTCCTGATCTGCATGCAGAAGCCTACACAGGGCCTTTTGGAACCTGCTGTATAATGTATACCAATATCATTTTACAACTGTTTCCAGAATTCAGGAAGAAATTTTCAAATCAACTTCCATCATGAAGGAACCATAGCCCCAAAGAGATTTGAATGCATATTGCTAGTGTATATCACTGGGCTATTTGTTATAAATAATTCAGACATCTTGAATATGAATCCGCTGCCCTCAGCCAGCTCATTTCATTTGTACTATGCTCAGTCACGTTATCACAAATGCATCAAATGTAAACATGGTGTTTTATAATTCATTTAGGATAAAAAAACCAGGGAAGGGGGTTATGCTGCCTTACTTATTTTAATGCAAGACTGTTACAGAGTTCAGTAGTATCATTTGGTCGAGCTCCTTGGATTATTGTGAAATAAGGAGAGGGCAGAAAGTGTGTGTGTGTGTTTAAAGAATGAGTTTTCTCAAAGACTGTGCTTTTTACAAGGAATGAAAGGCATCTTGATGGACCTCAGATACTCATCAAGTACTGTCATTGGAACGGCTGCTTGTATGGCAAAACAATATCAGATTTTTGTATCCTGCATTGAACAAATCTACAAAATCCAAATCAAGGACAGGATGATACAATTTCAAATTTAATATGTGGACAGTAGAACATAAATACCAGTGAATGGACTATATTAAAATTGCATGATGTGCCTAATTGGTTCAGACTTCATATCAAGCAGCAATAATTATTGCCCCAACTCCAGGAAACCACGCTGATTTCAAATGGACCAGTGGTCTGACCCACTACAGCAAATCGTAAGCTCCTAATATTTCTTTCCCAGGTGCAAATTGGTGGCTGCTGACACCAGTTGGCATATAAGGCTGTGTAGGTTAAAATGTAATTTTCAATGAATAGAATGCTAATATTAGAAATGAGACCTTTGTCTCTTGAAATTAAAGCGCTTGTAAAGATGAGGCTGGCAGTCCTGTATATTAGATCCCGAAGAGATAATACACTGAATCATTCATTTCCTTTCTCCATTCTTTCTGCTTTCCCCAGAAGCGCCAGCTATTTCAAATAATTTCAACCCTGTAATGAATTTAGCATTGAATGGCTAACAATCAGCCCTGATCTGTATTCAGCTACACTTCACAGTTCTCTAAACTCAGGATATAGGATTGTTGGCCATGCTAAAATTGGTCTTCAGTGGATTTGGCTCAAGTTGAGGATGCCAGCCTCCAGGTGGGCCCTGAGGGCTGGGTCCAGACCAGCATTTTGAGCTGGCACAGGGATGGGACTTGAGCAGACCCAAAAAGTGTAACCAAACACATGGTTGCCTTCTGTCTCGCTCCTGCCCTCAGCCCATCTGAGGGCCATCCCTGTCATGCCACAAAAAGCTACCGCAAGTGGTGGCAACTTGAACTTGTGTTGAGAAAACTTAGTTACACACAGGGCTTTTTTTTGTAGAAAAAGGCCAGCAGGAACTTATATCCATATTAGGTCACACCCCCTAACATCACCATTGTTTTGTACAGGGCTTTTTTGTAGAAAAAGCCCAGCAGGAACTCATTTGCATATAGGCCACACACCCCTGACACCAAGCCAGCCAGAACTGCATTTAGGGTTGCCAAGTCCAATTCAATAAATATCTGGGGACTTTGGGGGTGGAGCCAGGAGACATTGGGGGCGGAGCCAAGAGACATTGGGGGTGGAGCCAGGAACAAGGGTGTGACAAGCATAATTGAACTCCAAGGGAGTTCTGGCCATCACATTTAAAGGGACCACACACCCTTTTAAATATCTTCTTTCCATAGGAAATAATGAAGAATAGGGGCACCTTCTTTTGGGGCTCATAGAATTGGACCCCCTGGTCCAATCATTTTGAAACTTGGGGGGTACTTTGGGGAGAAGCACTAGATACTATTCTGAAAATTTGGTGCCTCTACCTCAAACAACAGCTCCCCCAGAGCCTCCGAAACCTCTAGATCAATTTCCCATTATACCCTATGAGAATCAATCTCCACAGAGGGAATAATGAAATGCTCAGCAGATGTTTCCTCCCCCCCCATTTCCGGTGACTCTGAAGCAAAGGATTGGCCTCTCTACTCACAAGTTGCTGCCAACTTCTTCAAAGTAACACAGACACACCATCCCAAGAGGAAGCCTTTCAATCAGAGACTGAAGCCTCCGGAGGTGGAAAGGCACAGGGTCCTCTGGGGGTGGGGCTTCCCCCCGCTGGCCAGCTGACTGGGGGTAGGAAGGAACCTTGGAAAGCGGAAGAATCCCCACTGGGACCTGAGGATTGGCAAGCCTAACTGCATTCCAGGTCGCTCCTGCTCAAAAAAAGCCCTGGTTACACATTCCGATTCAAAGACACGTCCCCCCCCCACCCCAGATACATAGTTTTCTGGCAACAGAAGAACATATTCTGGAGGACCTGTTAAAAGAATCCTCCCAAGCTGTTTATCATATTTGAAGCCGGTCTGTCAAGTGTTGTCTGTTCTGACTAGCTACAGCTCTCTAAGATCAGAGGTGTTTTCCCCATCATGCACTACCTGATTCTTCTACCTGTAGATGCCAGGGATTGAACTTGGGATCTTCTACACGCAAAACAGATACTCTACCACTGAAGCACAGCTACATGTTGTGACCTGTCTGACTTTTATTATGTGGAAGTAAGAACGGATGCAAATATCAATGTAGGCTACATAGTACAGTCTTCATGAGAGTGTACTATCTCCAGATTGGAAACAGGGGCTTGTATTCAGAGTAGCGTTTCTGTGGTTGCAAGAATTTCCACCTGTGGAATGACTTTCATGCCTCTCTTCCTCCTCCCAAATACCCCCTTAAATGCTTCTCTGGGGGATCAGGGGGCCCAGTGTATTAGTTATGCTAGTCTTTTGCAGCAAAAGTAAACACAAATCCAGTGGCCCCTTAAAAACTAATAAAATTTATTCCAGCATTCATTTGTGAGTGACAGCTCACCTCTGAAGTGTACACTTATTAGGATCGCTAACCTCCAGGTGGTACCTGGAGATCTCCCACTATTACAATTGATTTCCAGAAGACCAAGATCAGTTCTCTCGGAGAACATGGTTCCATCAGAGGATGGACAACAATCATGGCATTATACCCTGCTGAGCTTTCTCCCCTCCACAAAGCCTGCCCTCCCCAGGCTCCACCCCCCAAAATCTCTAGGCATTTCCCAACCCAGAGCTGGGAAAGATCTTTGCTCCCACTGAAGAAAACCTTAACTGGATTAAATTTTGTTGATCTTTAAGGGGCAAGCTGTTTTTAAGGAAGATTTTGATGTGTGTGTCATTTCCAAGGAGTCATCCACCTGGCATTTACCCAGAGACAGTACAGCCCTGTGGAGGTTACACTATTATGTCTGCATTTGACAGTCTTAAGGCAGGGTTCCTGTCTCTGGGTTGGGCAATTCCTGGAGATCTGAAGATGGAGACTGGGGATGGTGGGGTTTGGGGGGAGGAGGGAGGAGGGAGCTCAGAGGGGATGTGATATCATACAGCTCACCTGGTGGAATGAGCTCCACTGGAGATCTGGACCACTGGAGATCTGGACTACCTCCCTGCTCAAGACTTATATATGTTTTGCAGGGCCTGAAGATGGAGCTCTTCTGCCAGCTCTGTTTTTAATTGATCCAATGGGCGTTCTCTGAAATCTTCACTTTCCCCAGCACCTTACTATCTAGGTGCTGGAGCTGTGCCAAGTGTCTGAATTATGGTTCTAAGCTGTGCCAATTATCTGAAGCTGTGCTAATTGGGCTGAATTATGAACTTTTTCAAATTTATATGTATTATTTATGAGATTGGTTAATTTTGATATGCTTGATTTATCACTGTTGTAACGTCTTTAATGTTGTAAGTCGCTTTGAGCCTGCTTGCGGGATAGGGCGAGGTATAAATTGCAAATTAAATTTAATTAAATCCAAAGCTTCCATTTTCTTCAGGTTAAGGGGATCTCTGTAGTCTGGAGACTAATTGCAATCCTAGGAAATCTCCAGGTCCCACCTGGAGGTTGCCAACCCTGCAATGAATGAACCACTAGATTCCCACACTACCTCCCTGCTCAGGATTTATCTAATGGGGGGGGGGAATATATATATATATGATCAAGAGTGTCTTGTGGAAAAACCGTTCCCTTCAAAAAAATGCCACAGTTCTGGAGTTTCTTATGTCACAGTTAAATCTTATTTTCTGAAGGAGAAGCTCTGGAGAATGAAAGGAAAAATCTGTGTAAATTCATTTAATAAATCTGAGACCTTTTCTCATGGGGAAGAGCGGATGAATGCACAAAACAAATCCGGTGAAAATTAAAGAGACGTAAATGCTTGTACAACACAGCATTATTACTCACTCTTTTAATAAAGTGCATTTCACAAAAGGAGGCTGTAGAGACTGCATACTCGTCCCCCCAGGCTCTCAGCCATTTAGAAGTAGAATAAAACACCTATAGAGTGTTACAGATTTTCTGTCACAACCCTATGGCCTTGCAGAGATTTTATGCTATTCATCCACCTACCCAAATTCTTTAGTTTCAGTTCTAATCTATGTAATCTAGTCATTATTTATTATCATGAGTCAAAGCTTCTAAAGTGTTGGAAATGTTCCAAATGCTTAACTGTCCTGATCTCACTCATCCTCACTGTACTCTTGTCTAGTTGCCACATGAGTTTATTCATTCATTCATTGACAACCCACCTTTCTCTTCAATGGGGATCCAAAGCAACTCAGCAGATAAAAATAGAATAGAACAATTCAGGTAAAATAAACAAATAGAAGAAGGGAGGGGGAAGGCTTCTAAATACAGAGCAGATCTTCACCCCCCATTCTCTTTGCCAGAAGATCTTTCTGTCAGCCCTCAGGTTAACAACCCTTTGGCTTTTGCCATTTGGCTCATGGCAAAAGGTTTGTACCCCTGACCACACCCAAGTCTTCGGTACCTGTAACAGGAGACAGAGATAAATGGTGATGGAAAGTACTATCAAATCACAGTCGACTCCTGGTATCCCCACTGGTGTCACTGTCATTGCCTGCCTTTGTGTAGCAACCCTGGACTTCCTTAATGTTCTTCCATCTAACCAGAGCTGCTGAATTGCTGAGTGGAGTGTGGGCCAACATGGACAGGACAGAGACAAAGACTCAGGACCAAACTACACAATATGGGTTCCCCTGACTAGGGTTGCCAGCTCTGAGTCAGGATATAACCCAGAGATTTTGGGGGTGAAGCCTGGAGATGGTGGGGTTTAGGGAGAGATCTCAGCATGCTACAAAACCATAGAGTACACCCTCCAAAGCAGCCCAATTTCCCCAGGGGAACTGATCTCCATAGTATGGGGAATCAGTCGTAATTAGTGAGGGGTTTACAGGTTCAATTTGGAGGTTGGCAGCCTTGACCTTGGCTGAATGGGCTTTCTCCTCAGTCACATAGTAGCTGTAGGGAATGTCACTTTTAAAGTCTACATGAGCTGATTTGAATCAGGACAGTGGCATGGTTGGGGAAGAAGAGGCTCCTGTACCCACATTCCTTTTTTGGAGCCTAAATGGCCTCAATGGGGAATTACTTGTATAATTTTGCAGCTATACATGAAGTATTCTGAGCATGCACAGCTCCAGTGAAAAGGTTTGTGTGTGGGAAGCCATGCCCCTCACACACACATGCCACTGTCCTGATTCAAATTCTCTGTTGTAGGCTTTTGAGTGACATTCCCTATACCTGCCATGTGACTGAGGTGGAAGTCTGTTGGAGTAGGAGGAACTGAAATGTGACTTGTTAAAAACATAACATGTAGTTTGGCCCTCAGTCTGGCTGTTACAAGCTGTCAGACATCTGTACACAATTCTTCCCTGCGCACATCAGAGGAGATGACCTAGTGCTTGCTTCAGCAACAATACATATACTAAAAAACAGAGGAGATGACCTAGGGTTGCCAATCCCCAGCTAGAAGCAGGGGATCCCCTGGTTTGGAGGCCCTAACCACCACTTCAAGGTTATCAGAAAGTGAGGGAGAGATTTGAATGTCTACTGGGCACTCCATTATACCCCATGGAGGATGGTCCCCATAGGATATAATGGAGAAATGATCCATGGGTATATAGGGCTCTGAGGGGGCTGTGTTTGAAGTAGAAATGCCAAATTTTCAGCATAGCATCTGGTACTTCTCCTCAAAAAACCTCCCAAGTTTTAAAAAGCTTGGACTAGGGGGTCCAATTCTATGAGCCCCTAGTGAAGGGAAGGCATTTAAAAGGAGTATGGTACTAGGGTCACTTTAAATGTTATCGCCAGAACTCCCTTTGGAGTTCAATTGTGCTTGTCACAACCTTACTCCTGGCTCCAACCTCAAAGTCCCCAGATATTTCCTGAGTCAGACCTGGAACCCTAAGATGACCCTGTCTATATCTCTCTCTCGGCTTGGCTTCGCGAACGAAGATTTAAGAAGGGTGCAATAGTCCACGTCTGCTGCAGGCTCGCTGGTGGCTGACAAGAACAATGCGGGACAGGCAGGTCCGGCCACAGTGGCTGCAGGGAAAAGTCTGATTTAGGATTGGTGCTGTAGCAGTGCGATTCTTCCTCAATCTCCTTTTGTCCTCAAGACCAGCTATGCGTGCGTTCTCAAAGGAAGAGACAGCCTGGTGGATGGTGTGTCTCCATGCTTTGCGATCTGAGGCTAGGTCAGACCACTGGTGATGGTTGATGCGACAGGTGCCAAGGGATTTCTTCAAGGAGTCCTTGTACCTCTTCTTTGGTGCCCCTCTATTTCGATGGCCGGTGGAGAGTTCGCCATACAGGGCAATCTTGGGAAGGCGGTGGTCTTCTAGGACTGTCTATATAGTCCTAGGTGTTAGGATTTTTTTTTTGTGGGGTGTGTCTGGATTTTATTTCATACATGAATTTATTGTACAGCTCTGTAGCATGCACATGCAGCATTTCTGTCCATTTAAATAAACATTTCATTTTCCCTTCCTAAATATTAATATTTTTCTGCACACCTTGCAGTTGCAGAAACACCTCTCCCCCCCCACCACCACCATGCTGTATTTTGCCCAAGGCCTGATCCGTAAAGTATTAGATGTTATGCTCATCACAGTACAGGTGATATCATTTAAAGAAAGAAACTTCACCTGGTCCACAAGTTTAGCAGTTTTGCTGTTAGCCCAAAGGTGCGTTGGGGGAAAAAAGTTGGAAGAAAATTGGTTCAGCTATTTTCTACTTAGCCAAGTGTTTTTCAGCTGTTAAGAAAATTGGTTCAGCTATTTTGCGCTTGACTAGCTCAGTGTTGTTTAAAATGTCAAGCCTGGTGTGTCTGTAGTCCTGCAGCAGCAGCAACTGGTTGTTATGTCCTTGTGGAAAGATGAAAGAACATTCCCTATTAAGGAAGGAAAGAGGAGGCCCATCCCATCACTCATTTGCATATGTTTCTGATTGCAAATTTAAATTTTGGTCAAACAAAAGGCTGACTAAAATCTCCAGCTGGATGGGGGTAGAGTGGAATCTGCTTAAAACACTTGCATTTGGGATACTGTTAGATGTAGTTCAACTGTAATCAGGCCGCTGTATAGTAAAGCGCAGCTAAAGGTAGAATTGCCAGCTCTGGGTTGGGAAATATCTGGAGATTTTAGCGATGGAGTCTGGGGAGGGCAGGTTTTGGGGAGGGGAAGGACCTCAGCAGGGTATTTTGCCATACAGCCCACCTTCCAAAGTGACCATTTTCTCCAAGTGAACTGATCTCTGTTGACTGGAGATCAATCATAATCCCAAGAGACCTCAAGCCACCACCCGGAAGTTGGAAACCCTAGCTGAAGTCCTCCAGAGTCCAGTCCACACTGCCATATAGAGGAAGTTATTGGAAGCTTGGTTGGAAGAGCATTGGGATATATGGATGACTTGTACAGATACTGGTGATTTCTGCCTTCTTTCCTAAATACAGTTTTCTTTTTGCAATTGAACTAGCTGAGTACCAGATATTATCTAATGTTAGCATCAGTTCATATCTACTGTCAAATATTGCGAAATACTGCCTGCTCCTATTCAGAAACAGATGACAGAAACTATCCAATAACTTCTCCCTTTCAGTTATAGTCAGGTACTGACAGTGTATAAAGTGCCGTCAAGTCGCAGGAAACTTATGGTGACCCCAGCAAGGGGCTTTCATGGCAAGTGAGAAGCAGAGGTAGTCTGCTATCACCTATCTCTGTAGAGTGTTCCTTGTACAGTCCCCTTTCTGACCCTGCTTAGCTTCCAAGAGCTGATGAGATTGGGCTATACCATGCTGCCTTTCTGCCCTTTCAGAGTGGTGTAATGATACTGAATTAGAACTACACATCTGATAGTTGAACAGACCTTATCTGACAGTCACAATCACCTGTGATCCCTGTCTGTTATCCACCTTGAATGGCTATCAAACAGCAGTAGCTGTGGTGGAGTCTTGTCTTCCTCAGTGGTGAAGTTTCATTTCCTCCCTTTGCAGGGGCTTTCCCCATCTGTACAGTACACAAGATTGATTCTACTCAGGGTCATGGATGGTTGAGTAAAATCAGTAAAGGACATGAGGGGAACTAGTACATTTCCCATGAGGCTAAGTGAATAACATGAGAAAAACTGATTATAACACCAAATGAAGATAGATGGGTGGGTAGCCACGTTGATCTGAGGCAGCAGAACAAAGTTTGAGTCCAATGGTACCTTTAAGACCAACAAAGTTTTATTCTGTGTATACACTTTCATGTGCATGCACACTTCTTCATATACAATGAAACAGAAATCACCAACCATTACATATAGGTACACATAATGTAGACAGATTTTAGTGATAGGTTGCATATTTTTGTCAGGAGATCCACAAGCTCTTTCAGAACTCTTGGATGTTTGCCAACTGGGCCTAGTGATTTCTTTGTTTTTAATTTGTCCATCAGTTGTAGGACCTCAATACAACTCAGGTTTTTTTACATCCCTCCTGAAATTGGCAGTTCTGGAGCGGGCAAGCACCTCTCATCTTCCACAGTGAAGACAGAGGCAAAAAAAAAAATGCATTCAGCTTTTCTGCCATTTCCTTATCATCCTACAGTAATCCTTTTACCCCTTGATCATCCAAGGGCCTCACTGCTTCCCTATCTGGTTTTCTGTTCCTAATGTATTTGAAGAAATTTTTTTTGTTGGTCATCTTGTTTTTTTGCAATATGTTCCTCATAATCACTTTTTGCCTGACTGATCACTTACATTATTTTATTTGCCACTGCCTGTGTTCCCTTTTATTTACTTCACTCAGACTAGCCTTCCACCACTTAATGGAATCCTTCCTACTTTTACTTGCTTCCATTACTTGGTTAACTATGTAGGCCTTTTTATACCTATGTGCAGGGGTCTTTTTGTAGAAAAATAGATGGTGGAGCTCATCCAGGGATTGTTATGCAGTTGCACCTACTATTCAATGGATAAGGAGGTGGAACTCTCAGAAGGAGGAGGTGGAACTCTCAGAAAGGTTCAGGAGCTGTGCTCCTGTGAGCTCCCACTGAATCTGAGGCCTGCCTACGTGTACCTTTTCTAACATGCAGTATGCATTGTATCTGAGCTTCCAGTATTGCAGTTTTAAATATTCTCCAAGCTTCCTGAAGGGATTTGACCATCCTTACCTTTCCTTTCAGTTTCTTCTTCTGAAGAAGACTGAAGACTGCAGATTTATACCCTGAGACTCAGAGCAGCTTACAATCTCCTATATCTTCTCCCGCCACAACAGACACCCTGTGAGTTGGGTGGGGCTGAGAGGGCTCTCACAGAAGCTGCCCTTTCAAGGACATCTCTGCGAGAGCTATGGCTGACCCCAGGCCATTCCAGCAGCTGCAAGTGGTGGAGTGGGGAATCAAGCCCTGTTCTCCCAGATAAGAGTCCACACACTTAACCACTACACCAAACTTTTTCACAAGCCCCCACATTTGAGAGAAGTTACTCATTTAAAAGTTAAATGTAGTTGTGTTGGTCTTGTGGGGCAACATCCTCTTTACATAAATGCTAAACTTAATAGCATTATGGTCTGTTCCCAACTGGTGCTATCACTTTTACATCTCTCACTGGATCCTGGGCATTATCTATTATGTAAGACCAAATGTAGGACTGCCTCCCCACAGTAGGTTCTGTGACCATCTGCTCCATGGCATAGTCATTGAGAGTATCTAGAAACCTAACCTCTTTCTCATGACTTGAACACATATTGACCCAATGTGTGGGTAGTTAAAATCACCTATTATGACACAGTTATTATGTTTAGATGGTTTCCTCAATCCTTTTGCTGTTTTTAAATCATCCTCTATCCTTTGATCTGGTAGGTGATAACAGAGTTAAGCTTCCTTTTGGGCCCACTATTTCCACCCATAGCATTTCTGTAAGTGCATCTATTTCTCTTAAATTCTCAATTTTATTGGACTGCATACCCCCTCTGACATACAGAGTCACTCCACCTCTGACACTTCCCTCTGCAACCTTCTGATATAATTTATATCCAGAAATCACTGTATTCCACTGATTTTCCTATCCCACCAAGTTTCTGAAATACCCACACGTCTATGTTCCCCTCTGACACTAAGCATTCCAACTCCCCCATTTTACCTCAGACACTTCTTGTCAGACGATGGGACCTCAAATCAACCAGACCTTGACTTGTTGCAAAGTTAGGCTTTATTTGATAATCCATAGGCATCAGAATGAAGAAAATTGAGACTGATGCTATGTAGCAATACAGAGCATGCTTTAAGGAGAATACATCAAAGGGCAGTACACAAAGCCACAATTCTAAACATTGCTGGACTGAGGTGTGAAGGTTCACATGGTCTTTTTCTCTTATCTTTTTTGTTACGGTTGGTCTTTCGGGGATGGCCAAGCGGCTGTCCCTGGAGGCGCTTTATCTTCAAAGGGGAATTCTAGCCTTTGTTAGTATCAAGGGAAAGAAATGATCACACCAAGCACTAGCAACAATCTACAAGTCTCTACTTTGATGTGCAAGGTCTTTCTCATGGTTAGTAACAACATTTCAATATGGCATCAGTTCAGTTAAGCATTTTATTTCAGGAAAAGTTACATCGTCTGACACTTCTAGTATTTGCATATAAACATCTAAAATTTCCCAGACATGTTAAGCCTGCAACCTTTTCCCTGAGGCCTCTAGACCTTGTCAGGCAGTCAGTATGGTTTGTCACCCACTACGTAGCCAGTCCTAATCCATTTCCCTTCATCTCATATTTAAACAAGTTTTATTAAGTTTTTACAAGGAAGGTTAGGGAATTGGGAAAAGGATCAGGGATAAGGTATAGAAAGTAAAAGAATAGATTACAGTTATTACTTCATCAAGAAAAAAAAGTATAATTCATTATACCTGCAAATACCCAAAAGTAGTACATAGATATTACTTTTAAAGTCTACAAACATTCTGATATACTATGAAATCCTACTTCTTAGTGGGAAGTTCCAGATTTTTATATATCATATTTGTGATCCTACAAAACCACATCTATATATCTTTAATCTACACCAAACAACACAGGAAGAAGAAAAAGGAAAGCGAGAAAAGTTCAAATTCTGGTCTTCAGTACTGTTTTATTAAGCAAGAAGTTTCTGTATATAACAATAGCAGTTGTATATCGGCAACATTTCTCTGTCTAAGTTACAAAGGAGTCTCAAGGTTAACAAAAATAAAACCAGCTTCTCATTAACCATGAAAGGCTTTTGAATTAAATGGGTACAGTTATGATGCACATGTCTTATTAGCAAATGTTGATAACTTTAGGCACCAACTTGAAAAGCTAGCTCTCTCTAACAAGTAAAAAGGGTGGGTTTTCTAAAAGGAAAAAAAATAAGCAAGAGAGGAGAGAAGAAAGAAAAAACATGAGAGAGAGAGGGAGAGGAACCCCCCCCCCCATGGAATGCTGTTTTTACAGCACTCATCTCCAACAACAAAGAACAGGGCAAGAACTTGCCATTCCTAATTGCTCCTGAGAGGAGTAAAATAATGAAATGAGCTGAAACAAACAGAAGGTACTTTCCAAAGAAAGAACCAAGTGTAATGTCTTAGTGATTGTAAAAACACAAGAAGCAGAACCAGATATGCAGAGCACAAACGCTTAGTAACCATAGAACAGGTGTATTAGCCATTGTTAAAATGCAGAAGCAGAACTACTGTAGTAAAAGAAATGACACGGCTGAACAGGCCATGACAACAGTAAAGATTAATAGCAATAGAGACTAATAAGTAGCAAGTATGCAGGTTTAATCAAGTAATAATAATAATTATAATAATACATTTTATTTATATCCTGCCCTCTCCGCTGAGGCAGGCTCAGGGCGGCTCACAACATATAAATTTCAGTTTACAGTAAAACATCAGTACAATTTGATAAATAATTCATTAAATAAAACCCATCATATTTAAAAACATCATTTACAATTTAAAATTAACATTTTCGGTGCTACATCTCAGATGTTTTCCTCAGTGAGTTTGGTGGCTGGATATGTCTACAGCAGGTCTATCTTAGGTCTATATTTAAGCAAAGGCCATTTTAAAAAGAGTAGTCTTGCAGGCCCTACGGAATTGATCAAGTCTCCACAGGGCCCGCACTTTATCCGGAAGTTGATTTTCACCAGTGTGGAGCTACAATCGAAAAGGCCCGTTCTCGTGTGCTCTTCAATTTGGCCTCCTTTGGCCCAGGGATTGTCAACCAGTTCTTTCCCCCTGATCTCAGTACTCTCTGGGGCTCATATGGGGAGAGACGGTCCCTAAGGTAGGCAGGCCCTTGACCATATAGGGCTTTAAAGGTAATAACTAGCACTTTGTAACGAACCCGGTATACAACTGGCAGCCAGTGCAGCTCGTGCAGCCTTGGCTGTATGTGCTTCCACTTCAGGAGCCCTAATAGCAGCCTAGCCGCCGCATTCTGCACCAGCTGCAGCTTCCGGGTTCAGCACAAAGGCAGCGTCATCCAGAAAACCCTGCAACTGTAATGCTGCTGCCCTCTCAATAATTTTACCCAAAAATGGTAAATTTGAGATCGATCAATAATTTGCCAATTTGGCTGGATCTGCTGTAATCTTTTTCAAGAGAGGGCAGACCATAGCCTTTTTGAGAAGTGTTGGAAAACGCCCCTCTGAGAGGGATCTATTTACGATGTCCCGTATAGGACATCTAAGTTCCCTCTGGCAAGATTTAATTAGCCAAGAGGGGCATGGTCCAAATTGCAAGTTTTTGGGCATACAGTAGAGAGGATTCGGTCAACTTTCCCCAGGCTAAGTGTGTCAAAGTGATCCAGAACTGAACCAGAAGACAGGCACGGAGCCTCGAGTTCTTGCATATTAACTGACACACCCTACTTTGGAGAAAGGTAAATTTAAATGCACATGCAATGTATGTAACGGGAGGGGTACATATCAAGGACGGAGTATGAAGTAGGTGTTTGGGTAGGCTGTACCTTCCAAGTGCCTATGGGGAAAGGAGGAGGGACTCATCGGCCGGGAGTAGAGGATAAAAGGCATGTATGGAACTGATCAGGAAGCTCGTTGCAAAACGACTTCCCTCTTTCTTGATATCAATAAAGTTGTATATTTTAAAGGAGACTCCCAACTGACAGCTCTTTTCTTTGAATCTCCTGGAGGAGCCGGGAGAGCTGGACACATTGTCTCTAACACTCCCACAACTTCGCACTAAACAGAGAAAAGAACCCTTGATCTATAGGGAAAATTCATCTCACTCCCATCAAGCTGCACTCACTTTTCTGGAATACAAAAGAAAAAAAAAAAGCTCTCAGTGGATTAATTCATTGGCACACATCTCAATGCATAAGAATAAACATTAGGGGACCTCCTTATCTACCATTCTAAAAAGAGCAAAAATAATCAAGGTACATACACAGTTTCTTTATGTTCCCTTTCATATGCCTTCTTATATGTGTGTGCATACCTGTATACGTATGCATATAAGTAATTCTAACTACAATAGTTCAAATTCTAATTAAACAGCTTAACTTTTTAGGCTTATCATAGCATGTATTTAAATTTTAAGAGGTTTTACAAGTTGTTAGAGTCATTAAAAACCCTCATTTTTAACAATAAATTTGTAAACTTTATTATGGTTTTGAGATTTAAAAAAAAAAATCACAGCAAGCCAAAACAAGCTACCCATCCAATTTAAAAGATAAAATATTAAATAATCCTGCTTTAGATTTTGAAGAATCCCTCAGAAAAAACAACAGAGTTTCAAAATTGAATCCCAAAATATTATGCCTGTTAAAGAATAGTCTTATAGTCTCTTCTTATAATTCGGATAAAAATGTAAATCTCCTAATTAAAAAATCAGACTATCCATTCCAAGATATCACATCAGATCCATAGTATTATGCCCATATCAACCCACTGTATGGTAAAAGTTTATAATGTCTTCTTCTTAAAAGTTTTCCAAGATCTAATACTTGTTGGACTTGTCATGAGACCATAGATTGCATCAACCAATTTTTCCCCTTCATTGCTAAACATTTTTACAAAAAGCTTTGGAGCCGGATTGGAGTTACTCCCCCTTTTCTTTGTCTCAGTAAACTGTAGGTTTCGTTTCTCTTGCATAAGTACGTTTTCTGCATCCATTTTAAGATCAGGCAAAACCATCTCAAGCTGTTGTCTTTCCACTTTTCCCCACTTCTCAGGCAGATTTTGTACTCCTTGGTAACTCTGGTCCTGCATATTTTCACATTTTTCCAGGAGTTTTCCCATCTTCTCCTTAACCTATTCTGCTAGAAGACCAATTCCTTTCCTTATGGAAAGAATTGTAGCCATAAAATCTCTTGAATTATTCATCTCCGTTTGGTGGTAAAAATCAGAAAATAGGTTCAAAGTGCCTGGCTAAAAATCCAGAAATCCAGTTCTTCTCATATAAAGTCACCTTCACCTTTGAGCAAACTTTATATAGTATTTTGGTAGTCCAATTATTGCTTATTTAATTTTCAACCAGATCTGTCCACAACTATATACTCAGTCCAATTCCTTTTACTTGAAATAAAGACGGCTGTTATAAACTTGTTCTTTTAATTTTAGAAGTCTTCCTTAGGGGGGGGGGGTCTTTTAGCCTCCTCCCCCTTTTTTTTTGAACAGTCAAATTTGGTTTTACAATATGACTTTAGCTGATAAGTTGCATTCCAAAGTGAACTTACTTGCAAGGTATAGTTCATTAGTTGAAGTAGAAAGACGATTACAAAAAAGAATTTTGTTACCGGTGGACACAGCTAGTGCCATGCAAAATGGCGATTGCCACAGCGAGGCTTCAGGATAGATAAAGAACCAGGCTTCGCCTAACGAAATACGTGGGAATGTCGCATCCCATGCTGTCAGGGCTCCCCCTCCAGGGGTCCCCTCAGGTATCTGAATATCCAGACACCCCTTGATCTGCTCAATTCAGGGAGTTTGCAAGAGCTGCGAATCCCCCCGCCTTGCTGAGCCCATGCCAGAGCAGGAAGTCCATTTCCCTTCATCTCTTAGAGATGAGCCATTCCAAACCAGAGACATTTCATTTGTTGGCCTTCCCTTGGGATTTAGAATAACTGTTGTGCCACCTTTTTGATTTTAATGCCAGCAGCCTGGTTCCTTCTTGGGACAAGTGGAAGCCATCTCTTTTTTTACAGGTCCTGCTTGTTCCAAAAAGCATCCCAGTGCCTAACAAACTTAAACCCTTCCTCCCTACACCATCATCTCATCCATGCATTGAGACTCCTAATTTGTGCCTGTCTAGCTGGCCCTGCATGCAGAACAGTAAACATTTCTGAGAAGGCTACCTTGGAAGTCCTGGCCTTGAGTCTCCTGCCTAACAGCCTAATTGTTTCCTCCAGGATCACATGACTATGTTTCCCCACAGTGTTGGTACCAACATGTACCATGACCACTGGCTCATCCCCAGCACTGTCTATCAGCCTGTCTAGACCATTCATAATGTCTGCTACTTTTGCACCAAGCAGGCAAGTCACCATGCAGTTAGTATGCAGATTTGTAGGTTATCCACATGCATAAGGATTGAATCACAGCTACCAAGAGCCCTCCTCTCTCCTTGTCAAGAGATCGTTCCTTAGTGAGAAAGGATACCTGTTCACCAACTGTAACAGGAGTCTCTTCTGAGGGAACATTCCCCCTTCCTTCAGCACAGTGCCATGTTTGCTCTTGATGCACATGCTCCCTGATAGCAGCAGGGCTCAGAGTGGAACACATCTAAAAAGTCCCAAAGAGTCTTATCCATGTGTTTAACTTACTGTCTGTTTATCCAGCCACCTTGGCCTCAAGGGTGTGAATTCATTCCCTGAGAACCAGGAGTTCCTTGCACCAAGTACATGACTTCTGTCCAGCTGGCAGACAGTCATACATGTTGCATTCAGTGCAATAAACTGGATAGCCCCCAACATCCGCTGGCATTCTACTTTCATAATTTTTCAATTCCTTTTAAAATAAATTTCCCATATATGTCAATCTTTTTGTGGGAAGTGTGCTTACCCTTTTAGGGAACTGGAGAGACTACTGCCCTAGCTTCCTCACCTTGTGACTGAACTCACGTCTGCTAAATTTGCCAGTTTATTTCCTTGTTCCAGACACTTTGTCACTGGAGTTGGGATACTTCAGCACTTGAGTGGAGCTTGCTACTTTGCAGACCTGGGGCTCCACAGCCCACTGGAACCAATCACACAGATTGAGAGCTAACCAATAAAGGAGGATGAATGAGCCAGCCTCTGGTTGATTAAGAATAGGTATTGCTGAGGCGGAACTGTTCAGACAAGAGCCCCTGTCCTTCCCTTTTACTCCAAATGCTAATTTAATGCTAATTCAATTTCAAATGTTAATTTAGCTCTTCTAGACTTTGATTAAAGGGGACTTTAGGTGAATTGCCTAAGCAGTTACAAGAGGTATTTAATTGTTTGTTTTCTTGTAGGAAACCCTGCCTTCTTTAAACAATATGACAATTTGCTTAAAATTTTAGATTTAAGTTTAAATGTGGACCCCCCCCCCCCTGTTTTTTAAACCCGAGCTGCAGTTTGTTTTGTTTAACTTTTTCTGTTACAAAAACCTGCCTAAGGTTTAGCCTTATCCGTGAACTTACTATCCCTAGCCTCTGGTATTAGTACTTTAACTTATAGGCATAATTTATTTATTTATTCCGTAACTTATATCCCGCCCTTCCCACAAGTGGCTCAGGGCGGCTTACAACAAACAATAAAACAATAAAATCGGAACAAATTAATACATTTAAAATCAAGCATTTAAAACCTAAAAACCTTAAAATTTTACATTGTACATTAAAACTATACGGTATAATCACAAAAATCTAGAATCTAGAAAGCTACGTTTGTCCAGTCAGGCATAGGCTAACCGGAAGAGGGTCGTCTTACAGGCCCTGCGGAACTGAGTAAGATCACGCAGGGCCCTCACCTCTTCCGGTAGCTGGTTCCACCACATAGAGGCCATTGTGGAAAAGGCCCTGTCTCTAGTTGTTTTGAGGCGCACTTCCTTGGGCCCGGGGATGGTGAGAAGATTTTGAGTCCCAGACCTCAGTACTCTCTGGGGAACGTGTGGGGAGAGACGGTCCCTCAGGTAGGCAGGTCCCAGGTCATATAGGGCTTTAAAGGTAATGACCAGCACCTTGTACCGGACTCGGTATATTATTGGAAGCCAGTGCAGAGCCCGAAGACCCGGCCGAATGTGCCCCCATCTTGGGAGGCCCAATAACAGCCGGGCCACGGCATTCTGCACCAGCTGCAATTTCTGGGTCCGGCACAGGGGGAACCCCATGTAGAGGGCATTGCAGTAATCCAACCTCGAGGTGACCGTAGCATGGATCACTGTTGCTAGGTCGTCAGGGTCCAGGAAGGGGGCCAACTGCCTTGCCCGTCTAAGATGAAAAAACGCGGACTTGGCGGTGGTCGCTATCTGAGCCTCCATATTTAGGGACGGCTCCAGTAGCACCCCTAAGCTTTTGACCCTGTCCGCCGGCCTCAGCGGAACACCGCCAAAAGCTGGCAGGGGGATTTCCCCCCCCCGGCCCCCGACGGCCCAAACAGAGGACCTCTGTCTTCGCAGGATTCAGTGTCAGTCCACTCAGTCTGAGCCACTCAGCCACGGCCTGTAATGCCTGATCTAAGTTATCTGGGGCACAGACCGGTCGGCCGTCCATAAGTAGATAGAGCTGGGTGTCATCAGCATACTGGTGGCACCCCAGCCCATACCTTCGGGCAATCTGGGCAAGAGGTCGCATATAGATGTTAAATAACATCGGGGAGAGAACCGCTCCCTGGGGCACCCCACAGTCAAGTGAGCGCCTCCGGGATAGTTCCCCCCCATCGCGACCCTTTGTCCCCGACCTTCAAGGAAAGAGGAAAGCCACTGCAAGGCCAGCCCCTGAATCCCCATGTCGGCGAGGCGGCAAGTCAGCAACTGATGGTCAACCGTATAGAACGCCGCCGATAGGTCCAACAGCATCAGTACTGCCGAGCCACCCCGATCCAGATGCCATTGAAGGTCATCTACCAGGGCGACCAACACTGTCTCCGTCCCGTGACCTGGGCGAAAGCTGGACTGAAGTGGGTCAAGGATGGAAGCGTCCTCCAGGAAATCTGTAGCTGCCTCGCCACTGCCCTCTCAATGAGTTTGCCCAAAAAGGGCAGGTTTGAGACCGGCCTATAGTGTGCCAATTGGGCCGGGTCTAGAGATGGTTTTTTTAGGAGGGGACGGACCACAGCCTCTTTGAGTGGCGCTGGAAAAAGCCCTTCCATTAGGGATCTGTTTATGATATCCCGTATAGGATATCTGAGATCCCCCTGGCAAGAGTTAATAAGCCAGGAAGGGCATGGGTCCAATTTACAAGTTGTTGGGCGTGCAGATGAGAGGATCCTGTCGACTTCCTCCAGGCTGAAGGGGCTGAAACCGTCCAGGATATAATCCGAAGACATGCTCGGGGCCTCGGTTGCGTTAACTGCCTCAAAGTTGATGGGGAGGTCGAGGCGGAGTGATGTGATCTTGTCCGCAAAATAGTTCGCAAAAGCCTCACAGCCTATCTCCAATTCACTAGAATTTGGTCTGCCCTGGGGCAGAGTAGTCAGATCTCGAATTATCTCAAACAATTGTGCCGGACGCGAAGTTGCGGACGCAATCTTAGCCGCAAAGTATGTCTTCTTTGCGGATTTGATTGCCATCTCATAGGTCTTCAAACTCTCTCTATAAGATGTTTGGGTCACTTTGTCTAGAGTACGCCGCCATAGCCTCTCTAGTCGTCTGAGGTCCCGCTTCAATTGCCGTAATTCCTGATTAAACCAGGGAGACGGTTTGAGGCGGGGGCACAGAGGACGCCTAGGCGCGATCTCCTCGATAGCCCTGGAGAGTCCATCGTTCCAGGACTCAACCAGAACCTCCAGGCAATCGCCAGTGAGCCAGGTATCCTGTAGGGCCATCAGGAACCGTTCCGGGTCCATCAGGCTCCGTGGGCGAGTCAAAATATGCTCTCCGCCTAAACGGGTTTGGGGTGGCATATCCATACGAGCCTTGAGGGCAAAGTGATCCGACCATGGCACTGCTTCCATTGCAATATCATTCACTTGTACTCCCGCCACGGAGACCAGGTCTAACATGTGTCCCGCCTGATGAGTGGGCGTTGTAACAACCTGGGAGAGTCCTAGTGTCGCCATGGATGACACTAGATCCATCGCCTGGACGGAGGCCGCGTCGTCGGCATGAACACTGAAGTCACCCAAGACCAGTAGCCTTGGGCACTCCAACGCCCAGCCCGCCGCGGCCTCCACCAGGGATGGTAAGGCGGCGGCTGGTGCGTTAGCCGGTCGGTACACCAGCCAAATTGCCAACCCCTCCCCAACGTCCCACATCAGACCGGCACATTCAATACCCGGGATCTCCGGGGCCGGGAGAGCCCTAAAGGAGTAAGCCTCTCATATGAGTAATGCCACTCCTCCCCCCCACCCGCTAGTCTGGGACTGCTGGAAGACCGAGTAACCTGGGGGGGTCATCTGGGAGAGAGCCACGGTCTCCCCATCTCGCACCCAGGTCTCGGTCACGCAAGCCAGGTCCGCGTCCTGCTCAAGCAGGAAGTCCCGAAGGACACCGGTCTTATTGTTGATGGACCTGGCGTTGTATAGCACCAGTGTCGGAGGCGGGTGAATTCATCTGGTCCCACTACCTGTCACCGTCGGGATGGGACGCAGCCTGGAAGGTGGTCGAGCACTCTCATGTCTCAGCCTCCTTCGCTTGTAAGTCTGCCTGCTCCCACTGTCATACCTTCCCCTCCCCAGGAGTACTGGAATCCCCAGGCCAGTCATCTTCTGTGGTGGGCACCAATTCGTCGACTGGTGGTGGCAGAAACTCGGTAAGTAAAGTGCTGCTGTATATAAGGTACGGAGTAGTAGGTTAAAGTGTTAAAGTGCAAGATTCTACTACTTATATTATGGAGGCTCTAAGAACTAAAGTGCGGTAGTGTCAAAAGTCCAAAAAAGTGCAAAGCGGCGAAGTCTAAAGTGCGGTAGTGTCCAGAAAAGTGCAAGGCGGCAGAGTCCAAAGTGCGAGGTGTAAAGTGGCAGAGGAGGGTATTGGGTCTCAGTCTTGTTCTCTCTTAGATGGTATGATTGCATAGTTCTTATAATTGGTGGTATTGGCGCTCTCATTGGTGTTCCTGTTGGGGGTGGGAGAGTCTGAGAACTCAGGCAGCCTCCACCCAGCTCAGGGCTCCAGGGGGGTGCTAGTCCTCCCTGTTTCCCACAGCCGTGCGGCCGCTGTCCTGATAACTCAGTTACCTGGTGAGTTGTAGTTCACCCTTTCTCCCACTGGGCATCCTCAGCTCACTCTCCACCCTATATGCGGACTCCAGGTGTTTACAATTCCACTAGGGAAGAGAGGAGAGAAGAGGAAAGGGAAGAAGCGGAGGGGAAAGAGGGGGGGCCGTCGTCCCACTGGTAGACTAGCTACCCTGGTACTTCGCCCCTCCCTACCTCACCCGCAACTATCTCCAAATACCCTGGCGCCACAGTCTCCCCAACCAAAATGCCACTCTTAAGCACTCCTCACTATTCCTCACACTCTCCGCCTCACACCCCCGCCTCATGCAGTCTCCGGCGGAACCAGCTACCCTGGTACTTCGCCCCTCCCTACCTCACCCGCAACTATCTCCAAATACCCTGGCGCCACAGTCTCCCCAACCAAAATGCCACTCTTAAGCACTCCTCACTATTCCTCACACTCTCCGCCTCACACCCCCGCCTCATGCAGTCTCCAGCGGGACCACCGGCGAGATGGCCACTCGGGTAGATGGTCCTCAGGCAGACGGTCCCCAAACAGGCAGTCTGTGGGCTCTGTTGCCTCAAACTCCCGGCCGTCTCCGCTCGCAGGCGTCCACAGCCGCCGGTCATCAACCGCCGGTCATCAGCCCCGCCAGCCGTCAGCCCGCTTCAGTCTGCACGCTCCGGTCACAGTGTTTCTCGCCGTCTCGGTCGTCTTTACTCGACCGCGTCCGCAGTCGCCAGTCGTCAGCGTCCTCCGCCGACAGCCTGGCTCAGTCCGCACCTCCAGCCACACCGTCTCCGGCGTCTCAGCGTCGAGGCTGGGGCCGGGGCCGGGTTCGGGCCGTCTCAGTCTTCTCGGCCCTCGTTGGTAAGCACTTTCAGTCTAGTCCATTTACAGCAGCAGTAAATTAGCTCACCGGGAGTGTAGCTTATCTTCGATATAGATGTTATAGATGTTATAGGTGGCGTTTCCAGCATTCTAGAATATGTTGTTATTGCTATAGGTTGAGTCCGAGAGGCCTTTGAGGTTAGCAAGGTTACTTGCGTAGGGCCTGGGCTGGGACATTGATACTAGTTATCTCTGTTATCTGTGCTAGTCATCTCTATGGCATCAGTTTGACTCCTGGGCTGTTGTAACGACATTAACATACTAACATGCCTCTGGAGGGAACAGGTGGGTCTTGTTCTTGCAGAACTTTACTTGCTCTGAAAACGAAAGCAAAAGCTTAAAGGTGATATTAGAGCATATGATTCTATGATTCTAGCCAAGAATCTCTGTGCCTGTTTAAAACTATAATTAGCTACACTACACCTGAGTAATTTGAGAAGTCACAAAATTTTGGTACCTATAAAAGTATTTTAAACTATTTGCTCTCCTCACTATTTTAACCCTTTTCACTTTCCCTATTAATGTATAAATGAAGTAAGTAAATAAATATAGGTTCAAATCTCCCAGTGGGCCAAATTGGATAAGCTGTGAACAGAGCTGCCAGTGTTTTTCCTTTAAAATCAAACACATGGAGGCCTGATATAGGCTGTGACTGTATGTGAAATAGCTCTGGGGAGCCACTAACTGCTGAATTAAACATGCTGGTATCTGCACCAGCACCTATATGTTTCACAAGTGGACAAATAGAGGCTTCCTGAGACTATTTGACTTTTAGGCTGCAGTCAGACGAACACTTTGATCTGGCGCTGCAGTTCCCTTCTGGATTTAAAGTGCACAATCAGATAATGACATCTGCCTCCCATTCCCCACTTGTTGGAACCTTGTTCTGACCTGCCTCCAAACTGGAGTTATGAGGCACCAGTAGGGTTGCCAAGTCCAATTCAAGAAATTTCTGGGGACTTTGGGAGTGGAGTCAGGAGACTTTGGGGGTGGAGTCAGAGACTTTGGGGGGGGGGGGTGAGCCAGTACAAAGTTGCAACAAGCATAATTGAACTCCAAAGGGATTGTGGCCATTACATCTAAAGGGACTTCACACCTTTTAAATGCTTCCCCTTCATTAAAAATAATGAAGGATAGGGGCACCTTCTTTTGGGCTCAGAGAATTGGACCCCTGGTCCAATCGTTTTGAAACTTGGAGGGTGTTTTGAGGAGAGCATTGGATGCTTATGCTGCAAATTTGGTGTCTCTGCCTCAAAAAACAGCCTCCCCAAGGCCAGATACAGCAGATCAATTTACATTATACACTATGGTGGCGTTTCCTATTTACCAGGTCCTGACCTGGTACCGGGCTATGGCTGCCTCTATACTGGGCAATGATGCTGTGCTGCCATGCCCCCCCCCCCGCCATCCCATTGCTTCATTCCTCTCCCCCTTGGCCTTTGCCCCACCGCTCGGGCTGGCCCTCCTCCTACTATCCTTTTGCTCAGTCTGATCGGGTGCAGGCTGCAGGGGATGTCGTGGCTGCTGCTGCTTCAGCACTATGCCTGGGTGTCGCTTCTCCCCCCACCATCATGGAGACCATCAGGGCTGGCTGCAGCTCTCCTGGCAGCACTGTCATGAGACACTGCTGAGCCTGGCTTGGGAGGCTGCCCAGGAGAGGATGTGTTGGGTGGGACTGCCTCACTGCTGCTCCTTGTTGCCATGTTGGGGTCCCACTGGGCTTGCTGCCAACAGCGAGGGATGGGGATGGTGTGCGCCCAGAGGGGCCCCAACACAGCAATGAGGAGCAGCAGCAGGGTGGTCCCATCCACCACATCCTCCCAGCACAGCTTTCCTGGCTGGGCTCCGCAGCGCCTGATGATAGTGCCGCCAGGAGAGCTGCGGCCAGCCCGGATGGTCTCCACAATGGTGGGGAGGGGGGGGAAGAGTGACATCCAGGCTGAGCAGCTGAAGCAGCCTCGACTTCCCCAGCAGCCTGTGCCCAGCCGGAGTGAAGTGGAAGGATAGCTGGAGGGTGGCTGGCCCGGAGGTGGGGCAAAGCCAAGGGGGACAGGAATACAGCAACAGGATGGAGGGAGGGCTTAGAGACAGGCAGAGGGGTGAATGGGGAAGGGAGAAGGTACATGGGACGGAGGTGTGGGGCAATAAAGGGAAAAAGACGCTGGCCAGAGTGAAGCTTCATTTCCCCCTCCCTCCTCCCTCCTCCTTCCTTCCTTCCTTCCTTCCTTCCTTCCTTCCTTCCTTCCTTCCTTCCTTCTTCCTTCCTTCCTTCCTTCCTTCTTTCTTTCTTTCTTTCTTTCTTTTCTTTCTTTCTTTCTTTCTTTCTTTCTTTCTTTCTTTCTTTCTTTCTTTCTTTCTTTCTTCTTCCTCCTTCCCTTCCCTTCCCTTCCCTTTCCCTTCATTTCATTTCATTTCATTTCATTTCCTTTCCTTGCCACTTGCTAATCTGAGTAGACTTGAGGGGGTGGGGGAGGAAGAAGCTTGAAATGCCCTGCTATTTCAGTTTTCCCAGGCTTAGAGCATTATATATTTTTATTCTGCATATGATCCTTGTGCTTTTTCTTGATGTTTTATTTTTAAGATTGCATTACAAAATCCCACTATTCTCCTACCTTTCCTAAACAAAACATTGCAAGAGTTTTAAGCATGTTTGTCCTTTCCTGTTTCCTGGCTCCACTCCAAAGTCTCCTGGCTCCACCCCTAAATTTTAGTGGCCACGAAGGAGAAGTGTAGAAATAACCAGGCCACAGAGGGGGAAAGTTTGGGAAACCCAAACATCTTCTTCTTTTCTTCTTCCAGAACAACTAACACTGGATAAAATAGAGGCATGGCCAGATCACATCAAGCCTGTCATATGATTGCAGTCTTAGAAAAGCATGTTTGTGTCTGTGTGTGTGTGGGGGGGAAGGATTAAACTCCCCTCCCCTTGTGCCTCAGTTGTAGTCCAAACTGGATCCCCTGCTCACCTGACAGTTGAATTTTTAAAATGTGGTATGGCTGTCAGTAATGAAGCTCACTTGATGATCTTGGGACCAATTTTTTTCAGACCTACCAAGCTCACAGGCTTGTAGTCAAGAGAAATGAAAGAGGGGAGAACCAGGTACAGTGCCCCTCCGTGCTTAATGGAGGAAGGGCAGATAAAAATATGATAGAGGCAAACCAAATACTGACAAGCTTCTTCACATTAGCTGTTAAGAACTGTCAAATGTTGATTGTTGTATATCACATACTGACTGCAACTACATGTCAGTTGTTAAATATTATCAGTGCTGACTCCTACGCATCAGATACTATCAAACATGGAGCACTACTGTATGTCAGCTATCAGATACTGCCTGATATTGACTGACATTCCATACCAGTTGTCAGATGTCATCAGTCATTGAACTGTTATTGCAAAATCTTTGAATGTTAAGTGAACATGTGGAATACAAAGCACTCAAGTATTTGCACATTCAAATAATATATTCTGTAGCAGAATTTTGAGGGAAACTATTTGGGGGCAAATTATTTGGGTCTTGTTTGCTCTACTCTCGTTTGCTCTTCTTTCAGAAATTTTGTCAGGCTTCTTTTAACTTTAAAAAGCAACATGGTAGTCAGGTTCTTTCTGCTGGATACTGTGATCAGGTACCTACATATATTCATCTCAGGGGTGGTGCTGAGTTGCAGTGGTCATACATCAGCCTTGCATGTAGGAGGTACCAGGGTCTACCCCAGCATCTCTGTTATGAGTAGGTAATGTGAAAGGATCCTGCCTGAGACACTGGAGAGCTACTGTCAGTCACAGCAAGCAGTACAGATCTTGACAGACCAAAAGGCTGAATCAGTATAAGGCAGCTTCATATGTTCTGTGATTGCACCAGGCAATACCCATGCATTTTCTTTCTTTTTCAAGATTAAAAAAAAGAATAAACATCTAAAGCAGTATGAGGGGAAAACCAAGTAAGAAAAACAGACACACACCTAGAAAAGGGTAAGAAGATACGAGGAATAAAGGAATACATGTACTTGCCTATCTTAAATTTACATGCTGAAATGGCGTAAGAACAGTTTCATCATATGCTTATTTATAGAGAATTAAGCCACTAAGTTTAATAGGGCTTCTTCACAAACAAGTATGACAGATATGTGTAATACAGGCAATGTAGTTTTATCCAATATGTTATAGGCCTTATGCATGCTTAGTCTGAAGTAAGTTTGATAGTTCATCCTCCCGATAGGAAGGAACACACTTATTTTGGAAGAATCTTAATCAAACATGGGCAACTTATGTATGAATGCCTGAGATTTGCTGCTGCCTTGACTTTGATGGTGCCGGCTAGCCTGATCTTGTCAGATCTTGAAAGCAAAGCAGGGTTGACCTTGGTCAGTGTTTAGATGGGAGAGCACCAAGGAAATCCAGAGTTGCTATGCAGAGGCAGCCAATGGCAAATCACCTCTGAACACCTCTGGCCTTGAAAACCCTATGGGGCTGTCATAAGTTGGATGCTACTTGGCAGCACCTCCCACCACAAGATCTTCTGCACATTTTAAAAATGTGTTGTAAACTGAGTTCAGTCGGTTTTTAATCAAACAAGAATGCTTTATTTAGAAGAAACAGTCACAACAAACAGGCAGCAGCGACGAACTATATACATTTGGAGCAAGATAAACCATGCCCAGCAAGCAGGCACTCACCAATCCTTTTTGTTTTGCAGGATCCTTTATTTGCATTTCCTTGTGAAATGCCTTGCGTCCTGATTGGCCGATTCCAAGAGGGCAGCCAATCAGAATGTAGACATCAGGATCCTAGTGTGCAGTGAGTGTCTGCCTTGCTCAGTTCAGCAAGTACTCAATACTTGACAACTCATAGCACAATGCACACGTTCATTTCTGTGCATATGCATATGTTTCCTAAAGCTTTCCCATTCAAACTCCCAGCAACAGCCAAACACTTTGAATTAGAACTCAAACAGGTTTCATGCTCCCCCCTCTCCCCCAGATTTTAGCATCTAGATTATGCATGCTTCCATTCAATACTTACTTGAACATACTTTGTGGAGAGTAGACCACACACTTGCAGGCCCATTGACAGCTGAGAAAGGTGAAAGACCACTTCACCTTCATTGCCTCCTGGATTACTCTCTATCAGTCTAAACTGTTTAAGAGCACTTTTAACTATGGCTGCTGAGGCAGCGTCTCCACAAATTAGGCAGGAAAGCTGTTGAAGCAAGAAACATATTTAACTAGGCCTGAAATAAAGTAGAACATATTTTTTTGCCCAATTATATATTCTAGCATTTCTACTATGATTAGGGCTGCTTTGCAGTTTCTTTTCAGGGCAAATTGCTCCATTTGAGTCAGGAATTAACTGCTTGCAAGTTGACATGGCAACATGGGATTCTGTGTGTGAGAGTTTTTAATGCCAATTAATACACAGAATGTCTGTCATCCATGTAATAAACCTGGGACACTTGGCAGGTTGCTGCTTGTACAACCCCTTCCTCCAGTCCTCAAGAAGCTAATTAGCAGACCCTCCCCTGTTTGGGTTGCACTAAAAAGACCAATTAAGTACGTATGAAAACTGTGTTCGACTCTTAGGTGCCCAGGTAGTTCTTGGAAGCTTATGCTAGAGGACAGTGTTTGAGATGGCAGGATGTTTCTCAGGTATCATTTTTTTGCTAAGGATGTAGGGGAAGCACCTTGAGATTTCTATCTTTTCCAGGTCAATCTAGAATGCTGTCCTTTTTATACTGAACATGTTGCTGCAAACTCATTTGCCCAATTTTAACCTAAGGCATCAGCCAGTGTCAAAGCGTTAATTCACATGCTCTATTAAAGAAAGTTAGATTAGCATCCTGCTGAGTACTCAAAAAGGGTCTATGTTTTATGTCAGTTGGGGATGGAAGCTATGAAAAGAGAAAAGCACCTAGCCTTAATCCCAAAGCAGTGATGGATGTATCCATTAGCTGCTTGTTGTAGGGTTGCCAAGTCCAATTAAAAATATATATCTGAGGACTTTGGGGGTGGAGCCAGGAGACACTGGGGTGGAGCCAGAAGCAAAGTTGTGACAAGCATAATTGAACTCCAAAGGGAGTTCTGGCCATCAAATTTAAAGGGATCACACACCTTTTAAATGCTTTTCCTCCATTGGAAATAATGAAGGATAGGGGCACCTTCTTTGGGGGCTCATAGAATTGGACTCCCTAGGTCCAATCTTTTTGAAACTTGGACAGGCATTGGATGCTATGCTGAAAATTTGGTGCCTCTGCCTCAAACAAACAGCCCACCAGAGCTCCAGATATCCGTGGATCAATTCTCCATTATTCCCTATGGGAATCAGTCTCCATGGGGAATAATGGAGCATTCCCCCGCTTTCTGAAGCAGGGGGAGGACCTCCAAACTGGGGGATCCCCTGCCTCCACCTGGAGATTGGCAACCCTAGCTTGTTGCCATGGGCTGGCAAATAAATTCTGGAATCCTCTGGAGTCCATCAGCCTTCTGTTTGGCATCTCTTCAGGTCTAGGCTTAGTTAATCCTCCCCACTCCTTCTGACACTTCCCACACTGACATCACAGTTTTAGGCTTAGTCTAGATGATGGGTCTATACTCCCTAAAGTGAGTTTGGATCTGGGTGTGCATTATAGGGACATTTCTCTTTTCACATGACATGTTAGTTTATTTGAAAGATTTGCCATGTGCATTTGCTACCTCAAGTATCAGTCTTGAAAATGTAATGTTATCTTTTTAGAAATCTGCTTATTTTCTGGTTTTATTTACTGAAGTTTTAGTTATTGGTTTTTTACTTGCTGCTGTCATTTTTATGAATTATTTTTCCATTTTTAGCTGCTGGACTTGCTTTTTTTTTTTACTAACTTTTATTATTTCAGTTTTATCTGTTTTGTTGTCAGTGTAAAGGAAATGTAAAATATGCTTTTAATTAAAGTACAAGGGAGGGAGGCAATGAAGCATAGCTGCTAGTGTGTATCTTTTTAATATATGGTCATATATGCAGTTTTGAAGCACAGTTCTGGCAATGCTCCTGGAAGCTTGTCTTCCATATATATCGTTCAGGGGAAAAGTTTTAATATGTGGGATACTTGACAACACACTGGAAATAAATGCTTAGGAAGTTTTCTTTCCAATCACCCCTCCATATATAATGGTGATAGTTCAGATACCCATAGCTTATGAGCTAGGTGAGACGACAGGGTCCAAGACCATATAGTTGGGCCTAATACAGACTTGTGACACAGTTCCTTCTCCTCAGCCCCCATCCCATACAAACATATAGACTGTTTTCGCACACAGCTCACCTCGCAGTCACAATCCTGTTCCCTCCGCAGCGTCTGGTCGGATTTCCCACCATCTGTGCTGAAGTTACAGGAAGTGCCGCAGCTTTTGCGTAGCAAATGTAAACCGCTAAAACCCAGTTTACGTTTGCTACGTGAAAGCCGTGGCACTTCCTGTAACTCCGGCGCAGATGGTGGGAAATCCGACAGACGCTACGGAAGGAACAGGATTGTGACTGCGAGGTAAGTTGTGTGTGAAAACAGTCTTACTCTCTTGAGTCAGGAAAGAAGAATGTGCATTTTATTTCTTATCATCATTAATAGCAATGGGTACCAATTCAGAAGATAGTCAGACACTCTTCTTATTTGATTCCATAAATCATTACACTGAAGGTCAAGGGTGAAAGGATGATTTGGAACATAAGTAATATGAGCTAATTCATTAGGGGCCTACAGACTTGTGAGCAGGGTTGCCAACTCCTGGTTGGGAAATTCCTGATGATTTGGGGGTGGATTCTGGGAAAGGTTTGGACAGGAAGAAAACTCAGTGGGATACAATGCCATAGAGTCCACCCTCCAAAGTAGCCATTTTTCTTCAGGGGAACTGATCTCTGTAGTCTGGAAATCAGTTGTAATTCTGGGATGTCTCCAGGCCCCACCTGGAAGTGAAGCAACCCAAAAGGAGAACCACAGTACAACACAGAAAAAAACAAAGCCGACAGGCTACCATGATATCCAGACTCACAAACCGATAATACTCAAAATAACTGAAAATTGACAGTGCAGTTTTAGAAAATTATTACAAGGTGAATTTAAAGTTATAAACAACAGAACATTCAAACCACCCGAACAATTCCACAGTCTTTGTTACCACCACACAAATATTTGCAGCATTTCTTGAGGGTAGAATAGTCCAGACGGTGATAAGGGGAAAACTCTCTATGATGTCCAATGCTTACACAGATATTCAAAATTTGCAGCTGGCACAATTATTAGTGAGACGACGTCATACTTGATATCCCCATTTCAGTGTTAGCTTCTATGAGTTTCATACAGACATTTTACATCACAAGGTAAGAACAGTTACAGATTCAGGCTACTTCAAATTTGTGACAACAGACATTTTGCAGAAGCAGAAGATAATATGGTATGGGTAGTGGGTTTTCCAAGTCAACATAGATCAGAAAAAAACCTGCTGTGAAAGAGAGTGAGGTACCAAGGGAGAACAGTTGAAGACCTAAGATTGCCATGGGGCCTGGAGTTCTCTTAGGATTACAATAGATATCCAGACCACAGAGATTCCCCTGCTGAGCATAGCAGCTTTGCATGGTGGACTCTTTGACATTGTATCCCCACTGTGCTCCCTCTCCAACCTCTGCCCTCCACAAAGATCCTCCACCCAACTTCTAGGAATTTCCCAAGCTAAGTTTATCCGAAACTCAAAAGTGCGAAAGTTAGAACATAAGAACATAAGAGAAGCCATGTTGGATCAGGCCAACGGCCCATCAAGTCCAACACTCTGTGTCACACAGTGGCAAAAAATTTTATATACACACATACAGTGTGGCTAATAGCCACTGATGGACCTGTGCTCCATATTTTTATCTAAACCCCTCTTGAAGGTGGCTATACTTGTGGCCGCCACCACCTCCTGTGGCAGTGAATTCCACATGTTAATCACCCTTTGGGTGAAGAAGTACTTCCTTTTATCCGTTTTAACCTTTCTGCTCAGCAATTTCATCGAATGCCCACGAGTTCTTGTATTGTGAGAAAGGGAGAAAAGTACTTCTTTCTCTACTTTCTCCATCCCATGCATTATCTTGTAAACCTCTATCATGTCACCCCGCAGTCGACGTTTCTCCAAGCTAAAGAGTCCCAAGCGTTTCAACCTTTCTTCATAGGGAAGAAAGCAGATTATGCGACAGAACCTTGAAAAAAATTCAACCATGTTAATTATGACATGTGTATGTGTGTGTAAAGTGCTGTCAAGTCACAGCTGATTTATGGTGATCCCACAGGGTTCTCAAGGCAAATGATTAAGCAGAGGCGGTTTGCCATTGCCTAACTCTGCAAAGCCTTCATTGGTGGTCTCTCATCAAAATACTGACCTTGCTTAGTTTCTGAAATCTGATGAGTTCAGCTGTTCAGGCTATGCTACACCATTCCACATCCCATAAATGGAATATAGCAACAAATATTTTGTATATGCACATACACATAGACTTCAAATCAGGCAAAACAACTTAGAAATGTCTTGAGCTCTGGGCCACAAGAATTTTTTTTCCCAAAGAAGAGGGGAAAATATCAATGGCAAATAGCTTACATGTTTATATGACCATCACTTAAGTTTCCACCATCCCTAAGGGCTCCCATTTTAACTGTTCACATTACCCTTGCAAAGCTGGGCTAACTTCATGCTTAGTCACCTGCACCTATGCACTGATTGGCAAATTGCCACCCCCTTCCTCAGATGCAGAATGTGCTTGCGTATAGCTTGCAAAAGCCATTTTTTCTTAAGATGACTGTAATATGCTCATAGCATCTATGAACCATTCATTAGCCACCAATAAACTATTTACAAAGGGATCCTACATATGAGATACGACCAGTCTATTGATGAAATGTGAATTCTGAGAGAAAAAGAAGGAACAAAACAAACAAACAGGAGCAATAAATAGGCTTGCCAATCCCCAGGTCCCAGTGGGGGTTCTTCCGCTTTCCCAGGCTCCTTCCCGCCCCCAGTCAGCTGGCCGGTGGCGGGAAGCCCTGCCCTCAGAGGACCATGTGCCTTCCCCCTCGCCCCCGGAGGCTTCAGTCTCTGATTGAAAGGCTTCCTCTTGGGATGGTGTGTCTGTGTTACTTTGAAGAAGTTGGCAGCAACTTGTGAGTAGAGAGGCCAACCCTTTGCTTCAGAATTGCAGACTTGGGGGGGAGGGAACGTCTGCTGAGCACTTCATTATTGCTGAGCACTTCATTATTCCCTATGTGGAGATCAATTCTCATAGGGTATAATGGGGAATTGATTTGGAGGTTTCAGGGGCTCTGGGGGAGCTGTTTTTTGAGGTAGAGGCAACAAATTTTCAGTATAGTATTTAGTGCCTCTCCCCAAAGTACCTCCCAAGTTTAAAAACAATTGGACCAGGGGGTCCAATTCTATGAGCCCCAAAAGAAGGTGCCCCTATCCTTCATATTTCCTATGGAAGGAAGACATTTAAAAAGGTGTGCTGCCCCTTTAAATGTGATGGCCAGAACTCCCTTGGAGTTCAATTATGCTTGTCACACCCTTGCTCCTGGCTCCGGCCCCAATGTATCTTGGCTCCACCCCCAAAGTCTCCTGGCTCCACCCCCAAAGTCCCCAGATATTTCTGGAATTGGACTTCGCTACCCTAGCAATAAAGCAAACTGTATTTATTTATAAAAGTCTCTTTCCTTTAATATTTGCCAAAGCAAAACTTGCCTAACCCTATTGGAACCTGTGTCCGAATGAAGACTATACTATTTAGCTCCACATTTCATTCGACCATCTGTTTAATTTCCCTTCCTGCTTCCACTGTTACCTGCAGGCTTGGCACGAGAGCTGGCTTCAGAGTATACTGCCCCCCCCTTTCCTTCAAATCAATATAAATGATAGTCATAAACTGGGTTAATGGAAGCACTCACTCTGGAGCACAAGGGTGGGAGCACTCCAGCTGTAAGTGGTTTTAGGCCTGTAGCCACAGTGATTATTTATTGGCCTTGCCACATGAACACAGTGGCCTTAATTATTACTACACCAGAAATCATGCATGACACTTCCTTTTTTGACAAAAAGAGTACTTTCAGAAGACTTTACGGCAACTGCGCATCTTATCATGTGCTTGCTGTAGCAGTTAGTAACTGCTGGGTTTACTGCTGGTTCATCTACTGCAACGAATTAGCGACTGCAAGCATTTCGCCAGCAGTAAATGAAAAGTGGTGCAGAAATAATCCTGACTCTCTTTTAACTGTGACTGAGAAATCAGAAACCAGCTTTGGAACCTGCATTCCATTATGAAATTCTCCCTTCTATTTTCACCTCTTTTAAGGAAAAGTCAGCATTAGAGTTGCCAAACTCTAGGTGGGGCCTGGAAATCTCCCAGAATTGCAATGGATATCAACAATATAGAGTCAGTTCCTCTAAAACTGCTTTGGAAGGTGGACTGCAGGTAATAAAGCCTGCCGAGGTCTCTCCCCTCCCCAGACCCTGCACTCCCCAGGATTCACAGCCTGAATCCCCAAGAACTGGCAACTGAAGTAGCATTAATCTTAATGGTTGTTAACAGTAACAAAGATTTTAATCTGGGATCTGAATGACAAGTATGACTTCAGAGACTGGTGAAATGGGACATCTGGGCTGACAACAGATGGCTGGCTCAGGGCAGCATCAAGCCACTCCGAAAGTAAGCTGGCCGGAAAAGGAGTAGCCAGGAGCCTCCAGATGGCCCTTGCCCCCCCCTCCTGGGAACAGGGGTGGGCGGCATGCACTCTGGAGGAGCTCCCAGAGCGCTCGTGCACCTTTCAGCCATTCCCTGAGTGCTTCCTGGCTGTCCAGATGGTCAGGGAAGTACCTCAGAGCCTTCTCAGAATTTAGGCACCACTGGATGTGGTAAACTGAGGTGGCCCACCCATTTCTGAGACTAGTGGTATGGTGGGGGGCATGCTTCTCTTTGTTGAACTCCTTGGTGCCATTTTAATTGCTTTTTTAAAAAGAGCTTTAAAATAAATTACCAAAGAGATGAGAAAGAACCCATTCTTTCATATATAGTTTTAGTCAATACTACTTCATTATTTATTCCAACATAAATTTTCCTGTTAAATATTTCAAAACTGGCAAATATTTATGGAATATATTTTTGGCATTAAAAATAAATATATATAAGCAAAGAATTAAAAAAGCGCATTTTCCCCTGAAAACAATTTTTAAGAAGCTTTTAAGGATAGCCTTCGATAGTAACATGAAATTGAAAGCTTTTTTGAAGAAAAGCAAATGCCTCAAATAAAGCACTTTGTCTGTATTTGTCATTCTCTCCATGCCATCCTTGGTGCAGTTAGGTTGCTAAAATTCCATTTATTTTAATTAGAGTTGAATAGTTTAACTGACTGAAAGACTGCCACCTTTGACAGGTGATTTTTTGTCACACCCAGTGGGAATTTTGACCTTTCTTGTCCTTTATGGTTAAAACAATTTTTATTTAATAACATATGGTAACAATATCTTATTCCTGCATCATTAATAACTTCTTTTTATCTATCCCATATATTACTTTCTAACCACTCCTCCCCCTGTTACTTGACCCCTGCCGGTGTTATTTACTTATTATACTAATATTAAAAGGTACCCTTAACTAATAAAAACAAAAATTTACATTCTTCTCCCTTCTAAGACTTAATCATTATCAAAAATTGTCCAATGTCCTTTTATTTTCCACTCTTTTTCTAAGTATCTTCTGAACTTTTTCCACTCCATCTTAAAATTTTTTAAATCATAGCCTCTTAAAATTCTTGTTAATTTGTCCATTTCACTCCATATCATAACTTTTACAATCCAATCCCATTTCTCTGGTATTATTTCTTGCTTCCACAACTGTGCATATAATGTCCTAGCAGCTGAAAGCAAGTACCAAATTATAGTTCTATCTTCTTTTGGAAATTTTTCCATTTGTAATCCCAACAGAAAAGTCTCTGCAATTTTCTTAAATTCATATCCGAAGATCCTAGAAATTTCTTGTTGAATCATCTGGCAATACTTTTTTGCTCTTTCACAAGTCCACCACATATGGTAGAAAGAAAATTCATGTTTTTTTTTAAATTTCCAACATCTGTCTGGCATCTTATTGTTCATTTTTGCCAACTTTTTAGGAGTCATATACCATCTATACATCATTTTAAAACAGTTCTCTTTAATACTATGACACGTCGAAAGCTTCATAGAGTTCTTCCACAAATATTCCCAAGTTTCCATCTGTATTTCTTTATTTACATTTATTGCCCACTTAATCATTTGAGATTTCACTACTTCATCTTTTGTAGACTATTTTAAAAGTAATTTATATAGTTCTGAAATTAATTTTTCATTGTCTCCAAGCAGAACTCTTTCCATTTCTGTTTGCTGTTTTCTTATTCCTTCCGTTTTAATATCATTGTCCACCAAGCTCTTTATTTGTTGCATTTGGAACCAATCATATTTATTATTCAGCTCTTCAGCAGTTTTCAATTCTATTTTGCCACTTTGTATTTTTAATAGTTGATTATACGACAACCACTTTTCTTCACCCGTCAGCTGTTATTTTTATTACTTCTTCTGGCACTATCCATAATGGTTTTCTCTCATCTCCATATTTCTTATATTTCATCCATGTATTTAGCAAATTATTTCTTATATAATGGTGAGAGAAAAAAACATCCATCTTTTTTCCCCATAATACATATAAGCGTGCCAGCCAAATTTATTTCCATGACCTTCCAACGCTAAGAGTTTTTTGTTTAACAGCATCATCCATTCTTTTATCCACACTAAACAAACTGGAATTGGAATCCGCCTCTTTTATCCACACTAAACAAACTGGTAATTGGAATCCGCCTCTCTCTTTAGTATCTGTTAAAATTTTCATTTTAATCCTTGGTTTCTTCCCAGCCCACACAAACTCTGAAATTTTTCTTTGCCATCTATTAAATTGTTTACTGTCTTTCACGATCAGGATAGTTTGAAACAAATACATTATTCTTGGTAGAATATTCATTTTAATTGCAGCTATTCTGCCCAGTAATGACAATTTAAGTTTATTCCGTTTTAACATATCTTCATCCATTTTATGCCATAGCTTCTCATAATTATTTTTGAACAAATCAATATTCTTCATTGTTATCTCCACACCCAAATATTTTACCTTAGAGGTAACTTCACAACCCGTCAGCCTCTGCAATTCCTTTTGCTTATTTACTTGCATATTTTTACATAGAAGTTTTGATTTTTCTTTATTAATACAAAGTCCCACCAATTCCCCATATTCTTGTATTTTAGCTAACAACAAAGGTGTGACTTGTATGGGATTTTCATTTATAAACATTATATCATCTGCAAATGCTCTATATTTGTAAATAAATCCTTTTACTTTTAATCCTTCTATTTCTTTATCTTCTTGGATTTGCATCAGTAAGATTTCAAGAGTCATTATAAACAACAGTGGGGAAAGCGGACAGCCTTGTCTTGTACCTTTGCTAATTATCATGTCTTCTGTAAGATCTGCATTTATACATAGCCTTGCATGTTGTTCAGTATATATTGCTTTTATCATCCTTATAAAGTTTTCCCCCAACTCCATTTTCTCCATTACTGCAAACATAAAGTCCCAATTTAAATTATCAAATGCTTTCTCTGCGTCCGCAAAGAATAATGCTACTTCCTTTTCTGGATGTCTTTCATAATATTCTACATTTACAACAGTTCTAATATTGTCTCTTATTTGCATTTTGGGGAGAAACCCCGCTTGATCTTCCTTCATAAAATTTGTCAAATGTTGTTTAAGCCATTCTGCCAAGATTCTTGTGTATATTTTATAGCCATTATTTAATAGTGAGATTGGTCTATAATTTTTTACATTCGTGACATCTCTATCTTCCTTTGGAATCAACGAAATAGCAGCTTCCTTCCATGTATTTGGTATTTTCCCTTTTATTCTTATGTTCATCAATTTCTGAAGTTTCGGTATTAACTCCTCTTTGAAGGTTTTAAAAAAATTAGCTGTATATCCATCTGGCCTAGGTGCTTTTCCATTTTTCATTGCATTAATTGCTGCTTCAATTTCTATTTTTTCAATTGGATCATTCAACACTCTCCCCATATTTTCTGTTGAGGGTGCTATTTTAATCTTTTGTAAATACTCTTCCATTTTTTCTTTCTTTATTTTAACACCCTTAAATAATTTGGCATAATACTTAAAGAATTCTCTTTTTATTCCTTCTTGATCTACCACCTCTCTTCCCTCCACCACAATTTTATTAATAATTTTTCTTCCGTTGTCAGGCCAAATATTTTCCAGGTTTATTTGCTCCCTCAAAAGATTTCTGCTGCAATCTTTTCAGATTCCATTCCAGTTCTTTATTTAACAAATGTCTCATTTGTGTTTGTAATATTGTAATCTCCCTCATAATTTTCTTTTTCCCTGGCCTTTTTCTCAGTTCCACTTCTTTTTTCTTTATTTCATTTTGAATGTCCAGCATCTGTTTTTCTTTTGCCCTCTTGTCTTTATTATTCAATGTAATCAGTATTTCTCTCATTACTGCTTTATAAGCATCCCACACTGTCTGAAATTCTACATCTTCTTTATCATTTATTTGGAAGAAAGCTTTAGTTTCATTTTCTAGAGATGTCACTATTTCTTTATTCTGTAGTAAATCTTCATTCAATCTCCATCTTCTCGACTTTTTAGACAATTTTGTAATCCACATTATTGGGTTATGATCAGCCCCTATTTTAGGTAAAATCTCTATTTTCTTTGTTATAAGGCCTATATCTTTAGTACCCCACAATGTGTCAATTCTGGAAAAGGTTTTATGTCTTGCTGAAAAAAAGGTATAGTCCCGCACTTCAGGATTAAATTTCCTCCATATATCCTCCAAATTTTCTTGTTTGACCAATTCAAAAAAAGACTTTGGCAATTTTCCTTCCTTATTATTTTTTCCCCCCAGACCTATTCAGTGTGTTCTTAATTGTTCCATTAAAGTCTCCCATTATCAAAACTTGATCATATGTCACTTCATCAAATTGTTGTATAATGTCTTTTAAAAAAGCATCCTTTGCTGCATTTGGTGCACACAGTCCCAGTAACAACGTGGGTTTTTTTGCATTTAATATTATTTCTACCGCTACAAATCTTCCATCTTTATCTTTAAACACTAGTTTCGGGTCCAATTCTTGTTTAATATAAAAAATCACTCCCCTTTTCTTCTGTTCAGCAAATGAATAAAATTCTAGTCCCAATTGCTTATTCCATAAAAATTTGTAATCCTTTTGTTTGATATGTACTTCTTGTAAACAAACTATATTACAATTTTGCTTTTTAATCCAATGAAACGTTGCCTTTCTTTTTTGTGGTGAATTTAGTCCATTTACATTCCAAGATAATAATTTGTAATCCATCATGGTGCAAATTCTTTATGTTCTTCATAAAATCCACGCAATTCCTATGTGCTTGTAATTGTAATCCTTTTTCCTTGTAGCTCAAAGCTCAAACCTTCAGGTATTATCCATCTATACCTCATGTCATTGTCCCGTAATTTTTCTGTCAATTTCTTATATGCTCTTCTGTCATATATCACTTGTCTTGGCAACTCCTTCATAATTCTTACTCTGCCGCCTCCCACTATCAATGTCTTTTCAAAGTTTTTATTTATGATTTTTCCCACCATTTCTTTTGTCATATATCTTATAACCACATCTCTTGGTAGATTTTTTTTTTGCATATAATGAATTCACTCTATACATATATACATATATTCACTCTATACATACATGTTTCTAGTCCAGTCAGGATCTTCCTCCAAAAATTCTGCAATTATTTTTATTATATATTCTTTTTATTATATATTCTTTCAAATAAGTTTCTTCATCCTCAGGTACTCCTCTCAGACGTATCTGGGTCTCCATCAATTTGCAGTCATGAATTGCCACTTTTTCTTGTATTTTTAACAAGGTGGAATCATGTACTTCCACTCTCCCTTCCACGTCTTGCACTTTTTTTGATGTCACCACAGTCTCATTTCTGAGATCATCTATATCTTTTTTTAGGTCTTCAATATCTTTTCTAATTTCTTTTTTGGAAGCAGTTATCATCTTTTTCATCCCTTTCATTATCCTGGCTTCCATTGCATCTAATTGGTCCTGCATTTTCTCCAGTGAAGCAGTCCTTGCACGGGTTTGCTTGTTGTGTGACATGTAAAAACAGCGAAAATTTTGACCTCACCAAATTAAATTTCAACTATCATATTTAAAAGAGTGAGGCTTGCTCTTTCCAATAAGCCTAATTTCGGTGTCTTCAGAGCCTCCTGGGCTCAGATATTAATTTTTAAAGTTTTTATTTTTTCCAAAATGGCGGTCGTGACTTTCTGCTTCACTTTAAAAATGTTTTCCTTTTTCCTCTAGAGGCTTCTAAAATGGTCATTAATAGTAATGTCCAATAGTCTTTACCTTATAATTGTCACCTCTGTCGGCTCCACCAATTTTTAATGTCCTGAACACTTTAAAATTTTTATTTAAATTTTAGCCTCCTAGCAATGGCCGCCAATGTTTTTCTATGATATTATAGTCCTAGAATAGGTTAGCTGCTTCAATGATTTCCCTTTTCCATCTGATACTTCCTGCTTTTCTTGCCACCAAATCCTGTTTTCACTGGTAGAGAGATCTCATGATACTTGATGTATTTCCTGTGTTGGCTGTGGGAGCTGCAAATCTACGACGATGGGGCTTTTTCTCCAAAACCGCAAGTAGACAAAACAATAAATTCCTTTCCACTTTTTAGCACTGTCCTTTAAATTTACAAAGTCCAAATTTCGCCCCTTCTCCCCTTCTTCTTTTAAGCTTTCTAGATTTCAATTTTCCACCTTCTGGTTTTATTTTGTTTAACTTTAATTAGTCCCGGAATGAAAGATAGCAATCTGTACCTTTTCTGTAGTTATCCAGATCAACACCAGTCTTGTATAGCTTTAGATGTTTAGCAGTATCAAAGAAGATTAGGTTCCTGTCGAGCTTATGTCAAATAAATGACTCTGGAAACTTCTGCAGATGATGAAAATGCAACTCGTCTCTGGAGACCCCTCAAAGCCTCAAAGGAGCCCCCCCCCCAGAACTTCCCTTTAGCCAAGTTAAATCTCCTCAAAGTTTTCTGTGCATATCTTAGACTGATCTCTGACTGAGAAAAGTAGGCAGTAGGCATTAGATTGCCTTCCACTACTCCGAACAGAAGTTCTAGCCTGCTCCCCTTCTGAGAAGCAGTTCAGCTCGGCATTTTCCAACCCCGGAAGTTGACCTTTCTTGTCCTTTGATCAGTAAATCCTGCTTTTGATATCACAGATTGCTTTTGAAACTAAGCTCAGAGGGAAAAAGTTCTTGTGGTTGAAACAGATAGTTTAGGATTGCCAGGTCCAACTCAGGAAATATCTGGGGACCTTGGGAGTGAAGCCAGGAGAAAGACTGTGACAAGCACAATTGAACGTCATCACATTTAAAGGGACCAAATTTCTTTTAAATACCTTCCTTCCTTTGGAAATAATGGAGGATATGGGCACCTTCTTTGGGGGCTTATAGAATTAGACTCCCTGGTCCAATGTTTTTGAAACTTGGGAGATTTTTTGAAGCGAGGCACCAGGTGCTATTCTGAAAAATTTGGTGCCTGCACTTCAAAAAACAGCTCTCCCCCAGCTCCAGATACCCATGGATTGGTTCTCCATTATACCCTATGGGGACTAGTCTACATGGGGTATAATGGAGTGCTCAGTGGCCATTTCCACTCCCTCCCACTTTCTGATAAGCCTAAAGCAAGGGGAGAGCCTCCAAATCAGGGGATCCCCTGCCCCTGACTGGAGATTATGCAACCCAAACAAAGGAATAACATGAATGATAAGGTAAACAGGTGAGTAACCCAAAGGTTCAGTGTCAACCAGTGTCAAAAACACTTAAAAATACTGGAAAAATATATACTGTATGTATAATCACTTGAATAAACATACAATAAGAAATACTTAGAAATACAACACAGTCCAACAACATTCAAAGTATACAAGGAGGAATGGATAAAGTATACAAGGGAAATGGATAAGCATATGGAGCAGAGGTCCATCAGTAAGTAAGTAAGTAAGTAAATTTTTTATTTATACCCCGCCCTCCCCGCCAAGGCAGGCTCAGGGCGACTTACAGGACATGATACGGAATCATGATATCATAATAACAGATAAAATCAATAACAGTATAAGTACAAATATAAATTATTATAAAAAGTTAAAACAATACAGTGGTGCTATTTATCCGGCAGCATAATATTTATTCTGGTTACATCTTAAAGGCTTCTTGGAAGAGGGCAGTTTTGCAGGCCCTGTGGAACTGATTGAAGTCCCGCAGGGCCCGCACCTCCTCCGGTAGCTGATTCCACCATTGGGGGGCTTTTATAGAGAAGGCCAGCTCCCTGGTCATTTTAAGTTTGGCCTCCTTAGGCCCAGGGATTTCCAAAAGATTTTGTGAACTGGAGCGCAGTGCTCTCTGGGGAACATATGGAGAGAGGCGGTCCCTGAGGTAGGCAGGTCCTCGGCCATATAGGGCTTTATAGGTGATAACCAGCACCTTGTAGCAAACCTGGTATACAATTGGCAGCCAGTGCAGTTCCCGCAGCCTAGGCCACACGTGTTCCCACCGAGGTAGTCCTACTAGTAGCCTGGCTGCTGCGTTCTGCACTAGCTGCAGTTTCCGTGTTCGGTACAGGGGCAGCCCCATGTAGAGGGCATTACAGTAGTCCAATCTCGAGGTGACCATCGCATGGATCACTGTTGCCAGGTCACCTTGCTCCAAGAAGGGGGCCAACTGCCTTGCCCGTCTAAGGTGAAAAAAGGCGGATTTGGCAGTGGCCGCTATCTGGGCCTCCATTTTCAAGGAGGACTCCAGTAGCACTCCTAAGCTCCTGACTTCCCGCACTGGTACCAGTGGCATCCCATCAAAAGCTGGGAGGGGAATCCCCCCTTCCGGGCCCTGCGGCCTAGGCAAAGGACCTCTGTCTTTGCTGGATTCAATTTCAACCCGCTCAGTTTGATCAAGTCAGCAACGGCTTGCAATGTCCGGTCCAGATCTATAGGGGCGTCAGCGGCTCGGCCTCCCATCAATAGATAGAGCTGGGTGTTGTCAGCATACTGGTGACAACCCAGCCCATGTCCCCGGGCAATCTGGGCAAGGGGGCGCATAAAGATGTTAAATAGTATTGGAGAGAGAACCGCCCCCTGAGGCACTCCACAATTAAGTGGGTGCCTCTGAGACTGCTCTCCCCCAATTGCCACCTTTGTCCCCGACCTGCAAGGAAAGAGGAAAGCCACTGTAAGGCTAACCCCTGAATCCCTGAGTCGGCGAGGCAGCGGGTCAGCAGCTGGTGATTGACCACATCAAATGCCGCCGATAGGTCTAGCAACATCAATACCGCCACACCGCCTCGATCCAGATGTCGCCGGAGATAATCCATGAGGGCGACCAACACCATCTCTGTCCAGTGGCCCGGGCGGAAGCCGGACTGAAAAGGATCTAAGGTGGAAGCATCATCCAGGAAGCTCCGCAACTGCAACGCCACAGCCCTCTCTATTACTTTGCCCAAAAAGGGCAAATTTGAGACTGGCCGATAATGCACCAATTCGGCCAGATCTGATATAACTTTTTTCAAGAGAGGGTGGACCACTGCCTCCTTCAGAAGGGTTGGAAAGAGACCCTCTGAAAGAGATCTATTTATGATGTCCCGTATCTTAACTCCTCCTGGCAAGCTTTAATTAACCAGGAGGGGCAGGGGTCCAGATCGCAGGTTGTGGGGGCGTGCTGTCAACTTCTGTCAACTTCCTCCAAGCTGAGGGGGTCGAAACGATCCAGGATCAAACCAGAAGGCAGGCATGGAGCCTCAAGTCCACTTACTGTATCCAATTTGGCGGGGCAGTCACGGCGGAGCAATTGGACTTTGTCTGCAAAAAATTTCGCAAAAGCCTCACAGCCTCACAGTGGCTATTAGCCACAGCTTATCATTGGAACTCTCTGTCTGAGGCAGTGATGCTCTGTATTTTGGTGCTTGGGGGCACAGTGGAAGGGCTTCTAACCCCACTGGTGGACCTCTTGATGGCACTTGGTTTTTTTGGTCACTGTGTGACACAGAGTGTTGGACTGGATGGGCCATTGGCCTGATCTAACATGGCTTCTCTTATGTTCTTAAGGAAAATCAATGATGGGAACAAAACCCATCTAGGCAAAGCAAAATACTAAAGTGTCCATTCAAATTTCATACAGAATATCCATCCATTTCATAGAATCCAGGGTCATCTAGTCCAACCCCCTGCACAATTCAGGAAACTCACAAATACCTCCCCCTAAATTCACAGGGTCTTCATTGTTGTCAGATGGCCATCTAGCCTCTGCTTAAAAACCTCCAAGGAAGGAGAGCCCACCACCTCCCAAGGAAGCCTGTTCCACTGAGGAATCGCTCTAACAGTCAGGAAGTTCTTCCTAATGTTGAGCTGGAAAAACTTTTGATTTAATTTCAACCCACTAGTTCTGGTCCTACTTTCTGGGGCCACAGAAAACAATTCCACACCATCCTCTATATGACAGCCCTTCAAGTACTTGAAGATGGTGATCATATCACCTCTCAGCCACTTCCTCTCCAGGCTAAACATCCCCAGCTCCTTCAACCTTTCCTCATAGAACTTGGTCTCCAGACCCCTCACCATCTTTGTTGCCCTCCTCTGGACCCGTGCCAGCTTGTCTATATCCTTCTTAAAGTGTGGTGCCCAAAACTGAACACAATACTCCATGTGAGGTCTTACTAGAGCAGAGTAAAGCGATACCATCACCTCACGTAATATGGACACTGTATTTCTGTTGATACAGCCCAAAATTGCATTTTCCTTTTTAGCCACCGCATCACATTGTTGACTCATGTTCAGCGTATGATCCACTAAGACTCCTAGATCCTTTTCGCACATACTACTGCTAAGACAAGTCTCCCCCATCCCATAACCATGCATTGGATTTTTCCTACCTAAATGCAGAACTTTACATTTATCCCTGTTAAAATTCATTTTATTGATTTTAGCCCAGTTTTCCACCCTGTCAAGGTCATCCTGTGTCCTGTTTCTGTCTTCTACTGTATTTACAACTCATCCCAATTTAGTATCATCGGCAAATTTAATAAGCATTCCCTCTAGTCCTTCATCCAAATTCTTTATAAAGATGTTGAACAAAACAGGTCCCAGGACAGGTCCTTGAGGCACTCCACTTGTCACTCCTCTCCAAGAGGATGAGGAACCATTCACAAGCACTCTTTGGGTGTGAGCTGTCAACCAGTTACAGATCCACCTAACGGTAACAGGATCCAAACCACATTTTACCAATTTGTCAACGATAGTATGATGTGTGCAGCAAAACACAAACTTGGGTGTGCAGCTTAGCACAAAAATTGACTTGGTGTGATGAGGTGTTACTCAGTTTTCCTGTTGTTAGCCTTCCAGAGGAATAGGTTGGCCACTGTGTGAGACAGGGTGCTGGACTAGATGGACCTCTGGCATGATCCAGCAGGCTCTTCTTATGTTCTTATGATGCACCACTGGATCTGCTGCTTGAGAAATTAAATTCCAAAACTACATTATGTGCTTGCAGCTCATAATATTTTGGGGGAACCAGTGCTCTTGCTTTTATAGACTTCTATAACTGCTCTTCAGATATGTTCAGATGTAAAATAACTTATTTAATACTTAGTGTTCTTAATTTTAAAAAATGCAACAATGAAGTCTTATTTCAGGATAGCTTCTTGGCTTTTCAGCTTTTTCAGACTAGCTAGGACAATTCATTTGTTATGCTTATATAGTTATTTAATGTTGCTGGATGATTCAGTTAATCTGTCACCTACACATGATTATTTAATGTTGCTTGCTGGCATAGTCAATATGTTACCTGAACATAAATATTTAATAATCTAAGGTTTTTGAAGCTGTAGTTAAGTTACGTTTAATTAACTGATTTTAAATATGGCAAGGTCTTTGTTGTACATGCTTATGACTAGGAGTAGCAGACAAACTTTACACAAACATGTTCAGTACGTGAACATATCGACTTTGACAGCCAAGATCACCCATGCACCAAACTTCCAGCTGTCTGCTTGTCCACTGCTTATGGCTGTTACAGAGCTTTGATACTGTGCAGTAATTGTGGTGGTGCAGTTTTGTTTCTTTGAGAGGGTGAAGTTCATTTTCTTGTCATGAGGCTTTGGGATTTGCTTAGTAGGTAATTGTACCAAGGGACAAAATGGTCAAGTCAGGTAATTAATTGACATGAGAGGGCAGCTGTATCTCCTAAAGGAACGGATCTACCTGTTTTTAGAGGGCGGGGGGAAATTAAAAAATGGAATTCCCTTATGGTCCCATTCTACATTATGGGCACATAGAATAGAATGGACTCCATACACAATTTGGTGCCCCCCTCTGGTGGAGCCCGGGGCAAGCACCCCCCTGCCCCCCTAGATCAGGCCGTGATTGCCCATAAGGTTAGTGTTAGGGTTATGTTTAGGGTTAGGGTTAGGAATGATGGAGCTTTCATATCACAGAGAACGTTATAGTGTGGATGAGAAAAAGTTTTGGATGTTTTTTCATTCTCTATTATAGTCTATGGGAATCATTGCAGTGAATGGGACCATAGGGTTACAGAATGACTCACAGGTTAGGCTTAGGGTTACAGAATGTGCCACAGTTACATAAAGGTTAGCATTAGGGTTAGGTATAGGGTTAAAAAAGACTGAGTTTACATATCATAGTGAAAGAGATAGTGTGGTCAGGGAAAAGTTTTCGATGTTTTTTCATTCTCTATTATAGTCTAGGAGAATCATTAAAGTGAATGGGAGCTTAGGGAGAGCGTTAGGGTTAGGGTTATGGAATGACTCACAGTTAGGTGAAGGTTAGTGTTAGGGTTAAGTATAGGGTTAGTAAAGATGGAGTTTTCATATCACAATGAATGTTATAGTGTGGATATAAAAAGGTTTCAATGTTTTTTCATTCTCCATAATAGTCTATGGGAATGATTAAAGTGAATGGGACGATAGGGATAATGTTAGGGTTAGGGTTACGAAACGACTCACAGTTAGGTGTAGGTTCACATTAGGGTTAGCATTACGGTTAGTAAAGATGGAGTTTTCATATAGTGAAAGATAAAGTGTGGACAGATAAAATTTTTCATGTTTTTTCATTCTCCATTATAGCCTATGAAAATCATGAAAGTGAATGGAAGCTTCAGGAGAGGGTTATGGTTAGGGTTATGGAATTACTCAGTTCGGTAATGGTTAGCGTTAGAGTTAGGTATAGGGTTAGTAAAGATGGAATTTACATGACATAGTGAACGTTATAGTGTTGATGGGGAAAAGTTTTGGATGTTTTTTCATTCTCCATTATAGTCTATGGGAATCATAAAAGTGAATGGGAGCATAGGGATAGGGTTACAGAACGTGCCACAGTTAGGTGAAGCTTAGTGGTGGCAGGGCTGACCCGATGCCCTGGGGTGCCCTAGGCAGACTTGTTGCCTGGCACCCCCTCAAAGCGCCCCCCACAACTCCCCCCGTGACTCCACCCCCATCCCCACGGCCCCCCTACACAGTGTCTTGTCCGGCACACCTGGCGCTCTGCTTGCCTGACTGCTGCCACTAAAAGTGGCAGCACTTCGCTTGCTTGCTCCCTTCCCCCTCACTGTCAAGCAGATGGATTCAATGATGAGTCAAAGTTGATACAAACACTACATTTATTGATAGACCGTTACTTTGGCTCAAGCCTTGGCTTGAGGAGAATTAAACCAATACATTGATACATAAGTTTTAAGGTACACTTCAAAGGGATTCCTACGGGAAGGGGAAGCAGGGGAGAATTCACACATAAGAATCAAAACTACATACATTCCCAGGGCATTATCAGGCATTCGGCCTTGTATCACCCAGATGGCGCTTCCTCCCACAAGAGGATTCATGGGAAGGTGCTGATTGCTTTGGTCTAAGTAATTAACAACCATAAAACAAAGAGGGTCCAGGAAAGGATAATAAACTAGCAGCATTTGGTTCAGTGTGATCTTACCCAGGCCTGCTTGTGGCAGACCAGGAACCCATCAGTCATTGATCAGAATTAGTCATGCTTGACACTCACCAGCTAAAAGTATTAATAAAAGTGAGATTAATAAAAGGGAACACAGGCTGTGGCAAATCAAATGCAAGACTGTGATCAGGCAGGCAAAAAGGGACTATGAGGAGCCTATTGAAAAAAACATAAAAACCAACAATAAAAATTTCTTCAAATATATTAGAAGCAGGAAACCAGCCAGGGAGGCAGTGGGGCCCTTGGATGACCAAGGGGTCAAAGGATTACTGAAGGAGGATAGGGAAATGGCTGAGAAGCTGAATGCGGTCGAAAAATAACAACAAAGAAAAGGCATGCACCTGCCTCACAAAGTGTGCAAAGACTAAAGCTTGCGTGTTGGAACATCAGAACCATGCTTGACACAGTAGGCAGTGGTCGCCCTGAACGACGCTCTGCTCTAGTTGCCCACGAACTTCTCAGGTTGAATATCGACATAGCAGCTCTCAGTGAGGTCCGTTTCCCTGAGGAAGGTAGTCTTCAAGAACACGGTGCTGGCTATACCCTCTACTGGTCGGGTAAGTCAAAGGCTGAGAGCCGCCTTTCTGGCGTTGGCTTCATGGTCAGGAACTCCATTGCCTTCAAACTCGAAAACCTGCCAACAGGTCACTCAGATCGCATCATGTCCATGCGCCTCCCACTTCAAAACAAGCAGCATGCAACACTCTTCAGTGTGTATGCCCCAACCCTTCAAGCAGATCCTGCAGAAAAGAACAAGTTCTATGTGATCTACGCAACCTCGTACGGAAGACCCCTACAGAGGACAAGGTGATCATCCTTGGCGACTTCAATGCCAGAGTAGGTAAAGACTCGGAAGCCTGGAAAGGAGTACTTGGCAAACACGGCATTGGCAACTGCAATGACAACGGGCGCCTCCTACTAGAATTCTGCATGGAGCACCAGCTCACCATCACCAGCACTATCTTCCAGCAGAAGAACAGTCTGAAGACAACCTGGATGCACCCACGGTCCAAGCATTGGCACCTTATTGACTACATTCTGGTGCGCCAGAGAGACCTTCGAGATGTCTTACACACCCGAGTAATGCCCAGCGCAGAATGTCATACGGATCATCGTCTTGTACGCTGCAATCTCCGTCTTCACTTTAAACCCACACCCAGGAGAGGAGGTATCCCTCGGAGGAAGTTTCAGGTTGGCAGCCTCCAGTCAGCCGAAGTTAAAGCTGCCTTCCAGGCAAAACTCCAGTCAAGAATTGAGGACCCCAGTTGCCCCACAGACCCTTCTCCAGAAGCACTCTGGGAACACCTAAAAACTACTGTCCTGCAGATCTCTGAAGAAGTCCTCGGGTTCTCCACAAGGAAGAACAAGGACTGGTTTGATGAGAACAATCAAGAGATCCAAGAATTACTGGCAAAAAAGAGATCTGCCTACCAAGCACATCTTGCTCAGCCCTCCTGTCCTGGGAAAAAAGCAACCTTTCACGCTGCATGTAGCAACCTCCAGCGCAAGCTTCGAGACATTCAGAATGAGTGGTGGACCAGGCTTGCAGAGAGAACCCAGCTGTGTGCAGACACTGGTGATTTAAGAGGGTTCTACGAAGCCCTGAAGGCAGTATATGGTCCATCATATCAGGCTCAGAGTCCCTTGCATAGTGCAGATGGCCAAGTGCTCCTCACAGACAAGGCATCCATACTGAACCGGTGGTCGGAGTATTTTCAGGTTCTCTTCAGTGCCAACCGCGTAGTTCAAGATTCAGCAATCCACCTCACCCCACTTCAACCGGTGAAAACAGAGTTGGATGAGATCCCCACCCTAGAAGAGACTGTTAAAGCCATCAAGCAACTGAAAAGTGGCAAGGCAGCAGGAGTTGATGGAATTCCACCAGAGATCTGGAAGCATGGGGGCACAGTACTACATAGCTCACTTCACAAAGTACTTGTCACCTGCTGGGAACAAGGCAAATTACCACAGGACTTTCGCGATGCAATCATCATCACCCTATACAAGAACAAAGGGGAAAAGTCAGACTGCTCCAACTACGGGGGATAACCCTGCTCTCCATCGCAGGCAAAATCCTTGCCAGAATACTCCTGAACAGACTGGTGCCCGCCATTGCAGAAGAACTCCTCCCAGAGAGCCAGTGCGGCTTCAGAGCTAACAGGAGCACCACCGACATGGTATTTGTTCTCAGGCAGCTCCAAGAGAAATGCAGGGAACAGAACAAGGCTCTGTATGTGACTTTTGTCGACCTTACCAAAGCTTTTGATACCGTTAGCAGGAAAGGCCTGTGGCAAATCTTGGAACGTTTAGGATGTCCCCCAAGGTTCCTCAGCATGATCATCCAGCTACACGAAGACCAGCGAGGCCAAGTCAGACACTGCAACGACCTCTCAGAGCCCTTCCCAATAGGCACAGGTGTAAAGCAAGGCTGCGTTCTCGCGCCAACTCTCTTTACGATCTTCTTTAGCATGATGCTTCAAAGAGCCGCAGTAGATCTAGATGATGACGATGGTGTATACATCCGCTATCGCACCGATGGCAGCCTGTTCAACCTGAGGCGACTAAAGGCACACTCCAAGACAATGGAAAAACTCATCCGAGAGCTACTGTTTGCTGATGATGCTGCACTCGTCTCCCACTCGGTATCAGCTCTGCAGCATATGACGTCCTGCTTTGCAGAGGCTGCCAAGCTATTCGGCCTAGAAGTTAGTCTGAAGAAGACAGAAGTTCTCCACCAGCCTGCACCCCAGGAAGATTATCACCCTCCCTGCATCACTGTGGGTGAATCAGTTCTGAAGACAGTCCAGCAGTTCAGCTACCTGGGGTGCATCATCTCCTCAGATGCCAAGATCGACAAGGAGATTGACAACAGGCTGGCAAAGGCAAACCGTGCATTTGGCCGACTGCACAAAAGAGTGTGGAGCAACAAGCATCTGAAAAAAGGCACAAAGATCAATGTTTACAAAGCGGTTGTGATGACAACCCTCATCTACGGCTCCGAATCGTGGGTGTTATACCGTCATCACCTGCGACTCCTTGAGCGCTTTCATCAGCGCTGCCTTCGCACCATCCTCAACATCCACTGGAGTGACTTTGTGACCAACACTGAAGTCCTCAAGCGGGCGGAGGTTACCAGCATTGAGGCACTGCTGTTGAAGACGCAGCTGCGCTGGGCAGGGCATATTTCTAGGATGGAAAACCACCGCCTTCCCAAGATTGCCCTGTATGGCGAACTCTCCACCGGTCATCGAAATAGAGGGGCACCGAAGAAGAGGTACAAGGACTCCTTGAAGAAATCCCTTAGCACCTGTCACATCAACCATCACCAGTGGTCTGACCTAGCCTCAGATCGCAAGGCATGGAGGCACACCATCCACCAGGCTGTCTCTTCCTTTGAGAACGCACGCATAGCTGGTCTTGAGAACAAAAGGAGATTGAGGAAGAATCGCACTGCTACAGGACCAACCCTAAATCAGACTTTTCCCTGCAGCCGCTGTGGCCGGACCTGCCTGTCCCACATTGGTCTTGTCAGCCACCAGCGAGCCTGCAGCAAACGTGGACTATTGCACCCTTCTTAAATCTTCGTTCGCGAAGCCAAGCCGAGAGAGAGTGTGTGTGTATGTATATATATATATATATATGTATGTACACAAACACATATATTGGCCACTGTGTGACACAGAGTGTTGGACTGGATGGGCCATTGGCCTCATCCGACATGGCTTCTCTTATGTTCTTAAATAAGGTTAGCTGGCTTCGCAGCCTGCGCCTGTGCATTTTGTTAAGAGACATAGTCTTTGGGAATCATTAAAGTGGATGGGACCACAGGGATAGGTTAGGGCTAGGATTAGATAATGTGCCACAGTTTGTGAAGGTTAGCGTTAGGGTTTGGTTTAGGGTTAGGAAAGATGGAGTGTATATATTGTAGAGAACGTTATAGTGTTGGCGGGAAAAAGTTTTGAATGGTTTTTCATTCATCATTATAGTCAATGGGAATTACTAAAGTGAATGGGACCATAGGAATAGGGTTAGGGTTATGGAATGTGCCACAGTTAGGTGAAGGTTAGTGTCAGGATAAGGTTTAGGTTTAGGAAAAATTGAGTTTTCATATTATAATGAAAGTTATATTGTGGATGGAAAAAAGTTATCAATGTTTTTTCATTCTCCGTTATAGTCTATGGGAATCATTAAAGTGAGTGGGACAATAGGGTTAGGGTTACAGAACGTGCCATAGTTAGGTGAAGGTTAGTGTTTTGGTAAGGTTTAGGGTTAGGTTTAAGGTTAGGGAAGATGGAGTTTTCATATCATAATGATAGTTATAGTGTGGATGGGAAAATGTTTTGGGTGTTCTTTTACTCTCCATTATAGTGTATGGGAATCATTACAATTAATGGGGCCATAGGGATAGGTTTAGGGTTAGTGTTACAAAACATGCCACAGTTAGGTGAAGCTTAGTGGTAGGTTTAGGTTTAGGGTTAGGAAAGAGGGAGTTTTCATATGATAGTGATTGTTATACCATGGATAACATGGGAATCATAAAAGTGAATGGGACCATAGGGATAGGTTAGTGTTAGGGTTACGGATCGTGTTACAGTTAGGTGAAGGTTAGCGTTAGGGCGACGTTTAGGGTTAGGAAAGATGTAGTTTTCATATCATTATGAAAATTTTAGCGTGAATGGGAAAACGCTTTTGATGTTTTTTCATTCTCCATTATAGTCTATGGGAATTATTAAAGTGAATGAAACCATAGGGAAAGCATTAGGGTTAGGGTTACGGATCGTGCAACAGTTACATGAAGGTTAGCATTTGAGTTTGGTTTTGGGTTAGGACAGTTGGAGTTTTCATATCATATTAAAAGTTACAGAGTGGATGGGAAAATGTTTTGGATGCTTTTTAATTTGCCATTATAGTCTAAGCCAGTGTTTCCTATTTGCAGGGTCATGACCTGGTACCGGGCCATGGAAGCCTCACTACCGGGTCACAAGAAAAAACAAAGCTAGCCCCGCCCCAAGAAGAGCTAGCCCCACCCCATTTCTGTGATGTGCAGAGAGGAGCTGGGCTGCCTCTCCTTCCTTCTCCCCCACTCCCAGTGCTTGAGAGAAAAGCTGGCATCCGTTGGCACTTTAGATCCATGAAGTGTTCTTCAAGGTATGAGCTTTCATGTGCTTTGCAGTATGTTCTTTTGGGGAGATTTCCCCGAGAGGCCTGGGTGGCAAAGAAGGATGTCTGTGTTTTTTTCAGCTGGGAGGGGCGGAGAGTGGGCATTCCAGTAGCTGTTTTTTTTTTTTTTTACCAAATGACCCCTGGGCAGAATTTTTGCTGGCTGAGGTCAACTGATGGTGAGGAAGGCTTTTTTTTCTTTGCCCTCCCTCCCTCCCTCCCTCTCTTCCTTCCTTCCTTCCTTCCTTCCTTCCTTCCTTCCTTCCTTCCTTCCTTCCTTCCTTCCTTCCTTCCTTCCTTCCTCCCTCCCTCCCTCCCTCCCTTCCTCCCTTCCTCCCTTCCCTTCCCTTCCCTTCCCTGCAAGTGATGCTCTGTCTGTATTCTTGGTTCCTGGGGTGGGAAGCTACAGTGGGAGTGCTTCTAGTGCCCTGGCCTCACTGGTGGACATTCTGGTGTTTTTTGGGCTTTGTATGAGGGAATTTTGGAGTGGATAGTCCACTGGCCCGATCCGACATGGCTCCTCTTATGTTTCGTTTCGTTCCTTTCCTTTCCTTTCCTTTCCTTTCCTTTCCTTTCCTTTCCTTTCCTTTCCTTTCCTTTCCTTTCCTTCCTTCCTTCCTTCCTTCCTTCCTTCCTTCCTTCCTTCCTTCCTTCCTTCCTTCCTTCCTTCCTTCCTTCCTTCCTTCCTTCCTTCCTTCCTTCCTTTCCCTGCAAGTGATGCTCTATCTGTATTCTTGGTTCCTGGGGTGGGAAGCAACAGTGGGAGGGCTTCTAGTGCCCTGGCCTCACTGGTGGACATTCTGGTGTTTTTTGGGCTTTGTATGAGGGAATTTTGGACTGGATAGTCCACTGGCCTGATCCAACATGGCTTATGTTTATGTCCTTTCCTTTCCTTTCCTTTCCTTTCCTTTCCTTTCCTTTCCTTTCCTTTCCTTTCCTTTCCTTTCCTTTCCTTTCCTTTCCTTTCCTTTCCTTTCCTGGATGAAACTTTTCTGTTCATCATACTGTTGTTGCAGACATAGGAGCTCTGCCAATGAAAAGCTGGCACCCCCAGTTGTAGCCAGGTGGCCTTCTATGAGATTTTTGTGTGAGTGCGTGAGAGTAAAAGGTGTGGGGCAGAAAGAGATTATTGGAGATTACTGCAGTATATCTCAACAGCACTGGAAGAGATGGTACTATGAACTTGGCACCATTTTACTGGTCCTGCTTTTAACAGCTGTCTAACACCAAAATTAAACTCCTCCTGTAGATATTAAAAAGGATGGAAGTAGTTCACTGCCTAAGTATTTGCACAACAGGTTGCTTTTAAAGACATGGGAAACACAGCCAGTAAAAAGCTGCAAGCCCCTCATAAATATCCTTTTGGGGATAACTGCAGAAAAGCTTGTATGAACTTCATATAACTTGAAATTAATTCATTAACTGCAGTACAATTCTCTGCTACCTTTCACAGCAATTTCTCAGTGTTTCAACCAAAGAAAAGTATGGAAAATAGCTGTCAAAAGTTTTTCTTGAAAACAAGCAAGCTTGGTTGTAGCTTGAGGCAGTGTTCCAGTAGTAGCAGCTTAAGGAAGAGCCTACTAAATGTGCCAGCATATTTTGAGGTACAGCAACTGTCAGGGCCCAGTGTGGGCGGTACAGTGCTGGCATTCCTGATGACAATGGCAACAGCACTCCCAACTGCATATACTGGCCAGTGCTGTTGAGGAAGGGATTTGTAGGTGGTGCAGGCAATTGAACATGGGCATTGGGAGTGCTTGCAAGCTGGAGAAGAATACACAAACAAATAGGTGCAAGAGGATGTGGGGGTGAAAAGAGAAGACCACCCACTTTCCACCCCCGTTTTGGCTCAGCATGAGTTTCAGAGATATTTTCTGAAAATGAATCTTCCAAAGAAGAGGCAGGTTTGGGAGAGTGCCCTAGAAGTGACAGCAGGAAAAGGCGGAATTTTGGTTCAGTGTGCCCTGGAAGTGATAGCATTTGGTCCTTGACACCACAGGAAATGACATAATTCCTGTCTCCCAGCTTCACCCCCAAAGTCTCCTGGCTCCACTCCCAGATTTTAGTTGGCCACAAAGAGGTGTAAAAATAACCGGGCCATGGGAAAGAAAAGTTTGGGAAACCCTGGTCTAAGGGAAACATTAAAGTGAATGGGACCATAGCGATAGGTTTAGGGTTAGGAAAGGTGGAGTTTTCATATCATAATGGAAGCTATAGCGTGAATGGGGAAAAGTTATCCATGTTTTTTCATTCTCTATTATAGTGTATGGGAATCCCTAAAGTGAATGAAACGATAAGGAAAGAGTTAGGGTTAGGGTTACAGAACGTGCCACAGTGTCATGGGTGCTGGGGGCCCTGCAGAAGAAGCCAAGCCTGCAGAAGAAACTGTGCCCCTGCCACCTGCACCAGTGCCCCTGCCTCCTGCTGGAGAAGATCCAAGCCCCCCTGCCTCGCCCTCTCGGGTGGCTTGTGTGCGTGACCGCCTTCATCAGGACCTCAGGGATCGGAGGAGGGCGGCACGCTCACGAGCAAGACGCTCCCTGAGCCCTGAGTTTTGAAAGGATTCTGGCCCTTCTAGGAGTGAGGGTGCTTGAGTCTCAGCAGGATCCTGGCTGCCCTCTGAGTCAGCAATTAGCCCAAATGGGCAACAGACAGCAGAGGGCTATATAGCTGTGGGCTTTGAGAGAAGGCTTTGTGGAAGCAACTAGTCACTTACCTGACGTTCTAGCATCCACTTCGGCTTCTGACTTCGGCTACTGGACCCCCTGACTCTGGCATTGACTTCTGGACCCCCTGACTTCGGCTTCTGAACCTCTGACCTACAATACCTGGACTGTGATTCGGTTTTGGCGCTTTGGACCCTCCTTGCTACCCAGCTACAGACCTTGGACTGCCCCTGGACTTCGCCTGGCCTGGCCCCAGCCCGTGACACACAGTTAGGTGAAGGTTAGGGTTACTAAAGATGGGGTTTACATATTATAATGATAGTTATAACGTGGATGGGAAAATGTTATCAATGATTTTTCATTCTCCATTATAGTCTATGGGAATCAATAAAGTGAATGGGACCATAGGGATATGTTAAAGTTAGGGTTCGATAACGTGCCACAGTTAGGTGGAGGTTAGAGTTAGGGTAAGGTTTAGGGTTAGTAAAGATAGAGTTTACATATCATAGTGAACATTATACAGTTGACAGGAAAAAGTTTTGGATGTTTTTTCACTCTCCATTATAGTCTATGGAAATCATTAAAGTGAATGGGACCATAGGAATAGGGTTAGAGTTACAGAACGTGCCATAGTTTGGTGAAGTTTAGCATTAGGGTTAGGTTTAGGGTGAGGAAAGATGAGTTTTCATATAAAACTGAACACTATAATGTCGACAGGAAAAAGTTTTTGATGTGTTTTCATTCTCCAGTATACTATACGGGAATCATTAAAGTGTAAGGGACTATAGGGATAGGGTTCGGTATTACAGAATGTGCCACAGTTAGGTGAATATTAGTGTTAGTGTTAGGGTTAGGAAAGATGGAGTTTTCATATCATAATGAAAGTTATGGTGTGGAAGGGAAAAAGTTATCAAGGTTGTTTCATTCTGCATTATAGTGTATGGGAATCATTAAAGTGAAAGGGAATATAGGGATAGGGTTAGGGTTACAGAACGTGCCACAGTTAGGTGAACATTAGCGTTAGTGTTAGGTTTAGGGTTAGGAAAGATGCAGTTTTCATAACATAATGAAAGTCATAGCGGGGAAGGGAAAAAGTTATCAAGGTTGTTTCATTTTCCATTATAGTCTACTGGAATCATTAAAATGAATGGGACCATAGGGATTGGTTAGGGTTAGGGCTAGGGTTACAGAATGTAGCACAGTTAGGTGAAGGTTAGCGTTAGGGTTAGGTTTAGGTTTAGGAAAATTAGTTTTCATATCTTAATGAAAGTTATAGAGTGAATGGGAATTCTTTTTGGATGTTTTTTCATTCTCCATTATAGTTTATGGGAATCATTAAGGTGAATGGGACCATAGGGATAGGGTTAGGGTTACGGAATGTGCCACAGTTAGGTGAAGGTTAGTGTTTAAGTTAGGTTTAGGGTAGGAAAGATGGAGTTTTCATATAAAAGTGAGCATTATAGCACCGATGGAAAAAAGTTTTCAGGGTTTTTTTTTCTCCATTATAGTCTGTGGGAATTACTAAAGTGAATGGGACCATAGGGTTAGAGTTACAGAACGTGCCATAGTTAAGAGAAGGTTAGCATTAGGGTTAGGTTTAGGGTAGGAAAGATTGAGTTTTCATATAAAATTGAGCACTATAGTGTCGATAGGAAAAAGTTTTCGATGCGTTTTCATTCTTCAGTATACTATATGGTAATCATTGATGTGAAAGGGACAATAGGGATAGGGTTAGGGTTAGGATTACGGAATGTGCCACAATTAGGTTAGCATTAGGGTTAGGTTTATGTTTAGGAAAGATGGAGTTTTCATATCATAATTAAAGTTATAGCATGGAAGGGGAAAAGTTATCAAGGTTTTTTCTTTCTCCATTATAGTCTATGGGAATCATTAAAATGAATGGGACCATGATAATGTTTTAATAGATTTAATGGAATATGGTTAAGTGGCAGGTTTGAGAGTAAATAAACAAAAATCCAAAATGTTAATGAAAAAGATGACAGATTTGAAGGTGAAACAGTTGGAAGAGAAGGCTGGTTTTCAAACTGAGAACTGGTTAAGTATTTGGGGATACACTTGACAAATAAATGTAATACTATTTATGAAAAAAATTATTTGAGTTTGTTAAAGGAAATAGATACAAAGTTTAAAAAGTGGGGAAATTTGCAGCTGTCTTTTTGCAGTAGTAAAAATGGTTATTCTCCCCAAAATAATGTTTTTGTTTCAGAATATAATTATAGTGGTAAAAAAAGATTTTTTCGCAAAACTAAATAAAATAATTATGTGTTTTATTTGGCAGGGTAGAAAACCCAGGATAAAATGTAAAATTTTATGGGACAAAAAAGAAAATGGTGGATTGGGGTTGCCAGACTGGGAAACATACTATAATGCTAATGCTATGGTTTGGCTAAGTGATTGGGTGAGATTGGCGAATAAAAGAATTTCGGTGATAGAAGGACATGAACTTAAAACAGGTTGGCATGCGAATATGTGGTATATGGGTAAAGGACACAAATATTTTAGTAACCATTTAGTACGTAAATCTCTGCTGAGTTCATGGGGAAAAGTAAAAAATAAGATATATACCAAGATTCCTGGATGGATTTCTCCCAGTGAAGTTTCCATGCAGCGACAACTATGTACAATGATAAAGACAGTAAGATACCAAGATTTATTAAATGATGATGACACTTTAAAAACGGTGGAGGAGTTAGAGAATCAAGGCATAAAAATGGATTGGTGGTTAACAATGCAGGTCAAAGCAAAATATAATAAAGACAAATTAATTGGTTTTAATAAAGGAAATTTTGATTTTGACAAATTGTTAATGACAAAGGAAGATAAATTAATTAAATTTTTTAATAATTATTCTATGCAATTGAAATTGGAAGATGAAATTGTGAAAGAGGTAATGGTAAAATGGTCACAAAATTTTGGAAAAAATATAGACTTAGAACAATGGGCACAAATATGGCAGATTACAAACTGCAAGATTATAAAGGCGATAAGTTTTAGAGAAAATCTATTTAAGATGTTTCATAGGTGGTACATCATAGCAGTCCAATTAGTAAAGATTAATTGAGGTCTATCTCCAAAATGTTGGAAATGTGAAGAAAAAACGGGTACATTCTACCATTTATGGTGGACATGTAGTAAGGCAAAAAATATTGGATTAGAGTTTATGAATTCCTGCAAGGAATGTTGAAAAAAGGAATTCAATTTAAGCCTGAAATTACCATATTTTACGGACGATTAGATGCACCGGACCATAAGACACACCTTCGTCTACGTGCGCAAATGGCCATCTTCGGTGATGCGGGCTCCATTGCAGCCTTTGGGCCGCCTCGGCCGGGGGCCGTACGCAGGTGCGGGAGAAGCATGCCAGCGCCTGCAAAGTGCTGGATTTGCGGTGAGGGTGATCTCGCCGCTTGTCTTCCAGCCAGGCGTGCTTGCCCCGCGCTTGCGTGCCTGGCTGGGAGACAAGCGGCGAGATCGCTCCCTCTGCCCCCATCGCCAACCTAGCACTTCGCAGGGAGCGATCTCGCCGCTTGTCTCCCAGCCAGGCATGCAAGTGCGGGGGAAGCACGCCTGGCTGGGAGACAAGCAGCGAGATTGCTCCCTGCGAAGTGCTGGGTTGGGGATGGGGGCGGAGGGAGCGAACTCGCCGCTTGTCTCCCGGGGGCTGCAGGCACCTCCCCCCTCATCTTTTAGTATTCAGACCATAAGACGCACGCACTTTCCCCCCCACTTTTTTTGGGGGGGAAAGTGCGTCTTATGGTCCGAAAAATACGGTATACTGCTATCTTTGGTAAAGAAATATGTGGTTAAAGAAGATGCTCATTTGGTTATCCACACTCTTACCACCGCGAGAGTATTATACGCAAAATATTGGAGATTAGAGAAAACCCCAAGTATGGGAGAATTAATAGACAAGGTTTTACAAGCTGCAGAAGCAGACATACTTACAGCAATACTTAATGGGAAATCGAAAGTATTGGCAAATCAAAAATGGGAGAAATTATATGTATTGATACAAAATGGAGTTAAAGACGAGGAAGGTAATGGATTAAAAGATGTAAGAAATGAAAAAAAGAGGGCAGGTATATGAAAAAGGATAATTAGAGTGTAAGAATATTAATTATTGTATAATTATATGGTGTAATCCATCTTTGCTTTCTGTTTTAATAATTTTGGGATTTTTATGTGGTTAAAATTTTGTTAAAATACTGTATAGACTGACATATTTTATAGATTGATTCATGAACCAGAATATAAACTTGATTGCAAGGAATAAGATGAAATGTAATTGTAGATGTTACTGCAATAATAATAAAAAAAATGAACGGGACCATAGAGATAGGTTAGGCTTACTGAACATGCCACAGTTAGGTGAAGATTAGCGTTAGGGTTAGGGTTAGGTTTAGTGTTAGTAAAACTGGAGTTTACATATTATAGCGAATGTTATTGTGTTGGCGGGAAAAAGTTTTGGATGTTTTTTCATTCTTCATTATAGTCTACGGGAATCATTAAAGTGACTTGGACCTTGTGGATAGGATTAGGTTAAGGTTACATAACGTGCCACAATAAGGTGTATGCATTTTGACTTACCTTGAGTGATGGATGGTTGGCTGGTCCAGGCTCTTTTGCATTACCCAGGGTGCACCACGAGAAGGCGAGCCAGAATTGCACTCCAAATGAGAAAGATCACTGGGAGGGCCTCAGATTGTGTGAGAGGAAGGAAACCATTCCTTTTCTCTCAGCTCAGCAACACACCAGCATCACTGTCCCATTAGGGGGACCTAAGCATTGGTATGGCTGCTGGCTGCCTGTCATCATCAGTGGCACCTCCCTCTTTCTTTCTCCTTCCCCTGAAAAAAAAAAACCTGGGTTATCCAGGCTGGGCCTGTGGGTGCTGTCGGTTACAGTTGGGGGCTACAATGACCCTTTCAGTATTATTAGGCATGTGTGGATGGGGGACTGGGGAAATTTGGATCGCTTTGCAGTTTTTAAACCAGCATTCACTTTTGGTTTGGGGAGGGATGAGGGGTGGGGGGATGCACTGCCAAGCAATTTGTGAGTTGAGTTTTTGGGCTGTCTTTGGACTCTAGTCTATTTTTAGTGGAGGAGCGTTTTACAAGCACCTTCCAAGCGCGGGCCAAGAGAGGATGCAGGCACAAGTAGGTGCTCACTTCATAAGAACATAAGAGAAGCCATGTTGGATCAGGCCAACAGCCCATCCAGTCCAACACTCTGTGTCACACAGTGGCAAAAAATTTTATATATATATACACACACACTGTGGCTAATAGCCACTGATGGACCTCTGCTCCATATTTTTATCTAAACCCCTCTTGAAGGTGGCTATACTTGTGGCCGCCACCACCTCCTGTGGCAGTGAATTCCACATGTTAATCACCCTTTGGGTGAAGAAGTACTTCCTTTTATCCGTTTTAACCTGTCTGCTCAGCAATTGCATCGAATGCCCACGAGTTCTTGTATTGTGAGAAAGGGAGAAAAGTACTTCTTTCTCTACTTTCTCCATCCCATGCATTATCTTGTAAACCTCTATCATGTCACCCCGCAGTCGACGTTTCTCCAAGCTAAAGAGTCCCAAGCGTTTCAACCTTTCTTCATAGGGAAAGTGCTCCAGCCCTTTAATCATTCTAGTAGCCCTTCTCTGGACTTTCTCCAATGCTATAATATCCTTTTTTAGGTGCGGTGACCAGAACTGCACAGAGTACTCCAAATGAGACCGCACCATCGATTTATACAGGGGCATTATGATACTGGCTGATTTGTTTTCAATTCCCTTCCTAATAATTCCCAGCATGGCGTTGGCCTTCATTCACTCTCAAAGTCTACGTTCGGGGAGCTGAACAGAGGGACGTTGACCTTCAGGAAGACCAACTGCTCAACTGTCCAGGGTTGCAGGCGATTGCGATGTGGGCAGACAATGTCGCCCATATGCGAAAAGACACGCTTGCTCTGCACGCTCGTTGGTGGGCATGAGAGGAACACCTTGGCCATGGAGGAGAGGGCCAGCCAGACCTCCTCCTTCATGACCCAGTAGTCCAAAGGAGACGCTTCCTGCAGCTCGAGGGGCTCCAAAAGATAGTCCCTCACCATCGCAGCAGCCATCTTCGCTCTCGGTGCCCTACCACTCCTAGAGGGGCCAATGACCCGCCCGATGAATGTCACCTCAGCACTCTTTGTGGCATGAGTCTGGTGGGAAACACTGCCTAGCTGGGGAGGTTGGGGATGACCAATGACAGTTGAAGTGGCAGATGAGCTGCTTCCACCCCCCTCCTCCTCAACTACCGGCACTGGGCCCACCCTGACTCTGGAACACTTGACCTTCTGGGAGAGTTCATCTCACCAGCGATTGAGCTTGTTGGTCCGCTCGGCAACTGTGACCTTGGGTCTAACATGGTCGCCGTCATAGTCCTTATCCTGGGTGAAAGTCTGAAAGCAGGCCTCAAGCCCTTCCTGCAGCCTAACAAACAGGGCGTGCACCACTGGAGGAACATCTGCACGGCCTTGAGCTGGCACTAGAAACGAGGCCAGGTCCTCACGGGCCATCTGGACCATGGGGATGACCAGTGTGATGCTCGCTGTGTCAGACGAGAGCATTTCTGTGTGGGTCTTGAAGGGCCCAAGAACCTCCACAGTCTGAGAAATGACCACCCAATCCTTTTGGATGAGATGGTTCTCATCCCGAAAGACCCTCGTCTCAGAGACAAAGGCATCCAGGGCTGCTCTCTGCTCCACCATGCGCTCCAGCATGGCTCAGGTGGAGTTCCAGTGTGTGCTGATGTCACCGATCAGGCGGTGCCCTTGCACGCCTGTCTGTTTCTCACACAGCCGATACGAGTCCGTATTGCTGCGTGAGAAGTGACCCGTGATGTGCCGACACTTCTGGAGCAGAATTCAGTACTCATGGGTCACGGCTAGATACCGACAATCCTGGCTTTTCGTCTGGCCCAATGCGTCCTTAACCACGAGGTGGAGAAGGTGGGCCACGCAAGGAAGGCATTTTAGGCCCTGATGCTGGACAGCCGTCTTGATGTTGGAGCCACCATCAGTCACCATGAAGCCCATGGCAACGTCCCCGCTGCCTACCCAGCCCTCTAACTGCCATGAGAGGATGGCTCTGAGAGTGTCCGCCATGTGCGGCACGTCGACTGCTTCGGTGTGCAGCAAGGCCCAGCGATAGCTGGCCTGGTGACCCTGACCCTGCTTGCTGCTACTACCACCCTGAAATGCACAGTCCCACTGGCAGCAGAGGACAAATGCTTTTTCACCACAGATCTGGTTGCCCTGAAAACAGCTGGCATAATGGTCCTGCTAAGGGTGGTTCTAGCAGGGACTTTGTACCAGGGCGCCAGGTACTCAAGCAACCCTAGCACCCCAGGATTCTTGACCACTGAAAATGGAAGCCCTTGGGCGACCGACCTGGCAAGGTTCCAGGCGATCACCCTCCTGCCATACCTGATTCCCCCTCTTGGCACACAGGTGCCACCCCTACCAAACAATTCAGGCAGAGATGCCTGACATCCCTGTACTCCCACGGAATGCTCCTGGAGAGCGGAGGTAGACGCGATGGGACAGACCTCCTGGCTGGGTGGTGTTGGTAGCTTGGGCACCACAGCACCAGCCTGCTTCTCCCCCTTAAGAAGCACCCCCGGGTGGTGCTTCTGCAGGTGATTCCACATCCCCCCCAAAGTCAGGTGGGCAGGGTCCCGCCCACGACTGATCCGAGCCATGCACAACTGGCACTGCGCATAGCATGGATCCTCCATAAGTTGGAAATGCTTCCAGACTTCTCAGGTGAACAGATGCCCAAACTGACTGGCAGCTTGGGTGTCCACAGCCACCTCCCTTGAGGTGCTCGGGGCAGACACATCATGTCTCAGGGTGGCAGGAGGGGCTGGCCGCCGGGGGGAAGTGGGCGGAGATGGAGGCACCTCATGTGTCTCCATCTCTTCCCCCTCCACCCCATTCGGCCTCCCCTCCTGGCCATACCCTGAAGGACTGCTGGTGCCCGAAGGAACCGAAGAAGGGGGCTGGTCCTCCTCAACCAGCTTCTCCTCCGGCTCCTGCACAACACTCTGCACCCTCCTTGGGGTGATCGTTTTGGACAGAAAACTCTCCCCGAAGTTCATCTCCAAGGAAGGCTGCTCTTGCTGCCCCTCCTCTGGCTGTGGAGGCCGAGCAACGTCAGCTGGAGGAGAGACTGCCCGAGCAGCAGACCCGAGCAGCAGGGCTCTTGCTGCCCCTCCTCTGGCTGTGGAGGCCGAGCAACGTCAGCTGGAGGAGAGACTGCCCGAGCAGCAGACCCCTGCTCAGTGCCAGCACCTACTGGCACCTCTGCTGAGGGTGCCCCAGCAGCAGCCTCAATGAAGGGCCCAAGGTGGGCCTTCTTCTTCATCACACTCCGGCCAGATGTCAGAGTGCTGGAAAGCGGCTGTGGAATGGCCCCACGCACAGGTGGGGGGGAGACCTGGGTCCTCCCCCTCCCCTCCACCCCTCTAGTCTTCTCCTTGGCCTTGCCCCCAGGGCCCCTCTTCTGCTGCATGTCACTCATGTCACTCTTGGCCAGTCTCACACAACCTGAACTGAGAGTGGGGTTTTTTTACAAACCTAACTCACTGCACTGTACCATGAACCAACAGGTGCCCTGACTTCTTTTTAAGAACCCTCCCACCAAAACTTGTTTGTTTTTTTGGTCCCTAACCTGTCCCTCTTTGGGTTGGGGTAGTAGTAGTCCTGCCTCTACCTGGCTAAAGTTTTTAAAAGGCTACCTTGAGATGAAGCCAATCCTTGTTATATCCTCCTAGTTAAACTTCTCCTAACTAGATCCCGGGACAAACCTGATTTTCTTGCAAACTAGAAATCAGGTGTCCCCTATAACTTGAGAGAAGCTGTGGTTTACCCTATGGAAATCTAAGGATGCACCAGTTTTCAGTGGCTGAAAGCAAGATGCACTGCAACTCTTGTCTCTTTAAAAGGGAATCTGATGTGGCCTAATAGTCACACTGCCTTTTATGAGAAATCTAAAATCTTTTTAAATCACCCCTATCTGGCCTAGTTGAATTTTGAAAGGAGATAAAGCCCTAAACTGGATTAATTTCTTTTTAATTTCAAAAAACACAATCCCGAAAAACACCCTTATTAGTGGGGCAGCCTATTTAGTGGCCCTAGCCAAACCAAAAGCACACTCTGACTCCAAAAATAACTCTATAAAAACATGAAAGTGACCCATCCCACACAGCCCACAAACACCCTCACCAACCCCCACACCAACCAGAAATAATTAACCCCCCCCCAAAACGTGACAGAAAGAAACAACTTTTAACCCACCCACCCCCCTCAAAAACCACCCCCCAGCACAATCAGAAAATGCCAAGCAACTCAACTGTTAAAAAGTGGCCTTTTCACCAATAAGAAACCTCAGGCCAAATCAGTCAACACCACCCCCCGCCCCCAAAACCAGAACCAGGAAAAGGGGAACAACAGGAAAGGAGGATGCAAAACCTGCAGCAATAGAGAATAGATCCAAACAGAAGGCCAACAGAAACTCAACTGTTAAAAAGTGGCCTTTTAATGAAAATTATGCCAAACATCAACCCCACCCCCCAAGAACCAGAACCAGAAGAGAAAAGAACAACAGCAGCAAACACAGCAGCATCAAATCAAACACAGAATCCTTTTAAAACAGTAAAAAAAGCTACTACCCACCACCCAAATCTGGATAAGTAAAGGGACTCTGAGTCTTAAAAAGTCCCTTTACCAACTAAAATAAAAACAAGAACCCCAAGACTGTCTTACCTTTGATGTCTTCTCTACTCCAGGCAAGTCTGGTAAGGCTGAGAGAGAGCAGCAGCAGCTGAGGCCAAGGACCAGCTAGCACAGCACAATCTCTCTCACACACCAACACACACCAACACAGCAGCAATGGAGGAGTCCAGCCAGGCAGACTCCTTAAAAAGGTTCTCTGGCTCTACAGAGAGCAGTTTCAAAAAATAGCACTGCTCTGTGATTGGCCAGACAACAGTGCTTACTAGGATACCCAAGTAAGCAAAAGATCAAATGAACAACAATGTTTCTGATGGCTGGGGGATCAGCTACACAACAGCCCTGCAAAGCATGCATTTGCAGTGCATTTTGCAAATGCATGCTTTGGATTGGCTGCTGAGGCTCCTCTTTCCCCTCCCCCCCTTCCTGATCCCAGGGAGGCTATGGGAGAGGCGGAAAAAGGCTACCAAAGACGGGAAACGGAGGCAAGCAGCTCCCCTGAGGCTGCAGAATTCTTTTGCATTGAATTCCGTATACTTCCGAATATATATACGGAAGTATACGGGGAGCCATACTCGGCTCCCGTATAATGGGCCCCAATTGGAATCGGCTGTATGCGATTCCCTATACAGCCAAATCAGTGGTGATTCGGTGGTTGATTCGGTTCGGCCGAACCGAATGCACACCCCTAGTTAGCATTAGGGTTAGCTTTAGGGTTAGTAAAGATGGAGTTTACATATCATAGTGAAAGGTATAGTGTTGACTGGAAAAAAGTTTTCAATGCTTTTTCATTCTCCATTATAGTCTATGGGAATCAATAAGTGTTTCATAGTTAGGTGAAGGTTAGCATTAGGTTAGTAATAGCGTTAGGAAAGATGGAGTTTTGATATCATAGCGATAGTTATGGATGAAAACAAGTTTTTTTTTTCATTCTCCATTATAGTCTACTAGCAGTAAAGCCCGTTGAAGGAAGAATACAATGGGTCCTAGAAAAAATATTTTGGAGGGGGGGTGACGAATGTGTAGGTGGCAGGAAGGAAGGAAGATAGACAGAATGAGAGAGAGAGAGACAGAGAGAGACAGAGAAAGAATGATAGGGAAAAGATAGGGAGAAAAGAGTGAAAGGCCCTTCTCCATTCAGCTTTGCTCCAGATCTACAGAGCTCTGAATCCACCTGCTACAAACTTGCATCATTCAAAATGCTTCTACATTTAATACTATGCTCCTCACCTTTTGCTAAGTTTTACTTCTATATTTGAAAAGAAGGAAACTCCAGCCAAGAATTCCTGCCCCCCCCCCCCCCACCATGACAACGTGCACATTGCTGCCGTGTGCTTTCACTTGGAGGCTGCCTTCTTTTGCCACTACCTCTTTCGCCTACCTAGGACCCTGGCAGACCTGATGCTAGGGGCTAGGGCACTCCAGGCCAGCACCTGTCCTGTATCCCCCAATTGCATCTGCCATGCCACTGCACCCCTGCCCATAGGTAGAGCAGACACAGTGGTGTGGAAGGAGGGGTGGGCAGGCTCTGGTCAAGCCAGGCCTGCACAGTGCACTCTTGGAGGTTCAGAGCACCTCTGAGAGCGCACTGCGGAAGCATTCCCCTCTGAGTCATGCTCAGAGAAGCCGCTCTGATGCCCCAACTTGCCTTCACCTTGAAGGCAAGAGCAGCCGGGTGGGGTGCATTCTCCTCTGAGTTGGGCCTCCCTTGCAAGGGAAGCCTGGTTTGGAGAAGCTGCACCAACGCCCCACCCGGCTGCCTTCGCCTTGAAGATTACAGCAGCCAGGCAGGGCTCATTCTCCTTGTGAGGGAAGCCCTGCTTGGAAAAGAGCACGTCAACACTCTTCTGAGCAGTGCACCTAGTGAGTTCCTGAATCAGTGCTCTTGCAAGTGAATGATGGATGGGGCTTTGGGTAGGAGTTTTAAAACTCGGAGGGAAAGAGGTCGGCCAGCAGATCAACCAAGCGTTGGCTCTACAGTGACCACCTGCCCCACAAGGTAGACAGCCACCACAACCCCCACTGCCACCGGCACAACTGCCACTACCGCAGCCACAGGGGCCACCAGCACAGCTGCAGCCCCAGTTAGAACATAATAAGAATGTAAGAGAAGCCATGTTGGATCAGGCCAATGGCCCATCCAGACCAACACTCTGTGTCACACAGTGGTAAAAAAAATTGTATATATATATTATATATACCTCCTGTGGCAGTGAATTCCACATGTTAATCACCCTTTGGGTGAAGAAGTACTTCCTTTTATCCGTTTTAACCTGACTGCTCAGCAATTTCATCAAATGCCCACGAGTTCTTGTATTGTGAGAAAGGGAGAAAAGTACTTCTTTTTTGACTTTCTCCATCCCATACATTATCTTGTAAACCTCTATCATGTCACCCCGCAGTAGACGTTTCTCCAAGGTAAACAGCCCCAAGCGTTTTAACCTTTCTTCATAGGGAAAGTGTTCCAACCCTCTAATCGTTCTAGTTGTCCTTTTCTGCACTTTTCTCAGTGCTATAATATCTTTTTTGAGGTGCAGTGACCAGAATTGCACACAGTACTCCAAATGAGACTGCATCATCGATTTACACGGGGGCATTATGATACTGGCTGATTATTTTCAATTCCCTTCCTAATAATTCCCAGCATGATGTTGGCCTTTTTAATTGCAATTGCACACTGTCTTGACATTTTCAGTGAGTTATCTACCACGACCCCAGTCTCTGCCACTTCACAACCCAACAACTTGTATTTGTAGCTGGGATTCTTGGCTCCAATGTGCATTACTTTGCACTTGGCCACATGAAGCACATCTGCCACGTTGACGCCCACTCACCCAGCCTCAACAGATCCCTTTGTAGTACCTCACAATCCTCTCTGGTTCTCACCACCCTGAACAATTTAGTGTCATCTGCAAACCTGGCCACTTCACTGCTCACTCCCAACTCGAAATCATTTATGAACAAGCTAAAGAGCATGGGACCCAGAGTACTGAGCCCTGCGGCACCCCACTGCTTACTGTCCTCCATTGCGAAGACTGCCCATTTATACTCACTCTCTGCTTCCTATTAATTAGCCAGTTTTTGATCCACAAGAGGACCTGTCCTTTTATTCCATGACTCTCGAGCTTTCTAAGGAGCCTTTGACAAGGAACTTTATCAAAAGCTTTCTGGAAGTCAAGGTAAACAACATCTATTGGGTCCCCTTTGTCCACATATTTGTTCACCCCCTCAAATAACTGTAACAGGTTAGTGAGGCAAGATCTCCGCTTACTGAGTCTTCCTCAATAACTTGTGCTCATCAATGTGCCTACTCATTCTGTCCTTGATAATGGTTTCTACCAAATTTCCTAGTATGAAGTCAGACCGTCTGGCCTGTAATTTCCCGGATCTCCTCTGGAACCCTTTTTAAAGATGGGGGTGACATTTGCTACCTTTCAGTCTTCAGGAATGGAGGCAGATTTCAATGAAGGATTACATATTTTTGTCAGAAGATCCACAAATTCAACTTTGAGTTCTTTCAGAACTCTTGGATGTATGCCATCTGGACCTGGTGACTTCTTAGTTTTTAATTTGTCTATCAGTTGTAGGACCTCCTCTTTTGTCACCTCAATCTGACTCAGGTCTTTCAACACCCCTTCCAATATAAGTGGTTCTGGAGTAGGCAAACACTGTGTATATCATGTCTGCTTCCTACTTTCTACTTTTTGCTTTTGAGAAGCCAGGAGGAGCAGCTGAGAAGCTTCTTCTTCTCCTTCTTCTCCTTCTCCTTCTCCTTCTCCTTCTCCTCCTTCTCCTCCTTCTCCCTTCTCCCTTCTCCCTTCTCCCTTCTCCCTTCCCCCTTCCCCCTTCCCCCTTCCCCCTTCTCCCAGTTCCAAAATGTCAGACAGTGGAACTTCAAATCAACCAGACCTTGAGTTGATACAAAGTTTAGGCTTTATTCGAAAGTCCATAACATCTGAACAAAGAAAGATTGGAACTGATACAGTGTTGCATACTAGTGCATGACTTAAAGAATTCTACATCAAAGGTTACTATGCAAAACCTACATTTCTAAACATTACTGGTTCGAGGTGCAAGGTTTCACACTGTCATTCTTTCTTATCTCATTGTTATTGCCGCTTCGCAGGGATGGTTGAACTGCCATCCCTGGAGGTGCTTATCTTCAAAGGAAGGTAGCTTTTGTTAGGGAAAGGAATGTTCACACTACCTGTTAGTAACATTCTGGGCCTCTTCTTTGATATGCAAGGCTGTTCCCAGGGTTAGTAGCATGGGTTAGAAGATGGAGGCTAAGCATTTCATCACAGTTATATTCCATTATCTGACATGCAACCTTCCTCCGGCCTGTCAAGCATGCGGGTTCAATGACGAGTCGAAGTTGAAACAAAGACTATGTTTATTGATAAGACCAATACTTTGGCTCAAGCCGTTGCTTGAGAAGAATGAAACCGATACATTGATACACAACTTTTAAGACACACTTCAAAGGGATTCCTACAGGAGGGGAAGCAGGGGAGCGTTCACACATAGAATATCAAAACTACATACATTCTCAGGGCGTTATCAGGCATTTGGCCTTGCAATGCCCAGATGGCTCATCTTCCTGGAGGAGAATTCATGGGAAGGTGCTGATTGCTTTGTTCCCTCTAATTAACAGTCATAAAGCAAGAGGAAAGCCAGGAAAGAATAATAAACTAACAACATTTGGTTCTCTGGGATCCTTCCCAGGTCTGCTTTTAGTCAGGCCCTAAAACCATTGATCAGAATTAGCCATGCTTGACACTGCCGCCTTGAGACTTTGGCAGACACTCCATACTGTTTGTCACCATCTCAGTGGAAAACTCTGATCCAGTACCCGGTAGAAAAGTAACAGCTAACTCTTCATTTCTATGAGATGAGTCCTCCTGAACCAGAGACTTTTCATCTCCTGTCAGCTTTCCCCCAAGATTTAGTTTAAAAACTTCTTTGCCACCTTTTTGATTTTAAGCGCCAGCAGCCTAGTTAAATCTGGGGACAACTGGAGACCATCTCTTTTGTACAGCTCTCACTTGCTCCAGAAAGCATCTCAGTGCCTAACAAAACCCTTCCTCCCTACACCATCGTCTCATCCACACATTGAGATTTCTAATTTGTGCCTGTCTCTCCTGCCCTGCACGTGGAACAGGTAGCACTTCTGAGAAGGCTACCTTGGAGGTCCTGGCCTTAAGTCTCTCGCCTAGCAGCCTAAATTTTTCCTCCAGGTCCTCACGACTGCATTTCCCCACATTGTTGGTGCCAACATGCTCCACGACCACTGGCTCCTCCCCAGCACTGTCTATCAGCCTATCTACTACACGTGTAATGTCTGCTACCTTCGTACCAGGTAAGTCACCATACGGTCAGTACACGGTTTTGGCACCCAGCTGTCTACTTGCCTAAGGATCAAATCACCAACTACCAAGACCCCCCTCCTCTCTCCCTGCCCAGGGATGGTTCCTTGGCGTGAAAGGGTACCCGCTCACCAACTGAAGAAGAGGTCCCTTCTGAGGGCACATTCCCCTTATCCTCAGCCTGGTGCCCTCCCCCCTCTCAAACCTCATGCTACCTGGCAGGAACAGGGCTGCCACGTTCAGAGCGGGGCTCATCTAATATGTTCCCGAGAGTCTTCCCCGAGTGCCTAACTGACTGTCTCTGCTTCTCCAGGTCAGTCACCTCAGCCTCAAGGGTACAAACTCGTTCCCTGAGGACCAGGAGCTCCTTGCATCGAGCACACACCCAAGACTTCTGTCCCATGGGCAGATAGTCATACATGCAAAACATTGGAAAGCCCCCACCCCCCTGCTGGCATACTACATTCATGATAGCTTTTTTTTAAATATGCAGTCCCCTTTTAAATCCTGCTTGTTTATGTGGCTCCCCTTCTGGAGGTCAACTTACCTTATTGGGAGCACAAGGAAATTAGGGATCTGGGTTCCTGGTCCCCCAGCGCAACCACCCCCTCCTCCCCAGAATTACGAGAGAGGCTGGGAACTGGTGGCTACTTTCGACGGGGACCCTGAAGAAGTAGAATACTTCACCAAACAAGCTAACAGCTTCATGTACTATTGGGGGCATACTTTCCCTGATGAGTTTAGCCGAGTGGACTATTTGGGTTAGAAGCTCCAAGAGAAGGTATGTAAGCCTCTATGAGACCCGCATCCCAGAATTGGACACCGTAGAAGTATTCCTACAAGCTGTCCTAATCCAGTATGAAGACCCTCTACAAGAAACTCGGGCCCTAGCCGCACTGCGTGACTTGCAGCAAGGGACCCAAATTGTGAAGGAGTACGCCGTGGACTTTGAGCCAACGCAGCCAAAGTACGCAGGTGGAGTGAACTAATGAAGATGGAGCAGTTCCAGAGAGGGCTGAATGATAGCATCCTGGATCAGGTCCTACACCAAGCTCAACTTACCTTGCTGGTGGGGTGAATCCAATTAACGGAAGAAGTGGAGACCAATATGCGATGTGTCGCCCTCCAGCGACAGCAGCAGCAAGGGGGGTAAGGGGTGACATGAGTCTCGGTCTGGGGTAAAACCAGAAGGGAAGAAACCAGGACCCAGTGGGGCACAATCAAAACCCGCAAGGCCCCGATGTTGCTTCTGATGTGGTGATATGAATCACGTGGCGAATGAGTGTCCAGAAAGACCTCGAGGCCTCCCTTACTCCAAAGACCAGCGCACCCAAGCCCAAGAAGGCAGAAGGCCACAAGAAGGAATTGGGACGGGGATGCATCACGGCAGCTACTCCATGAGACAAGGATGTTATAGTAGTACTGGAGTCTGGAGAGGAATCTTGGGAAGAAGAGCGATCGGGAAACAGGAGCAACCTGCATTGAGAAGCGCTGAGCAGCAGGTCAGAGATTGAACAGCACCCCTGAGGGTGAGAATTATGGGAACTTTGTTTTTCATCCCACTAGCTTTATTGAACCGTGCCCAGAAACGCTTCATTATGTATAAAACCAACTATGTATGGTTTTATTGTATTTTATATTCGTATGCTGTGAGCCGCCCTGAGCCTGCCCTGGCGGGGAGGGCGGGATATAAATAAAAGTATTATTATTATTATTATTATTATTATTATTATTATTATTATTATTATTATTATTATTATTATTATTATTATTATTATTCATGCATGTAAGGGCTTTGCTGGACTCGGGTTGTACCAGAGACATAATTACCCCAAAGATGGTAGAAGGTTCTGGGACTAGCCAGGAGCCCTCTACACTACCCCATCCAGTTCAAGGAGATGGATGGGACAATAATGAAGGGGGAACCCTGCACCCAGTTGGTACCAGTGGGGATAGATGGCCACAGGGACATAGAGATTTTTGTAATAGCCCCCTTGTCCTCATTTGACCTGGTGTTTGTCAAAATGCTTATAAGGTGGTACTGGCCTCCCATCAGATTTCACAAATTTGTGAAATTTGTCCCTACTATTGCACCTACTTGTACAAAAAATTGTGGTGAATTAGCTACTTATATACATGTTTGGTGGAACTGTATACACATGTATAAATTTTGGCAACAAATTCAAACCCAAATAAGACTGATTACTGGCTACCACTTGCCTTTAAAACCAGATGTTAATCTACTACACAACTGGAAAGATCTCTTGCTTAGGAAATTAACTTTTTTTCCAAATAAATATCCTAATTGCAGCTGCTAGACTTTCTATAGCAGCTAGCTGGGTAAACTCCTCTCCACCTTCTTTAGAAAATTGGTTTCAGAGATTATAGGAACTGTTTATAATTAACAAAATTGCATGTAACTTATTTGAAGTATCTTTAGAACACTATAAAGTGTGCATTGTATCTGTTTGGTTTCCTTTGATTTCTTATTTAATGGAACATAATATTGTACCCCAGAATTTATTTTACAAGAAACTGATTTATTTTTGATCTTGAAATAATTTTGTTTATTCTGCTATATTGACTGCAAGACCTTGTAGTTGTCATTAACGTTAGACTGATCTTGTCTTTGTAAAATGTATGGACATGTCATCACTGTATTGATAAACATTCAATAAAGTTTGTTTATTTAAAAAAGAAGAGGCGTTTGCGGTTAAATTCCCCTAGAAACCTGGCACTCCTGGTTGGAAGGAGCCAGAGTTCCATTTGAGATATGGACTGATCACAAGAATTTAGAAGCTCTGACAGGCTGAAGGAAATTGACTGAGATACAAATTCGGTGGGCGGGATTCTTTGTCAAGTTTGATTTCAAACTGAAACACATTCCTGGTTCTCGCAACTTCTTAGCAGATGCGCTCTCTCGACTTCCACAGCACAATAGCCAAAAAGAAGAAGTAATAGACTCATTGATCTCCCCTTCCCACCTCAGGGGGCTGTAACTATGAGATCTCAGAAACTTTGTTTAGAGGCGGAGGAACACTGAGGGGTTCAACTCGGCCTACCATCCCCAATGAACATGCTGCTAGAACAATATTTATGGTGTTTTGTAAACCATCAGCAGTCTAATTGGGTGGAGTTACTGCTGTTTGCTGAGTATGGTTACAACAACAGTGTGCACAGTTCTACAAAAGCAACTCCTTTCAGGGTAGTGAATGGGTATGAAGGGAAACCATTCCCTCTCCTGCTGAGAGGAGAACAGGAATAGTCCCCCTCAACCTTTGAACAGTGGTGGGCTAAACGAAATGAAGCCTGGGTGGCAATACACGAGAATCTGGAAGCAGCCAAAGAGATTTATAAAAACACTATGACAAGCATCATTCCCCACCTGGGACTTTAAAGTGGGGGATACCGTATTTGTGTCCACAAAGAACTTGCCATTAAACCAACCATCCAGAAAACTGGCTTATAAATATGTGGGGCCTTTTAAAATCAAAAGTGTGATAATCAAAGTGACTGTAGAATTAGAACTGCCTAAAATGTTTAGTAAAATTCACCCCGTTTTCCATTCCAGTTTACTTTGCTGGGACCCTGGGGGGGGGGGACAAACCTGAGGCACTGGACCCAATCGTAGTGGGGGACCAGAACCATCACGAAGTGGTAGAGATCCTGGATGCTAAGCTGAAATGGGGAATGCTGCATTACTTAGTCAGATGGAAATACTTCCCACCCTCACACGATGAATGGGTAGTTGAGGCGGATGTAAAAGCTCTCTGTTAATCAAACAATTCTACAAAAATTACCCCTAAAAGCCTCAAGGGCTGACTTGTGGGGGGGGGGCAGTATGTCAAGCTCCTGCATATATCTTTCCCTTAGAAGCTGATCTTTTGGTATTTACCGCATAACAGCCATAGCCAAAGGGTCATGGAGTGTTTAAATTCTCATGAATTTTGTCTCTGTTTTGTCTCATGAGTGTGAGAAGGAATGCTCTAGTGGCTTCAATGCCTTTATCTCTTTGATACGTGTTTCTTTCTCTGTTGTTTATTATGGTAACATCTGATCCTTAAGGTAGAAGTTCCCACCAAAGTAGTAATAGTTGTGAACCCCTATTATTTATCCCTGTATGTAGTTTGATTCTTCAGTTCTTTCAGTTACCTGTCTTGCAAGTATTTCTAGGTTTTATTAAATGAATCTATTTGGAATAAACAAAGGATATCATTATTGGGACTATCAGAGCTTGACAATGGAATGAGTCAAAGTTAGGTGAAGGTTAGCATTAGGTTTAGGCTTTGTTATGATGGAGTTTACATATCATAGTGATAGGTATGGTGTTGATGGGAAAAAGTTTTGGATGTTTTCTCATACTTCGTAATAGTCTATGGTAATCATTAAATTGAAAAGGAACATAGGTATAAGGTTAGGGTTATGGATTGTCTCACGGTTAGTAGAAGATTAGTGTTACAGTTAGGGTTAGGAAAGATTGATTTTACATATCATAGTGAAAGGTGTAGTGTTGACTGGAAAAAGTTTTTGGATGTTTTCCCATTCTTCAGTATAGTCTATGAGAATCATTAAAGTGAATGGGAGCATAGGGTTAGGGTTAAGGTTACAGAATGACTCACTTTTAGTTGAAGGTTAGTGTTAGGGTTAGGTTTAGTAAAGATGGAGTTTACATATCATAATGAAAGGTATAGTGTTGACAGGGAAAAGTTTTCGATGCTTTTTCATTTTCCATTATAGCCTATGGGAATTATTAAAGTGAATGAGTCCATAGGAATAGGGTTAGGGTTATGGAATGAGTCACAGTTAGGTGAATTTATTGTTAGGGTTAGGCATAGGGTAAGTTATAATGGAGTTTAGATATCATAGTGAAAGGTATAATGTTGACGGGAAAAAAGTTTTGGATGTTTTCATTCTCAATTATAGTCTATGGGAATCATTAAAGTGAATGGGACCATATGGATAGGTTAGGGTTAGGATTATGAATGAGTTACAGTTAGGTGAAGGTTAACATTAGGGTTAACTTTAGGGTTGGTAAAGATGGATGTTTTTCCATTCTCCATTATAGTTTATGGGAATCATTAAAATGAATGGGACCATAGGGGTTGGTGTTAGGGAACAACTCACAGTTTGGAGAAGGTTTGTGTTATGGTTAGGTTTAGGGTTAGTAAAGATGGAGTTTACATATAATAGTGAAAGGTATAGTGTTGACCGGAACATTTTTTGTATGGTTTTCCATTCTACAGTGGCAGGAACAGAATCTGCTTGTACTTTCGGTAGTGAAGTTTAGGACCACTCAACATCCGTGTACTATTGATATGGAAACAATGCATTCCTGTGTTCTTTGTGTGTGGCATATTTTAGTCCTGAGAAATAGTATGTTTGGAAATGAAAGATCTTTTCTCATGTTGTCCTCACCCTATAAAAGACATGTCACAAGTCCCACATTGTAATTCTTCTTGTGTCAGTTTTTCCCAAATTTTCTGGACAAGATAGATCCATTTTGCTTTCTCAGTCTGTTTGTTGTGATTGATTGCAACAGCTGGATCGAACAGGGTATCTGTCTAGATGTCATATTGCATTCTATGGCATATTTTAACTTACCACATTTCAAACAATTATCCCTATCATCAGTGATTCTACAAACCAATCCTCTATACTATTGAAAATGTAAATGAAGCCTAAAAGATAAGTGAACAAGGTATTGAAGAATGACAAAAGTCAAATTTTCTTGGCTCCTTATCATGCGTTTACTTGGTATTTGAAGCTGACTTCATTAAAAAACAAGATTGACTTGGAAGTTCTGTTAGTGGTGTCAGATCAAACAAATGATTAACATAAACATATGAAAAGGGACAAGTTATTTTAAAGTTCTTGTCATGGGGCCTGTTCTAGGTGCCCTCACCTGCTTAATGGTTGCACAAGAAACGGCCTTTGCAGGGGTGATTCCACAACTATGTAGCAGTCCTTTGAAGCAAATCCATAACTATGAAGCATATGTTTGGTGCAGCCTCGTTTGGTGTTCTCATTTGGTGGTAAGTAAACACCCTTCTGTATCAAGTGACTTTTTCTTGTTTCAAGATATGGTGGTGGTGGTGGAAGGTGTGGGGATCATGTGGTTGTAATGTTATCTGACCATCTGCACCTCACATAGTCTGAAAACAGGAGCGTGGGGGGATCATGTGTCTGGCCACCCAAATTATGTTACGTCTGCAGACACAAGAGCACAAGATCCTTACACCCGTGTTCAACCTTATTTCTGCTCCCTCAGATAAATCTATTCTTGATAACTGCTGAGTATTTTCTGTAGACTATGCAGACACGACCTCCTGGTAACTGGGCAAATGTTTCCTGTTTGGGTGACTTCAGTGTGATTGCAGCATGTATAAAAATAATGGAACCTTGCTGGGAAGGGAGGCCTCTTCTCCTCTGAGCAGTCTTTTGCTCTTGGAACACGTGTCGAGTGATCTCTCCTACAAGTGGCGCCCCAAAGCAGGGACCGCTCAGCTCTCAGAACAGGGATATCTCCTGCTTTCAGGTATCAACGCCTGGCACAGCCTAGCAGCTCAGCGCCTACTTATCAACGCCAGGCATAGGTCCCAAGTGTGCACTCTGTCGTTCATGACCCCTTCATTGGTAGGTATGGGAGGACAGTTATCACAGGCTGAGCATAAACATTTAGATGAGTTAACGTTTTTGATCCAAAAGTCTGGCAGGTCTGTGACTTCTGGTCAACTTAAGACTGTTACAAGAGATCAGTAAGCAATGCCCCTGGTACCCGGAGGAAGGTTCTCTTAAACTTCGGGACTGGGAGAAGATAGGGAAGACCTTTCACACAGAGCCCCGAGCTTCTGTTGAACTTCTGCAGGTCTGGCATCAATGCAGGTATGCAGTAGAGAAATTTATGCCCGTTTCTAACCCAAGCCAGCTCTCCAAAGATTTAAAATGCACTGGTGTCCAATTTGTGCCCCCTGCCCCTCCTCTTCTTCCTCCTCCTTCTCCCTTCCCTCCACCAACAGATCCACCTATGGGCCCACCATCTAATGCCCCGGGACTCATGGTCTGTGAAGTTTTGGAGAAGGAACTTGAACAGGCTAACTTGGAAGATGTCCCAGAACTGGCAGAAATGTTGTCTATTTGCCCTGTACATTTGACAGGGGAAGAGTTGCCTGACCTTTTATCGGTATGCCCAGTAACATATGCACAGAATGAGAATAGGCAGCAGGTTGTTAACTATACTGTGTTGCCCCACTCTGTCTTGAGTGAAACTCAAAAGGCTATCAGAGATATGGGCATAGGGGGAACCAATGTGCAAGGTCTTTTAGAAGGAATCTCTAATGGATACACTGTGATTCCTCAAGATTGGAAAAATATCATAAGGATGATGTTAACTCCTGAACAGTATGTGGTATGGGACAGTGAATATTGTAAATTGGCTGATGTTCAACGGTGTGGCTCCAATGAGGTTTATACTGCTGAACAACTATATGGATCTGGACGGTTCAGTACTATTGAAGCACAAACTGTGCCCCCTGTTGCAACCCTTGCTGTTGTGTCTAAATGTGCTTTACAGGCCTTTGCCAAAGTACCTATAGAAGTGCAGTCAGCTCATAGTTTTGCAACTGTCTGTCAAAAGCCACACAAGCCCTATTTAGACCTTATCAACTGTCTTTAGGAAGCAATCAGAAGACAGGTTGATAATCCTGATGCAGCAGGAAAATTGATGATGCAATTGACCAAGGAAAATGCTAATTTGGATTAAAAAAGAGCCTCGTGGTGCAGCGTGTTAAAGCTGCAGTACTGCAGTCTTGAGCTCTTCTTACAGCCTGAGTTTGATCCTGGCGGAAGCTGGATTCAGGTAGCTGCCTCAGAGTTACTCAGCCTTCCTTTCTTCTGAGGTTAGTCAAATGAGTACTCAATTTGCTGGGGAGAAAGTGTAAAAGACACACTTTACTTTGCAGCAGCACTCAGTGCAGCAGGCTGAGATTGCTTCTAGAGCAATGGCTTTTTCATCTCTATTCACAACGGCCTTTCAACTTAATAGTTGACACCTTATATGCATTTAATTTGATTCATCAACTTCCTGGTGCATGTATCTCTCCAAATTGACCTTGATTTGATTGGCTATATTTTTAATCTTGCAGGTTTTAATTTCTTGTTGTTACTATTCTCATTCCTCACTATTTGAAGCCATTCTAATCTTCCTGGTGTGATTGCTCAGGGCAATGCATTTGCTGATAAGACTTTACTTCTCTATTTACTTTTCCTTTCTCAGTCACAGCTATTTTTACTTAAATGTCAAAGCACTAGACAAACAGTTCTTGTTGCTTTTGATCAGGCTCAGCACATTGTGACTCTACTAATCATATTGCTGATCATGCTGTTAACCTGTGTGGTTTGCAAACTAACATAAGAACATGAGAGAAGCTGTGTTGGATCAGACCAGTGTCCCATCCATTCCAGCACTCTGTGTCATCCAGTGACCAATATATGTGTCAGTTTGGTGTAGTGATTAAGTGTGTGGACTCTTATCTGAAAGAGCCAGGTTTGATTCCCCACTCCTCCACTTGCTTCTGCTGGAACAGCCTTGGATTAGCCAAAGGTTGTCCTTGAAAGTGTAGCTGCTGTGAGAATCTTCTCAGCAAAGGTTGTCCTTGAAAGTATAGCTGCTCTGAGAATCCTCTCAGCCCCACCCACCTCACAGGGTGTCTGTTGGGAGGGAGGGAGATAAAGGAGATGGTGAGCCACTCTGAGACTCTTGAGTGGAGGGCGGAACATGAATCCAATATCTTCTTCTACGCATACACACATGCACATATATATGTATATATATACTGTGGCTGATAGCAACTGATGGACCTCTGCTCTATATTTTTATCTAGTCCCCTCTTCGGACTGGCTATGCTTGTAGCTGCCACCACCTTCTGTGGCAGTGAATTCCACATGTTAATCACCCTTTGAGTGAAGAAGTACTTCCTTTTATGTGTTTAATCTGACTGCTCAGCAATTTCATTGCATGTCCACAAGTTTTTGTATTGTGAGAAAGGGAGAAAAATACTTCTTTCTCTGCTTTCTCCATCCCTTGCATAATCTTGTAAACATTTATCATGTCACCCTGCAGTCAATGTTTCTCCAAGCCAAAAAGCCTCAAGTGTTTTAACCTTTCCTCATAGGGAAAGTGCTCCCTAACAAACTTTGACAAATGGATATTAACCATATAGTTTCCCTGAAACCTTGATACTGTGTCCATGTTTGCATAGACATGTACTCTGGATATCTTTAGGCTACTGCTCACTGTGGTGAAGCCACAAAACATGTCATGGCTCACCTTATTTCTGCTTTTGCGGTAATGGGTCATCTGCAGCTGTTGAAAACTGATAACACCCCAGCATATAGTTTTTCTGAATTTGTTGATTTTTATACACAATGGAACATTCAAATCCAGCACAGCATTGCATATAATTCTACAGGTCAAGCTATTGTGGAACATGCTTATCAGACATTGAAAACCACTCTTCAAAAACAATTAAAAGGAGTGAAAATGAGGGTTCCTACCCAAATGCAAGTTCAGTAACAATTGAATTTGGTCTTTGGGCTTATTAACTTGGCATGGTCCAGTTCCCCTTATTACCTGGGGGGTGCAGGCATGCTGCTGTGTTTTCTCTTGCAGGTCTTTTGTGGGTTCTGGCATGTTGTGTTTGCCTGGTTAAAGATGGCATGGCATCAGGGTCTTCCAAATCTGATTCCCAATTTCAATCTCACCCTCAAATGAGAGATTGTGCAACTCCCACACACCCAGACAGCTCGTGATATCACATGGGGGGATGTGAAGCATCTAACTAATCAAGTTCAACAAACGCTGGAAGTGGCTGGGCAAGAGCCTTACCCAGAGAATTTGGTGGCTGCTGTTTTTGCAGCTCACAATGATTTTTTTGTTTGTGTTTATGTATTTTGTCTCCTGTCAAGGCTATTAGTTTTACATTCAACACAGTTTTCTATCTTACTTTGAACTACTTCCCAATTTTTCATTCATTTAAATTTGAAAATTCCTTTTGTTGTTGGTACTGAATTTTTATTTTCTGAAAAGAACAGTGTTTTAAAATTCTACCTCACAAATTTTGGTTCCTACAAGACCTCTTTTCATTTGAAGTTATAGCATGTGTTATAAAAGAACATCTGTACCCTTCCTTGGATAAAACTACACTCTCACTGTGCATCTTCTCTCTTAAGTCTTGAAAAACTAATACTTTGTTTTACCAGTGACCCAATTATTCTCAGTGTCGGGTTTCTCATAGAAATACCTTTTCTAGATTTGTTGGTAATTCACTAGGCAGAATTCCTGAAAACGCTTGGTCTTCATTAAAAATCTGGACTTTAATAGTGTTCTGCATTCCTCAAATGTATATCTTCATTTGCTTTCTTAATGTCATTTCCATCTATGAACTGTACATATCAATCTTCGTATTTAGCTATTTGCCTGGTCATGCCTCATTGATGTTGGAAGTAAGGCCTCCCCCAGAACCCCATCCAAACTGAGTTATGGAGAAAACTTATTTCCAGGGAAATTCCTCTGCCTAGCAAAAGGCTGGTTGCCCCAGCTGATCACAACAGCAGCCCCACTACCACTTCCAAGTTGTGCTTCCAGGAAAAGGAATTCCTTTTGGTTGCAATAGAAACAGATTTCCCTGTGAAAAGACTGTCATGCATAGAGCATGCAAACTCTCCATGAACTCAAGAAAGAAAAACCTTTTGTTAGACTAAGGGAGGAGGGGAACAAGGAATTAGTCAGGAAATGGTTTTTGTATTGTAATAATGTAGCCAGTATGGACTGCCCATCTCTGGCAATGCTCTCACCTATGTTAATGTAGCCAGTATGGACTGCCCATCTCTGGCAATGCTCTCACCTATGTTTGAATGTGTCATCCTGATCACCCCTACCACAATAAGTTGCTTGCCATAAAGGCACATGAATTGATTCAGTTTATAGCATGTCACTTGCATATGTCCCTCATTGTTGCTTATGTGCCTAGAAATTGAAATGATAGCTAGTAGTGATTATTGATAAAGAGTTGTCAGTACTAAGACACATAGGTTTTTTATATATACACGAAGAGCTTTCTTTTTGGTGGTTGACATTCCTAAGCCCTTTCCCTTTGTCCCTACTGTGTCTCAACCCTGGTTGTTTGAAATCTGAATGGCAGCATATCATGAAAAGTGGCACACATCATCCAAGGTTTAGGCAGCAAAAAGGAGGGAAATTGATACCGGGGTACTGCCACATAAAAAGGGTAGCCCTGAAAGACGTGGGGGGCCCTCTTAAGCTAGTCTGTGTGCCCAGAAAGGCCCCATAATGGAGACTAAGAAAACTCCATACTGGAAGGCTGGGCTGCATAGCCAAGGCATGCCTCTGAGTGACTTTTCCCCCTCTACACATCCACATATCTTTTCTAGATGGAACAAACACATCTTCTCTAAATGGAATGATCCTGAGATGTGCCAGTGTAACTGAGTAATCCCAAACACTGTCTGTTTTCCTCCTGTGGCCGATCTTTACCCCAGCTCTGTCAATATACTACTTCATTACCCCATTGTAGTGTCATTTCACTCCTTTCTGGGAATGTCGAAAACCAAATTGGAGAGCCAGTTTGGTGTAGTGGTTAAGTGCGCGGACTCTTATCTGGGAGAATTGGGTTTGATTCCCCACTCCTCCACTTGCACCTGCTAGCATGGCCTTGGGTCAGCCATAGCTCTGGCAGAGGCTGTCCTTGAAAGGGCAGCTGCTGTGAGAGCCCTCTCCAGCCCCACCCACCTCACAGGGTGTCTGTTGTGGGGGAGGGAGATAAAGGAGATTGTGAGCCGCTCTGAGACTCTTCGGAGTGGAGGGCGGAATATAAATCCAATATCTTCATCTTCTTCTTCAAATTGTCACTTAACTGCCTTTCCTGAGTGGTGACACAAAATTATGAACACACAAAATTGCCTTAGTAGAATAAGCTTTCAGAAGAAAAGAAAAAAGAGTGGAATGTGGGGATCACGTGGTTGTAATGTTATCTGACCATCTGCACCCCACATAGTCTGAAAACAGGAGCATGGGAGGATCATGCATCTGGCCACCAGGATTCCGTTACATCTGCAGACACAAGAGCACCTTACACCCATGTTCAACCTTATTTCTGCTCCCTCAGATAAATCTGTTCCTGATAACTGCTGAGTATTTTCTGTAGACTATGCAGACACGACCTCCTGGTAACTGGGCAGATGTTTCCTATTTGGGTGACTTCAGTGTGATTGCAGCATGTATAAAAATAAAGGAACCTTGCTGAGAAGGGAGGCTTCTTCTCCTCTGAGCAGGCGTTTTCTCTCGGAACACATATCGAGTGATCATTTCTACAGGAAGGTGCTGTCAAGACACAGATGACTCATGGCAACCCCATAGGGTTTTCAAGGCAAGAGACATTCAGAGGTGGTTTGCCATTGCCTACGTGCATGTCATAACCTTGGTATTCCATAGCCTTGGTATTCCATCCAAATACTAGCCAGGGCCGACCTTGCTTAGCTTCTGAGATCTGATAAGATTGGGCTAGCCTGAGCTATCCAGGTCAGGTTTACAAGATATATCAGTTGTATTTTATTGTGTTGGTGCTTGGTGTTTTTTTAAATGCTGTAAAATTACTTGGTTCACAATTTTATATTGATTATGCTTGTTTTGGGTAATTATATTGCTGCTGTTGCTATTTTGTTATATTTGTTACTGTAAGGCTCCCTAAATATAATTTGCAAAAGCAGGACAAAAAAAATCACTTAAATACATAAAGTTTCACACCTGCTTTTAAGAAAATTCCTCTCGTTGAGCAAGGACTATGAGTTAATGAAAGATGGTTATAAAGCACATTTTGTCAGAGGTTGACATGCAAAGACAAAGCAAGTGTCTTCCACGCAATTAAAGATCATCCAGTGTCTTTTGGAAGTCATCTGTGTATCCCCTGAATATAGTCCTATATAGTCACAGGGTCACCTCTGGGAAAGTAAAGTAATATAACTCTCTCTGACATAACTTTTCACATGTATGTATTTGCAGGATGACTTTCAAAATTAATTTCCTGACCGTGAAATGTTATATCAGAATGCACCCCAAAGAACCAGTTGTTAAAAATATATATGTATCAAAAGCACATTATCTAAGCAATAACCATTCATCTGTCAAAAATGTGGAACAGATGGCTGGTTCATTTAAACCACCTAAAGTGATTACCAGGCAGGTAAAGTAATAGTGTTTGAAGGCCAGTTTTCTTCCTCAGAATTAGATAGAAACTCACTAAACATTCCTTTCAGTTTCTATGCAAATCCCTTCCCTGCAATGTATCTGAAATTTAATTTTCATCTTATGTTACAAAAATCATTCCAAATTTGGGCTAATGAGTGGCAGGGATCCAGAGCTGATGTTTTTAAACGAGGTGTGTGAAGACCCTTCTCATTCTGTAACATGGTAATGTGTGGGCAGGGTTGGAAAATCTTGTACTAGGCACCAAGCTGCATTTCTTGTTCAGTGTGGCAGGCAGAATCTTTTAGAAATTCTATTCTCTACATCTTGGTATCTGTATTGATTTCTTTATGCATTGTACATATGCTCAATTCACAGAGATGACCCATTGCACAGAGCAGGGAATTACATTTAAACCACCCTTTGCTATTTCCATCATAGTTGCTGTCATTCTGTTATTACAGCATAATACTGAAGGTCTTCTGTTTCCACTGAATGCTCCTGATTTTCAGGAAGTACCAAAAGTGGATTATTGAGATTTCAGACATGTTCCTTTGAGACATTTTCATAGTTTTACTAGCTTCTTGCTTTTCTGCTGCATCCCTAGCAAACTAAGGGGGAAGCCCCAAAGAAAAACAAGCTTATGAGCATCAATAGTGTATGACACAAACTCCCAGGGGGGTATTGTAAACTTCAGGAACACGGTAGACCTCCAGGCCAGTATGTCAAGAAGATAATCAGAGATTCCTTCTCTTTCTTCTTATTTTAGCATAGTAGCTTTTCATCTGAGATAGTGATACCCTATACCAGAAAAAAAAAAAAGACGAGAAAGCTATGCAATAAAAATGGCTCAGGGTATGGGTGGAAGGCACTTCATGCAGTCGCTTTGCTGAACTAAGCAAGGCTGAGTCTGATCAAAAAGGAGACCTCCTGGGAAGCCCATGAACAGTGCCTTGAGTTGTGTGACGAAAGAAAGACTGGATATATACTTCTAAAACCAATTTAGGAATTTATTTGGTATTTAATTCTTCTATTTATTTAATTTGTTGTCTGCCTCCTTGCTGAGACTGAAGGCAGATTACAAAATATAAAAACACTGCAGTAAGGACAATTCAATACCTAGAAGCAACAACATTAGAGAACACAGTAATGCAGATAACACAGCAGGGTTCCCCAATGTGGTGGCCATGGGCACCCATCAGTACTCTCTTTGGCACCTACTGAACTTTCCTGAAAGTGAGTGCGGCCATTGTAAGGCAGAGCGTATTAATGGCTGCCTTCATTCAAGTAAAAATGGTTTTCCACAGGAAGATCAGAAGACTGGTAAGGACCTGTGCTTTCCTTAGCAAATGTGTGGTTTCATTTTCCCTTCAGGTATTCCATTTAGCTTCAGGTCTTGTGGCAGCCATTTTGGTTTGGCTCCTCCTCCTGTGGAAACCATTTTGGCATTGCATTCACCACCACATCTCAAAATCCATGTGGGTTCCAAACAGTTGGGAACCACTGCAATACAACATAATTACAAGACTGGAGAACAATGCAATGAAACATTATATTTATTACAGCAGGAATAGAGGTGTGTTAAAGATGGATCACAAAATTAGAAGGTAGTGTTCTTTGTAAAAAGTGTAATATAAGCAATGGAGTTTAGTGTCTGCTTGATGTTCACCAAAGTGAAATATTTAGAAATGTCACTTTGTTACATCAGAGGAAGCTAAAAGAGGGGTCATTGCACCCACAATGGTAGGATGTAATAATTCATATGTGTGAATCATTAAAAGTTTACGAATTAGTTCAGAAAGATAATAATATCATAAATGAGTCAGATTAAAATGTGAGGGTTTGAAGAAGGAATGTATAATTGTGTGTTATGCTTTTACAAGGAACACAGTCTGAATGTGAGCCTTGTGATAAAGATTAACATAAACCTCATTCATGTACCTTTCACTGTTAGGATTGATATCCTCCAGGTGGCAGTTGAAGATTTCCTGGGATTATAACTCATCTCAAATGACAGAGATTAGTTCCCCTGAAAAAAATTGACTGCTTTGGAGGGTAGGGTCTATGGTAGGGTCTAGAGTCTGCTGAAGTCCCTCCCCTCCCCAAACTCCACCCTCCCCAGAATCCACCCCCAAACCTCCAGAAATTGCCCAATCCAGAGCTGGGAACTCTACTTACTGTGGAGGAACAATGGCCTCATATTCAATATTAGGAGGTTAAATAAAGCAGGCATGAAGTCCTATATATACATAACAATGGAACAGTTTTTGAAAACAAAAGATTGTTATAATGAAAGATACAAAAGGAACAAGAGGACCAGAATCATGCACTAAGAATGTTAGGACTCTAGTGTGTCATTCAAAAGGCTACAAAAAGAAGCAAAATACTAATAATGGTAGACTTCAATTTTAAATTCATGTATGAAGCTATTTTATATCTAGTCAGACTACTGATCCCATTTGCTCAATATTGGGCGTTTTTGCACTGACCTTACTCGGGAGCAACGTCCCTCTTCACCACGCAGCGTCTGAGCATTTGCGACGCAAAAGCCGTGGGACTTTGCGGCTCTTCCGGGTTCTGCGGAGCAATTAGTGCAAAATCTGTGCAGACGCTGCGCGGTGAAGAGGGACGTCACTCCCGAGTAAGGTCAGTGTGAAAATGCTCATTGTCTGCATTTGTTATATGTGCTTTAAACTAAATGAAGTCTCAGCAGTTGATCAACTTGGCTTTGAACAATTTGACCCTTTATTCTCAGCACTCCTCCTTTGGCCCTGAGTGAGCCAGTTCAATGCATTCATATATAGTTCTTGTATAAATTGCCTTGACTGTTCCTGCCCTGATTTGTTGAATGGACTTATACTTTGCCCTATCCCAGCATTCATGGCTGGGTGACTGCAACCCAGTGCTTGACCAGGAGAACCTCTGTGCACTACCCCTGGAGCCTGATACCTCATGATTATCATATACCATGCTGCCATTTTTACAGCCACATGTAGGATCTGGCTCCCATTGCCAGAGTAGGGAGAAGTACACAGATTATCCACAGAGGCTGTCCTTGTTCATCACTTACCATACATTCACAGGATGTTATCTACAATTTGATGCTGCCATCTCTTACCAGGGGCCCTGGTCACCTTCCTTTAAATTGGATGGTGGAATCACGTCTCGGCCTTTTTGGCTAAGAGCAAGTGTAGTGTGTGTGTGTGTGTGTGTGTGTTGGATGATGAAAAAGAAAAGAAACCACAAAGCATGATCCTATAATTTCATTCCATTTGTTCCTGCACAACTATCTAGCTCAAGATAACTTCCAGTGATGCAAGATGCAAAAAAGCACGTTGTACTGGAATAACAGGTAAGGCTGCCAATCTCCAGGTGGGTATACAATGAAAACATAACCCTAAGGTTATAGTGACAAATTGAAATGTAATGCAAAACAATAACAATATATAGTCTCAAGTGAAAGTCCAACCTTAACAATACATCTGAAAGATTATAAATAACTGATGGAAGTCTGATCTCATCATGTTCCTTGAAGAAAAGATGGACCGTTTTCGCACACAGCTTACCTTGCAGTCACAATCCTGTTCCCTCCGCAGCGTCCGGTCGGATTTCCCACCATCTGTGCCGAAGTTACAGGAAGTGCCGTGGCTTTTGCGTAGCAAACGTAAACCGCTAAAACCCAGTTTGCGTTTGCTATGCAAAAGCCGCGGTACTTCCTGTAACTCCGGTGCAGATGGTGGGAAATCCGACAGACACTGCGGAGGGAACAGGATTGTGACTGCAAGGTAACTGTGTGCAAAAACGGTTGTAATCTTAGATGTGATGTTGGAAAAAGCTTCCTATATTCATGTATCCACTGTATAAATATCTCAGAAGTGGAAGGAAAAATCCCTGGACAGGTCATTGATTTCTGTCACACCTGTTTCTAATCCTTTATCAACAAGGGATATTCCACAGTATCAAGTGATAATAAATATCAAATATTCAACTCTACTTCATATAGGGGCAAAAAAGGTCTCCAAAGACGTTATCTCATAAGCGGCTCACACTCACCAGAATTACAACTGATCTCCAGATGACAGCAATGAGTTTCCCTGGAGGAAGTGGCTGCTTTGGAGGGTGGTCTCAATGACATCATACCTTTCCCTACCCAAGCTCCATCCCCAAATCTTCAGAATTTCCCAACTCAGAGTTGGCAACCCTAATGACAAATTGGCAATTAACAGAGCAAAATCACAGGCTGCAGCACATGGTTCCCTCAGATATTTGTTCCTCAGCCCAACTGCCAATGTTTCCCTGATGTATGACAAGGGTGAAGGTCTGCCACATGTAGAAGTATGGAAAGGGAGTAGGCAGGAACAGCTGTGGTTGTCCTCTCTTCCACTGTCCTATGAGATTTAGACCTGAATATTTATTTGAAATTTTTAAGCCAAATGCTGTGACTGAATAGTTCCCATCCTCCATTTATCATAGAATCATAGAGTTGGAAGGGACCTTCAGTCCAACCCCCTGCGCAATGCAGAAAAATCACAAGTACCTCCATGGCCCTCCTTCTCATGATCTGCCTAAGTTCACAGAATCAGCATTGCTGTCAGAGGGCCATCTAGCCTCTCTTTAAAAACCTCCAAAGAACGAGAGCCCACCACTTCCTGAGGAAGCCTGTTCCACTGAGAAACTGCTCTGTCAGGAAGTCCTTCCTAATGTTCAGCCTAAAACTCTTTTGTTTTAATTTCAACCCGTTGGTTCGGTTCTGACCTTCTGGGGCAACAGGAAAAAAAGCTCTGTAGTTCCTACCATTCTCTATATGACAGCCCTTCAAATACTTTAAGATGGTGACCATATCACCTCTTGGTAGTCTCCTCTCCAGGCTAAACATGCACAGCTCCTTCAACCTTTCCTCACAGGACTTGTTCTCCAGACCTCTTACCATCTTTGTAGGCCTCCTCAGGATATGTTCCAGCTTGTCTATATCCTTCTTAAATTATGGTGCGCCAAGCTGAACACAACACTGTAGGTGAGGTCTACTCAGAGCAGAGTAAAAAGATGCCATAACTTCACATGATCTGGTCACTAGACCTCTGTTGATAAAACCCAAAATTTGCCTTTTTAGCTACCAAAAGAAAGAAGGGGTAGTGGTGTAAGGTTAATCTGACATGACTTGTTCTTGAGAAACCCATACTAGCTCTTTGTAATCATAGCCATCTTTTCTAAATGCTCAAGGACTGACTGATGGTCTGTTCTAAAACTTTTTCCAGGTATAAACGTCAAGCTGATGGGTCAGTAGTTACCCAAATCCTCCTTTTTCCCCTTCTTGAAGATGGGGACAACATTTGCCTCCAGTCTTCTAGCACCTCACCTGTTCTTCAAGAAATCTCAACAGTAATGTCCATGTAAAGCATGGGGAAATTCAATTGTTAATTGATTGTTTTAGGGTCCTGCCTAACCTGATCTGTGAAGTTTCATGGAAGAAGAAGAAGATATTGGATTTATATCCCTCCTTCCACTCCGAAGCGTCTCAGAGCGGCTCACAATCTCCTTTACCTTCCTCCCCCACAACAGAAACCCTATGAGGTGGGTGGGGCTGGAGAGGGCTCTCACAGCAGCTGCCCTTTTAAGGACAACCTCTGTCAGAGCTATGGCTGACCCAAGGCCATGCTAGCAGGTGCAAGTGGAGGAGTGGGGAATCAAACCCAGTTCTCCCAGATAAGAGTCCGCACACTTAACCACTACACCAAACTGGAGTATCCACCTTTGCTAGCTCGTTATTCTTTCCCTTCCCCCCGTCTTGCTTTATGGCTTATAATTAGAAGTAGTGAGAACTGAAACCAAGTAATCAGCACCTTCCCATACATTCCTGTAAGGGAGTACGAGCCATCTGGAGAAAGCAAGAACGCAGTCCTGATAACACTATGGGAATGTAGACATTTATGATAGTTTATGTGTGAATGCTACCCCGCAACCCCATCCCTTGGAATCCTTTTGAAGTAAGCCTTAAAAGTATTGTATCAATGTATTGTCAAGAACCTGTTACACCAAAGTCTCAAGAACCTGTTACACCAAAGTATCGGTCTATCAATAAACGTAGTCTTTGTATCAACTTCGACTCATCATTGAACCCGCATGCTTGACATTTTGAGAGTAATCTACAAGAAGTTTAACTGCCCTGGCAACTTTATAGCCGAATGGCTGAAAAGATTCCAGTAAGCAGTGAACTTCCCAAACCTGAGAAACGGGTGAGAGCACCAACCCCACTGTGGCATGTGCTGGACGCCTGGAGAGTCACTGGACCGAGTTCCTCTCTCCACATTCAACAACTACTGGTCACCTTGCGGCAGTGGCAGCCACGTACTTCCACCACCATGATGGATGAGGTCCTGGTGCGCCAAGAAGCCATCCTAACCAGCCACATGCGCTGGGTAAAGATAGCCAACAAAGGGGTGATAACCCTGGACCCAGAGAGGAAGAGGGCGCAGCAGCCACAGCAGTGACCGGTGCGGAAGCCGACCCCCCTCTGGGCGTGGGACTTGGGAACCCCAAAGCACCAGGTCCGAGGGAGGAGGAAGACGAGACGGCTTGTGAGTTCCGAGTGATGATCCAAAAGGAGGTCGAAGAGGTCACCAAGGGACTGTGGGATGAGATGCAGGTGATGATCACCATGATGGCCGGAGAGTTCAACAGGCAAATCAACTGAGTCCTGGGAATGACCGACCCGAGAAGAGCCCCGTAACCGCCTGTGGCCAGACCCCTGGTAGCACCGCTGCCCCCACAACCAGCGGCACCCCCAGCCCCTCGAGAAGGGGGCCATGGTAGAGAGTTGGATGCCACCTTTGACAGGGATCCTGAGGAGGTGGAGTATTTCACAATCCAGGCGAATAGCTACATTCATTATTGGGGAAACGCCTTCCCTGATGAATTCAGTTGTGTGGACTATCTGGGATCAAAATTGAAGGGGGCCGCCAAGAGGTGGTACATGAGCCTGTATGAGGCCATGAACCCGGAGCTGGACTTTGTGGCCACTTTCTTACAAGCTTTGCTGGCCCAGTACGAGGACCCTCTGCAGGAGACATGCGCCCTGGCTGCCCTGAGGGACATGCAACAAGGCTCCAAGACGATTCGAGAGTATGCGGCCGAGTCCTGTACCAACACGGCCAAGGTGAGGGGGTGGAGTGAACTGATGAAGACTGAGCACTTCACCCACGGGCTGAACACAAGCATCCTGGATCGAACCCTGCAGCAAGCCAGACCAACCACCCTGGTGGGATGGATCCAACTGACGGGAGAAGAGGAGACCAATATGAAGAGGGTGGCCATGCAACGCCAACATCAAGCAGTAAGTTGAGTCATGACCCGAAACCCGGAGGGAAGACGGAGGCAAAAAAACCCCAAGGGGGCAGGGAGCCGGTGGGAAACCACCGGGCACCCGCAAATGCTTCAGGTGCGGGGACCCAAACCATCTGGCCAGCAGCTGTCTGAACCCTCCCAGACCACCATCGAGCACCTCTAAGACGAGCACTCTGGCACCAAAGAAGCAGGCTGGCTGCCCTAAGGAAGCAGTGAAGACCAGTGCAGCCGCGAGTTCAATGGCGGACAACGACACCATCGTCACCGATGAGCTGAGTGAGATGTCCTGGGCCGATGAGCCGTTGGGAAACAAGGACGACCTGCTCTAAATGGTCCCAGCCAGCAGGTCGCCGATGAGCCGGCACCACTCAGGGTGAGAGTAACAGGGTTGCTATATTTTGTGCCTGTAATTTTGCTAAACAGCAAACTCAAGAGGTTTGTGCAAGTGAAAGCTCTGATTGACATGGGCTGCATCAGAGATGTAATCACCCCTAAACTGGTGGATGCATTGGGGCTTCCCACGATGGCTTTGCTGCACCCCATCCAGTTTGAACAGATGGATGGGTCAGTAATGAGGGGGGAGCCCTGCGTGTTAGAGACTCAGTTAGTACTGGTGGGCATCAAAGACCACTGGGACCAGGAGGCCTTTGTAATTGCCCCCTCCTCCTCTTACGATGTGGTTTTAGGAGTAGGTTGGTTGGCTAAGCATGAGCCAGACATTCGGTGGGGCGACCAGACAATAGAATTCAATTACCCGAGATGTAAAGCCCATCACTGGACTAAGGAATGGGGTCCCAATCCACCGCCCCAAAATGAGAAAGTCTGCTTGACAATGGAGGAGGTTCAGGCGATTCCTAAAGCTTATAGAAGGGGGTGTTCAGCGAACAGGGGGCCGATGAACTACCGCCCCATAGGGACACGGACTGTGCCATTGAACTGATCCCGGGGCAAACCCTACCTAAGGCCAAACTGTATTCGATGGGGTGAGTGGAAAAGGTGGAACTGTGGAAATTTCTTGATAAGAACTTGAGATGAGGTTTTATCCGACCCGCCACAGCCCCCCATGCAGCCCCAGTCCTTTTTAGGAAAAAGAAGGACGGCTTGCTCAGATTTTCAGGGGATTAATGGGATTTCCACTTCCAATGCCTACCCAATCCCCCTCATCAAGGACTTGCTTAGCACTGTGTTGGAGGGAAAGGTGTTCACAAAGCTGGACTTGAGAGATGCATATTTTAGAGTGTGCATAAAAGAGGGGGATGAATGGAAAATGGTGTTCAATACACCCATGGGACAGTTTGAATATCTAGTAATGCCATTTGGGTTGCAAGGGGCGTCGGGAGTGTTCATGAACTTTATCAATGAAGTGTTAAGAGAACTTCTGTTCAAGGGGGTGGTGGTGGTGGTGGTGGTGTACCTGGATGACATCATTATCTATTTCCAAGATCTTCCATCGCATGTGAAATTAGTGAGGGAGGTTCTCAGCACCCTATTGAAGCACAAGCTGTATGCTAAATTGTCAAAATGTGAGTTCCATAAGACTGAACTTGACTATTTGGGCTTCAGGGTATCAGCGCAGGGGTTATCCATGGACCCAAGCAAGGTTCAAGAGGTACTGGATTGGGCTCCCCTGAGGACACGTAGACAGCGCCAATCATTCCTCAGGTTCACCAATTTTTACTGAACCTTCATACCGGGGTTCACCCTAATCATGTTACCCCTCACAGAGTTGCTAAAAACCAGAGGGAAGGGTCCGGACGCCAAAAAACCGGGGGCAAAACTAAATTGAACACAGAAGTGCCAAGAGGCATTCAATAAGCTCAAACGATTGTTCACCAGTGAACCAGTGTTAAGCCACCCTAATGAGCTGAAGCCCTTCATTGTGCAATGTGATGCCTCCGATGTCGCCGTCGGAGCCATCCTCATGCAAAAAGATGAGGAGGGGAGGCTAAAGCCCTGTGCATATATTTCTAAAAAGTTCTCCCAGGAGCAGAGAAATTGGTCGGTATGGGATAAGGAAGCTTTCGCTGTAACTTACGCTCTAAAGACCTGGAGGTCATGGCTAGAAGGCGCTAAAGTGCCCTTTGAAATTTGGACTCCTCTGCCCTTTCTTATTTGTCTATCCCTTTTAAATAAGTTGTATCCCTCAATCTTAATATTCCAATTGTGAATGTCATCCCACCAGGTTTCATTAATGCCTGTTAGGTCATAGTCCCCTTCCTGTATTAGAACTTCCAGTTCCCCCTACTTGTTTCCCATACACTGCGTATTAGTGTAGAGACATCAGAATCCATGGTTTATGTGCCCTGAGATTTTCATCTCTGTATTACCTGTGCATTAAAATTACCTAACATATGAGCCACTCCCTGCAAACCTTTAGCGTTTTTATCTCCAGTTTTTGGCATCGTACTAGGCATTGAATTTTTGTCTCCCCAATATTATTTAATTTAAAGCCCTCCTTATTAGGTTTGCAAGGCTCTTACCAAATACCTTTTTTCCTATCTTCATGTGGTGCAAACCATCTCCTAATAGAATGAATACTGATAGAATGAATAAGGAATACTGAAATGTGTGTACCTTTGACTTCTGCAGATCCAAGGTATCAAACTTGACGAACAGAGTGTAACCATTAAAAATCTATAGAGCTTCATCATGTGGGCATTCACCATGATATTGAATGGTGGATCTGTTACACTGCATAGAAATTCCAAAGGCCTGTTCCCTTTAGCGCTTACATATGGAATAAAGCTAAACTTTGCAGGTTTAGTTCCAAGACCTATAGTTATATATTGTGACAGATACTCGGTTTTGTCTCAGCCATGTCACAATGTCTTTCTTCTGAGAGGTTTTGTGTGGGTTCCTTCCCCTCAAGAGAGAAAGGCCATGGTATTATGATGCAAATTATCTCTCAAACCATTCCCTGCAGGGATTTCACTTTGCAAGCTTCTATCCTCCTGTCTTTAGAGTGCTGCTCACATTCAATATAGAAGGGATTATCATTTACTTTTAGGAATATAAGAACCAGCACAGCTGTATAGCTTCGAAAAGACCACCTGGTGAAGCAATTCAGATTTTTTTTTTCTTTTTAAGTCTTGTCAAGAATTAAGAAGGTGACGAAGAGAGAAGAAGGAAGATGAATGTGTCTCTGACAAGGTCTTTGGTCTCATTCTTGTTCTGTTATTATCAGTATAAACTACAAAAATATGGTCTGCAGAAACAGTTGGTGTACTTCAAAATAATGCATACCAATTTCTAGCTATGTTCCATACAGCACTCCAGTGGGGTACATAACCCACCACTGTTCCTCTTTAAGTACATAAAATGAGAAAGAAAATAAGAATCACAGAAAGGAAGATGAAACTGATCAGGCATTTCCTATTTCACATCCATGTTCTGGATGTTCTCGATACACTTGTAATGTTTTAGCTAGCATCACTATTTACAGTCTCCACATATACCCGGTATCTCGCTGCTCAGATTGCTCAAGAAAGATGTAATAATAACTGCATACCATTAGAATCACATGGTGTCTTTCCCCTGAAAGTTTCTGAAATCCAGAATTGCTCACTTTGTACCTTCAATGTGTCATTTGAAAAGCCTTGGCATTTAGGGACACTGATATAGTTTAATTTAGCAAACTTTGTTGTTTTATCCCACATTACTTCTAATAACCCAACTGTGAAACTTAAGCCAGGGAAGCCTCAAAAGAACTAATGTTTGTGAAAATTGGTATAAGATCCATGGAGCCATAGCAAGTGTATAAATTATTTGCAAAAACCCAAACCCAAACAAACAAAATAAGGGGTGAGATATTTCTGGTCTTGACAAGATAGAGGTGATACTGGTTGGTAAGGAGTCTTGGACAGTGTTCCCTCTAAGCTGAGTTGGTGTGAGCTAGCTCACAGATTTTTAGCCTCCAGCTCACACATTTTTGTCTTAGCTCAGGAAGGATGACCCCAGAGCACACTAATTTATGCAGTAGCTCACAACGTTAATGCCAGTAGCTCACAAAGTAGAATTTTTGCTCACAAGACTCTGCAGCTTAGAGGAAACATTGGTCTTGGATGGCATTGTCCTTCCCACATTCAGTGGGATTTAGATGACCCTGGATGGCTCAGTTAAAAGTCTAGGAGTTATATTGATCCAGCATTTTTCCTGGAGAAAAAGTACCAGAAAAATGTTTTTTTCCATATCCATTCAGCAAGGAGGATGGTTTGAGACAGCTGATCTATCCATATTAGACCTTTGCCACAGTAAGCTCAAGACTATACTATTGCATTTGTTAAAGAATGTCATAGCTCAACAACTACCAGGAATTTGGTGAACAATATATGTTACACCTACATGTTACAATAGTTGCTCTGTTGGTTATTGAGCAATTAATGGATTCAGTTGAAGATACTTGTTATCCCATACAAAACCTTCCATGGCCAGGAACCCACATACCTATAGGATCATCTCTCCAGAGATGCTCTACTGCAACAGCTTTGCATGTCTGCATGATGCCTTACCTGAAAACAGCTAAGATTAATAGCTGCTGATTTCTCTTGTGGCCTCTGCTTGGTAGAATGACCTGCTTGTCAAGGTCAGGAAGGCTCCCACACCCCTATCACACATACAATGTGAAAAACAGAGCTGTTCAGGATGGCATTTTAATACAGGGGATATTGTAGTGGGTTTAATGTCTGTGGAACTTTTCCAGAGGGTTTCTTTTTAATTGCATTTGTTGTTAGTTTTAAAAAATCTGTTTCTTGTACCCATGGTTGGTTTTTGATTTTTGTAATTCTCCTTGAACCTCTGTGTGAAAGCAAATAAATAGATAAATGAGGGGGGACACCTGGACCTGCCATTTGTAGGATGAGTACAGACCGGCACTTTGGGTCGACTCAGAGACGATTCTGAAGTCGACCCCAAAAAATCCTCCAGATGGCAACATCTGCTGCCCGCCCCTGTTCCGTACTCACCCTGTCCCCTGGGCCGATCCACCCGGCTCAAAAAGGCACTACTTCAAAAGTGGTGCCTTTTCGCTACGGCACCTCTGAGGTGCCTCCTGGCTGTCTGAAAGGTCAGGAAGCATCTGGAGAGCGCCCCAGGAGCTGCAGCCGGGATGTGTGAGCTTTCCTGATGTTCCCTGGGTGCCCACAGCCCTCCCCTTTCCCCAAGTCCCGTCCAGAAGCTCCAGGGCACTCTATTTTTGGCTGATTCTCTTTGGGATGGCTGCAAGCAGCTCCAAACCAGCCATCTGGTTTCAGTTGTGGAGTCTCAAAAGGGAATGTTCCAGGTGTCAAGCATCAGATCTCAAAATAACCAGTCATTGATTTTGAAACAAAGTATTGGTTTATTGATAATCCATTGTGCTCGAGTAGGCATCAGATTGGAAGTGATACAGTGTAACTCTAGAATATTAACTTTAAGGGGGCACATCAAAGATATCTTAGGAATTCCTACTCAGGCGTGTGATATTCACACGCTTGCGACTTTATCTATTACTGCGGTTTAGCAACATCCTGGGTCCAGGTTTGAGCCTGGGAAAGTATCCCTGGAGGTCTTATCTTCAAACAGGACATTCCTGCATTTGCTACTAGTGAGAACTAAGGAAGAGGTTACATGGCTTTGATGTGCAACACATTAGCATAACAGTTAACAATACAGGCATACTAATAAAGAAACAAGATGCTTGACACCAGGATTCATTCCATAAGGTGGTGCTGGTTGCAGCAAGCATATTACTAGGTCCATTTAATGATGAGCAACATCTTTTTAGAATAGAATACTTTTTGGTTTTCAAGTAACAGTGTACCCTCCCTTCAATGACTGATCTTGGCACTCCCCACCCTTCCCTTATAAGACTCTCAATGACCATCTCATCCTACTTAAGGGATTCTGCAAAGTGCCTCCATTGCTACCAGGGGTGGGGCGATCCTGGATTTGGTCCTAAGTAATGGCCAAGATTTGGTGAGAGATGTAAAAGTGATCGCACCGCTTGGGAGCAGTGACCATAACGTTATTGATTTCACCATTTGTATATATAGAGAGTTGCCCCAAAAGACGGGCACAACCACGTTTAACTTTAAAAGGGGTAAATTCTCTGAGATGAGGAGGCATGTGAAGAGGAAATGGAAAGGAAAGGTAAATACAGTCAAAACCCTTGGAGAAGCTTGGAGGCTATTTAAAACTACAATCCTAGAAGCTCAGATAAAATATACACCACAAGTTAGGAAAGGCATAAGAAAAGAAAAGGTATAAGAAAAGGCCTGCATGTTTAACAAACAAAGTAATGGAAGCTGTAAAAGGTAAGAAGGACTCCTTTAAGCGATGGAAAACCAATCCAAGTGAGATTAATAAAAGAGAACACAGGCTGTAGCAAATCAAATGCAAGACTGTGATCAGGCAGGCAAAAAGGGACTATGAGGAGCATATTGCAAAAAACATAAAGATCAACAATAAAAATTTCTTCAAATATATTAGAAGCAGGAAACCAGCCAGGGAGGCAGTGGGCCCTTGGATGACCAAGGGGTCAAAGGATTACTGAAGGAGGATAGGGAAATGACAGAGAAGCTGAATGCATTTTTAGCCTTCGTCTTCACTGTGGAAGATGAGAAGTGTTTGCCTGCTCCAGAACCACTTATATTGGAAGGGGTGTTGAAAGACCTGAGTCAGATTGAGGTGCCAAAAGAGGAGGTCCCACAACTGATAGATGAATTAAAAACTAATAAGTCACCAGGTCCGGATGGCATACATCCAAGAGTTCTGAAAGAACTCAAAGTTGAACTTGTGGATCTTCTGACAAAAATATGTAATCTTTCATTGAAATCTGCCTCCGTTCCTGAGGACTGGAAGGTAGCAAATGTCACCCCCATCTTTAAAAAGGGTTCCAGAGGAGATCCGGGAAATTACAGGCCAGTCAGTCTGACTTCAATACCGGGAAAGTTGGTAGAAACCATTATCAAGGACAGAATGAATAGGCACATTGATGAACACGGGTTATTGAGGAAGACTCAGCATGGGTTCTGTAAGGGAAGATCTTGCCTCACTAACCTGTTACATTTCTTTGAGGGGGTGAACAAACATGTGGACAAAGGAGACCCAATAGATGTTGTTTACCTTGACTTCCAGAAATTTTTTGATAAAGTTCCTCATCAAAGGCTCCTTAGAAAGCTCGAGAGTCATGGAGTAAAAGGACAGGTCCTCTTGTGGATCAAAAACTGGCTGATTAATAAAAAGCAGAGAGTGAGTATAAATGGGCAGTCTTCACAGTGGAGGACGGTAAGCAGTGGGGTGCCGCAGGGCTCAGTACTGGGTCCCATGCTTTTTAATTTGTTCATAAATGATTTGAAGTTGGGAGTGAGCAGTGAAGTGGCCAGGTTTGCAGATGACACTAAATTGTTCAGGGTGGTGAGAACCAGAGAGGATTGTGAGGCACTCCAAAAGGATCTGTTGAGGCTTGGTGAGTGGGCGTCAATTTGGCAGATGAGGTTCAATGTGGCCAAGTGCAAAGTAATGCACATTGGGGCCAAGAATCCCAGCTACAAATACAAGTTGATGGAGTGTGAACTGGCAGAAACTGAACAAGAGAGAGATCTTGGGGTCGTGGTAGATAACTCACTGAAAATGTCAAGACAGTGTGCGATTGCAATAAAAAAGGCTAACGCCATTCTGGGAATTATTAGGAAGGGAATTGATAACAAATCAGCCAGTATCATACTGCCCGTGTATAAATCGATGGTGTGGTCTCATTTGGAGTACTCTGTGCGGTTCTGGTTGCCGCACCTCAAAAAGGATATTATAGCATTGGAGAAAGTCCAGTAAAGGGCAACTAGAATGATTAAAGGGTTGGAACACTTTCCCTATGAAGAAAGGTTAAAATGCTTGGGGCTCTTTAGCTTGGAGAAACGTTGACTGCAGGGTGATATTATAGAGGTTTACAAGATAATGCATGGGATGGAGAAAGAAGTACTTTTCTCCCGTTCTCACAATACAAGAACTTGTAAGCATTTGATGAAATTGCTGAGCAGTCGGGTTAAAACGGATAAAAGGAAGTACTTCTTCACCCAAAGGGTGATTAACATGTGGAATTCACTGCCACAGGAGGTGGTGGCGGCTACAAGCATAGCCAGCTTCAAGAGGAGATTGGATAAAAATATGGAGCAGAGGTCCATCAGTGGCTATTAGCCACAGTGTGCGTGTGTGTGTGTGTGTATATATATATATATATATATATATATATATATATATATATATATATATATATATATATATATATATATAATTTTTTTTTTGCCACTGTGTGACACAGAGTGTTGGACTGGATGGGCCATTGGCCTGATCCAACATGGCTTCTCTTATGTTCTTATGTTCATTAAACTACTGTGGTTGAAATCCTAAAAACACTTTCCTAATCTAAACTTCATTGACCAAAATAGTACTTAGTTCCAAGTAGACTTCTTAAGTTCCAAGATAGTCATATTCTTTTTAAATAATTTACTTATTTTTTTTAAAAGGGCATGAAGCTTTTTTTTTTTTTAAAGGTGTTCATCATATCTATTTGGCTGTATTTTTTTCTCATCTGAACTTAAAAATAAGTATGTATTGATCTTATATGCATCATTCTGATGCTAATAATTAATTAGATTAAAATGCAGATTGATACTTGGTCATATCAACAGGTTTGGGTTTATAGATGCTTTTGATGGTTTATTTATTAAAATATTTGTACCTCACTTTCCCCTTGTGGCTCTGGGCACAATTCCAAAAATTAAAAACATAGAATTATAGAGTTGGAAGGAACTTCCAGAATCATCTAGTCTAACCCCTGCACAATGCAGGAAATTCACAAATGCCTCTCCCCAACCCCCTCCCGCCGTGGCACCTGCTCCATGCTCACAAGACGGCAAAACACACACAAAAAACCAACCAACCTTCCAGGATCCCTGGCAAAACTGGCCTGAGAAAATCGCTTCCTGACCCCAAAGTGGAGATCAGAATTTCCTTGGGTGTGTAAGAAAGGGCCACGAGAACTAAGCACAGATGCAATTCATCTTGCCTTCTCTCTTATGCAGCCCTGGTGCTAGGGGTCCTGGAGCTTACAGTAGGCCCTCTACTAAGAGCCCTGTAAGTTCCTGGAGGATTGGCTACATCAGGGCTGTGTGGCCTAATATGCAAAGGAGTTCCTGCTAAAAAAAAAGCCCTTACTGAAGTAAATATTAACACTTAACCAGGAGTTGTGGGATGTTCGGCCTTATACTGCACATGTATCAGGGAAACATTCTCTCATAAAAGGTTATAACATATACACACAGCAATCTGTTAACAGAGTGGCTAGGTTGCCTGCTACCTCCTGTCCCACATTCCTATCCCTGCCCCCTCTGGATGTGGCAATGAGAAAAAAAAACGAGGAGGGAGACGTAGGGTTGCCAAGTCCCCTCTGCTCTATTGTACCATAGAGTTTTCCCTTTGAAATGGCTAGAGCATCCGGGAAAACTATAGAGTTTTCCCAGAAATGCCTAGAGTGGCCGTCATGCACTGGTGCCAGCGCGATGACATTACTTCTGGGTGATGTCATCATGCCGATGATGTTGGGGAAGGTTCTCCCCACCAGCCCAATGTGGGCCAGCGGGTTGGGAACCTCCCGGGTGGGAGAACCCCGGCCCGGACTGGGGGCTTGGCAGCCCTAGGAGACAGTGTCATATGCTGCAGCAACGTCAGTTCTGGGTGAAGGCCCAGAAGGAATGCCATGGCATAAACTGACCCTGTAAGGATCCCCCACCAATCTCTCTGTTCTTTATAACATAAACATAACATGATTGTATGGTATTTACCATACAGATTGGAGGAATTCCTGGAGGATCGTTCAACTCTTTACCCAGAAGTGACATCACTGCACCAAGCAATGCCCCCTATCCTGGTGCCCTGCCCCCAAACCACTTACTCATGGTGACAGTACTGTGTAGCAACTAAGTTACACACCAGGTGCAAGAAAACTTTGTTGGTCCATTGATACACGTCAGTACATTCAGTTCTCTAAACAAGGAAACTTCACTAAAAGTCTGATATACCTTCAGATCTTTAATTCATGCTCTTGTTAGGCTAACCCTTCCCTTTCACTTAGCCCTGAAAGCCTGACCCAGTCTTCAAAACCTAATTTCCTATAACAACCTCAAGGCTGCCAGATGTTAACTTTTCCACTACAGCTCCTGTTGTCTGCTTCAGAGCATGGCTCTCATTGGTGCCTGTATCTCTGGAGTACATTTCTATCACAGTGACCAAGAATGCAGGGGCTAGCAGCAGACACAACAGATTGAGAGGAATAGGATAAGTAAAAGCGAGGCCTGATTTATACATGATGCTAATGAAGCAAAATCATTTCCCTGTGTGATTGCAGGCATCCAGCATCTTTCAACCTATGATGCACAACAGCTGCAGGGAAGTGCAACATCCACTTGACTACAGATCTCTGGCATGTGGACAACTGGCCCATTTACTGTGTGAATCTCTATGATGCCCTTCCTCCAATGAGTTCAGGGTCACATATAGGATTCTCCTTTCCCCATATGAAGTTGGGTAGACTCAGCAATCTTCATTGTGGAACTGGGATTTCAACCATGGTTTCCCATATTTGGCACTGGACCACACTATGCCCATGGGCTATATCTAACCAACCTTGCATAGTTGCTTTGCTTGGGAAGTGGGCCGGTTTTAATGAGAAGCTGAACTAGTGCAATTTTGCATGGGTACCTGCATTTGCTTTATCATTGACACCTTTTAATGAGGCCTGAGAAGGAAGAAGAGGTGTGTCAAGATGGAGGACTGAAATCATTCCTGGTCCATTATGCAGATGGACCCTTATTGGTAATAGAAGCAGTGATCAAATCATCAATAACATCACTACCATCATAATAAAATCCCATGATCTATATGACTTTGGAAAGAAAACTCCATTAACAGCCAATGGGAGTGTAGGGCGGCCCAGTGTCAGACATGGTGGGAAACCAGCATTCAAACCTGGCTTTACAATGAAACTTGCTGGAACTAACCTACTTCATAAGGTTGAAAACCCAGTGTGTGGTAGTGGTTAGAGAAGGGCGGGGTGTCCCCAATGTGGTGCCCACCCACACCTTTCCTGGCTCCTGCCAAGTGTTTTTCAAAATGGGTGGAGTGAGGTGGGGCTTTTGCCCAGCAAGGCTTCTGATCATCCACTGCAGCACAAGGATCTTTGCTGTCTGCTGAAAGGGAAACCATTTTGTGACTGGCTCCACCTCCTACAACAGTCATTTTGTGGCAGGTATTTTGTGGCTGCACCCACTACATTATGTCAGAATTCCAAAGGTACCCATAGGCTCAAAAAGTTTGGGGACTTTTGAGTTAGAACATCAGACTAAAATCAGGGGGAACAGCGTTCTGCCATGAAACTTGCTGGGTGACTGGGAAGACTAGGGTCTTAAATAATGTTGAAATGGAGGTAGCATGATATACAGTTGGATCATTATGGTCTCGACTCCTGATTCTTTGTATGACAAACTTAACCCATCTGTGTAATAAGTTTAGCAAAAATGAGGGACACAGGAAAGGAACAGTAACGTTTATTTACTCCCAGGGATACGAGAATAATGGTTCAGAAAAGAATATAGAAACTATTTACAAGTGTAACACCATGCTTCTGGACCCATGCAGTTATGAGTCTGCAACTGACAATGTAGGACTGTAAAGAGTATTTAGTTTAACCTGCTTTGCAGGATTGTTGTTGTAAGGATAAAGTTGAAGGAGAGGAGAACAATGCTGGTTCGAAAACCAGAGTATGAATAAATATAATAATATTAGGACAGTATGAGGAAAGGAGAAGATGTCTAACATGTCTTAAGCATGGTCTACATAACAAAAAGATATAAACAGAATTAGAAGTGGTCATTGGACAATGTACGTGATTCACGCTGTGTTACAGTCATTGAAGAAATTATTTAATATTGAATGTAGTTTAATTATCTCATTCTGATAATCAGGGTGGCTAAAATTGGTAAAATGTTTGATTTCTGTCACCTTTTAAAGATGTTTTCAGTACAGTACAAAGGGAACTTCTCATCTGAGTTTGCGATTACAAATAGAAGGGTGTTAATTATTTCCCAAGGCAATTGCTTCAGCAGAGCGAACAGTTCCCCTCCAGTGGTAGGACATCTTGTGCCTTTAATGTAAGTGCTATAGAACACAGAACAAGAACTCATGGAGACTAAATACTAAGTTACAGTAGCCGAGGGAATCTGGTACCTAGATGGCTTTCTCTTCACATACAATGAACAAGTTCTTTCAAGCTGTCTGTTATTTCAGACTGAACAAACAAGAAAAGAAAAATGGAAGCAAAGATTCTTTGTGTACAACTTCTTTGGACTGTCATCACGTCACTGTAGTAAGTAGCCGCTCTGTACTTGTTCAAGCAGACAATAGACTCTTCAGAGTTTTAAAAGTGCAGCTTGCAGGGGAAAAACAACATTATATCAATAAAACTCACAATAACTAGAGGCATTCAATTATTTGCGGTCTGCACAGCTTTCCCTGAGATGCAAGTAAGTGTCCCTGCATTTCCAGTACTCCTATATAACCCAGGATTTAAAACATGATTATATATGATGCCATCCTTTTCTGTATAACTAATGATGCTCCCCCAGTGTTAGGATACGCACTCAAGGAACCTCTCCCCATGATCTCTTCTCTGATGCCAGTACAAATCCTGGTGAAGGTGTTCACATTGCAGAAGAGCAAGATTTCAGTTCAGTAGCACCTTAAAAACCAACACGATATCAAGGATATAAACTTTTGAGAGTCAAAGTTTTTACTCCAGATATCATACTGGTTTTTAAGGACTCAGATCTTCCCTGGACTCAGATCTTCCCCTTCTGCAGCAGCCCAGCATTGCTACCTACCTGAAAAGTGTTTACACTGTGTGGCCATATTACACATAACTGCCTTGCAGTGGCAGCTGACAAATACCAAACCAATGGCCAGCTAAATAAATGAAATAAATACATTCCAGTTTAGACAACAGAGAAATCCTGGTAAAGTGGTAGGCCAAGGGTTGTAGAGTTTATTGTTGTGTTACCATGTTCAGGTAGACATGTTCATGTGTCTTTTTGAAGATGGCCCACTTTCCAGTTTTGTCCAAACCCCACATTATGACAATAGTTCTTTTACTAAAGGAGCTGCTGGCTTAGGTTGCACTCTCAGTTTAAGAAAATATGTCCAATCTGGGGAATGACTCACACCAATGTCCACAAAGGGATCTTTGACCAAATAACAAAACTCCTTGCACAAACTGGGAAGAAGTACTGGCATTCTTGTATAAGATAATTGACTGAAATAACTAGTAAAATCTCAGACTGGTATGATAATAACAATCATTATAAAATACCTTAAAACTAGAACTCTCACTTTAAAATATTCCAAATGCCCACGCACATTGTAATATGCCTTACAAGGGTCCCCAACTTTTTTGAGCCTGTGGAGACCTTTGGAATTCTGACACAGCATGGTGGGCACTGCCACAAAATGGCCTCAAAAGATGGAGCCAGCAACAAAATGGTTGCCACAGCTTACTTTCAATGACCCAGTGAAACTTTTTGTGCTGTGCTAGCAGCTGCTGCCAAAACAATGTTTTTAAAACCTGTTAGGCAACCAAAACTCTAGAGGTCAATGACAAGCCTTGCTGGGCAAAAGCCCCACCCACTTTTTAAAAACTCTTGACAGGCATCAGGAAATGTATTGCTGGGTGCCATGGTATCCATAGGCACTGTGTTGGTGACCCCTGCTAAAGAGCATGGACCAAGAGATAAAGCAAGAAGGTAGCACAGATCTGTCTATCCAGAAGGCAAAAGTCCAGTTTCTTCGGCACAGGTCCAAGTATAAAGATAGCAAGGACACCTCCAACACCACCCCCCAAAATGCCCCTATAAATTGAGACTTCAATGAATCAGTGCATCACCTCAAGGTTAGAAACTGTGTGTCAAGTTCGACTGATTCTGACCAAAGACTGTGGGGTTCTGGCCTGCCAAAACCAGGCCTGGTTAAAATCATGATGGACCAAATGCTGCTAGTTGATTGCCCTTTAGTTACCCCCCTTTTCCTTTATGGTTGGCAACTGTTGAGAACAAAGTAATCTGTGCCTTCCCACAGGGAGGAAGATTCGCATACAAATGCAAGGACAACCAGCTTGATAACTGCCCTGGGAAAGTATCTTTGTAGTTATGTGTGAATGCTCCTTTGCTCTCCCCCCCCCCCCCCGTAGGAATTTCTTTGAAGTGTACCTTAAAACTCTTGTATCAATGTATTGGCCTCATTCCTCTCAAGCAATCGGCTTGAGCCAAAGTAACGGTTTATCAATAAATGTAGTCTTAGTATCAATTTTGACTCATCATTGAATCTGTCTACTTGACACTATGATAGTAAGGCTTACAGATCCAGAGAGTGCTTGGGACCAGCTTTGCCAAGCCTCTGCTATAGAACAGCAAATCAGATGATCTCACACATATGTCTTCTTAATATGAAGGGGGAGTTATTTTAGGAAATAAAGACCAAAAGCTGAATATTGTACAAAATATAGAGTACAACGTGTTATCACTGGGATTTTTTAAAAAGTGATTTCTTATTGGCTAAATGAGCCAAACTTGGGACATGCTGCTCATAAATCAGACCAATAAATCATTCATTTTGAAGGTAATGGTGGTTAGGGATAATCCATGCTCCCTTTTAGGGGTTTCTCCCTGGAGATTTATATACTCTGTGGGGGGTTAAAGTTTGCTGAGAGTATGATGGGAAAGCTTTTTAGCTACTTAACCTCTCCCCCAATGGTTTCATGGGAGATTATGATAATCTTTCTGCTGCCAACAGTGATAAGCTATTTTGTGAAAGCTCTGTCCCTAGTCTGAATTGTTTCTGGATAATTTGTGGCTAAAGCAACAGAAGTCACTGTAAGTGGTGTAAGATCACTTTGATATAGAAGACATTGTTTTGCTGCAAAATGAACTTCAGTAAGAAAGTTATCTTTCTTCTAGTCAGGCTCAGTCACTGAAGGAACAAGGCAGAACAAGCTGGAGCTGAATCCAAGCAAAACAGAGGCTGAATTTCATTTGGGCTGACACAGGAATTCCCCATGTCTGGATTTAAATGGCCCATTCAAACATGCACATCTGGGTACTGCCTTGCTCCTACCCTTACCTCATTCTCCACCTTTGTTCTTCCACTTCAAAAAGCTACCAGGAAGTAAGTGGTAGCAAATCTCTGAAGCGCTTCCCTGTCTTCTTTCCTGTCCTTCTGAACAGCTGGGGAATGCCAGGGAAGTGTCTCTCTTGCCCTTGAGTGGTATGACCGCTCCTCCAGGGCATGTGCAGCCCATCGCTCTCCTGACAGCAGGGTGCATGCTGTCTGACCACCCCCGGGTGCTTTCCTCTATGCCAGCTTTCTTCTGCGATGGGAGGTTGTTGCCCGAAGCTTCCTGCCTACACCCAGCCAGTGTCTGGAATGCTAGCTGGGAAGGCTGATGTTTTAGAGGAACTGTCTGGATCTATTTGTGATGGATGGAGTGGAGCTGACATTTACTGAACAGGTTCAAAGCTTGAGATGCTCACGGATTCAACCTTGTTGTTCAAAAAGCAGTTTGGCATAATGGCCCTCCTTGCCTTCTGTCATATACACCTGAGTTGTCCACTCTCATTTTTCTTGGAATCGGCTAGTCATGCTAATCCATGATTTTCTAATCTTATGGTTAGACTCCTGTAATGTGCTGTATGATGGGTGGCCCTTGAAGGCAACTCAGAAGCTTCAGCTGATTCAGAATACAGCAACCCAATTATTGTTAAGGGGCTAGCCAGTGGGGACATACCTTGCCTGGGAACACACTGCTGCCATCAGGGACAAAGCTTTTATCACTGGCTCTGATCCTCTTCTTCAGCCCTGGGAACTTAAAGAGAAGCTGTCTCTTGGAAGGATGTGCCTGCAAAAGGACTGCTGCCTTTCAGGGCAGAGCTTTTACCACCTGCTCTGCTACCTTACCTTCACCTGTGCATTAATTGTTGCTGCCAGGTAGATTTGTTATGGCCTGTTGCTTTCTCATATTGTAAGCTGCATAGAGTCCACAGTCAATGGATAAAAGCATACAGTAAATAAATTGCTTATCTTAAAACAGCTTCATTGGCTGCTGGTTTGTTTTCAGGTCAAATTCAAAGAGGCCTTTAAAGCTCATTGTAGACTATGACGCACTTATTTTGGGTACTGCAAGCACTGATTGGGAGCTATAAGTGTTATAAATAAATATCTAACAGACCATCTCCTCCCATATATTCCAATGATGGTCCTCTGCCTGCTGGCTGTTCTCCCATTGAAGGTACAAGAGCCAGTGCTTTCTCTATTGTAGCTCCCATTTTATGGAACAGGTTCCCTGAAGAGGCAAGGAAACCCCTCCCCCCCTATAAATGTTTAGGAGGTGCTGCAAAGCCATTTCAACTTGCCAGGCCTTAAGCTATAAATGTCAGGTACCTCTTCAGGTTAGCGTGTTTTGTTTTGTTGGTTTTAAATTACTGTGTTTTAAAGATTTGTAAGCTTCCACTAGTATGACAGTCTGATCGATAATATCCAGAACAAAGATATTTGGAACAGAACTGGGTCAGTTTAACACGGACTCAACATGCTGTGTGAACAGGGCCTAAGTGAAGGGTGGGGTATAAATCCAATCTCATCTCTTCTTCTCTCAAGAGCAGTTCTCCAAAAGCTCTCTCAGTCCAACCTATCTCACAGGGTGCTGTTGTGGGAAGAGGAAGGGAAGGCAATTTTGAGCCGCTCTGAGACTCTGAGTGAAGGGCGGGGTATAAATCCAATCTTCTCCCCCTCCCAGCATAACCTCCCTTACAGTGCTATTATTGTGTGAGGTTAAAAACAGAGAAAGGGAGAAAGATGTTGTAAGCTGCTCTGGGTCCTCATTGGGGAAAAAAAAGCAAAGTATTAATATCTAAAATATATATCAGCCCAGTATCAGTGGTGTCAAATCCACAATACATGCATACCACGAGTGGGAAAATGAATGCAGCCAGGCTCTTTTTTTTTTGTACAGAAAATGTGTATAAAATGCCTTCTGTAATATGCTTTCTTTCCCTGAGTGCATTATCTAGACTTCCTATTGAGTTTCAATTGTGTGTCTTTTAAAGATATTATCTCCAGTTTGGATTTCATGTGCTAAAATAAATACAGCAAGTGTAATATGCTAAAGGACAGATTATGAGCTGCTTCTTCAGCATAAAGTGAGAGCGGAAAGAAGGGAGCTCAATTTATATGGAAGTCCCAGGTCATTTCAATGAATTTTCAGTATGCCAATTGCAATTCCAGTTCTGCTGAATGATTAAGCACGGAGCTGTCCTGCAGAAATAAAGACAACTTTATTTGAATGTGTGCCAGGGCCCAGAATGAATACAGGCAGAATAGAAATGCTGTTCTTTGAGAAGGAGAGGTCAGAATATTCAGCCTGACTTGCATGTGTTAAAATATAATTAAGAGAATGCAGATTCTTACATGGAGTGAGTCTCTTTCCCCCCCTTTCCATTGAATTGATGCAAGGATGAAAGAGTCTGGATCCTTCCCTTCTTTTTTAAAGATAGTAATATAGGGCACATTTCCTAGAACATAGAAAGCTTTCCTTTCATCTTCCTCATCTCCAGGTGTCTGTTGGCTTCTTAAAGGCAGACAGATTTCTTACAGCATAAGCTTTTGCAGTGCATCTGATGTAGCCCACAAAAGCCTTCTCCCCAATGAATCTGTTAGGCTTTAAGGTGATACAGGTTCCTTTTTAGTTTTGCTGCAACAGATTGAACATGGCCATCTCTCTAAATAGCTAGGCCACAAAGGTCTGACCCTCAGCTCCGTTTTCTTCCTGTCAGTCACACATGTGGGATTTGACTTCTGGAGCTGTGAAATGATCAGAGAAAAGCTGATCAGACATTTCTTTTTTCCTTTGCTGGAGCAGGCACCAAAATATGTGTGGGTGTATGTGTGTAAAAGCCAGAATTGAGGACTAGTTGCCAGAATTATTATTAAACAGAAAGGCTTTTTGAATATGTGTCAGCAACATCCTTCCATTTGGCTTCAATGAGACAACCCTAAACATCTGCACTATGGAGCAGGTTTGCTTGGCCCAGTCTGGGAACCAACTCCCGCTGGATGGAGGGACATGGGGGGCAGGGTTGTTAATGTGCCAGCACTTTTGGAGAAAACTTGGAAGTGATGTCAAAACTCTTTATGGGAAAACATAGAGTTTCTCCTGTTTGCATTTCATGTACTAAAATAAATACGGCAAGTATAATATGCTAAAGGACAGATTATGAGCTGCACAGGAAAACTATGGAAAGGACTGGAGTTTTCACCCCAAAGGTAAAATACCATAGAATTTCCAGCAATTCCTAGAGAGGTGTTATGTCAATGACAATTTTTTCCCCTGCCACTGCCCTGAATGGGAGTGGGAAACAAGAGGCGATGGGGTTCAGTCCCCCATCCCCACCAGGGAACTGGCAACTCTACCAGAGAAACAGCAAAAGAGGGGAAAAAACCAACCTGAGAAGCAAGTCAGGGACCTAGAAAGTTGATTTGCTAAACAAAAGAATAAGATACATCTATTTATTGCAAAGTGTAAAGGAGCCCCATGGCAGAGAGAAGTAAACTGCAGCACTGCAGTCCAAGCTCTGCTCATGACCTGAGTTCAATCCCAGCAGAAGCTGGGTTCAGGTAGCCAACTCCAGGTTGACTCAGCCTTCCACCCTTCTGAGGTTGGTAAAATGACTACCCATCTTTTGTGAATAAACAATTTTATTAGTAACATATGGTAGTAGAACTATAACTACAACTTATAAAAAGCTTAATATATATTAAGAAAAAGACCATCATTCTACCCCACATCTTACTTTCTCCCACCCCTCCCCCAATTACTTGACCCCCGCCAGTGTTATTTTCTTTAAAAAAACAGATATTAAAGGTACCCTTAACTATCAAGAAAAAAAACGAAACAAAAAAGAAACATAGGGAAGAAGAACCCCCTTCAAGAGTTATATTGTTATCTTAAAAATCTTAATCCTCAAAAATTGTCCAATGTCCTTTTATTTTCCACTCTTTCTCTACATATCTTCTGAATTTCTTCCACTCTTGGTTAAAAAGTTCTAAATCACAGTCTCTTAATTTTCTTGTTAATTTGTCCATTTCACTCCATGACATAACTTTCATAATCCAGTCCCATTTTTCTGGTATTTTTTCTTGCTTCCACAACTGCGCATACAATGTCCTAGCAGCTGAGAGCAAGTACCATATTAATGTTCTATCTTCTTTTGGAAATTTTTCCATTTGTAATCCCAGCAGAAAAGTCTCTGCCTCTTTATTGAATTCATATCCCAGGATCTTAGATATCTCTTGTTGAATCATTTGCCAAAACATTTTAGCTCTTTCACAAGTCCACCACATATGGTAGAAAGAACCTTCATGCTTTTTACATTTCCAGCACCTATCTGGCATCTTATTGTTCATCTTTGCTAATTTTTTTGGAGTCATATACCATCTATACATCATCTTAAAACAGTTCTCTTTAATACTATGACATGTTGCGAGTTTCATGGAATTTTTCCACAGATATTCCCAAGATTCCATCTTTATTTCTTTATTTACATTAATTGCCCATTTTATCATTTGAGATTTCACTACTTCATCTTCTGTAGCCCATTGTAAAAGTAATTTGTACACTTTTGAAATTAATTTCTCATTATCTCCAAGCAGAACTCTTTCCATTTCTGTTTGTTCTTTCCTTATTCCTTCAGCTTTGATATCATTCTCCATCAAACTTTTTATTTGTTGCATTTGAAACCAATCATATTTATAGTTTAGTTCTTCTGCAGTTTTCAATTCTATTTTCCCGCTTTGTATTTTTAGTAACTGGTTGTATGATAGTTGTTTTTCCTTGACTGTTTTGGCCGTTAACTTTATCACTTCAGCCGGCACTATCCATAAAGGTCTCCTCTCATCACCATATTTCTTGTACTTTATCCACACATTTAATAAGCTACTCCTTATATAATGGTGAGAGAAAAGACCGTCCATCTTCTTTTTTTCATAGTACAAATATGCATGCCAGCCGAATTTTTTTCCATGGCCTTCTAACATTAGAAGTTTTTTATTTAATAACGTTATCCATTCTTTTAACCATACTAAACAAATTGCTTCATGATACAGTTTCAAATCTGGTAATTGGAATCCACCTCTCTCTTTCGCATCTATCAGGACTTTCATTTTAATTCTAGGTTTCCTCCCGGCCCACACGAATTCCGAAATTTTTCTTCGCCATTTATCAAATTGCTTAGCATCTTTCACAATGGGGATGGTTTGAAACAGATACATAATCCTTGGTAAAATATTCATTTTTACTGCAGCTATTCTACCCAACAGTGACAAATTGAGCTTGTTCCACTTTAGCATATCTTCTTCTATTTTACGCCATAGCTTTTCATAATTGTTCTTAAACAAATCAATATTTTTCATTGTTATCTCTACCCCTAGGTATTTTACCTTAGAGGTAACTTCACAACCCGTTAGTCTTTGTAGTTCTTGTTGTCTATTTTTCTGCATATTCTTACATAAGATTTTTGATTTTTCTTTGTTTATATAAAGTCCCGCCAACTCCCCAAACTCTTGTATTCTCATTAACAACAAAGGTGTAACTTGTAAAGGATTTTCATTTATAAACATTATATCATCTGCAAATGCTCTGTATTTATAGGTAAATCCTTTTATTTGTAGTCCTTCTAAATCTTTTTCTTCTTGAATCTGCATTAGTAAAATTTCAAGAGTCATTATAAACAGCAATGGCGAAAGCGGGCAGCCTTGTCTGGTACCTTTACTAATTTTCATTTCATCTGTAAGATCTGCGTTGATGCACAGCCTTGCACTTTGTTCAGAATATATTGCCTTTATCATTCTTATAAAACTTTCTCCAAGCTCCATTTTTTCCATCACTGCAAACATAAAGTCCCAATTTAAATTGTCAAATGCTTTTTCTGCATCCGCAAAGAATAGCGCTACTTCCTTTTCTGGATGTCTTTCATAATATTCTACAATATTTACAACAGTTCTAATATTGTCTCTTATTTGTCTTTTGGGAAGAAAACCGGCTTGGTCCTCTTTTATAAAATTTATCAAATATTGCTTAAGACGTTCTGCCAGAATTCTTGTAAATATTTTATAATCATTGTTCAAAAGTTTTATTTATTTATTTATTTATTACTTTATATTTATATCCCGCCCTCTCCGCAAGCGGACTCAGGGCGGCTTACAATATCATAAAAACAATCAATTTCATAAAACATATAAAACCATAATACATTTATCAAGTTAAAAACTATTACAATATCTCAGTCTAGTCTGGCGGTATTAGGTTCTGACTATGACCACCAGCTTCTGTAGGATGTCCGGTGGCAGCCCATTTTCAGTCAACCAGAAAAGCCTGCCTGAACAGTTCGGTCTTACAGGCCCTGCGGAACGCCGACAAATCCCGCAGGGCCCTTATAGCTTTTGGGAGGGTGTTCCAGAGTTCTGGTGCTGCCACCGAGAAGGCCCTAGATCTTGTTGCGGATAACCTGGCTTCTTTTGGGCCAGGGGCGGACAGCAGATTTTTTGTCCCTGATCGCAGTGCTCTCTGGGGAATATATGGGGAAAGGCGGTCCCGTAGATAGGCAGGTCCCTGACCATAAAGGGCTTTAAAGGTTAATACCAACACCTTGAAGCGAACTCGGAACACAACAGGCAACCAGTGCAGCTCTCTCAGCACTGGCCGAATGTGCTCCCGTCGTGGTAGCCCCATTAACAGCCGTGCCGCAGCGTTCTGCACTAGTTGTAGTCTCCGGGTTAGCGTCAGGGGTAGCCCCATGTAGCCCCATGTAGAGAGCATTACAGTGATCTATTCTTGAGGTGACCGTAGCATGGATTACCGTCGCTAGGTTGCTGCGGTCCAGGTAAGGGGCCAGCTGCCGTGCTTGCCGAAGATGGAAAAAGGCAGATCTAACAGTGGCTGCCACCTGAGCCTCCATTGTAAGGGAGGACTCAAGGAGCACGCCTAAGCTCTTGACCTTGGGGACCGGTATTAGTGGCACCCCGTCAAGGGCCGGCAGCTGGATCTCTCTCCCCGGACCGCCCCGGACCGCCCCGACCCAGGTAGAGAACCTCCGTCTTTTAAATGCCTTCCTTCCATAGGAAATAATGGATAGGGGCACCTTGTTTTGGGGCTCATAGAATTGGGCCCCCTGGTCCAATCATTTTGAAACTTGGGGGGCATTTTGGAGAGAAGCACTAAATGCTATGCTGAAAAATTGGTGCCTCTACGTCAAAACACAGCCCCGCCAGAGCCCCCGATACCTCCAGATCAATTTCCCATTATACCTTATGTCACAGGGGTGGCCACGGTAGCTCTCCAGACGGTTTTTGCGTACAACTCCCATCAGCCCCAGCCTTTGGCCATGCTGTCTGGGGCTGATGGGAGTTGTAGGCAAGAAACATCTGGAGAGCTACTGTTGGCCATGCCCTGAGCCCGCCTTGGTGGGGTATGGCGGGATATAAATCAAATAAAATGAAATGAAAATGAAATGAAATGCCCTATGAGAATCGATCTCCACATAGGGAATAATGAAGTGCTCAGCAGACATTTCCCTCCCCCCCACCCCATTTCTGGTGACTCTGAAGCGGGGGATTGGCCTCTCTACTCATGGAGTTGCTGCCAACTTCTTCAAAGTAACACAGACACCCCATCCCAAGAGGAAGCCTTTCAATCGGAGACTGGAGCCTCCGGAGGTGGAAAGACACATGGGGGCTGTGGGGGCAGGGCTTCCCCCTATCAGTCAGCTGACTGGGGGCGGGAAGGAGCCTGGGAAAGCAGAAGAACCCCCGCTGTGACCTGGGGATTGGCAAGCCTAGGCCAGTGCCTTAACGGAAAGTAGAGAAAGAAGTACTAGTAGAGGGCCAGTTTGGTGGAGCGTTAAGATTCTCCACTTGCACCTGCTGGAATGGCCTTGGGTCAGCCATAGCTCTGGCAGAGGTTGTCCTTGAAAGGGCAGCTGCAGGGAGAGCCCTCTCAGCCCCACCCACCTCACAGGGTGTCTGTTGTGGGGGAGGAAGATAAAGGAGATTGTGAGCCGCTCTGAGACTCTGGAGTGGAGGGCGAGATATAATTGGGGGTGGGGGGTGGGCAAAGCATGCTCTTAAGTCATTGTTATAGAGGTATTAATTAATTAATCAGGGGTTCTCCTTCATGAGCAGGCCCGAGGGATCTGAGGGGCTTGGGAGGGGACTCTGGGCCTTCAGGGGACCCTGATTCCAGAGTGGTGTCAGTGTGTGTGTGTGTCTCTGCCTGGTAGTTATGGTTGACTTCTAGCAGCCCCTAGTGGGGCTGGGATGCTTCAGAGAGGTGGTTTGCTACGGCCTGCCTTTGCCTTCTGCTCCATGGGGGCTCAGAGTGGAGTTAAGGTGATTCAACGAACAGATTAATCACCAAGTTGATATTGGATCCCTTTCATTTCATTGGTGGACACCATTTGGACGCAGAGTTCAGGATAGGGTGCAGATTTCTGAGCATGGATCTTGTTCTTCCGCCAGGTGGTTTTGTCCTTCTGGACGCGGAGACCTTTGAAGTGAAGGGCAACTGGGAGAGACCCACTCAAGCGGCCCCTCAAGGGCATGACTTCTGGTACCAGCCAAGGCACAACGTCATGATGAGCACCGAACTAGGGGTGCCGAAATTCTTCGTCAGCGGGTTCAACCCGGCTGACCTAGGGAAAGGTAAGGCCTCACTACATGGGACTGCATATATTTATATATATATATTTTTTGTAGATATAGAAATATAGAGCTGGAAGGGAACTCAAGAGTCATCTAGTCAACCCCCTTGCTCAACACAGGAAATTCACCTGGGTTTTGGCCACTGTGTGACATAGAGTGTTGGACTGGATGGTCCATTGGCCTGATCCAACACGGCTTCTCTTATGTTCTTATGTGACACAGAGTGTTGAACTGGAGGGACCATTGGCCTGACCCAATGTGGCTTCTCTTTGTTCTTATGTCTGGGAAGTGATGCTCTGTCTTCTTAGTGCTTTGGGGGGGGGGGCACAGAAGGAGGGCTTCTGGAATTCTGGCTCTGCTGGTGGACCTTCTAATGGCACCTGGGTTTTTGCCACTGTGTGACACAGAGTGTTGGACTGGATGGGCCATTGGCCTGATCCAACGTGGCTTCTCTTATGTTCTTATGTGACACAGAGTGTTGGACTGGATGGGCCATTGGCCTGATCCAACATGGCTTCTCTTATGTTCTTATGTCTGGGGCAGTGATGCTCTGTATTCTTGGTGCTGGGAGGCATGAGTGGGAGGGCTTCTGGAGTTCTGGCCCTGCTGGTGGACCTTCTAATGGCACCTGGGTTTTGGCCACTGTGTGATACAGAGTGTTGGACTGGATGGGCCATTGGCCTGATCCAACGTGGCTTCTCTTATGTTCTTATGTGACACAGAGTGTTGGACTGGATGGGCCATTGGCCTGATCCAACATGGCTTCTCTTATGTTCTTAGGTCTGGGGCAGTGATGCTCTGTATTCTTGGTGCTGGGGGGCATGAGTGGGAGGGCTTCTGGAGTTCTGGCCCTGCTGGTGGACCTTCTAATGGTACCTGGGTTTTGGCCACTGTGTGACACAGAGTGTTGGACTGGATGGGCCATTGGCCTGATCCAACGTGGCTTCTCTTATGTTCTTATGTTCATCGGATTCAATTTCAGCCGACTCAGTTTGAGCCAGAAGGCCACGGCTTGTAGTGCCAGGTCTAGATTTTCCGGGGTACAGTCAGACTGGCCACCCATCATTAGGTAGAGCTGGGTGTCATCCGCATATTGATGGCAACCCAGTCCATACCTCCTGACTATCTGGGCAAGGGGGCGCATATAGATATTAAATAACATCGGGGATAGGACCGCTCCCTGCGGCACCCCGCAACTAAGGGGGTGCCTCTGGGATGCTTCCTCCCCTATCACCACCCTTTGTCCCCGATCTTGGAGAAAGGAAGTCAGCCACTGCAAGGCAGATCCCTGTATCCCCACATCGGTAAGGCGGTCAGTCAGTAGCTGATGGTCAACCGTGTCAAAAGCGGCTGACAGATCTAGTAACAACAGCACTGCAGAACCGCCCTGATCCAGATGTCGCATAAGATCATCCATGAGGGCGACCAGAACTGTCTCCGTCCCGTGGCCTGGCCGAAAGCCGGACTGGAATGGATCCAGTGCGGAAGTGTCCTCCAGGAATCCCTGCAGCTGAGTCGCCACCGCCCGCTCTATGACCTTACCCAGGAAGGGAAGGTTTGACACCGGCCGATAGTTCGCCAATGTGGCCGGGTCTGCTGATGGTTTTTTTAAGAGGGGACGGACCACTGCCTCTTTAAGAGGTGTGGGAAAGATCCCTTCAATCAGGGACCTATTGATGATATCCTGTAGTGGTTCACGTAGCCACGTTTGGCTGGCCTTTATAAGCCAAGACGGGCACGGATCTAACCTACAGGTCGTAGGGCGTACAGCTGCAAGGGTCCTGTCGACTTCCTCCAGACTGAGTGGACTGAAAGAATCCAGAATTGAACCAGAAGACGTGCTCGGTGCCCCAAGTTCATCTACTGTATTAATTATGGCGGGTAGGTCGTGTCGGAGTGACGAGACCTTATCTGCGAAATAGCTCGCAAAAGCCTCACAGCCTATTTCCAATTCTCTACTATTTTGTTTGCCCTGCGGCAGTTCTGTTAATGACCGAATTATACTAAACAATTGTGCTGGGCGCGAGGTCGCAGATGCGATTCTGGATGCAAAGTATTCCTTCTTTGCAGTCCGAATAGCCATCTCATAGGCCCTCATAAATGACCTATATGATGTTCTCGTAGCTTCGTCACGAGCGTGACGCCATTGTCTCTCTAGTCGTCTTAATCGTCGTTTCATCGATCGCATCTCCGGGGTATACCACGGGGCGGATCGTGATCGAGGATGAAGAGGACGTCTGGGAGCGATTTCGTCGATGGCCTCGGAGAACCGGTTGTTCCAGGTCTCCACCAGCCCATCCAACGAGTCGCCGGTAGGCCAAGGGTCCCGCATAGCCATCTGAAGCCGCAATGGGTCCATCTGACTACGCGCGCGAGCCCAAATCTGCTCACCGCCTAAACGGGACAGAGGTGGTATGTCCACACGGGCCTTCAGGACCTGGTGGTCAGACCATGGCACTGCCTCAGCAGATATCTGACCCATTGTTACTCCCGCCGCGAAGATCAGGTCTAGTGTGTGCCCAGCCTGGTGTGTGGGCGCTGTTACATATTGGGAAAGTCCCAGTGCTGCCATGGAAAGCACTAGGTCCGTCGCACGAGTGGAAGCTGCGTCCTCGGCATGGACATTGAAGTCACCCAGGACTATAAGTCGGGGATGCTCCAATGCCCAGCCTGTTACAGCCTCCATCAAGGACGGCAGGGCACTGGCTGGTGCGTTAGGCGGACGGTACACCAGCCAGATTGCCAAACTCTCCCCAACGTCCCACTCCAGGCCCACACACTCCACGCCCTTGATCTCTGGCGGCGGAAGCGTCCTGAAGGAGCAATCCTCCCGCATGAAAAAGGCCACCCCTCCCCCCCGCCCGCTAGTCCGGGCCTGGTGAAGGACGGAGAACCCAGGCGGGGCTACTTGGGAGAGAGCAACTGTCTCCCCCTCCCGCACCCAGGTCTCCGTCACGCAAGCCAGGTCCATGTCCTGCCTGATGAAAAATTCTTGCAGGACTGAGGTTTTATTATTTATGGACCTGGCGTTGCACATCACCAGGGACGGAGGCGAGTGTCTCCACTTGGCCGTCCCGCTTGCCATCCTTGGGATGGGACACAGGCTGGAAGGGGGGCGAGCCCTCTTGTGTCTCGTACTCCTTCCGTTCACATTCTGCCTGTTCCCACCGCTGTACTTTCCCCTCCCCAGGAGCACTGGAATCCCCTGGCCCGACATCACTTATCACGATTTTCCAAAAGCTGGGTCTCTGTCTTAAGTCAGCAACCACACAGCGTGTTCTGTTCATTTGCCCACTCCACCTCAAAATTTCTAACCACTACTAATCATCTCAGCCAATTAAATAATAAGAATTTTAATAATAATTAATTTTTTTCTTTTTTTTACCCCTTCCCCCTGCTCTCTACTAATTAATTGATCACCCCCTCCGCCAACCCTCTTCTAATTAATTGGCCACTATCCTACCTCGATTTAGTGGATAATAATCCCTTAAGGTCAGATAAAACTATTCAATCAAATTTTAAATCAATTTAAGACCCAAAAATAACCCTAATTAGTAGGTGGGGTGGCTGCTGGTTGCAGCTGGTAGTTTGTTTGCTGGGAGATTAAAGTGCTGGTATGCTGCAGTTCATCCAATGCTGAATAATTTTGACACTAAGTGTTCTTGGTCTCTTTGCAAGGAGAGTTCTCAGTCTCTTTAAGGCGTAGGGTGGCGGTTTTAAAGTGCTGGAGTATTACAGTTCTTACAGTTCTTGACCTTAGGTGTCCTCGGTCTCTTCAAGATGCAGGAAGGCAGATTTAAAGTGCTAATATGCTGCAATTCTTAAAGTGCTGGATAGTATACTGCAGTTCTTAAGGCGCTCTTCAAGATGCAGGAAGGCAGATTTAAAGTGCTAATATGCTGCAATTCTTAAAGTGCTGGATAGTATACTGCAGTTCTTAAGGCGCTCTTTAAAATGTCAGTGCAGGAAGAGAGTACAATGTGTTGTAAATCATTGAGTACTGGCCAGTTATTTAACATACGCTGGTCCTGATCTCCATAAAGTGACTGTGCAGTGTAAAAGTATTGGAATATGATGTACAGAGGTAGTGCAGATGTAGCAGGGGGCAGGTCGTAGCTCTTCGGATTTTTCAATGTCTATTTCTTTGATGTAACTTTCTTGACCGCTTCTCGTTCACCGCAGGATTGGGTCAGCCTCTGCCCCTCTTCAGGGTCAGGCGTCCCAACCTCAGGTTCTTGTGCGGGTCTCCTCGGTGTTAAATCCACTCGGTGTTAAATCCACCGGCTCATCGATCGAGTCTAGTCTTTGCTTTGCTCCTCTGCCCCCCCGCAGCTGTTTATCTCGGCTTCCCAGCCGAGCCGCCTACCTCGGTCCGCGGCCGCAGCCCGGAACGATCTCCTACCCGGGGGGAAGCCGCGTCCCTCACTGCACACTCCAACCGGCCAGCCACCAGCACTCTCCCCGCCGGCTCCGCGCACTTCGTCGCCCGCCAGCGGCCTCCTTTCTGCACCGCCCGCCAACGGCCTCCGCTCCACGCAAGCTGCACTCCCCGGCTCACCGTCCCAGTCACCCGGCCAGCCGTTCGGCGCAGACCGCGGCTGCAGCGGCCTCAACCTCCGGCACGTCCCACACCTCTTTTTGCGCCTCAGTCTCCGTCACTCAGTCTCCGTCAATGTCTCCCAGACCCGTTTCTTATCCGAACAGTAAGTTCAACCGTTTACTCGTTGTGTGGTTTCGATGTTTCAAAGTTTTGCAGTAGTTTGTTCTCTTGTTGTTTTTCCCGGAGCCTCAGCGTTCAGGCTCCTCACCGCGCCGCCATCTTCGTAGCTGAGTCTGTAAGTGAAATTGGTCTGTAATTTTTCACATTTGTAACATCTCTTTCTTCTTTAGGTATCAAAGAAATAACAGCTTCTTTCCATGTATTTGGTACCTTCCCTTTAACTCTTATTGCATTCATCAGCTTCTGTAATTTTGGTATTAATTCATCTTTAAACATTTTAAAATACTTGGCTGTATAACCGTCTGGCCCGGGAGCTTTATCATTTTTCATCACGTTGATTGCTGCCTCAATTTCTATTTTTTCAATTGGGTCATTCAAAATTTTTCTCATATTCTCAGTTAATGGCTCAATTTTTATTTTCTGTAGATATTCATCTATCTTTTTTCTCTTTACTTCAGCACCTTTAAACAGCTTGGCATAATACTTAAAAAATTCTCTTTTTATTCCCTCTTGAGTAACTACGTCTCTTTCATCTATCACAATTCTATTAATTATTTTATTTCCCTCTTTTTTTTCAGCTGCCACGCCAAGTATTTCCCCGTCTTATTTGCTCCTTCAAACGATTTTGCTGGAGCCTTTTCAAATTCCATTCTACTTCTTTGTTTAATAAATGTCTTAGTTGAGTTTGCAATATTGAAATTTCCCTTAGAATTTTCTTTTTCCCTGGTCTTTTCCTCAGCTCTCTTTCTTTTTTCTTTATTTCATTTTGAATATCCAGTAGATGAAATGACTACCCATCTTGCTGGGGATAAAGTGTAGATGACTGGGGAAGGCAATGGCAAACCACCGCGAAAAAAAAATCTGCTGTGAAATTGTCATGATGTGATGTCACCCCAGAGTTGGACTGGTGCTTGTACAGTGGACTACCTTTAATTTTTTTTTAACTGTTGCACAGTAAATATGGAGCCCACACCCATCAAAGAAGATAGCTCTATGCAACTATACTGCCCTTGGCTATTGCTGTACTCAAAGTATGTGTCCAAGCTCCTCTATGGGGCTCCTTTATGTGCGCAGACCTGATTGATATCAATACTTTACTATTTGGAGCTACAGTATTTAATTGATTCATAGAATCATAGAGTTGAAAGCAACCTCCAGGGTCATCTAGTCCAACCCCCTGCACAATGCAGGAAACTCACAAACACCTCCTCCTAAATTCACAGGATCTTCTTTGCTGTCAGATGGCCATCCAGCCTCTGTTTAAAAACCTCCAAGGAAGGAGAGCCCACCACCTCCCGAGGAAGCCTGTTCCACTGAGAAACTGCTCTAATGGTCAGGAAGTTCTTCCTAATGTTGAGACAAAAACTCTTTTGATTTAATTTCAACCCATTGGTTCTGGTCCTATCTTCTGGGGCCACAGAAAACAATTCTGCACCATCCTCTGTATGACGGGCCTTCAGGTACTTGAGGATGGTGATCATATCACTTCTCAGCTGTCTCCTCTCCAGGCTAAACATCCCCAGCTCCTTCAACCTTTTCTCATAGGACTTGGTCTCCAGACCCCTCACCATCTGAACCAGTTCCAGTTTGTCTATATCCTTCTTAAAATGTGGTGCCCAAAACTGAACACAATACTCCAGGTGAGATCTTACCACAGCAGAGTAAAGCAATACCCTCACTTCACGTGATCATATGTACCCTGCCTGGTCTGGAACACATATTTTATACTTACATTTCTAGTGTGTGTTGTCATTATTTAGACCACTGAAGAAGGCCCTTTGGGCTGAAATGCATTTGGTTTCATGGTTCTTTTGTGTAACCATCGTATTGGTCTTAGTTGGTGTATGGTCTTAGTTGCTGTATGTGCAGTTTACAAGTGTTGCTGTATGCTATGTGAATGTAATGTGATGCCCACTACCTTGTGGTTTTTCATCTATATGTACTATGCACTAAGTAGATGCATCTTATTCTTTTGTTAAGCTATTCAGCCTTCTAGGTTCTTAACCCTACTATGGAGCCAGGTTATTGATCAGAGCCTCAGTGCATCATTTCACTTACATTGCTGTGACTGCAGGGTGGTTCTGCATGCTTCTGTTCTGCCTGCCTGCCAATGAAGATCTGCCTCCCAGTCCTCTCTGTACTCCAAATGGCAGAAGTGAGATGGGTGGAGACTAGAAGCAACCTTATTCAGTGGTGACATCTCAGCTGTGGACTGTCATCTTGCCTGAAATTTGCTTAGTGCTTCCTTTATTCTCTTTCAGTCATCAGACCAAAACATTTATTTAAACTCACATTTTTCCACTTACCTAAGGGTGTTTAAGGATTCTTGGTTGTTGAAAACATTCTAAGATAGTTCCACACTAAACGGACTATTATAAGATGATGGAGGACCTTCAGTAATGTTTTATGGAAACATTGCTGGGTGTTAAACTGTGATTCAAGTTTTGGTCTTACCAGGGGTCGTTTTGTAGAAAAATAGGTGGTGGAGCTCATCCAGGGATTGTTATGCAGCTGCGCATACTATTCAATGGACAAGGAGGTGGAACTCTCAGAAGGAGGAGGTGGAACTCTCAGAAAGGTGCAGGAGCTGTGCTCCTGTGAGCTCCCACTGAAACCCACTAATCACACAGATTAAAACCTTATGATGCTCATTGGTTGCCTGTGTGTGTGTGTTGGGGGGGGGGGGGTGAGTCTCTATTTTACAGCCTAATCTATCTCATAGTTCATCCATCATGAGTTCCTTAAAGTAAGGGCGGGACATAATTTGGCATCAGTTTTTCTTTGCATAAAAATATCCCCAGAATATACCAGGAAGGCCTTATATTAAGAAATTAAATGGTAAATTGCTGTGAACTAACCAACATGGGTCAGGATTGTATCTTCAGACAGCTTTTAAATTAAAGTCAATCATGCAGTCCAGACATCAAGTTATTTTCCCCAACTGTGTGCCTCCTACTGACAGTTGTACAATTGCAATACACTGAGATTGTCTTTTTAAAAAACCCACAACTTTGCAAACAATTATTAAAAGCCCTGGGAAACGATACAGCAGGGCTTCAATACCTGAACTGACGACTGGAGACAGGAGGTGGAAATACTTTTTAATAAATCACAGTGCTTAGGCATAAGGAAAAAAATAAAACCCTACTCATTAGTATTTATAAAAAGATTTGATTATAAAACCAGTCCTCAGTTACTGTCCTGAAAGAATGGAGTCGTCGGAGATTGGGTCAGAAACTGGGTTATCAATACAGTACAGAAAGTAATAATAAGAGCTCATGGAAAACACATACATGACCTTCAGAAGAGATTAGCGACCACTGTAATACATTAGAAAAATGCAATGCATTGTTCTCATGCACATTAGATATTTTGCTATTATAATGACAACGGCACAAATGTAATACAAATTCTTACTATAAACGGCCTTATCAGGTAGCTCCATGTTGTATTGGCAGCTTGGTGTCTTGCTTAACGCTCCAGGATACGTAATGACTTCTGAGGGAGGCGGGGGGAGAGAACATCTCTTGATTTTTCTATGCTGCTTCCAGCCACTCCTGTTCCTTTGCTTATGGAGTGCATCCCCCCAATAGGGATGAATCAACATCCTCCTGTCCAATTTGTAATTAATCCAGGGGAAAAATGGATTAATTACCCAGATGTTTGCAGGGCATCTGGTAATTAATCCACACATCTCCAGGTTTAATTATGGATTGGATTTTTGGCTTGAAGACCTTTAGATCCCAGGACATGGTCGATAGTGTCATTGCATACACACTGTGGTCTAGAGTAGGGTTTCCCAAACTTTCCCCCTCCGTGGCCTGGTTCTCTTCCTGTGGTCTGAGCAGAGGACAATCAGGGAGCAATACAGAGACTGTGTGCCATCCAGGAGCTTTCCCCATTCTCTCTGAAGTTTCCGAATGAGGGAGGGCTTCTGGCCAGCATGCAGTCTCTGTAGCACTCTCTGAGTTCTACAGGCAGTGGCGGCTTGGGGGGCAGGGACTGGAGCGCAGCACGGCTTGCAGCACCAAAGATAAACACAGGGGGGAGGGGGCTACTGGGCAGCCCCTGGTGACCTGGTATCGAGGCTTCCATGGCCCGGTACCAGGTTGCGACCCTGCAAATGGAAAATGCTGGTCTAGAGGTTTTAGAGCCTGCTGGTAGCAAAGCCCACTACAGTTTGGTCCTGCAAACGTCTATTATGGAGAGAAGACCAGGAGAACCCCTGTGCACTACCCCTGGAGCCTGATACCTCATGATTATCATATACCATGCTGACATTTTTACAGTCACATGTGGGATCTGGCTCCCATTGCCAGAGTAGGGAGAAGTGCACAGATAATCCACAGAGGCTGTCCCTGTTTACTGCTTACCATACTTTCACAGGATGTTATCTGCAATTTGATGCTACCATCTCTTACCAAGGGCCCTGGTCACATACCTTTAAATTGGATGGTGGAAAAGAAAAGAAGCCACAAAGCATAAACCTATAATTTCATTCTATTTGTTCCTGCCCAAATATCTAGCTCAAGACAACTTCCAGTGATGCAAGGTGCACTTGTGTTGATGCAAAAATGTCTTGCTTCACCAAAAAGCACATTGTACTGGAATAACAAGTAAGGTTGCCCATCTCCACGTGGGTCCAAATAAAAAATATTGGCACAACAACACAGCAATAAGGATATTTTAGTGATGGCCAGTCATACACAATTTTTACAAATTCCAGAAATGAATTCCAAATATGTATATGGACAACAGTGGGCTGATCCAAAGTGCCCTGTTTCAAATCTTCATCAGGTCCAAGATAAATAAATAAGTATATAGTCTTGGTATCACTTTGAAATAGGACCTTTAACCTGGACTCCAAAGAGTACAATCTTAATAATTGTTATCACTTTTGGAGTGGGGCCAAAGCAGGCTCCAAAGAGCTTGTAATTTTATAAATAAGAACTTGTGTTTGTATAGGAATCACCTCAAACATTCACATATAGCCGAAGCCTACACTAATTACACAGAGAAAGACTGTGGATTCTTCATCCTTGGTTATGAGACCCTCCTGATTCAGGAAACATCTGGGGACTTTGTGGGTGTGTCAGTGTTCAGTTGCTTTAAGACAACTAAAAACTGCTGAATCATTTTGTTATGTAACTAAGCTATACAGGAGTCACGAGAATGTCAGGTGCAGCTAATGAAACAATCACTATTATGATTGGTGGGCTGTACTATATTAGTGAAAAGCCTTGCCCTGTGTGGTTGTGGTTGATGGTTGACGATAGAAGGAGCAGAAGGACGTTGTGAGTGAAGGAGTAACATCTTGCTTGTATACTGAAACTCTGGAGGATTGCATGGCTACTGATTTGATGTATGGACTGGATTTTGACTTCTCTACCTGGACTTAGAATTGGTACTGTATATTGGACAGACTGACTTTAATGTGTATGACCCATTGGCTTGCCTGAGACTGCTTCTTACGTGTTAACCCAATACAACTGTTTACTTGGCTGTCTTGGAGTTTTGTTTTCTTTACCACAGTGTTCTGGAGTTGCACTCTACTACCTACTCATACAGGGGCACCTTCCTACGCGTATAAAAACTCTGTCAGGGTGGAGCAGAGAAAATTTGGCGGTGAAGCCAGGAGCAAGGTTGTGACAAGCATGGTTGAATTCCAAAGTGAGTTCTGGCCATCACATTTAAAGGGACCACATTCCCTTTAAATGCTCTCCTTCCATTGGAAACAATGGAGGATGTGCACCTTATTTTAGGACTCATATAATTGGACCCCCTGCACCATTCATTTGAATCTTGTGGGGTTGTTTGTTTTTTTTAGAAGAGGCACCAGATGATATGCTGAAAATGTTGTGCCTCTACCTGAAAAAAACAGCCTCTTCAGAGCCCGAGCTACCCACAGTTCAATTCTCCATTATACCCTATGGGAACTAGTCTCCATAGGGTATAATGGAGTGCCCAGTGGACATTTCCTCTGCCCCTCCCACCACTTTCTAATAACCCTGAAGTGGGGGAGGGCCTCCAAACCAGGGGATCCCCTCCCTACAACTGGGGATTGGCAACCCTCCTCCAAAGAGGTGATGGAAACAGGCATGACAATTTCCCCCTCATTCCTTGTTTACTTTGGCCCCCAAGGGACTGCAGAACCCCATACCCATAACTTCTTCCCGGTATCACAAAACAATATGTTGGTCCAAGCTGTTCTTATTGGTCATGATGGTGATCTTGTTCATCAGACTTGCAGGTGTTCACCAGGTTTGCATTTGCCAGTTTTTGTGCTTGACCAGCAATCAGCAGTACAGTTTGGGGCTTTCCAAAGATGAGTTTCAGGCTGGGGTTCAAGGAAAAGTACTTTTGCATAACTTGATTATGCCTGCTAACAGTGTATGTGTGTGTGGGTGTGTGTGGGGATGTCTTTCCCCCCTTATGCATGAAACCAGTCCTGTGCAATTTGGTTCTCATGGCATGTCACCAGCTGCTCAGCTTAGCTGGCAAAATTAATATCTCTGTTTCAACACTCCAGTTTCTGGACTCCTTTCGCTGATTCCACAGATTCTCCCAATCATGGTCACACAAAATTAAACAAGAAATACAGCAATCCATGACTCTCCTCATACCATAATATCATATGTAGGGTCAAACATCATTGAGGTAATCTTATGGGAGGAGTTTTCTGTTGTAAAAATCTATTTGGAAAAGCTTTGAACAAGTTTTAGGTAAGGTTTGGTTAAGTTGCCCCCCTCACAAAAGCTTTCTTTTCTAGGTTGCCAGCTCTGAGTTAGTAAATACCTGGAGGTTTTTGGGAATGGAGCCTGAGGAAAATCAGTTGTAATCCCAGGAGATCCCACCTATCCATTGGCAACACTGTTTCTCTCAGTATTAAGAAGTGCTTTCTTATACCATTTTCGTACACAGCTTACCCCATGATCACGTTCCTCTTCTTTGCGCAGCATCTGTTGGATTTCCCACTATCTGCACTGGAGTTACAGGAAGTGCTGCGGCTTTCGCGTAGCAAATGTAAACTGGGTTTTAGCGGTTTACGTTTGCTTCGTGAAAGCCGCAACACTTCCTGTAATTCTGGCGCAAATAGCGGGAAATCTGATGGATGCTGCACAGAGAAGAGGAACGTGATGTCAAGTCTGGCTTTAACTCTGGCTCAACCAAAGAGCATGCTGGGTAGAACCAAAGTATAACCAAATGCTGCTAGCAACCTTTCCCTGCTCCCCTCCTCCCCTCCTTAGAGAATCTCCCTGCTTTGAAATGGTGATGTGTGAAAAGTCTTATCTGAACCTTCTCAGCTCAGGCCCGGGGGAGAGGAAGGAGCCTGAAAAGCATCAATGCCAGCAGGCCTCTAATCAACATGAGAATGTATTGGTAACATCTATGTGTGAATGTTCCCTGCACAATTTCCCTACCCATAGGAATGCCTTTGAAGTACTCCTTATATGCAATGTATCTACTGTACGTCTTTAGTCTTTTCAAGCCTTGTCTTAGGCCACAAGTATCCAGTATCAATAAACTAGTTTCTTTGTATCTACATCAACTCGTTATTAAATCTGCAGACTTGACACGTGACAGCAGAGTAAGCTGTGTGCGAAATCGGTCTTAGTGTTTAGAGCCATTTGCAGAGAGCTTTTCCTCATAGACTGCACAACAATCATTTGGTGCTGTATCATTGTAAGTCTCATCAAAAATCACAATTTCTAACGGCAAATTGCATAGAGTCAGGGTCTGGTATCCACTTTGTTCAAAGACAGAAGCTGTAACTAGGCCAACTCAGGACCCAAAGGGTAGCAGATCACCATGAACCAGGGCTTCCCAGATTGTAGTTTGACACTATGCTGCACCCTGTCTTTTAAAATGAAGTAGGGAAAGGACAAGCATCAGTGACGTTCTCTGTCTCCAAACATCTCGCACACTATATAAGAAAGAGTTCACTGGTCTCATATATGTGAACTGTTTTTAGGGCATATGACTTTAGATTACAATCCTAGAAATACTTTTTTGGGGAGTAAATTATATGAAATAAAATGGGACCTGCCTCAAAGCAGGCCTATTTAGGATTGTTCCCTCATTATCACAAATTCTTTTACATACATTGAAAAGAAGCAAAGAACAGAATTAGATATAGTAACTAGTATAGCACCATACAAATATATAATTAGTACAGTATATATAATTATATAAGAGCCTTCTGGCACAGAGTGGTAAAGCTGCAGTACTATAGTCCAAGTTCTGCTCACGACCTGGGTTCTATCCCAGTGGAAGTTGGGTTCAGGTAGCTGGCTCGAGGATGACTTAACTTTCCATCCTTCCAAGGTCAGTAAAATGAGTACCCATCTTGCTGGGGGGAAAGTGTAGATGACTGGGGAAGGCAATGGCAAATCACCCCGTATAATATAATGGGTTCAATGCATGGTAGAGGCGAAGTGGTAGTAAATCATCAGCTCTTTATTGATTACAGCATCTTTAGGCATACACATAAGACTCCCTAACTAGGCCCACCGGGCCAACTATATACACTCTTGTGTTCCCGCACAAGCATTTGATTGGACCATTCAAACCAGTAGGGGGCCCGTGATTGAAGCAGGGCAGCAGGGTTTTGGATCCTGCTGCCCATTGTTCCCAAATCTCCAAGCGCTGGCCATCTGGCTCCAATGAGCTCAGCAGTAGCACGCTTTCAGTTCTCACTTGAATCTGCATACATTACATCCCTCCCCTCCTAGTTCATGATTCCTGACATACATAATCTCTGAGGTACACCGGCTTGTGGCACTCCCTTGTTGACCGCCTGGTTGCCAGAGAGGGTGGCGGTGTGGCAGCTGCTTCAGGTGCAGCGGACGTAGGAGTTGGGGAAGCTTCTGTTGGCGGCTCCCAGATGTGTCCTTCTCTGTGTTCCACTGTCTTCTTCACCCTCTTCCTCGGGCACCTCATGTGACCTCAATTGGTCTATGTGCCACCGCATTGTGAACCCCCCTTCAGTGGTGATCTCATTTATGACTGACCCCAACACCTGGGTGATTCTGGCTGGAAGCCATGCTGGGCCACCCCCAAAGTTCTTTGTGTACACTAAGTCCCCTGTATCAAAACCCCTGGGCGCTCTGACCGTGTTGGGCATCTCTAGCATGTCTGGGGCCCTATCTGGGTGCATGTGGTCTAGAAGTGTTGACAGCCGCCGACCCATGATGAGCTCAGCTGGGCTGTGGCCGGTGGCGGTGCAGGCAATGGCATGCTGGGCTAGCAAGAATTCCACGAGGTGAGCCTCCCAGTCCCCCTGGATGATATGGTGGAGTGACTCTTTTGTGGATCTTACCATCCTCTCCACTTGGCCGTTGGTGGCAGGATGAAAAGGGGATGACCTGATGTGCCAAATTATATTCTGGCCGCAGAAGTCTTGGAATTCCCCTGATGTGAAGGCGATCCCATTGTCTGAGACAAGGGTGTCAGGAAGTCCTTGGGTGGCGAAAACTTTGCGGAATGCTGTAATGGCAGCCCGGGAGGATGTGGATGCCACTGGGACCACCTCCAACCACTTAGAGTAGGAGAACACGATTAGGAAAAATAGCTGGCCTTGGTCCGGCCCCGTAAAGTCTAGGTGCAGGCGGGACCATGGGTTACGTGCTGGGCTGGTGCTCTGGGGGGTGCTGGGCTGGTCTCCTGGCATGGTTGGCACCTAGATACCCAAGACTCAATGATGTCATCAATTCCGGGCCACCAGACATAGCTGTGACAAGGGTCTTCATCTGCATATTTCCTGGTGTGGATCGTGTAGTGCGGTGAGGACACTTTGCTGCAAAGCGGGGGGCACCACTACCCAACCCCCCCCATAACAGGCAGCCCTTGTGGACTGATAATTCATCCCAGTGGGAAGTGAATGCTGCAAACTCTGGACCCACTTGGTCTGTGGGCCATCCCCTCCACACTCAGTTGAGAACCCGGGAGAGGGTTTTGCCCCTTGCCGAGAACGGCACAATGTCCTTTGCATGAACTGGGCAGTCAGGGAGGTACTCTAGGAACATTATCTGGTGCGCTGGTGCTGGATCCGGGTCCCCGGAGGGTAGCGGCAACTGACTCAAGGCATCCGCGTAGCCTTTTCAGGACGGTAATGCAAGTCATACTGGTACCCCGCTAGGAAAATGCACCACCTTAGGACCCTGGGTGACAGCATCTGGGGCATTTGGTGGTCGGGGGCAAATAATCCCAAGAGGGGCTTATGATCAGTGAGTATGATGAAGGGCCGACTGTACAGATAATCTTGAATTTTTTTCATCCCAGCTTCAACGGTCAACCCCTTCTTATCTATTTGCACATAATTGCACTCCCGTTTCTGCAATGTCCTCAAATAGTAAGCCACCGGAACCTCTTGACCGTCCGGCAACATATGTGCTAAGACTACCCCCCCATAAGGAGACGCATCACAGGCTAAGACCACGGGCAGCTGCTCGTTGAAGTGCACCAGCAGGCTGTTCGATGTCAGCAGGTCCTTCACCACTTGGAATGTGGCTGCCTGCTGGTGGTCCCACACCCATGGGGCCCTTTTGTCCAGCAAGCAGTGGAGGGGTTCCGCTACCACCGCTTTGTGGGGAAGAAAGGTGTGGTAAAAGTTGAGGAGGCCCAAGAAGGCTTGTAGTTTCACTTTATTAGTGCTGGTGGGGGCATCGCAAATGGCCTCCACCTTTTGCTTCGAGGGGTGGATCCCATTCGCATCCACTGAGTTCCCCAGGAAGTCAATCTTGGGCACCCGCAGCATACACTGCTCCCTTTTCACCTTTAGGTCTGCTGAGTTGAAATGTTGGAGTACTGAGAGGAGACGGGAGGCAAACTCATCCTCTGGGGCTGCAGCGATTAACACATTGTTGAAAAATGGCTGGACCCTAGGGATATCTTTCAAAAGAGAGTCCATTAGGTTCTGGAAGATCCCTGGGGCCATGCTGACCCCAAACTGGAGGCGCTTGACTTTGAACATGCCTCTATGTGTTACTATTGTTTGTGCTTCAGCCGTGGTGGCGTCCACTGGAAGCTGTTGATAGGTCTGGGCCAAGTCCAATTTCCCGAAAATTTTTGCCCCTGCTAGGGAGGCCAGCACGTGGCTCACTACTGGCACCAGGTAGGCATGGCATTGCAGCGCGTTGTTTATGGTGCACTTATAATCCACGCAGAGGCAGACGTGACCATCAGGCTTCACTGGGGTGATGATGGGCATTTCCCAGCGTGCATTAGCGACTGGCTCTAGCATTCCATGTGCTACCAGGAGGTCTAGCTCCTCCTCTATCTTATGTTTGAGGGCAAAGGGAACTCGCTGTGCCTTCAGCCTTATGGGCTGGACATTCTGGTCCAGTTGTAGGGACACTGGGGGGCTCGTATAAGTCCCCAGAGTCCTGTCAAAAACTGCTGGGAACTCCCCACAGATGCTCTGGAAGACTCTGGGCCGGGTGGGGACCTGATGTAATCCCATGACTTGGATCCCTATAGGCCCAAACCATGTTCGGTCCAGCAAGCTGCAGAAGTCCCCTTCCATGACTGTCAGGGGCAACCGTCCAGAGAAGTTGCCGTACTTCACCCTTGGGAGCCCCAGTCCCTTAACTGCAATCTCTTGTTTCTGATAGTCCCAAACTATAAATGGGGATGGCTGCAGTTTGGTTTCCCCCCCTGGGCATAACTTCCATTAAGCCCTCATAGAAATTATAGTCTGTCTGGTCCCTGAATCTCCTTCCATTTTGCAAGGTTTGCCCTCGATATTGCAATTTCCAGGGGGAAGGCAGGGGAAGCTGGCATACCTGCTCTTCTGAAGTGGCAATGTAGTGGAGGTCTTCCGCCATGGTGGCGTCCTGGTTTATGCCCGGGTCTCGCCAGCCGGCATGTCTTGGAGCGCTTGGGCCAGGAATGGCAGACCTTTGTGAGATGGCCTGTTTTTTTCACGTTGGTGGCAGACTGTCTCTCGGAATTGGCAGGAAGGTCGCCTGTGGGGGTCCCCGCAGCTGGTGCACTCTCGAGCAGGTGCTGTCTCGGATGTACGGTTTGGTGGTACCTTCTGTGCTGCATGCCGTAACTTGTGCGCGTCGTCTTCCCTGGAATCCTCTGACTCGAATGAGGAGGAGGCAGCTCAATGTGCAGAGGCGGTCGCTCAACCCTTCCTCGATTTCTCGTACGTCATAGCTTCCTTGATGGCCTTGGCTAGGTCGGTGTCATCCTTTCCCACTCACTTCCATCTCAGTTTCTCGTCCCACAGGCCGAAGATGAATCGGTCTCTTAAGGCTTCATCTAGGACTGGGAACTCACAGTGGAGCGACAACCGGCAAAGGGCGGTGCTGAACTCTGCCACTTACTCGTTCTGTTGTTGGTGGCGCTCTGAGAATTCGAGGTGGCGGGCCAGGATGGTTGTGGGGTGAAGTGCGTCGTGAGGGCTGTGATGATTTCATCGAAGGTAGACACCTTGAGGGTCACCGGCACTATTAGCCCTTGGGCCAACTCCAGGATGTCCATGCCGCAGGAGCTGACTAGCAGTGACTTCTTTTTTTGCCCCGTGATCTCGTTGTAGTCGATGTGGTTCTCCAGTTGCTCTAATCAGGTCTCCCATCTCACCGGGCAGCCCACATCGAAGGCTTGGATTGGTCCTGGTGTAGCAGCCGTCTCATCAGTGGCGGTGGGCGAAGCGTGATGCTGGATCTGAACAGCAATGAGCGATGCGATGCTGGCTGGGCCGCTCACCAGGATCCCACCTTCGTTGCCACTATAATATAGTGGGTTCAATGCATGGTAGAGGCGAGGTGGTAGTGAATCATCAGCTCTTTATTGATTACAGCATCTTTAGGCATACACATAAGACTCCCTAACTGGGCCCACCGGGCCAACTGTTTATACTCTCGTGTTCCTGTGCAAGCGTTCGATTGGACCATTCAAACCAGTAGGGGGCCCGTGATTGGAGCAGGGCAGCACGGTTTTGGATCATGCTGCCCATTGTTCCCAAGTCCCCAAGCTCTGGCCATCTGGCTCCAATGAGCTCAGCAGTAGCACGCTTTCAGTTCTCACTTGAGTCCGCATACATTACACCCCGTAAAAAGTCTGCCATGAAAACGCTGTGAAAGCAACATCGCCCCAGTGTCGGAAAAGACTGGTGTTTGCACAGGGGACTACCTTTACTTTACTTTTATGTAATTATATATGGTATAGCATATATAATTAGTATAGTAGACAAAAGCAAATAACAGAATTACTACATCTTCAGCCAAATATTGGAACTCCTTGTTTTCCTTTCTTTTCAGTCTTGGAGATTTTGTACACAGTCTACTGGTTCAAATGTAATTTGCCTACCCCTTTTACTGCAGACAGAAGCGCAGATCAGACCATCTGGCTTTTACCGTAACACACTTGATTGGGACTAAGTGTCATTTAGCTCATGTTAGACCAGGACGTCATTCTCAAAAAGCATTGACTCTTGCCCTTTTCTAGAGTATTATATCGCTGTATGGGGGTACTGAATAATAGTTTGCCTGATGAGGATCATTCAGCCTTTTCATTCATGCATTCATATTTTGTTTCTGCTTATATTTTTAGATTTAGAAGCATGACCCTAATTTGCATTTGCTCTCAGGGTCCATTTACATAATGAGCCAAAGCTTTCATCCCCTGTACTTGTAGTCTTCAACATATGGCTCAGGACCCACAGGTGGAGCTCTATCTGCTGGGTCTTGAACTTCTACAGTCACCAAAACTTTCTTCTGCTTTTTGGAATAGTTTCCTGCTAATGCAGTTGTGTAGGGAAAAAGGGCACCATGCCACCCTCCTTTCTGTGCAAGCATAGTAAGAGGAACAGCAGGACAGTAAGGTGAGGCCATTCAGTAGTGTGGAGCATTGCCCTATCACACCAGTCTTTGTTAGGTACGCAGTTCATATTTCCTCTCCCTACTTCTTTTGGTCTGCTGCCCAGGATTTCATTCTTGACATCAAAGAATTCATAACCTTGGCACCACCTCTTCCTGTTATATAGCTATGATGTCATGTGACTTCTAGTCATAATTACAATTTACAACTCTGTATCTCCTATGCTACTGTCTAGGGGTTAAAGGTGGGTCTCATTGCCCTATAGCATATTGTTTGGGCAGCTGCACATATGGCATTCATCTCAGGTGGATTTTGACCTTTATTTCCTAAATTTCCTAAAACAGAGATAGTGAGCTGCCTTTATACTGAGTCGTTCCATTGGAGGGTTGCAACCCATCCATTCCCAGTGAATGTTTGCCTGCTAATGAACTCATTTCCCCACTGATGCTCATCATAGTAGCAGGTGAAGGGGGGGGGGAGGATTGTATCCAAACCCCCAATTCCCCCAAATCTTCATGGTTTTTGCCATAGAGATGGGGGTTCCTAGAGTGTCACCCAGAAGTGATTTGACTTCTGGGTTCAGACACAATTCATTCCCCACATTCTTCCACTGCAACAACAGGCCTACAACCCTAGTCCATTGGTTCCATTTTCTCTGTGCGGGATCACTTCACACATTACTTCCTTGGGCATTTTAATGATGTGGTTGGCAATAGCAAAACAATAAATATTTAAATATTTGTTATGTTTTAGATAACACAAACCTGAGATGCTTCAAATTTGTCTTCAAAGGACAATGATCCGGAGCCCATTATTTGACTGTAAAATGCTCTGGCACTATTTGTTCTAAATGAACTAACACACTGTACTTATAAAGTTGTCCTTTTAAGCTACACCAGAAACAAGCTGCATCATTATCTTTTTTTCAGTTTGTATGTAATGAAGTGACTTCCTTATGCAGGTGACAAGAAACTCAGAGGGGAAAAAACAACCCTCACAGAAACAAACACCACAGTGTGTTTATTGCTGAGGAAACTATTTTGTCTGCCCTGTGCCAGTTCTGAAGCCATTTATATTCTGGTTTAAAATCTGCTCTTATAGTTTGATATGGATGAAGTGCTTAATGGCATATTCTATTGACTGAGGCTGCACAATGGCTGGTGCCCTTTGTGGCATAACTTCATTTCAATGCAGTCTCATTTTCGTTGAGGATTTCCACCGAAGGGTGTCAAAGTCAAGCACTGCGTTATTAGGACTGCAAGCTTGTTTTGCACCAGACTCTGGTGTTCAAGGATTAGGGCAAGGGGGGAGGCGAACAGAAGCTGAAATTACAGCAAAATTTATCAACAGAAGCATAACCTAACCAATTTTGTGTAGCTAGAAGCAAGAAAATATAGTAAAAGGGAAAGGAAGATTATCCTGGCAAAAGCTGGAGTGTCCGCTTGTTCTTTACCCAATGCAGTATGAAATTGATCACAAAGGGAAATGCCATCCCCTGCAGCACATCTGTTGAAAGACCAAATGAGATATTTGAATGTTTGTGTGAGTGCACATTACAGAAGTACATTTAGAGCTGCCAACCTCCAGGTGGTGGCTGGAGATCTTCCGTTACTACAGCTGATCTTCAGGCAAAAAGATCAGTTCATCTGGAGAAAATGGCCACTTTGGAAGATGGATACTATGGTATTGAAGGTTCTCTGCTCCCCAAACTCCACCCTCCTCAGGCTCCACCCCCAACATCTCCAGGCATTTCCTAACCCTGAGCTGGCAACCTTAGCCACAATTCTTAAACTCAAGAGGTTTCAACACAAGTGGCTAATGGAATGAGTTGCATGACCCCCAATGAGAAATAGAACCACCAAGTCCTCAACAAAAGGGGGCGGGGAATCCATCATTAGTTTTATTCTAAATAGTTTTGGAACCACACTGATTTAAATTATGACATGTAGAAAATGAAATAAAGTGAGTTCAGCCAGCTCTGAATCAACCAAGAACACTTTATTACAAGAAGAAACAGTCACAGAGGCACACTGTCAGCAAAGGGTTCATTGGAGTTCCAAAATAATCAGACTTGTCTTTATTTAAAAACTACGTTTCATTTTATTGATTACAACAATGTTACTCTCCACACCAGTTCTTTGAAACTGATAACGAATAGAGAAAGGTATTGGCATTTATGGACATACATCAAAGCACTGGGGGGTTTAAATCACTTCTCATAATAAAGTTGCAATTTGTCTTTTGGAGACACTTGGTTCACACACCCTTATCTCTCACATATGTAAACTGTATCTTCCTCCCGGTAGTGTCCTTGCCCGGCACCTGGGAAGCAGCTGAGCCTTTTGCACTTCAAAGACCTTACTGGCCTTTGGCGCCTTAATCACCTTCTTTCCTCCCCCCCCCCCCCCCCTTACATTCTACAATGGCACTAGTATTAGTAGGCGAAGATTCATGGGGTTAGTTGACAGTAAATAAACATTTCAAACAGCAGAACTGGTTTCAATAGAACACAAGCTGACACACACATGCAAACTGCAACTATATTCAATCTGGCTATGGATAACTACACACCCCTAGAAGGCAACAGTTATTTCTATTGGTTCACTCCAGAATCCTTCATTTGCATCTCTTTGTTACAAGTTGTTACATGCCTAGCATCCTGATTCACCAATTCCTCCAGGCTTCAGGATCCTGGTTTGCAAGGAGTGCTTGTCTCAAGCTCAGGCAACAAGAACCCAGTGAGATGCAATGCATAACAGAGAAAGCCTTTCAAAGAGGAAAGAAGTAGAGTTGCCAAGTCTAATTCAGAAAATATCTGGGGATTTTGGGGATAGAGCCAGGAGACTTTGGGGGTGGAGCTAGGAGACTTTGGGGCAGAACCAAACTTTCCTATTTCCAAAATAAATGCATAAAAATACAGCAGTGCAGTTTACCTGAATAGTCATCATTTCCTCATCCCCCAATAGCTGCAATCCAAGTAAATGAAAGTGTAAACACACAAAAAGCAGCCAAAATGCACAGAGTTTGTAAGCTCACATTTTTGTGATCTCACTGGGGCTTTACTCATTGGAACTGCTGTTCTTCAGCCTAACACAGGCAAACAAAAGAGAGAGAGGTGGAGTTTTCCTCTATCACATAAACAGGCTCCTATACAAAGACTCTGAAAACAATGCAAAACAAGCACAGACAGACACACACTATTACTGCCTCCCCTACAAAGACTTCTGAAAAGTACTCTCTCTCTGTGTCAAGCATGCCATTTTTATATGCTACCTCTAACCGTGTTCAGCAGACAAGCCAGATACAAAGCAGGACACTTTTCATGCTCTCTCCTCCCCTTCCCCCCTGCTTTCTCCTTCTAGCCAAAGGGTGCATAATAAATCCATCTGGACCCAGGATGTTTAGAGTAACCTTGTGCTAACGGTGTAAAGTGCCTCTCCCCCATATTCACACAGTCAGGTCCTATCGGTTCCCAGAAAATATGAGAGAAAGGGAGATGTTTTTATTAGCTGACATTCCTTAGTCATAAAGAGATACTAGTGAGTAGCCTTTGAACCCTCAACTCAATTTGCATCTTTATGTTATCGTTTTGAAGTTATTGTCAGACACTGGAATATAACTGTATTAAATGCTTAGACTTACTGACTCCATTTTCCTGACCTTGTTACTAACCATGAGAAAGCCTGTTGCATATCAAAGTAGAGGCCACAGAATGTTACTAATAGTTGGTGTGAACATTCCTTTCCCTGTAACTAACAAAAGATACCTTCCTTTGAAGATAAGTGCCTCAGGGCTGGCAATTCGGCCATTCCTGTGAAGCCGCAATAACAAAGAGATAAGAAGAAGTACCCTTGTGAAATCTTGCACCCCGACCTAGCAATGTTTAGATGTGTGGGTTTTTGCATAGCAAGCTTTGATGTAGAATTCTTTAAGATATGTTCTCATATGCAACACTGTATCAGTTCCAATCTGTCCTCGTTCAGATGCTATGGATTCTCGAATAAATCCTAAGCTTTGTATCAACTCGAAGTCTGGTTGATTTGAAGTTCCATTGTCTGACAGTTATCTGTAACCTTTCCCTTTGAAGCATGCCTATAAGTTACTATGCAATGCTATGTATGTCATTACTTCCAATGAGTAATGACATACATAGTCCGTCCTTAGGCAAGCTATGGAGTTTCAACAATAAAGCAACTTTTGATTTAAGAACAAAAGCTTGATTATTGAGAAATATCAATGCTTGACATTTTGGAAGTAACCTTACTTGGGGACGTAACTGAATTGGCAACTTCCTGACCGTATGGCGGAGAGAACTCCAGAAAATGGAAAACTCCCCATAACTCTGGTGAGATCACGAGGTGAGCTGAGAGGAGATGGTGCCAGGGTGCAAACACCTCCGTGGCACATCCTCGACACTCGGAGCGTTACCGGGAGAGGAGCTCCCCTGCACATCCAGCAAATGTTTATCACCCCTAAAGTGTGGGTCCCCCAAATGTCCACCTCATTGATGGATGAAGCACCAGCTCGGAGAGAAGCGATCCTGGTACTACCCTCCCTGCGCTCGAGAGCAGGGGAGGAAAGCGACCAGAGCCCTTCGGAGGTGAGTGGGAAAGATGGCCGGGATGATCGAGGGCGACCATGCCCTGATGAAGAGGAAGAGGACGGGGGAGACAGAGAACGGCCATGCCCAGATGACGAGGAGGAAGAGCCAGATCCTACTTGTTGTGAAAGGAAAGCAAAACAAACGGAGGCTCTGCTTCTGACCCTTTCCCATGAAGTACTTCCTGCTCAACTTTAAAGGGGCACACACACACACATAAAGAGGCATTTTAAAATGGGACCTGTTTGCGGGTTTCTTAACCTGCTGGAGGTCTAGAGGTACTGGTGGCTGTGGGGGTCTGGCTTCCCCCCGCCGACCAGCTGGCTGGGGGCGGGGGGAAGCCTGTAAAACTGGGGGATCCCCCACTGGGACCTGGGGATTGGGAAAACTAGAAGGAAGGGACTGGAGAATATCTACACCTTGGAATCTTGCTTATTACAGCAGAACATGAGGTCTCTGAGACTTATTACAGCAGAAGATGAGGGACTGGAATTAGGGGGAATAATTTGGAAATGGCACTCATCCATCAAAATCTCTCCTTTCAGGATTCTCTGAACTCTCAGATTAATTTTTCTTTCCTTGCCATTCTTACCTTGAAGTGGCATTTAGCTGGCCTCAGCTGGCCTCAACATTCCATGACCTCTGGAGCATATTAATTCTCATCAAGCCATTAAGAACAACTCCCCCCTTTTGGTTAAATTGCTGAGGCATATTTTTTCTAAATGCTCCAAATAGGTAGGAACCCTAATATTTTGTTGTGAGTGTTCTGGTTTTGTGGTTTTTGTGATCTACAGGTACTTGCTAGTTTTCCATTAAGTACTATGAGCAAACAACTAAGATATGAACTGGAAAAGTCCTCCGTTCAAATTTCACCTCAGTGATGAATTTACAAGGTGGCCTTAGACAAGTTGTTGTCCTCTAGTCTCAGCAATAATAGGACAATAATACCGTCAGGACTGTTGCAAGGATTACTGAGATCATGAATACAAAATGCTTTCAGTCTCATGCTCTGTATAAATTGTAAACATTATTCAGTTTCAAAAAAAGGACACCCATTTTGTTTAATGTTATGGTGGATTGTAGATAATAACTTTGATTTGTATGTATACACGCTAGTATTAACTATCACTATTGCATTATTTTCACTGCTTGGTATGAAGACATTTTCTTCTAAATAGAGCTGTTTAGAATAACGGGGGTCAACTGTATAAACCCATCTAAACAGATAATAGTATGCACACAAACATCTCTCTTTCTCTTTATATTTCAGATAGCTCTGTAACATGACAGCCATAATAAACTATCTGGTTGTGTGGACACACAGCTGTAGGTTAGTTTAAATTGTCTGGTAGCCATTCTGCACTATGTCATAGGTTGTTACTTGTTAATAGTTCAGTTGCATGTCTATTAAGGATACAATTGTTATACACTGGTTTGGATTTACTGGGAAATTTCTGCTAACCAATGGGAAGGTGATATTTACCAGTTCCCCCATCTCATTGCAGACCTCCCACTGCAACATCTCAAGGTGTTGGTGAGGCTTAGGATTAATATTTCACTGATTGTTTAAGGCTTTAGGGAGGCAAAAAAGTCTCTTTCCATGGACATTACCACTGAATTCAACCCAATGCCTGGATTAGCTATAAAACAAACAAACAAAAAACCCTAGTTCAGGGTTATCTTATATTAAAAGTTTGACAATAGACACATCTTTACAGGATAGAACAAATGAGCTCTTTGAAAAAAAATCTAGGACAGGAGCGTCAAACTCATTTGTTATGAGGGCTGGATCCAACTTTAATGAGATCTTGTCAGGCTGGGCCATGTGTATTATAAATACCAGGTAGTAGAGATAGAAACTTTATAAAGAACATAGACAAACATAATTAATTTTTTTTAAAAAAGAACTTAAAATAAACATGCTTAAAAGACTATTTAACAGTTTCTGATAACTGACACTTTTTGCTCTGAATTATTGTATTAAAATCTGGAGACAATATCTGTGCTGTAGCAATCTTTTTCAATATTAAATATTTTATTGATTTCAATAATAAAACGGAAAAGATTGAAGGGGAAAGGGGAATGTGCTGTAGCAATCTTGAGTATGCTGTTCAAGTCTTGTTCAGTTGTGTGTCTGTAAGTTGCAAATCTACTTTTGATTTATTGACATTTATTACAGAAATCTCATGGTCAATGATTTGAGCCTAAGACCTTGGGGAAAACATGAATTGGCTGGGCATTGTGAGCTTTTGTACATAAATTGTACATAAGTTGCTTCATGTGTTGATCAGCCAATGAAGAAAGTAGAGGCGTTGCTCTGTAGCTGTCAAGTCGGCTGATTCAATAACGAGACGTTGTTGATACAAAGTTTCTAGTTTATTGTTATCATGATTCTCGACTGCTGTAAGATTGAAAGACTGGCGAGTATACAATAGGAGCATGCATATAAGGTATACATCAAAAGGATTCTTTAGGGAGGGGCACTCTATGCAGGGCACATTCACACATTGATGTTACTATTTCGTTCCCAGGCCTGGCTGGCCTTGAGTGCCGTCCAGTCTCCCAAAACTCCCCCGACACTCTGTCTGAGAAGGCACTGTAATCTCTTTCCCAAATTCCCATTTCAAAGCACTACATAACAAAGGACAGGAGGGGGGGGGGTGAGGAGCATTCAGGCTAGCAGCATTGGCATACAGTATGGCTTTACCCAGGATACATTTCTCCTGAACCAAAGTTTGAACACAAGCTTGACCAGAGTTGAAGCAGACTTGACAGACTGCCCCCCTTAAGCCCCCTCCACAGCCAGGGGCCATGGTGGAGGCCGAAGGGTCTTACAGTCCCAGATTTCTTGGACTGCACAGCCTGGGTTGCCCTTCTGGGAGGGGAGGGCTCCTGGTGGATGAGGATGCCAACTCAAAGACCCAGGGTCCCGACGAAGTAGGCTGCAATGAAATACAGGATGGATTTTACCAAGGGCAGGGGGCAAGTCTAGCTCCACAGTTACAGGATTAATCACCCTTTTGATCTTGAAGGGCCCTAGGAATTTACAAGCCAGTTTCCTAGATGGTTGTGTGAGAGGTAGGTTCTTGGTTGATAGGTATACGGAATCCCCCACCTTGAAATCCCAGGCCGGGACATGAGATTTGTCATATTGCTTTTTGTAGGCTTCTTTTGCAGCCTCCATGTTCTCTTGGATGGCCGGCCAGCTGCGGCTCGGCCCTTTCCACCATTGTTCGAATGCTGAAGGGGTTCCCTGGTTTTCTCCTCCTGGTAGCAGAGGAATCGGCTTCCCTTCATACCCAAACACCGTGAAAAAGGGGGAGGCTTTCGTGGAGCTGTGCACCCCATTGTTGTAACCCTACTCTGCAAAGGGGAGCAGGTCCACCCAGTCGGACTGGCGCTGGTTAATGAAACACCTTAAATATTGCTCCAGCACCCCGTTCACTCTCTCTGTCCGTCCGTCCGTCTGGGGGTGATAGGCTGAACTTAGACCCTGCTCCATTCCCACTAACTTGCAAAACTCCCGCCAGAAGGTGGCAACGAACTGTGGCCCGCGGTTGCTAATGACCTTATCGGGGAATGAGTGGAGTTTTACCACGTGATCAAAGAACAGGGCCGCCACCTTCTTTGCAGTCAGTAGCTGAGCGCAAGGGATGAAGTGGGCTTGCTTAGAGAACGTGTCCACCACCACTAGGATTACTGTTTTCCCTCTAGAGGGCGGGAGTTCTACTATGAAGTCCATGGATACTATCGACCATGGTCGTTTGGCCGTCTCTATTGGGTGCAGCAAGCCCGGCGGTTTCCCCCCCCTGCACTTGGCCATGATGCACACCGGGCAGCTGGTCACAAAGTTGGACACGTCTTTTCTTAGGGATGGCCACCAGAACTGGCGGTTGGCCATGTGCAGAGTTTTGACGTAGCCAAAATGTCCGGCTAGTTTGGAGGAGTGGCAGAGTTCTAATACCTCCCTCCTCAACCCCTTGGGAATGTAAAGTTTCTCCCCTTTGCACCATAGCCCGTCCTTCCCTTTTTGCACCCCCTCGGGCCGCCGTCCTCCCTCCCTTTCGGTCTCCAAGGTGATGCGATCCCGGCTGATTCCCTCCAGCTCCTTTTTCTTTTGTGACCTGGTAGTGACCATGGCCGCTACTTGGGAAGGCGGGATCAATGAGTCCACTACCTCCTCCCTCTGGCTCTCGTGCTGCGGGAGCCGGGAGAGCTCATCCGCCAGGAAATTCTTGGTTCCCGGGATGTGCCTCAGGGTGAAATCGAATTTGGAGAAGAATCCCGCCCACTGGATTTGCTTTTCACTCAGTTTGCGCTTCCCCGTTAGGGCCTCCAGGTTTTTATGACAGCACCTAACAGCACCTTAGCCCCTTCTAGCCAGGATCTCCAGGTCTTTAGGGCAAACATGACCGCAAAGGCCTCCTTGTCCCAGACGAACCAGTTTCTCTGTTCATCAGAAAATTTTCTGGAGATATAGGTGCACGGCCGCAGTTTCCCTTCCCCATCCCGCTGCATGAGAATGGCTCCTACGGCCACGTCGGAGGCGTCACATTGAACCACGAAGGCTCTCTGCTCATCGGGGTGGCTCAGGACTGGTTCGCTAGTGAATAGGCACTTTAGCTGGTCGAAAGCGGCTTGGCACTTGGGCGTCCAGTTTAACCTGGCGCCCGGCTGCTTGGCCTCTGGCCCCTTCCCCTTGGTCTTTAGGAGGTCGGTCAGGGGCAGGGCGATCTGGGCAAACCCCTCTATGAACGCCCTGTAGAAATTTGCGAACCCGAGAAATGATTGGAGCTGTCTACGTGTCCTCGGGGGGGGGGGCATTCTAGCACCGCTTGGATTTTGGCGGGATCCATCGCTAACCCCTGCCCGGACACCCGGAAGCCTAAGTAATCCAGCTCGGTTCGATGGAACTCGCACTTGGATAGCTTGGCGTACAGCTGGTGCTCCAGCAGGGTGCTGAGCACTTCCCTCACTAATTTCACATGGGACTGCTCGTCTGGCGAGTAAATAATGATGTCATCCAGGTATAGCACCAACCCCTTGTACAAAAATTTTCTGAGCACATCATTTATAAAATTCATAAACACCCCCGGAGTCCCCTGCAACCCAAATGGCATGACCAAGTACTCGAACTGCCCATCGGGGTGTTGAACGCCGTTTTCCATTCATCCCCCTCCTTGATGCGCACGCAGAAGTACGCATCCCTCAAATCCAATTTGGTAAAAATCTTTCCCCCTGACACAGTGTTCAGTAGGTCCCGGATGAGGGGGATGGGGTAGATGTGTCTTCCACCGACACGCACGCCCTCTCCTTGGCGACGGGAGCCCGTGGCCCCCACGCTGTGTCCCAGAGGTGGTTCTTGCACAGGGGGTCCAGGAACCTGATTGTCTGGGCCCTCCAGCGGATGAGGGGCTCGTGCTTCTCCAGCCAACCCACCCCCAGCACTACTGGGTAGGAGCACGAGGGGGCAATAACAAAAGCCTCGTGGTCCCAATGTTCCTCGATCCCCATGGGGCTGGCTTGCGTCTCATGAGTGCATGGTTCCCCACACATCACGGACCCGTCCATCTGCTCAAACAACATGGGGTGGGGTAGCTGCGAGCTTTCGAGCCCCAATGCCTCCACCACTTTGGGGTAGATCAGTTCTCGGTTACACCCTGAGTCTATGAGGGGCCGAATCTGCAAGAACCGTCTCAGTTTGGGGTTCACTGTTACAAAGTACAAATGTCCCGTTACTCTCACCGTCAGTGGTGCCTTCTTCCGGTCGACCTGCTGGCTGGCACCATTCAGGGCAGGCTGGTCTCGTTTCCAGCCGGCTCTTCCACCCAGGTGAGGTCGGCCAGTTCCGCCGAGAGCAGCACCTCCTCGTCCAGGAGTTCCTCCTGTACCGCCAATGCGCTGCTCTTCACCGCACCCTTAGGGCGGCTAGGGGTTTTCTTAGCCGGGGTGCCCGGTTTGGCTTGTGGTGCTGCGGCCCGGGTGGGAGGTGGCTGGGGGCAGTTTGAGGCAAGGTGGTTCGGGTCTCCGCACCTGAAACACCGGCGGGGGCCCACGGGGATCGCTGCCATCGGCTTCTTTGCTTTCGGGGGCTCGGCCTTCCCGGGGGTAGTTTTTTGTTGGCCCTTGCCTGATTGGTGTTGGCGCAGCATCACCACGCGCTTCAGGTTAGTCTCGACTTCACCCGCCAGCTGGATCCACCCCACCAGGGTGTCTGGGTGGGCCTGGGTGAGGGCCCTATCCAGGATGCTGACGTTCAGCCCGTTAGTGAAGTGCTCGATCTTCATCACTTTGTTCCAACCCCGGACCCGGGCCACATTGGCTTGGAAGTCTGCGGCATACTCGTGGATGGATCGGGCCCCCTGCTGCATGTTGCGAAGGGCTGCGCGTGCGGGGGTCTCTTGTAGGGGGTCCTCGTACTGGGTCATCAGGGCCCGTAGGAAGGTGCGAACGTGGTTCAGGTCGGGACTCATGGCTTCACACAGGCTCACGTACCAGCGCTTTGCGGCCCCCCTCAGCTTCGAGCCCAGGTAGTCCACTCGGCTGAATTTGTCTGGGAAGGAGTGCCCCCAATAGTACATGAAGCTGTTTGCTTGGATAGCGAAATAGTTCACCTCCTCCGGGTCCCCGTCGAAGGTGGCATCGAGCTCTCATCCCCTTCCCCCGCCTTGGGGAGGCACCGGCCCCTGGGGAGCCGCGCCTCGTGCGGGTGCTGCCACCTGGGCCGGTTGCCCTGGTGGCCCTCGGGCCGTCGGCGGGGTGGGTTGCGGGCGCCAGGGCCCCGTCACTCCCAATGCTCTCCCCAACTGGGCTGTCAGGGCCTGCATCTCATCCTTCAGCCCCTTCATCGCCTCGCCCACCTCCCGGTGCACCATCGAGTGGAACGTCTGGTAGTCCTCATCGTGCCTGTCCTTGGGCCTTGGCTCTTCGTCCTCGGCTCCTCCGCACTCCACGTCCGCCGGCTCGTCTCCCAACACCTGGACGACTATAACGCTGTCCACCTCGCCCATCTCCGCGGAGTCCGGGTTGATGGCCTCGGCTTCATCCATCCGGACCCCCCTGGTGTGGTGGGTCAGGATGGTCTCCCGGCGAATCGGGGCTTGATCCATGATGGTGGTTGAGGCCCGCGATTGGTACTGCCGAGGGGTAATCACCAACTGCAATCTGGGGGGAGACCCTGCAGCCCTCCTAGTGTCGAGGACGTGCCACGGTGCCTCGGCCCCTTCCAGGTCGAGTGGGAGTTCTCCGTTGTCTGGAATCTGTTCAGCCATGAGGCTTTCAAGTTGCCGAAAAGGTTGAACTCCTAAGGCAGTCTTTCAAAATGTCAAGTTGGCTGATTCAATAACGAGACGTTGATACAAAGTTTCTAGTTTATTGTTATCATGATTCTCGACTGCTGTAAGATTGAAAGACTGGCGAGTATACAATAGGAGCAAGCATATAAGGTATACATCAAAGGGATTCTTTAGGGAGGGGCACTCTATGCAGGGCACATTCACACATTGATGTTACTATTTCGTTCCCAGGCCTGGCTGGCCTTGAGTGCCGTCCTGTCTGTCTGAGAAGGCACCGTAATCTCTTTCCCAAATTCCCATTTCAAAGCACTACATAACAAAAGACAGGAGGGGGGGGGGTGAGGAGCATTCAGGCTAGCAGCATTGGCATACAGTATGGCTTTACCCAGGATACATTTCTCCTGAACCAAAGTTTGAACACAAGCTTGACCAGAGTTGAAGCAGACTTGACAGTAGCTACTGCGCAATTGAGCAAGGCTGGCAAAGTGAGTTGTGATGCAGAAGGAAGCAATAGAGAGAGAAGGAAGCAGACAACTGTGAGCTGCTCATGGGCCTAATAGAAGCTCTCCAGGGACCTGATTTTGCCGTCGGGCTGCACGTTTGACACCCATGATTTAAATTCTAGGCAGCATTAGGTGTGTAAATGCCAACAGTGATGCTGACTAACTTGTAGTTACAGCATTGTTAGAAAATAGTGATTTGGGTAACAGACTAAGGTACCTATTCCCTCCAGTATCAGGGGTAGTATGCCTCTTTAAATCAGTTGCTGTGGTGTACAGGCAGGATGATGCTTTTGCAGTCATCCTGTTTGTGGGCTTCCCAGAGGTAGCTGGTTGGCCACTGTGTGAACAGAATGTTGGACTACCTGGGCCTTTGGTCTGATTCAGCGTGACTCTTTTGTCCTTACTTGCTGAGAAACTGAGATGTACAGAAGAAGAGGAGTTGTTTTTATACCTTGCTTTTCTCTACCTTAAGAAGTCTCAGAGCAGCTTCCATTCACCTCCTCTTCCTCTCCACACAACAGGTACCATATGAGGTAAGTGAGGCTGAGAGAGTTCTAAGAGAACTGTGACTGGCCCAGGGTCACCCAGCAGTCTTCATGTGGAAGAGTGGGGAAATCAAACCTGGTTCTCCAATATTAGAGTCTGCTGCTCTTAACCATTACACCATGCTGGCTCTCTGTGTGGACTCTTAAGCCTACTTAACTCAGAAAAAAGTCCCACTGTCTTCAATGGGGCTTATTTTCTGGTCATTGTGTCAAAGAAGTAAGCACCTGAATCATTTTCACACTTGACCTTTCCTATAAGAAAGTAAATCTGTATTTCAGGCCAGCTGAGATGAGATCAGACCTAAACATAACTTTGGGGTGGATGTTTTTGAAACGTGGCTGTGGTTGCACTGCTGGCACCCAGGGGGTCAACACAGGAGTGCTGCAAACCTGCTTACTTAAAGAAGTATTTGTTGAAAAATGCTTTTTCAAAGGGAGGCTGGGCCTACTTGTCAGGCTCTGTTCATCTATGATGTTAATCAATACTGTTACTAATCATATTCAATGCTGCTAGAAAGGCCTACTAACATAGAAGCCGGGGTAATAAGGAGGGAGAGGGGAGTAGAAAACAGCTTCCCAAGAATATCAAAGGTTGCCAAGGTCCCTTTGAAGTAGACAATATGTGCCAGATTCTCACCTCCTCTCCAGAGGCCCCAAGGACATTGCCTCTGGGAAATGTAACCACCAACAAAAAAGATAAGGGGGGGAGCATTGGGAAAAATCTCATGTGCAAAGTAACCTTTTGTTTTGGGAATTAGGGGGTAGAAACCATTGCTTTGATGTAGAAGAATAAATGCCAGTAGTTAGAGCTGATCTCCATCAGTTCCAATACCTGCCATGCTGAAGTAACTCTGAAGTATCCAATAAATGCAACTTTGTTTCAAAATACCAAGTCTGCTTACTTGTGAGCTTCAATGAACCTACGCCTGACACTACTGGAGAAAGCTGCTAAGAGCACTCCCCCTGTAATGAAATGGTATGAAATAAAATTTAACTTCATGAAGGGTAATGGGAAGTAACCACAATCAACAGCTTTTGCTCCCTCACTCTGTCTTCTCTCATTTCTGAAGAATTTTCCTCTTGGAACCAATGCCCTGATTTCTGTCTCTTAAAGGTACAATCTGCAATCAACTAGCTTGTTAAGTAGTTTAACAAGGTGAAAAATATTCAATTACTTCCCATGTGTTTATCCTGCTGTTGCAATGCTGGAAAGTAACAACACGGTGTCTGTCATCATTGCTTCTGCTGATCAGATTTAATATCGTTTAGTTGAGGCAAATTTGACTAACAGAATAGATATTTCCATTGCTCTGGGCTCATTTTTCAGGCCACAGATTTTTTTCTTAAATAAGAGAGCTGTTTTATTTTGCCTTCATTTCCCTATTTTTTTTGACTGAGGGAAAACAGTAAACCAACTCTTTATAATCTCTTTTGTTGTTGATGTTTAAACATATTTTCACTGTTCAGAATTTCAACCAATGGGGTTGGCTACACCTCCTGAGACAGCTATTTTGTGATTGTGCCTGCTGCCCTGTGTCACGGGCAGAACTGTGAGAGCTATGCATAATTTTGCTCTCTGACATTTTGTGGTTGGCTACACCTCCTGAGACAACTACGTTGTGATTGTGCCCTGTGTCAGAATTCCAAATGTGCCTATGAGCTCAAAATAGTCTCCAAGCTCTGGTCGTCTGTCTCCAATAAGCCAGGCAGGAACACCCAATTCAGTTCTCCCATGAGTCCACATACATAACATCCCTCTCCTCCTAGTTCATCAGCCTTGACATACATAGTTCTTTAAGTAAGCAGGCTGGCAGCACTCCTGTGTTGACCACCTGGGCGCCAGCGGTGCAGCCACAGCTTCGGGCGCATTGAGCATAGGGGCCAGTGATGCGGAGTTGGGATTGCAGCTGTTGCCAGTTCGGGGGCTGTCGGAGCCTCGATGGCCAGTGGGTCCTGTGGCCTGCCTTCTTCCTTGATCTCATCCCCATGTGCCTCATGTGACTGCAACTGGTTGATGTGCCACTGCATTGTCAACCCATTGTTGAAGTAACATCATACATGATCAACCCTAGTACCTGGGAGACTCGGGCTGGAAGCCAGGCTGCCCCCGCCCCAAATTTATTTGCATACACCAAGTCCCCCATACCGAAACCCCTGGGTGCTTGGACTGTGTCGGGCACCTCTTGCAGGTCTGGGGCCTGATTGGGGTGCATGTGGTTGAGACGCGTCGACATGAAGAGCTTGGCCGGGCAACGACCAGTGGTTGTACAGGTGATACTATGCTAGGCCCACAGGAACACTGCGAGGCAGGAGTCCCTTTGGATGATGTGGAGGAGTGACTCTTTGGTGGACTGCATGATTCTTTCTGCTTGGCCATTAGTGGCCGAATGGAAAGGGGCTGGCCTGATGTGCCAGATCAAGTTCTGGCCACAGAAGTCCTAGAATTCCCCTGATGTGAAGGCTATCCCATTGTCAGAGATGAGGGTGTCTGGCAGACCATGGGTGGCAAAAACCCTGTGGAGGGCCGCAATGGCAGCTTGGGAGGAGGTGAATGCTACAGGGACTACCTCAAGCCATTTCGAGTAGGAGTCCACTATGAGGAAAAATATCTGACCATGGAAGGGCCCCACAAAGTCCAGGTGCAGGTGGGACCAAGGGTTATGGGTGAACTCCCACTGTTGGGCTGGGTCTCCTGGCAGGGTTGGCACCTCACTACCCAAGACTCCATGGCATCGTCAATCTCAGGCCACCAAACAGAACTGCGGGCTAAGGCCTTCATCTGCATGATCCCTGGGTGGGTGTTGTGCAGCGTGGTGAGGACTCTTTGCTGCAGGGCTGGGGGCACCACCACCCTTCCTCCCCACAAAAGCAGCCCTTGTGCACCAACAGTTCATCTTGGTGGGAGGCGAACACGACAAACTCTGGGTGCGCCTGGCTCATGGGTCATCCCCTCCACACCCAGTTCAAAACTCTGGAGAGGATTTTATCCCTAGCTGAACAGCGAGCTATGTCCTTTGCATGTACTGGCCGGTCAGGCAGGCATTTTAGTAGCATTTCCTGGTATGCAGGGGCTGGATCTAGGTCCCCAGCGGGCAGCAGCCCCCAGAGGGCAGCAGCAGCCGACTCTAGGCCCCCAGAGGGCAGCAGCAGCCGACTCAAAGCGTCTGCATGGCCCATTGCTTTCCCCAGGCAGTACTGAAGGTCATACTGGTACCCCGTGAGAAAAATGGACCACCTTCAGACCCGGGGTGGCAACATCTGGGGCATTCGGTGGTCAGGGGCAAATAAGCCTAAGAGGGGCTTGTGATCCGTGTATATGGTGAAGGGCTGGCCATACAAATAATTGTGAAATTTCTTCACCCCGCTACAATGGCCAGGCCCTCCTTGTTTATTTGCATGTAATTGTGTTTTGGCTTTTGTAGGGTCCGAGAGTAGCATGCCTTTGGGACCTCATGGCCATCTGGCAGCATGTGTGCTAGCACCGCCCCCACCCATATGGTGATGCGTCACAAGCCAGGATGACGGGCAGCTGCTCATCAAAGTGCACCAGCACGCTGTTGGAAGTGAGAAGGTCCTTTACCGCTTGGATGGTGGTAGCCTGCCTGTGGCCCCAAACCCATAGGGCCCTTTTGTCCAGTAAATGGTGGAGGGGTTCCGTTACCACCACCTTGTGGGGCAAGAAGGCGTGGTAGAAGTTGAGGATGCCCAAGAAAGCCAGAAGCTCTGCCTTATTTGTGGGGGATGGCGTGTCACAGATGGCCTCCACCTTCTCCTTTGAGGGATGGATGTTGGTCACATCCACTGAATACCCTAGAAACTCTATTTTCGGAACCCCCCAAAGACACTTTTCCCTCTTCACCTTCAGCCCTGCTAAGTCAAACCACTGGAATACGGCACGGAGGCAAACTCCTCCTCTGTGGCTGCAGCGATCAGTACATTATCGAAAAGTGGCTGGACCCTGGAAATACCTTTCAAAAGAGAGTCCATTAGGTTCTGAAAAAATCCTGGGATCACGCTGACCCCAAACTGGAGACGCTTGACTTTGAAGGCGCATCTGTGCATGACAATCATTTGTGCCTCAGTAGTGGCGGCTGTCAGACACTGAAAAGCTTGACTGTTATGATATAAGGCTGTACTGAAACTGTAATGAGATGCTTGACCTAACCGACTCCATTTTCTAACATTTGCTACTAACTCCAAATAGAAGTCTTGCATATCAAAGTAGAAGTGAAATTGTTGCTAATCCTGCTGTGAATTCCTGTCCTTAGTACTAACAAAGGCAACAACCCTTTGAAGATAAAATGCCTCAGGGGCAGCTAGCAGAGCTGTTCCTGTGAGAGAGGGAACCACAATAGATAAGAGGGAGAAACGTGTGAAATGTATCACTGTAGTGTGGGAATGTAGATTTGTTTGGAAAGCCTTTAATGTACTCCTAGTCAAAATATCTATGCTCCAAGGAGAGGGCATCAGTTCAATTGTATCTCTGCTCAGAATCTTTGGATTATCAAATAAAGTCTTAACATTGTAACCAATGGAAGTCCGTTTACTTTGAAATTCCACTGTCTGACAGCGGTGTCCACTGGGAGCTGTTGGTAAACCTGGGCCAAGTCCAATTTGCTGAAAATCTCAGCCCCCGCTAATGATGCCAGCATGTGGCTTACCACTGGTGCAGGGTATGTGTGACCCTGCAACACCTTGTTTATCATACACTTATAGTCTGTGCAGAGGTGGACATGGCCATCGGGCTTGACCGGGGTGATGATGGAGGTCTCCCAGCGGGCATTAGTGACTGACTCTAGCAAGCCCTGGGCCACCAGGAGGTCTAGTTTCTCCTCAATCTTATGTTTTAGGGTGAAGGGCACCCTCCAGGCCCGGTGTATGTTCCTAGGGTACTGCTGAAGACCTCTGGGAACTCCCCACAAATGCATTGAAAATCACTAGGCCTTGTGGGGACCTGGTTTATACTGGTGACCTGAATTCCCAGTAAGCTACTACTAGTAGAGGTAGCTTCGCTGAGAAATTGCTGTACTTTACTCGCAAAACTCCCACTCCCTTGACTGCAATCTCCCATTTTTGGTAATCCTGGACAATGAATGGGGAGGGCAATCGCTGGGATTCCCCCTAGGGTCCAGGTTAAAATTACAGTCTGTCCATAGACAGTGGATTTTGCTATTCTTATGCAGTAAAAAATCCAGTCACAAAGCATGTTATTTAGTGTGTGTGAACACACCCTGTATCTCTTCAAAGAAACACTCACAACTCCTGTGTTCAAAGGGAGCTGGTACTGAAATAGTGTGGTGGAATATTGCAAGCCAGGACTTCCACACAAGTGCCTGATAGTTCTGTTGGTATATTCCCCATCAGGGCTTTTTTGGCAGAAAAAACTCAGCAGAAACTCATTTGCATATTGTTTCACACAGGGCTTTTTGTAGAAAAAGTCAAACAGGAATTCATTTGCATATTTGCCATACCCCCTGACACCAAGCCAGCTGGAACTGTGTTCCTGTGTGTTCCTGCTCAAAAAAAGCCTTGTTCCCCATAAAAAGGAAGGGCAGGGGAAATTCACAATAGCAGGTGTGATTTGATAATTTCATAGAGTCCAAGGCTCACATGAAGTCACCTGTATGAAGAAGGAAAAGGGATATATTATGCTTTTCCAAGACCAGCACCAGGTGAATACACAAATAGTTTCAAAGTTATTGCTGTTACTCATAAAGGACCATGGCTGAAATTCAGTTTCAGTTCTCCAGCTTATTCCAGGGAGAGAAAGCATAGGAGCAAGAGAACAAAGTTGGAGTCCAGTAGCACTTTTAAGAGCAACAAAGTTTTATTCAAAATGTTAGCTTTCCTGTGCATGCACACTTCGTCAGACAATGAAATGAGGTACAGTGAGCAGTGCTACAGGTAGCCAGTGGGCAGTGGTTAAGAATGCAAAGTAATATAAACAATACAATGGCAAAACAGTGAAATTGACAAATTGAAAATCTCACTGTTTTGCTGTTGGATTCTAACTTTGCACTACTTTGCATTCTTAACCACTGCTCACTGTACCCCATTTCATTGTCTGATGAAGTATGCATGCATATGAAAGCTTACATTCTGAATAAAACTTTGTTGATCTTAAAGGTACTCCTGGACTCCAATTTTGTCCTCTTTCTTCAGAGGCACACAGCTGCCCACCTGGATCTATCATTATTCAACAAGAGGAATCTTCTTTTCAACCTTGTTAAAAAACAAACTCCCATTTAAATCCACTTCCCCTCCCTTAAATGTCTTCTTTTGAAATAGATGGCTTATATTCTATCTCCAAGTTTTCACTATCAGTCCCTTCACACTGTTTTCAAGTGTTGTCTGTATACACTTATTGAACAGATGTTCTCCACTGTTCTTTTCCCCCAACTGCAAAAAAAATAGAAATATGATGGGACTCCAAAGAAAATCATCCAGGGATCTAACTAACTGAAAATGATACTCTTGGTAGGGAGGCTATTAAAGGAAAACCTGATTTTTGTCTTTATATATACAGGGTTCATTAACTTTCTTTCTGGGGCAGCTAATGATCTGAGTAAAAATTGTGGTTCATTAAGGCACCCTCTGTCTGCAACTCTGATGGTCAATTGAGCAGGGGGGAAAGAGAGAGCTAGGCTATATTAAGACTTGAAAGTAGGACTAGGGCAAAGTACTGGCTCAATTAGACTAGCTTTCTTCAAAGACTGAAGAGGTGAAAAGGCAGAGGTGAGAGTTGACAGGATGGCTCTTTTATTTAATTTCTCAGCTCCTCTCTGCGGCAGGGGCACATATACAGTTAAAGAAATCCAGAGTTGAGCTTGACAGAGAGGCGCTTAAGCTATTATGCTTTGCCCAAATGAAAATCTCTCATATCGGCAATGTAGAAAAGCCATTTATAGATGGTTATATGTGGAGATGGCACACAAGACCTTTTCCATTATGTATACAACTGTCATGAAGCCATGATGAGCTGAGTGCCCTTGGCACATGTACCCCATGTGGAAAAAGTAGACAGGTGGATTTATTTTTAATCACTAAAGAGATTCTTGCATATAAAAGTCAGAACATTTAAAAACAAAAGTCAAAACAGTACAACAAATTTAAAAGCTTTCAAGTTCTCCAGAATTCTTAATCAGACTGGGTATTTTTTTTTTTAAAAAAGGGGGGGGAAGTGGAGAAAGGAGGATCCCAGTAATCTTATAGACCCATTGTTCTGGATGGAATTCAGATCTTGTGAATCTGATAGCTGATGATATGATCATAGCAGCAAAAACCTCTGAGAAGCATGATCAGATTTAAAGATGGGCACAAACTGGGGAAATTGAATGGGTTCCATTTTAAATTGCTTTCATAGGCAGCATGTGCACCCAGAAGTGAGCTCCTGTTGCCTCCTCTGTGCCTTGCTAATGACCATCACATCATGTCTCTGTAATGGGCTTCCAGGGTGCAGTGCAGTCAATTCATTAGGGAAACCCAGCAGGCCCAGGGAACAGCTGTGCCACTTGAAAGCCTAGGGCTTAGCAACCCCACTCAGCCAGAGGCAGGAGGACCTCAGTGGTCTCAGGCAGGCCAGCTCCTGCTGCCCCCCTGCTCTGGCTCAGCCCAGCTGGTAGTGCACTCAGCCAGGGCTAGGTGTCAAGCTCCACCTCCTCCACTGGCTCCATTCCTCTGGTGGCCATTGCCCCACCACACAAAGTCCCATCCTAGAATGCAGCCAGACCAGGTAGGAGGCCAGATTAACTTTACCCTGTGACCTTCCCTGCTTACCGGAATGGGACTGACTCCCACCCCTCTCTCTCAGCACTATACCAGTCTCCAGCTCAACCGTTTCCTCCTTGACCTCCTTCTTGGCTGCTCCCTTTATACCCTTCCCAGCCTCCTGGTCTTCCCCCCATTGGCTGTCCCGCCTAGCCTCACCCCCCTCTATAAGCCTGGATGCTTGGATGGGGTCTATGGCACAGCTATGTCCATTGCTTCACTTGCTCCCATCAGAGCATCCCTCCTCTACTTCACAGCAGGCCCTGGAGCTGCTGAAGTGCTTTGTGCCTTGGCTGCTGCTTGCTTCTGGAGGCCGTCTGGACTTTTCTGCTGCCACGCTACTCCTTCCTGCTTCTGCGGGTAGGCAGCGGTGAGGTGTCATTCTGCCTGTGCCCAGGGCCTCGCTTAGTGGCTCCCAGGCCTTTCAGAGCGGCTCCTTGGTGGGGCTGTGGCCTCTCTTCATCCGGCGGGTTGTCCTGGCTAGTAAGTGCCTTGACTGCCCATCTCACCAGGGTGTCGGGGTTATTGGGTTCCATGGGGGGGTGCCACAGGAGCCCTGGCTGAGAGTGGTCAGGACACTAGGTGCCCACCAATGCTGCAGCAACTAGCAGATCCTGGGGAAGCCCAGCAGTCCTGTGGGGCATGCCCAGGAGCTCCCAGCTGCCAGAATGAGTTAGCTCTCTTGGCTGCTTGCTGACTGTCACCATGGGGCCTGGCCCTTCAATCCATACCTGGAGAATATGGATATTTAATATCTGAAGAAGATTCACTGCATTGCCACCACCAATATAGCACTTTTAATATTATTACTAATGTTATTATAATAATTTTAAATGGTTTTATTGTTTTAATGTATGCCTGTTGGCCTTGTTCACTGCCCTGAGCCTGCTTTGGCAGGGATGGCAGGAGATAAATGAAATTAAATAAATAAATTGTGCAGCAGAGAGAGGGTAAACTCTGAGAATTTGGAAAGGAATTATTACAATGTCATTTGAGGAAAGCTCATTCTGCTGCAACCCATTAGGCCTGACAAAATTCTGCTCCTGGGGGTTGAAGAGGCCCTCAGGAACAAGCAATGGCCCTGACTCACAGGGGGCCACGTTTGTGGCCCTGGAGTGATTGAGGGAGGTTTTCACTGATTGTGGCTCTAGGGAGGTGGGGTCCTGGCAGCAATCCAAGGTGGCCAATTGCATCAGCCCAGGCTGGCCTGAGAGGGGTGGTGCTCCAGGCACACCTGGAGCCCAGAGTTTTCACTTTTGTCTTCTCCTTCTCTTTTTATGTGAGCTTCTGCCTGAGCCTTGTCCTCAGTTGGTTCTGGCTCTCCCCCCTAATCTTCCTTGTCGTCTGGTTGTCACAGATTGTGTTCAGGTTTACTTGATTCTTTGTGTCACTGCAGTTTTGTCACAGCTTGGTCGGTTGTTTGGGCATTAGAACAGAGAAAGCTGTTCCTGCAAGCCACCTCCCTAGGGTTGCCAAATGCAATTCAAGAAATATCTGGAGACTTTGGGAGTGGAGCCAGGAGACTTTGGGGGTAGAGCCAGAAGACATTGGGGCGGAGCTGGGAGCAATGGTGTGACAAGCATAATTGAACTTCAAGGGAGTTCTGGCCATCACATTTAAAGGGACAGCACACCTTTTAAAATGCCTTCCTTCCATAGGGAATAATGAAGGATAGGGGCACCTTCTTTTGGGGCTCATAGAATTGGACTCCCTGGTCCAATCATTTTGAAACTTGGTGGATATTTTGGGGAGAGGTACTAGATGCTATACTGAAAATTTGGTGCCTCTACCACAAAAAACAGCCCCCCCCTGAGCCCCTGATACCCGCGGATCAATTCCCCATTATTCCCTATAGGAATCGTTCTCCATAGGGAATAATTGCCCAGTAGACATTTCCCTCCTCCCCCCACCGCTTTCTGATGACCCTAAAGCGGGAGGAGGGCCTCCAAACCTGGGGATTGGCAACCGTCTCTCTCTCTCTCTCTCTCTCACACACACACACACACACACACTTACTGGGTCTGGTTCCTCCACAACAACATCTCTCTCTCTCTCTCTCTCTCTCTGACCAGCTGGCTGGGAGTGGGGGGGAAGCCTGTAAAATCGGGGGATCCCCTGCTGGGACCTGGGGATTGAGAAGCCTACACCTCCCCCACTTTGGAAACTCCCTTAAGGGGTCTTGGGGGTGGGGCCATTCACTGGCATGCATAGCTTGGAGGCTGTCAGCTGGTTCTCACCACAAGGTGGCAAGGAAACAACACAGCAGCTAATGCCCATATGGAATCCAGGGGTTGCTACTCTGCACTTTCCCCCCAGCAGGTGGGCTGTGGGGACAGAGTATATTGGATGGCAGGAAGGTCACCTAATATTTATTTATTTATTAGATTTTTTAACCCACTGTTCCCTGCATGCAGGGCTCATGGCGGCTCACAATAATTAAAACCACAGATAATACAATAAAAGCCTTTTATAGTTCTAAAAATTTGATAAGCAATAGATACACCAAGATAGCCCATACACCTAGGAACTATAAGTCTACAGAAGTGCCTTAAATTAAACAGGGCATTGGACAATCACCCCAGGTAGTCACTGCTTTACCACAGGTCAGGGGTAGGCCAGAATGAATGAGACACCTGTCATCTCAACCAAAAGCCTGGTGGAACATCTCAATTTTACAGGCCCTGTGGAACTAAAGCAGATCCCTCAGGGGCCTGATCTCACTCAGGAGAGTGTTCTACCAGGCCAGAGCCAGAGACTTTTCAGCTCTGGTTCTGGGCATAGCTCCTTTGGGCTGAAGACCACCAAATAGAGTTCCAGTCTCCAGGTGGGGCCTAGAGAGACCCGCTGGATTGCGGGGTCCCTCAGGGAGCAGTTCTATCCCCGATGTTGTTTAACATCTATATGCGCCCTCTTACCCAGATTGCCCGGAGATATGGGCTGGGTTGCCACCAGTACGCTGATGACACCCAGCTCTATCTACTTATGGACGGCCGGCCTGCCTGTGTCCCAGAAAACCTGGACCTGGCATTGCAGGCCGTGTCTAGATGGCTCAGGCTGAGCGGGCTGAAGCTAAATCCGACGAAGACAGAGGTCCTTTGCCTGGGTCGCCGTGGTCCAGGGAGGGAGATTCCCTTACCGGCCCTCGATGGTGTGCCTCTGTCAGCGGCGCACAGGGTTAGGAGCCTGGGGGTTCTACTGGAGCCTACCCTAACTATGGAGGCCCAGATAGCAGCCACTGCCAAGTCCGCATTTTTTCATCTTAGGCGGGCAAGGCAGTTGGCCCCTTTCCTGGAGGGCGACGACCTGGCAACAGTGATCCATGCAACGGTCACCTCGAGGCTGGATTACTGCAATGCCCTCTACATGGGGCTGCCCTTGTGCCGAACCCGGAAGTTGCAGCTAGTGCAGAATGCCGCTGCCCGGCTGTTGTTAGGGCTCCCTAGACGGGAGCACATCCAGCCGGGGCTTCGGGGACTGCACTGGCTGCCGATAACATACCGAGTTCGGTACAAGGTGCTGGTTATGACCTTTAAAGCCCTTTATGGTCTGGGACCTGCCTACCTTAGGGACCGTCTCTCCCCACATGTCCCCCAGAGAGTGCTGAGGTCGGGGTCTCAGAACCTCCTTATAATCCCTGGGCCAAAGGAGGCCCGTCTGAAAGCGACCAGGGACAGGGCCTTCTCGATTGCAGCTCCCTGTTGGTGGAATCAGCTCCCGGAGGAGGTGAGGGCCCTGCGGAACCTTGAACAGTTCCGCAGGGCCTGTAAAACAACCCTCTTCCGGTTGGCATATAATTAACTGTGAGCAGAATGCCTGAATATTAAATCTTAAACATCAGATTACTGAATATTGGAAATTTGAAGGACTGATTTAAGGAATAGTAGCATAGTGTATATCGATGTGAGTTTTATGTATTTTTAGGCTTTTATGTATTTTATTGTATAATTTTAATTGTATTTAAATCGACCTTTGTTAGCTTTTATTGTTGTAAGCCGCCCTGAGCCCACCTCGGTGGGGTAGGGCGGGATATAAATCGAATAAAGTAAAGTAAAGTAAAGTAGAGATCTCCCACTTTTACAATGGATCTCCATCTGACAGAGATCAGCTCCCCTGGAGAAAATAGCTGCTTTAAGGGATGGTCTCTATGGTATTGTACCATGCTGAGGCCCCTCCCCAAACTCCACCCTCTCCTGGCTCCACCCCCCAAATCCCCAGGTATTTTCCAACCCAGATCTGGCAACCCTACACTAGCAGCTGTTGTTCAAATGAGTATAATGTTCTTTTGAGGGACATAGTGGGAGAGGTGGTCCTGTAGATATGATATGGGACCCATCCCTGTGCCACACAAATGCTCCTGCAGTTGTATTCAATAAAAGCTGTGGCCAATTTCCCTCCAAAATTGTTTGCATCACTGTTCTTGCTCTTTCACCTTTGCTCTCTTCCTTGCCCCTGGATCCACAAAGTGCAAGTGTGCATTGGGAGTGGGGAACTGAGAGAAATCATAGTGCCTCACAGAAGGATGCTGCACTTGGAACCTCCCAACATTTTGTAATTGCCTCCCATGGAAGCCATTTTGTGATTGGTTCTGCTTCTCATGGCAGCCATTTTGTGATGGAACCCACAAAATTCTAAGCTGTTTATAGGGCTGACAAGGTTGAGGGTCCCTGATTTATAGGCAAGAAAGCTTAGTAACCTGTTGCTCAGGAGACCCTAAGCTGCTGTCCCCCAGAAAACAGTGAGGACAGATACAGGCTGAAAGGAAGTGAGGTAAGTCCAACAAATTTGGCCAGAAAGGAGCAGTATATACATCTGGATTGGAGATGCCGGGTGGCAGAGCAAAGAATAATCTTTGGTCTATAAGTTTATGGCCTTTGCTGGAGTTTTGCCATCCCAGACAGTTTCTAATTATCCTTGAACAGATGCTCTGTGTCCCCTCTCCCCTTTTTCTGTTTTAAAAAAGCAATGCTGGCCACATTTTGTTCGCAATAACAAAGGATGCAACTAGCTTCTTCCTATGGTGCATTAAGGAACAAAACATGCAATGGGTCAAGAAAACCTGTTCCTCTTCAAGTTGCCATTGTTAGCACACAACAGAAACTCTGCAGAAAAAAAATAGTGACTTTGTTGTGCAACATTAAATTACATACCAAAAGAATAACCCCCAACTGCTTGGATTTTCAAAGCCATTTATTAGTTTAACTGCTTGGTTGTAGCTGATTTACAATATCATAATGAAGTGGAAAGGCCCCTTCCATCTTCAGCATTTCTTCTTAAAAGGCAAATATGCCATTTGCCGAGCATTTGAAATGAACGTTATCAAGCAGAGTATATGAATTAGAGGCAGATAGCCAGTGAATTGCTTGTCACGGAAGTTCATTCTGCTTCTTTCTTCCTTCCCTTTTTTTATAAGGAGGTGGCAGTGAGACCTTCTCAATACTGTTTAAATACTTTTAAAAGAATTATTCTTATAGAAAATCAAACAGAAATGAAAAATGCCTGAAAATAAAATGATATTTGCAGATGGCTGGCTATTGAAATGTCAAAACCTGCATATGCAAGTTTAGCATCTGGAACTAATGTCCATAAACCTCCTAGTGAACAAAGGAATGCCAGAATGTTAAGGCAGGCACAAACCAATAAACTCATAAAAGGTTCTTGGATTTCTTGTGCTGCTATGGCAAATAAAATTCTGAGAAGAAAACACGGAGAAAGATTCTTTGGCTGAGACTGAAATCCTGGTCTAAAGCTGTGGTGTACAGCTTACACTCCAGAAAAAGGAGACTATGGAAATTGTTTTAGATTCATTAATTTTTCAGACTAGAGGTTCCTAAGTGGTGCACAGGACTTCCAAATCCTCACTGAGTTGGCTGTTTTGACAGCGGGAGATGCCACACACTCCAGTGTGATGCTATAACAGCACATAGAAGCAGCAAGAACTGTAGAAGGTTCAGTTAGCTAAAGACCAGAGCTGGATGACAATGGGCTGTCCTACCTCTGTAAGGACAGAAAACAGTTTTTAATGACCCACCCTCAGAGACATATCGATCAACTAATTTTCAGAAAGCTCTGGGGGATTCTGAGACCCCTGCTGGTGACTAGTGGTGACTTGGAACATTAGGGCCAATAGATAAGGTGACTCTCTGATGCCTTCTTTTTCTCTGTAGAACACCTATTCTATGTCTTACCAGAGAACAGGAGAGTTAAAAAGGGTTGGGACTCAGGAGATAGCTTACAGAAGACTCATGCATTACCAGATGAAGCCCTTTCTAGAGATCATCTGTAGATAGCAAAGAGACCTTATTCTCCATCACCATTGCATTACCCAAATCTTTTCCTGTGCAGTTCCTTAATGGCGTTCATGTGTTAATGTTGAGAGAATTACCACATGTCGGGATTTGGAAATTAGCATTGATGATGTTGCTTGTGTCTTCAATCTTAATGCCCCTCTCATCTGGTCGAACTTGAAAGTTGGTTTAGTGGTAGATCCTGTGCCAGAGACATCAGAAGCACCTACTTGTTTGGACTGATTTCTCTGAACCCATGGACAGAATTCTTGGCTTTGTGGTGATCTTCACCTTCAAATTACACCTTTGCTCATTCTGGCTTACAAAATCTTACCAGGGAAAAAGATGAGTACCTATATATTTGGTTAAGAGGTAATTTCAAGACCTTTGAAAGAGGCAGTGATTGGATGTCTTCTTAAGAAATTTTCATTAGCTAGATGTGGTCAATTACAGGCCTGTTTCCAGTCTTCCTTTTTGTGGTGGAGTGATTGGACAAATTATATGACATTTTACCTATTTGGCCTTTGACCCATTTCAAGCAGCCTTCAGACCTGGATATGGAATGGACATGGGCTCAGAAGATCCAGCAGACAGTATTTACAGGTAGATAAGGGTAATGTCTCCTTGTGGATTTTTTAGACCTTTCTGTGACATTTGACACATTAGATCATGATGTTTTTAGTCAGGTGTTTGGAAATGATGGTAGGTATTTGGGCGACTGCTCTTTGATAGTTTTTTTCTACTCAGTTGAGATTCCATTGGTGATGTGGATTCAGCAATACTGGATTTAACTTGTGGAATTCATTATCATCTGTTACAGGGGTTTCCAATATTTTTGAGCCTCTGAATATTTTGGATTCTGAGAATAGGTCAGGAGTGCCACCACAAAATGGCTGCCATTTGGGGTACAGCTGACAATAGAATTTCTGCCATGGGGTGTCTGTGTCAAATTCCAAGGTGGCATGATAGAAACAGCTGGATACCTCCTGCAGACATAAAGCTCCCCCTGTCCCAATGACATGGAGAAAAGCGACAACTGTTACTATGTTTCCAGGATGAGATGTTTTGAGGAAGAAGAAAGTGGGCACCAAGAAACATATCAGTGGTTACCATGACACCCAGGGGCACCACATTGAAGAGTGGGTGGTCTATTTTTTGCTTAAGTTTTATAATATATGTGATGGAACACTGAATGAGATTGGAATTTGGGGGTTGGTTGTCATCAGTACACACATGATGTCCATGTTTTATTGAAGCTTCCAGAAGCGACTGTAAATGACCTAAATTATCATCTTAAAGCTGTGGTTAAGTGGCTAAAAGGGGACAAGCTGAAGGTAAACACAGAAATTATGGAGGTGATATTAGTTAGGAAGGTTGATTTTCTGAACATAGAATACCTGTTTAGAAACTATGCCTATCTGCTTCAGGACTCTGCTTAAGCAGTTAGTTCCTACCTGATATGGGACGTACATATCTGTAAAGCCATAGTTCCCTGTATGAATTTATATGCTGCTTGTGCTGAACTGCCTCTACATTTTCCCAGGTTTTTTTTTTTTTTTTGCGAGGGTTCCAGGACCTGCTAATGTAATGGACCAACCCTGTGGAATAGTTTTCCAGAGAAAGGCCAGAGGGTACCACTGCTATCTATTCCCAGGGAAGCATGTAAAGCTTTGTTGTTGTTTCAGAGGACCTTTTAGGTGAGGTGGTTCTTTGAATTTGTTGAGCTCATTTCTGAGAATGAAAACTTACCTATTTGGATAATTCGTCTTTGTAATATTTTGATTGTTGGGCTTTTATATTGTGTGATTTTTATCGTATTGTCGGTTAGCTGCCTTAAATCTCTGGAGAAAGGCAGGATACAAATATATATTTTGTAAACACATATTGTGTACATAAGGCCTGGATGTACAAATAATGAATACTCATATAACACATTTAAATATTTTAGACTCAACTCATGAATACAAAAATTCTAGTCATTTTTCACTGTTCTATTATGCCACTAAGATTCTTCTTCTTGTAACATGACTTCATTTGATCAGCTGGTGACTGAATTCCATTTATTTCTTTTTTTAAAACTTGCATATGTAGGCTAAATATTCTCCCTACTGACCCTCAATATGGCAGATTGTCTTTATTTTATCCTATTCTACCAGCTCATAAAGATATCTGCTCATTCTTTTTACTAATACAAGAAGGTCCCCTAAAGTATACTGCTTTGTCCAGTGCTGTTTTGTGATGTTGGAAGTAGCGGAGCATTTCTAATTCCTGTTGGGATAAACTATACAGTACACTAATAGCTTTCACTGTGGAGAAGGGCTTACTGATATTTAAAATGCATTTTCCTTTGTCTTCAATTGAGTTATAGTGCTAAAATTGCATATGCTCAAACATTCCTGAAATTAGGGCCCCAGCACAGAACCAAGCTGAGTATAGAAAAGGCCTGGTTTAAATCATTACATATGGATCCACTCTTGATGGAATGAGTTTAGTGGTGTGTGAAGAGTTTGGGACTTCTGTTGGATCCTGGTCTGTTGTTAGAAAAACAGGTGAGTCCTGTGGTGAGAAGGGCATTCTTTTTGTTTAATCTATTACAGAAATTGGCTCCTCTCCTGAACTCCACCTGTCTAGCCATGCTGACCAATGCCATAGTGTGGATTAAACTATCATAATATGTTCTACATGGATCAGTCCTTAAAAACAATTCTGAAGCTGCAGTTAGTATAAAATGTAGCAGCCTCCTGCTTGTTGTCAGGAGTGACTCATGACATAGTTAATCTAATACCGATTTTGCACACAGCTTACCCCGCATTCACATTCCTGTTCTCTGCGCAGTGTCTGTCGGATTTCCCACTATCTGCGCCAGAGTTACAGGAAGTGTCGCGGCTTTCACGTAGCAAACGTAAACCGCTAAAACCCAGTTTACTTTTGCTATGCAAAAGCTGTGGCACTTCCTGTAACTCTGGCACAGATAGTGGGAAATCTGACGGATGCCGCGCAGAGAACAGGAATGTGACCGTGGGGTAAGCTGTGTGCGAAATCGGTCCAAGTTAAGTTCCCCCCATTGGCTGCCTGTTTGTTTCTGGCTTTAATTCAAGGGGCTGGTGTTAACCTTTATAAATATTCATGATCTGGGACCCACACACTTGCAAGACTATCTCTCAAGGTACGGTCCCATGCACCAGTGTATTCCCATGCAGTATTTCTGCTCTTTTGGTTTGTTTGTCATTCCTCCTTCTTGCAAATGGATTCAAACAGCTACAGACCATTCTTAGGACTTTTTCAGCATCACCCCTACCTAGGGTTCCAGGCATGGCCTGGCAAATAGCAGGAGTCCGGGGATGAAGATTGGGACATGGTGGTGCAATTAGGTGATGTTGACATGTCATTTCCAAGGAAAACCTGGAAGTGACACCCAGCCTCTGTAGGAATCCTTGGATAATGTCACTTACAGGTTTCTCTCAGAAACGACAACACATTGTCACCTAATGGCAATTTTTAAATATTCTTTTTCTCCTGCACGCTGCAGGAATGATGGTGGGAAATGAGAGCCGGGGGAAGGTGATTCTCTGTCCCTGGTTCGAAAGTAGCAGTTCTCTATGCCCTATTTGTTGACCCTCCAGGGCAACTCTTTTGGTTACTGTGTGAAACAGGATGCTGCTGGAATAGATCAGATCCTGCAGGGCTATGTTCAGTTTTTATGCAATAGAAGCTGACCTGTAGGTAGGGTTACCAGCTGAGTGCTGGTAATCAGTGAGAGGCTCGAGTGGTCAGGGGAAGTCAAATCACTGTTGCTCTGATGGTGTGACATCACTTACAGTATGACCCTGGAAGTGATGTTATTACATCATAGTGACACTCTAGGCTTCCACTGAATGTTCATGGTTTGCCCACACAGTGTCAATGGAATGCTAGAGTGCCATACCAATGTGATGATATCATTTTGGCCTGGGGCCATGCTTGAAGTGACATCACACCATTGGAACAACAGTGGTTTTTTGACGGTGGGGTGCAATCACCCTGATGACATATTGAGTGGTGGTAGAGGTTGGTAACTGACAGTGGGAGAGTGGCAGCCCTATCTGTTGGTGGGTTAGAGGAGAGGAAGAATAATTTGAAATATTGCCTTAATATGAAATGTAAGGATTAAAATGCTGAGTTGTTGCATGGTACTATAATGAGACAAAAAGTACATTGTTTTTGATTTTTAAATTTTAATTTCTTGAAAACATTATTCAGTCACACATATACCCATAACTGTACATCAAGAAAACATAACAAACAAGGAAAAACCAAAAGGACAAATACAAATCAAATTAAAATAAGAAATTAAGAGAATGATAAACTAAAATGCTTACAATTAGCATTATAGCATGTAACAGGTTTACCAATATTTTCCCCAGTTTTGTCAACTATATATGCCCTCCTTATTAAATCCCATCTTTCCGTAACTTCTTACAGCTAGATGGATGAAAAGTTGTTGAGTGTTGGCTGGCAAAAGATATAAATGAATTCCAAACCTTTTTGCTTTATTGGTAATGTGGTTTATTTTCAAAGATGTGCTTTGTGAATTTTAAACATGAGATGCGTTTTGAAAGTGATCCAAAGTTATATATTTCTCTTGGCCCTTGGTGGGTTGGGAAATAATAGGATTATATCCAAATTGCTTTTCAAGTGTTATAGGACATTGATTTGTTCTTTTTAAAGGCTGTGTAAAGAAAGTTTGAAATAGTTACTTATTTCCCTTGCATTTGAGAGTGAAAAGGCTACTCTTACAAGATAGTTAAGGATTTTAATTGGAAGAATTGTTATATTTATGAAATAGCTGCCTTCACCTTGTATTTCAGAGTTCAGCAGGAGCTCACAAACCATTGCCTACTACAACAAAAGCTTCCTGTCCCCCCCCCCCCATTTGTATTCTCTTGCTATCTTGTCAGGTTTTAGGGGTATCTTACATATTGAGAGCCTCAGAATACCTCCCTTGAGACCACTTTTCCAGTTCTTCCATATACCTTGGAGGCATTAATTACTTTAGTGCTGATTAATTACGGTCCACTTGATGGATGAGAATTATTTATTTAATACACCCACCCACCCCAAACCACTGGATGGCATACATGATTAGCTCCTTTCCTACTTCCATCCTCACAACAACCCTGTGAGGTAGGCTACACTGAGAGAGAAAGTGAGTGGCCCAAGGTCAGCCAGTCTGTTTCATGTGACACTGTAATTACTGAGCCACAAGGAACATTCAGAAGGACTGCATTGAAAAGCATTGCCTTTGACACAATGTAAGGTGACATGGTGATGGGACACTTGAGCCTGTTTGGAGGTTCTAGCAGGGGAATGCAGCTATCATATACCCTTGACTGAAGAATGGTACACTCCTTCTATCTGAGATGGTTGTCCTCTTCCACAAAGTGCACAGCTTCAGGAGGGATGCACATGGAGCGGTGAGGGAGGTTGGGGACACCCGCCTAGCCAGCCAGATCAACCCTGGCGATCAATGGGGTGACGGATGTCACATCTCACCCTCACATCCAGACGGGCCACTTATATGTTGCAGTTATTAAGTGGTGAAAATATATGAATAAGGACTTAGAGTCATTGCTAGATCTTTGGCAGACTATAGCTGTTCTTTGTTTTTCATTCTTTGTTGCCTTATATTGTAATTAATATACACGCACACACACATATTCACATGTATATATATATATATACATTTAAAAACCATTCTTTAGCCATTTATATTTGATTAGGTTTTTATCTTCCTTGTCTTCAAAGGAGCCCAAGGCAGTAGACACGGTCATCCATCCACCCCCATTTTATCTTCCTAACAATCATAAGAACATAAGAAGAGTCCTGCTGGATCAGACCAAGGGTCCATTTAATCCAGCATCCTATCTCAAAAAATATTCAACAGTCCCTCTGGATGGCATAGAAGCTGAGACCTTCCCCTGATGTCTCCTGACTCTGGGATTCAGAGGCTTAGTGCCTCTGATTGTGGAAGTTCCCCTCAGTCACCGTGACTAGTAGCTACTGACAGACTTGTTCTCCATGAATCCGTCTGATCCCCTTTTAAAGCTGTCTATTCCTCTGGTGCCACTACATCCTCTGGCAGCGAATTCTTTTGAAACGTTGCTTTGGGAGAGGGAGAAAAAATTCTCTTTGTCAACTTTGTCCGTTCCACACATAATTTTATCATGTCCCCTCCTGAATTGTCTTTTTTCTAAATTGAAATGCCCCCAGAATCTTCAGCCTTTCCTCAAAGGGAAGATGCTCCAGCCTCTGAACCATCTTGATTTTTAGGAAGTGGATGGGGCCAGAAAGGACATTTGCCCAGCAAGACTTCTACTTACTATTGGAGATTTGATGGGCTTTGTAGATTTTCAAAAACGTTGCTTTGACAGCAGCTGTCACCACAGCACGAGGACAGGGGTGGAATTCTAGCAGGAGCTCCTTTGCATATTAGGCCACACGCCCCTAATGTAGCCAATCCTCCGAGAGCTTACAAGGCTCTTTTTTGTAAGCACTTGGAGGAATGGCTACATCAAGGGTGTGTGACCTAATATGCAAAGGCGCTCCTACTAGATTTCCACCCCTGAGGATCTGTACTGTGTTACTGAAGTTAAAGCAGAGGCAATCACTTTGTGGCTGGCTATACCTCTTGTGGAAGCCATTTTATGGTAGCCATTTTGTTGCTGTGCCCACCATGCTGGGGCAGAATTCCAATTGTCCCTGCAGACTCAAAAAGGTCGGGGAATACCTGGATCAAGATCTAGAAGACCTACCCTGCAATGGAAGCTTGTGGGTTGATTTTGAGCCAGGCACACACTCTCAGCCTAAACTTCCTCACAGGGTTGTTGTGAGAATAAAAAGGAGGAGGGGAGAATGTAGCAAGCCACTTTGGGTTCTGTTGGGAAGAAAAGTAGGGTATTATGTAAACAAATAACTAAACAAAGTATGGAGCTGCCTTGAGTCTTTGAATTGCATATCCATAGCAGAGAATGGACTAAGAACTCTGTTACACATATTTAGAAATTTGACAGGTTGTGCATTGGAGAACTATGGTAAAGTCACATGGGGGATCTCTCTTTCCTACAGCTGTGGCAACAGAGAGTAAACAAATACAGCCAAACATCCACTGGCACCCAGTAACTCAAGCCAAAGGTAATTGTGCATTAATTTTTTTCTGTTGGCACTGTCTTTGGCAGGAACTTGTGAACTCTGTCTGGAAGCATTTATGAATCAGAATATGTTGTGGTTCCTGATGGATTATGTTGTACAACAATATATGGGTTATGACAAGCTCCAGTGTTGTCCTTAGGGATGTGAGGGAGCTAGGATAGCTAGGTCTCTTCTAGCAACTGTTTGGGGATGGGGGACTTATCAGGAGAAGGCCATGTAGCTGGTGTTGTACCAGAAGTGATGTCATATTGCAATATTGCTGTGACATTCTGGTATTTGGGAAAGACTCTATGGTAAAACCAGCTTCTACCAAAGAGTTTTTGCCCAAATATCAGGCCATTGCCTGGATGTTTCTGGTGTAATTATGTTATTTCATGTGCAACACAGATGATGAGGCCTGAGCCTTTCTCTTTCTCCTGTAAAGTCCCCCCACTGGCTAGCTGATTAGTGGCTGGGGGGAGGGGGAGGGCCTGGCAGTGGTGGAGAAGCTGGGGACTTTAGAGGGAGCTGTTGCCCAATCAGCATGTATGGGCCTCTCTAAATATTTTATTTAGGGCAGTGACCCCTTCCTGTCTGTCATGAAGACCCTGTTGTAGGATAATTTAAAAAGTGGCCTCTATTTATTTATTTAGAAAATATATATGCTGCCATCTTCTTAAGGTGGTTCACAAAGTGAAAGCAATGCAACAATAAAAATGCAAAAGTGTTGCTCACAGGAGGCAAGCGACTCAGCACAAGTTAGCAAAGGCTAGAGTTCAGTCTGCAAGTCAAAAAGAGGGCTGCCAAGCCGCTGGCCTGGGGGGGGGGGGGTTCTCCCACTCTGGAGGTTCCCAACCTGCCAGCCCACATTGGGCCAGTGGGGGGGGACCTCCCCTGACATCGCCAGCACAATGATGTCACCTGGAAGTGACATCACTGTGCTAGCAATGTTGTGCACCAGCTGCTCTAGCCATTTCCAGGAAAACTCTGTGGTTTTCCTGGATGCTCTAGCAATTTGGGAGGGAAAACTCTGTGACCCTTGGGAGGGAAAATTCACATGACCCTTGGAAGGATCCTTTTGGGTTTCCCAATTTTCAGTTTATATTCTGTAGCTATTTATCAGAAGCAGATTACTCTTTTATCTGCATGGAATTCTCTACTATTACCTTAGTTTCTGATGTTTTGCTTTCAGCAGCCTTTATGGCAGATTCCTGAGAACTCCTCATCAGAAAAACCTCTGCCCATGTAGAGCTGAAGCTCCTGATTTTTTACCCTATGCTTTGCTTCATTACAATTTTTATACTGAGCCAGAGAACTCTTTAATTAGCTCTCTTTTACACAAGTTTGAAGGTCACTCTGACAAGGGGTTAGTTTTATATCCTCTGCTCTAACTTGCCTATATTATGGATTACAACAACATATCCTATAGGCATTAGCCTGGGCCCACCTGCTTGGTATGTGGGGTTCCTGCATACATTTACACTACACTCCTGGGATGCTGTTGACCTTGTTACATTTTTGCATGCCATCATTTGTTAATTTGGTTTTGGTTTTAACTTGCAGTATATGGACTGTTCTTACCTGTTTTATTAGTCTGCTGGTGATCTACCTTGAGCCCGCTTGCAGGGGAGGAAATCCCAATAAATAAACAAATAAATATCTTCCATCTGACTGGAACCCACTTATCACTAATCAAGTAGCTAGGGACCTCCTAGCTGTCACGAGGCTCTGAGAACTGATTGTCAATAACTCTGGATAATTTCCTTTCCCCTTCTTCTTTAAACTTTCTGATTGTTCATTTGTGTAATTTGTTGGTATTGAGTGGTCTGGTTATGCAATTTGTAATGAATGCCTAACAAAGGCTTTCGATTTGATTTGACCATTGTTTATGGACAATGGCTATAATATTTTACTTTTATGCATGATCAGACTAATTCAGTCTGATTTCCAATTTTCTTGATGTGTATGAATCATATTTCTCTGCTTGGGTTATCTCTGAATACAGCTGAACATCCAATTGGAATAATAAGGTTGCCAATCCCCAGGTGGGGGCAGGGGATCCCCTGGTTTGGAGACCCTCCCCCCGCTTTAGGGTCATCAGAAAGTGGGGGGAGGGGAGGGAAATGTCTGCTGGGAACTCTATTATTCCCTATGGAGATTTATTCCCATAGAAAATCATGGAGAATTGATCTGGGGCTCTGGGGGGGGCTGTTTTTTGGGGTAGAGGCACCAAACTTTCAGTATAACATCTAGTGCCTCTCCCCAAAATACCCCCAAAGTTTCAAAAAGATTGGACCAGAGGGTCCAATTTTATGAGCCCCAAAAGGAGGTGCCCCTATCCTTCATTATTTCCTATGGAAGGAAGGAATTGAAAAGGTGTGCCGTCCCTTTAAATGTGATGGCCAAAACTCCCTTGGAGTTCAATTATGCTTGTCACAGCCTTGATCTTGGCTCCACCCCTAATGTCTCCTGGCTCCACCCCCAAAGTCCCCAGATATTTCTTGAATTGGACTTGGCAACCCTAGGGAATAACCAGCCAAAGCAGTTGAGTTCTCCTTAAACTTCTGTAACATTTAATATGTAAACTGCCATCACCCAGCCAATTTCCATGGGTGACTAATGTTGTAGAAAGAAATAAAAGATATTCACAAGATAGTAGTCCTGTAGCAGAGATGGCAACTTGAGGCAAGGGTACCCTTTTTGGTGGCATCTCCAGGGCACATAACTCTGGCCTGTTAATGAAAGGGAGCACTAATCCAGGGATGTTAACAGAGCACTGCTACTGCCTATCAGTCTAGTGAATTTTTATCCCTCCCTTCCTCCAAGAGCTCTGGGTAATGAACACTGGTCTTCCTCCTGCCCATTTTATCCTCAGAGGAGGCTGAGAGGCAGGTGTGGCTAAGAGAGAGAGACTAGCCTCAAGATGTTCAGGGAGCTTCCTGGCAAAGCATGGGCCGGGTCTGAAGCCCAGACTCTTGGATTCAAGTCCAGCATTGTAACCAGTAACACCACCCTGGCTCTCAAAAGGCATAGAAGAATCTCAATATGCATAGAAGAATGCATGGGAACTACCTAATGCTATAAAAGCAAGGGACATGGTGTGGAAAATTAAATCTTGATCTTCTGTTTTCCAGAGTAGCCCTTAAACCTCTTTCACCAGCATCTCCCATTATATCCTTCTTTCAGCTATCCTCCCCATTGCACCGCTGTGCAACAAAAAGTCACACTGCGTAGACTTCTTCACTATTCCTCTTGGTGGGCCCAGCTAGTGGCTCCCAGCTGGGCTTCAGAATAAAGAATCCTGGAATGTGTTTTCAAGGGCTCTTAGAGAGGTTTATTTTTTACAATCTCTTCAAGGTACCGCTGTGCTTATTTTCCTATCAATTCATTTTCCCCCTTTGTTGCTGCATTTACTCTATATTTAGCACATTTTAAGAAAGGCCAAATAGATTGTGCGGATACAATATCACACGGCAGGGACTTTGGTGCTGTTCTGTAACAATTATGTGGCATAAATCTAACTTTTCCCTTATTACCATATCTTTATTATTTCCTCCCCCCCCCTTTCCTTTTCATTTTTATTCTCTCATTCGCTCAGTGGGTGTTACTCATACTCCACCTCTCAGGAAAAACACACACACACACACACAACAGACCACTTATACCTGAATTGTAGAAATTAGCTTTAAACACTTAGGTATGAACATTCAAGCTTAATTGTTTTATAATTGAAATGTATTATTATTGTTATCCAAGGTGGTGCTGGTAGTCAGAACAATGCTTAAGTTGCCATTGTTTTATAATTGAAATGTATTATTATTGTTATCCAAGGTGGTGCTGGTAGTCAGAACAATGCTTAAGTTGCCTAATGCTTTAAAACACAAAAGATTCCTGTGGCCTTTTTTTGTAAAGTATGTGCTGAAAGCTTTCAGGTCTGCAAAATTCAGCTCAAATAAGACCCTTGACTGAAATGTTACCTCCCCCTTGATATATTCCAGGAAATTTTGGTCCATGCTTTCCTAAGAGAGACATTATGGAAAACAGCCATTTTTGTTCAGGAAAATAAGAATAGTGCAGTGTGGTGTGATGAAGAGATATTATTATTATTGTTAATAATAATAATTTCTTGAGTTTTTTTTAAAGTGTACTGAATGCATAAGAAAAACAGCCTTGCTCAAATAGACTTATGCTCTGTTGGCAGTGGCCATCTTTTGTGTAACTTTATTGTGGATGTATGTTAATGGCTAGTTAAAGAGGTGTTCCAGAGTAAGCAGAAGGCACTTCCTTAATGTTTCTCCACTATTTGCATGTGGCCCTACTGTGTGGATTTGTACCTCTTCTTTGGTGCCCCTCTATTTCGATGGGCACCAAAGAAGAGGTACAAGGACTCCTTGAAGAAATCCCTTGGCACCTGTCGCATCAACCATCACCAGTGGTCTGACCTAGCCTCAGATCGCAAAGCATGGAGGCACACCACCCACCAGGCTGTTTCTTCTTTTGAGAACGCACGCATAGCTGGTCTTGAGGACAAAAGGAGATTGAGGAAGAATCGCACCGCTACAGCACCAACCCTAAATCAGACTTTTCCCTGCAGCCACTGTGGCCCTGCCTGTCCCGCATTGGTCTTGTCAGCCACCAGCGAGCCTGCAGCAGACGTGGACTATTGCACCCTTCTTAAATCTTCGTTCGCGAAGCCAAGCCGAGAGAGATTTGCATGTGGCCCTACTGTGTGGATTTTTTGATCTATTCCACAAAGCCAAGTTTGGAATTAGATGCATAATAGCAATTTGGAGGATGTAGCTTATAAAACTGCCATCTGCAAATCTTTTTCTCCACTCTAGCTCAGAAAATTTTGTTGGATTACATGGTCTGAGGCTTGTAGATGAAGAGTGTGGTCCCATGATAAGTATTCCAGCCTAAGGCTGGAATGATTTTGTAAATTAAGTAAACAAATAGTAAGTGTCATGACTCAACTTATGTTTATGTACTCTGACAGGGTTGCCTTTAAGATTTAGATATTTAGGCTATTTGGGGAAACACAGGCAGGTGTAACACACAGCCTTTGGTAGTCTGTCACCACTCCTTTACAGCTAACATCCAGGAGGAGGAAAGGAGAAATCCCACCTCGCTACACTTGAGTTAAAACCAGCAGCCCTGCAAGGAAGACCAATTGCAGGCTGCAACCACACCCAAAGGTGGTTGAACAGAATGTAGCCGTGGTCTAAGGTCACTGAATCCCTAGAGAATTCTAATGCACAGCACACAGAAATAGCACAAGAAACATGTTAAGGCTTTTTATTAAGTAACAAAAAGCAGTCAAGGGTTTAAAACAATCATTAAGGCAGTGCAATGCAAAAAATAAAAACATTATATAAATAACTAGCTAAACAGTAATTGGACTGGCAGAAATTAACCATGTGGGACAATAGCCTTATCTCTTCATCCAACAGCACTTCGTCATCTTTGGAGACTAGCCAGAGGGAGTGGTAGGTCAGCAAGCCTGTTCCATTCCACACACCCCCCCCCCCCACTCAAACCTTCCAATGGTACCTTGTTATAGGATCCCTGGCTTCCATTGGTATTCTGGACTACCAGGGCTTTTTTTGAGCAGGAACACACAGGAATGCAGTTCCGGTTGGCTTGGCATCAGTGGTTGTAGCCTAATATGCAAATGAGTTCCTGCTGGGCTTTTTTGTAGAACCCTCATTTACAATTAAGGCCAGGCGTAATGTTTTTCAGTTCCAGTTAACATATCACAGCAGGTGAAGGGAGTCAAAGGCACTTTGTCTAGCAACCTGGATCTTAAAGGGACCCTCCCCACCTGTTAATGATTTACACACCCTAGGTCATAGAGGCTGATTTAGCGCTCAGGTAGGGTTGTCAAGTCCAATTAAAGAAAAATCTGGGGACTTTGGGGGTGGAGCCAGGAACAAGGATGTGACAAACATAATTGAACTCCAAGGGAGTTCTGGCCATCACATATAAAGGGACAGCTGTCAGAACTTAAGAACTCCAGGCAGATCCCATACTTAGTTTCCAAGCTAGGATTTTATTAGAGAGAACTAAGAACTGTTAGATACAAGGTACAAGATAACAGTGATGGCGAGAGCCAGCACTGGCCCAGTTTTATATAGTAAAACAAACAACCCACAAAGCTTTAATTCACACCGTTACAGGCACATCTGTCTTCCCACCAGTGCTATCAGCAAAGACGTTGCCTCCTTACTCTGAAGGCCACACGATTCGGCTTCAAAGGGTGTCAGTGTGAGAAAGTACAGAGATACAACATTATTCAGTCTACAGCCCCCAAATACTTTGGATACCATCGGGGCAGGGTTAATTACTACTCAGGCACTTCAGGTTAAGAAAGGTTACAATATGGGGTCGGTCTGGTTCAACGCTCAGGTCCACTCTATGCATACTTGCCAACCATCAATTATACTGGTTCTACATTAAGCTAGCAATACTAAAGTTACAAGTTCTGACATACTGCCCCCCCTAAGCGCCCTCCCCCGGGGGGTGGCGGCTTGGGCTTGTGCGGGTACAGCAGGTGAAACTGTTTTAACAATTGCGGCGCAGCTACGTTCTGAGACTCGACCCATTCATCACAGCTCGGGGGGAAGTGCTTCCACCTGATTAAGTAATACAGTTTCCCCCGTTTGACTTTGGAGTCCAGGATTTCGTGGACTTCATGGTGACTCTGACCCCTCACTGTCGTCGGAGGGGGCGGCGGAGCCCTGGGATGGAAGGACGTGGCACCAGGGTCTTTCCGGAGTAAGCTGCAATGAAAAACAGGATGGATTTTGCTTAGAGACTTGGGCAGCTCGAGTTCTACAGTCACCTTATTGATTACTCGTTTGATCCTAAAAGGCCCAAGAAACTTCAACGCAAGCTTGCGGCAGGGCTGAGGAAGGGGGAGGTTTTTTGTGGACAAAAAGACAGTGTCTCCCACTCTCAATTCCCATTCAGGAGAGTGTTTTTTGTCAAACTGTTTTTTGTAAGCCTTTTTCGCTTCCTCCAGGTTCTCCTGAATTCCCTTCCAGCTCTCCCGAAGGCCCTCCCACCATTGTTGGCACGATGTGGGTTCTGAGGGGGTGGCCGGGAGGGGAAGCGTTGGGAAAGGCTTGCCCTCATAGCCATTTATGATTTGGAAAGGAGAGGTTTTGGTAGAGCTGTGAAGGCTGTTGTTGTAGCCGTATTCAGCGAATGGGAGTAGGTCCACCCAGTTGGACTGTTGGAAGTTAATGAAACAGCGGAGGTACTGTTCTAGAAGGCTATTAACCCTCTCCGTCTGTCCGTCCGACTGGGGGTGGTAGGCTGAGCTGAGGCCCTGCTCAATACCCGCAAGTTTGCAAAACTCCCGCCAGAAGTTGGCAACGAACTGTGTCCCGCGGTCGCTAATGACCTTGTCTGGGAACGAGTGTAGGCGTACAATGTGTGTAAAGAAAAGTTGGGCAAGTTTTTTAGCCGTGGGGAGCTGCTTGCAGGGGATGAAGTGGGCTTGTTTGGAGAATGTATCGACCACTACCAAAACAACAGTTTTGCCCTGCGACGGCGGGAGCTCCACAATGAAATCCATAGACACTACCGACCAAGGCCGGGTGGCTGTTGGGAGGGGCACTAGGTGGCCGGGAGGTTTACCCCCCCTTCGTTTAGCCATCAGACAGGTGGGACATGAGAGGACGAATTCGGAGACGTCTCTTTTGAGCCTAGGCCACCAAAACTGTCGGGTAAGGAGGTTGAGGGTTTTGACATAGCCGAAATGGCCCGCCAGGCGGCTGGAATGACAATGCTCTAAAATCTGCTTGCGGAGGGAGGAGGGCACATAGATCTTTTCGTTGTGCAACAGGAGGCCGTCCTCGCTTTTACGGAGGTTCGGTGGTTGATCTGCTTCCCGAGCAGTCTCCGCAACTAACTGAGACAAGAGGTCTGGCTCCGGGGGGCCGATCCTCTTCCCGGAGCGGGTGGTGACCCCCCCCGCGATGGCCGAAGGGGGGATAAGGGAGTCCACCACCTCCTCGCGGAGGCTCTCGTGCTGTGGCAGGCGGGAGAGGGCGTCCGCCAAGAAATTCTTGGTACCTGGGATGTGTTTCAGTACAAAGTCGAATTTGGCGAAAAACCCAGCCCACCGGATTTGTTTTGCAGTCATTTTGCGGCGCCCGGTCAATGCCTCGAGATTTTTGTGGTCAGTCCAGATTTCAAATGGGACTCTGGCCCCTTCAAGCCAGGAGCGCCAGGTTTTCAAGGCAAACATGACTGCAAAAGCCTCCTTGTCCCACACTGACCAATTTTTCTGCTCGTTCGAGAACTTTCGCGAAATGTAGGCGCAGGGGCGCAGAACCCCGTTGTCCCCCCTTTGCATTAATATGGCTCCGACGGCGGCGTCGGAAGCATCACATTGAACCACAAAAGGTTTTAACTCGTCAGGGTGGGCCAACACGGGCTCCGAGGTGAAGAGGCGTTTCAATTCTGTAAAGGCTTTTTGACACTCGGGCGTCCACGTTAGGCGCGCGCCCGGCTTTTTTGCCTCTGCCCCCTTCCCCTTTGTTTTAAGGAGCTCCGTAAGGGGTAACATGATGGTGGCGAACCCCTTTATGAAGTCGCGGTAAAAATTTGCGAACCCGAGAAAACTTTGGAGCTGTTTGCGGGTTCGTGGGGGCTCCCAGTCTAGCACCGCTTGAACCTTTGCTGGGTCCATTGACAACCCTTCCCCCGATACCCGGAAGCCTAGATAGTCTAGTTCAGTCTTGTGAAATTCACATTTTGATAGTTTGGCATACAACTTGTGCTTGCACAGGGTGCTCAACACTTTTCTGACTAGTGGTACATGTGACTTGAGATCTGGCGAATAGATAATGATGTCATCAAGGTACACCACCACCCCCTTAAACAGGAACTCTCGCAGAACCTCGTTGATAAAGTTCATGAATACCCCAGGGGCCCCCTGTAGTCCGAAAGGCATAACCAAGTACTCAAATTGTCCTAGCGGGGTATTGAATGCGGTCTTCCACTCGTCCCCCTCCCTGATGCGGACTCGGAAGTACGCGTCTCGGAGGTCGAGTTTTGTGAATATTTTCCCTGTGGCCACAGTGTTCAATAGGTCCTTAATCAATGGGATCGGGTAGGCATTAGACATCGAAATCCCGTTTATCGAGCGAAAATCTGTGCAAAGTCTAAGCGACCCATCCTTTTTCTTTCTGAAGAGGACGGGGGCGGCATGGGGGGCTGTTGCCGGTCGTATGAACCCCCGCTTCAGGTTTTTGTCCAAGAATTTGCGGAGTTCCGCTTTCTCCGCCCAACCCATGGAGTACAGTTTCGCTTTTGGCAGTTGCTGCCCCGGGATCAGTTCGATTGCACAGTCCGTGGGGCGGTGAGGTGGTAACTCATCCGCCTCCTTCTCACTAAAGGCCAGTTTTAAGTCCCGGTATTCTTTGGGGATCGAGGCGACCTCCTCGAGGGTGAGGCAGGCTCGCTCATTCCGGGGAGGCGGATGCGGTCCCCATTCGGGGCGCCAATGGTGGTGTTCGCACCTCCAGTCCGGGAATCGGACGATCTGCTCCTCCCACCTTATGTCTGGCTGGTGGCGGGCGAGCCAACCCGAGCCCATCACCACATCAAACGAGCAAGAGGGGGCAATTACAAAAGTTTCGATCCCCCAATGCTCTTCGGTCCCAACGGGGACCGCCTGCGTTTCTAGCTTACATGGCTCTCCCCTCATGGGCCCCCCGTCCATCTGCTGGAAAAGCATGGGTAGCGGGAGGGGGGACGTGGCTAATCCTAGCGCCTCTACTAGGCGGGGGGTGATTAAGTCCCGGTTGCACCCCGAGTCGATTAGTGCTCGGGCATGCATGAACCGTTTTAGGTTCGGGTTGAGAAGGGTTACGGCCATAAACAATAAACCCCCAGTGGCTCTCACCGTGAGGAGTGCCGGCTGTTGCTGGACCTGCTTCGCGGCACCCATTAAAGCAGGTCGTTGTCGTTTCCCGCCGACTCGGTGTCGTCCGACTCCCCGGTCGATTCTTCCACGGTTTCTGGTTCGGCGGTAAAATCCTCGTCAGTCGCCAAGGTGGTGGCGACGGAGCCCCGTCCGGGCTCTTTCGGCCGATTACTCTTTTTCTTCTTGGGCCCCGATGCGGTTGGCCTGGCTGTCGGCGGGGTGGACCCCGCTTTGGCTGGGCAGTTGGAGGCGAGGTGGTCCGGGTCGCCGCACCGGTAACACTTTCGGGCAGTGGTGGGGGTCGAGGTTGTCGGGGCCCGCCGCCCCTCCGCCTTGGTAGGTGTGGATTTCGACCCCTTCTTCGCCAGTTGCTGTCGGCGAAGCCCCACGTGCTGGATGTTGGTCTCGACCTCTCCGGCTAGCTGGATCCACCCGACCAAGGTGTCGGGTCGCCCGTGGCTGTAGCAGCGGTCGAGGACGTTCGGGTTCAGCCCGTTACAAAAAGCAGTATATTTCATAATCTCGTTCCACCCTCTCACTGCCGCGCAGTAGCCCAGGAACTCCGTGGCATACTCGCGAATGGATCGGTTGCCTTGTTCGATGCGCTGGAGGGCTGCGATGGCTTTCTCCTCGCGGAGCGGGTCGCCGTACTGGCGGAGCATGGCGTGCAGGAACCCCGCTACGGTTGCTAGCTCGGGCTTCCTCGCGGTGAACAGCCCGACGTACCATTTGCGGGCTGGACCTCTCAGTCGGGACGCAATGTGGTACACTCGGCTGGCTTCGGTCGGGTAGTCCGCACCCCAGTGGGTAAAGAACGTGTCGCACTGTATGGTGAAGTACTCCACGTCCTCTGGGCTCCCGTCGAAAGTAATTTTCAGCTCTCTCCCCCCCCCTGCGACCGGGGGTGCCGCGGGTTGGGGCACCGGGGCCGGCAGGGCCGGTAGGGCTGGTGCAGCTGGGGCCGGCGGCGCTGGCGGTGCGGGCACGGGGACCGCCGGGGGCGCCGGAACTGGCGGCGCCGGAGGCGCTGGGACCGGCGGCGCGGGGGCCCCCGGGGCCGGAGGCGCCACTGGTTGTGGGGCCGGTGGGGCTGGAGCGGGCACCACCGGCGGCGCGGGAGCCAGCGGGGCCGGTGGAGCCACGGGCGGTTGCCCCAGCGGCAGCCCTCCCACGGGGATCCCCAGGACCGCCGTCTGCAAGGTGCGGAGCTGGTCGTAGATCGCGCCTAGGTTCTGTTGCATCTCCTCGGCCATCGTAACTCGGGAGGCGTGTACGTCGTTGTGAATTTCCCGTACATAGTCGAACAGGTCGTTGCGGAGGCTCCGGACCGGGTCGTCCCCGCCTCGCGGTTCTGGACCTTCGCCCTGGTCGTCGTCTCCGTCTCCGCTTGCCCCGTCGCCCAGCATACTTCTGTATCGCTGCTCCGCCGCGTCGATCGCCGCCGTGGACTTCCGCGGGCTCCAGGATCGGGGTGCGGCGAACGCGTCCACCGAGAAAGGTGCGGGCACCTTAATCTTGCGCCTCACCCCCGTCACCTTCGGGTCGAGCGGCGGGTCCTCCGTTGGAGTGGTGGGCTCTCCGTTGTCTGGAACCTTTGCAGCCATCGGGCCGGGTTTCCAGTTCAGATAAGCTCCGAAACAATGGGATCACTGTTATAATGTCAGAACTTAAGAACTCCAGGCAGATCCCATACTTAGTTTCCAAGCTAGGATTTTATTAGAGAGAACTAAGAACTGTTAGATACAAGGTACAAGATAACAGTGATGGCGAGAGCCAGCACTGGCCCAGTTTTATATAGTAAAACAAACAACCCACAAAGCTTTAATTCACACCGTTACAGGCACATCTGTCTTCCCACCAGTGCTATCAGCAAAGACGTTGCCTCCTTACTCTGAAGGCCACACGATTCGGCTTCAAAGGGTGTCAGTGTGAGAAAGTACAGAGATACAACATTATTCAGTCTACAGCCCCCAAATACTTTGGATACCATCGGGGCAGGGTTAATTACTACTCAGGCACTTCAGGTTAAGAAAGGTTACAATATGGGGTCGGTCTGGTTCAACGCTCAGGTCCACTCTATGCATACTTGCCAACCATCAATTATACTGGTTCTACATTAAGCTAGCAATACTAAAGTTACAAGTTCTGACAACAGCACACCTTTTTAAATGCCTTCCTTCCATAGGAAATAATGAAGGATAGGGGCACCATCTTTGGGGGCTCATAGAATTGGACCCCCTGGTCCAATCGTTTTGAAACTTGGGGGGTATTTTGGGGAGAGGCACTAGATGCTATACTAAAAATCTGGTGCCTCTACCTCAAAAAATAGCCCCCCCCAGAGCCCCCAATACTCATGGATCAATTCCCTATTATTCCCTATGGGAATCGTTCTCCATAGGGAATAATAGAGTGCCTAGTAGACATTTCCCTCCCCCCCCCCCACGCTTTCTAAAGGGGGGGAGGGCCTCCATACCAGGGAATCCCCCCTCCCTGCCCCCTTCCTCTCTCTCTCTCACACACACAAACACTTACCGTACTTGGTCTTCTTCCAGCAGAATGTGCTTGCTGTGAAAACGAAAGGAAGGCTGCACAGGAAAAGAAAGGGAGGGGCCATTCTCCATGGAAACTGTTACTTTCCCATGAAGCCCTTCCTGTTTCCTGTTTCCTGTGCAGCCTTAAAGGGACACATTTTAAAACGGATCAGAAGCTCTACAACATGATGCCTAAAGGTATGTTTTCTCTCTCTCCCCCCGCCCTCCCCTGCCCCCAGATTTTTTGAGAGCTGGGAAGCCTAGGCTCAGGACTCATGAAAAGGCCAAGGCCAGAAGGCCTTTTCATGACAGTAACTATATTTGAAGATGGAGGACAAATAAAAGATAGGTTAATTTGTGGGTAAGAAGGAGTGAAGAAAGGAAAGGTGAGGGTTTTCCAAGGAGGGAAAGTAGAAATAGTATGGGGAAGGAGGTAGAGTGAAAAATGAGGTGACCTATGCAAGTCCTTGTGGGTTTTCCTCTGCACAACTGGGCTCAACTTGGCACTGTGCCACTGGGCCTGGTCCAGCAGCTGTCACTGAACAACTAGCTTCCTGGGCAGAGGCTGCCAGGGGCAAGAAAAGAAAGAAAGAAAGCTGAAAAAAGGGAGGCAGATAAAGGTAGATTGGCTGGCGTGCGGGAAAGAGAGAAGGAAACAGGAATAAGGGATAGGAATAAGATTCAATGCAGCCAGGCCACCATCTTCACTTCAGGGTTATCAGAAAGCAAGGGGGGATGTCCGCTGGGCACTGCATTATACCCTGTGGAGACCAGTCCCTTAGGGTATAATGGAGAGTCAATCCGTGGGTAACTGGGGCTCTGGGGGGGGGGGCTGTTTTCTGAGGCAAAGATTTTCAGCATAGCATCTAGTGCCTCTCCTAAAACTCTCCAGCAAGTTTCAAAAAGCCCCAAAAGAAGGTGCCCCATCCTTCTGAAGGCAACATCCCAGGGAAAGGGTTGCTAGGCAGTGTGGCTGGGCCAGTATGTCACACCATAGCTTGGGAAGCCAAGTTTGCAAAAAAAAAAAGTTTTTATTCCTTTTGGCAGGTGTTTCAGCCCATGAGTTCAACTTAGCAATGTTACATCACATTTTTCATAGATCAAGTTGATCCACCTACTATGACAAATTAAAACCTCCCCTTTTTACATCACGGAGCATGCTCAATTGAAATGTCTTTTTTTCCCTTTACACATGCGTACAACAAAACATATTTGTCAGCACTTTTTAAATTAATGGTGCTTTGACCCCAGCAGCAGTTATTTTATTGAATTACAATAAAATACAGAATTATTTTATTGGTGCATTTGGCAATCAGTTGTGAAAAATCTAAAGTTATGGTTTTTTCCAAGTTCCTCTCAGATTAAGTAGGCCAATGGAAGCTAAATAATTAACCAATTTAGCAGGTTTCCTAGTTTTACTATCTAGACATTCTTTATCAAGCTCCACTCTCAAGAACATATAGAGTCTGGCCTTCTCTCTGCAGTTAGTTCTCTGAGACTGTTCCTTACTTGTTTTTCCTGGGGGCCAGTTTACTCCTACTTAAGTTCAAGTTTTTAGGGCCAAAGTGATGTCATAGCGTTTATACGGAGTGGCCATCTGGATTACCGCTGTGGTTCTTCAACTAGAATTGGATCAGTGAAACACCAAGACTGGAAGATGGCTTTCCACCTTTACCTGACAATTCTGTTTTCTAGGAAAGCCAGTGGCTTTCTCTCTTTTGTATATTCCAGCTGCTGTGTTTCACAGTGGAGAATCAGTATTGAATTTCAGCATTTTGGGGCTGTCTCCTATGTTTTTGTTATCTATTGATGTTCAGGCTGTATCTTGATAGAGCACTGGAGACTTTAGAACATCAGTCAACCCTTGCTAGGGCTTGTAGAGAATGCTCTGTGCTATTTTTTTTTTGTATTGTTCCTCTTCCTCCATTTCTTATTTTTATCAACTGACTGTCCCTGTGTGCTAGTGACCCCTTTGAGAGATTTTTGGATTCAGCCAGTGATTGCTTCTAGGGCTTCTTCTGCTTCTCTGGCTTTCTTTCTAGGTGACACTGATTATGGCATAACAGTGGATGTGGCAAAATTTTTGGCTACAGTGACTGCAGAGGTACAGAGTGCAGAGGTGGAATTAGAGGGCAGTATTAGTGTGGTTTACCGTATTTTTCGCACCATAAGACGCACTTTCCCCCAAAAAAAATGTGGGGGGGAAAGTGTGTGCGTCTTATGGAGCGAAGGTACCGTACGTACCTTCCTCCGGGGGGGGGGCGATCCGCTGCCTCCATCCCGGCGCTTCCCCGCGCCTACCAGCCTGGCTCCAGCTCTGACGCTTACAGCAAGCGCCAGGATCGCTCCCTCCGCCCTCCGATCCCAGCGCTTGCTTTAAGCATCAGCGCTGAAGCCATGCAAACGGGCAGGGAGAAAGCACGCCGCCCCCTCCACAGCTGGCGCTCGCGAAGCACTGGGTTTGCGGAGGGGGCGGGTGCTTCCTCTGTGCCTGTCTGCCTGGCTTCAGCTGCTGCTTATAGCAAGCGCTGGGATCAGAGGGCGGAGGGAGCGATCCTGGTGCTTGCTGTAAGCAGCAGCTGAAGCCAGGCAGACAGGCACGGGGAAAGCACCCGCCCCCTTCGCAAACCCAGCGCTTCGCGAGCGCCGGCTGTGGAGGGGGCGGCGTGCTTTCTCCGTGCCTGCGTGCCTGGCTGGGAGACAAGCGGCGAGATCGCTCCCTCCGCCCCCATCGCAAACCCAGCACTTCACAGGGAGCGATCTCGCTGCTTGTCTCCCAGCCAAGCACGCAGGCGCGGGGGAAGCACGCCGTGCTTGCGTGCCTGGCTGGGAGACAAGCGGCGAGATCGCTCCCTCCACCCCCATCGCAAACCCAGCACTTCGCAGGGAGCGATCTCACTGCTTGTCTCCCAGCCAGGCATGCAGGCGTGGGGGAAGCACGCCGGCGCCTGCGTGCCTGACTGGGAGACAAGCGGCGAGATCGCTCCCTGCGAAGTGCTGGGTTTGCGGTGGGGGTGGAGGGAGCGATCTCGCCGCTTGTCTCCCAGCCAGGCACCTGCGTCTAATGGTCCGGAGCATCCAATGGACCGGTATGTTGTCCAAGACTGTTGGGTAACTGGATTATTTGAAATAAATAAAACTATTGAATAACAAAGAGATATTCTTCTAGTTCATGATATCCCAGAAATGCCATGGCTCCAGATAACAGTCCACTATTGAAACTTGTCCAGCAGCTCTAGATACAAGCACATTTACCTCAGAGTATGTCATTGTTAATAAGAGTAGTGGCTGCCCCAGCATTTAGGAAGGTTAGAAAAGAAAGCTTCAGATTACAACAGCCTTTCCCTATTATCATCAAATTTGTCAGTTCTGTAATTTTGTCAATATGTTCTTCAATCTACAAGTAAAGTAATGGTTCACATAGCTTTAATAATAATGCAAAAATCAACACAGTGCAGGTTTGCCAAAACTGATAATTTTGTGGATATTTGTGGGAGTTTTATGCACAATTTTTCCATTGGGAAGTTTGAGCTGCAGTCACCTGAAATAGAAATGAAATTAAGACTCTCATAATCTCCTGTGGAGTTCAGCCAAAACAATGTTTCCATAATGCCACAGTGTGGAGAACACCATTATTGGATTTTGTCTGGCAGAATGTGGTTGGGACTATAGCTCTTGAGATGCAGCAAAAGAGAAAGATTTTAATTTAACCCCACCCCCCTCATAAAATTACTGAGATGTTAATTTTGGTTAGCCGTATATTTCTATATTACTCTTGCTTATTATTATTATTTAGTGACAGTTGTACAAGAATTATGTAGCCATTTTAGAATGCAATACATTTTTTTTTTTGCAATTCTTATTTCATTCAACCACACAACAATCCTATGAGGTAAGTTACAGTTATTACTTGTGTGGAAAAAGGAGCCTTGAGATATTCTATTATGAGAAAAGGTTGACTTTTTAGAAATTATTTAAAATGGTAATGAGTCCACTAAGTACATCAAGAATATATAATATTATTTTTAGCATGTGTCCTGCTCACTATCCTCTCTAATTTTTCAAATGTACTTTAATAACCTAAATGGCCCAAGCTAGCCGCTCTTGTCAGATCCCAGAAGCCAAGCAGGGTTAGTCCTGGGGAGTACTTGGATAGGATGCCACCAAGAAAGTCCAGGCAATGGCAAACCATCTCTGAACGTCTCTTGCCTTGAGAAACCTACGGGGTCGTGATATGATGGCTGTGACTTGGTGGCCACTGCCGACTTAATAAACATTCATAGATAGCATGTTATTATACCAGATATATTGGTAGCAATTGATGAACAAGTTCACTCACCTAAGCATTTGTCTGAAAATGAGAGAGAAGGTATTGTTTTTAATGTGCTTTTTACAGAACTTTTTTTTTTTGCAAATAAGATGAAAATTGTAGATCTTAAATGTAGATGCTGCTCTATTATTGTAGGATTCAATTTATCTATCAGGCAACAAGAAAGAAAATGCAAAGATTTTATGTCTTGTCATTTTTTAAGGATGGTTTTGTATCGTTCACTACATTTTAGTTCCATCATGCATTGCTTCCCTACTGTCTATGTGTTCTCAGAGAGATAGATGACTTTATCAGAATATTCCCAACACATAATATGTCACAACTTGGCACCAGTAGCAAACCCCACTTTGCATTGGAAAGGCTCAGGGTGCTGAATAATCTCTCTCTCTCTCTCTCTCTCTAGCTCTTTCAGTCCACTGCTGAAGGCATTTGGAAGACAGTATAGAAAAGGTAACCTACTGGAGCATTACCCATTTAATATAGCACAAGAATATGTATGAGAGGACTTTCATTTCACTGCTGTCAGTTCCCCTTGAAAATTAGGCTGAAAGTACTGCCAACAAAATTTTTACCTCTAAATGGAAACTAGCGAAGATAATTCTTTTAAGCGATTTTGAGGTCTGGGACTCCTTTTTGGCTAATCATTAGGGAGCAGGGCTTTCTTTGTACAGGAACTCCTTTGCATATTAGGCCACACACCCCTGATGTAGCCAATCCTCCAAGAGCCTTTATGTAAAATCCCTAGTGATTTTTTAGAGGTAGACTGGGAGGTGCATTTTACCTCAGGGCACATTCAATGACTCCCAACAGGAAATGCATACTGTTTAGAATGTTGTGAGTGAGGACCCATCAGGCTGCATATGCAAATGACCTCTGTGCTCCAACTGTTTTGGGGGTGGGGATTTATTTATTTATTTATTTATTTGTATCCCGCCCTTCCCACAAGTGGCTCAGGGCGGCTTCCAGAAATTAGTCAAACATACAATTAAACAATATAAATATATAAGCAATTAAACATTTAAAACAGTTAAAACCTTAAAAACCAGTAAACATTCCAATTACATATAGAACAGACGTCAAGCAAGCTACATTGAGTTCTCATCTTAGCTAGGTGTAGGCTAGCCGGAAGAGGGTCGTCTTACAGGCCCTGCGGAACTGAACAAGGTCCCGCAGGGCCCTCACCTCTTCCGGCAGCTGATTCCACCATGTAGGGGCCATAACGGAGAAAGCCCTTTCTCTGGTGGATTTCAAGCGGACTTCTTTTGGCCCAGGGATAGTGAGGAGATTTTGTGTTCCCGACCTCAGTACTCTCTGGGGAACATGTGGGGAGAGACGGTCCTTCAGGTAGGCAGGTCCCAGGCCATATAGGGCTTTAAAGGTAATAACCAGCACCTTGTACCGGACTCGGTATATCACTGGAAGCCAGTGCAGAGTCCGAAGACCCGGCCGAATGTGTCCCCACTTTGGGAGACCCAATAACAGCCGGGCCGCGGCATTCTGCACCAGCTGCAATTTCCGAGTTCGTGACAGGATGAGGTATGGAATGTTGTCAGCAGTTTCCTCTAACTGTAACTCAGACCAGCCAGGCTCCACAGTGTCAGAGAAGGTTCATTGAAGTTCCCAAATGAGCAAACTTGTTTGAAACAAAATTGCATTTATTGTATACTCCAAAGTTACTCCAGCATGATAGGTATTGGAACCGATAGCAAGCAGTTCAAATAATTGGTATTTAACATCTAACATCAAAGCAATAGCATCTACACCCCAATTCCCATAACAAAGGCTGCTTTTGCCTGTGAAAGTTTCCCACGGCTTCCCCCCTTATCTTTTCAGTTGGTGGTTACAATTCCCGGCGGCAATGTCCTTGTCGCCTCTAGGGAGGAGGTGAGAGTCTGGCAGACACTCTCTACTTCAAAGCAGGCCTGGCAACCTTTGATGTTCCTGGGAAGCTACTTTCTACATTGCTCCCCCCCGCCCACTGTTCTATGACTACAGGTTAGTGGGCATATATGCATATTGATCAGTATGGTTAGTAATCAGCAGTTAGCAATAACATCAATGAACAGAGCCTGACACACAGGAAGATTGGTGAGACTAGTGAGCTTTAGAATGTTGGGGGTGACATCCAATCAGGCGGTTTATGCAAATGACCTTTTGCTCAAGCTCCATGAATGATGTAATATTTTTTGTGCTTTTTGTTCTCCACTTCTTTCTTATATAACAGGTAGTTGTTGCTGTTGATGGGGAATCTGCAGTCCAATGACATCGTATAAGGTTAGATCCAGACTACATTAGCAATATCCACTGACCTCCCCATCTCACTGAAGACCCCCCCCCCTTGTGTCATTCCCCCCAATCCCACAGAATCAGCATTTTGTTGAGAGCAATGTGTGTGTGTGGGGGGGTGGGGGGTGGAAGATGGGAAAGTTCTTGTCAGACACTGGAAAGCTTTCATGTTATGATATGATGCTGTGTTCAAACTGCAATGTGTTGCTTGACTTAGCTGACTCCATTTTCTAACATTTGCTACTAACCCCAAATAGAAACCTTGCATATCAAAGTAGAAGTGAAGCTGTTACTAACCCTACTGTGAATTCCTGTCCTTGGTACTAACACAGGCAACAACCCTTTGAAGATAAAATGCCTCAGGGACAGCTAGCAGAGCTGTTCCTGTGAGAATGGGAACCACAACGAGATAAGGGAAAGCAAATGTGTGAAATGTATCACTATAGTGTGGGAATGTAGATTTGTTTAGAAAACCTTTCATGTGTCTCTAGTTAAAACATCTATGCTCTGGGAGAGAGTATCAGTTCCAATGTATCCATGCTCAGAAACCATGAACTATCAAATAAAGTCTTAACATTGTAACAAATGGATGTCTGCCTAATTTGAAGTTCCATTGTCTGACATTTCTATTCTGCCATTGGTCTAGATCAAACTCATCATGTCACAAAACCATCACATTGCAAAAGGAAAAGAAGAAAAGTGGGAGCAGCTTTAGGGACTTCTAGGTCTGTCCTTACTTCTTATATTCTCTGTACAGTTTTTACTGTATGTGCTCCAGGGCAGAGACTCGGATTATGGAGCAGGTTCCAAAATCCCCATTTGTATGACACCTATTAAGATAATTTTTAAAGACAATTTATAATTATGGGGGGAGGGAGAAAACCTGTTTAAGATCAAATCGCTTAACAGGATGTTGGAGAAGTACAATAGCCACAGCAAATGTGTTTGGCTCATCTTTTAATATACCCATGGTGGACTTTGGCTCCTAAATAAGTAAACATGGCATCTGGCAGTTCTAATTCACAGAGGCAAAAAAAAGCATCTGTCTATGGATTGATGATGTTATGTGGTGCGCATGTAAACAGAGGCAGGAGTTCACAGTTTCCCAGATGCCCCTGATATCTTGTTTGCCCCTCTCTCAACCCTGCTGTGATGCAGCTAAGGGGGCTTTAAAAATTAATTTATTTACTTTCATAAGATGATTGATGCGCATTCACTTTGCTACTCTGTAACTTTCCTGTTCTTTAACTGTCAGCATGACAAGTGTGCAGTGATTAATTAGAGCATTCCTGTTGCTCTGTTATTGTTCCTGTTCAGTCAGCTCTTTTTTTAAAAAAGTGTTCTTTAGAAAAATAATAAATATTCTTAAGATACTGATTCTTAAAAGAAAAGAATTTAAATACATGAATAGGTTTTCTAAAAAAAATATCTTGTGGCATTGGTGAATGTGCTGCTAGCTACGCTGTTAGGTAGTGAAAACTGCAACCCTCTCCCTCCCCCCACAACCCATTAATTCAATCTTTCCCTTATGTCAGGTTGCTTCTCCACACATGAATACATATTGAGCTGCCTTATACTGAATCAGACCAATGGTCCATCAAGGTTATTATTGTCTACTCAGACTGGCAGTGGCTCTCCAGGGTCTCAAGTAGAGATCTTTCACATCATCTACCGCCTGGTCCCTTTTAATAGGAGATGATGGGACCTTTTGAATGCAAAGCAGAGGTTTTCTCACTGAGCCACAGCACCCCCCCCCCCCCCCAAGTGTGGAGAGAGAGGAAGAGCACAGAAATGTATCTCAGAGACACAGGAGCCTGTCACAGCAGTACTCTGAATGGGACAGAATTGTAATTTTAAGAAGTCTCACATTCCATTGCCTTTATTTGTATGAACATTACATGACATTAGTCAAGACAGCCAACCATTTCATTCTCTGGCTGAAATATTATGAGTTACTCAGGGGGACAGTTATGAACATAATGACCTTTTCTATCTTTAGAAAAAAGCAAGAGTTCAGTAACACTTTAAAGACTAACAAAATTTGTGGCAGGGTATGTGCTTTTGTGAGTCACTGCTCACTTATTCAGAGTCCCTGTTCTTTCTAGCTTTGATTGCCATTTAGCAAGGACAGTAACAGTCCTAAGATCTTTTTGAGAGATTCTGCATGTTATCACTGCCTTCATTGTGGCAGCATTTCCCTACTTTGACCCCAGTATGGTTCCCACTGATTCTCCCTCAAAAAAACACTGCTTTCCCCCTTCTCTCTTTCTCAGGGCTGTTCCCCAAGACAATCTCCTTCCATCAGCTCCCTGTCTCACAAGTCTCTTCCCAAACAGTAAAGGTAGTCTCCTGTGCAAACACCAGTCATTTCCAACTCTGGGGTGACGTCACATCATGACGTTTTCACGGCAGACTTTTTATGGGGTGGTTTGCCATTGCCTTTTTACGGGGTGGTTTGCCTTTTTTTGGTCGTATTTCCATCAGATAGATGTTAGGATTAACTGGTATAGGTGGTTAGGCTAGTTCCTACTAGTTAGCAGAGTACTTAAATAAAGCTACAAACGCAAGAGTGTCACTAACCAGGTTAACTTACATAGCTACACAGAGCCACATTGCAAGTTTAAAGGAGAAATAAAGGTAAAGATAATCACCTGTGCAAGCATCAGTCATTTCTGACTCTAGGGTGATGTTGCTTTCACAATGCTTTCATGGCAGACTTTTTATGGGTTGGTTTGCCATTGCCTTCCCCATTGCCTTCCCCAGTCATCTACACTTTACCCCCAGCAAGCTGGGTACTCATTTTACTGACCTTGGAAGGATGGAAGGCTGAGTCAACCTTGAGCCAGCTACCTGAACCCAGCTTCTGCCAGGATCAAACTCAGGTTGTGAGCAGAGCTTGGACTGCAGTACTGCAGCTTACCACTCTGTGCCACAGGACTCCTGTTCCCAAACAAGCCACTTCCAATTTCCAGATTGATCTTGAGCCACTCCTGCAGAGACATCTCCCCCATTGACTCAGTGTGGCAGGCCCTGCAGCCCATGTGACCAGTTGCTTTGAGAAAGCCTGGGACGATAATCCTGAGTTGACCAATAACCTCCCCCCCAAAAAATAAGATTGTTTGCAGAGGAGATACAGGGCTTGCCCACACCTCAATTGCAGAAGCAGTTTCTTGAGTGAGAATGTTTTAAATTCTGCCCCAGAGATTCCTCCCAATAATAAATATCATCCTCAAAGCACCTGTTGTTCTGGAGCACCTTACTAACCTGTAGATTTCTAAATAAGAAGACTATTCAACAATACCTTAAATATCAATGCTGAAGGCTACATTCAGTGTCTCGCTGAAATGGTATTTACTATGTCTCAAAAAAAAAAAAGAAAAAAAGGAGAAGTGTGTCTAGTCCTCTAACAAATGCAAATATCCTTTCATAAAAAGATATCAATTCAAGTTCAACATTGTTTGAACTTTATGGTCAAAGCGCGTTAACATTTGTATACTGTTTTGAAGACCTTTTTGGCCATTGACCGTATTAAACAGGGACATCTGTTGTGATGATATCACCTAAAAGCTAAGATAGCTCCAACTCCTTGCTACATCATAAAAAGCCATACATTTGTTTTGAGGATAGTTTGTTTTATCTAAAAAAAAAATGATGCTAGTCACATTTGTTGCTTTCCTTTGGATCTTACAAGTGAATGTAACTACTCAGTATGCTTAGGAGACTTCAAAGCCTTCTACAGCTTTTAAGCTTATCAAAGAAGCCACAATGAAGTCTGCTTCATGTGCTTTGTTGAATGCCACTGTCAATGACACTGTTAGTGCTTTGAAATGGTGATGCATTTTTTTAATAATTGGATACCTCACAATAGGGACTGTCTTTGGGTTTCCAACTCTGTTTCATAAAATTCCTGGAGATTTGGGGGTGGAGGGCAGAGACCAGTGAAGGGAGGGAGCTCATAGAGTCCACCCTTCTGAAATTGCCATATCTCAGAACTCAGTATTCTGGAGACAAGTTGTAATTACAGGAGAATGTTAGGTCAGTCCCTGACATTAAGTACAGTTGGATTAAGATCAAGACTTTCTGACCATTCCTCTGAGAACTTCTTGTAGGAGTGGTTGTTCAAGATGCCACTGGTGGCCTAATCAAATGCCAGTCACATAGGCTTGGATCCCACAAACAATCAGTGGAAGATGCTGCCTGCCTGAGGTCTTCCTTGATGCCCCCTTTGCTCTGGAGTCCTTTCCAATGCTGGCAAAATGTATTCCCAAAGTGATTTGCTTGTGCTGATAGCTGTGGAGGTTGGGCTGCTGCAGTGGGAAGGGAGAAGAGAATGGGATTGCCCATTTTGCCTCTAGCATGAGCAGAGTTCTGTTCACAGAATGGAAAAGAAGATGGAAATTCACCCCCTTCCCAACTCTAGCAAATGATCTGATTTGCACATACAAGTTCGCCAGCCCCAGGGAGGTGGGGGAGAGGAGATCCTGTGATTCTTGCACCTGTGGCTCATAGGATACCAACTAACTTTCTTTTCACTTGGTAAGGAAAGAAAGAAAGTGGATAGAATAATCTCATAATGCTGGACAGCCTTGAGCTGTAAAGAGGATTGTAAAATAATGCATGCTATGGGCAAGCAAGAAATAATGCTTTCTCTGTGGCATCACCAACCTTCTGGAACCTTCTTTGCAAAGGGAGCTTGGAAGATTCATTGACATTTTAAAAGGGCCAGTGCTAGGGGTTCTGCTGCCCCAGGAAAGAACCCTGCTCTCATTACCCAAATGGTGCATCCTTCCTCCCACCCATGGGGGGGTGCTGTAAATGGCAAGGGTGAGTGTGGTGGCGGCAGGGCAGTGTGCATGTCACTTCTGCACCACTGCTTTTGCCTGTGCACAGACCTGGGCAGGCAAAAGTGGAGGGGTAGCTCCTATACCACTTGGAGCCTGGCTTCCCTGGGAAGGAAGGCTCAGAGCGGCATGCACATTGCCACCACGCTGCCACTTTTACCTGCCTGGGTCTGTGCACTGACCTGGGCAGGCAAAAGCAGAGAGGCTGTGCCTGCACTGCTCAGACCCTTCCTTCCCCTGCAAGGAAGGTAGGCTCAGAACAGCATACACTTTGGGGAATGGGCTGGCGTGTTGGGGAAAGGGGGCACCCGGTGGTGCCCTAAGTGGCTGCCTACCTGGCCTACTCCTACACACTGCCCCTGCATTTTAAAGAGACTGGTAAAAAAAATTCTGTTCCACTTCGGAGAACTCAGTGGAGTTGACTTCTATTATTAAAATGAACTGCTATTATATAAATATTTTTTATAATGCTGGTATTGTTTATATTGTACTTGGCTTTACTAAATGTTTTAACTGTGGAATCGCTATTTTTGACATGTCTTATTGTAAGGATTATTTATGGATTGAAGAATTAGCAATTATTACATATAAACTGCTTTTGCAAAAATAAGTTTACCGGGCAGATAGAGCTCGTTAATGTAACACCTACCACCTGGAGGACTCACTGCCGGCGTCCCGGCTTACTGGGCCATGGCAAATGACCCCCAGGTGAAAGGGTGGAGCCAGTACCGCGCACACTGCGCTTCACCTAAAAAATTCCTCTGCGCAGGCCTGACGGGCATATCCACACACACAACCCACAACGCATCAAGTCCTGCAGCGATAGGCAAGGGGCGAAACGGCAGGTGGAAGGTGCCACTGGAAGCCGCAGTCCCGATCCTGCATGTAGGCGGTTCAGGATATTGGTCGCCTGATGCTAACCCGGAGACGAAAGCATCTTTCGGCAGCACCCTGAACGACCAAGCAGCCTTATCTAGGGACAGCACTGCTTGCTCCACACGGAGAGGGGCCTAGAAAAGGTGGCCTAAACAAAGCTCGTCTCCCCCACCCCAGTTGGCTAGCCGCGGTCAACGGGCATCCTTACTTGCGGTCGAAAAATAACAACAAAGAAAAGGCATGCACCTGCCTCACAAAGTGTGCAAAGACTAAAGCTTGCGTGTTGGAACATCAGAACCATGCTTGACACAGTAGGCAGTGGTCGCCCTGAACGACGCTCTGCACTAGTTGCCCACGAACTTCTCAGGTTGAATATCAACATAGCAGCTCTCAGTGAGGTCCGTTTCCCTGAGGAAGGTAGTCTTCAAGAACACGGTGCTGGCTATACCCTCTACTGGTCGGGTAAGTCAAAGGCTGAGAGCCGCCTTTCTGGCGTTGGCTTCATGGTCAGGAACTCCATTGCCTCCAAACTCGAAAACCTTCCAACAGGTCACTCAGATCGCATCATGTCCATGCGCCTCCCACTTCAAAACAAGCAGCATGCAACACTCTTCAGTGTGTATGCCCCAACCCTTCAAGCAGATCCTGCAGAAAAGAACAAGTTCTATGCTGATCTACGCAACCTCGTACGGAAGACCCCTACAGAGGACAAAGTGATCATCCTTGGCGACTTCAATGCCAGAGTAGGTAAAGACTCGGAAGCCTGGAAAGGAGTACTTGGCAAACACGGCATTGGCAACTGCAATGACAACGGGCGCCTCCTGCTAGAATTCTGCATGGAGCACCAGCTCACCATCACCAACACTATCTTCCAGCAGAAGAACAGTCTGAAGACAACCTGGATGCACCCACGGTCCAAGCATTGGCACCTTATCGACTACATTCTGGTGCGCCAGAGAGACCTTCGAGATGTCTTACACACCCGAGTAATGCCCAGCACAGAATGTCATACGGATCATCGTCTTGTACGCTGCAATCTCCGTCTTCACTTCAAACCCACACCCAGGAGAGGAGGTATCCCTCGGAGGAAGTTTCAGGTTGGCAGCCTCCAGTCAGCCGAAGTTAAAGCTGCCTTCCAGGCAAAACTCCAGTCAAGAATTGAGGACCTCAGTTGCCCCACAGACCCTTCTCCAGAAGCACTCTGGGAACACCTAAAAACTACCGTCCTGCAGATCTCTGAAGAAGTCCTCGGGTTCTCCACAAGGAAGAACAAGGACTGGTTTGATGAGAACAATCAAGAGATCTAAGAATTACTGGCAAAAAAGAGATCTGCCTACCAAGCACATCTTGCTCAGCCCTCCTGTCCTGGGAAAAAAGCAACCTTTCGCGCTGCATGTAGCAACCTCCAGCGCAAGCTTCGAGACATTCAGAACGAGTGGTGGACCAAGCTTGCAGAGAGAACCCAGCTGTGTGCAGACACTGGTGATTTAAGAGGGTTCTACGAAGCCCTGAAGGCAGTATATGGTCCATCATATCAGGCTCAGAGTCCCTTGCATAGTGCAGACGGCCAAGTGCTCCTCACAGACAAGGCATCCATATTGAACCGGTGGTCGGAGTATTTTCAGGTTCTCTTCAGTGCCAACCGCGTAGTTCAAGATTCAGCAATCCACCTCACCCCACTTCAACCGGTGAAAACAGAGTTGGATGAGATCCCCACCCTAGAAGAGACTGTTAAAGCCATCAAGCAACTGAAAAGTGGCAAGGCAGCAGGAGTTGATGGAATTCCACCAGAGATCTGGAAGCATGGGGGCACAGTACTACATAGCTCACTTCACAAAGTACTTGTCACCTGCTGGGAACAAGGCAAATTACCACAGGACTTTCGCGATGCAATCATCATCACCCTATACAAGAACAAAGGGGAAAAGTCAGACTGCTCCAACTACCGGGGGATAACCCTGCTCTCCATCGCAGGCAAAATCCTTGCCAGAATACTCCTGAACAGACTGGTGCCCACCATTGCAGAAGAACTCCTCCCAGAGAGCCAGTGCGGCTTCAGAGCTAACAGGAGCACCACCGACATGGTATTTGTTCTCAGGCAGCTCCAAGAGAAATGCAGGGAACAGAACAAGGCTCTGTATGTGACTTTTGTCGACCTTACCAAAGCTTTTGATACCGTTAGCAGGAAAGGCCTGTGGCAAATCTTGGAACGTTTAGGATGTCCCCCAAGGTTCCTCAGCATGTTCATCCAGCTACACGAAGACCAGCGAGGCCAAGTCAGACACTGCAACGACCTCTCGGAGCCCTTCCCAATAGGCACAGGTGTAAAGCAAGGCTGCGTTCTCGCGCCAACTCTCTTTACGATCTTCTTTAGCATGATGCTTCAAAGAGCCGCAGTAGATCTAGATGAGGACGATGGTGTCTACATCCGCTATCGCACCGATGGCAGCCTGTTCAACCTGAGGCGACTAAAGGCACACTCCAAGACAATGGAAAAACTCATCCGAGAGCTACTGTTTGCTGATGATGCTGCACTCGTCTCCCACTCGGTATCAGCTCTGCAGCATATGACGTCCTGCTTTGCAGAGGCTGCCAAGCTATTCGGCCTAGAAGTTAGTCTGAAGAAGACAGAAGTTCTCCACCAGCCTGCACCCCAGGAAGATTATCACCCTCCCTGCATCACTGTGGGTGAATCAGTTCTGAAGACAGTCCAGCAGTTCAGCTACCTGGGGTGCATCATCTCCTCAGATGCCAAGATCGACAAGGAGATTGACAACAGGCTGGCAAAGGCAAACCGTGCCTTTGGCCGACTGCACAAAAGAGTGTGGAGCAACAAGCATCTGAAAAAAGGCACAAAGATCAATGTTTACAAAGCTGTTGTGATGACAACCCTCATCTATGGCTCCGAATCGTGGGTTTTATACCGTCATCACCTGCGACTCCTTGAGCGCTTTCATAAGCGCTGCCTTCGCACCATCCTCAACATCCACTGGAGTGACTTTGTGACCAACACTGAAGTCCTCAAGCGGGCAGAGGTTACCAGCATCGAGGCACTGCTGTTGAAGACGCAGCTGCGCTGGGCAGGGCATATTTCTAGGATGGAAAACCACTGCCTTCCCAAGATTGCCCTGTATGGCGAACTCTCCACCGGCCATCGAAATAGAGGGGCACCAAAGAAGAGGTACAAGGACTCCTTGAAGAAATCCCTTAGCACCTGTCACATCAACCATCACCAGTGGTCTGACCTAGCCTCAGATCGCAAAGCATGGAGGCACACCATCCACCAGGCTGTCTCTTCCTTTGAGAACGCACGCATAGCTGGTCTTGAGGACAAAAGGAGATTGAGGAAGAATCGCACTGCTACAGGACCAACCCTAAATCAGACTTTTCCCTGCAGCCGCTGTGGCCGGACCTGCCTGTCCCACATTGGTCTTGTCAGCCACCAGCGAGCCTGCAGCAAACGTGGACTATTGCACCCTTCTTAAATCTTCGTTCGCGAAGCCAAGCCGAGAGAGAGTAGGGAGGTAATTCTGTTTTTCCCCCCAAAGGATGAAGTTTTTATTGTCTTAAAGGCAATGGTTTGTTTTACCCAAATTTTAAGAAAATGATTCATCATGTTGTCAACTGATGTAGTAGTTTAGAAACACACATACATGCATGCATGTTTTGGCACTGATAGATCAGTTGTGATATATATAACCAGATACATTGTCATAACCCAAGAGATGAATGGGATCGCTTTCTTCTGAGGAAGTTCTAAGAAACTGTAACTGGGGGCAATGGAAACAGAATATTTTGCATCCCTTCCCACAATCTCTTTAGTTTCCTACAAAATCCAGCCAAAGTTTTCCAGAAGCAGCAGCAGCAGCAGAGAAGGAGCTGAGATGGATATTATGAGGGGGAAAAATGCCAGATGATAGTTGACTGATGTGTTGTTGTACAAAATCCCTATGCCTTTTGCCATGCAGGCTTCGTCAGTTCCAGCACTAGGTGAATGCTCTGATTCTCCCGGACAAAGCCTGCATGGCAAAACACATAGGGACTTTGTCTGATAACACATCAGTCAATTATCACCTGGCATTTTTTTCCTTTTTGTTCTTTTGGCATATGGCTGGGTGCAGCCCATTTTTTCTTCATCCTTGGACATTATGAGGGTTGATGACACACAAATGCTTTCTCATTGTGGTAAGCTTCCCCTCGTCCCCCGTACTGGCTTCTTGCTCATTGCAAGTGGGTTTGTCTGACTGGTTCACCAAAGCAGATGTTTCATTACTGTAGGCTGTCACTCAGCCAATGTTGGCTTGTCATAGTGTGTAAAACGGCAGCTTCTGTTCACAGCACCAAGTCAGCAACCCTTTGGCCACAAACAGGGACCAGTCAAAGGCAATTTTTAAAAAGTCACTGCCATGAAAAGGGAAATTATCGTAAGCAATGAGCTAGTCAATATACAATACTGTGAGAAGTACAGGTCCTGAAATGGTTCTACTTTCGGAATACAGTTATTCTCATCATTTCTCTGTAGGTTTACCATCATAGCTGACTGTACTCTGTACGTTCTAGTGTAGTAGATCTTGGACTGATCTGTGCTTTGTTTGGAAATGTGACATACCTACTGCTTCTACGTGGCCACTGTGTAAAAAAACATTGGCATGGGTCTTTGATTCCATCTGTATCTACATTTAAATGCCCACCAACTTATTTAGACAATTTATGCATTTGGCAAAGTGAGCCCCTGAAAGTTTGCATCACAATACATTTGTTAGCATTTTGCTACAACAAACTAGCATGGCTACTCTTCTGGGATTTTGTGCTTGGAGATTAGTTCTTATTTCTGCACTTTGATGGGGTTGGCTTGGCTTGTACAAATAGACTACAAAGACACTGGTCTATTAGTAAATGTTTATTGGACAGAGTTATCATATGTACTGCAAATGCATTTTTTATCCGTTCTCAACAAATTGCTAAGTATCAAGAGGTGTGAGGCACCGCATATGTCTCCCTGTTCTATGTTATTACCACTACCATCCTGGCTTGTTATCATTAAGTGTGGCAGCCTATTGTATTGTTACTTGTAGATAAAATATAGTTGCTAAGAAACACTGTGATTAACATGCTGACAATGCAGCCTCCTTTGACAATTTGAGCGTCAGTTGTCTGCTTCTGAAGTTGACAAGGAAATAATTTTTTCCCTAGAAAAATGTGTCAGGCCACTGTAAAACAGACTTTGTAAAAAAAGAAAGGTCCATGGTTATGACCACTTTTCTGACATGGTACCATCCTCCCTGTCCCCTCCCCCCCCGGGTGTTCTTTTGACTTCTAGTTGTAGATTCCATGTTCTGAGGAACTACCACTTGGAATGGACCTCTGACCCACTCTTATTGCCATTCAATACTTGCTTTTTTGACATGGAGATGAATCTTTGTTGCAAAAGGTAGGAGTGAAGTAAGTTAGATGATGTGAGGTAAGAGAGCAGAAGTTTCTTCCACACATGGTGGCATGGAACGCATTTCCAGTGGATGAAGGCTGGTATGACACACAAAACTGGACTTTTAGCACTGGGGTGCTATTCTTGCCACAGTGTATAAAAAGAAAGTTCAAGAAGAATTTTGCTGTGTTAAGATGACCAGCTAAAACATGCAGTAGCTGTGGCTGGATCAGTATACCAGATGCCAAAAGTGGTTTTGAGGTAGGTACGTGTCTCAATTAATTCCAAAAGCTCACTTTTCAGCCAGGTAACCTCTATGATGGTGGGAGTGGAAAGTGCTGCCAAGTCACTACTGAATTCCTTGGAGGGTTTTCAAGGCAAGAGACATTCAGAAGAGGTTTGCCATTGCCTGCATCTGTGTAGGAAACCCTAAATTTCCTTGGTGGTCTCCCATCCAAGTACTAACCAGGGCTGACCTTGCTTAGTTTTTGAGATATGAGAAGATCAGATGAGCCAGAGTCATCCAGTTCAGAGCACACATTTCTCTGGAGTGAGTTAAAGATATACACAGGATAGACCTTCTGTTGTAACTCTGCAGCTGCTTGTATTTTCTTTAAATTCTTTGGAGACATGCAAAAAGAAGCAACAGCAGCAATGGACTCAGTACCTGCTCAGCTTAGCTTCTGAGATCTGATGAAGTACTACATCATTCCACATCCCTATAAGGTTGCTTAATTCATATATACTTTCCTGTGGTACCACTGAACATTGTTTCCATACCATCATGTGTGAAAGGAACTTCTGCTCTCTTACCTCACGTCATCTAACTTCACTCCTACCTTTTGCAACAGAGGTTTATCTCCATGTCAAAAAAGCAAGTACATTTGAATAGTAGCAAGAATGTCTTTTTCATGGTTCAGAGGTCAATTGCTAATGGTAATTCCTGATCTCTGTACCTGCCACAATAAAAAAAGTATGTGCACCGCCATTTGGATGCATCCTATGCAGGGTTAGGCCCTTCTAAGACCATTGAAATTGTCTCTAATGGTGCCATTCTAAGCAATTTTCTAACAGAATTCTGTGGCACTGAAACCTTTATATAGTTGCATACAGGCCTGAATTCAGCAGGAGCCAGGGCCAGATCTAAAGGGGGGGGGGGGCAGAGGGGAGTGCATGCCCCGGGCACCAGCGGAAGGGGTGTGTCTGTGCCAAATTGGGTATGGAGTCCATTGTATTCTATGGGATCATAAGATAGAATGGCTCATAAGGGGGCACCATTTTTTTAATTTTGCCCCCCCTCAAAAAACATGTAGATCCGGTCCTGGCAGGAGCTCACAGGAGCAGAGCTCCTGAACATTTCTGATGCTCCCCTCCCCACCTACCTTGTCCGTTGAATAGTAGGTGCAGCTGCATAACGATCCCTGGATTAGGAGAGAGCAGGCAGCCTGCCAGCCACCAAGAGTTTTGCCACACCCCAGCAGCCCTCATTAACCCCTGGAGAAGCCCACGCCACTTCTTATGTGGTTCTTATGTGATATCTCCACTTTTTTTGTGATTCTGGGTAGTGGGTGGCTTGCAGGCCTTTTGACTGGGGGGAGGTGGCTAAGGAGAACTCCAGGTGAGCAAGGCCTCCTTGGGCTGGCTGGATGTCTAGCCAGCCCAAGCAGGCCTTGCTTGCCAGGACTCTCGTTTCTTGCGTCAGGTTGCTTTTGACTGGTGGGGGGCAGCATATGCCATTGAGTTATTATTGGGTATTCTTAGAGAAAAATACTGTTTCGCAGTTAGAAACGAGTAGCATAGCAGAGAATATGCAGAGATCATTTGTGTGTTTAAAAGAATATGATTGCTTTACTTAAAAGTACAAGGGGAGGGTAAACTGGGAGTAAAATAACAGATGCTAACTCATACATCTTTACATCTTGAGAACAAAGCTAGGACTTAGACAAAGGCAGGAAGAGATGCCATAAAATGCAGAATAGGCAATACATTGATTTCCAATCACAGCACTCAGTTACTGGTCATTTAACTAAGACCTCCTACAGACTTTCACAGGCTTTCTCTCTAGCTAGCTAGGTTACAGTAAACACATGTCACTTCCTGTTGACTGACAATAACAGCAAGGTTAACTCTATAATTACTGAAGTGTTGCATACTTGTTAATCCCAACAGTTATGCTAATGAGCTCCACCACCTGTTTTTCTACAAAACAACGCCAGGTTGCATAACCTATCCCTCTCCATTCATAGTGATGAAGGAAATCTGTTACATACATTTATGTACAAAAACCCATTAGCTTTCTGTCTGACTACTGAAGAAGGACAAACAGCATCATGATGGACCATCAGCACCATGATGGCTGGGAGCCCGGTCTTGACTTCTAGAAAGGTCACTGGCACGGATAGTTTTAGTTAAACTGTGGCTTGTGTTCACCGAGGCAGAATCTTTCTCCTTTAAAAAACAAAAAAACCCTTTCCTCATTCCCAGCAAATCTGCCTACAGCAAAGTAATTAGGAAAACCAATGATGCAAATCCCCCATGGTAATCTCATCCTATTTAGGATACAACTACCGGCTGAACTTCAATAACACCTTTGACATAATCAAACATCCTGGAGCCCTTTACAAAGCCATAAATTACTCACCTGTAAAATAATGACTGCAGGGAATTAGGGCAGCTTTGCAGAGCCCATTGATCAGTGTTGGACTAAATGAGGCAGTGGAAAGGCTTCAGAGACTATACAGTTTTTAGTCTCTTTTCCCCTTTTCCTGCCAGTGTAAAATTCCACATAATTTGGAGTAAATAAACAAAAACAAATAAAGACCTGTCTTGGTGGATCAGAACTCACATCTTTCTAGTGCAATATTTTGTTTCAAGTACAGACTAAATGCCTCTGGTCAGTCTACCTACTGGGTCTGAATATTATGGCCTTCTCTTATTTATCTCTTATTATTAATAAGTGCAACTCTAAGCAGGGATATATAGAGGTATATATAGCCTGAGCATGGCTCTGTATGTATATGTGTGTGTGTGAGAGAGAAAGGGGGGGGGGGGAAGAGACCACCACACTTCATCTTCAGCTTACCTACAAAGTAATGGTAAGGCAGAATCATCAGTGAAAGTGCCCCAAATTGCTATTTGGTGTAGTGGTTAAGTGTATGGACTCTTATCTTGGAGAACTGGGTTTGGTCCCCCACTCCTTCACATGCAATTGCTGGAGTGAGCTTGGGTCAGTCATAGCTCTCTCAGAACTGTTCTGCTCAAGAGCAGTTCTGGGAGAGCTCTCAGCCCCACCTACCTCACAGATTGTCTGTTGCGTGGAAGGGAAGGGAAAGGAGATTGTAAACCACTTTGAGACACCTTGGGTCAGTGAAGGGGGGGTATAAATCCAATCTCCTCTTCTCTCTATTGAAGGACAATATAGCTGCACTGATCCAAGAATGGATAGCATTCTTGGCATGCAAAAATACTCCTTCGCAAGGTTGCCTGACTAGTCCAGTACAATAGTCATGACCAGAGGACAAAAACTCTGCTGCCTAGTGTGGCCAGGAATTTAGTGTGGTAAGTCTTTCACAGACCTATTTTATAGAGCCAGTTTGGTGTAGTGGTTAAGTGTGCAGACTCTTATCTGGGAGAACCGGGTTTGATTCCCCACTCCTCCACTTGCAACTGCTGGAATGGCCTTGGGTCAGCCATAGCTCTTGTAGGAGTTGTCCTTGAAAGGGTAGCTGCTGTGAGAGTCCTCTCAGCCCCACCCATCTCATAAGGTGTCTGTTGTGGGGGGAGAAGATATAGGAGATTGTAAACCGCTCTGAGTCTCTGATTCAGAGAGAAGGGTGGGGTATAAATCTGCAGTCTTCTTCTTTTATTTAAAAAATTATCTTCTCTAATTGTTGGATCATTTCTTCTCCATAATGTCCTCCACCTTATGCCCTTTCTTACATGCCAAGGAAAATACCATTCACCACTGTGTAGTCAGGAAGCAATTTTCTCCGTGCTAGTTTGGCTAGGGATCCTGGAGGGGTTTTTTTTCCGGCTTCTGAGCATGGAGCAGGGGTCACTGGGTGTGTGTGTGGGGGAGACATTTGTGAAATTCCTGCACTGTACAGAGGGTTTTACTCGATAACCCCTGGAGGTCCCTTCCAACTCTGTGATTCTATGTGCAATGTGATCCCTGCAGATCTCACCTAATAAGAGATGGGCTGCCGCAGATGGGCACCCCCTCGTATAGCATGCATTAATGTAATCAGGTTTTGAGTTTGTTGCATGCATGAGCATGTTCATATCAGCAATTTTCAAGGGGTGGGCTCTTTCAGACCAAATGGGCTTATAGAATATCTTACCCTGAGTACTTGCTTGATTACCTATGACTTATTTACCTCCTGAGTCCCAGTCCTGGCAACTTCTTTTGAATTCTCTGATTTCCTGTGCTATATAATTTTCTCCACCTTGCCCAGCTCAGGTCCATTTATGAAATATGGGAGAATTGTTTGGTTTTTGGCACCAAAAAATACTAGCTTGTTATATCAGCTTATTTACAATGGACCATGATCAAGATGGGATTCTAGTTTAATACAAGTTTCTAGCTGAGAGGCAAAATCACTGTTAAACCACCACACCAATTGTTTTGTGGAAATTTAACATGCCGTGCTCTCGAAAACAGATTCATGACTTTATAATGGGAACTGCTGTGTCAACATCTGGTACCTTCCCTGCCATTTTGGACGAATTGTCTTTTGCACAAAGAGATTGCAACTCTAATAGCACTTATGCTGGATTAGTTTCAGTATCTCTAGTAAGACTGCCTGCCCACTTTTGGTTTGGAAATCACAGGCAGTTTGATGATTTTCTATTTGTTTATTACACAATGACCACTAATTTTTCACTTACTATGGACCCTAGTTCTGCCCATTCCATGCTAAACTACAGAATAATCAGTCCCACTGGTTCAGTAAAGTTATTGTGTCTTGGGCTGCTTTTGTACAATAGTGGCAAAATTCAGATTTCCATGCACTGAATAAAATGGGTTTATTACTTCTAGGAATGTGCACCTTGACAAAATAGGTGTTTTTCAGATCCAGATATCAGTGAGCAAAACCAAAACCAAAAAAACAAAAACCCAGTATCCCCAGTTATCTAGATTCCAAATAGTGGTTTGGTATTTGGATCCAATTTTTTTCCTGGGATTCCAATAAAATTCAGCTCCATTATTCCCTATGGGGAATACTTCCAGAGGGCTGAAGGGACTGTTTTTTGGTTCTGGAAATATTTCCCATAGGAAATAACAAAGCTGAATATTATTGGCCCCTGAACAAGGGCCCCTGGTGCTCCCAGCCATCTTCCATTATTTCCTATGTGGGAGAAAACGACACTTTCTGCAGGGCAGGGCAAAGAATAACCAAAGATACAAAAAACAAAACAAAACAAAACAACCACTAGCCAAAACCCTCTCAAAGCAGACAGACCCAACAAGCCCAAAGAATCAAGGCAGAACAAAGGGATTCCAGCAAAAGCTCAGGACAATGTGGTAAAACTAACACAACAAATGTACAGCCTGAGAATCCAAGGCAATGTCAAGCCTTCAAGCCAAACAAAATCGGAATGCTGTTGCAAGCCCAACAAATGTACAATTAAAGAACCCAAGCCAAGGCACAACTTGAGGATCCAACAAAATGTAAACCCGAGAATCCACTGCAGCCTACAAATCCAAGGTAAAGCAGCCTGAGCAAAGAACACAATGTTGCAAGACCAACAAAACCAATTTCAAAGGACAAACTCAAAAGCAAACCAGCACAGCATGATGATACAAAGCCTCATGAAGGCACAGACACATAGCAAGAAAAATAAAGAAAAAACAATTCTGGGAGTCTTCAAATGCTGGCTCCTGATATTCCTGGTTACTCCTGAATATTTCCAGAATTTTTTGTGACCCATTTCTTGGTATCTTGGAAAATCCTGGATACCATCTGGCAACCAAATGTATCTGGAAAATCTGGAAATATTATGAGATACATAGCTGGACCAGATATATCTGAACACATTCCTAGTTACTTCAGCTCGTCTTTGGGACGCTTAATGGTTATTAGATGTTATTCCAATGAGTTAAAAAAGACTTTTATATTTGGCTTGTAGCAAAAGAAATCTGGCCCTGTTAACAGGGGGATCTATCAACAGATGATGTATTTCTTGCATTTTGTAAGAAATGGTGAGGTAATTAAAGATGAAAAACTATACTGTGCTCTTTTCACATGTTGTCTAAAACTTTGTTACTTTAGGATGGGCCTAGATATACCTGTCATCCTCCAACAGAGTTGCCAAGTCCAATTCAATAAATATCTGGGGGTGGAGCCAGGAGACTTTGAGGGTGGAGCCAGGAGCAAGGGTGTGACGAGCATAACTGAACTCCAAAGGGACTTCTGGCCATTTAATGGTCCACATTTAAAGGGACCGCATACCTTTTAAGTGCCTTCCCTCCATTGGAAATAATGAAGGATAGGTGCACCTCCTTTGGGGGCTCATAGAATTGGTCCAATCCTTCTGAAACTTGGAAGGTATTTTGGGGAGAGGCACAGGATGCTATGCTGAAAATTTGGTGCCTCTACCTCAACAAACAGCCTCCCTGGACCCCCAGATACCTGTGGATCAATTCTCTATTATACCCTATGGGAATCAGTCTCCATAAGAAGTAATGGAGTGCCCAGCAGACATCCCCTGCCACTGCATTCTGATGACCCTGAAGCAGGGGGAGGGCCTCCAAACTGAGGATCCCCTGCTCCCACTTGGGGATTGGCAACCCTAACCTCCAAGGAGCTCATGGTTGTGTACATATTTTCCCCTTCCTCATTTTAACCTTGCAACAAACTGGGAGGTAGAATACACTGTGAGATAGTGGCTGGTCCAAACTTCAGGGATCTGAGCCTGTTCATCCTGGGCTGTGGTCAGAGTGGCAGCTCTGGGCATGTTGGAGGTGGGGCAAAGCTTCCTGGTTCAATTTGGAGAAGATAATTACAATCACACACTGTAGCAGAAGGCACCTATATGTTATGTAGCGGTCACAGTGGAGCATTAACACTGTTGCAGTGTACCATCTCCTTAGTGTGGCTAGGGTTTTTTAAAAAAAACAACTATCTTCTGCACATGCACACTGTGGGCAGTGGTTCAATCCAGGGAAAAAAGCCTGGAACTGATTGGTGAGTTCATACTGCCAATCCGGTGTGTGCGTGCTCCTCCGTGTCCAGACATCTGGGAATTCATGATGCATGCATGGGGAACTGGATGTTCCCTGGTTGCTATTTACTCCATCTTGGAGTCATTGTAGAGCAGGGTGAGTGTGACTCGGGAACAGCAGCCAGCTGTGCTTCTCTGGCTGAGCCCTTTTAATCTGTTAGGGAACAGTGACTATGTCGGGCCAAAATGCCGTCTGATCGCAGACGGGCTGTAGTCTGCAGTGTCAGACTGGCTCTTCTGATATTCAAGTTGGTATGGGGCTGCTGCAGGAAATGCTAGATATGTGTCAACTTTGTCTTTAAAGTTTAGGCAGGCCTACCATTGTAATTTCCTCATCCTGTCAGTGAAAGTCACTGATGGAATACAGATAACAAAGCCAAGTAAAGGCTAGACATACCCATTGTAATGTTTTGATCTTGTGTCTTTCACTGACAGTTTGTGGGGTGGTAGGCCAAAATAACTGATGGTTTTTGATAGTTGTGGGTCATTAGAATTGCCAGCCTTCAAAAGGGGGGCTGGAGATCTCCCAGTATTGCAATTGTTACCCAGATTACAGATATCAGTTCCTCTGGGGCAAATGGCTGCTTTGGAGGGTAGACTTGATGGCATTATATCCTGCTGAAGTCCCTCCCATCCCAAACCCTGCCTCTCCAGGCTCCACTTCCAAAGTCTCCAAGTATTTCCCAAACAAAACCTGGCAACCATATTTTAACAATTTCTCATAACTTGACAATGAGACTTGATGACAACCAGGTGACATGAAATGCTGGTTATTTATGACTGGACAGTAGGAGTGGTTAACTCTTTCCTTTCTATTTTTTTCTTCCATGGAAACAGCTTCCATATTGCCATTTGCCCAGGCAGCATTAAAAGACACGTAAGAGAGGGCCAGGTTAGAAGAGGATGATTTTGATCAGGAATACACACACCAGAGGCCTAAACCACAGCCTCTTATAGCTGACCTTTATAGCTAAATAACATGTTGATGTATTTGGTCCTCAATCACCATCATAGCATATTTTGGCCATTGGAAAAATGAGAATCCTGCAGAATCCTAATGTAGAAAATTCATTTTAGTTTTAGCATTTTATGGTATGTAGATGAGAATTGGGTGTTGTAAAAATGCAACCTAAAAAAAGGAAGCCTGCATTAAAACTCAGGGGGAAAAACCACTAAAGGTGATGCTGATAAGATGTAACAGTTATTTCATGGAAAGTTCCCAAAGTATTTCAGTGGTTTCCCATCAGGAGAATTCATTCAACTGTTAAAACAGATGCAAAGTACACTTTGTACATTTTGTCTTTAGTATTTTTTTTCTATACAGGTATAAAATCTGATAAGATTGTTCTTTAGGATCTCAATAAGACATCAAACACCTTCTGCCTGAGATGTTTGGGATGGAATGTTCTGCATACAGAGCACCTGGTTCTACCACTGAGCCACAACCTCTCCTGACTTTCCAGTGAGATCAGTAGTCCATTTGCCAGCTAATGTGTTTTAAGCGAGGAATACTAAACATGCTGTTCTGATCATGGGCTTTGAGAGAAAAAAAGGCAGACAGCAGAGGTTGTTTTGTAGAAAGATAGGTGGCGGAGCTCATTAGCATATACTGCCCCCCCCCCCCAGCCCAAAGCAACCCAATGCAAGAACGGAGAGCCCCAGGTGAGCGAGACCTGCTTGGGCTGGCTAGAGATCCAGCCAGCCCAAGCAGGCCTCGCTCACTTGAGGCTCTCCTGGGCCGCCCCCCCCCCAGTCAAAAGGCCAGCAAGTCACCCACCACCCCAAATCACATAAGAAGTGGAGAAAGAGTGGCACAGGCTTATCCAGGGGTTAATGAGGGCTGCTGGGGGTGTGGCAAAGCCGCTGGTGGCTGGCTGGCTGCCTGCTTTCCTAATCCAGGGATTGTTATGCAGTTGCACCTACTAGTCAATGGACAAGGTAGGTGGTGAGGAAAAGGGGGGACCCTCAGAAAGGTTCAGGAGCTGTGCTCCTGTGAGCTCCTGCTGAATCTGAAGAAGAAGATAAAGATGAAGATATTGGATTTATATCCCGCCCTCCACTCCGAAGAGTCTCAGAGCGGCTCACAATCTCCTTTACCTTCCTCCCCCACAACAGACACCCTGTGAGGTGGGTGGGGCTGGAGAGGGCTCTTACAGCAGCTGCCCTTTCAAGGACAACCTCTGCCAGACCTATGGCTGACCCAAGGCCATTCTAGCAGGTGCAAGTGGAGGAGTGGGGAATCAAACCCGGTTCTCCCAGATAAGAGTCTGCACACTTAACCACTACACCAAACTGGCTCTCCTGGCAGGCACATTAAATGAATGAATAACATTGGGCAGAGTGTTGGTCAATGATAAAATATCATCAGATCATTTTTGCTTTTGAAACTCTGCCTCTGAAATGCTCTTTGCTAGTTTCCTGTTTGTTTCTGGGTCCAATTTAAGTTGTTAGTACTTACCTTTAAAAGCTTTCAGGACCTGGGGCCCACATGCTCAATGGACTGTTGCTTCTGATAGGAATCCATGGGGAAATTGTGCTCCTTGCAAACACATCTCCCAACAGTCCCCTTTTTTCTTAAAGATATGGTCTTCAGTGACCCAGGCCTGGGCCTTTTCAGTCACTGCCCCACTGCCATAGAATGGTAAAGCGAGCATTTATTCTTGGGGCTTCCCAGAGAGGTTTTAAATCCAAGTTATTTAAAAGAAAGCTTTAATGGGCTCTGGTTTAACTATCTGTTTTAATTACCTGTTGTGTGCTTTAATTAATTTAAGAGATAATTAGTTTTGTATTACACCTAATGCTGTTGCTTGCTTTGGGTTCTGACTGTGTCAGGGGAAAAATTGGGTATTTAGATGTTCAAAATCGATCAGTCAGTTCTTCTATGACTCTAACATTACCATCGTGTGAGTGCTATATGAATCAGGTGTTCCTTTTTCAGAAGGTAGCTGTGTTGGTCTGCAATAGAACAACTAGATTCAAGTCCAGTAGCACCTTCAAGCCCAACAAGATCGGGGGGTTATAAGCTTTAAAGGGAGCTTTGCCTCTGGTTAGCTTCCCCCCCCCCCCCCAAATCTTGTTGGTCTCTGAGGTGCTACTAAGTTTACTTTTGGTTGACCAGCTGTATGTGCCATTTTGTAATGGACATTCTGATCTTAACATTCTGAACTTTCTTCCCTTAATTTGTTTTTGCCTTTGGTATTGATGTGACGTCACCCCAGAGTTGGAAACAACTGGTACTTGCACAGGAGACTACCTTTACCTTTTTATTACTTGGTATTGAACGAGAACAGGCAGGGAAGGCAAAGGGGACTGTGTACAGAAGCGATGCCAAGCCCTAAAGACTTTTTTTTTTGAGATTTGAAATAAGTTTATTATAATATACATACAACATACAGCATAGCCAAACATACATACTCAAAAAAATTCAACATACCCACCACCATCACCAAAGGAACGTATAGATAACTTACTAACACTTGTATCTTGTTCTATCTATTCAAATCTTAGATGTTCCACCCATTCATGCACCGATTTCCAAGTATCATAATATTCCGTAATATTACCATCTCTCAACCTCATGGTTAAAAGATCCATTTCTACTGTCTCCATTAATTTAACTATAAACTCATTCCTATTTGGAATATCGTAAGTCTTCCAATATCTGGCGTACAGAATTCTGGCAACAGTTAATATATGGAGCAGAATTTTCTTTTCTGCTTTGAACACATCAATTTTACAAACATTTAATAAAAAAAGTTCGGGTAGATGGGGGATTTGTTTTTTTAATATCTTTTGGATCCAATGGACACCTGAGTCCAATATTTTTTAGCCCTATCACAGAGCCACCATATGTGGAATTAAGAGCCTTTTGTTTTATTACACTTCCAACATTTGTTTGAAACCTCTGGATAGGCTCTGGACAGTTTATCTGGGGTATAATACCAGCGATAAATCAGTTTATTCAAATTTTCTTTAAATAAAGCAGATTTTGTCAATTTCAAATTTTCTTTCCAAATTTTTTCCCATTCGATAATTTCAATACTATATCCAAAATCTTTCATCCATCGCACCCAGGCTTCTTTTACCACTTCATCCTGCATTTTATATTCTAGTAACCAGTTATAAATTCTAGAGACTAATTTCCGTCTAACTCAAAAATAATTGCATCAAATTCATTCACTCTATTCGAGAAGCCTTTTTCGTTATCGGATTTATACCTGAATCTTATTTGAACCTTTAACCACCAGTCTAATTTAGAGTATTCCTCAATTTTTAATTCTCCTTTCGAATCTAATAAGCATTCATATGTATAGCTTTCCTCCCATGAGTAAAGATTTGGGTGTAAGGCCGCTTCCACCAGCGAGAGCCATTTAGGTGTATATCTATATATCAACATTTTTATTTCCCACCAGGTTTTAAAAAGCGCTCTTCTTATTTCATGTCTGAAAAATTTGCTATCCTTTGCTGGAGGGCTATACCAAATGTGAGAGTGCCACCCTCTTGTCAAGTCAGCACCTTCCAGAATTAACACTTTTTTATTTTTTAATAGTAGCCAATCTCTCACCCAAGTCAAGGCACACGCTTTATAATACATCTGCCAGTTCGGAAGCACAAATCCTCCTCTTAGCTTAGAGTCTTGCATAACCTTTAATTTGATCCTTGGTTTTTTATTCTGCCAAATGAATTTTGTCACTAATTTGTTAAGTTGTTGAAAAAAGCTCTGGGGAATTGAGATTGGAATCATTTGAAACAGGAATAATACCCTAGGTAGGATGTTCATTTTAACTGAAGCGACTCTTCCTAATAACAAAATTTACATATCGCACCACCTTTCTAAATCAGCTCTTATATCTTTTAATATTTTTTCATAGTTATCTCTTAATAAAGTTTTTAAATCCGCAGTTAAGTGAATGCCAAGATATCTAACTTTCTTCTCATAGGAAAATCCTGATTTTGTTACCAATTCCGCAATCTGATCTTTTGTCATATTTTTTGTGATAAATTTAGTTTTCTGATAATTTATTTTAAACCCCGCCACTTCTCTATATTGTTTTAATCTTCTTTTAAAGTTTTCAATCGAATTGTTGGGATCTTCAAGGGTAAGCAATACATCATCTGCGAAGGCTTGTGTTTTATAACTTTCTTTTTTCACTTTAACTTCCTTGATCTCCTGATCTTCTCTTATCACATTTAAAAAGGGTTCTAATGATAATACAAAGAGCAAAGGAGAAAGCGGACAGCCTTGCCTTGTGCCTTGTTCTATTCTTATCTGTTTCAAAACGGATCCATTAATATTAATCTTAGCTTTTTGGTTTGTATATATAGTCTTTATTACTTTCACAAATCCTTCTCCACATCCAAATGACATTAAGGTCTTTAAAATGAATTTCCAATTTACATTGTCAAATGCTTTTTCAGCATCCAGAGTAATCGCTGCATATTGTTTTTCCGGATGCTCTTTATAGTATTCCAATGCATTTAGGATAATTCTTAAATTTTGTCTCATTGCTCTTCCGGGGATAAAGCCTGTCTGATCTTCTTCTATAATGTCTGGTATGATTTTTTTCAGTCTGTTTGACAAAATAGTCGCATAAATTTTATAATCTATGTTTAGTAAGGAGATTGGTCTATAGTTTATTATTTCTGTTGGGTCTGATCCTTCTTTGTGAATTAATGATATTAATGCTTCCTCCCATGACGCAGGGATCCTTGATTTATCTGATGTTTCATCCAGCACTCTTTTATACGGCTCCATCAATAGTTCCTCAAAACATTTATAAAATTCGATAGGTAGGCCGTCTAAACCTGGAGCTTTATTTTTCTTCTGCTTCTTCATTGCCTCAACTATCTCGAGCATAGATATTGGATTTTCTAATGATTTTTTCTGCTCTTCTGATATCTGTTTCATTTTACTTTGTTCTAGATATTCTCTTTGCAGATGTTCTGGTAATTCTTGTCCTTTATAGAGTCTCTGAAAAAATTTCTTAACAATTTCTTCTATTTGCTCCCTCTGCGTCACTTCCACCTGATTTTCAACTTTCAGGGATCCAATCATTTTTTTCTCTCTTTGCTTTCTCAATTTATAAGCTAGCCATCTGCTAGTCTTATTTGCATTTTCGAAGTAGTTTTGTTTGGTCCACTTTAATTTCTTCTCCAATTCTTCTGACAAAAGCAAATTAATTTGGTGTTGTGTCATCTGAATCTTCATTTTAATTTCCTCCGTACTTCTTTCTTTCTGCACTTTTTCCTGTTTACCTAATTTCTCCAATAATTCATTATATTTTTGTGTACTTTTTGTGTTCTTTCTTTTTTCCTTCTGGCCGAATAACTAATGGCAATACCTCTGAAGAAGGCTTTAAAAGCGTCCCATATTACTTGTATTGGTGAGTTTTCTTTTTGGTTAAGATCGAAAAACATCTTAATCTTCTCTTTCGCCTCTTTTTAGAAATTGTTGCTCTATCAATATTTGGGTATTTAATGTCCAACGTAGTCTAGTTATTGCTTTATGTAAAATAATCTGTATTGGGCTATGATCCGAATAAGTTCCTGGTAAAATCTTTGCTTGGTTTAATAATGTGGCTAAGGGTTTAATAATGTGGCTAACACATGTCTATCCTGGACCAGAAATGATGCACATGCGAAAAATAAGTAAAATCCATTGTCGTAGGGTTTTTTGTTCTCCATGCATCCACCAGACTTAACTCTTCCATCATATTAAAAAAGGATTTTGGTAAGACGCCCCTTGTCTTTTTAACCTTTTTCTTTCCAGATTTCCTATCTTTGTGTACATCATATACCGCATTAAAGTCACCTAAAATGCAATAGTTCGCGGTCCCAAATTCCAGCAATTTCTTATGTAGTGCGTCGAAAAATTTTTCTTGGCCGTTGTTAGGAGCATACACATTTCCTATTATTATTCTTTTGCCGTCAACCTCTATTTCTACCAAAACGATCCTTCCAAGTTCCTCGATATAGAGTAATTTCGATTTTATATGCTCCTTAATGTAAATAGCGACCCCTCTCTTTTTCTTCAGGCCTGCGGATAGATATACCTGTCCCAAATTTTTATTTTGTAAATATTTCGAGTCATCTTTTTTAATATGTGTTTCTTGTATGCAAATAATGTCCGAATGTGTTTTCTTGAGTTGGAGAAAAGTCTTTCTTCTTTTTTTCGGTTCATTAAGTCTGTTGATGTTTATCGATGTAATTTTTAAGCCTGATTTACTCATCTTCCGTTGCCTTATTACTATCTAGTATTCTTTTTTTTCCTTTAGATACTTGTGATCTAGTCTTTACCTTATCTTCTTTCCTTCTTGGGGCTTCCTCTTCTTCAGTTCTATTCAGGTCTTCTTTGTTTTCTTCCAATTCAGATTCCTGACTATCTAGTTCAACATGTCTGCTCCTAAAATCTTGCACTTTTTCCTATTTTGGCTCGCCCGCGGAGTCAGATGGATCCTGAGCGGTTCCAGAGGGCTCTGCGGGACCCCTGGCCCCCTAGCAATTCCCTTGATGACGTGGTAGATACCTGGCATGACAGGTTATCCAGGGCCATTAACGAAATTGCACCCCGGCATCCTCTGCGCCCTCGAAGTAGGCTGGCCCCTTGGTACACCTCGGAGCTACGCCAACTGAAACAGGGACTCAGACGACTAGAGAGGCGGTGGCGGCATACTCGTGACGAAGCGACGAGAACATCCTATAGAACGTTTATGAAGTCTTATGAGATGGCAGTCAAAGCCGCAAAGAAGGATTACTTTGCGGCTAGGATTGCATCTGCAAATTCGCGCCCAGCACAATTATTTAAAATAATTGAAAATTTGACCGCTCTGCCACAAGGCAGACCAAATATGAGAGAATTAGATATAGGCTGTGAGGCTTTTGCGAAATTTTTTGCAGATAAAATCTCGTCGCTCCGCCAGGACTTTCCTGCCACATTGAATGCAGTAGGTGAACCCGTGGCTCCGTACCTGTCTTCTGATGTTATCTTGGATCACTTCGACGCGCTCAGTCTTGGGGAAGTCGACGAAGTCCTCTCAACTGTGTGCCCTACAACTTGCGACCTTGACCCATGCCCCTCCTGGCTAATTAAATCTTGCCAGAGGGAGCTTAGATATCCTATATGGGATATCATAAATAGATCCCTCTTGGAAGGGCAATTTCCAACATCTTTGAAAGAGGCCATGGTCCGCCCTCTCCTAAAAAAGAGTACAGCAGATCCGGCCGAATTGGCAAATTATCGACCGGTCTCGAACCTACCATTTTTAGGTAAGGTTATAGAGAGGGCAGTGGCGTTACAGTTGCAGAGTTTTTTGGATGACACTTCCGCCTTAGACCCTCACCAGTCCGGCTTCCGTCCGGGCTATGGGATGGAGACAGTGCTGGTCGCCTTGGTGGATGACCTCCAGCGGCATCTGGATCGAGGCGGCGTGGCGGTGCTGATATTGTTGGACCTGTCGGCCGCATTTGATACGGTCGATCATCAGCTACTGGCCCGCCGGCTCGCCGACGCGGGGATTGGGGGATTGGCCTTACAGTGGCTTTCCTCCTTCCTCGAAGGACGGGGACAAAGGGTGGCCATTGGGGGGGAGCGGTCCCGGAGGCACCCACTAGTATGTGGGGTGCCACAAGGGGCAGTTCTCTCCCCGATGTTGTTTAACATTTATATGCGCCCCCTTGCCCAGATTGCCCGGAGGTTTGGGCTTGGGTGCCACCAATACGCTGATGACACCCAGCTCTATCTACTAATGGATGGCCGGCCTGGCTCCGTCCCAGAAAGCCTGGACTTAGCACTGCAAGCCGTGGCAGGTTGGCTCAGACTGAGCGGGCTGAAGTTAAATCCAACGAAGACAGAGGTCCTTTGCTTGGGTCGCGGTGCCCTGGGAAGGGAAATCCCTTTGCCGGTCCTTGACGGTGTGCAGCTTAAAGTGGCACATAAGGTCAGGAGCCTGGGGGTTCTTCTGGAGCCTTCATTATCAATGGAGGCACAGATAGCGGCCGCTGCCAAGTCCGCGTTTTTTCATCTTCGACGGGCAAAGCAGTTGGCCCCCTTCCTGGAGCGCCGTGACCTAGCAATGGTGATCCATGCTACGGTCACCTCGAGACTGGACTACTGCAACGCCCTCTACATGGGGCTGCCCTTGTGTCGAACTCGGCGGCTGCAGCTGGTGCAGAACACGGCGGCTAGGCTGTTGCTGGGGCTCCCAAAGTGGGAGCACATACAGCCGGGGCTGCGCGGGCTGCACTGGCTGCCAGTGGTATACCGAGTTCGTTACAAGGTGCTGGTTATCACCTTTAAAGCCCTATATGGCCGAGGACCTACCTACCTGAGGGACCGTCTCTCCCCATATGAGCCCCAGAGGGCACTGAGGTCATCTGGGAAAAACCAGTTGAATATCCCTGGGCCAAGGGAGGCCAGACTGAAGGCCACCCGGGATCGGGCCTTCTCTGTCGTCGCTCCATTATTGTGGAACCAACTCCCCGAGGAGATGAGGGCCCTAAGATGTTTAGATCAATTTCGTAGGGCCTGTAAGACCCACCTTTTCAAGGTGGCCTTCAACTAGCGATAGAATCAGTAATAAAGCTAGGTATGCTGCTGGAAATGTTTTTATTATCTGATGTTACGAAATCTAATGTTTATAACGCCATATTGTTATGTTAATTTTAATAATTTATAACTGTTTTAACCATGTTTTTATAATGTAAACTGATGTAATGTGTATTTTATGCTGTTAGCCGCCCTGAGCCTGCTTCGGCGGGGAGGGCGGGATAGAAATAAAAAATTATTATTATTATTATATTATTATAATGATGTTAAATTGAACTTTTTACTTTGATAGGTAAAGTAGCCACCCTCCGGGACTAGCCATTTAAATAGAATAGATTGCTCCATTAGCCAAGCCGTTAGCTTCGTATATCCTGTTCTCCTACACCTCACACTCCATGGAACATCCTTCAACACTTTTATTTCCTTTCCATATCAGCTCCTCCTCTCTAGTGATCTTCAAAATTCTCTCACTTGTTGATGCTCTCATAAATTTAATATGTACTTCTCGCGGTAAATTAATTTTTTGTGTGTATGTGGACGTCACCCTTCTGACCCAGTCTATTTCTAATTCCATTTCTTTTACTGTTTGTTCCTCACCCCACGTTAGGATTTCTATGACTTTTTTGTAAATATCTTCCCCTTTTTCTTCCGGTATATTTTGCAGCCTTAAATTATATAATGCTTTGTCCCATTCTATCTTGGTTATTCTATCTTCTAATTGCAAGGCTTGAATTTTAGATTCTCTGAAGTTGGAAGCAGCCACTTTCCCTTGTTCTTCCACTACACCAACTTTTGCAGCTAGTTTGTGTATTGGCCAATAATTGTTGCTGGAAATTTTCTACTTTGTCATTTGTTTTTCTTATTTCTTCTTTCAACTCCATCTTTAATTCTTCAAGTGCTTCTTGGTTTTGTTTAAAACCAGCAACCATGATGTTTTGTAGTTTTTCTATTGCATCTTGATTTATAGTTGCAGTAACTGATTTCCCTAAACCTGGGGATGTGCCTTGGGCTATCTTTTTAGCTTTAGCCTCCATCTCCTAGTCAGGATAAGCTAACTTGTTCCTTCTAAACCTTTCTTATTTCTAGCCCTAAACTCTGAGTTTAGTCTCAGTGTGATTTCCACTATACTCAAGACCACCTCTCACCACAGTTCCCTCAAAACTTCACCTATTATTGCAATTCAACTTTTACCTCTAAATTCATTCTTGGTCACACTACAAAAATACTTAACAGTCAAAAACAGTCAAAAAGGCAAATAGAAACATATGTCTCTCACAATCACAATCACATTTTTACCTACAGTCCATTAATTAATACACCAGTACATTTAAATAGTTGTTACAAAATATAATTTGCCCCTTTAAGACTCCAATTCTTACTTCAACTGTCCCCTCCTTCTTCTTCCCAGAAAGCTCAAGCAAGTATTAAACAACCAGAACCTCCTCCATTTTCTCTTGAAAGTAGCCTTTTTAGATATGTCTTAAGGTCCAAACCACGTCTCACGAACAAAATTTCTTCCTGTAGTAATATTTCAAAACCCCTCTTCAAGGAGCAGTCCTTGCTTTCCTCTTTCACATTCAGTCCTTGCTTTCCTCTTTCACATTCAGTCCTTGCTTTCCTCTTTCACATTCAGTCCTTGCTTTCCTCTTTTGACGCCACAGTCTTGCACTTTTCCTTTCTTTACCCCCTTTCTTCACTCTTCTTCTTCTTCTCCCTCTCCTTCTCCCGTCTCTCTTCTCACGCTTTATTGAAAGTTTAACTTTTGTCCATTCAAACTCAGTCAATAGATAATTCCCCCCCTCCTACCATTTCTTCCTTTTCTTCCCCCAACCCCCCAAACACTTCCTCTCATTCCTTCAACGACTTTCCTGTCCCTTCTTTCTTTTATCTCTTCGTCTCTCACCGCCTCTCGACCGTCTCTTTACCACATCCAAGCCTTTCGTTTTATTCTCTCATCACTCAGTCTCGCCCAATAAACTCCACACTGCCATGCACCTCATATCCTTCCTCTCCTTCCTCTCTGCCATTCTCTCCACTCTCCCGCTCTGCCGCTCCGCCACGCCAACTTCTCTGTCGATCACCTGTAAGTGTTTCCTTTGTTTTTTTCTCCGCCACTCTTCTGAATATGGGTAGCTTTTGGATGATAGATAGTCGCTTGAATCTGCTTACGTTCCTTAATCCGGCAGCCCAGTTGGTACTATAAGCACTTGCAGCCTCAGCCCAGAGATAAGCAGAGATCGGAGAAAGAGGCTTCCGCCGCTCCCCCTGTGTCTCCACTCGCTCCCCCAGCTTCAGAGTGTCTTCCGACACTCCTTTAAGGGGTATCCCCAAATGCAGGCCCCCTCTAAGACCTGCAAACTCGGAGTGTCTCCGCTAGCTATGGGAATCCGCTCCATTCACTGCGCCATCTTTCCGGTTATTTCCAGCGCTAAAGACTTAAGGATCTAGTTGAAGCAGTCTTCTTTCAGTGAATTTCTTTTAATGGGTAATTTTAAGAAACAGTCTCCAGTGCTGGAATAACTTCCAGTGGAATTTATTTTGGACCACCATATTCATCTTTCCCAAAGAAATTGTGCTTATTTAGAGGTGTGCTTTTGCCAAAGGACTGCACCTTGGATGTCACGTATTTCTTACTGTGGCTTATTTGAACAACAACAACAACAACAACAACAAAAATCTTAGATGACACAGTCCAATAGGGTTCCTTATTATCCCCATTTCTGATAGAGATTTATGTGTCTTTAATTGTTGTAGAAATGTGAGAGAATCAATAAGGGCTGCTTTTCTTACCATGGTGTTGCTTCTAACAAAATCTTTGAATGAATGAATTTCTGCTGCTTTAAAAGTTACTACAAAATATTCCAGACATGCAAATACAATTTATTTTAAAAGGAAACTACTGTTATACTTTTATGCAACACATGATCTTCCTACAAAGGAAGATTTTAACACAAAGTCTACAAGAATATTCCCCATGTCCATCTTAAGACTGATTCAGTTTGCAGAAAAAGAGAAACAGGGCTCAAGACAATTATCTCAGAGTGGTAGATCACATTGCTCAATTCCACTAATGACGCCATTTTCCCACAGCAGAGGAATTTTCTGCTGACTCGAAAGCTCACATATTATTAAGCTGTGAATTTTGATAGGCCCTAGTCAGCCAATTGCTATGTGTTTTCAATCTGCGAAAATGAAGCCTTACTTTCCTCAAGTGACATTTTGATTTTTATGACCTTAAGGGGACATCCAGAAGGAGAAATGTATAGTAAACTTCAGCTTTGAATATACAAACAAATTTTTGCATTGGAACCAGTGTGGTGTAGTGGATAAGAGCAGCAAACTAATCAGGAGAAATGGGTTTGTTTCCCTACTCCTCCATGTGAAGCCTGCTGGGTCAGTTCTCTCAGAACCTTGGGTCAGTTCTCTCAGAATTTTCTCAACCTCACCTACCTTGCAAGGGGCCTACTGCGTGGAGAGGACGGGAAGGAGACTGTAGCCTGCTTTGAGACTCTGTAAGTCATGCCATGCTAGTATGCTTTCATATATTATGCTTCATCATAATAGACTAATGTACAGAATATTTTTATGCTGCTGCTTAGATTTTTATGCTGCAAGGAGATATGCCATCTAATGCTAGGTATTCAGTGCATTAGATAAAACAGGTTCTTTATTTTCTCTGTTGGCTAAGCTATACAGACTGTACTGCATAGTGGAATCTTTTAAAATCCATAAATAAACCATTATATATTTTAAAATATATCTCCTTTATTTGTGTCCATCTGACCTCAAGGACCCGCAGGGCTTGGTCTTGCTCAAGGTACCAGAAGCAATAACCCAGGCTTGGGTCTCTGACAAAAACCTTCTCTTTTGGTGAATATAACTCCTTGTCTATTCCCCTAAGCAACACAATGTCTGAATGTGGCACACTTGCTTTTTATAGTTACAAGGTCACCCATAAGCAACATACAAGCAGTCAAAACCAAAAGCTGTCAAAATAATGAGGGGTCAGAGCTTGGCTCTTTAATATCCTGAGCTATTTCCTCAATATCCCCCCCCCCAAAAAAAAGTGCCATTATCAAAGTTGTTTAGAAATGTTATGCAAGACTATGTGGCCAGATTGTGAAAGGAAGCATCAGAAATTATGACCCCTTTTCTTCATTTTGGCGTTGGTGATAAATCTTGTTTGATAGTTAGCGGATCTCTTATCAAGAGAATAAAAGGAGAGGGGGGAAAAATAGCAAATGAAGGAAGAAAGGAAAGAGAGCTCCCGACCTGTTTGAAACAACACTTCACGAAACTTAAACTGAGCAATGTCTCCCTTCTTTTGCTCTTAAGAAGTTCAGAATTCTAGGATGCCATTTCATTGGATTTTTATTATGTGGCTGCTGGAAGTGTGTTTATAAAAATGTTTATTTCGAGGCTGACAATGCCAATTTAGGAAGATGTTCTACTAAATGTAAAGGGAGCCATTGCGGCCATTCCACTCTTTGCCTCAAAGGAACAAGTGATTTGCAACAAGGCTATTAAGTGCATATATCTCGAAGTCTGAACCATAAACACCAAACTCAGTGTGACCATTATTTTGTTTATTTTTTATACCATTCACTCCATAAAAACAAATGTTTCTGCTATTAAGGAAATTCTAAATTGCATATTTCAAGAAAAAAAGGATTGGCACAGGAAGAAAAGCTAACTGAAAATAAAGTTAGCAGAATCAAATACTCTAGTTAGATGAGCCCTAAATTATGAAATGGGATTCTCTCTAATTGGAGTTTTATTCATGATTTCATTTCACGTACTTATTAATGGGGATGGCTCATGAAAAGAGAGCCCAGTGGACCATTTCAGCTTAAAACATGTGCCATGAAGGAGCAATCAGTAACCTTCCCCCTGCTCACCAGCAACAGAACAAGATGTGCATTCTACACCAAGGCTTTCAAGTGTGGTAATCTGTCTTCCCCAAAAATCCAAAGGACTCCTGTGCTATTAGATGCTGTCTACAAATCCTAGCCTATATGACTTGTCAAAGGCTCAGATCAATGTCAGCTTCAGGCTACATTTATGGAATGGTATCGCGGTTCCTGCATTTATAGTTTTCTGAACATATCACTTTCTCCAAAGCAGCACCAACCAAGTACTCAGATCATGCAACACTTTCCCGAGAGGAAACCCATTCAGCAGACCTTAGTAGAATTCTCAGGAGACCTGCTTAGGTTTCCTTTCTTGGGTAAGTGCTCCAAGTGGTGAACATCACATTTAAATACTTCTCAAATCATGTGTTCATTCATTTATGAGCAGTATTTGAACACCAGTGTTCTTTGGTTCAAATGATGGCCATGCTGGTGCATAGGAACTGCATGTGAATAATTTGGCCTTTTAAACATGGCACCTACTGCATGGATCACTGTGTGGAGCTGACAGCTGGTGTCAACTCGACCCTGCCCTGGCTACCCAATCTGAGAATGACCAGGGATGGGAGAGGGTGGCAGTTGGGGCCCAGGCAAATCGTTTCAACACAGCCAGTAGAGAGGGGTCAGAAGGCAAGGTTGAGCCCAGATATTGGGAGAGGCCAAGAGGCAACCCTGAGCAGCAAAGGAAAGGAGCAGGGCAGAGAGACAGGCAGCACGGGAAGAGGCACACGTTCTGTAGGGTATGTATTGTTGTGTCAGACTCTGTTCATTGATACTATTTCTGTATGCTGATTACTAACCAGATTGATTAATAAATATAGATGCCCACTAACCTGTAATAGTAAAATAGTGGAGGGGGGGCCAAGTAGGGAATAGCCAAGAAGTAGCTTCCCAAGAATATCAAAGGTTGTTAGGCAGTCTTTGAAGTAGAGAATGCCTGGCAGATTCTCACCTCCCCCCCTAGAGGCAGCAAGGACATTGCCACCAGGAAATGTAACCACCAACTGTAGAAGATAAGGGGAGCCGTGTGAAAAGTCTCACATGCAAAAGCAGCCTTTGTTTTAGGAATTGGGGGTTAGTTACCATTGCTTTGATGTATAATGTTAAATACCAATGACTCGAACTGCTTGCCATCAGTTCCAATGTCTTTCATGCTGAAGTAACTTTTGGAGAATACAATAAATGCAACTTTGTTTCAAATAACGTCTGCTCATTTGGAAACTTCAATGAACCTTCGCTGACATGTTGGAAGTGAAGGCACTTTCTCCTGGTATTGTGGCAACAGAGCAGATACTGACCCTTCCTTCCTGTGTTTACTCTTCTGCCACTATCCCTTTTGAAGTGCAGTATTATGAAGTGAATTCAGTCAGCTCTTAATCAAACAAGAATGGTTTATTCAGAAGAACAGTCACAACAAACAGGCAGCAATGATGAACTATATACAGTTGGAGCATAGAGTGTCTGCAGCACTTCTCTGACTAGTTTTACATGAGATAGATACTAGTTTTACTTCAGAATAGATAACGATGTCATCAAGGTAAACCACCACCCCTTTATATAGGTATTTATATAGGTATTTTCATAGCACTTCACTGATAAAGTTCATAAAAACTTCTGGGGCGCCTTGGAGTCCAAATGGCATGACTAGGTACTCAAATTGGCCCATGGGTGTATTAAATGCAGTTTTCCACTTGTCCCCCTCTTCAGTGTATACCTAGAAGTATGCATCTCTCAGATCTAGCTTTGAGAAAAATTTGCCTTGGGCTACTGTATTTAATAAGTTCCTTATGAGGGGGAGGGGACAGGCTTTCAGCATCAATACCACATTAATCCCTCTCTAGTCTGTGCAAAGGTGAAGCCCCCCCATCTTGTTTCTTCCAGAATAACACTGGTGTAGCGTGGGGGGAGGTAGTGGGGCAGATGAAGCCCCTTGCTAATTTTTTCTCCAGGAACTTATGTAATTCTGCCTTTTCTTCGTACCCCATGGAATACACTTTGGCTTTGGGCAATGGTTGCCCTGGAATCAGTTCAATGGCACAGTCCGTGTCCCTATGGGATGGTAATTCATTGGCTTCCTCTTCCCGGAACACTGCTTTGAGATGTCGGTATTCTCATGGAATGGTTCTCACCTCGATTGTTAAGCAAAGTTTTTCATTCATGGGGGAGGTTTGGGACCCCAGGTTTTTTCCCAGTGATGCATATCGCAGATTGGATCCTCAAAAATCTATGGTGTGCTTCCCCCACCTTATCCGAGGTTCATGTTTGGCTAGCCAATCCACTCCTAGTACTAGGTCAAAGGAGGAGGAGGAAGCTATTACAAATATTTCACAATCCCAATGTGTTCCTATTCCCACTGGCACCATTTGCATTTGCTTGGTGCAGGGCTCTCTCTTCATTACTGTCCCATCCATTTGCTTGAACTGGATGGCTTGGTGAAGGGGGGAGGTCATGAGACCTAGTGTCTCTACCAACTTGGGAATATTGTGTCTCTAGTGCACTTCGAATCCAACATGGCCCTCACGTGCATGAAGCTCTTGAGGTTGGGGTTCAATAAAGTCAAGGGGATGAAGAATAAAGTCCCGGTTATTCTCATCTGTAGTGGTACCAATAGTTCCTCATCCTGTTGCTCTGAGCCACTCAGGACAAGTCACTCTCATTTCCCGCTGGCAGTTCACCCTCCAACTCTCCTCCTGATTCCAGGATCGGCTCCTCCTCTTGTTGGGTAGCGTCTGCTAACAATAATGAGATCCTTTGTATTTCCAAATAGATTCATTTATTGTAAATAGGATAGGACATCACTGACGGGTCGGTGAGATTAGGGAACGAAAGCAAAGGGAAGCATTATATAGCCAGGCAATAGCCATTAGCAAATGGCAGTAACATTTCAAACCTAAAGGTTACAAGCTTATAATAACATCTATAGCTCACTACGAAAGTTCTACAAAGCAATTCTACAGAGCTTTGGATAGCTGATAAGGAACCTGAGGAAGGCAGGGGGAGGTTTATAACTTCAACACTTCACATTCTTCAGTAGACACAACACAGAGAAGGCAAATAAAAATGAGTGATCACACAACAGTTGTAAACCAAATAGGATGAAAGAATGGGGGACTTGACAACAATGAGCACCCCTTCTACCCACTTTCACCCTTATGGTGTTCACAATCAGGAGGGGTGGGTATAAATGTAGGCCCTTGTTGGAAGAACCCATCTATCCTTGGCTGGAGCAGAAAGCCCTGAGACCACCCCTGACACCCAAACCTTGTGAGGGTATCTCACCTTTTAGGACTTGGCTACAGTGATCCATGCAATGGTCACTTCCAGGCTGGATTATTGTAACTTGCTGTATGCGGGGCTAACCTTGAGCCTGATCTGGAGATTGCAGCTAGTGCAGAATGCAGCAGTATGTCTGCTGATGGTGACACGCCCCACAGGTGCATGTTCAGCCAGTGGTGTGCCAGCTGCACTGGCTGCCGATTGAATACCAGACCTGGTTATGGTTTTGACCTTCAAACCCCTATGTGGCCTGGGACTATCATACCTATGGGACTGCCTCTCCCCATATGAGCCCTGGAGAGCTTTACACTCTACTGATCAACATCTCCTGGTGATTCCTGGCCCAAGTGTGGTGTACAGTGTGGTGGAACATGCCCCCATTTGATATCAGGGCCCTGTGGGATGTACTACAGTTCTGTAGGGCCTGTAAAATGAAGCTGTTCCACCAAGCTTTTGACTGAGGTGGTGTCAAGAGTTATATCTTCTCTGTATCCCTCTTGCATATTCTCTGTACTGTAACATTATCATTTTGCTTGGGTGCATTCCTGCTTAGCTCATCTCTCTTTGCACGCATATCTGAGGAACTTATTATTGAAGCTATTTCTACCGACCAAGGTGAGTCGGTAATGAAGCACAGATAAACACCTGAACTCTAAGACTTGGGGTGGGAGGGGGTCCCGCCAAAAGTTGCTATTGCTTTGCCGTGCTTTGTACTTGAATTATAACGGTTGGGGCAAGGGGTTAAATAAAGAGTCACCGAGCTAAGATGTCAGTCTTAGCAAAGATGGTGTACTGCCTTATGATGTATAGAATAAACTGCTGAATTCTTGGACTGTATTATTCCTTGACTCGAGTTCCTGACAAATGGCAGATGTTCAAATATCCAAATATTCACACCTCTACTGCTCATGGCCCCTTTCCTGTGCCCTGCTGTTTTAGCTACTATCCAGATACAGGATTTTCTGGAGGTAGTTAGTTTTGTCTGACATGAGGCATGGGTTTTTATCATTGTCTATCTGTTTCATTGCTTTTATTGTTTGATGGTTTTTATGTTGTAAGCCATCCTGAGCCCACTCATGGAAAAGGGCGGGATACAAATAAATAAATGTGGCCCTTTGTCGGAGGAACCCACCAGCTAAGCCCCTGTGCTTGGCTGAAGCAGAGAGACTGGGTGGCCCATGTCATGTTGAGCCTGCCATGTTTTTTTTTTTCATATGCACTCTGTTGAATTTTGATTTTTGCATGCTGCATGTAACCTTGCTGATGTTTCAAGTGTGTGCAGGATGGGGTATGATGGACGGCGAGCTTGCTTATCTAGTAGTTATAGTAACAGGCCTGTCTGACCTTGAAGGTGGGAGGCCAAAGAAGATGCCTCATGCCTTCCTGTACCAGCTTTCGTGAGAACCAAAGAACCAGGGGATGGAGACAGATTTTGCCCATTTTTTTAAAATGTCAATAATTGTAATCGCTTTGCCTATTGGATCATTCCTGGCAATGGCTTTTTAGCAGAGGGTCATCTCTTGTATTAAACTCTCAATAAATCCTAACCATATTCTTCTGTGCATGGATTCTTGGAGTCAATAACTGGCAGAACCTTACACCCAGAACCCTGAGACTACCTAACAGCCAAGCTCTGGGAGAATATATAAATGTAGGCCATCATCTGAGGAACCCACCAGCTGAGCTTCTGTGTTTGATGCGAGCAGAGAAATTGGGTGACGCAGAGCCCTGAGTGCACCTACATCCGAACCCCAGCAGCAGAGAGCAGATCATAATCAGGAGTGGAGGAGGGTATAAAATCTGAGTCCTCAGCTAAGAAACCAGTAGCTAAACACCACTTCTTGGCATGAGCAGAGAGACTTGGTGACCCAGAGCCCTGAGTCCACCTATATCCAAACCTCAGCAGCAGAGAGCAAATCACAATCAGAAAGTAATGAATCTGCTCTACTTTTAATAAGCTCCATACCTCTCTCTCCTACTGTTACCAGCCAACAGAGGAGAGGGTGAGTGCTGAATATATAGCACTCTGAGCCCATAGGACAGAATGGGAACTTTGTGATTGGCAGCTGGCAGTGCTTGTTAAGATTTGGAGGACTCCAATTGGTGTTTCCATGGTTGGACAATTCTGCTCCCTGTTGCCCTGGAGTTTTGTAAACTATTTAATGGGGTGGCACCAGGCTGTAAAATGTATCCGTTAATGATCTACCACAAACAGCTATGAAGTTTGTGAAAGTTCGTGTTGGCAGAGCTGCCATGAACTTTGGTTCATAAACCATGAACTGGCCAAAATTCATCACAAACTTTAGTTCGTGAGCCAGTTTGTGCCCATCCCTAGTGAAGAACCTTGTGCTGGGATTGGGCAATCAGCAGCCTTGCTAAGGCAAAAGTCCTGCTTGGCTTGTCCACTTTCTAAAAACACTTGGCAGGCTCCTTGAGTGTCCACAGGCACCATGTTTGGGACCCCTGGCCTACTGCCAAAGCAAGCAAGCTCCATAGTGGAAGACTTCCTATGCAGTGCCTGTAGAGAAGTGTGAGAAGAGCAAAGCTACTGGAGCCAATGGTTTCTAATATTTTTAAATAAAATGAGGACTTCAAGTTTTGTTTACAGAATTTTATTTATTTACATACTTGAAGCCTGCTTATATCTTCCTCCTTCATTTGTCCCTCCTTCATTTTATCCTCATGAGAACAACCCTGTGAAGGTAGGCCAGGGTTGTCACCTCCAATTCCTGGAGATTTGGAGGCAGAGCCTAGGGTGGGACGTCAGTGAGGTATAGTGCCACAGAAGCTCTGAAGCTGCCATTTGCTCCGGGAGTGAGTGGCCCTTGTCCACCCAATGAATTCCCATGGCAGTGTGGGGATTTGAACTGGGGTCTCCCAGATGCTAGCTTGAGCCCAGTTTCATAACCTCACTCTGCCATGGAATTTCATTGAGTAAGCTCGGGCCACTCGCTTTCCCTCAGCAAGACCTGCCAGCCTCCAGTTGATGGTCAAAGACAATTGTGTCTGTGCTTTACATTTTCAGCCTCTGTATACTCTTAAGGCACTTTGACCTCTTCTTGAATCTAGATACTCCACATCATGCCCTTTGTCCCATGAGGATTTTACAATAAACAGTTTGTTATTACGCTGATGTTGGTAGCAGAATCTTTGAAACTCAAGTTGGCATTTGGTGCAAATAAATTGGTTATTAAAGAAGCAATAAAAGAGACTAGCAGGGTCATGGTCTTTGTTAACCTTTTGAGTGGCATTATTGCCCCTGAATAGGCATTTTAAAATGAGGCAATATCATTTCCATGGAAGGCCGGATTTGTTTTGTTGAAGCATTTAAATCTGGGTGAAGGCTGAACAGCTCTTTCAGTGCCTAGAGTGCTCAGCATTATTATTGTCATTATTAAACTTCTAGACATGAGTAAATAAATTGTGGTGCTCCTTCACTTTTCAGAAAGCCAAAAGCATGGCATGGATCACTGAGCCAAGTTTAAATTAGAAACTTCAGCCTCTGTGAGAAAGAAAAGGTAAACCCATCCTGGATTTCTCCAGGTCTGTTGAAAACTCAAGCTTTGTCCCCTGTGGGGATACAATAGCACCTTTGTTCACGGTGCACCTTACAGTTGAGGTCTATCTGCCTGAATGCTGAAAGATAGAATATGTTGGAAGGAATGCTAAGTGGCTACGGTGTAGCCCATGGCAGAATGGCAGCTCTTTTCCTGCCTCCCAGCTGAAAACAATGGTATGTTGTTTTGTTTAACAGGACAAGAGAATGAAATCTGAAAATAGCATAACCAGCAACGTGTAGATGTGTGCCTGCCCTGCACATTTTAGCCTGTTCCTGGCCACCGCATTGTTTAGACAGTTTAATTGATATGATAAAATAGATGACACACTTAAGAAAATGCAGGGGCAGGAGGGGGAAAAAAAGCACTGTATAGTTTAAATGGCTCTGGGTAAACAATGAACCAGATTATTAATAGACCTTGGCTGCTTCAAAGAGAATTTAACTTGAGGCAGGGAAGCAACCATTGTATAACTTGTCTACAGGCATATGGGATCAATTATATTCCTAAATCATAAGAACAAAGCTTATGAAAAAGAAGAAAAAGAATATGCTCTACTTTTCTCTATCTTAAGGAGTTTCAAAGCGGCTTACAATCACTTTCCCTTTCTCTTTCCATAACAGGCACCTGCTGAGGTAGGTGGGGCTGAGAAATTCTGAGAGAACTGTGGCTGGCCCAACATCACCCAGCAGACTTCAGGCGGATGAGTGGGAAATCAAACCCAGTTCTCCAGATTAGCGTTCACCACACTTAACCACTACACCATGCTGGCTCTCTTACATTCAGAGCGAAAGCCCATGCTGCAATCCTAAACACATTTTTCTTGGGAAGGGGAAAACAGTGTAATTTAATTTGGGATAAGTTAAATTCTACTTCCAGTTCATTGAACTAATTGAATTCAATCAGTTTAAAAGGATATTACTCCATTTTGGTATTCACTGTAAATTCCACAAAAAAGAAATGCCACTTAATTCTAAATATGTGACTCCAGATTTATTTGGTCCTCTTGCAATTCAATGAATAATTCACATTAGTGGTCCTCTCAGCTGATCCTGGCATGATTTTACTAGCCAGTATGGGTAGGATTCAAAACTACATGTAGTGGTCTTTAGAACATCCAGAATCCAAAAGCAAGTCAACTGTTGGATAAGCAGGTAGTGGCAATGACCACAGGGCTACCCTGGAAAACAATCTGGAAATTGTAACTGAAACAAATTGTGGTAGCCTATTCATAGGTTCATGTTAGTGACCAGATATTCATTATGCCTTTTTTAGTTGCCACTTGATACAGACAAGGTATATAACTTAGAACACTTTGTGAGAGCTTTAACTCTCTCTCTCGGCTTGACTTCGCGAACGAAGATTTAAGAAGGGTGCAGTAGTCCACGTCTGCTGCAGGCTCGCTGGTGGCTGACAAGACCAATGCGGGACAGGCAGATCCGGCCACAGTGGCTGCAGGGAAAAGTCTGATTTGGGGTTGGTGCTGTAGCAGTGCGATTCTTCCTCAATCTCCTTTTGTCCTCAAGACCAGCTATGCGTGTGTTCTCAAAGGAAGAGACAGCCTGGTGGATGGTGTGCCTCCATGCTTTGCGATCTGAGGCTAGGTCAGACCACTGGTGATGGTTGATGCGACAGGTGCCAAGGGATTTCTTCAAGGAGTCCTTGTACCTCTTCTTTGGTGCCCCTCTATTTCGATGGCCGGTGGAAAGTTCACCATACAGAGCAATCTTGGGAAGGCGGTGGTTTTCCATCCTAGAAATATGCCCTGCCCAGCGCAGCTGCGTCTTCAACAGCAGTGCTTCGATGCTTGTAACCTCCACCCTCTTGAGGACTTCAGTGTTGGTCACAAAGTCACTCCAGTGGATGTTGAGGATGGTGCGAAGGCAGCGCTGATGAAAGCGCTCAAGGAGTCGCAGGTGATGATGGTATAAAACCCACGATTCGGAGCCGTAGATGAGGGTTGTCATCACAACCGCTTTGGAAACATTGATCTTTGTGCCTTTTTTCAGGTGCTTGTTGCTCCACACTCTTTTGTGCAGTCGGCCAAATGCACGGTTTGCCTTTGCCAGCCTGTTGTCGATCTCCTTGTCAATCTTGGCATCTGAGGAGATGATGCACCCCAGGTAGCTGAACTGCTGGACTGTCTTCAGTACTGATTCACCCACAGTGATGCAGGGAGGGTGATAATCTTCCTGGGGTGCAGGCTGGTGGAGAACTTCTATCTTCTTCAGACTAACTTCTAGGCCGAATAGCTTGGCAGCCTCTGCAAAGCAGGACGTCATATGCTGCAGAGCTGATACCGAGTGGGAGACGAGTGCAGCATCATCAGCAAATAGTAGCTCTCAGATGAGTTTTTCCATTGTCTTGGAGTGAGCCTTTAGTCGCCTCAGGTTGAACAGGCTGCCATCGGTGCGATAGCGGATGTAGACACCATCGTCATCATCTAGATCTACTGCGGCTCTTTGAAGCATCATGCTAAAGAAGATCGTAAAGAGAGTTGGCGCGAGAACGCAGCCTTGCTTTACACCTGTGCCTATTGGGAAGGGCTCCAAGAGGTCGTTGCAGTGTCTGACTTGGCCTCGCTGGTCTTCATGTAGCTGGATGATCATGCTGAGGAACCTCGGGGGACATCCTAAACGTTCCAAGATTTGCCACAGGCCTTTCCTGCTAACGGTATCGAAAGCTTTGGTAAGGTCGACAAAAGTCACATATAGACCCTTGTTCTGTTCCCTGCATTTCTCTTGGAGCTGCCTGAGAACAAATACCATGTCGGTGGTGCTCCTGTTAGCTCTGAAGCCGCACTGACTCTCTGGGAGGAGTTCTTCTGCAATGGTGGGCACCAGTCTGTTCAGGAGTATTCTGGCAAGGATTTTGCCTGCGATGGAGAGCAGAGTTATCCCCCGGTAGTTGGAGCAGTCTGACTTTTCTCCTTTGTTCTTGTATAGAGTGATGATGATTGCATCGCGAAAGTCCTGTGGTAGTTTGCCTTGTTCCCAGCAGGTGACAAGTACTTTGTGAAGTGTGCTATGTAGTACTGTGCCCCCATGCTTCCAGATCTCTGGTGGGATTCCATCAACTCCCGCTGCCTTGCCACTTTTCAGTTGCTTGATGGCTTTAACAGTCTCTTCTAGGGTGGGGATCTCATCCAACTCTGTTTTCACCGGTTGAAGTGGGGTGAGGTGGATTGCTGAATCTTGAACTACGCGGTTGGCACTGAAGAGAGCCTGAAAATACTCCAACCGTGGTTCAGTATGGATGCCTTGTCTGTGAGGAGCACTTGGCCGTCTGCACTACGCAAGGGTATCTGAGCCTGATATGATGGGCCATATACTGCCTTCAGGGCTTCGTAGAACCCTCTTAAATCACCAGTGTCTGCACACAGCTGGGTTCTCTCTGCAAGCTTGGTCCACCACTCATTCTGAATGTCTCGAAGCTTGTGCTGGAGGTTGCTACATGCAGCGCGAAAGATTGCTTTTTTCCCGGGACAGGAGGGCTGAGCAAGATGTGCTTGGTAGGCAGATCTCTTTTTCGCTAGTAATTCTTGGATTGTTCTCGTCAAACCAGTCCTTGTTTTTCCTTGTGGAGAACCCGAGGACTTCTTCAGAGGTCAACAGGATGGTAGTTTTTAGGTGTTCCCAGAGTGCTTCTGTAGAAGGGTCTGTGGGGCAACTGGGATCCTCAATTCTTGACTGGAGTTTTGCCTGGAAGGCAGCTTTAACTTCAGTTGACTGAAGGCTGCCAACCTGAAGCTTCCTTCGAGGGATACCTCCTCTCCTGGGTGTGGGTTTAAAGTGAAGACAGAGATTGCAGCGTACAAGACGATGATCCGTATTACATTCCGCACTGGGCATTACTCGGGTGTGTAAGACATCTTGAAGGTCTCTCTGGCGCACCAGAATGTAGTCGATAAGGTGCCAGTGCTTGGACCGTGGGTGCATCCAGGTTGTCTTCAGGCTGTTCTTCTGCTGAAAGATAGTGTTGGTGATGGTGAGCTGGTGCTCCGTGCAGAATTCTAGCAGGAGGCGCCCGTTATCATTGCAGTTGCCAATGCCGTGTTTGCCAAGTACTCCTTTCCAGGCTTCCGAGTCTTTACCTACTCTGGCATTGAAGTCGCCAAGGATGATCACCTTGTCCTCTGTAGGGGTCTTCCGTACGAGGTTGCGTAGATCAGCATAGAACTTGTTCTTTTCTGCAGGATCTGCTTGAAGAGTTGGGGCATACACACTGAAGAGTGTTGCATGCTGCTTGTTTTGAAGTGGGAGGCGCATGGACATGATGCAATCTGAGTGACCTGTTGGCAGGTTTTTGAGTTTGGAGGCAATGGAGTTCCTGACCATGAAGCCAACGCCAGAAAGGCGGCTCTCAGCCTTTGACTTACCCGACCAGTAGAGGGTATAGCCAGCACCATGTTCTTGAAGACTACCTTCCTCAGGGAAACGGACCTCATTGAGAGCTGCTATGTCAATATTCAACCTGAGAAGTTCGTGGGCAACTAGAGCAGAGCGTCGTTCAGGGCGACCACTGTCTACTGTGTCAAGCATGGTTCTGATGTTCCAACACGCAAGCTTAAGTCTTTGCACACTTTGTGAGGCAGGTGCATGCCTTTTCTTTGTTGTTATTTTTTGACCGGAAGAGCTTTTTTTGACCCGAGAGCTTTAACTAATACATATATTGAAAACAAAATTTTAAACCACAGTATTTTTCACATATTAATTTGGAATTGTTTTACAGTCCATTTTACAATATACGATGTTTTTTCTTCATTTGTAGGACTTCCTGAAGTCCAATGCAGGTGTGATTGGCATTCCCAAATTGGTGTGGCTGCAACTGGACTACTGCCTCCATCCACTTTCAGAATGAATCCTTCTTCAGGCAGCTCACCAAGGGATACAATTTTCAATTTGGCACTACTCTGTCTATCTCCAAGGATCAAGCACAGCTCCACACTTCTATTTGTCCTTAGCTTCTCTTGAAAAGGCTGTCAAGGACAGATAGAAGGACAAGTAGTGTTTTGTCAACGGGCTACCATCATAATGGCAAAACAAAAACCCCTTCTTGGGCCCCCGGACTGCAAAATAAGCAGCCAACGTGGTAACTGGACACAGCTCAAGCTCTGAACAACTACCCAGCTCAAATACCGTACCTTTTTGCAACTGATCCATCTTAGAGCTATGGACAGCAATCACAGCCTTACCCACAGATAGCTCCAGGTCCCTTAACAACAGAGCCTTACCAGAAACATCATTTCTGGACTGTGCCACCAGCTCACTAACTCTAAGGGCCCCAAAAAAGGCTACTAAAGACGCAGAATGAAATAAACATGCTTCAAAAGAAGAAGCACACATAACGTCCCAAATCCCCTTCAGACCCCGCAGAATCGACGGAGACATAGGATTCCGCATATCTACCCTGGGTCCGTTCTCTCTGGCCCACCCCTCCAGCATCTTTCGAAGACGAAAATCAACTGTTACTTCCCTATAAGCCAGCGCCTTACTGGCAAATGCCAATGCAGACAGGCGCCCCTTAATGGATCGCACGGCCAATCCCTTACGTCAAAGCGAAACACAGTAATGGAGCAACTGCTCCACCGGGAGGGGCCAAACGATGCGATACCCTACCTCAGCCCTAAAGTCTTCAAACTGCCACACAGCCTGTTCGCAAGACTTCCTGGTGCTAGGTGCAATGGCTAGGTGTCAAGTAGGCAGATTCAATAACGAGTCTTTGTTGAAACAAAATAACTAGTTTATTGATACTGTTGTTCTCGACTACGTTGAGATTGAAAGACTAAAGATCATACAGTAGAATGCAATCATATAAGGTACACTTCAAAGGGATTCTTACAGAGGGGATCTATGAATCGGATTGTCTGCCCTTCCCCCCACCGGATGCGGGGCTCATGCTTCTCCAGACAGCCCACCCCCAACACCACCGGGTAGGAGCATGATGGGGTGATGATAAAAGCCTCTAGGTCCCAGTGCTCCTCAATCCCCATCGGGAGAGGTTGGGTCGCCAGCGTGTACGGCTCCCCGCGCATCACCGACCCATCCATTTGCTCAAACAGCATGGGGTGCGGTAGCTGCGAGCTCTCCAGTCCCAACGCCTCCGCTACTTTGGGAGAGATTAGCTCCCGGTTGCACCCTGAGTCTACTAAGGCCCGGACCTGCATGAACCTTTTCAATTTGGTGTTTAGGAGTTTCACTGTAACAAAATACAAGCGTCCCGTTACTCTCACCGTCACTGGTGCCTCTTCTGGCTCGACCTGCTGGTTGGCACCGTTTAGAGCAGGCCGGTCTCGTTTCCCGCCGGTTCGTTGATCCAGGCCAGATCAGCGAGCTCCGCGTACAGCAGCACCTCCTCGTCTAGCAGGTCCTCGGACACCGCCACGCTGCTCTTCACCGCTTCCTTAGGGCGGCTGGCTGGCTTCTTGGGCCCTGGGGTGGCCGGCTTGGCAGCTAGGTGGTTCGGGTCCCCGCATCGGAAGCATTTGCGGGTCCCGTCGGCTTCTTGACCTCGGTCTTCGCGGGGATCGGTTTGTGTGGGCTTTTCCCCGACTGGTGTTGGCGTTGCATCGCCACCCGCTTCAGGTTAGTCTCTACTTCCCCCGCCAATTGGATCCAGCCCACCAGGGTATCTGGCCAAGCTTGAGTGAGGGCCCAATCCCGAATGCTGGCGTTCAAACCTCGGTTTTCATCAGCTCGCTCCACCCCCGGACCTTGGCCGTGTTAGCCCTGAACTCGGCAGCATACTCGCGGATGGATCGAGCCCCTTGCTGCATGTCGTGGAGGGCCGCCAGCGCGCGGGTCTCCTGTAGCGGATCCTCGTATTGGGTTAGCAGGGCTTGGAGGAAGGTCTGCACATAGTCCAGCTCGGGGCTCATGGCCTCGCACAAGCTCACGTACCATCTCTTGGCTGCCCCTTTCAGCTTCGACCCCAGGTAGTCCACCCTGCTAAATTCATCGGCGAAGGTATTCCCCCAATAGTACATGTAGCTGTTCACCTGGATCGCGAAGTAATCCACCTCCTCGGAATCCCCGTCGAAGGTGGCGTCTAGCTCTCGACCTCTCCCCCCGTCCCTCGGGGCAGGCAGGATTGTGGGAGCGGGGCCCCTCACAGGAGGCGCCATCGGTGCTGGCGGGACAGGGCGGGCCCGGGCCTGCGGGGCTGGCTGCGGTCTTCTGTGTCCCGCCACCCCGAGCGCGCGCCTGAGTTGAGCGGTCAGTGCGCGCATATCGTCCTTTAGCCCTTGGACGGCCCCATCGACCTCCCGATGCACCATCGCCCGGAACATGCGGGCATCTTCCTCGTGCATGTCCTTAGGTAGCGGCTCCCGCCCGCCACCCTTGGCACACTCAGTGAACTCTGCTTCATCCTCCAGCACCTGGACGACGATGATGCTGTCCACCTCCCCTGGCTCGACGGTGCCCGGGTTGGTGGCCTCTGGCTCGGCCATCCAGACCCTCCTCATGTGTTGGGTCATGATGGTCTCCCGGCGGATCGGTGCCTCATCCATGGTAGTGGTTGAGGTCCTCTGTTGATACTGCCGAGGGGTGATTACCAGCTGGAATTGCGGAGGGGACGCCGCCGCTCTCCTGGAGTCCAGGATGTGCCAGGGCGCCTCTGGCTCTCCATCGTTGCTGGGAAACTCCCCGTTGCCCGGAATCTTTTCGGCCATCTGGTCACCAAGTTGCCAGGATGGTTGAGCTTCGAAAGGGAGTCTTTCAAAATGTCAAGTCGGCAGATTCAATAACGAGTCTTTGTTGAAACAAAATAACTAGTTTATTGATACTATTGTTCTCGACTATGTTGAGATGGAAAGACTAAAGATCATACAGTAGAATGCAATCATATAAGGTACACATCAAAGGGATTCTTAAGGGAGGGGCACTATGCAGGGCACATTCACACCTTGATGTTACTACTTCGTTCTCAGGCCTGTTTTGGCCTTGAGTGTCCCTGGCTCCAACCTCCCCCGATGCCAGGCCTGAGAAGGCTCAGATAAAGCGTTCACATATTCCCATTTCAAAGCAACACTACATAACAAAGGAAAGGAGGGGGGTGAGGAGAGTTCAGCAGCAATGGAATACAGTTTGGCTTCACCCAGGATGCTTCTCTCCTGAGCCACTGAGCCACTGTTAGGTATAAACTTGACCAGAGTTTAAAGCAGACTTGACACTAGGCCTATCACTCTGCAGGCTTCGGCTCTCCAATCAGCCATAGCTCCCGGGGCATTGGCACTGCCTCTCTGTCGGCATCTGGGGCCAGCTGATGAAACCTCTCCGTCTGTTTATGAGAGAGAGCGTCAGCCACCCCGTTACTCACCCCAGGCACATGTTTGGCTAAAAACAAAATATTAAGCCGCAAACAACGCAGAGTGAAAGCCCTCACCAACCTCATAACCCGCTGGGATTTGGATGAAAGGGAATTAATGACATGGATTCCCGCCATATTATCACACCAAAAATGAACAGTGTGATTGGCCATATCCTTCCCCCACAGCCAAACCGCGACTAAAATGGGAAAGAACTCAAGAAATATAAGATCTTGGTTCACTCCCACCTGCTTCCAAGAGTCCGGCCAACTATTCGCGCACCAGTGACCACGAAAATAGACTCCAAAACTCAAAGACCCCGCAGCATCAGACATGACCTGGAGCTCAACTTCAAGCCTCAATATCCTCTCTCCAGAAAGAGACTCCATTGAAGGACTCCAAAAATTCCTGCCAAACCCTCAAATCATCCCTCATGCTGCAGGAAACCCCAGTTCTATGCTGAGGCAGGCGTAACCCTGCCATAGCATCACAGAGCCTTCTAAGAAAAGCCCTCCCAGTAGCAACCACTTTGCACGCAAAGTTGAGATGCCCCACTAGCTGTTGTAACTCTAGCAAGGTAACCTTCTTTTTACAAAGAAAGGCAATAATCCTAGTCCTCAATTCAACTATTTTTTGAAGAGGTATCCTAGACAGCTGCGCCACGGTGTCAATCTCAGTCCCCCAAAACGTCAGCTTTTGGGTTGGACCTTCCGTTTTCTCTGGAGCCAAAGGGACCCCAAGCTCCGCAGCCAGCTCAATAAAGCCAGACAGCAACTGCCTACAACAATCAGTCCCCTTGGGTCCCACAAAAAGATAGTCATTCAAATAATGAACGACGTCCTGTAAACCCCCTTTCTCCCACACAGCCCATTCCAAGAATGGGCTGAAATGCTCAAAAGCAGAACATGATACAGAGCAGCCCATAGGTAAAATATCCATGTAAAATTGACCTTCAAAAGGAAACCCCAAAAGTTCAAAATCATCAGGATGGACTGGAAGAAGGCGAAATGCAGATTTAATATCGCATTTTGCCAACTCTGTGCCTACCCCACAGCGTCTTACCACGGCTACAGCCTGGTCGAAGCTGGTGCACTTAACTGAGCATAAGTGCTCAGGAATCCCATCATTCACAGATTTCCCCCTGGGGAAGGAGAGATGGTGAATCAACCGAAATTCATCAGGTGCCTTTTTTGGCACCATGCCCAACGGCGAAACCCTAAGAGTACATACTGGAGGTTGCAAAAAAGGACCCAAGATCCTACCCTCCGCCAACTCCTTGGCAATCTTGTCTCTAACGACCTGCTCTAAGCCCTTAACTGACTTAAGGTTCCCAGACCCGAGGCCCCTGAAATGGGATCCTAAAACCAGCTTTAAAACCTTCCAACAAATAAAAACAGTCTGCCCTTCGAGGATACCTTAACAGCCAATGCTCAAGAGGCCCCACCCTTATCGGGCTGGGCCCCTTTTCCAGTTTGATGTGGTCCTCCACCCCCACCAGGCTTCTTTGCATTCTTCCGTCCCCGCACTCTAGGGCAGTTATTCATGCCTGAACTGGCAGGCTTCCTGCTACACACCCCCTGGGACCTGAATTCCCAACAGAGCAAGCAGGGTTGAACCGCCTGCCTGGCTGAACCGCAGGGAGAGCCTAAGGACGATGAGGAACTAGCGGACAACTTGCTAACCAAATGACCACTATCAGATCGGTCACCCAAATTTGGCCGTGCTGGTGACATAACCTGCTGATGAATACGGTCCCACTGCAGAGAAGGAACAAGGTGGCCCACATCCGAAATTCCTTGTCATATTGTATCCACGCAGGGCCGCTAAAAGTCGTATACCCCTTGTAGTTCATATCTAAGTATTGAAAAAGGGCAGCAGCCCTCCAAGGCTGCGCCTGCGCTATCACCCCGGCGTAAATGAGAAACCCGGGGAGCCAATTGACCCAGGTCCATTCTACTTTACGCTTTTTCAACTTTTCCTTCTCCTGCTCATCCAGTTCCTCCTTGTCCTTCTTTTCCAACTCCTGAAAAAGGAGAGAAAAGATGTCGACATATTCACCCTTCAATTTTCTCCCTGGTTGCCAGCAGCAAATGATCACCCAGGGGCAAGGCCATCTGCCCGAAAGGCAAGGTGGCAAACGGAACCACCCCATAAGGAGAAGGGACACCCCAACCTCCCAAAAAGGGGGCCGCCATACCCTGCTGCACTGCATCCGGCCACGATCCACATGGGCCAACCTGCCCACTTGGCCAAGCCCAGTTGGACAAAGCACCACCACCTGTGGGAGGACCAAGGCCTGAACCCCCCGCTGTGATGCCCTGCCCAGTATGAGAAGCCTGACTCCGAGGACCCCAAGGCCACACAGATCCAGCACACCCATGAGAGATGTCACCAGCCTTACCAACCACTCCAGTCGGCACCATCAATGACCCTGCTCCAACCGTTCCAGCCGACGACCCGGATCCACCATCTGCGCCGCTGAGACCCTGGACACTGCCAGTAAGGAGCGCACTGGACCTGCCCTCAAGAATGGACAAATGTGTCAAAAGATTTGCTTGAACCACCCTTTTTGACCCTCTTCCAGCACCAACCCCCTCAGTAGGAGGCATACCTGACACTTCCTCCAGAGGCTCAGGGCTCAATGCTAGCATTGACTAGCTCATCCGCCTCATCCTCTGAAGAGGAATTCTGAACTGGCGGCCTCTTAGCAGGGGCTTATGGGGCTTTAGGAGCCAGCTGCTTCCCCTTGGATTTTCCAGCCCCTTTCCTTCCCGACATATTGCAGCGCACACTGGTTACCTACCACTGCCAAATCCTTGAACAAACCACCGATCTTACAAAATGGCCACCCACAGACAGTCACCAAAATGGCCGCCCACAGATCAAGAAGAAGAAGGGCTATAAAATGGCTGCCTGTGCCACCAGAAGACTAACAAGAAGAGGGGGGGAGGGGGGATGAAATGGCACACAAACAAAAGCCACCGGGAGCCAAAAAATACCCCTCCTCAGAAAAATAAGGGAACCACTCCCCGGGAGAAAATGAGGGGCAATTCCCCTACCCTGTGTGATTCCCTCCCCACCAGGCAGACAAAACCCCCCACGGATACTAGGCCTTATATAACGATGCCAACCTCCACTCGTCCAACACTGTCCCAACAAACTCAAGGCAGCAGCAAGTACCCCCACTAGACAAGGAGCCGCCGCTCCCCGCCCTCGCCCTGCCAATCAGGATGCTGCCTGGGGCCAAAAGTGCTGATCGGAAAGATAAGCTCCAATCAGTGCGAACATGCTTATCACAGCAGGGCCTCAACCCTGCTAAAACACTTTGCCTAGAGGCCTGAGGCATGGAGCGCCGAAACACGCTCCCGCCCAGGCTCCGATTGAAGCAGCAAAGCCTCGGGGAACACGGGGCTGGCTGTTAGAATGGCTCAGCCCCGCCCCCAGAAAGCACGCCCAAACAGGCTGTCCTGCTCCTCTCAGGGCGGCAAAATGTGCCTCTGCAGCCTAGCAGCTACGCTGCAGGCTGCAAGCACTCCAATGCAAAAAGTAGATGATGTGCTCAGCCAATCAAAATTGATGCGGTATTGGCTCCAGACCAAGTCCAGACACAAACTGAAATCAGATAAAGAAATTTAACTGATAGATCCTGCCCTGGTTCTGAGCCTGATGACCTTGACCTGGAACCAGTATTCAATTAATCTGATTTGCCAATTACACCTTCCCGTGTATGTCCACTCCTCATTTTATCTGCAAACCAGTGGAGTTGCAGAGTATGTGTTTTTGTTTTGTTTTTTAAATCCTTGTTTCTAAAAAGCTGCTTCTAACACCATATATTTCAACTAAATATAGATACTCTTGATGCTAAAAAGTTCTCAGTTCTATTAAAGATACCTTTCATATGTGAAAAGAAATGCCACAGTAACATATTGCTTATTTTCAGTTCCAATGATAGGAAATTGAATAGTCACATTGTGTGTTTTGTTTCAATGCAGTTTTTGTGTGTAATGCCCTGAAGTTCTAAAAACAGTGCTTAATATCCAAAAGGTTTCTTAAACCAGTTGTGGCCTTTATTGGGACTCTTGATCAACTGTTTCCTCGCAATTATTTAACAGAGGAAGGAATAATCAGCATGTTGAAAAAGAAGTGCCTTGCTATTTCCTTTTTGTTTTGCGAATACGTGTTCTGTCTCTTATGAGCATTGAAATGACTGTGAAATGAAGCTAAACTGTATACCTAGAAAAGCTCAAGGACACAACCAATAAGCATCCCTGTTGCTACCATAATCTAAGTATAGCAACATTTACTCTACTGTTTTTAACACATTGACCCAATTCCCCATTTTCTTGTTAGCTTTAATTCTCCTGTCACTTACACCCACTAAACAATGGTATCATTCCACTGAAATCAATCTCCTTTTCCTTAATTTGCGCTGCTGGGACCAACATCTGGGATTTAATCATCTGCAGCTGTTGCTCAAGCAGGCAAGTGAAGTGCTTGCAATCACTTCTCTTGACTGAGGAAGGACAAGCGGGTGGTGTAGCAAATTGGGTCTGGCTTTTTGGGATGGGAGAATCATCTCATGCCAGGCAATATGGACCCAGGGAAACCCGCCCGATGCCTCAAATAGCTGTGCAGAAGAGACCATTTGGGCAGTTATATCTCTTTCTGCAACTATGACACCACCTTGAGAGAAAATAAAGCTTTACAGTTATTTCCAGGGCTTTTTTTGAGCAGGAATGCACAGGAGAAGTTCCAGCTGGCTTGTATCAGGGTGTGTGGCCCAATATACAAATCAGTTCCTGCTAGACTTTTTCTACAAAAATCCCTGCGTGAAACAATGGTGATGTCAGCGGGTGTGGCCTAATGTGCAAATGAGTTCCTGCTGGGCTTTTTCAACACAAAAAGCCCTGGTTATTTCAATATACAGAACCATTATTTACATCATTTTTTTAAAAAAAGTTGACATGTTAAATGTACAATACAACTGAAAATGTACAGTGAATGGGGCAAAAATGTATTTCTAAAACTGTGTTTCATAACGTTGTGAGTGTCCAGGGGACAATTTTCACAGTGATTCCTGGATAAACATACACCAGCTATAAAAAAAATGGGATCTGCTGCCATTTTTATGTATTTCCTTCATCTACACACCGCCTTTTTTCCCAGTGGGTTATCCATGACCACATTGTGACAGGAAAATTAACATAATTTACTCATAACCACATGGACCAGTAAAATAAGGATGCTGTGAGGAGAGCAGGCAGTTAGAAAATGACAGTTAGGCTGGGAAGTGTGAGAGAAGTGGCAGTTAGATGCTAATGATTGTAATAGACCTCTTTAGGCCATTAGGGAATTGATGTAGAGATAGGATACACGGTCAATCTATGTTTTGCAAGGGGTAGTTTAGGAAATTAGATTGTTTGCGCCAGTTCAGGGACTTGTGTGCATGTTTAGCATTCAAACTTGATGGAAAGGGATTTGTATTTTTATTATAGTCATATATAGAAGTGTGTGTGTTATAGTGTAAAATAAACTCTTTACCCGATGAACATTTCTATGTGTGGGTTTAACCAAACCCATGCTTAGGCCAGAGCCTTTCTGTACAGGCTATAGAAAGGAAACAAACTCAATTCTCAGTTCTGTTAGGTACACCTAGGCAAAGGTATAAGCAGGAAGGTGATCCTGGGATGTTGTCCAGGGGATAACAACCAATCAAAATCTTTCAGGTTGTTTGGTTTTCCTGGTTCTTTGGTCCATTGGGTGTGGAGGGGAAAGCAAATGGGTAAAAGTTCATATTGTGGATGAGGAAATTTTACTGCACCGGTATAAGAACATGAGTACTGGAATGATGTGAAAAGTACTGAAGATTTACTCTTGGATGCATTTAATACATACACAAAGTAAATAGTTTTAAAATCCTTTCATGTGTTCATTTGTATGCTAGCATACTTTATTTCAGAGACAGAAATAACAACAGCTTAATAAACACAGGACTACTACAGTTTTGTTGTTGCTGTTGTTCCTGTGTTTTGCAGACATACCCTGCATACAGTGCCAATTAACTCTTCAGGGCAATAGTCAGAGAGTAGAAATACTATGTTGTCTGGAGGTGCTCCTGTGGAGTCATCACATACATGCCAAAGTGCAGTAAAGGGGAGGACAGTCACCCTGATATATTCTCCAAATGTGTACAAGAGCTGGGATTTGTAAAGGAAGATCTCCAAGTGGTGTAGAGAACTTTGAACAGAAACTCTAACCATAAGTTATCTTCAGTCTTTCTCCATCAAACCAAGCATGGCTACTAGAAGTGCCAAACTAGAAGCACAATCCTATTATCAAGCCCAGTGAGTGGGTAAAGGAATGGGAGGCAGAGCCACTTTACATCTGTTGCCCATTCCAATAAACTGAACTTTGAGATTTTCTAAAGTTTCCCTCTCAGAGTAGATAAAAATTTCAAAGTGTACATGACAAACTAATTGGCAAGGAAGTATTTCAGAAAAATCAAGAGAACTGGATAATTAACACAATGATGACATTCAATACAGTGAAACCAGGACAGTCATAAGAAAGGGTATTCACCAGACTTGTTGGGTAGGATGATGAATGTTCATTATTTCATAATATAACAGTAGCTTGGATCCACTAGTAATTTTTGCAGACAGAAGGGATTTCAGTCCACGGAATGTGGTTTTGTATACCCCTTCCCAGTGTACCTTCAAATGCCCTCCAATCACTGATCATGGGGCATATGGGATCCTCAGGAATAGTATTTGGTGGTAGTTGAGGAGGTCTTATGAATGAAATGGGGAAAGAAGAGGGTACCCCTCATCAATTGAATTCAGTGGAATTTCTTCTTTGTAAATGTGCATTACCTTGACTTGGATAATCTAGGCTGTTCTAGTCTCATCAAATCTCAGAAACTAAGCAGGGTCAGCCCTGGTCTGTATTTGGATGGGAGACCGCCATGGAATACCAGGGTCACTATGCAAGCACTGGCAAACCACCTCTGAATGTCTCTTGCCTTGAAAACCCCAGGAATCAACTGTGGCTTGATGGAAGGAAAGAAAGAAAGAAGGAAAGAAAGAAGGAAAGAAAGAAAGAAAGAAAGAAAGAAAGAAAGAAAGAAAGAAAGAAAGAAAGAAAGAAAGAAAGAAAGAAAGAAAGAACTGCAGGTTATGTTTGGTATTTGAATCACATTCACAATGTCACTTCACTTTGGCAAAAAGCTGATACTGCATGCCCAGAAGTTCAGGTTAAAGAAAAGTTCTGAGTGGTGGTAGTGGGAAGACAGCTGAGGTACGTGGCACAGCAGGAACCAGTGAAACATTCTACCCAGTCAAATAGAAATATCAGAGAAAGGTGCTGACGAACAGTTTCACCACAGCTCTGTGACAAGTGTCCAAGACCTGAACAAAAATGGACTTGAATGAAAAGCATCTTTCCCCAACATACTTAGCTGTTCAGCTAAAGCTTCTCTCTCATTGAACATACTTTTGTGCATGTATTTACAAAATGATTTGGTTTGCTTGAATGCTGATAGTGCATGCACATAATCTTGCATTACACTCCAAACCAGACAAACTGATCAGGGAAATGAGACTTGATTAATAATACATCCAATCACCATGAGTTGTGCAAATTTCTATTTTGAACTAGCTAATTACAAAATTTCAGCAGCATTGTAGCAAAGGGTGTATGTTTATGTGCTTGAACCAAAACTGCTTAGCTTTTGGTTTTGGTATTTTCTGCCAAACACTAAACCTTTGCATTTGAAAGTGTTCAGTGGGATACTCACAAGGCATACCTGCGAACACACACGGGTGCTGTCTTCTTCCCCACCAGTTCTCCCCTCCTCAAACTGCACACCTAATCTTTCGGAAGGGAGTAAACTGTTGTGGGAGAAGTGTCTTTCAACAGAAGATAGGCCCCAACAGGAGCTTAACTTTCCAGTATATTATTCTCAGGGGTCGTTTTGTAGAAAAATAGATGGTGGAGTTTATTAGCATAACTCATTAGGATATGCCACTCCCCCTAGCCAAAAGCAACCCGATGCAAGAAAGAAGAGCCCCAGGCAAACAAGGCCTGCTTGGGCTGGCTAGAGTTTCAGCCAGCCGAAGCAGGCCTCACTCACCTGGGGCTCTCCTGGGCTGCCCCCCCCCCCAGTCAAAAGGCGAGCAAGCCTCCTGACACCCAAAATCACATAAGAAGTGGAGAAAGGGTGGTGTGGGCTTCTTCAGGGGTTAATGAGGGTTGCTGGGGGCATGGCAAAGCCCCTGGTGGCTGGCTGGCTGCCTGCTCTCCTAATCCAGGGATTGTTATGAAGCTGCACCTACTATTCAATGGACAAGGTAGGTGGGGAGGAAGAGGGGGAGAAAGGTTCAGGAGCTGCACTCCTGTGAGCTCCTGCTGAATCTGAGGCCTGACTATTCTTAATGCTCCCCCGCCTAGGTTGATGGGAACTGTAGTTTTTGAAGCCTCCCAAATAGACTCAGAAGGCCAAGAAGACTATAATTCCCATAATCCCCCCAAACCCAACAAAGTCTGAGGGTGTAATGCGGCCAGTTACCTATAAAAGCTTGCAAATGTACTGAGGTAAATCCTTCCAAACAATAGCTCATCTTTTGCAAACAAATCAACAATTTCTAGAGAAGGGGACATTAAACATGAGATAAAACTAGCATTGCAGGCAAATTCATATTTCAAGCACATTTCTTTTTAAGGCTTACAGTTTCACTGTCTAGAAGACAGAAAGGGGAAAACAGTACCCCTGTTAAGTAATTTCCTTTGGGTTGTTGGACTGGATTTGTGGCACAATCCCTAGTGCCTTGGTTGATTTCTAGGAATGATTAACAACAACAACAGCTTGGGCATTGCAGGACTTTTTTCTCATGAGTTTTCCTTTACGGCGAGAGGCATCAGGCTGCCTGGTAAATAACAGAATTTAAGAATAAAGGCGGATATATGGGCTTATGCATCACATTTATTATCTCTTTCATTTATATTCCAGTTTGAAATAGTTTTATATTTTCAGTACATTTTGTAGGAAAACAGGATTAAGATATAGGTTTATGAGAGTCACTTACATGAATTTTTAAAAAGACTGTAAAAAAAGGACATTTTCCTTTCCTTCTAATATTTAAGCAATTCAAAAATGTTCCCTTAAGACTGAAGGTGTTTGTGAGAGGTGCATTTCATCTCAAGGATGGAGAGACCTGTTATCAACAAAAGCAATGCATTTCTTAAGCGGAAAGCAGACTTTTTCTGAAGAACGCTGATCCAAAGAAGGAGTTAATTGGTTTCATGGTAATTCTTCTTATCATTGCCAGCCATTAAAGAAGTCTGGATTGCACACAAATTCATTTTGGATTTTTCTTTCTTTTGGTAAAGCAACAGAGTAGAACAATTTGAAATACCACCTAGAGGGGGGGGGGGGACCCTGGATAGTTTGTTAATCTCTTGGAAATATGGCAATGACTGTTATCCACTTCTAAATTTCCAGATACCCAAGAATTCATCTATTCAGTGCTTAGTTCTTGTGGCCCTTTCTTACATGCCCATGGAAATGCTGATTGCAACTCTGGAGTCAGTCAGCAATTTTTTCTCCAGGCCAGTTTGGCAAGGGATCCTGGAGTTTTCCCATCTTCTGGACATACAGCAGGGGTCACTGGGGATGTATGAATTTCCTCCACTGTGCAATGATTGGACTAGATGACCCTGGAGGTCCCTTCCAACTCTATGATTCTATCAAACTATATACATTTCCCCTTCTTTAGGGTCATTGGGACCTATTAAGACATATCGAGAAGAAGTGACCCAATCCAATCCAAATTTATTTCCAAGGAGACATACACAAATGGCAGAAGAGCCGTAATTCTCCTATATATCTAATTCTCAAGTGTGCCGCCATCTTCAGATATCTAAATCCACAGATAGGGGGCACACTTGCTCTAAACAGATGTTTCAACAAACTTTGGGGACTCCTGAAGTTTGCAGAAAAATCTGACAGAAAAATCATTAGGGAGGTTTAAATTCTCCCCCTGCCTGTAGCTGTGCCAGGTGAGCCACCAAAAAGGGAGACATGGTGGGCTATCTGAAGCAGCTTCAAGAGAGCCACCAAGAGAACTCTACTGATTTGTGAAGAGCAGCTCTGGGGAGCTGCAGATAGCAGCATAAGCAGAAGTCTGCTGGCTTGCCTGGAGCCGCTCCAGGTGAGCCACAGAGAACAGTTGTGGGGTGGGGGGAGGAAGAGTCTGCTGGCTCACCTGGAGCTGCTCCTGGTGACAGGAACCAGATCTACATGTTTTTTGAGGGGGGAGGGATTAAAAAACGATGCCCCCTTATGGGCCCATAGAAGAGAATGGACTCCCTTTCTGGCAGCACCTGAGGCAAGCACCCCCTCTGTTCCCCCTAGATCTGGCCCTGCCTGATAAGCAGCAGAGAGCAGCTGAGTGTGAGTAGGAAGGGAAGAGTTTGCTGACTCACCTGGGCAAGCTGCCAAGACTGGCTGTGGGGGGGGAAAGCCTTGGGAGGGACAGACAGAGAGAAAAAGTGTGGGGGGGGGGAGGGAAGAAAGAAAGAGAATGACATGGTAGGGGGCAGAAAGGGTGTAATTAAGTGGGGGGTAGAAAGCAAGAGGTAGGGGTAGATTAGGTAGGGGCAGAAAGAGAAAGACAGGTTGATGAGATAAGTGGCAGAATGAGAGTTATGGGTAGGAGCAGAGAGAATGACAGGCATGGATGAGAGAGTAAGAGACAGGGTGACAGGATGAAAAAAGAGTGAGAGGTAGAAAAGTAGGAGATAGGAGGAAGGAAGGGGGGAATGGCTCCTCCCTGAAAGTTTCTTTTGGGTTCCCACTTGTATATATGAGTAAATGTGACATCCAGGATGATTGTCCTTTCACCACCTGTATATTTGGGGCAAGGCCTGGTGAGTCATCCTGATGAGAGCCAGTGTGGAACCCTCAGCTGGCATAAATGCAGCTGCAGTTACTCTCTACTTGCCAGTGAGGCTGCCATTGAAGTGAAGGGGTTCTGCTTGACTGCTGCAGACAAGGTTGTTCTGCCATGCTGAAGCCACAATCTGAGTGTCTGCTCACTCACCTCCCCCACAGCAGCTTCATGTTGCCTCCCTCACATCAATTGCTCATGGGCCAGATAAGGGCCTTGGACAGGCTGGTTCTCATTCCTGGGCCTTATGTGTGACACTTCTGATCTACACTATCTCATAGAGACTGGAAACCTTTCAAATAAGGCAGGATGCTTCTTCTGGAAACCTTTCAGACGGAATAGGATGCTTATATAAGTAAAATAAGGTTTAGTGGTATCTCCTACAGTTTTTATTTCTAATTACCTGGTTAGGAAAATGCATTTGTTCAGCTCATCATGTTTGGTAAAATTGGTAAAATTGCCAGTGGAGCCCCATTTCTTCCTCAAGGTCTTCTCCAGCATGGAATGTAAAATTAGATTTGGTGAGATTCAGAAAATCAGAGGTCTGTCAAGGAAGGGGCATTTGCTGAAAATCCTCCCCCACCCCCCAACCTTGTCTATGGGGATCTTCAGTGGGATCCAGCCCGCAGGGAGCAAGATGCTATGGTGATTACATGGGACACCATCAGAGTGCATACACCAACATTAGAAGTTGAAAGACAGCTCTTGGAAAACAGACAAGGTTTTTGGTTTTTTTGTTTTTTGTCTGTCACCTGCCAACAACCCTCATAATTATGGAGCCAATTGTAAATTGAAACAAAGATAGCCCGCTGTTGTTAATTAGGTTTGCCCAGGGATGCTAGTGCCTATGACAAGGTTTCCTGTAGAAGAAAACCCTACAGTTTAAGTTTTGGTCTCCACTTTGTTGTTGGATATGCCAAATGGAGTCTGATATTATTTTCATCTTGAATCTGCCACAGATAAGAAAACCATATCTGGGCAAGGGGTGGATTTTTAGATGCTGGCCCAGCACTGTCTTTTTGAGAACAATTCCAGATGGGGATTCCATCAGGTGCAGATAGCGAGGCTGATGAGAGAAAAACTGTCACCCTGGTGTTACATCTCAGGCTCCACAACTTAGATGAAAGCTATTCCAAGCACAGGGAGAAGTAAACTTTAATAGACTGGCATTGAACTGAAAGATGTGAACAACAGCCCAATTATAATGCGTGCTTCATCAACCCACATAACAACATGGTAGGGAGTGCACCCAGACAGCTTCTTAGACATTACAGTGGCTTGTACTGCTTTGATGCCATAGACAAATATAGTGCCAGCGTTTAGTACTGGAGGGCCAAAGTCTAAATCATGGTTGTCTCTTTCTCTGACAGCCAGTTCTGAGTATCAAAGCATGTGTTAGGAACACTGAGTATTTTTATTGAGAGCTTGTGCCTGGAAGGGATGGCTTGTATCAGAAATCTGAACAACAAATGCACTAATAAATCTTTATAAACCACACAGATGCTTGCTTCCCTGCAGAGAATCTCCAGGCATGGCTTCAGACAACCAAATATGTTCCTTCTAGTCAGAACAAGAACTCAGTAAAATGAGATTGCCTAAAACAGACAAAGAAACAATCAAAACTCTGAGCACCATACATGGCATGAGCCCCTCCCCCCACACACACTCTGTTTGCTGGAGACAGGACACCATTTGGATTTGAACAGGGCATTCCTTTATACAAGGACTTTACTGTGGAGCTATCAGAAGCCACACCTCAAATCAGGCACATAGTTTAGAATCACTTGTGTGTGGAGGGATGTCTCCCAGTTTTTTAACATCCCAAATTGCTATACTGTATTTAGCAATTTCATTTAGCAATTTGGACTTTTAAACACCCCACAGAGCCAACAAGCTAAAAATCATTTCATGCCCCTCATCTGAAGAATGAAATTTCCTATCACAGATGGTGCTTCTCAGCCTTCTGCTTGGGATTTTAGTTGCAAGGTGATGACATCTGTTATGATGGGAGCATTGCATGGTTATCTTAGAATCAAGGCAATTACTTCAGCTAATCCTCTGTTAGTTCGGAGTTCCTTTGTGCAGTGTCTCTAGCAATGCAATATAGAGGTATTATTTTATATTCTATAGTTTATATTCTACTGAGCAGTTAGAGATGATCTGTAGTTCTGACTGACAACTTTCCCTCATTTTTTTTTTCACGATGTCTTATTTTTGGAAGCTCATTTTAGTTTTTATTTCTTTGTTTTCACTTTAGAATCTTTTTATTATTATTTTATTTTAAAATACAGGAATGCAAAAGTTAGATAGATGTTATTTCTCATGACAGAAGATTTCCTTATATTCCATAATCTTTAAGCCATTTGTATTTTCTGTTGTTATTGTGCAATTTTATAATAACAGAAAATAGAATTTCAGAAGGAGATCTAAATATCCCAACAGGTAGAGCTGATAGACCAAAGAACTCTATACTCTTCCCACCCTATCTTAACTTCAGTAATGCTTGCAGTACTGCCAGAGTGGAAAATGTAATATTCATGATGGAAAACAAGAGAGGGATGCCTCATATGCAAATGATTACTTTTTTTTTTTTAAAAAAATGTGTTTCATTTCCTCTCTTCCTCCTCCTCCTCCACATTTTAGTAATACGTTAAACAAGACAGAATTTTATACCTGTCTGAAGATATATGAAATTGCAATCCATAATTACTCTTCAGTCCATGCAACAATTTCCCAGTGTTAGCCTACTGGAATTAAAATAGAGGCATTAATATACTGCAATTGTTTCTTTCCCTATAGAAAACCCAGAGCAGCTTAAATGGGTCTCTCAATGGTTTCCTGACACACACAGATATCTACATAGCTTGAATGTTACTAAAGCTGCAGATATTTCCATTCCCAGGCATTTGGTTGTGCTCACTCACAAAAGATATTTGATACCGGCAGTTTTGTTGTACGGCTAAAAAAAGTGAATTTCTGAAAAAAGGAATACTATTCCGCCATAATAATGCTGGATTCTAAAAAAAGATTTTCTTCACTGAATGTAGGGCTATGAATTCCACTAATCATGAACTAGTTCCTTTTTCGACTAGTAAAACACTGGATTACAATTCCAATAAACAAAGCATACTGTTTATCATGAAATATATCTGTTAAAACATCTAACACACTTCTAAACTACAAGTTAAACTTTGCTACATGCCAATGGCTGATTTTTAATGCTCCAGGGAATGTGTGCATTTCTTGGGACACTGGGGAGGTCCTCACGCTTGAGAGGAACACCTTCAGAGACCTGGTGTAAATCTTGTTATAAACCATTCAGGTCTGCATTCCTTACAGTCTAAATGAGCTACTTTTTCTCTTCCCTGAAGATCGTTTTAGAGGGTAACTGTACTGGTTTGCAGTAGAACAGCTCGATTCAAGTCCAATAGTACCTTATAGATGAGCAAGGTTTTGAGGGCATGCGCTTTACAAGTGCCAAAGCTCCCCTTGCCAGATCACTTTGTCAGATACAGATAGGCATCTGATGAAGGAAGTCTTGACTCGAAGGTGTATGCCCGTAAATCTCATTGCATGCTACTGGACGTTCTCTTCCTCCGGACATAAAGCATTTTGTACTCAGGGTGGACTCTATGGCATTGTACTCCACTGAAGTCATCCCTAGACTCCATTCCCAAATTTTCAAGAGTTTCCCAACCTTGATCTGGCAACCCTAGTTCCGGCTGGAGGGAAAAGCAGGAAATACCGTAAGTAATTAAATATTAATGTTTGATGTCCCCCTTCCATGAACACTTGGAGGTCTACAAAAACACAGTATAAAAGGAAAATGCTCCCAACATCTCTCCTAACCAGTTTTATTGGTGAAGTGTGGACATCACTAGTGGGTACAAAAACAGTTCTATATCCTCATCACTAGTCTCAACAACAACTACACTACAAGGGTAAAATTAATTCCAGCCTAATACTCAGTATATTGTGTGCTAGTTAAAATTAAGCAACTTCTCATGCTAATATGGTCACAGGATAGTTTCAGATGCTTGGAATTCCTCTGTGTGAAAGAAAGAATGACTGATGTCTTACTGGCAGTGGCTGCGTGGTACCCCCAGGCTCCTGCTTGAGCCAGCTCAAGCGATTGATTCCCTACCAGTTGCTATGCAGGAACCTTTTGATCCATGGCCTACCCCCATTCCCCTCGCAGTAACCAGATTTGGTTCTTTTGGAGATTCAGTCACTGCAAGGAAATGGGAAGTAGCCATGGATCCAAACATGCCAGCGCTGCAACTGGTGGGGAATCAAGTGCTTGAGCTGGCTCAAGGAGAAGTCCAGGGGCAGAGCAAGTGCCGGTGAGGAATCAGTCATTATCTTTCACAGCAGACCCATAAAAGGGCCAGGTTAGTGATCATGGCATTGTGGACACACCGCATAATAAACCTGAATTGTGACTTCCACACAGGTTTTGTTTAAAGGGAAGAAATAATGGGAGAAAAATTTTGGAGTTTTGAACAAAATAGTGCTAGTAACAACATATATTGAATAGTCCCAAAGTCAAGGTGAGGAAATAAGTCCCTTTAGTCTGGTCTCTATCCCACAAACTTCAGGAAGGTCTAGATGCTGGCGAGGTCTCTTTTTATGGGCTCAGAAGCAGCATTACCTCACAGAAACAGGAGAAAACTCATACATGAGCCTGTTTTGGTGGGAAAGGAGGGATATAAGCTGAATAAATAAATAAATACACGCAGCAACCACTCTTTGGCCAACTATTCTTTTAGGACAGACATGCCCTCAGTCCAGGTGGGGGTTCCCCCGCCAGGGAGGTTCCCAACCTGCCGTACCACATTGGGCCAGTGGGGGGAACCTCCCCCGACATCATCGGTGCCATGACATCACCCAGAAGTGATGTTGTTGCGCCAGTGATGTCGTGTGGTGGCCACTCTAGGCGTTTCCAGGAAAACTCTATGGTTTTTCCAGATAAGAACATAAAAGAAGCCATGTTGGATCAGGCTAATGGCCCATCCAGTCCAACACTCTGTGTCACACAGTGGCCAAATACATACACACACTGTGGCTAATAGCCACTGATGGACCTCTGCTCCATATATTTATCTAACCCCCTCTTGAAGCTGGCTATGCTTGTAGGCGCCACCACCTCTTGTGGCAGTGAATTCCACATGTTAATCACCCTTTGGGTGAAAAAATATCACCTTTTATCCATTCTAATAAGACTGTTCAGCAATTTCATCGAATGCCCACGAGTTCTTGTATTGTGAGAAAGGGAGAAAAGTACTTCTTTCTCTACTTTCTCCATTCCATGCATAATCTTGTATAATCTATCATGTCACCCCACAGTCGACGTTTCTCCAAGCTAAAGAGCCCCAAGCGTTTTAACCTTTCTTCGTAGGGAAAGTGTTCCAACCCTTTAATCATTCTAGTTGCCCTTTTCTGCACTTTTCCCAGTGCTATAATATCCTTTTTTGAGGTGCGGTGACCAGAATTGTACACTGTATTCCAAATGAGACCGCACCATCGATTTATACAGGGGCATTATGATACTGGCTGATTTCAATGAAAGATTACATATTTTTGTCAGGAGATCCACAAGTTCAACTATGAGTTCTTTTAGAACTCTTGGATGTATGCCATCCAGACCTGGTGACTTATTAGATTTTAATTCCTCTATCAGTTATAGGACCTCACCTCAATCTGACTCAGATCTTTCAACACCCCTTCCAAAATAAGTGGTTCTGGGGCGGGGAAACACTTCTCATCTTCCACAGTGAAGAAGGAGGCAAAAAATACATTCAGCTTCTCAGCCATTTCCCTATCCTCCTTCAGTAACCCATTTACCCCTTGGTCATCCAAGGCCCCACTGCCTCCCTGGCTGGATTCCTGCTTCTAATATATCTGAAGAAATTTTTATTGTTGGTCTTTATGTTTTTTGCAATATGCTCCTCATAGTCCCTTTTTGCCTGCCTGATCACAGTCTTGCATTTGATTTGCCACAGCCTGTGTTCCCTTTTATTAATCTCACTTGGACTAGCTTTCCACCTCTTAAAGGAGTCCTTCTTACCTTTTTATAGCTTCCACTAGCCTTTTGGGAGGGAAAACTCTATGGTACGACCTTGTAAAATTATAGAGTGTCTGGAGATTCCTAGAGCTACCCAAAGTTACCAGCACAGAGGCCATTGACATTTTTACATTATTATTTTACATTATTTTTACATTATTATCAGAGTAGCAGCAGGCAATAGTGATAATTAGCAGGAGGCCTAGATGCACAAGATAAGATATACTTCCTTTGTGCATCTGCATCTATAGGACTGCTCCATTGGGAGGAAATTTAAGCATCTGAACCAGCACTTAGCACCTTTTATGTAGGAGATGAAAGGGATGGTAAGAAAGAGGTTGCTCCTGACTGCATGGAGAAAGCTTTGCTCTCATCATTGAGTAACAATAGCTACCCTTTAGCAAAGATGAGACTGAGGGGAAACTGCTCAGAAAATACACCAAAAATGCATCTGAAACTAGAAAGCCAGAGGTGCACAGAACTGTGCCTGTCTGCCTTCAGTTCTATTTGTGTACTACTCAGTGCTGTCATTTACTTCCTGTCAAATTAAAAGCAACTATAGCATTCGTTGCCTTGTATAAAATCTAAAAAATCAATTGCATATACACCTGTTTAAAGACCACAGAGCTATGCCAGCATACAAAATAATTAGGGCATTTATCTTCAGAGAGAGAGCTGCCTAAATTGAGCTTCATTTCCTAGTTCTAGGCCCATTTTGAAAGTAATATTGAACTGCCACATTATTCATGGGGCCAATTAAACCATTTCATTTGCAATGCTCTCTCAACTGGTGTAAGAAAATTTCCGTCATCTCCTGGCATCTAGAACAGTTTGCTAGCACTAGACTTCCATTTCATTTTCATCTCAAATGTGTTAATTTATTTTAATTTGGACCTCATCCTATACCTTAATTCTCAGCATGGATATCTGATAAAGAATGAAATTCTATCCTTCTTCTAGCTCATACCTCTGCATTTCTGACTTCATGAGATGCTTTAGCTTTCGAAAAGTGTATATACAAGCAACGTATACCAAATATATCATAAATATATAACCAAAGGAGACCTGTTCATTTATAAGTGTGAAGCTGTGAGGGAACTTTCCCTCCTATTTTGACCCCTTGTTTCCCTGTTTCTTACTGCTTGTTTTCTTTAGTGGAGTCATATACTTCATGGAAGCACAAGCAGAAGATTCTGCCTGGCACTGCCATTGTGGGACTGTCCTGGAGATTTCATGGCATTGTGGCCTTGAAGTTTACCATCAAAAGGAAGCAGGAGTATCCATCAACTGTTACATTTTTCCAGATGTCAAACAATTTCTTCCCACACATTTCCTCAAGTAGAAATAAAAAGAAGCAAATCTGGGGAGGGGGGGAGTGTGAGTGAGGGGGAAATCCTTACTCTTTTGCTTTGAAATAACTAATTGCCTGTGTTGCTGCAGATCCACCATAGTAAGTAGCTATTTGGAAAATGGTTGCCTGTATTCACCTACTTTTTAGAATTTTTTCTGTCACAGCATTGTCAGAGCACTGTCTTGGTGGTGGTGGTGGTCTGCTTCCTTCCTGTCCTTTAATGATTAGGTAAATTATGTTCTACAACCTAATTTCAGGATCTATGTTATTTCCTATTCCTTCCCTCTCTTTTCCTGATAATTTCTCAAGGTTACAGGGAACCTTCCTGCTTTCTTAGGGGGAAAGTTGATATTTCACTTCTTTGTGGGAAGATCCCCAGTTTGCTTTGTGGGAAGATCTCTCTCTTGCCTGCAGGGCATTTTATTCTTCAATTCTTCTTCCCTAGGTTTATCATAGTTCCTGTGGCCACCTGCAAAATGTTTGTTTATCCATCAACAGTTCAAGCTATCATCATTTTTTCTCTCCAGCACTGTTTGCCCACCTTTCTTATCTGACCAGCTTGTGTGTATGAAAGAGAAAATAGGAAGGAGGGAATTATTTCCCTTTTAATATTTTCTGCCTGTCTTTAAAAAGGAAGGTTCAAGAACAGTGCCTTGAAGCATGAGATCCCCCCAAATACTTCAGGAAATGTAAGAAAGAACCCCAAACACTGGCATTTTAATATTAATTATCTGCTCATTTATAGCCTAAGCAGTTAACTGTTTTCAGCCACATCTTGAAACAGGTAGGAGGGAGAGGAGTATACAGTTTTCTGAGCATTGCCAAAAGGAGGGCACCACTGGATTTTTCAGAGCAGCCTGGTCTATTGGTGTCTTCATTTTAATTCAGCTCCATTGTCTTTTTCAAACACTGGAGAAAATCATCCATAACAGTCATTGGCCCTGAAGCACAGTCCAGCATTACATATTGCTACAATATAAGATGCCAGTGGCACTGCCTGGGGGCTATAAACAATTGCCAATGAAGACTCCACTCCTAAGCTCACATCTGAGGAAATAGGTTGCACAGAAGTCAGCAGGACTTATTTCTGAATGAACTATTCATGTTTACACAGAAGTAAATCCCACAAATTTCACTGCCCCTTTGTGTACGGATGTATAATGGAATCAGTCAGGTCCAACAGCACAAACAAAGAAACAATCTCTTTTGTGTGAAAATTTTTAGACTAAAGTTGGCTGCCAACCATTCTTCCCCACTTTGCAATTTTTAAAATTGAAGTCACATAGGATGGGGGAGGCATTAGGGCATTTAAAGGGGGGCTGGCCAAGCTATTTACGCTTTACATTTTTAATGAAAAAAGAAGAGATTGGATTAATACCCTGCCCTTCACTCGGTGTTTCAGAGTGGCTTACAATCTCCTTTCCCTTCCTCTTGTCAAGAGTCACTCCATCTTGTTCCTCTTGCCATATGTATCCAGCTATACAATACTATGCTTGTGCTAGCTTTGATGTAGCTGCTGCTTGTTGTTTATCTGAAGGGAGGATGATATGTCTGGGAGCTGGCTAGTTGCTATGTAACCAAGTCCGCGAACAGGAGGAGAAGCGACCTGAGAACTGATAACAACACCTGTAGTGATGAGAGCTTAATAGAAACCCTGTGCAAAACCTCCGCTTTAGCTTGACATGCTTTGGCTTGAATTATAATGGTCAGGGCAAAGGTTTATAAGTTGGGAGAACTGGCGGGCTTGTCAGTTCTGACAACATGTGTGTATACCCATGAAGCTGAAATAAAGATCTTGAACTCTACTTGTCTTTTCCTTGGCTCTGGGTCTGACATTTTGTCAGAACTCACAACTACCCTGGCCTAGCCTAATCCCAGACTCATGATGGCTGGTGAATAGGACCAGGCTACAGGGATTCCCAAGATGGACGAGGAGGAAGAACTGAAGTCCAAAGGGCCACGGGTCACTACGGTCACTGTAATGGTGCAGAGAAGGGACTGGGGCTCCATGGATTTCCAGGAGAGTATTATCGGAGATCTGAGAGAGGAACCCTCGCAATACCACCGACTCTCGAGACTGCAATGCTCCTATCACCCATGGGGATTCCAGGGTGACAAGAGTCAGGGAGACGATCCCCAGACTGGTGGGCCCGGGGATGCAACCGCGGAGTGGATGCAAGAAGCCTTAGCCATCCAAAGCAGTCAACTTTGTGAGGAGATGCAAGCCATGCAGACCTTTATGATCCATGAAATGCAGGACCTCGCCTGGCAAGTGCGGGTGATGGGGGAGCGGGTCACAGCTGCCCCCCCTGCAACCAGCCTTGAGGGGGGTGAAAGACCACCGATTCCCACTGGAGGGGAAGCCCCTGTGGGGGGGGACCCACCCACGGGGGGTGATCGGGTACCTCAACCCCAACTTGGGTCAGAAGAACCAGCGCCGGTACCGGGGGGGGGGTCCAAGTGAATGAGGCAAGATTTGACGGGGACCCATCGGAACTGGCCTATTTCGTCGTGATGGTGCGGGGACACCTCAGCATCTGGGCCCGCAACTTCCCGATGGAACAACGGCAGGTGGTGTACATTGGCAGCTGTCTCCAGGGTCCGGCGGCTCGATGGTATGTTACCCCATTTGAGAAACAGTCCCCCACCCTGAAAGCCACCGACCTTCTGAGGGCTTTGCGATGCCACTTCGAGGACCCCCTACAAGAAACTAACGTGATAGCTACCCTGCAAGACCTGAAGCAAGGTGCTGGGTTGGTCCGAGACTACCTCAGCGCATTCAGGGAGCTGAATTCCAAGGTCCAGCGATGGGATGATGGGGCCAGGATCGAGCAATTCAAGAGGGGCCTAAATTCCCACATCTATGGGGAGGCTCTGAAGTTGGGGGAACCGCGAGATCTGGTCGGGAGGACCCAATTAACTTGTGAGATGGAGGACCGCAACAAGATGGTTGCCCTCCCTAAAAAAAAACAAGGCCCCCCCCGAAAGAAGTTCGGGAGAAGATGCCTCAACCCAGCTTGGCCAAACAAGACCCAGAGCAGTTCTCGTGGGAGAAGCATGACCAGAGAGCAAAAGTGAAGTTGTGCTTCAATTGTGGGGGGGAAAGTCACATCACTAGTGAGTGTCCCAGCAAGCTGAAGGAGCTGAGAATCTCCACACCCCTAAAACTGGAGGCGAAGAAGAAGACCGGCAGCCCCAGAGCCCCAATGACCAAGGCCAAGTCAGCAGTGTTGCAGTTCTGGGAACCCATCCCCGAGGAGTCCGAGGAGGAGGATGGGGAAGCCCAGCTGTTGGAAAATGACCCAGACCTGCTGTGAGGAGCTCACAACAACAGGTCAGAGCCACGGTCATGCCACTACGGGTGAGATTCTCCGGGACTTTGTATTATGTACCAATAACTCTAGTAAACCCCATTATGAAACAATTTTCCTGCATCAGGGCCCTACTAAACTCAGGATGTTCCAAAGACTTATTGTCTCCAAGTCTGGTGGAAGCACTAGGGCTAAAAACTGTACCCCTTCAAGAATTCTATGTGTTTGAGCAGATGGATGGGAGCCCAATGAAGGAGGAGCCGTGTAGGATGGGGACCGAAGTGTGTGCCTTGGGGGTGGGGGAACATTGGGAACCCCGCACTTTCATCATTGCCCTGGCCACCAAATTCCAAGCCATCCTCAGCTTGGAGTGGCTGGCCGATCACGACCCGCTCATCCAGTGGAGTGGGAGCGCCATTTACTTCTTAGATCCGGTGTGTGAGAGTCACTGATGGAACAAAGAATGGGGGCCACACACCCCACCCCAGCTCTAGAAACTTTGCATCACCAAGGTGGAAGTACCCAGTCTACCCTCTGAGTATCAAGATTTACAGGGGGTATTTGATGCCCAGGAGGCGGATGAACTCCCCCCTCACAGACTCACTGACTGTGCCATTGAATTGGTGGAGGGGGGGCCACTGCCCAAAGCCAAACTATACTCTGAGTCGGGGGGAAAGGGAGGAACTGCAAAAATTCCTGGAACTCACCCCTCCCCTCCATACAGGATCTTCTAGGAGAGGTGTCCCAAGGGAAAATTTTCACCAAACTTGACCTCTGAGATGTTTATTTCCGGGTGCGCATCAAGGAAGGGGATGAGTGGAAAACTGCCTTTAACACACTACTGGGTCAATATGAGTGTTTGGTCATGCCGTACGTCTCAAAGGGGCACCGGGAGTATTCATGAACCTAATCAATGAGGTGTTACACAAGTACCTATATAACAGCATGGTCTGCTAACTGGATGACGTGTTGATATATTCACAAGACTTGCCCTCACATATCCGGTTGGTGAGGGAGGTGCTACAGAATTTGTATAAGCATAAATTGTTTGCCAAACTGTCAAAGTGCGAGTTCCACAAAATGGAGCTCGACTTTTTGGGTTGCCACATCTCCACGGGGGGACTGGGGATGGACCCGGCCAAGGTACAAGCGGTGGTGGACTGGGAACCACCTCAAACCCGCAAACAGCTCCAGAGTTTCCTCAGGTTTGCAAATTTTTATAGGGGGTTCATTAATAACTTTGCCGAGGTCACCCTACTCCTCACAGAACTGTTGAAAACCAAGGGGAAGGGGCCACAAGCCACAAAGGGTGGTTCCAGCCTCCCACGGACGAAGAAGTGTCAAAAAGCATTGGATGGACTGAAAGACCGGTTTACCTCCAAGCCCTGCCTAATACACCCCGACGAAACAAAAAGTTCGTGGTGAAATGTGACGCGAGTGATGTCGCCCGCGCCACCGTATTGCTCCAAGAGGGGCCAGATGGTCAATTGCACCCTTGTGCATACTTGTCCCAAAAATTCAGCCCAACTGAATGCAATTTGTCAGTGTGGGACAAAGAAGCCTCCACTTTCAAACTGGCCCTAGAAAAATGGAGGCACTACCTAGAGGGGGCGTGAGAGCCATTCAAACTATGGACAGCACAAAAATTTAGCTGCCCTCATTGCTACCTGCAACCTCAACAATAAACAAGTACGGTGGGTGGGGCTGTTCTGGCGGTTCAACTTCAAACTAGGGAACATCCCGGGAAGCTGAATTTTTTGGCGGATGCGCTGTTCCACCTCCCTCAACATGACAGCAAGAGGGAGGAAATTATCGATTCACTGTTCATGCCCTCCAAGCTCAGTGCACTGGTAACTAGGCGCGCAGAAAGCCGGAAGGGGGGGAGCTGAAACAAGCTGTTCAGGACAATCCCCCAGGGGAAGAGTTACAATTGGTGAAGGCGGGAGATGGGCTGTGGCATCGAGGGGAGAAACTTTACGAACACCCCCCCCCCCCACGGAAACAAGTGATCCAGATTGATCACGACTCCAAGTTGGGGGGCATTTCGGATTTGTAAAGACAATGCATTTGATTCAAAGGCAGTTTTGGTGGCCAAGGTTGTGGAAAGATGTAGGGGAATATACAGCAGGATGCCCCACCTGCATAATGGCAAAAAAGAGGGGGGGGGTTGCCGCCGGGACACTTACAACTGCTTCCCCTTGCCCTTGGGAATGTATATCCATGGATTTTATAATGGATTTACCCCCTTTGATGGGGAAAAAGGTAATTTGGGTCATGGTGGACACTTTTTTCCAAACAGGCCCACTTTGTGCTTTGTAAACAACTCCCCACGGCCAAACAACTGGCCCAGTTGTTTATCCAGCACATCTTTTGGCTACATGCTTTTCCCACCAAGGTGGTCTCCAACTGTGGCCCACAATTCATTGCCAAATTTTGGTCACATCTGTGTGAACTTGCAGGGATCGAGCAAAATACAGTCAAAACCCTTGGGGAAGCTTGGAGGCTATTTAAAATTACAATCCTAGAAGCTCAGATAAAATATATACCACAAGTTAGGAAAGGCACAAACAGGTATAAGAAAAGGCCTGCATGGTTAACAAACAAAGTAATGGAAGCTGTAAAAGGTAAGAAGGACTCCTTTAAGCAATGGAAAGCTAGTCCAAGTGAGATTAATAAAAGGGAACACAGGCTGTGGCAAATCAAATACAAGACTGTGATCAGGCAGGCAAAAAGGGACTATGAGGAGCATATTGCAAAAAACATAAAGACCAACAATAAAAATTTCTTCAAATATATTAGAAGCAGGAAACCAGCCAGGGAGGCAGTGGGGCCCTTGGATGACCAAGGGGTAAATGATAGGGATAGGGAAATGGCTGAGAAGCTGAATGCATTTTTTTGCCTCCGTCTTCACTGTGGAAGACGAGAAGTGTTTGACCGCTCCAGAACCACTTATTTTGGAAGGGATGTTGAAAGACCTGAGTCAGCATGGGTTCTGTAAGGGAAGATCTTGCCTCATTAACTTGTTACATTTCTTTGAGGGGGTGAACAAACATGTGGACAAAGAGGACCCAATAGATGTTGTTTACCTTGACTTCCAGAAAGCTTTTGATAAAGTTCTTCATCAAAGGCTCCTTAGTAAGCTTGAGAGTCATGGACTAAAAGGAGAGGTCCTCTTGTGGATCAAAAACTGGCTAATTAATAGGAAGCAGAGAGTGAGTATAAATGGGCAGTCTTCGCAGTGAAGGACGGTAAGCAGTGGGGTGCTGCAGGGCTCAGTACTGGGTCCCATGCTCTTTAACTTGTTCATAAATGATTTGGAGTTGGAAGTAAGCAGTGAAGTGGCCAAGTTTGCAGATGACACTAAATTGTTCAGGGTGGTGAGAACCAGAGAGGATTGTGAGGCACTCCAAAAGGATCTGTTTAGGCTGGGTGAGTGGGCGTCAACGTGGCAGATGAGGTTCAGTGTGGCCAAGTGCAAAGTAATGCACATTGGGGCCAAAAATCCCAACTACAAATACAAGTTGATGGGTCGTGAACTGGCAGAGACTGACCAAGAGATAGATCTTGGGATCGTCGTAGATAACTCACTGAAAATGTCAAGACAGTGTACGATTGCAATAAAAAAGGCCAACTCCATGCTGGGAATTATTAGGAAGGGAATTGAAAACAAATCAGCCAGTATCATAATGCCTTTGTTTAAATCAATGGTGCGGTCTCATTTGGAATACTGTGTGCCATTCTGGTCACCGCACCTCAAAAAGGATATTATAGCACTGGAAAAAATGCAGAAAAAGGCAACTAGAATGATTAAAGGTTTGGAACACTTTCCCTATGAAGAAAGGTTAAAACGCTTGGGGCTCTTTAGCTTGGAGAAACGTCGACTGCGGGGTGACATGATAGAGGTTTACAAGATTATGCAAGGAATGGAGAAAGTAGAGAAAGAAGTACTTTTCTCCCTTTCTCACAATACAAGAACTTGTGGGCATTCAATGAAATTGCTGAGCAGTCACGTTAAAACGGATAAAAGGAAGTACTTCTTCACCCAAAGGGTGATTAACATGTGGAATTCACTGCCACAGGAGGTGGTGGCGGCTACAAGCATAGCCAGCTTCAAGAGGGGGTTAGATAAAAATATGGAGCAGAGATCCATCAGTGGCTATTAGCCACAAGTGTGTGTGTGTGTGTGTATTTGGCCACTGTGTGACACAGAGTGTTGGACTGGATGGGCCTTTGGCCTGATCCAACATGGCTTCTCTTATGTTCTTATGACGTGCCTAAAAACCTTAAACATGTGCACCCTTGTTTCCATGCCAGTTACTTGAAGAAGGACCCTGAACCCTTGCATTAGCACCCTCAGATGAAAGCACCACCCCCAACTCTGGTTCGTGGTCAGATTCATCATGAAGTGCAGGAACTTCTTGATGCCAAGATCATATGCGGTGAACTGTTTTATCTTATCAAATGGACTCATTTCCCATTAAGTCAAGCTGAATGGGTCAGCTCCAAAGATACAAACTGCAAAGCTTAAATTAAAGAATTTTGCAGCAAACATCCCAATAAACCCCGGGGGAAGGGAACCTTAGGGGGGGGCAGAATGTCAAGAGTCACTCCATCTTGTTCTTCTAGCCATATGTATCCTTCCAGCTATACAATACTATGTTTGTGCTAGCTATGCTGCTTTGATGTAGATGCTGCTTGTTGCTTATCTGAAGGGAGGATGGTATGTCTGGGAGCTGGCTAGTTGCTATGTAACCAAGGCCGCGAACAAGAGGAGAAACGACCTGAGAACTGATAATGACACCTGTAGTGATGAGAGCTTAATAGGACCCCTGCGCAAAAGCCTCACTTTAGCTTGGCACACTTTGGCTCGGATTATAATGGTCAGGGCAAAGGTTTATAAGTTGGGAGAACTGGCGGGCTTGTCAGTTCTACAACGCGTGTGTATGTCCATGAAGCTGAAATAAAGATCTTCAACTCTACTTGTTTTTTCCTTAGCTCTGGGACACTCTATGAGGTAGGTGGAGATGAGAGAGCTCTTTCAAGAACTGTTCTTGAGAGAACAGCTCTGAGAGAACTGGCCCAAGGCCACATTAGCAAGTGCATGTGGGGAGTGGGGAATCTAACCTGGTTTTCCCATATTAGAGTTCATTTAACAGCTACACCAAACTAGATACCACCCTTTCCTCAATGAGCTCAGATATTAGGTTCTTTCCTTTTCCCCTTTATCATGTATGGAAGCTTGAGTTGAGAGTGTGTTACTTTATCCACACTTGATTGTTTATTGTGCTCCTGTTCCCCTTTAGGAATCATTCTCAGCTTGTCTTGTCCACCCTGGCAAATTCAGCTGTGAATTAATCATACAGCAGCTACAACAAAATATCCGATAATGTGTGCATGAAATCAGCGTATAAGAAGAAGAGTAGGTTTTTATACATTGCTTTTCTCTAATGTAAAAAAAATAATAATTAAGGAGTTTCAAAGCTGCTTATAATCACCTTTCCTTACTGTCCCTACAACAGGCACCTTGTGGAACATGCGTTCAGATACCCTAAAAAATTCCCAGTATCCAATTGTGTGTACCAAAGGTTGTGAGGTAGGTGGAGCTGAGAGAGTTCTCAGAGAACTGTGGTTGACACAAGGTCCATCAGCAGGCTTCATGAGGAGGAGGAGTAGGGAATCAAACCTGGTTCTCCAGATTAGAGTCCGCATTCTTAACCACTGCACCGCATTGTGTATGATGCAAAGCTACCCAGCGAGTCCCATGGTTGACTGGAAATTTAAACTTGGGTATCCACAACCTGGTTTAAGGCTCCAGTCACTAGGCCACAATGGTTGTATTTAACGGGGCTACGTCATGCCATTTTTGTCGACATTGGACACTTTGCAGTTTCCCTTGGTATAATGGATAATTTCTTCTATCCATTGTGTCTGCTTAAGGTTTGCTGGATCCAATACAATGTTTTGATCAAGGCTGTGGCACTTCCTTTTCCTTTTCTGCTCCATGCAAGAACTGCATAATCTCTTCAGCCAAGGCAACAAAGTGTCAGGCTCTGTTCATTCAGAATGCCATTAAACAATGCTACTAACCTTAATCATAAATGCAGGGGGATTGTTACTAACCAGAAACGGGGTTAACTAGGAGGGAGGGGGGAAGAGTAGAGAGCCGTTTCCCAAGACTATCAAAGGTTGCCAAGAGTCTTTGAAGCTGACCATAGGTGCCAGCTTCTCACCTCCTCCCCGGAGGCACCAAGGCCAGCGCCTCTGGGCAATGTAACCACCAACGGAAAAGATAAGGGGGGAAGCGCTGGGAATGTCTCATATGCAAAAGCAACCTTTTGATTTGGGAACTGTTGGGTAGATGTGAATACTTTGATGTAGGGGAATAAATGGCCATAGATTGAAACAATCCCTATCAGTGGGGAGGGATGGTGGCTCAGTGGTAGAGCATCTGCTTGGGAAGCAGAAGGTCCCAGGTTCAGTCCCTGGCATCTCCAAAAAAGGGTCCAGGCAAATAGGTGTGAAAAACCTCAGCTTGAGACCCTGGAGAGCCACTGCCAGTCTGAGTAGACAATACTGACTTCGATGGACCAAGGGTCTGATTCAGTATAAGGCAGCTTCATATGTTCATATGCATGTAGGGGAGGGACGGTGGCTCAGTGGTAGAGCATCTGCTTGGGAAGCAGAAGGTCCCAGGTTCAATCCCTGGCATCTCCAAAAAAGGGTCCAGGCAAATAGGTGTGAAAAACCTCAGCTTGAGACCCTGGAGAGGCGCTGCCAGTCTGAGAAGACAATACTGACTTTGATGGACCAAGGGTCTGATTCAGTATAAGGCAGCTTCATATGTTCATTCAGTTCCAATTTACCTGCTTGCTTGGAGTAACGCTGAAGCTTCCAATAAATGCAACTTTGTTTTAAAACCACTAAGACTGCGTTCTTGTGATCGTCAATGAACCCACGCCTGACACAAAGGTTCTTTGAGCATGCCCCTTGACTGTCTGGAGACACACTTGAAAGTTTTACTTGGAAGGGGAAGACAGGTGTTGAAAAATCAGCAGAGGAGAGAGCTAATATTTTCAGCATTCAAAAACAGAAATTGTAATAGAAATGTCAGTTGAGCCCTATAGCTATGAATTTGTAGCATTTACATAATGTTTTATAGTACTGAAAGTGCTTCACAGACAACAGCTTTTATCTAAAGAATCACAAGCACAGTTCAGTCCATGCTATGGGGTTTTCCTGCTTTCTTTTCCCACTGTACTTTTTTGTACCTCTCAACAAGCCGTTCCTGAGGACTGGGGAACCTACAGCCCTTTTCAGTTACATGATTTTAATGCTCCTACCTTGAAAACTGGGAGAGTGTGCTGCATGGTCACTATTTGTATGGATGTTTTCCAGCTCTGGTACCCTAAAAAAAATTCCTTGTATCCAAAGCTGGAAAATGCCTAGTCACATAAAATGGCAAATTCCCCAGTGACCCCAGGATCAAGTGTGGTGTGCTCTCCTACTACACAATGTGGGAGCACCATAATAATGAAACCATCTCAGAATTATGTTCAGTGGAACACAAGGAAACTAAAGCTAGGAAGGATCAGTGGAAATTTGACAACTACCATCTACTTGAGCAAGTAGAAATGTCTGCTGCGCCTGTGATAGGCCTTTTGATTACCAGCCACTATCATATTGTAATCCTTAAAACTCCTCTGTAAAGTAGGTCAGTTTTATTATTGTGATAGGTCAGTATTATTACCAATGGGAGCTGAAGCTGAGAGAAAACAGATCGGGGCATGGCCATGACTCAGTGATGGAGCTTCTGTTTGGCATGCTGAAGGTCCCAGGTTCAATCCCCAGTATCTCCAACTAAAAAGACCTGGTAGTAGGTGACCTGGGATTCTGGAGAGCCACTCCCAACCTGAGTAGATTCTACTGACCATGATGGACCAATGATCTGATTCAGTGTAAGGCTGTGTCATATATGTCATATGTGCCTCAGCAACAAATCAGTTCACAGAACAGGCCCAAATAAGGCTAGGGCCTTCTTGTTTTATAGCTTAGTCTTTTAGATACAATGCTCTACATCAGCACTTGCTAAAACAAGACATAGTTAAATGGTTCCAGTATCTTTATTAGTCCATCTAGACATGATAAATGATAGAAATCATTTGCACCTTAGAGTATATCAACTGCCAGAATCTGTCAGCTTAGCCAGTGGAAAAGTTAATGCTGTACTGCTTTAAATTTTTAAAATACGAATAATTGTTATGGGGCTTACTCCTCCATTTTATCTGATGAGAACATTTTAGGTGAATTTTTTTTTTTTTTTTTTTAAATCAAGATCTCTTTTGATGCCATGTGCATGTCAGATCTCTGGGCACATGCTTGGGTTAGAGGCTGTCTGTTCAAACACTCCACGTTAACAAATGAATCCTCTGGAAACCTTATTGTCAGTTCTTCAGAGACAGGCACAAATAACATTTATTTGATGTTAGCAGGGAAAAATGCTTTCATGTGTTTATGTTTGAACCCATCATTGGAATAGAAAGACATAAAGGATGTGAATCTTCTGACTTTTCTCGGCTCTTCTGATCTCTCTGTAGTCTTTTGTTCTATCATTGTTCTACAGAATGTGTATATTATGTAGAACCCACACTACAGTTAAGTATCCATTGCTCTTTTATAGGCTCCTTTTTTTCTTTTCAAAAGGGACTTATCTCTTCCTCTTGAATTTATTTGCCTCCAATTAAAACTTCTTCCCTACTTGAAATCATTTGGGAGGAAGATCTGCTCCAAAGCTCTGCCCATTCACTGAAAGAAAGAGGTTGAAAAGAATGGAATTCAAGAGACTGAGCACAGGAGGGAAAACCACATTCATTGTTTTTGTGGGGGGCAAGATCACCCTTTGGCACCAGCAACAAAAGATATGGGCGCCTACTTTTTCCTCATTTCAAAGAACTGCTTCTTATTTAATATTAAAATGAAGTGTTCCTACATTTTATTTAATGCACTGTAACTGCAAAAAGCAGCTTTTGTTGACTGCATTATAAGAACAGTATATTCTAATAAAATTAATGTTCTGGCACATTAAGGCAGCATTTTGTTATGGGTTCCCAGTGGGTGGATATTTTTATTTGCACAGGAGTGAACATATGGTTTTATTAAGCCACTGATAGACCATATATGGCTGAGGGGAACCTTTCACCTTGATGGATCATAATGATATATATCATTTCAGTAATCCTGGCACGATCCCTAGAAAGCAAAACACTACTACCATCATCTGCATGTTACATGACTGAGGGATAGTTGCTTGCTTGCAGCCATTCAATGAAGTCATGGCTGAGATGAGATAGAGCCAAGTCCTATTCAGCACACAACTCATTCTCTTAACCAACGTATTATGTTGGTGTTCAATAGGCAGGGAAGAACAGCTGGCTGCTCCCCCATTGATTGCTTGCAATGCCTTCAACTAAGCAGCTCTGCAGGACTCAAAACGAGCCTTGAGTTGGGGGGGAAAGGATGCTGGAAGTTCAAGACGACTTTCAAGAAGGTCAGCACAACAAGAAGGTAAGACCCAGCAAGTGCAGCAGAAGCAGGACTGGGGAATGAGACTCTGAGGAGGGGGCTGGCACTTATCAGGGGATCTGGAAGGCAGAACTAGGCAGGGAAGCTGAAGATGGTGGCATACGGGGCTTGGAAGAAAGCATCAAGAAACACTGGGAGGTAGGAATACCTGTAGCAGGAAGCAGAAGCACCTCTATCAGGAATACAAACTTAGACCGATTTCTCACTCACCCTACGCTGCTCTGACGTTCCTCTTTTCAGTGCAGCATCCTTTCGATTTCCCACTATCTGTCCCGGGGCTTCAGCAAAGATTGGCATTTTGCATGGCAAAGAGAAACCGCTAAAAGCAGTTTCTCTTCGCTGCGCAAAAATGCTGATCTTTGCTGAAGCCCCAAGGCAGATAGTGGGAAATTGGAAGGATGGCGTGCTGAAAAGAGGAATGTCAGAGTGGCGTAGGGTGAGTGGGAAATCGGTCTAAGTTATGTGGATGTAAACCCTGAAAGCCCAGAGAAAGAAGTGTGAGAGTCCCTTCGTTTCAGATTCTGGAGTTGATAATTATGGAAAGGAGGCTGGAATCTAGAGTTGTGCCTGCCAGATCACAAGGCTCATTCAGTAGATTTCAAGGACTTTTAAAATACATATACATTTATTTATTTATTTATTTATTTATTCGAGATTTATATCCCGCCCTTCCCACGAATGGCTCAGGGCGGCTTACAACAATCAATCAAACATAAAATTTAAACAATTTCAAATATAAAACAGTTAAATATTTAAACAGTTAAAACCTTAAAACAAAATTTCAATTTCCTGTAAACAGATGGCTGGCCAGTTACATCGAACATATACATCGAACTTATACATATAGAAACACAACAGTTTAAGAAAACAGAAAGGCACCTCCACCTCCTATCCTAGGCACTCAGTATGCATATGGACATTATGTTGGCCATTGTTATTTTGACTCATAGGTAGCTTCTTCTTTTCTCTCTCTCTCCCCCCCCCCCAGCTAGTTTCCTGCTGTAAAATCCAGCCATTTAGTTATTTTTACTTTCTTTATAAAATTCATATCCCACCTTTCTGTCCTAACAAGGACTGCCAAGCTGGCTAACAATTTAAAACATGCATGGAAAATAATATCTAGAGTTAAATAGAATGCTACATCACAAGGTGAAGAACCAGATATAACACTGTAACCTCAAGAACAGTTCCAAAAGCTTGGCCACCAGTACAAATCACAGATTGTTATTGTAATCCTGCTGGGCTCAAGCATGATCTGCTTAAATCCCATCTATAAAACCATGATTTCTTTCCTATTGTTGAATGTTATTATGAGTTTTATCTTTTGTTATCTTTGGGTGAGTCATTTATAAGTCATTGAAAAGATAAGGTCTGGATTACTCAAAAGGCCAGTTTGTAAGACCACTATGATTTGTAATATCTCCATTTGGATACTAAAAATGACATTCCAGATAGCTGCTGAATATGGACCTGCCCAGAAATAACAGCCCAGGACCACATCATAGCCATTATCGAATGTTTGGGGTTCCCAATCTTTTTAGTTTAAGGGCACATTTGGAAGGCTGACACTGGGCCCTGGGCCTAACCTGAGAGCCAGTTTGGTGTAGTGGTTAAGTGTGCAGACTCTTATCTGGGAGAACCGGGTTTGATTCCCCACTCCTCCACTTGCACCTGCTGGAATGGCCTTGGGTCAGCCATAGCTCTCACAGTTGTCCTTAAAAGGGCAGCTGCTGTGAGAGCTCTCTTAGCCCCACCCACCTCACAGGGTGTCTGTTGTGGGGGGAGAAGACACAGGAGATTGTAAGCCGCTCTGAGTCTCTGATTCAGGGAGAAGGGCGGGATATAAATCTGCAATTTTTCTTCTTCTTCTTCTAACCAGAAAATGGTTGCTATTGCATGAATGGCGCCAACTGCAAAATCTCCAAGAGTGATGCTATGTATAAGTCTAATAGCAACTCTTCAGTATTTCAGGTACAAACTGCCATTTAAAAATGAGCATATTGTTCTAAAATATTTTCCTTGCACACACACCTCTTCCCTTCAGTCACGTAGTGAAGACTTTTGTACAATGGTGGCAGCCGCTGCCAATGCAACATTTTAAAAATCTGCACAGCCAATCAGATCTCTAATGACCAATTCAAGGCCCTTTTTGCCCTTTAGGGCAAAAGCTCCATCTGGCCCCACCCACTTTCTATAAACACATGGTGGACTCCAGGAAAGGTGTTGTGAGATACCACAGTACTCATAGGAACCACACTGGAGACCTCTGGCCTATGCAGAGCTTTAATTGGAGTGGTTTTGCATGTAAATCAGTACAAAATTGTCTCAGCAGGACAGTTGCACAATATTCCTAATTTAATCTCATTATTCTAATGTGTATCAGCAAGAGAGACTGATTTCACATACACACATGTGCATGTTCATACATATGCATACATGCATACATACACACAGTAAAGCCCCAATCTCCTTTATGTTCCTGCCAAAGATTGCACAAGGGGATTGAGTGCACTACCCATTATCAAGTCTAAGTCTGTGATCACACACGCTAATAATGCACTTTCAACCCTCTTTCAATGCACTTTCCAACTGTATTTTACTGTGTAAACTGGCAAAATCCAGTTGGAAAATGCACTGAAAATGGATTGCAAGTGTATTATTTAGTGTGTGATTGCAGCCTCTTTTAACCATTTTCACCATGGGTCATCTTAGCCTGTATGGATAGTTTTGATCTCATCATCTCTCATTTTCTTATATTCTTTTCTGTATTATTATTAGGCCATAAGCCTTGTCCTTTCTAAACATTTTGAATACTTATAGTCTATTTTGCTGTGACAAGCACATTAGATCCTCTTGTGGTCTGACACCATAGAACTAAAGATAGTTTGTAATATGGGTACATCTATTACGGATCATGTTAAATTAACTAACCATTAACTGAATAATACTGGTTAAAGTGCTTTAAACATGCAAATTATTGTGCTCTATCATTATTTAAAAAAAACAATCAACCCTCTCATTATTCTGTTTTATCAATTTTCTAAAGCATTCATTATTTTGTACAGGCTGACCATTTATATGCCTTTTGACAGAGCCTGCTGGTTTTCGTTATCTCTTTTGTGACTTGAGGTGTGATCTTTATTCCTGTCTGTTGGAAAGAAAACACTGACTTTTATATAGACAATACTCCAGTAAAAACAAGCTTGTGAGAAGTTTGGTTTGCTCCCTTCTAATAATTAGGGTGACTTGTTTGAAAGTAAGCCCTACCGGTTTCCATGGAATTTAATTTATTCCAAGAACATATGTTTAGGATCGCTCCAGCAGTAGTGGTTGTAGCCTGTGGTCCTTTTCTGCATACATAAAGCTATTACAGTAAGGGAAGGTGTTTGGTTTTTTTCCAGGTTACATTTGTGCCCTGATTTGGATAGCTTTCAAAGGCCCATATGGGTGTCAAGTGTGTGCTCACGCTAGCCTTATCTTGTCACATCTTGGAAACTAAGCAGGGTTGGCCCCGGTCACTATTTGGATAGGAGACCACCGAGGAAGTCAATGGTCATGATGTGGAGGCATGCAATGGCAAACCATTTCTGAATGTCTGTTGCCTTAAAAACCCCACAGAGTTGCCACAAGTCAACAATGACTTGATGGCAAAAACAGAACATGTGTTGCATTAACAAAATCCCATTGTATCCAAAGAACTATTGCTGCTTGTCAGGGGTGTTGAACTCATTTGTTATGAGGTCCAGATCCTAAATGAATGAGACAATGTCAGGCTGAGCCATGTGTGTCATAAAATGCAATGCCAGGTAGCGGAGACATACACTTTAGATAGGACACAGACAAACACAATTAAAGATTTTTTTTTTAAAAAAAACTATAATAAAAATGCTTAAAGTATCAGTGCTCTTGCAATACTGTGGCTAGTATCAAAGCAAGCTCTCCCTCCCCCACTTCCTCCCCAAGAGAGGAACCTCAGCCAATAGAGAAAATAGAGGCTTTGCTCTACAGCTCCTGTGTAATTGAGAAATCCTGGGAAAGCAAGCTTTGACACAGAAGGAAGCAAGAGATAGAGAAGGAAGCAGACTTGCTTGAGGGCCTGATACGAGTCATCTGGGGACCTGATCTGGCCCATGGGCCACACGTTTGACTCCCCTGTTTCAGAAGGTGCAGTGCTTAAATGAGAATATTGCTCTACCTTTTATACTTTAATCATGCAGTTAAGTTGAAGAATGGTACTTCAAAGCTGGACGCGATAAGAGCTCATAGTGGCACATGGATCATGATACATTCAGTGCAAACACCTGCACAGGAATGCTTAGGTTGATGGAACACTGCTTCATTGGAGATGATTTCTGCAGACATTTTGGTGGATACCCACTAGTAGGCTTTTGTGAAAGTAGGGAGCATTGTGAATCAGCACAGCCAAGCCACATAAAAGGGGAGAGGTGGTCCTGCTGCTAATTGTTGCTACTTTAGACAAGTGCAGTGATAGGTAGGGTAAGCAACAACTGGCATGCAGGAATGATGGCTCTGTGCTAATAGGTGCTGCCTTCCTGCAGGGCACAATGCTCACTGCTCCCACTGGTACTACTATCACATCTCCCTCCTTTGTTTGCTGGAGGTATGTGACATCTGGAAGAGCTTCGTGTAACTCTAAGAAACAACACAAACAGCATCCCTGAGATCTTTATAGCTTTATAAGCCCATCTATTCAGTCTGTTCTAACAATCAACAATTTGTTTAAAGGATTTAAGCCAACTTGGCATGCCTTGTTGTCATTTACAAGGCTGTGGAGCATTTACCTCCCTGAAACTCCTACTAAATTTCTGAAGCACTTCAGTGAAAAAAACAAAACGCAGAGAGACAACTTCCCATTCCTTTACACCACAGAACGTTTTTCAATAGTCTGCTGACCTAGTTCAGAAGAAACTTGGCAGGAAATCTAAGGATTGTTTTTGCTTTCAGCAAGCAAGCCAAATGGGAAGGAGACATATTAGACTAACTCTTCTCTATTCCATGGTCCTATCCTGACTTAATTTCACTGCAGAAGTGAAGTGTTCAAAATGGGGTCCCACTGAGAGATAACAGCACCAAGGCAGATCTTCCATGCCAGAGCCACAGAAAACTATTTTGCTTAGGAATTATATCTTCAGAAAAAAAATGTAACTAAAGCATATACAAGGTGGTTTGGCTGCCAAAATTCTTATACATCTGTAGGAACTATGTGAGGCCTAGTTGTGTGTTAGTTGTAATTTTGATTGCTGACTTAGGTTTCCTAACATTTGAAATGCAGAGTGGCATGTGAAGACACACCTCTTCAGAAAGACATCCTTGGACACAACCACAATAATGTTGGCAGTACAAACATGTGAGCTAGAATGGCGTATGTTAGCTTTAGACTAATGTGACATGCTGAAAGGAAAAGATGGCAATGAATGCTGGTCTCTCTCTGGAGTGCAAAAAAAAAGACAAGCTGAAACATAGTTGCTGTCTTGGAAGCCTTTAAAGGCCCATATGGGTGTCAAGTGTGTGCCAAGGACAAGATGAAACACTCACAAAGGTTATTAACCTAGGCAAGAAATGTCTGAGCAGCAGCCAAACCATAAGATCTTTGTTGTCCACAGGAGGGTTACATGAATTCTTGCAAAAGATGGCAAGGCAGAAAATGAGGCCTATCATGAATAGTTCCTGTACTTCTGGAGATGAGGGAGGACTGCACAGGGCAAAGATGTACTTATGAAACTGCCTTATACAGAATCAGACCGTTGGGCTATCTAATCTCTAACAGCAGCTGTCCACTGTTCTAAACTAGTGGTTCTCAAACTGTAGCAACAACAGTATCCAAGTTTTGATTGGATTTTTTTGGTAGATCTCCAAGCACTCTACTCCTTGGCACAGTCCACAGGGTGAACAATGTGTGCTCTGCGGAGACTTTTCCATTCTCCCATGCCCTCAAGACAGTATAGTGAGAACTTTATCAGCTAAACTTTAAAGGTGGGTTTAGGAAATAATGTTTTTATTGTCTATATATGGAGCTGGATCTAGTCTAAATTGGCAATTTCTGCTGATAGTCCCTTCCTGCTTTACACCTCCCCCCATGTCCATCATCAGGGTCTCCTATCCCCCAGGAGGAACATTTCATGGAGATCTGTGAAGTATAGTGGGAGGAAGGAAGAAAGTTCCATTCTGCCATTGGAAAATTTAGCCTGGATCAAGCCATCTCTCACAGGGTAGCTGATTCTATAAGGCTAACATCTGGAAGAGATTTTGTATCAGAGACAGCAAGAAACTTACTTATTAGTTAATAACTTCTAGACCAAGGGTGGGGAACAGTGGCTCACCAGATTTTTTTTCCTACAACTCCCATCAGCCCCAGCCATTGGCCATGTTGGCTGGGGCTGATGGGAGTTGTAGGCAAAAAACATCTGGAGAGCCACTGTTTCCCACCCCTGTTCTAGACAGAGACCAGCAGTACAGGGATGGGAAAAGACCTGGGAAAAAAAACTTGAACAGCTGCTCATAGATATAGAAGAAGACCCATGTAATATTAATGTCAAGTCTGCTTAAAACTCTGGTCAAGTCTAAACTGGTGCCTCTTCCGGCAGGTCGAGCCGGAAGAGGCACCAGTGACAGTGAGAGTAACGGGACACTTGTATTTTGTTACAGTGAAACTCCTAAACACCAAATTGAAAAGATTCATGCAGGTCCGGGCCTTAGTAGACTCGGGGTGCAACCGGGAGCTAATCTCTCCCAAAGTAGTGGAGGCATTGGGACTGGAGAGCTCGCAGCTATCGCACCCCATGCTGTTTGAGCAAATGGAAGGGTTGGTGATGCGCGGGGAGCCGTGCATGCTGATGACCCAACCTCTCCCGATGGGGATTGAGGAGCACTGGGACCTAGAGGCTTTTGTCATCGCCCTGTCATGCTCCTACCCAGTGGTGTTGGGGGTGGGCTGGCTGGAGAAGCATGAGCCCCGCATCCGGTGGGGGGCCCAGACAATCCGATTCATAGATCCCTTCTGTAAGAATCATGTGTTGGACTCAGCCTGGGGGCCGCGTGCTCCGGTAGCCAAGGAGCGGGCATGCATGTCGGTGGAGGAGGTGCACCCCATTCCGAGCGCTTACCGGGACTTGATGGGAGTGTTTAGCGAGCACGGGGCCAATCAGCTACCTCCCCACCGGAATACGGACTGCGCCATAGAGCTGATCCCGGGGGAGAACCTGCCAAAGGCCAAATTGTACCCGATGGGGTGGGCGGAGAAAAAGGAACTGCGCAAATTTGTAGACTTAAACTTGGAACGGGGTTTCATTAGACCGGCTACAGCCCCCCAAGCCTGTTCCGAAAGAAGAAGTATGGCTTGCTTAGACTTTGCATGGACTTTTGCGGGATAAACGCGATCTCCATGTCCAACGCCTACCCCATCCCCCTCATCCAGGACCTACTGAGCACCGTGTCGGGGGGAAAAATATTCACCAAATTGGACTTGAGAGATGCCTACTTCCGAGTGCGCATCAAAGAGCGGGATGAGTGGAAGATGGCCTTCAATACACCCATGGGACAATTTGAATACCTGGTCATGCCCTTCGGGCTGCAGGGGGCTCCGGGAGTATTCATGAAGTTTATTAATGATGTGCTTAGAAAGTTTTTGTACAAGGGGGTGGTGGTGTATCTGGATGACATCATTATTTATTCCCAAGACGAGCAGTCACATGTAAAATTGGTGAGGGAGGTACTCAGCACCATGCTAGAGCACCAGTTATATGCTAAACTCTCCAAGTGTGAATTCCACCAGACAGAGTTGGATTACCTGGGGTTCCGCGTGTCAGAAAGGGGGCTGGTGATGGACCGGGCGAAAGTGCAGGCAGTGCTAGAATGCCCCCCCCCCCGAGGACACGTAGACAACTCCAATCCTTCCTCGGGTTCGCCAATTTTTATAGGACCTTCATTGAGGGGTTCGCCCAGATCGCCCTCCCCCTGACTGAACTCCTAAAGACAAAGGGGAAGGGACCCGATGCCAAGTGGCCGGGAGCCCGGTTGAATTGGACCGCAAAGTGCCAAGAGGCCTTCAAGAAATTGAAACACCTATTTACTAATGAGCCGGTCCTGAGCCACCCCGACGAGCAGCGGGCCTTCGTGGTGCAATGTGACGCCTCCGATGTAGCCGTCGGAGCCATTCTCATGCAGAGGGATGGGGAAGGGAAATTACGGCCGTGTGCTTACATCTCCCGGAAATTCTCAGGGGAGCAAAGGAATTGGTCGGTGTGGGACAAAGAAGCCTTTGCTGTCAATGTCAAGTCAGCAGATTCAATAATGAGTCTTCGTTGAAACAAAGTAGTTTATTGATATCATGGCTCTCAACTACAGTAAGATTGAAAGACTAAAGATCATACAGTAGAATGCAATCATTTAAGGTACACTTCAAAGGGATTCTTGAGGGAGGGGTTCTATGCAGGGCACATTCACACATTGATGTTACAATTTCTTTCTCAGGCCTGGTTTGGCCTTGAGCGTCTCTTGGCTCCAACCTCCCCTGGTGCCAAGCCTGAGAAGGCACAATAAAACTGTTCACATATTCCCATTTCAAAGCTATGCTACATAACAAAGGAAAGGAGGGGGGGGGTGAGGAGAGTTCAAGCTAGCTGCAATGGAATACAGTATGGCTTTACCCAGGATGCTTTTCTCCTGAACCAGTGATTGAGTGCAGGCTTGACCAAAGTTAGGAGCAGACTTGACATACTGCCCCCCTAGGCCCCCGCCACCCCCTGAGGCAGTGGGTGAGGCTGGTTGGTCTTAGAGTCCCGGACCTTGTGGATCTCGTGGCTTTGTTTCCCCCTCGGCGTTGGGAGGGACCCTGGCGCGTGGGGATGCCAAAGCCCTAAAGACCTGGCAGTCCTGGCTAGAAGGAGCTAGGGTACCATTCGAGATCTGGACAGACCACAAAAATCTCGAAGCTCTGACCGGGAAGAGAAAGCTGAGTGAGAAGCAGGTTCGGTGGGTGGGGTTCTTTTCCAAATTCAATTTCACCCTGTGGCACATCCCGGGGACGAGAAATTTTCTGGTGGACGCCCTCTCCCGGCTCCCGCAGCATGAGAGTTAGAGGGAGGAGGTAGTAGCTCCCTAATTTCACCCTCCCAGGTAGCGGCCATGGTCACCACCTGCTCGCAAAAGAGGAGAGAGCTAGAGGGGCTCAGCAAGGAGAAACTGGCCACCGAAACAGAAAGGGAAGGGGAAGAACGACCAGAGAGGGTGCAAAAGGGGAAAAATGGGCTGTGGTACCGGGGCGAAAAACTTTACATTCCAAAAGCATTGAGGGGGGGGACACTGCAACTCTGTCACTCCACCAAACTAGCGGGGCACTTCGGGTATGTGGAAACCCTGCATTTAGTCAGCAGGCAAGTCTGGTGGCCATCCCTTAAGAAGGACATGTCGGAATATGTGGCCGGCTGCCCTATCTGCATCATGGCCAAAAGGAGAGGGGGAAGCCGCCAGGGCTCTTACAGCCACTAGAAACCGCCAAGCGGCCCTGGTCAGTAGTGTCTATGGACTTCATAGTGGAATTACCCCCCTCTCGAGGGAAAACAGTAATCCTGGTGGTGGTCAACACGTTCTCGAAGCAGGCCCACTTCATCCCGTGTGCCCAACTGCCCACGGCAAAGAAACTGGCCACTCTATTCTTTGATCACGTGGTGAAACTCCACTCATTCCCTGATAACGTCATTAGCGACCACAGGCTGCAGTTCGTTGCCACCTTCTTGCGGGAGTTTTGCAAACTGGTAGGGATAGAGCAAGGCTTAAGCTCAGCCTATCACCCCCAAATGGACGGACAGACAGAGAGAGTGATGGGGTTCTAAAACAGTACCTAAGGTGCTTTATCAACCACCGCCAGTCCGACTGGGTTGATCTTCTCCCGTTCGCAGAATATGGCTACAATAACAATGTACACAGTTCCACCAAAGCCTCCCCTTTCTCCACAGTGTTCGGGTACGAGGGCAAGCCCATTCCACTGTTACCAGGGGGGGAGCCCTCCGGGGAACCATCCGCTTTTGAACAATGGTGGCAAGGTCCGAGCGGGAGTTGGCCAGCCATCCAGGAAAATCTGGAGGCTGCCAAAGAGACATACAAAAAGTATTATGATAAGTCCCACGTCCCCGCTTGGGATTTTAAGGTGGGGGACTCTGTATTTCTGTCAACCAAGAACCTACCTCTCTCCCAACCCTCCAGGAAACTAGCCTATAAGTTCCTGGGGCCCTTCAAGATCAAAAGGGTCATTAATCCGGTGACCGTGGAGTTGGAACTGCCAGCAGCCCTTGGTAAAATACTGTATTTCATTGCAGCCTGCTCCATCGGGACCCCGGCTCTTCGATTTGGCATCCTCGAGCACCAGCCCCCCAACCGGCGTTAATGGGGAAGCAAAACCACCACAAAATCCCCGAAATCCTGGACTCTAAAGCCACCCAGCTCTACCAAATGCAACGGGCGGTGGAGGGGGCTTAGGGGGGCAGTATGTCAAGTCTGCTTAAAACTCTGGTCAAGTCTACACCTAACAGTGGCTCAGGAGAGAAGCATCCTGGGTGAAGTTAAACTGTATTCCATTGCTGCTAGTTTAAACTCTCCTCACCCCTCTCCTTTCCTTTGTTATGTAGTGTTGCTTTGAAATGGGAATATGTGAACGCGTTATCTGAGCCTTCTCAGGCCTGGCATCGGGGGAGGTTGAAGCCATGGACGCTCAAGGCCAAAATGGGCCTGAGAACGAAGTAGTAACATCAAGGTGTGAATGTGCCCTGCATAGTGCCCCTCCCTCAAGAATCCCTTTGAAGTGTACCTTATATGATTGCATTCTACTGTATGATCTTTAGTCTTCCAATCTCAACGTAGTCGAGAACAACAGTATCAATAAACTAGTTATTTTGTTTCAACAAAGACTCGTTATTGAATCTGCCGACTTGACAATTAAACCTGAATTTCTGGTATTCAGTTGAAAATTGCCACAAAAATTGCATCTATGGATGCAGAGTAGCAGCTATCTCCCTTTCAAAATCCCTTCACATTTGAAAATGGTGTGAAAACTCAATCAGAATTCCAAGAGTTGAGCAATTGGGTTCCAGTAACCAATCAGCATATTTTCTGGCTCATGTTCTGAAGTGCCTGAAGTTAGGTGGGGGCATCCATTATCCAATATAGCTTGCAACTTATTCATAACATTTTATAGCATTCTCCCTCCAAGGAATATACATGCTCTCCAATCCACTACATCCTTTACTCTCATAACAACCCTGTGAAGTAAACTGAATTTCTTTTCTTCTCGGGAGACTTGTCCCAGGTCTCTTTGGCTCCTGCGCAGCCCTTAACAACTAATATGATGCTGGGTTAAATAACATGCTGGGGAATGAACACATATCTCACAGTCACAGGCAGAGATGACTCCCTCACTGACTTCTTATAACTCTCCATCTCAGAACTGGTCTAGAAGTTGGTTGATTATTTCCACCAGCCAATTCCTCTTGGTGTGTTCCCATCCTCATGTGTAATGTTTAGAAACATTTATCCTGTGAAAATGCATTATATTAATGTTTCTGTACCCCACTGAGGAGGAGGGAGGGCAAGACAACTTACAATAGGATGTCATCAGGTGAGTTTTTACAGATGTTACCTCATTATAGGTTGAATGACTACAGATGTAACAGTGCAGAGCTGCAAACTCCTCATGCAGAAAAAGCTACATTGCAGGTAAGCCTTGACATTGATCCTCAACAAGGAAATAATTACAGTTAAACTAAGTAGTAGAGCCTTTTATATTTGTGAATCAAGCTTGAACACACAATTTTCCTTGAGATGTACAAATGTGTGCCCTTGAGAACTTTCACTGACTTTTAATTAAAGCTGTCAACTTACTAATGAATTGTAGTCAATCATCTCTGGTTTTTAATGATCAATCAACTAATCAAGAAAACTTGCCACAAACTATTAACAGAATTTCAGCACAAGAAATCTTTTGTAGACATCTAAACTCTGGGAAAACACTCCTCTTTACTCCTCCAGATCTAGAGAAGGCCTTTTCACAACTCAGGACTTTTTTTTTTTTTTAGCAGGAACTTCTTTGTATATTAGGCCACACACTCCTGATGTAGCCAATCCTTCGAGAGCTTATAGGGCTGTTAGTACAGGGCCTACTGTATAAATAAGTTTTAAAATCCCTCCAATGTATTAAATTTTCAACTACAGTCAAGTCAAGATGAAAGGTAAAATTCTATTTGTGGAACAATGCATAGACAGCAGATTGGGCCTGGGAGGTCCAGATTCAAGCCCCTACTGAGCCATGAAGCGCACTGGATAACCTTGAGCTGGTCTCTCTCTTAGTAGGATCTACCTCACAGCATTGTTGTGGGGACAAAATAGGAGAGCAGAGAGTCATTTTTTCCATGGGTGGCCAATGGTAGCTCTCCAGATGTTTTTTGCCTACAACTTCCATCAGTCCCAGCCATCAGCCATGCTGGCTGGGGCTGATGGGAGTTGAAGGCAAAAAACATCTGGAGAGCTACCATTGGCCACCCCTGGTTTATTCTATCACAAACTCTCTGGGGAAAAGGCATGATAAAACTGGTTAGTTAACTAGATAGCTCCAATTTTCCAAATCAGAAAGGCCAGTCTGTACAAAGCTTCTAACAGTATCATCTGGTTTATTACCCGTAGGTTCTATTGATTCCTACAAGCAATAACTGTGAACAAAGGAATGAAGAAAACTGCAGATTTATACCCCGCCCTTCTCTCTGAATCAGAGGCTCAGAGCGGCTTACAATCTCCTATATCTTCTTCCCCCATAACAGATACCCTGTGAGGTGGGTGAGGCCGAGAGAGCTCTTCCAGCAGCTACCCTTTCAAAGATAACTCTGCCAGAGCTATGACTAACCCAAGGCCATTCCAGCAGCTGCAAGTGGAGGAGTGGGGAATCAAACCCGGTTCTCTCAGATAAGAGTCCATGCACTTAACCACTACACCAAACTGAATGCAGCTTTATTCAGCTTATCAGAAATAACAGAAATATCCCTCACCCATCCAGTGAGCTTTATAAGATAGAAAGTCTACTTCAAAAAGCCAGGCATTCTTCCAAGGAACCAGGCTGTAGTCAAGAACAGAGTGCAGAGCTTCCCTGCAGTCTTCACACAGCTCAGAAGTTGGTCCTCTCTTGTTGTGGTTTCTTCTTTTCCAAGCTGCCTTCTGTGCTCGAAGCTGCTCTCTCTCTTTGCTTGAAGCTTCTTCTCCCTTTGAAGCTGCCACCTGCTTCTCCTTCTGCTTGCTTCTTATCTATGCTGTTATCTCAGCCCAGGTGTTCTTCATCTCCAGTGCTGTGTAGAATTTAACCCCCTGCTGCCCTGTGACTGATATTCACATGGAGAAGAGTTGTATGGCTCACCATCTATCTCCTCATGTTTACAATTGTAATGTCCACTATATATATTCAATAAGATAGTCAGTGCTGGCCCAAGGGCACATGGCACCCCTCCGCCACCTCCAGCCCTCACTCCACAGCACTGCGCTCCGTCACCCCCCCTCCCCCCCCAAAGCACGATGAGGCTGGGTCTTACCGGCTTTGAGGAAGCCAGCATCTGTGCTTCAGGGGGCAGGTGGAGCATGGCAGAAGGGAAAGGAAGGGAGGGGGCTGGCAGCAGAGGCTTCAGCAAACTTCAGGGGGGCGGAGCACAGCAAAAGGGAAGGAAGGGAGCTGGTGGTGGCTAGCAGCAGTGGTGAGCTTTGGGGGGGGTGCTTAGAGCATAGTGAAAGGGAAGAAGGGCCTGGAGGAGGCTAGTGGTGGTGGCGAGCTTGGGGGGGGGGCAGGCGGAGCATGAAGAAAGGGAAGGGAGGGGGCTGGTGGTGGCTGGCAGCAGTGGCGACGCAGTGGCGAGGGGAAGAGAGGCAAACTAGATAGTTGTCTTGGGCACTGAGAGGGGGGAGCCCAGTTTGGTGCCCCCACCTTCCCAGCACCCTAGGCAAGCACCTAGTTTGCCTAATGGGCAAGCCGGCCCTGAAGGTAGTCCTATAGTGTATTGAGATCATCTTCTCATGACTTACAAATTCACGTTCTATTCACATTCAATTGTTCATAGCAAATTTACTGTCTTTGATATTGGGGTGGCACTACCCTTACTACTAGCAGAACCAAGAGTTCATCCTTTCTGAATAGTTGGAAGTCATACGCAATATAATCATATATAATATATAATAATGTACAATGGAGTATCTGTGCATGTGGAATAGCAAAATAGGTGAAATAATCCCCCCAGTGTTATAAAATGATAAAACTTCATAGAGGAGGGGGAGGAGTGGAGTGCCCCCCATGGCACCATTCTGAACCCACTGGGGCTCTCCTTATTTTTAGAAGCAGTCCCCTGCAGCTGCTATATGGCTGTGGCTGGGAAATGTGGACCAACAAATATGAGCAAGTGACCAAATGCCTCTGAAACATTTTCTAGAAGCCATACAGTACCATTTTATTCAGCAAGCTTTTAGTCAGTGGAAATGTACAACAGGAGTGTATTTTTATTTTTTTAAAACTTGAGAGATATTTTCAAGCATACCTCATTTCTATATCAAAACCAGATCAAATTTAATTTGTCTCAACCCATTGATTTGCCTTTACTGTTGTATTCCAGTTTCCAAATTCCAAGTCCTCAAGCCATATTTTCACATTTAGTTCAGATTCAATTCTTTGCTGTCTGAGCTAGAAAGTTTTGATTTTTTTTTAAAAAAGGAATGGAGCCCATCATTGACTAAAGAGAGACTATTCAGGGGTGTACATATGTATTTTGTGCATGCTTTGTACTTTGTGCAGGCTTGGAACTTAAATAAATGAATAAGTTAGAGGATATTTAGCAAGAGACTAATTTCACAGGACAAGGGTGCAGTCCTGACAAAGTTGCCTTTTAAATCGGACTGTAGCAATTCATCTGAGCAATGGGAAAAACTCAGCTGCAGCTTTTTTACTACTACTACTATTTAATTTGTATCCCGCCCTCCCCGCCAAAGCAGGCTCAGGGCGGCTAATGAGGAACAGTGTCATAAATATTCACAGTTCTTTTAGTGTAAGCCATAAAATTACCACCAACTGGCAAGGAGATGGAATAAGACTCCAACACTTAAAAACTTTCACTATAGACTAATGAAGAAGAGGATGAGAGAAAATTAGCTTGCTTGGCTAATTTTGTAGCCAACAGCCATGAGCAATGATCTTGCAAACACTTCATTGATCTTGAGAGTGGATGCAGAAACCCTCATAGATATATGAAAACTGACAAATAGAGACTGGCTGGAGCTACTTATGCAGATTCAAGTGGAAGAACCAAGACCTCTATGTATGGCTGTAATTAACATAAGGTGATGAGGCTGGATGAATTGTTGTAGGGGAACATCTTGCCAGAAGCACCTTACCTTAGCTGTGTTTTTTTCCTTCTCTCTGTTTGCAGGCATAAAGATGTGACCAGCCCAGAAATACAAGCTGAAGGGCAAGAACCAAAGGGAGCTTGGCACTTTGGCTCAGAGCCTCCAGCCACTGCATCCAGGACCAGCCCAAAAACCGAATGTAGTTTGTTGTTTTCTTTCTCTATAGCTTTTATTTATATTGTGTGTTTTTCTATTGTAAGCCACTTTGGGTCACGTCAGGGAGAGAAGCAGGATATAAATATTTACTTATATAAAGATGTGATCAATCAGACCAATAGTCCTCTAGTCTAGTATCCTATTTCACCCATGGCCAGCCAGATGTGTCTAGGCAGCAACAAGCAGGACACATTGGCCAAAGAGTCCACGTGGTGTTGTCTCCCAGATTGTGGTATTCGGAGGTGCATGGCCTATACACTTGGAGGTGCTATTGTCTTTTAAACAATTTTATTGATAACATATGGTAACAATTTCCGTTAATAACTTCTTTTCATCTATCCCATATGCTCCTTTCTTATCACCCCTCCCCCCGTTACTTGACCCCCCGCCAGTGTTATTTACTCAAAATACTAACATTAAAAGGTACCGCTAATTACTAAGAACTAAAATTAATATTCTTCTTCCTTCTAAAGTTTAATCATTATCAAAAATTGTCCAATGTCCTTTTACTTTCCACTCGTCTTCTACATAACTTCTAAATTTTTTCCACTCCCTTTTAAAATCTTCTAAATCATAGTCTCTTAAAGTTCTTGTTAATTTGTCTATCTCACTCCATGTCATAACTTTTACAATCCAATCCCATATTTTCTGGTATTTTTTCTTGCTTCCATAACTGCGCATATAGCGTCCTAGCAGCTGAAAGCAAGTACCAAATTATAGTTTTATCTTCTTTTGGAAATTTTTCCATTTGTAATCCCAACAGAAAAGTCTCTGCAGCTTTCTTGAATCCATATCCCAAGATCCTAGAAATTTCTTGTTGGATCATCTGCCAATACTTTTTTGCTCTTTCACAAGTCCACCACATATGGTAGAAAGAACCTTCATGTTTTTTGCATTTCCAACATCTGTCTGGCATCTTGTTATTCATCTTTGCCAATTTTTAGGAGTCATATACCATCTATACATCATTTTAAAACTCTTCTCTTTAATACTCTGACATGTTGAAAGTTTCATAGAGTTCTTCCATAAATATTCCCATGTATCCATCTGTATTTCTTTATTTACATTTATTGCCTATTTAATCATTTGAGATTTCACTACTTCATCTTTTGTAGACCATTTTAAAAGTAACTTATAAGTTTTTGAAATTAATTTTTCATTATCTCCAAGCAGAACTTTTTCCATTTCTGTTTGCTTAAAACTTTCATTTTAATCCTTGGTTTCTTCCCAGCTCATACAAATTTCGAAATCTACCTTTGCCATTTGTTAAATTGTTTACTGTCTTTCATAATCGGAGTAGTTTGAAACAAATACATTATTCTCAGCAAAATATTCATCTTAATTGCAGCTATTCTTCCAAGCAATGACAAGTTAAGCTTATTCCATTTTATCATATCTTCATCCATTTTATGCCATAGCTTTTCATAGTTATTTTTGAACAGGCCAATATTCTTCATTGTTATTTCCACACCCAAATATTTTACTTTAGAGGTAACTTCAAATTCTGTTAGTTTCTGCAACTCCTTTTGTTTATTTACTTGCATATTTTTACATAGAAATTTTGATTTTTCTTTATTAACATAAAATCTCGCCAGTTCTCCATATTCTTGTATTTTAGCTAACAACAAAGGTGTTACTTGTGTAGGATTTTCATTTATAAACATTATATCATCTGCAAATGCTCTATATTTGTAAATAAATTTTTTAACTCTCAGCCCTTCTATTTCTTTATCATCTTGTATTTGCATCAATAAAATTTCAAGAGTCATTATAAACAACAAAGGTGAAAGCGGACAACCTTGTCTTGTACCTTTGCTGATTTTCATTTCATCTGTAAGATCTGCATTTATACATAACCTTGCACGTTGTGCAGTATATATTGCCTTTATCATTCTTATAAAGTTTCCCCCCAACTCTTTTTTCTCCATAACTGCAAACATAAAGTCCCAGTTCAAATTGTCAAAAGCTTTCTCTGCATCCGCAAAGAATAATGCAACTTCCTTCTCTGGATGTCTTTCATAATATTCTACAATATTTACAACAGTTCTAATATTGTCTCTTATTTGCCTTTTAGGAAGAAATCCCACTTGTTCTTCCTTTATGAAATTTATCAAATATTGTTTAAGTCGTTCTGCCAAAATTCTTGTATATATCTAATAGTCATTATTTAGTAATGAAATTGGTCTATAGTTCTTTACATTCGTGACATCTCTATCTTTCTTAGGAATCAAAGAAATTACAGCTTCCTTTCATGTATTTGGTATTTTCCCTTTTATTCTTATCATATTCATCAATTTTTGAAGTTTCGGTACTAATTCTTCTTTAAAAATTTTAATTTTTTTTGCCATATATGCATCTGGCCCAGGTGCTTTTACAATTTTCATTGCATTAATCGCTGCTTCAATTTCTATTTTTTCAATTGGATCATTCAATTTTTTTTTTCATATATTCAGTTAAGGGTGCTATTTTAATCTTTTGCAAATACGCTTCCATCCTTTCCTTCTTTACTTTAACACCTTTAAATAATTTAGCATAGTACTTGAAAAATTCTCTCTTTATTCCTTCTTGATCTACCATCTCTCTTCCATCAACCACAATTTTATTAATAATTTTATTTCCTCTCTTTTTCTTCAGTTGCTAGGCCAAATACTTTCCAGGTTTATTCGCTTCCTCAAAGGACTTCTGTTGTAATTTCAATTTACAGTCATGGATTGTTATTTTTTTCTTGCATTTTTAATAAGATGGAATCCTGGAGTTTAACTTTCCCTTCTACTTCCTGCACCTTTTTTGACACCACCGCTGTTTCCTTTCTATTCTCTTCCATTTCTTCCATAAATAAAATGATTGATTGAAAATGATTGATTGATTTCTTTTTTAAAGTCCTCAATATCTTTTTAAAGTTCTTTTTTGCAAGCATTTATCATCTTTTCCACTCCTTTCATCATCCTAGCTTCCATTGCTTCTAACTGATCTTGCATCTTCTCCAATGAGGCAGCCCTTGCACGGGTTACCTTTGACTATGACATTAAAAAAACAGCGAAAAATTTGGTATCACCAAATTAAATTTCAACTATCAGGTTTGATAGATTAGAACTTGCCCTTTCAAATGAGCCTAATTTTGCCATCCTCCGACCTTCCCAGGCTCAGATATTAATTTTTTAAAAATTTAGCCTCCCAGTAATGGCCGCCAATGTTTTTCTATGGTAAAACGAACCTAGATTAGGTCCACTTCTTCAATAGTTACTTCCTGCTTTGTTTGCCCCAAGTCACATTCTCACTGGTAACAAAGTCTCACGATACTTGACGTATTTCCTGTGTTGACTGTAGAAACTGCAGATCTCTGACGATGGTGCTTTCACTCCACAACCGCAGGTAGACAAAACAATAAATTCCTTTCCAATTTTTAACACTGTCCTTAATTTAACAAAGTCCAAAATTCACCCCTTCTCCTCTTCTTCTTCCAAGCTTTCAAACTTTCTCTTTCCCACCTTCTAATATTATTTTGTTTGCTTTAAAATAGTCCCGGAATGGTAGATAGCAATCAGTACCTTTTTCTAAGATTATCCAAATCAACACTGGTCTCGTACAGTATCAGATGTTTAGCAGTCTCAAAGAAGATTAGGATCTTGTCAAGCTTATGTCAAATAAATGACTCTGTAAGCTTCTGCAGATGATGAATATGCAACTCTTCTCCAGGGATCCCTCAAAGGAGCCCCCCCCCCCCCCCAGGACTCCCTTTTAGCCAAGGTAAATCACCTCAAAGTTTCCTGTGCATATCTTGGACTAATCTCTCACTGAGAAAAGTAGGCAGAAGGCAAAAATTTGCCCTTTACTACCCCAAACAGAAGCTCCAGTCTGCCTCCCTTAGAGAGGCAGGTCAGCTCAGCATTCTCCAAATCCCGGAAGTCCCACGTGGAGGTGCTATTTAGCCATCATGGCTAACAGCCCTTGAGAGACACATCCTTCATGAATATGACTACTCCACTTTTGAATCCATGTATGCTAATGGCTATAACTATAGGAAATGAGTTCCATATGTTAAACTGTGCATTTCTGTCCTGAATCTCCTGCTCATCAATTTAATTGGGTGCCCCCAAGTTTTAGCAGTTTAGAAAGAGGAAGACAAAGTTCTCTGTTTGCTTTCTCACAGGTCCCTTACTTAAGCATCTCCCCCCCCCCCGCACTAAAAAAGGCCCAATAGACGAGACTGTCCATGCAGGGCCAGTGCACCCACTAGAAGAAGACGACTGCAGATTTATATCCTGCCCTTCACTCTGAATCAGAGACTCAGAGCAGCTTACAATCTCTTTTATCTTCCTCCCTCCACAACAGACACCTGCGATAGCTATGGCTGACCCAAGGCCATTTCAGCAGCTGTAAGTGGAAGAGTGGGGAGTCAAACCTGTTCTCCCAGATAAGAGTCCACACACTTAACCACTACACCAAACTGGCTATAATAAAGTGACCTTAGGTGGCCACCTAGGTGTGGCCCTCGGCAGCACCAAATTGGGGACCCCCTGGGAGGGTGGGGGCTGTCCCCTCCCTCCCAGGAGGGTGCCCAGGAGCAGCTGGTTCCCTCCCAACAGCAGTGAAAGGTCCCATCAATCAACTGATTGGCAGGGCCTTTAAGTTGCATGGGAGGCTGGTGCCTGCTCCTGGGTGTGGGAGTACCTACAGAAGCAGCTGGGCTGGCCTTCCCCTCCATTTAAAGAGCCTGCAACCAGCTGGTCAGCAGGGTCTTTAAATCAAGCAGGGAGCCATGTGTGGCTGCTCCTGCCACTCTTCCTGTGCCATTTGAATTGCTTGGGGTGGGGCAGCCTTCAAGCTATGGTGGATGTGCTTCAAGGCCCTCCCACCAGTGATTCAACAATAGCACTGGGGGCAAGGGGCTGCTCAGGGGGTTATTGTCCTCTTCCTCTTGCTAGCTAAGCAAAGAAACCAGGTTGTGTCTGTAAAACCTCAAGGGGCTCTCCCAGCTCCTTCAGCAACACTTGCCAGACCTCTTGCATCTTCTGGGGGTAGACTTTGATTACGGAGCAATGCACAGTGCTTCAGAGAGAATACAACTCCCAGACATAAATCCTGACGTTTCTTTATTATTTTCAGACTACCCGAGGTACTGCTCTCCGCCATTTTTACCTTACCTAGTCACGTCTCTCCTCCTCCCTTAACAACAACAACTCTGTGATGTAGTCAGCTCCACTGAATTAAACTGCCCCCTTGGGGCCCCCCTAACAAAAATGTTTTGGATATGGGGCTGACTGAAAAGCACCCAAGGCTTTTGCAGTCTTTGCAGAGGTGAGGGATTCCAGCCTCTTCAGCATTTTTGCAACCCCTTCTTTGTACATTCCCCAGCTCTACAAAATCCATCTTAAAAAAAAAAAAATGACTGTCTAGAATTGTACACATTTTTCCAGGGCAAAGATTTATCCCAAATTGCCATTTTCAGTTTATATGCCATAGAAGTCAGCAAAACATTTTTTTGGGGTTTTTTTGGTTGCCCTGGCCAAGTACTGTATACAAGAAACTTGTGAATTAAAATTATCCATCCTTTGTTCTGTAGGGGAATTCACTTGCTTTGTTTGTGCAAACATATACAAAAAGACAGCAAAAATACAAAATTGGTGATGGACTATCATTATCCAAATTGATAGCAGCTGTGCTTACTGCAAAATGTTTTCCTCAAATCTGTTGACATGTTGGAAAATAATTTTTAAAAAAGGAAATGCATCACATGGAGCTCTCAGAGCTCCTGTATTCGACTTCAATGCATGTGGCATTCTGCTGAACGTGATCCTTTCATTCTGCACACTTGCTGTCTCACTTTAGCCAATGCTTTTCATGTTGAAAATAATGTATACCATATTAATAGGAATTCTTCTGAATGTGGTTTTATATAGCTTCATTTTTGAGGAAATCAGCATTTTTGTTGAATTATAATTTGCAAAGCTCTTACCATCGACTAGTGTATGTTATGACTCTGGTTACCAAACTCCAGGTGGGACTTGGAGTTCTTCTAGAATGACAACTGATCTTCAGACTACAGAGGTCAGGTCTCCTGGAGAAGATGGCATCTTTGGAGAGTAGACTCTATGGCATCACATCATCACCGAACTCCCTCTCCAGGCACTGCTCCCAAATATCCAAGAATTTCCTAAAGCTGGAGGTGTCACTCCTTGACAGCACATTAGGCCTTGGGCAGGCGGAGAAGCCATATAGAAAAGTATAATGGAGCTTTTTAAAAAATGTATATTATTGAAATATTTATAGACAGTGTTTCCCCACATAGTGGTCCCAAAAGTTCCACAGGAAAGTGACTCAAACATTTGAGAGTGATGCTATCAATCTACTAATCAATCTGATTTCAAGATGGTAGTTTACAGTTGCCAACACCAATTCAAGAAATATCTGGGGACTTTGGGGGTGGAGCCAGGAGCAAGGCTGTGACAAGAATAATTGAACTCCACAGGGATTTCTGGCCATCACATTTAAGAGACCGCACTCCTTTTAAATGCCTTCCCTCCATTGGAAATAATGAAGGATAGGGCACCTTCTTTTGGGGCTCATAGAATTGGACCCTCTGATCCAATCATTTGGAAACTTGGAGAACATTTTGAGGAGAGCCGTCAGATGCTGTGCTGAAAATTTGGTGTCTCTACCTCAAACAACAGCCCCTCCAGAGCCCCAGATAGTCACAGATCAATTCTCCATTATACCCTATGGGAATCGGTCTCCATAGGGAATAACGGAGTTCCCAGCAGACATTTCCCTCCCCCCCCACTTTCTGATGATGCTGAAGTGAGGGGAGGACCTCCAAACTGGGGGATCCCTTGCCCCCACCTGAGGATTGGCAACCCTACCCCCCAATGAGGATCCAAAACAGCTTACAACATGCTCCTCAATTTTATCTTTGCATGAACCCCATGAAGATGGTTTAGGTTGAGAGTTTGTGACTGGCTCAAGATCACCCAGCAAGCTTCCATGGCAGAAGGCAGATCTGGATCTGTATGTCCCAAATCCTAGTCCAACAATAGCAAAAATGAGCTCCTGTGTTAAAGCAGTACACAGCTATATAGAACACAGGAAAATGCACTCCTCATTCAATTCAGTATCTTATATCATCATGAAATTTATGTTATATGCAATAGTAAATACAAAGATATTTGCAGTTACTCTATTTAATATATCTCCAACAGTACAAAATATTCAAATCCTATGTCTCCAGCAGTAGCAAAGTACTGGTAAGTTTCTCAGTCCATATCTCTTTAAGCAAGTCCACTCTATAAAACAAAAGTCCTTCAAACAGAGTGCTCAAAGAGTTATGTAACAAGACAAGAAACTCTGGAAGACAATAAAACTCTCTGAAAGATGCTGAAGTCTCTTGATCCTGAGGTCCCTTGCCCAATTTCCACCTATCTGAATATTTTGTACTGTTGGAGATATATTAAATAGAGTAATTGAAAATAGCTTTGTATTTACTATTGCATATAACATATAAAGGGAGTTCTCGCCATTACATTTAAAGATACCACACTCCTTTTAAATGCCTTCCCTCCATTTGGAATAATGAAGGATAGGGGTACCTTCTTTTGGGGCTCATAGAATTGGACCCCCTGGTCCAATATTTTTGAAACTTGGGGGTGGGGGGGGTGGGGAGAGTCACCAGATACTATGATGGAAATTTGGTACTTCTACCTCAAAAAACACCCCCCCCCCAGAGTCCCAGATACCCATAGGCAATAATGGAGTGCCCAGGAGACAATTCCCTCCCCCACTTTCTGATGACCCTGAACTGGGGGGATGGCCTCCAAACTGGGGGATCCCCTGCCCCCACTTGGGGATTGGCAGTTCTATGGTAGCTCTATTTCAAAATGGTGGACATTCTCACTTTTGTAGGTAGTATTTTGGAATGTGGGTTGGATCCAGCCAGCTTTTCCATGGGAGGAAGGGAGTTCTCTTTGACTACCCCAAAATATATTCTGGGGAATTGTGGGACTGGATTTGCATGAACAAATGCCATGTGAAATATGATCTGAAATAAGGATGGGGATTTTGCCAGGTTTAGTGAAAAAACTGGCTGGATCTAACCCCATGATGATAGAGCCTTGAAATAAAACAGAAATGAAACTGCAGTTAGTGAGCATATTTTAATGGCATGAAAGCTGACTATCATAGCCAACAATGTATTCACAGACAAATATATAAAGCTAAAAATCATAGGGAAATTTTGGTCAAACCAGGACACCACCATACATTGTCCATTAAGTCATTTTGTGGACCTGTCCAACACATTCTAACCAAATCAAAGTGTTATGGGCAAAACATACTTCCCTCAGCTTTTAGTGGCAGTCCCTTGAAACCACTAGCAAAAGTGACAAGGTAGCTGAGATGATTCGTTTTTAAAACATGAAATTCAGGATGCAAAGATGTGGGATGACATGTTTAAGTCTCTACAGACATTCAAAGAACTTGTTGCAAGCAGAAACACCAAGAAAGGCTTGGAAGCACAGGTGAGGTGCAGTGGTGGACTGGCCAGGGTGTCAGCGTGCCTGATGCAAGTGGGCCCTGCTGGCCCCTGATGAAATGGTCCCGCTTAAACAATATGTTCTAAATGTTATGACCTCAGTTAAGGGTGCTATTTTAATCTTTTGCAAATACGCTTCCATCCTTTCCTTCTTTACTTTAACACCTTTAAATAATTTAGCATAGTACTTGAAAAATTCTCTCTTTATTCCTTCTTGATCTACCATCTCTCTTCCATCAGCCACAATTTTATTAATAATTTTACTTCCTCTCTTTTTCTTCAGTTGCTAGGCCAAATACTTTCCAGGTTTATTTGCTCACTCAAAGGGTTTCTGTTGTAATTTTTTCAAATTCCATTCCAATTCCTTATTTAACAAATGTTTCATTTATGCTTGTAGTATTGTAATCTCCCTTATGATTTTCTTTTTCCCTGCCCTTTTCCTCAGTTTCCCTTCTTCTTTTTAATTTCATTTTGCATGTCCAGCATCTGTTTTTCTTTTGCCCTTTTGTCCTTAGTGTTTAATGTAATCAATACTCCTCTCATTATGGCTTTATAAGCATCCCACACCATCTGAAATTCTATATCATCTTTTTCATTTATTTGGAAGAAAGCTTTAGTTTCATTTTCTAGAGACGTCACTAATTCTTTATTTTGTAGTAAATCTTTATTTAATCTCCATCTTTTCACTTTTTTAGACAATTTTGTAATCCATAATATTGGGTTATGATCTGCACCTCTCTTCAGTAAGATCTCTATTTTCTTAGTTATAAGGCCTAAGTCCTTTGTACCCCATAACATGTCAATTCTGGAAAAAGTATTATGTCTTGCTGAAAAAAAATGTATAATCTTGTACTTCAGGATTAAATTTTCTCCATATGTCTTCCAAGTTTTCTTGTTTAACTAGTTCAGAGAAGGATTTTGGCAATTTTCCTTCGTTATTGTTATTTTTTTTCCCAGATCTGTCCAATGTATTCTGAATTGTTCCATTAAAGTCTCCCATAATCATGACCTGGTCATATGTCACTTCATCAAGTTGTTTTATAATGTCTTTAAAAAAGACATCTTTTCCATCATTTGGTGCATACCTTCCCAATAATAAGATTTTTTTCGCATTTATTATTACTTCTACTGCCACAAATCTTCCATCTTTATCTTTATTATTTTTGGGTCCAATTCTTGTTTAATATTAAAAAAATCACACCCCTTTTCTGTTCAGCCAATGAAAAAAATTCCAGTCCCAATTATTTATTTCATAAAAAATTATAATCCTTTTGTTTAATATGAACTTCTTGTAAACAAATTATATTACAGTTTTGTTTTTTAATCCAATAAAATATTGCCTTTCTTTTTTGTGGTGAATTTAGTCCATTTATATTCCAAGATAATAATTTATAATCCATTATGGTGCAAATTGTTTATTCTCTTCATAAAATTTATGCAGCTCCTGTGTATTTGTAATTGTTATCCATGTATACCTCATTCCATTGTCACGTAGTTTTTCTGTTAATTTCTTATATGTTCTCCTGTCATTTATCACTTGTCTTGGCAATTCTTTCATTATTCTTACTCTGCTTCCTCCCACTATCAATGTCTTTTCAAAATTTTTATTCAAGATTTTCCCCACCATTTCTTTTGTCATATATCTTATAACCACATCTCTTGGTAAGTTATTTTTCTTGGCATATGATGAATTCACTCTATACATATAATCATACATATTTCTAATCCCTTCAGGATCTTTTTCCAAGAAATCAGCAATTATTCTGTCTCTTCTTTTTCAGGTACTCCTCTCAGACGTATTTGTGTCTCCATCAATTTACAGTCATGGATTGTTATTTTTTCTTGCATTTTTAATAAGGTAGAATCCTGGAGTTTAACTTCCCTTCTACCTCCTGCACTTTTTTTGACACCACCACTGTTTCATTTCTATGCTCTTCCATTTCTTTTTTAAAGTCCTCAATATCTTTTTAAAGTTCTTTTTTGCAAGCATTTATCATCTTTTCCACCCCTTTCATCATCCTAGCTTCCACTGCTTCCAACTGATCTTGCATCTTCTCCAATGAGGCAGCCTTTCACAGGTTACCTTTGACTCTGACATTAAAAAAACAGCAAAAAATTTGGTATCACCAAATTAAATTTCAACTATCAGGTTTGATAGATTAGAACTTGCCCTTTCAAATGAGCCTAATTTCACCGTCCTCCGACCTTCCCAGGCTCAGATATTTTTTTAAAAAATTAGCCTCCCAGTAATGGCTGTCGATGTTTTTCTATGGTAGAACAATCCTAGAGTAGGTCCACTTCTTCAATAGTTACTTCCTGCTTTGTTTGCCCCAAGTCACGTTCTCACTGGTAACAAAGTTTCACGATACTTGACGTATTTCCTGTGTTGACTGTAGAAACTGCAGATCTCTGACGATGGTGCTTTCTCTCCACGACCGCAGGTAGACAAAACAATAAATTCCTTTCCAATTTTTAACACTGTCCTTAATTTAACAAAGTCCAAAATTCACCCCTTCTCCTCTTCTTCTTCCAAGCTTTCAAACTTTCTCTTTCCCACCTTCTAATATTATTTTATTTGCTTCAAAATAGTCCCAGAATGGCAGATAGCAATCAGTACCTTTTTCTAAGGTTAACCAGATCAACACTGGACATCTTTGAGACAGATGTTTAGCAGTCTCAAAGAAGATTAGGATCTTGTCAAGCTTATGTCAAATAAATGACTCTGTAAGCTTCTGCAGATGATGAATATGCAACTCTTCTCCGGGGATCCCTCAAAGCCTCAAAGGAGCACCCCCCCCCCCGGGGACTCCCTTTTAGCCAAGGTAAATCACCTCAAAGTTTCCTGTGCATATCTTGGATTAATCTCTCGCTGAGAAAAGTAAGCAGAAGGCAAAAATTTGCCCTTTACTACCCTGAACAGAAGCTCCAGTCTGCCCCCTTAGAGAAGCAGGGCAGCTCAGCATTCTCCAAATCCCGGAAGTCCATTTTGTGCCCATTTGAAGACTGTCATACTGTCATTCAAGTTTGCTGGCAAAAGGACTTGGTCCAAAATCTGTGGAGATAATTTTCATATGATTTTCAGCTTTAAAGTTTGCCTTGGTTTATGTGAAATTGACCTGTTATACTTCTTGCCATCAAAATACTCCCACAGACCTCATGTTTCATTCAGTTTTTGTTTCAAGGCCATATCGCCATTATTTCCTAAGACACTGACTTCAGAATGGGTCTAGCTGCCATCTTGAAATTGTACTTTGTGTGGTTATTATTGTTCTTCTACATCAGTCTCTGGAGTACAAGTGAAGGATTCTATTACTGAATCTGCATCAAAGTTCACTTTCACAATCAAGGAAATAGAGAATGGTAGGGTAACTGAGATGAGCTGATGGCCCTTGCCTGGTGTGGGTTGGGAAAACAGTTGCAATGAATGAGCTGGTTGCCTGAGCCCTGTGAGAGGCTAGTGAGCAGCTGCCATGACAAAAGAACAAACCCCCATGGGGGGGGGGGAGTTGAGGTGGGCTGGGTCTTTTCGCGGGCTGTTTCTGCTTCCCAGTTCAGGGCCTCTGCAGAGGAGCAGGCAGTGGCGAACCACCTCTGAAAGTCTCTTGCCTTGAAACCCTACTTAGTCACCATAAGTTGGCTGCAGCTTGACAGTACTTTCTGTCATCACCACCTCCCCTGAGTGGAAGAATTATCCCATTTTTAGTTTGGACAAAACTCATTAAAGTACATTTCAAAAAAAGATTTTTAAGATGCTATTCTTAAGCCAACACGGTGTTGAGGGGGAGGCAGGTTTCTCAGAAAATTGAGTGTCTTATTGTTAGATTTTAAATACAAAGGTAATGAACAAGGAATTGAATTCTTCCTTGTGAAAAATGGAAATGGCTTTCCTCTCATCTGTTCTCAAGAGTTCCTAGCGATGAAATGCATTAGTGGCTTGTTAATACAGCTTTCTTAAGCAGCTCTTTTGACTAACTAAAAGACAGACGCCCAAATAATGCCTGCTATATGAAAAAGTTTTTTTCCCCCAATATAAATAGTAACCCGCTGTCTCTCAAACCAAAGATGCAGTTTCATCTCCTCTATGTCTGAGACAATTGAGCTGTAACCCACGCATGAGTCAGCAGAAACTAGGGCCAGAGAAGACCTGTGACAACTATAGACCAGTAACTTTGAAGCCTACAATCAAACACTGGATCAAATTAACCCAGACAAGTGGAGAAAAGTGATAAAATTTTGGTTTTAGTCTTTTGGAACTCTATGTATTCCTTGCTTTTTTTCCTTTCGTTTCCTGTTAATTAATCAGTTTTTAATCCACAAGATAACTTGTCTTGTTATCCCATGACTGCAAAGTTTACTTATGAGCCTCTAGTGAAGAAATTTATCAAAAACTATCTGGAAGTCTAGGTAAACAACATCTATGAGTCACCCTTGTCCACATGTTTGTTCACTCCCTCAAAGAGCTCAAAAAGGTAATTGAGAGAAGATCTCCCCTTGCAGAATACAATAGCTTTTGTTCACCAATGTGTCTACCAGTTCCATCTTTAAAAATGGATTCCACCAACTTACTGGTATTGATGTTAGACTGATTGACCTGTAATTTCTCAGATCTTCTCTGGAACCTTTTTAAAAGATGGAGGTTACATTAGCTACCTTCCAGTCCTTGTGGATGGAGGCAGATTTTAATGATAGATTATATATTTTTGTCAGGAGATCCACAAATTCACATTTGAGTTCTTCCAGAACTCTTGGAAGTATGCTATCTGGGCCTGGTGCTTCCCACCCCCACCACCCAAGCCCAGATGTCATACATCTAAGAGTTCTGAATGGGTTACCAGCCCTGGGTTGTAAATTTCCTGGAGATTTGGGGATGGAGCCTAGTGAGGGCAGATTTTGGGGAAGGGAAGAACCTCAGCAGGATATAATGCCAAAAGTCCAGCCTCCAAAGAAAGCATTTTCTCCAGAGGAACTGATTGCATCTGGAGATTAGTTGAGATTCCAGGAGTTCTCCAGGTTCCATGTGGAGGCTGGCAACCATATGCAGATTTTTTTTTTTTAAAAAAAAAAACATTTGCATCAGTAATTGAGCCCCCACAAAGGAGATATTTCTGCCTTTGAGTTTATAGTAACTTCTCTGTTCAGGAGGCTCCAGGGCTTCAACTGGACTAAACAATGTACACAAAGCATTTAAACACCTGTATCTGACAAAGGGAGCTTTGATTCTCAAAAATTATACCCCAAAAATCTTGTTGGTCTCTAAACTGCTGATATATCCTGGAAAGCTCGTGATATAGTGGTTACTGTGTTGGACAACAATCTTGAAGACCCAGGTTCAAACACCCCTTCTGCCATGGAAACTTGCTGGGTGGCCTTGGGCTCCTCACTCTCTCTTAGTTTCATTTACATCACAGGGTTGTTGTGAGGATAAAGTAGGGAAGGAAACCATGTACACTCCCTTGTATAAAAATGGGTTACAATATGGTAGGTAGAAACATTGTTGTTTTAAGTTTCCTCAGACGGTCTCCATGGGCTCCTCAACAAGAAAATCTGGAACAGTGGCAAAATAAGAACATAAGAACATAAGAGAAGCCATGTTGGATCAGACCAATGGCTCATCCAGTCCAACACTCTGTGTCACACAGTGGCAAAAAATTTTATATATACACACACACTGTGGCTAATAGCCACTGATGGACCTCTGCTCCATATTTTTATCTAAACCTCTCTTGAAGGTGGCTATGATTGTGGCCGCCACCACCTCCTGTGGTGGCGGCCACAATTTCAAAGACAGTTTGCACGACACTACTGTAACTTCCGGTAGGATATACATTTAGTTTATATGATGCAACAGGCATGGTCTTAATGCTATTTACAAGAGTGCTCCATGCCATTTCACTGCAGTTTTACAGCACAGGGATTTCATTAACATACACACTTAATTTGGGTAGAAGTCAGTTTCTTGCTGTCAGCTCAAGGACACAGTGAGCCTGGCCTGAAGATAAATTGAGTGAAGACCATGTTGTTGCTGTGTTTATGTTTGCCAGCCTATGGTTTTGCTCTGGATCTTCCAGGGATCAACATAAGAGCGTCCTGGATAATTTCTGTTGTCCTCCCATCCCCAATACCGTAAGAACAATAGCCCACAGAGTATAAGTGCTCTCTGGCGGGCATATTTAAACATTATTTTATCACCTCTTTAATTATGGGTTCATCAATTGATATTTTAACACATGAAAACGGTGATCTCCATGAATACTGTGGTCCCTGCTTTTTCTGTAAGGCAGGAACTTGGGGCTCAAGGCATTTAGATATTTTAACCTTTTATTTCAGGGGGCTTTGGGAACACTTTGGATTGGTTTCAGGATGAGGAGGATCTTAACAAAGTGACATTCAGATCAGGTGACAAATTTGTTCTAGGTTTTAATGATGTCTGCAGTAAACATATTAAGTAAGTGGATGGGCTGAACTTAGATGTAAACTAGGGACTTACAGTGCCACTCCAGGAATAAGTCCTGTTGGAGAACATGAGAACCACACTTGAGTAGACCTGTTTCAGATTCCTTCCTTACTGGCTCACAATGCTCAATCTTAGGCATTTCATTACACTACTGCTGAATCAACAGCAAAAGACAATCTTGTGACCAGTGTTCCCTCTAAGCTGAGTTAGTGTGAGCTAGCTCAGATTTTTAGCCTCCAGCTCACACATTTTTGTCTTATCTCAGGAAGAATTACCCCGGAGCACACTAATTTATGTAGTAGCTCATAATTTTAATGCCAGTAGCTCACAAAGTAGAATTTTTGCTCACAAGATTCTGCAGCTTAGAGGGAACATTGGACACAACATGACAAGAATCAGCAGGTGTTGTCATTAATGTGTCAGACTACACTCTAGGAGATCTCCACTCTGACATGGAAGCATGCAGTTTAGAGGGAACATTGTAACTATTTCCTTATTTATGTATTTAGAAATTTTCTCTTTTGAAATTAAATGTAGTGATGTTGGACTTTGGGGACAACTTTCCACTTACACATAGCAGAACTTAATAGCACTGTGCTCACATTTCCCAGTCATTATATAATATTTGCATCACATGCAAGGTCAAAGACACCATCAAGATTAAGTCTAAGACATCTGTAATGGCTTCCTTATTCTGGGTTATAATGATTTCTTGCCAGTTGAGATAGCAGTAGGAGTGTGCCCCCCCCAAATTGGTATTTTTGGGGTTCAGGTGCACCAAGCCCCCCAAAAATTGTATATACACCAATATTGCTGAATCTTGGGGTTCAAGGAAAATTGGTATTACTGAATATTTTCAGCACCATTATACTCTATGGTAGGGGTGGCCAATGGTAGTTCTCCAGATGTGTTTTGCCTACAACTCCCATCAGCCCCAGCCAGCATGGCCAATGGCTGGGGCTGATGGGAGTTGCAGGCAAAAACATCTGGAGAGCTACCGTTGGCCACCCCTGCCCTATGGGAAAAGTCCCCATAGAGTATAATGGAATTGGAGCCTTTCCTTCCCCAGCCACCCTAGGCCTGGTCAGTTTTTCTCCCCACTGATCAGGTGAGAAGTGAAATTGACCAGTGGAAGCAGTTGGGTGGCTGGGGAAGGGAAGACTCAGTGGGGAGGCATTTTTAAATGACCCCCTTCCCCAGCCCACATGCCTCCCAGGATTGGTTCCCCAAGTGCTCCACATAAACTGCCTTCCCTCCTGGGATCCGCTTCCCTGGGAGTCCTGTGTCTGTGAGACTCCTGGGGAAGCCAAGGGAAGGTGGAATAAACAGCCTTTCCTCCCAGAATTGGCTTCCCCAGGCGTGGCAGGATCAGCTTTGGTTGAAGCTGGGCCCCCTCAAAGAGATATCTCCCTGTAGGATCATCTGTTTTGTGGGTTCTACTGGGCTGTCCAGCTTCAACCGGGCAGCTCAGCAGAGCTCCAACTGAGCCCACAGTAAGACCTTTTCTGGATCTTTCTTTGCCTCCCCAGCTGGCCTGTCAGGGCCAACCAGCTGGGGAAGGGAAGAGAGAAGGGTTTTTAAAAGTTACAACTTCTTATCTGAAGTCTCTCCATTGTACCCGATAGGGCCATAGGGTGCAATGGAGAGATTGTGCCACCACTGCAGCATGATTCCAGAGAAGAGGTTTAAACTTTAAACCCACTTCCCCTTGAGTAGCACCACAGCAGCAGCACAATCTCTCCATTGTGCCCTATGGCTCCATAGGGTACAACGGAGAGATTGCATTGTGGTAGTCATGCAATTTGCAGGCCTGGCTGGAGAAGGGAGGAGGTGGCAATTAAATGCCTCCCTCTCCCTCTCCCAGCCATGTGGCTGCTGTCTAGTGTGTCTTTCCTTCCCCAGCTAGCCTGCCACATCAGGCTGCCTGGGAAAGGGAATGGAAGGGAAAGCAGGTCACCCTGGGCTTCCAAGCTGAGGGGAGTGAAACTGACCCACTCTCCCTCCCTTTCATTTCTCCAGCTGGCTGCAGCAGCATGTGGACTGGGGAAGTGAAGACAGATCAGGGAGGCTTTTAAAGATGCATCCCCTTCACTTCCCCTGCTGGTCCACCATGGCTGGCTGGCTGGGGAACCGAAGATAGATTGGGGAGGCATTTAAAGATCACTCCCTGATTTGTTGTCCCTCCCTGAACTGGCCACCTGCAGAGGGCAGGCTGGGGAAAGTAAGAGAAGGGAGAGCTGGTCAGTTTCATTCAACTGAAACTGATCATAGCCTCCTCCTCCCTGATTTGGGGACGGGCATAGAATAAAAGCCAAATAAGATTGGATTTTATTTGGTAGTACCAATAAGGCATTTTCAGGTATTTATTCCATTCAGCAACGCCAAATGAACACGCTAGACAGTGGTGAAGTTTCTAAAGGTATTAAATGAAATTATACTAAGTTTGCAATGTTTTTACAATTGGTACACTGTTAATGTGAATGTCACATGGCTCCTAATTCACTTATCTGAACTCTCCTTGACTGAAGAGTCTTCCTAATTTCCAGTCTGAACTTCATGTGCTGATCCTATTGATAGGAAAATGCTAATTTCTACTTGTATGGCAAAATATTTTCCCATCGATGCTTTGAAGTTAGAGCATTTGCTGAAGTGCCCTATTAAATAATAATTGTTGTCATCAAGGACAAGGTACTTGTCCCACCATTTAGAAGTTTCTGAAGCGTTAATTCACCTACTTTCAGTGTCTGCCATCTGAATTTCTTCTGCTCTATGTACACCACATACTGGATGCTCTCATTAAACCCATTTTCATTTAGACTGTGTGTGTTTTTTTAAAGACTTTCATCAAGACTCAAATTGCTTTTGCACCAGGTTGGCTATTTAATTGGGACAGATATGATGAGGAAGCTGAGACCCTGCCAATGAGTCATCCCCAGCAGGACGCTAAGAATAAGCACTACTTCTTTGAAAAATCATTGATATCTGTCGTCATCTTGAAATTAGCCTTTAATGCCACTCACTGGATTTTTGTCACAAGCTGCTGCTGGGATATAATGTTGATGGGGTAGGTGTTTCACAGCCAATGCACAATGAGGTGATTGCCTAAAAGGATAGTATCTTTTAGAGCTAGTGCATGGCTAATGGAGTCCGTAATAAAGATCAAGATTTTAGCCTTCAGGTCTGGTCAAGTTTAGATTGGGACTGCCAGCTTTTGAACTGTCTCCTGTAACTGTCTCTTTAAAGAGAGTTTGGTGCACAGACGATGGTGGTGATGGTCATTTAGGACTATACTGTGTAAAGCACACACATCTACTGATTTCTACATGTCAATCTTATATTCTAATAGCCACCAGTGACCCCCATTTGTAGATACCTAATTCTGTGAATTACAGCTATGGGGAAGTTAAAGAGATTTTTCTGCAAACTTGGGGGCCAGTTGCTCCTCAGCCTCACTCATCTCACAGAGTTGTGAGAACTACAGATATACCCCTCCAACTTCCTTAGAGGCTATGTGGGGCAAAAATAGGATAGACCAATGAAAAACTTTATCTGCTGGCTTCTGCCCATCAAACCTTTGTTAAAGGCCATGCAGATTGTTTTCCCTGTCTGATGCCAGTTCCATTGGCATCTTGAGTGTAAAGATGGTATTTTCTTGAAGAAGTCTGTGAAGAAATGCCCCCCACTAGGCAGAGAACAGGCAAGAGGAGAAGTCAGTGAAATTGCTTTACAGATGTACCTCAGCCCATCTTCATACAAATAGATCCAGCAAATTGGGTGTGTCGAGATCTTTCCTTTCCACAAGCAGGGAACAGAGATTTGGAGGGATAGAATGCTAGTGGGTTTTCTGGAAGGAGATTTCCAGGAAAAGCCTCTATGACCTGGCATGACTGGGACCAATTCCACATTACTTTTTGTCTCAGTCTCATTCTCAAGTTTGCATGGGTGTAGTGCCCAGTCTGCTGTTAGCCTCCAGCTTTCCCCTGGCTTCCCAATGGGAGGCTGGCCTGGGGCACACTTCAAATGGTCAGCTGCCACCAGGCTGGTTTTATATATAGAAGAAGCAGACCACCAGCCCACTCTGCTCTTCTGCAGATATTACACTGGTATGCAGGCAAAATCCAAGGCCAATGGAAGCTTCTGCAGAGCCCTGACCAATAGACCAGTTCCAAGAAGTCTTTCTAATGAATTTATTAAGGTGCAAGAACTTTTACCTTGGAGGTTCCACCAGTCATCAGTGCAGTTTTAAAATACAATCCAGAAGGTCAGTCAGTTTACATTAGCCCCAAGGCATAACCACATTCCAATCCAGTCAGCACAAATCCAAGGTTCCCAAACAAAATAATAACAATTTCCAAAGATAAGCCTAAACTTTACTGTCAGCCTAATCCTTAGGCTAAGCAAAATAATGAGGGAAACTTTCACTCTTTTACCCTTATGGGAACTATAGGCAATGATTGGATTCACCTGCCTCCCCTATCTAATGACAAGTTTGACACATGCAATTAAACTTAGCTAGATGGAAATGATCTAGTTTGACAGGGATCATTAAAGAGAGTCCAAACAATCTACTAACAGCCTACAGGTGGCCTTGCCAGCCTCAATAATTCCAGCTGCAGGCTAGGCTGCTGCAATGACAAACCCCAAGGTCTAAACATCACAAACTGAATTTTCAGATAAAGTGACCCCAGGTTCTACAATGGGACAGGGAGCAAGCAGGGAACAAGCAGCCCCACTCCAGAGATGCCAATGCAGAATCCAGGAAAAAAGAGCTGCTATGAGGAGCCCCGCACAGAAAGGAGGCAAGTACTAAGTTCAGAATCAAACTGGGTCAATGTGTGTGTGGGAAAGAGATATGATAAAACTCAGGGGAGTGAGGAGGAAGCTGGAAATGGAAACTTTTCCCTTGGGTTCTGATTCTATGACAGCACACAGACTTCTCCATTGGGAAGGTAGCCATTGACCATGTTCTTGCCTAAAGAGCTGGAAGGAAGCTTCAAGGTAATGAAATTCCATTGAGGCCTAGATCTCCTAAGCTAAAGAGCCTGTCCTATATTTTAACATCTGATAGTGGCATGTATAGAGACAAGGACAGAAGATTGCATTTTTACACATTTCTTTTGTATCCCTTGCTTAGTCCGGTGCTGTGCTAAAAGGATGCTTATGAACATTTTATTTTTAATAAATACCTTATAACTTTCGATGCTGGCAGTGCTTCTCTGTACCACATAGACCTCCACTGTCTTTAACACACTATTTTAAGAGGAGCACCAGGGGAAGACATGGAGTTGGAAAGTGGCTATTCCTCCGAGGACAGTAAACTGTCTCCATGGTGACCTGGTGTGGGTAGTGGGAGAAATAGAGGCAAGGCCTCAGAACTCAGAACGGAAGCTGGGAGTCCTGACCCTCCCAGTGGGCAATTCTGTACAAAAGTTGGGTGGTGGTGGCAGGCTACCCAAGAGTGGATGTTGAGAAACACCTAGGAGGGCAGGGCAGAATAGGGCCCGCATGCAAAAGTAGGCACATTTCACCACAAAGTCAACGGAAGGGGAAAAAAACCTGTTTCTATTGAACATGCTGAAGTCAACAACATCTTCAGATTCAGGATTTTATCTACTGAATGTTTCTGACTCATGCCTTATGTAAGCAATGTCTTGAACAAAAGCTTTCCATTGGGGCTCATTTGAGGATAGCAAAGCAAAGTGGCACTGTTCTGCCTTCCTCTGTACAGCAGGCAAAAAAGTTATGAAACATGTTACGGCCACTGGCAGAATCCCCTTTTCTGATGTTTGCCATCACAGAAATAGTTAGAAGGAAAACGGAAATGCTCAGTAAAGCCACAGACTGATATCTCACCAGCTTTCCTGCAGAATTTTTAAAAAGGATTTTAAATAGCATCAAGTTGTGGAATCCTTTGCTTTCTTGTTTTGCTTTCTAATGAGAGAAATACCAGGATTGCACCCTCCAGTTGGAAATATTGCTTTGGATCCAGCTGTAGAATTCCATTAATGGAATTTCCCCCCTCCTGATTCAGACCTCTGACTGACCCCATGCTGTTCCCTGGGGTGGGGTGGGGTTGACTATCCTATAGGGGCAACAGTTCAGGGAGCATTTTGAACTCTGGGAGGATAGAGAAGGCAAAATTTTTTTCTCATTTTGCTGATCTGAATCCCCTTCTGTCTGCAGAAATTATGGCTGGATCCAACTCTGTGCCCTTAATTGCAAATATAAAGGACAGGCTGTGGTAACTCAGGTCTGCAGGTTCAAGAAGCAGAGGGCAACTGCAATATAGGTTTGGGTTGAAGGGCATGTGATGTGACAGCCTTGCTACAAGTTGGGTCTGATTAGTGCCTGAATGGGAAGACCTTGTGGGAACCCCATGCCTGATTCCCTGAGTGCCACAGTGGAAGAACGGAAGGGTATAAATTGCAAAAGACTTCAACGGGTGTAAAGGCCAGGTGAACACTTGAGAAGTAACTTTTTTTTTTAAAAAAATCTTCCTTTCACCAAATAGCATTGACCCATAAAGAATTCTTCTTTGAAATATATTGGGGCTCTTGAACTGAATAAACTTTGCAATAAAATCACAGAAGCTCTTTGCTATTTTCAGTTTCTTGAGGAATTTTCTTTCCTTCTTTTTATTCCTTATCTAAAACTCAGTATCTAGTGAGGTTGCTTATTCCCCAAAGATGATATGCATTATACGCAAAATTGGGATCCCCTCCACTCATTTATTTTGAGACCTGAGCTTTAAAGAATGTTTAGTGATAGTGGCAAAATTCATAGGTGCAATAATCAAGTACAAGAGAAATAATACTAAGGTCTTTTAAAATAATTTTTGATTCTAACTTCTGCTTAAGGCAATAGCCATATAAGTATTACTAGATGGATAGATGGTGACAGTGCTGGCTAAACCCACTGTTTGGATTTGTCTAGCTGCTTGTTAGTCATTCATGATTAAGTATAATGGTCACCCTTGTTCTTGGCATCAAGAGGTAAAGTAGTTGTTCAACTTTTCTACTGTTGTATCCGAAGGAACGGGCCATAGTTCATTCCCCGGTGCAAAACAGCAAAATGTAGGAAAAATTTCACTTCACACTACAGAGAACCACAAATGTATCATTTGTGAGGTTAAGAATGGACCATCACTTGCCCTATGGTGTTGCTGTTGCTACTCACTATGTTGGCAGGCCTGTCTATTTTGGACTTTGGTATGCATATCTCAGTGTTGGATTTTAGTTATTTTTTTGTTTCAAATTTTGGAAGGCCTGTTTATATATTCCCATGCTTTAAAAAAAAATGATTAGTAATGAAATTTCCATGCAAGGATTCTTTTGATATGCCATGCTACCTGATTCTTCCTAATATGTGTGACCCAAATGTGCTTGTCTTTAGGATTTTGCTGCTTACAGTGGCTGGCTGGGCATGAACCTCCTCATAGACATAAACACCTCTGTTTGCACATAAGAATGCACAATCTCAGACGATATACCTTTGACTCATCTATTCAAAGAGAGTTTCTTTTTTAAAAAATTCTGATGTTTTGTAAGTACTCAAAATTGTATAGGAAAGAAAAGGACAAATTTCTGGCCATGTACTAGAAGCCAGGAATAGCATAAGAACAGAAGAGATATAAATCCTATTATCCTGTCCTGGCCACTATAGAACAATTATGGTGTGGTTTTAGCTATTGTAGTATAGAAAATGTTGCAGTGCTTCAAATGGAGAATAGAGACGAGTTCTGAAGCTGATTCTCTTCCTAATGGGAAATGAACAATGATGAGAAGACAGGATGAAAAAAGCTGAAATCTTCACTAGCCTAGAATTAAGGAACACAAGAAACTTAGAATCTTCAACGATACTTTGAATGTCAAGCCAAGTTATTATTTTTGTCTGTCTGCTGATAATAGGGCATGGAGTAGAAAGTAGAAATTACAAACGAAAGAGCATGCAGAAGAAAGGGAAAGAAATATTTTCTATTCCAAAGACTATGTACAGAAGAATGCATACTGGGCATTATTGTTTAACTTAAACACTAGGGCAATTCAAGACACAGCAAGGCTTGGGCCCATTTCAGACAGCCTTTGTAATCCATTTTATAGCCGGTTGCTAATGGGTTTTTTTTTTTTTTGGTCAATTCAGACACAATCATTTTAGCAACTGCAGCCCCGGGGAGTGGGGTTCTGCCTCAGGCAGCAGAACCCCAGCATGTGCCCACCTTCCCTCCCCTGGGGAAAAAGTTATTGTGCAAGCACAAAGCACGCATGTGCAGTGTGATGATGTCACCCAGAGGTGACGTTATCACACTGGGCACTTGGTACTTCCCTTCCCCAGCATTCTCCAAGTTTGGAGGGCACTGAGGATGGGAAGCGCCATTTTTTCTGGCCTCTGAGGGGCTGAGGAAGCTCCTCTGCCCCCTCAGTGTCCAGAAGAAACACGCAGCACTTCCACTCCCTGGCGCTCTCAGTGTTCGAAGGGTGCCGAGGACAGGAAGCACCATTCTTTCTGGGCACTAAGGGGCTGGAGGAGCTCCTCTGACCCCTCATTGCCCAGAAAGAACATGCAGTGCTTCCACTCCCTGGTGCTCTCCGAGTTCGGAGTTTGCCAAGGATGGGAAGCACCATTCTTTCTGAGCGCAGAGGGGCCGGGGGAGCTCCTCCGACCTCTCAGAGCCAAGTCAGAAGCTCAGGGGTGGTGCGAGCAGGGAGGGGGCGCATTCCCCCGCCCCTGCTGGGAGCTGGCACCCTAGGCATCAACTACAACATGCCAGTCCTGAGCAACTGGTTGCTAATGGATTTTATTTACCTGTTCATACAAAACTGCTTACATCTCGTTGGCAAAGCAGGGCATTTTTTGAGGGAAACTGCTTTCTTCCATTTTCACCTGTTCTGAATCACTGTGGTGTGCTGTTTAAAATGTCCATAGTGTTTTCTGCTGTGCCACTTTTCCCCACCCTTTTTTGCCATGTGATCTTCCTTGGCCTTTCCCCCAAATATTCTAAGGGTGCAGTCAGATGTGTGCGTTGCCATGGCAGTATCTTTGCTTTAAATAAGCTGCTTGAGTTTGGGGCAGTTTCTGCTGGTTGGTTGTTCATATCACTAACATGCCGCAACCACAGCCCTGTGGCTAGGTTGGTTTTCCCCTCTAAGTCCTGCTGTGCATGCACAGAAGTAGACAAGCACACACACACTTCTGACTGCATTCTATGGGGTACTGAAGTACATGTTAGAGTGGGATTTTTAAAAAAAGGATGCACCAGAAATGTAGTGGTATGATCACACTGCTCATGCATTTCCATGGTGCGCCTGGGCAATCAAACATCCTGAAACCTGCCATGGAAGTTCTTCACTGAGGTAGCCACCAGAATTTGCTGGTGACTATTTAATCTGCATAGGAGTCATTTTAGCACATGGTAGGGAAAAGCAGGGCATTGGAGCCAGATATCTGTGTTTGATCAAACCCATTTGATCTGGAGGGGAGGGATGGCTATGTTGGGCCAAACTGCTCATGTGATTGCACCCTAATTTGAGTACTACAGTGCTAAGCCAATATCACAGCAGCACCATTGAGATGCCTTGATTCTATTGAGAGACTATTGGTTTAGTGCCATATTGTTCAGCTTAGAACATTCGAGGTATGTGTGGAAAGGGTGAGGAAGATCATGCAGTGAAAAGGGGTGGGGAGGGAAGTGACACTGTTTAAAATGGCCATAGTGCTTCAGAGACTGCTCATTAATGGGATAAAGTTTGCTGTATGAAATCCCCATCCCTGTATCATTTTACCTGAGAACCATTCCAACAATAGATAATGTCTGATTTATTTATTTTATTTTGGGGTTTTATAACCCCTCCCTACCCCCACATGAGGTCAGGGTAGCTCACATTGTATTATAATACAATAAAACACTATCGTACAATGAAACATTAATTCATATTAATTTATACAAGTTTAAAATTAAATAACCATTTTAAAATGCCAGATGGCTGCATGACTGTTAGATTGATTTCGGTGCAGGCTACATTCATGCTGTGGGTGAGGAAGGAACACTGTGATGGAATATGTCAATTGCTCTCGGCATCATGGAATAGATAGCGTCATGGAGCAACTGAAGCAGCTGAAGCAGGGGAGGCTGATGTTATTTGATGTCTGCAACCTTGGCCAAAGGCCTGGCAGAACATCTCGATTTTACAGGTCCTGCAGAATTGCAATAGATCCCACAGGGCCCTGATCTCCATCAGGAGCATGTTCCCCCAGGCTGGAGCCAGGGCCTAAAGTCCCTGACCCTGGTCAAGACAAGGCAGATATCTTTCAGGCTGGGGATAACTAAACAGTGCTGATCCAAAGAGTGCAAAGTTCTTTGGGGCACATATGGGGAAAGATGGTTCCACAGGTATGCTGGTCCCTGGCCACATAGCACCTTAAAGGTTATTACCGTAACCTTGAGCCTGACTTGGTATTCAACAGGCAACCAGAACAATTGGCACAGCACTGGATGAATGTGCACCTGCATAGGCATCCCAGTCAGCAGGTGTGCTGCTGCATTTTGCACCAGCTGGAGCTTCTGGATCAAATTCAAGGGTAGAACAATTTGCAGTAATCAAGTCTGGAAGTGACCTGCATAGATCACTGTCACTAAATCTCAGGTGGAAAGGTAGGTAAAAATCAAAAGGATGGTAAAAGGCTGATTGGCAGCTGATCTGATAACTCCAGTGACCTCAGCCTCTGTAGAAAGGGAGGCATGCAGGACCACTTCCAAACTCTTCACCATTGGCATATTTGTCAATTGTACCCCAACCCCCCCCCCCAACTCAGAAGCAGGACCTCCATCTTAGCTGGGATAACTTTCAGTTGGCTCTGTCATAAACAGTCAGCCATAGCCTCTAAGGCCCTAGCCAAAGTATCCAGTGCAGAGTCCAGCTGTCCGTCCATCAGCAGATACAGCTGGGTAGCATCCACATATTGATGGCAACTCAGCCTGAATCTCCAGATTAATGGGCAAGGGGATGCATGTAGATGTTAACATCAGGGAGAGGATCACCTCTTGCTGGGTGCCACATACCATAGGGTAATGTGTTGACCCTCTTCTCAAGTGCCACCCTTTGTCCCCAACCATGGAGAAAGGAGGACAGCCACTGAAAGGCTGTTCCCTATATCCCTGCATCAGCAAGGCAGTGGGTCAGAAGATTGTAGTTGACTGTATCAAATGCTGCTATTAGATTGAGTAACAACAGCAGCGCCAACCTACCTTGATCCAGTTGTCTTTGAAGGTCATTTGTGAGGCTGACCAGTGTGGTCACCATGGCCTGACCAGAAGACAGACTGAAACAGATCCAGGATAGAGGCATCATTCAAGAACACCTGGAGCAGCTCAGCTTCTGTTCTCTCAAGTACCTTACCCAGGAATGGAAGGTTTGATACTGGGTGGTAGTTGGCTAGGACCATGGGGTTCAAAGATGTTTTTTTTTCAAGAGTAGTTGCACTACCACCTCCTTCAGACACCCGGGGAACATCCCTGACAATAAGGACAAGTTGATAATGTCTCCCAAGGAACTTGAATTCTATCTCCACAGGTTTTAACAAGCCAAGATAATAATAATAATAATAAGCTTTTATTTATATCCCGCGCTCCCCGCCGAGGCAGGCTCAGGGCGGCAAGATGGGCATGGGTCAAGGAGGTAAGAGGTGGACTTCACAGCCTCCAGAGTCTTGTCAATCTCTTCTTGGGAGAGATGGCTGAATCATTCTAACACTGAACCAAAAGACAGCCAAGGGGCTTCCAGTTCCCTTACTTTTGAAGCAGGGAGGTCCAAGACTTTATTCGCAAAGTAGCTCACAAATGCCTCATAGCCAATAGCCAATTCCTTATTATTTTGTTTCCCTTGTGGCAGGGAAGTTAATGACGTAATTGTCCTAAATAACTGGGCTGTCAGAAAATTTATTTTAGCTGGTTTTTATTCTGCCCTATCCAATGAATGGACTCAGGGCAGAGTACAACAAGAACAAACAATTAAAAATCAATAAGGTAACAGTAAAACCATTAAAAGAGCCAGTTTGGTGTAGTGTTTAAGTGTGCGGATTCTTATCTTGGAGAACCGGGTATGATTCCCTACCCCTCCACTTGCAGCTGCTGGAATGGCCTTGGGTTAGCCATAGCTATTGCAGGAGTTGTCCTTGAAAAGGCAGCTGCTGTGAGAGCCCTCTTAGCCCCACCCACCTCACAGAATGTCTGTTGTGGAGGGAGAAAATATAGGGAATTGTAAGCCGCTCTTATTCAGAGAGAAGGGCAGGGTATAAATCTGCAATTCTTCTTCTTTCTTTCTTCTTCTTCTACCACTCAGTTTCAGAGCAGAAGACAGTATTACTCAAATTACAGACAATTTCAAGCTGAGACCAATAGCTCAAAAAGATGGCATCAGTAGGGTTGATGGAAGATGGAATGTTGCAGCAAGGGAGGCCAGTTCAGTTTACTTTGGACGCCCGCTGCCTCACTTGGAGGCCTGGTGGAACAGCTTCATTTTGCAGGCCCATTGAAAAGATAGTAAACCTGGTAGGGCCATAATCTACAACAGTAGCATGTTCCACTAAGTTGGGGCCAGGGTAGAGAAAGCCATGGCCCTAGTCGAGGTGAGGCAGACATCCTTCCAGGTTATAGCCAGTTATATGGTGCCTGTTTGGATGCTAAGGCTGCAAAAGTATTTCAGAGAAATGACATGAGTGACCACAGTTGTCTCTTGTTGATCATGGGCACAGATAAAGGAGGTAAGTGGTGGGCAAAGCTGTGATTAGGGCTCCCAGTTCTGGTTTAGGAAATTCGTAAAAATCTGGGGGCAAAGATTGAGGAGGGGAATGTTTGGGGAGGGGAGGGAGTTCAAAAGGGAGGTAATCTAGCGATTTATTACAATCATAAATATTTTCAGAGGTTAGTCATGTTGTAGAACAGCTAGACTTCAGTCCAGTAGCACAGTAGAAACCAACAAGGTTTTTTGCGGGAGGCATCATACTCCCTCAAAATCTTCTTGGTTCCAAGGTACTACTGGACAGGAATCTATCAATAATAAATATTAATGTTGTTATTGTTAATGTTATTGCTACTAAGAAATGCTTTCTGATAATTTTACAAGAAAGCAATCATATTAAATCACTGAAAATCAAATCTAAATGTATAAAATATTAAATCAATTGACATTATTTAAAAAAAATGGGTTCCTGGTTTTCAGCAAGGAGTTGGTGGTTGCTGCCTCTACACTTCTAAAGAAAGGACTTATGATGTCAGCTCCAAAGTGCCATTGGTAGGTTAGTTAACTAGGGCCCATCGGAATGGATCATGGTGGGGTCATTTACACCATTCCTGCTGTCTAAAGTAGAATACCCCCCCCCCCCCTTTCATTTCATAAAGCATTGTGAAAATAGTTGGTCATTTCAAGGCTGAGCAGAATTTTGCAGAGTTCTTATGGAGAACACTGGAAACAGTTCCTTTTCCCCCACCTACTGTACACGTGTAAAGGAGGATATTGTGGAAAATAGTTCTGGCCTCATGGATATTGGTAGTGAGGGGTAGCTGTTTCATCTTCATTTGAATGGCAAACACCTCAGGCATCTGTGGATGTGAGGAGAAAACTGCACCACACACTGAATGTTGACTGGCCAAAGGACCTGGGTAGGGAATCCTCTTGGTTTCAGACATCATCGTTTTGGATACTAACTGGCACAAGGAAAGAACATTATCTCTCAACCACAGTTGGGTATATAGGAAAGGACATGGGATGTCAGCTCCAAAGTTTGATCCAAGTAGTTCTGACCAGATGCTGCTGAAGCCATTGGTTGGTCTATTAGAGGATCCACACTAATATGAAGGACAAATTAGCCTGCTTAGCTTAACCCATATTTATTCTCTGGCAGCTTCATTTGGTTTATGTGGGAACCCTATTTTAAAAGGTAACTTATCTGCAGTTAAGTTTTCCTCCTTTTATCGCTTTCTCATGTTCAGATTCCACAGGAAATGTCATTCTTCAGTAGGCTTCAGTACTTAAGCCCTTTGGCTTTCCTTTCCTTTAAATTTAGGAATTTCTGAAATTTAGCCTTTTAAATTAATCTAAAAATAAATTATCTCCAGATGAAGAACGGAATTTTTCATTGCTGTGGCATGCTAATGGGTTCCTATTGAGAAAGGTAATTGCAACCAATTGGGTAAGTGGAAATGGGCATTTTATCTTCAAGTGAATTATCAAGAAACTTGTGTGTTAGGAGAAAGGGTCTGCAAGTTGGTTGTGAATGATTATGAATGACTTTATGATCATTTATCAACATACTTTCTGATGTGTATATTTGTGTTAACTGTCTATAAATGCCTAATAAAGATCCTGTACTGTAAAAAAAACAATCAGGAAACTAGGAAATGACCGTTTATTTTGGTCTTGATTATTTGCATTGGGTCAAGGATGGCTGTCAAATGCTGTTGTGGCTGGCAACGGAACTGATGTTTTGAAGACTACATTTATTCTTGCAAATAGTATCAGATTCTTTATTAGAATCACAGAAAGCTAGGATTATTTACGCTTTTTTAACTTCTACTGTGAGCTCTGCTTATTTTCCAATTTAAAATTAGACATTGGTATCCATGCTGGTAGTTATTGCCCTTGTGATTTTGAAAGAGACTTCCTAACCTCTTGGCTAATCTTCTCTATACATAGTTGGACAAAAAGATGGTTTACCTTTATAGAAATTATCTTATTTAGAATGAGACTTATTAGAATTAATGCCATGCCATCCTTACATTTTTCTAAGCGCAATGACTTAACTAGACTCTGCTGACTGTACCCCACTTCATTCTGAATAAAACTTTGTTGGTTTTAAAGGTGCTACTGGACTCCAACTTCGTTTGCTTGGTAAGCCTCACTACAGCCTAACCTACTTTGCAGGGGCATTGTGAGGATAAAATGGGGAAGGGAGACCCATGTATGTCAACCTGAGCTCCTTGAGGAAAAATAAAACTGTACTAGATAGATAGGTTTGTACTTTATGTACCCCCAGAGGATCTAGCTTCAAAGTTTTAGAGATGACAGCAATATCCTGGACTGACCTTCAAGTGCTTGGAGTGATCCATGGCATCTGTACTAATTCTGGGGAGTGCAATGTCTATGGTGACCCTTGAAGTTCCACAAGATTGTGTTTACAGGCTTGATAATTGCAGTTCTCACCTGCTTATTTTGTGTAAAATTGCTCTCATGGGCCAGCTACTATCGATCCCTTGCTACTGTCTCATCAGGAAACTACCTAATAGTGTGAGGCAAGCATGCATTTGCTATCATTTTATTCGACTTATGTGCTCACCTTATGATTCAGAGGCATCTGTTCTGCAACTGTTCTTCATCATCATGATCCACTATCGTGTAAGAGTTTGTAGCTGGACAAATAAGACTCTTAAATGATCTAATTTCCCACAGGCTCTGTTTCCACCACACTTTTGTAACTTCTTCCTGAAGATACGCCAGGCATAATTTGATGCGCACACACACACACACAACTCTCTGTGCTTGCTATATTCCCAACAGAAATGGGTAATTGAAATAGTATTACTGTGGCCTAGTATAAATATTTCCAGTTTATTTCTCTCAACTATATTTTGCTTGTTTAGCTGATTTCTATATCACTTTTCTGGGCCAGTGTGTTGTGTTTAGAGTATCTGTTTAGGACCAGGGAGACTTAGGCTCAAATCCCCAGTCTGCCATAGAAGCTGGCTGGGTGACTTTAGAACTGTCACACTCTGTCAGCCTAGCCTACCTCACAGGGTTGTCCTGAGGATAAAAATGAGAAGAGGAAAGCAAGGAACTGCTTTGCGTCCCCACTGGGGAGAGAGGTGAGCTGCAAATGAAGCAAATAAATGATAATTCCCACTTAAAGAGGTTCAAAATAACAATAAAATCACAATAATATAGAACCATTAAAAACCACATAAATAAAGAGCCAGCAAAACAAAACAGAAAATGAAGTTCAGCTTTAAACCCTTTCCTTGCCAAATTGTCTCTTATCTCTTGAACCTGGGAACCATGCTCATCCTTCTTTAATCTGCAAGTACCAAAAGCCCAGAGTTTTCCTTAGTAAAGAATCAGAAGTAGTTACTGAAGGTGTTTCAGATTCTGCTGCTTCCTCCAGAATTCCAGAATGCAATTGATCTGAGCCTTTAAAAAAAAATCACAGTGCTGATTTTGTAAGCCAAATAGCCCTCTATGAGGTTCTGGGGAATTAGTTTGGTGGACAATTAAGGCTCAGCGAGATCCAGGACCTATGTATACAGGAGATGTCTCCTAGGAATTTACCCAATAACAAGGAGATACTGACTAAAATAAATGGTATTTATTGTAAAATAAGGCAAGCACACAAGGAGATAAAATTATTCAACACACATACAGATCTAAGAAAATAGCAGGAAATTGATAGAGGTAACACGTGGATAGACAAACAAGGGAGTACAATTACCTATCGTAGTCTTCAAGGAAGGCTCCAATGGTGACAAAAAAAAGGGATGGGGAAGGTGAGAGTCATCTGGCGAATCTCCCTATAAGGACCCTACACTGATCAGGCTTTGGGGATGTATCTAAGCAGCAAGGTGGGGGTACTGTCAGATGCACACCTAGGGATCACTGGGTCAGACCTTTAAAGGACTATCTTGTGCTCTTAAGGAAAGGGAAGTCCAATGATTTGTGACACTGGGTCAGGTGGGTAATGACACTGGGACACGTGGTACATGATCTCAGAGAAGGGAAGGCTCCAGGATGACGTTTGGAAAGTTACATGTGATAAAGAGATTAACTAAACTGACAAAGTTATCTGGAGTGACAATACAGGGCCAAATTCTTTATCTAAAGTGACATCCAATTTACGCTGTGGAGCTGGTCTTCTGGTTGAACTTGGCCTTTGTCTTCTCACTCAGGCTGGCACAGTCTTTTGTATGATGTTCCGTTGACAATAGACTTGGATTGTCTGGCAGGATCCACGCCTAATAAGCGTGATTGCTTTATGGAAATGTCCAGGGGGAATGGTGGATACGTGGGGCTCCCGCTTGGCCCTCATGGCTTCCGAAGATACAGGAAGATGATCACTGCTGTAGTCAATCCTTGTAATGGCTTCCATCAGAGGAACTGAAGACCATACATCTGGACAGCTCATAGCAGTGATGCGATCTCTTTCCTTGCATGACTGGGGATTTGCACAAGATGGTGGGCTGGGAGTCTTCTTGGCCGGGCTGAAACTCATCTAGGAATGAGCAGCCCTAGAGACTGGGATCCATGTTGTCATCTAGGCCTGCTAGGAAACTGGCTGTGGAGGCCTGTGTTTCAGAGTAGATGGTGCATGAGCTGAAGGTCCAGGCCCCTTGGCAACCAAGCTAGTGATCACAAGGTTCATATACTCACTAAATAGGGGGTGCTGGCTAACAATTTCCTTGTTTACTTCTTTGGTCCTTTTCTCCAAGAGAACAAAGCTGAGTCTTAATTAAGGACTCCTGCCTTAAAAAAAGAAGTAAAAACATGAAAAATTCCTTGAGGCCTCCAATCCCATTTGCCACCAGCTTCCTACTTTTGTTTCTGAATGCCTCCAGCTAGTGTAAAATTTGGTTTTGGTTAGCAGACAGGGCTTTTTTTCTGGAAAAAGCAGTGTCAGAACTCTCAAGGGGAAAATGAAGGAGAAACACATGAGTGCCCCTCATGAACTTTTAAGAGTCCTGTGGCGCAGAGTGTTAAAGCTGCAGTACTGCAGTCCTAAGCTCTGCTCAGGACCTGAGTTCGATCCCAGCAAAAGCTGGTTCAGGTAGCCGGCTCGAGGATGACTCAGCCTTCCATCCTTCCAAGGTCGGTAAAATGAGTACCCAGCTTGCTGGGGGGGGGGAAGTATTGATGACTGGGGAAGGCAATGGCAAACCACCCCATGGGAGGTTTGCTGTGAAAACGTTGTGGGAGTGACGTCACCCCAAAGCCGAAAGCGACTGGTGCTTGCATAGGAGACTTTTCCTTTCCATGAACTTTTAAATATTTTTTTTTTGAGAATTTTGTTTCTACTATGAGGTTGTGGAAGTCTGTTCCACTGCATTCCCCCAGAAGAAAGTCCTGGCAGACAGAAAGGGAAAGTACTCTGAAGGCCAGTGTTAGTGTGCATGATGCTTGAGGTAAATAATTGCTTTAAAACATATGTATTGGTTTTGTTACAACACAATGCCATTTTACATCAATCCATGTCATTCAAACATGAACCACAATCAACAAAAGGCAGAAAATCAGACTCATAGCTTGATTTCCATTAACTGAAGGCATTTCCATGAAGGGAATGGAATTCTTCTGACTCCCAGCTGCAACCCTCTTTGCACCCCCTCTGCAGTGGTCCTCTGTTCCCCTCAGATTAGCATTTTAGGGCAATTGGTGAGCTGCTGTGCTGAGGGGAGGCAAAAAATTTCTGTTCCACATATTTTGAAAAGCAATCCTCCTTAAGAACTGATCAATAAAAAAAATTTTTTTGCTGATAATAAATAAAATATGACTTTAACTTTGGAACAATTTCTAATATTAAGGCTAAGTGCCTTTTGCATAAATACTGTGGTATTCAGTAAGTCACAATCAGTATTTTCTTCTATCTTTCTGAAGATATTTTGCTAGAGTCTTACAGCATTGCTATAATAGATTTTAAAAGCTGCTTTGTTATATTGGCATCTACAACATTTTCATTAATATTCTTTAAAGTTCTCAGATTCTTTCCAATAACTTCCAAAGTTTTCTTTCTGAAGCACTAAAAAACCTGAGCATAGTGCACATGAGTGGTCTCTGTGTGAGACATGATGCTAGACTAGATGATCCACTGTTCTGATCCAGCAGAGTTTTTTTTTATTGCATGAAATGAAATTCCTTATTTGCATGGGGGATGGAGCCTGAGGAGGTAGGGGTTGGTTGGGGTGGGAAGGGACATCAATGGTGTACAATGCCATAGAGCCAATGGTAGCTCTCCAGATGTTTTTTGCCTACAACTTCCATCAGCCCCAGCCAGCATGGCCAATGGCTGGGGCTGATGGGAGTTGTAGGCAAAAAAAACATCCTCTCCCCTGGATTCACACAGACCTGCCTTATCAGCTAGCAGGGAATGTGTGAGAAATGGAGATGTGAACATTCCTTAGTCATAAAAGATAATGATGAGTAGTGTTTGAACCTTCATCTCCATTTGCATTTTTATGTTATTCTTTTGAAGTTATCTGTAACCCTGCCCTTTGAACTAACCTATAAGACTCTATGCAACTCAGTACTCAGTATTACTTCCAATGAATCTGTCCTTGTATCAAGACATAGAGTTTTAATAAAACAAGTCTTTGATTTAAAACAAAAGCTTGATTATTTTGAAATATCATGCTTGACATTTTGGAAGTAATCTCCCTTGGGAATTTAACCGAACTGGCAACTTTCTAACCTTATGGTGGAAGGAACACCAGATAATGGCAGACTCCTTATAACTCTGGATAAGCTGAGAGGTGAACCTAGAGAAGGTGCCGGGGTGTGGACACCGCCGTGGCACATCATCGACGTGCGTCGAGTCACGGGGCAAGGGTCCCCCCTACATATCCAACAACTATTCATCACGCCGAAAGTGTGGGTACCTTGTACCTCCACTACCCTGATGGATGAGGCACTGGCTCGGTGAGAATCCTAGCACAGCCATCCCGATGGGTGAGAGCAGAAGAAGAAAGTGACCAAGATGGCACGCAAGCTAGGGGAGGAGGTGGTCAAGATGAACCAAGACTGGAGGAGGAAGAGGAGGATGGTGGTGACCGAGACCCACCATGCCCAGATGATGAGGAAGAGGGACCTAATCCTGATGACAAGGGTCTCTTCCAAATGGTGAGAGATGAGATGGCTAAATGCCTGAGAGAGGAGATGCAAGCCAATGCTACCTTCATGGCGCAAGAGATGAGAAGGCAATTAGAGAGAGTGCTACAGCCAGCAGATCCCAGAGGAGGGCAGATACCCCCTCATGTGAGACAGCCAGCAGCACCACCACCTCCCCTGCCCCTCATCCCTCGAGACTATGGGAGAGGGAGAGACCTGGACGCCACTTTCGATGGGGATCCAGAAGAGCTGGAATACTTCTCTATTCAAGCCAACAGCTTCATGCATTACTGGGGAAACACCTTCCCTGATGAGTTCAGCAGAGTGGATTACTTGGGGTCAAAACTCAAGGGGGCTGCGAAAAGATGGTATGTAAGCCTGTACAAGACACAGTGGCCGCCTTCCTTCAAGCCCTGCTGACCCAATATGAAGACTCTTTGCAAGAGACCAGGGCCCTCACTACCCTGAGGGACCTACAACAGGGATCCAAATCGGTGAGAGAATATGTGGCCGAGTTCCGAGCTAACATGGCTAAAGTTAATGGATGGAACAGGCTGATGAAGACTGAGCAGTTCCAGAGGGGCCTGAACGCGAGCATGATGGATTGGGCGCTACAGCAAGCACATCACACCACGCTGGTGGGGTGGGTGCAGTTAGCCAGAGAGGTAGAAACCAACATGAAGAGTGGCCCTACAATGGCAACAGCAGCAAGGGGATGTGAGTCTCGATCAGGGGCAAGACCAGATGGGCAAAAAGCCAGTAATGCCGGGGGGACTAGGCCAACCACCCCCAATGCTGTTTTCAGTGTGGAGACCTAAACCATCTGGCTGCCAATTGCCCAGAGTGACCTCGAGGCCCCCCTCACTCCGAAACCCGGGATCACCAAGGTGAAGAAGACTGAGGGTCGCCAAAAGAGTCAGCGAAAGGGAGTGCCACAGCTTCAACCTCCTTGGATGAGGAAACCATCATCATCGATGAGCTGAGTGAGATGTCCTGGGAGGATAAGCCGGTGGGAAATGGGGACAACCTGCACTGAAAGGTGCCGAGCAGCAGGCCGCGGAACTAATGGCACCATTAAGGGTGTGAATAACTGGAACTTTATTTTTCAACCCTTTGACTTTGTTAAACCCCAAACTAAAGAGATTTATCCATGCTCGAGCACTCCTCGACTCAGGGTGCACTAGAGACATAATTACGCCTAAATTAGTGGAAGCCTTGGGACTCCATAAGAGCCCCTTACCTCACCCAATACAATTTGAGCAGATGGATGGAACTATAATGAGAGAGGAACTGTGCACTGAGCAAACCCAAGAAGTGCCAGTGGGAATAGAGAACCATTGGGACACAGAATTGTTTGTGATAGTCCCTTCGTACTCGTACTAGGGGTAGGGTGGCTTGCCAAACACGAGCCAGATATAAAGTGGGGAGAGCAAACCATAGACTTTACCGATACAAGGTGTGAGCACCATCATTGGAACAAAGAATGGGGCTCAGAACCACCCCCTAGGAATGAGAAACTGTGCTTAACCATTGAAGAAGTATAGTCAATCCCTAAGAGGTACAGAGACTTAAAACGAGTGTTTAGTGAAGAGGAAGCCAATGAACTCCCCCCCCCCTACAGAAATACCGATTGCGCCATAGGACTAATCCCTGGGCAAGAGCTCCCGAAAGCTAAACTGTACTCCATGGGGTGGGCAGAAAGAGCCAAATTGCAGAAATTTTTAGACAAGAATTTAAAGAGGGGCTTCATAAGACCCGTGACCGCTCCTCATGCTGCTCTGGTGCTTTTCCGGGAGAAGAAGGACAGGGGGCTTCGGCTTTGCACGGATTTTAGGGGGATGAATGGGATTTCCACCTCGAACACGTACCCCATACCGCTAATAAAAGATTTACTCAGCACAGTGTCAGAGGGAAAGATTTTCACCAAGTTAGACTTGTGCGACGCTTACTTCCGAGAGCGCTTAAAAGAGGGAGATGAGTGGAAGACCGCATTTAATACACCCATGGGACAATTTGAATACTTGGTCATGCCGTTTGGATTACAAGAAGCCCTGGGGGTCTTTATGAACTTTATCAATGAAGTACTACACAAATACTTGTACAAAGGAGTAGTAGTGTACCTGGATGAAATAATTATTTATTCCAAGAATTTACAATCACATGTGAAACTGGTCCAAGAAGTACTAAGTACCCTTTATGAGAATCAACTGTACACAAAACTATCTAAGTGCAAATTCCATAAGATGGAAGTTGACTATTTAGGGTATAGAGTGTTGGGGAGAGGGCTGGCCATGGACCCAGCTAAAATTCAAGCAGTATTAGACTGGGAACCCCCGAGGGCACATAGACAGCTCCAATCTTTCCTCAGATTCGTGAATTTTTATCATAATTTTATACGAGGATTCGCGCAAACAATGTTACCCTTGACAGATCTCTTGAAAACAAAGGGGAAGGGCCCAGATGCCAAATGGCCGGGAGCCAGACTAGAATGGACAGCCAAATGCCAAGAGGCATTTCAATAAGTTAAAAAGACTATTCACTAGTGAACCTATTTTAATTCACCCAAATGAATTAAAACCCTTCGTGGTGCAATATGATGCTAGCGACGTCGCTGTAGGTGCAATACTGATGCAACCCAATGAAGAGGGGGCATTAAAACCTTGTGCCTACATATCCAAAAAATACAGTCACGAACAGAGAAATTGGTCGGTTTGGGATAAAGAAGCATTTGCAGTGACATTCGCACTAAAGACATGGTGGTCATGGTTGGAGGGAGCGAGGGTTCCGTTTGAGTTCTGGACTGATCATAAAAACTTAGAAGCTCTCACAGGGTGGAGGAAGCTACCAGAGAAACAAATCCGGAGGGTGGGATTCTTCGCCAAATTTGATTTCACTTTAAAACATTCCAGGCTCCTGAAATTTTCCAGCTGATGTATTATCCAGACTCCCTCAACACAACAGTCAAAGAGAAGAAGTGGTTGACTCTCTTATTCCTCCGAGTCAGCTGGGAGGGGCTGTGACTACCCGCTCCAAAGCCAAACATGAAGCTCAGGGAGAAAGATGGGGTAGAGAAAGATTAATCAATGAAATTGAAAAAGAGAGAGACTGCAAACCAGAGGGGGTCACCAAAGAAGAAGGAGGTTTCTGGTACAAAGAGGGTAAACTGTACGTACCTGAAAGCCTCCGAAAGGAAGTCCTGCAATTCTGTCACAACAACAAACTTTCAGGACATTTTGGGTATGTGAAAATGCTGCACTTGGTGAACAGACAGTTCTGGTGACCCTTTATGAAGAAAGACATTTCCAACTACGTAGCCTCGTGCCCAGTGCGTATAATGGCCAATAAAAGAGGGGGGAAGCCCCCCGGACTATTGCAACCTTTAGAGACAGCTACCTGACCGTGGTCAGTAGTCTCAATAGACTTTATTGTAGAATTACCCACGTTGCAAGGGAAGACTGTAATTCTGGTAATAGTAGACACATTCTCTAAACAAGCTCATTTCATCCCTTGCACTCAAATCCCCACGGCTAAGAAATTAGCTCAATTGTTTTTCCAACACGTGATCAAACTACACTCATTCCTGGACAGGGCCCGCAGTTCGTTGCCATCCTCTGGCGGGAGTTTTGTAAATTGACTGGGATCAAACAAGGATTAAGCTTAGCACCCTCAAACCGACAGTTAGACGGAGAGGATGAACGCGTTATTAGAACAATATTTATGGTGTTGTAAACTATCAGCAGTCAAACTGGGTGGAACTTCTGCCCGTCGCTGAGTATGGATACAATAATAGTGTGCATAGTTCCACAAAAACCTCCCCCTTCTTGGTAGTGAATGGGTATGAAGGAAAACCCTTTCCATTATTACCGGGTGGAGCAACTCCGGAAGTGTCTTCTTTGTTTGAACAATGGTGGGGAAAGCTGGGGAAAGTTTGGAAAGTTATACAAGAAAACCTGGACTTAGCCAAGGAGACATACCAAAAACATTATGACAAGAGTCATACTCCAGTATGGGATTTTAAAGTGGGAGAGACAGTTTTCTTATCCACCAAGAACTTACCTCTATCCCAACCTTCTGAAAAACCGGCATACAAAGTCCTGCAGCCTTTCTGGATAAAAAGGGTGATAAATAAAGTGATGGTAGAACTGGAGTTACCAAAACTATTTAGTTAAATACACCCTGTTTTTCATTGCAGTCTACTCCGACAAGATCCTGGAGCTACGTCTTGGCACCCTCGACCTCCAGCTCCACAACCTATCCAGATTGGGGGTCAGAGTCACCCTGAAGTTAAAGAGATATTAGATGCAAAATTAAGATGGGGGGGGGTTGTATTTTTTGATTCAATGGAAACATTTTTCAGAAGCACATGACGAATGGGTTGAGAACTCACATGTCCAAGCAAAGGACTTAATTTAAAAGTTTTATAATGCTCACCCTTCAAAACACAGAAGAAGATCTTAAGGGGGGCAGTACGTCAAGCATGCTATTTCTAAGTGCTGGTTTATTCAGACCTTTCTTCCTCCCCCCCTTTCCCCTCTCTTTCATCCCTCTTCCTTTCCCCCCCTCTGGGTGCATAATAAAATATTCTCCTCTCAAGCATGTGTAGTGTAACCTTGTATACAACAGTGTAAAGTGCCTCTCCCCCGGTTTCACACAGGCCTACCTTACCAGCTAGCAGGGAATGTGTGAGAAATGGAGATGTGAACATTCCTAAGTCATAAAAGACAATGATGAGTAGTGTTTGAACCTTCATCCCCATTTGCATCTTTATGTTATTCTTTTGAAGTTATCTGTAACCCTGCCCTTTGAACTAATCTATAAGACTCTATGCAACTCAGTACTCAGTATTACTTCCAATGAATCTGTCCTTGTATCAAGACATAGAGTTTCAATAAAACAAGTCTTTGATTTAAAACAAAAGCTTGATTATTTCAAAATATTGATGCTTGACACTCTAAAACAGGCATATGAGAGGAGGGGGAAAAGGAGGGAGTATTTAGCGGCTGTGACAATGCAACATGCAGCCGAGAAGAGAAATCATTACCATAAATCTTCAGGAAAGCTAGGCAAAGATGTGTCTTCCTTTTTTGCTTTCAGCAGACGGCTTCTTTTTAAAGAAGAGAAGTCATAATCTTAATGGTTCAGTTAGGTGTGCATCCTAAGCAACCAAAGCAACTGAAGCTCAATCAGAGAACACTATGGTACCAAATCCAACACTCTTTTGCCGCTTTCCATGTGTTGATTTCCTATCTATATTGCTAAAAATAGACAGATGCTCTTAACGGCACACACTTCTCAGCTGCACCAGCTGCTAAGCAAATAAACTCCCAAATAAAAACGTTGTCACTGTGAAATAAGATATATTTAATTAAATAAAGGAGGAGAGTGGAAAAAAAGCAAAGTGCTATTACAGGAACATAAAACTGTAAGGCACAGAGATAAAGCTAAATTACTACAAGGCGGCTCAGTTCAATCTAATCCTTCAAGATAGAGATGAATCCAGAAAATTGCACATATTGTGAAATCAGCATCAGCTCTAAGCAAATATTAACTGGGGAGATATAAACTGATTTATAATAAACACAAGTGGGAATGCTAGGATTAGTTTAGGAAATGCAAACAGGCACATGCCAAGGTATAAAAGGCTCCATTTTTGGTCAGAGAAATACAAGAAGACAGTACTGCATTGAAGTCTTCACAAAATGGTATGTATAGGAAATATTATAAAAGAAATAGAGGGGAAGGACTGAATTTGTCTTCAGAATTTAATTCAATTTAGTTCCAACTGAACTACATGTTGTTTGTGTGTGTGTAAGAAAAAGTTTGATAAAGGAAAAGGGAGAATCAACCCTTCGCTAACACGTTCCCAATGTTCCTCTCTCGAGTTTTAAATGTTGGGAAGTAGGGAGCTATAAATATCATCTATTTTCCTATGTTACTGTATGAAGCTTTGAGTTTGCCCATTTCATTACTAGTACTCTTCATTAATTCTATTAACCCCTTCTTGCTCCATTAAGGTGCCATCTGTACACAGTTGGCTGTAAAAATTGATGCTAAAAAATGGAAAAAAATTCATGTGGAAAATTTGGCACCAAGAAACAAAATGAAAGAGGAAAATCCATAGTTTCAAGGTGTGTAAGAGAGAAGTGAGATAAAAACAGTGATTTTTGAGTTCAAACAGTGGGGCTGTGAAATTGGGTAGAACCCCTATGTAGTGGGTAACTATTTGGAGTAGAAAGTGGAGGGAAAAAAAAATAAACTTCTTCACTACCTTCAGTTTGTCCCCAAAGGTGCTGTTCCTCAGAATACTCAGCTCATAGGTTTTGGTTATATGCATTTGTGTAGTTACAAACTCTAAAAAAAAAGAGTGATAAAGTAAATGATGTGAATGTGAGGAAAATAATTACCAGCATATAAATGAATAGCTTGGGGGCTTTCCATTGAGCTTCTCATTTTAACAGGTTATAGTTTCTGTAATTACTAGTTGTCACTTTCTCTATAGAGACGGACTGCGAATTCTTAGGACCAACACCATTGAAGGTTTCGACAGCACTTCCTACTCTGTCAGATTCTTGTATTGTTGACTTATAGTTTGAGGAGGGTACTGAAAATCCAGTGGACATTAGCAATCCCATTTTAGATTTTTCTGAACATAGGCTATCTTCACCCATACGGACCTACTGGGATTTTGACCTGTAGGGAATTCTTTGCTTTGTGAGCCCACATAGTCTAAACTAAAGTTATTCTACATGTGATACTGGCCCTTTTCAACAGGTTCTCTGAAACTGCAAATGTGGTGGGCGCCACTGTGGTTTGTGGTTAATGTATTGGACTAGGCTCTGTGTCAGGTCTGTCAACCTCCAGGTAGGGCCTGTAGACCTTCCAGAATTACAATGGCTCTTCAGGCTAGAGATAATTCCCCTGTATGGTGGACTGTATGGCATTGTATCCTGCTGAGGTCCCTCCTCTCCCCAAACCTTGCCTTCCTCAGACTTTGCCTGCCAGTCTCTAGGAATTTCCCAAATCAGAGCTAGAAATCCTTCCTAGAAGACCCACATTAAAATTCCCACTCTTCCATGGGTATTCTTGTGCTAGTCACTCTTTGTCCGGCTAATTTATCTGAAAGGCTTATTGTGAGGATAAAATGGATGATATCAGAACAATGTATCTTGCCCTGGTTTAGGATTAGGGTTGCCAAATCTGACTAAGAAAATACCTGGGGACTTCGGGGGTGTTGCCGGGAGACTTTGGAGTGTGTGCCGAGAGACTTTCCCATTCCCTAATATAAAGAAATAAAAATACAGCAGCACAGTTCTAATACAGTCATTTCCTCATTCCCCAATAGCTGGCTGCTCTATTTCTCTCTCTCTCTCTCACACACACACACACTCACTCTCTAGGGTTGCCGAGTCCCCTTACCTTTCCTGTGGAGGCCTTTGGGGCGGATGTTCCAGGAGGTGTGTGGGGATGCAAATGGAATTTTGGACCACTTCTGGTAAAAGCAGAAGTAGCCCAAACAGGAAATGGCTGACAGCCATTTCAGTGGTATTTAGGGAGGGTGAAAACAGACCACTCAAATGGCTGCCAGCCATTTCACGGCCAGTTTTGCTCCTTTTCCTCCCTTCTAATAGGGGTGGAGGACCAAAAATGATCCCTGAAAAGGAATAGCTGTTAGCCTAAACTGGCTGCAAGCCTGCTCAGTGATCAGAATCACTGAAGGCTTGCAGCCATTTGAATGGTCCTTTTTGTTTCCCCAGGGGAAGCAAAAGGGACCACTCAAGTTACTAGAAGCTATTTGAGTTGCATTTTGTGCTTCCCCACTCAAATGGCTGCTCTGGGGCAGCACTTTTGGTTTTTTGAGCCACTTCCGGTTTTACCGGAAATGGCCAAAAATGTCATTTTGGGGTGGAATTTCCCCCACTGGCCAGCTGGCTGTACATATGAACATATGAAGCTGCCTTATACTGAATCAGACCCCTTGGTCCATCAAAGTCAGTATTGTGTTCTCAGACTGGCAGCAGCTCTCCAGGGTCTCAAGCTGAGGTTTTTCACACCTATTTGCCTGGACCCTTTTTGGAGATGCCGGGGATTGAACCTGGGACCTTCTGCTTCCCAAGCAGATGCTCTACCACTGAGCCACTGTCCCTCCCTGTAGGGTTGCCAAGTCCAATTCAAGAAATATCTGGGGACTTTGGGGATGGAGCTAGGAGACTTTGGGGTGGAGGCAGGAGACATTGGGGGCAGAGCCAGGAGCAAGGGTGCAACAAGCATAATTGAACTCCAAGGGAGTTCTGGCCATCACATTTAAAGGGACAGCACACCTTTTAAAATGCCTTCCTTCCATAGGAAATAATGAAGGATAGGGGCACCTTTTGGGGGGCTCATAGAATTGCCCCAATCATTTTGAAACTTGGGGGGTATTTTGGGGAAAGGCACTAGATGCTATACTGAAAATTTGGTGCATCTACCTCAAAAACAGCCCTCCCAGAACCCCCGATAGCCTCGGTTCAATTCCCCATTATTCCCTATGTTCTCCATAGGGAATAATTGCCCAGTAGACATCCCCCCCCCCGCCGCTTTCTGATAACCCAAAAGTGTGTGTGTGGGGGGGCTCCAAACCTGGGGATTGGCAACTCTCTCTCTCTCACACACACACACTTACTGGGTCTGGTTCCTCCACAACGCCATCTGAAAAGAACAGGAGCTACGCTGCTCTCTCTCTCTCTCTCTCTCACACACACACACACAAACTTAGTTGCTATGAAACGAAAGCAAAACAAACCGAGGGACTGTGTTGCTGACCCTTCCCATGAAGTACTTCCTGCTCAACTTTAAAGGCACACAGACGCACACACATTTTGAAATGGACCTGTTTGCAGGTTTCTAAACCTGCCGGAGATTTAGAACTGCATGGTGGCTGTGGGGGCAGGGCTTCCCCCGCCGGCCAGCTGGCTGGGGGCAGGGGGAAGCCTGTAAAACTGGGCCATCTCCCACTGGGACCTGGGGATTGGGAAGCCTAGCTGGCCAGTGGTGGGGGAGCCCTCCCCAAATCCCTACTTGGGATAAACCTGCCCTAACTACCAGCAGGAAAACTAGGCCTAGGCTACATGATCAACAATACAGCAAGGTCACTTCTGATGTGCACCAGAAGTGATGTCACTAACTTCAACCATAGAGTTTTGCCCAAATACCAGAGCAGCCTCATATTGCTGGTGACACGATGGCACCACATTGCTAGTGATGTCGTTACATTGCCCTGGCCTGTCTTTGTTCCTGGGAGGTCCTTCCATTGGTTGCCAGGGAATACCTGGCAGGGAATACCTGGCAACCCTATTTATAGTTGCAGCAACTCACCTACCCTCCCTTTGACCTTTGCATGTTGTTCAGTCTTCATAGAGAGCAACCCAACCCTCCAGCCCCAGGACAGACAAGGATTGGGCCACTGAGGAAGCAGGGGGCCAAACAGCACTAGCAGAATCTAAGGTCAAGAAAGTGAGGAGCGGGGTTGGGATGCATGCAGACCAAGCCACCCTGTACTCCTCTCCCTTCCCCTTTTCCCCTCAGGTGATGTGGGCAGCAGGAGAGCAGACAGGCCAGGCTCACTTAGAAGAGATCTTTAGAGTTGCTGGTGAACTTGGAAGCCCATCTCCCGGTGGCAGCAGCCAGCTGGTCAGGGAGGGCAAGAGCTGTTACTCACTCCCTTCTATCTCCCACCTTCCCTTCCCCTGCCTAGCTCCAGTGCTGCTTCACCTGCCATTCCTCTCACAGGAACAAGTGATGTAAAGAAAACAAACTGTGCAAATCAATATTCAAAATGTTAAATTATACATACTCATCATAGAAATTAATATAATATACAATAGAATTCACACCATACAATCAACAAGATTTACACAGAATTCTTAAACGTCCCTCAAACATAAATCACCGTGTGTATAAATAACTTTCCTCCAGGTCTTTTTTTTTTTTTTTCAGTTCAAAAATCCAATCCAACTTCAGATATTGTATCCATAAACCTGGTAGGAAATCCATTTAAGTAGCTCTTGTAAGAAATAAATCCAGGTCACTTAGAATTCAATTAGCAATGTTCTTTCATAGGCGGCCAAAGCAAAATTCTTCATGAGCTGCCAAAGCAGCCCCACCCCAACACCTCCGCTGGCTTGCGACAGTGTTTCACATTCACAGCTTCCTCAGGGATTATTTCTTAACAAACTACAACCAACTCATACATTCACAAACCTCTCCTCAGCTCAAAATGCACAATCCATATTCGGCAGGGTATTTTGAGCTGAGGAGAGCTATAAACCAGTTTGGTGTGGTTCCAGAAAAAAGCCCACAGGAAAAAATCCCAGTCATATATGCTCACAGGAAAAATGCCCACAGGAAAAAATCCCAGTCATATATGCTCACAGGAAAAATGCCCACAGGAAAAAATCCCAGTCATATATGCTCACAGGAAAAATGCCCACATGGAAAAATGTCCACACAGAAATAAGCCCACATGGAAAATAGCCCACACAGGAAAAAGCTTATACAGAAAACAGCTCATGCAGAAAAAAGCCCACATGAAAAGAAGCCCACATTGAAAAATACCATGTATAGCACCATAGATATTGATAATTGTGGATAACCATTCACCTCCATTTATGAAAATGAACAGGTGTTACCTATATTTTATTTTAGGGTCAAAATATGTCATATTCACATGTAACGATTTGTGTTGTGATTTTATCAGTATAATTAAATAATAATTTTGCTAAGTTACTTGAATATTTGATGGACTGGAGAGAGACCTGGCTTGCCAATGGCTGCCATGTGGGGGTAGGTGAGGTAGGTGGCGGCCTGGGGCACCACTTTACCTACAGGGTACCTAGGGTTGCCAAGTCTCAACTATTCCCCAGCGGGGGAATTTAGGCAAGGTAGGTGGCGGCCTGGGGTGCCACCTCACCTACAGGGTACCGCTAGGCATCCCCT